>NC_084827.1:135848200-137098200 GCF_033115175.1 Lepus europaeus
AGCAATTATTGAGCAGGCTGACCATCATGTATTTTGCCGACCATGAGACAGTCTAATTAGACTACTTAAAATCGACACTCAGACATAACTCACGATGGTTAATATCTGTTGATTTAACCATTCTTTTATTTCCTGGGGGAGAAATCAACACTTGTGGTATGAAAACTGCATACCATAGGCCGTCTATAACGTTTATTTTTTGTTTGGAAAGATGCTGATCTGCCACAGATGCTGAAATACATTCTAATGCTTGGAATACTGTAGACTCGAATGGGGTGAAAGTGCTGATGCTACTCAAATATGCATGAGATGGCTGATGCTTACTTGGAAAAGCAACAGAACTGCTGGCACAGATTCAATCAGTAAATAAACATAAAATAGCTTTTTCATTTTGAGATACAATTTTATCAGAATCAATTTATATTCTTACACTGTATGTGGGAGGGGTAAATGCAAAAACTTTGCTTGTATGTTAAATTTGAAGGCAAAGGATACTAAATGCAATGCTAATTCCACTAACCAGATTTTGATTAGAGACATGGTTGCTTTGGAAAATGGAGAATATCTTCTTTGTGCTTCCAGTGGTTCCTTTGTTTAGAAGGGTTTGAGGATAAAGGAAAGGGACCTAACATGGCAGTGTTGCACTTCAGTATTTAGAATGAAAGCTTGTGACTTTCCTTACCCAGAAATGATGTGATGTGATGTGTGTGTGCATGTGCATGTGGGGGGGGGGGAGAGAAAGTGACCACAACAAGTAGCATGTGTGCAATTATCTCTAGTGGATAGTGGATTGTTTATAGAGCTTTGTATATGAGGGAGCTCATTCTGGGGAAAGCACGGCTTGAGCGAGGACATAATGATAGCATGAGCACTTTACTTTCTACATTAGTACAAAAAGCACGCTAATTTGTTATTTTAATTTGTTGTTTATTTTATTTATTCGAAAGGCAGTAAGACAGAAACAGATTCAGAGAGATCTTCCATCTTTTGGTTCACTTGTCAAATGCCTACCACTGCTCGGGTTGGGCTAGGCTAAAGTCAGGAACCCAGAATTTAAATCCTGGTCTCATACACAGGTGGCAAGAACCCGACCACTTGAACCATCATCTGCTGCCTCCATTAGCAGGAATCCGGAATTCAAAGCCATACTGGCACCCACACTGGGCACTCCCAGATGAGAAGGGAGTATCCCAAGGGGCATTTTAACCACAACATCCGTTGCTCACTGTTAAAGATGTGCATCTAAAATTCTGACTTAGACAAGCCTGGTATTCATTCCCCAAATTTCAGAGATCAAGAACAGTGGGGAGTTTCTATTTACAAACTGTCTTAATGCCTGTGGCTCTCATGAGGATCACAGACAGAACGCCATTCATTAGTCTGTCATTCATTTCATTTATTTGGAAGCAACAAATACAGTGGCATCGCTTTTGAATCACCCATGCTATTTATTTGTAAGTGCTTCAGATTGCTTATGGTTGTTAAGTTCTTTTCTGTTTTCTCTTTTCTCTATTTTATCTGCAGACTGATGAGGCGGTCTCCAGGAGGGTGTTTCTGCTTGGATTCAAGCTCAACAGTACAAGTGAGACACATGAATGCTCTCACGAATCTGGAGAAATTGCAGCCACCATCTTCATGCAGCTGATTTTCAAGGCCTCCTCATCTTCCCCCTCCTTGTCTTTGATCTCCACTCATCTCAACCCTGACAGGTTTCTGTAACACTGCATCTCGGCCAGAAAAGCTCTACATGGTTTTTTGTCTCTTTCTACAAAGGCTGTGAGAACTTGATGCCAAATGTCTACACCCTTCCTAGGATCTTATTTCTTTCTGTCTAAAAAAAAAGTGTATTTTCTTCTCATTGACCCATGTATTTCAGGGTGACAATCGTCAGGTTTTTGTGTAGTGCAATATGCCTTTTTGTTTGTTTTCCAAGCTTCTATTTCCAACAAAATCATTTAGACAACAATAAAATATTTAGAGTAGTACAAAGCAAGAAGGCACTTAACATATCAGTATGATTTTGACTTAGAGCCCATTGCAATGGATAATTTAGTTTCATTAACTAAAGTGGTTGTCTTGTCACTCTGGCTTAGCAACAATGACTTGACAATAGTGTCTCTGTGAGGAGGGTAGAGAGGAGAAATCATGGTTTTTGTAGCAAAAGCTGATAAAGATTTTGGAATCCTTATTAATATTCGGCCTACATGACTGTAATTCTGAGTCATTTCTAAGGCTAAGAATGAATGTGAGATTTTTATCCACTCAGACTTTTTAAGATAGACATTAATTTGCATCCAGAAGGGTGGAGTTGCTGAATTTGGAATTTAGAGTTCTGGGTCAAAACTTATAATTGGAGAAGGGAGGAGTATCAGTATTTCTGAGATTTCTGGATGTTTTTCTCTCTGAAAAAACTTTAAAACTATCCAGGGCAGTTGGCAACACTACCCAGCAGCTGCTCGAGTAGCAACTGCAACAGCTGGATCAATACAGCTATTGCTATAACAAAGAGAACTGCCAAGACCCATGGCATGTCCAAATAAGTAGAGGTCTGAATTTTGCACTTGGCAGGAAAAAAATAAGGCACAGCACTTGTTTCTCTAAGAAATTATCTAAGACTTTGAGATATTTCTGCTTAAAATACAACAGAACTAGAACAGGAGTCTAGAGACCAAAGTTGTTACTCATGTTATGTGATTTATAGCATATGGGTTAACGCTGTTGAGCATATGAAACATTAAAATACAGCAAAATGTTTGGAAAAAACAGGATGATAGAACCTTCAACATCATTAACTCTTTGTTTTAAAAAAACTAAAGGACTTTTACCCTAGATAGAAAGTTCTTACATACTTCCTGTTGCAGTAGACCTGTCTTTTTAATTAATTAATTAATTATAGAGATAAGGAGAGAGAATGATAGGGGAGAGAAGAGAGAGAGAGAGAGAGAGAGAGAGAGAGAGAGAGAATCCTCCTGTCTCTCCCATCTACTGCTTCACTCCCCAAATGTTCCCAATGGTCCTGTGCCCAGACTGAAGCCAGGAGCCAGGAATTCAGTCCAGACCTCCCATGGAGGTGGCAGGAACTGCATAACTTGAACCATCCCTGCTACCTCCTGAGTGCTATAGCCACAGGAAGTTAGAGTCAGGAGTTGAGCCAGGTGTGGGCCATGGACATCTCAGGCCAAATGCCTGCCCCACATCATTGACTCCTCACCAGTACACTCAACAAATAGTATTGGACACCAACTATGAGCTGGGTACTCAGGTTGGGACTAGGTTAAGTTCTGGGAAAGAAAAAGGCAGAAAGGCCTGACCTCCTGAGCTTTCCTTAAATGTTTTTTTCATTAATTCTTTAGCTTCTTTAATCCAAATAGATGGCCTTTGTTCCGAACTGCTAAGAACAGGTAGTATTCCTGAGTGCTCATGTGTACCAGACATGGTTCTAGGTGTTGTGCATACATTAACCCATTGAATATTCAGAACAACCCCAGGAGGAAGAAGTTCCACAGCTAGTAGTGAGTGGAGCCAGCCCACGTCCTACTGCCTTCCGTATGACAGCCGCTCTGCCATGTGCCTGTGAAGTACTCCTTATGATTTTGCTTCTGTTGGTTTTAGAATCAGACACATTGGAGTGTTGTTTTTAAGGAACAAGTTTCTGTTTATAAACTAAGTATATCACAGGTAAGAAGTCCTACATATGCCGCAAGTATGCAGGCCATGCGAGTTCTTAAAAATAAACACAAAATTGCAGTTCTCCGGGCCATCAAAGAAGGAGGTACCTTTCTCTGAGGAGAGGAGAGAACTTCCACTTTGACTATGACCTTGTCTAAATAAGATCAGAGTTGGCGAACTCAAGAGGCTTCCATAGCCTTGGCAACTCATGACAAGAGCCTCAGATGATCATTGATGCCATAAATAAGAGTGTCAATTGTTAAACCAACAACAGGAGTCACTGTGCACTTACTCCTCATGTGGACCTCTGTCCTTAATGTGTTGTACTATGCAAATTAATGGTAAAACTAGTACTCAAACAGTACTTTACACTTTGTGTTTCTGTGTGGGTGCAAACTGTTGAAATCTTTACTTAGTACATACTAAATTGATCTTCTGTATATAAAGATAATTGAAAATGAATCTTTTTTTAAACTTTTATTTAATGAATATAAATTTCCAAAGTACAGCTTATGGATTACAATGGCTTTCCCCCCTCCCCATAACTTCCCTCCCACCTGCAACCCTCCCCTTTCCCGCTCCCTCTCCCCTTCCATTCACATTAAGATTCATTTTCAATTCTCCTTATATACAGAAGATTAGTTTAGTATATGTTAAGTAAAGATTTCAACAGTTTGCACCCACATAGCAGCACAAAGTGAAAAATACTGTTGGAATACTAGTTATAGCATTAAATCACAATGTACAGCACATTAAGGACAGATATCCTACATGATATTTTTTAAAAATTGATTAATTTTCTATGCAATTTCCAACTTAAAACCAAGTTTTTTTTAAATTTTCAATTATCTTTATATACAGAAGATCAATTCAGTATATATAAGTAAAGATTTCATCAGTTTGCACCCACACAGAAACACAAAGTGTAAAAATACTGTTTCAGTACTAGTTATAGCATCACTTCACATTGTCAACACATTAAGGACAGATGAGAAAGGTACCTCCTTCTTTGATGGCCCTGTTTTTTCCACTGGGATCTCACTTGCAGAGATCTTTCATTTAGGTCTTCTTTTTCTTTTTTTTTTTTTTTCTTTCTTTTTTTTTTTTTTTTTTTTTTCAGAGTGTCTTGGCTTTCCATGCCTAAAATCCTCTCATGGGCTCTTCAGCCAGATCCGAATGCCTTAAGGGCTGATTCTGAGGCCAGAGTGCTTGATGTGAATGGGATGGGAGAGGGAGCGGGAGATGGGATGGTTGAGGGTGGGAAGGAGGTTATGGGGGGAAAAAGCCACTATAACACAAAAGTTGTACTTTGGAAATTTATATTTAATAAATAAAAGTTAAAAATAACAAATAAATATATGGATAGTTAAGAAAAAAAAATTGCAGTTCTCAAATCTGACTCTGAATTTGGCATAACTCAAAGTATTCTCTCACCTCTAAGCCCTATACTGTGTCCATAGATAGAATTAAGTGTCCTTCATCTGGAGAGTATATGGAATCCTGAAACCATGCAGAGGGTAGCTGGAACTGTCTGTCCAAACTGTTCAATATTCAAGAGGAAAAAATGAGGTTTAGAGAAGTTCTTATTGTCTCAAGGTCACACATGAGAGCCTTGTCTCACCAGAAATTTTATAATATTCCCATTTTGACTTTAACCCCACTTGAGGATTAATGGACCAAGCTGCAGTTTCTATAGGAGGCTGCAGATAAGATTGCTAGGGAATTCTTTCCTTGACAACCACCAGACTATTACTATGAGTGGCATGATTTGGGGAAATCCATATCGATTTTTCCTACTTGACTCTTGGGAGAGTTCATGTGGGAATTAAAACTTCTCCAAAACAGGTGTTCAAACTCAAATATGATACACACAAAGCCAAACTAAGGGAACCTGACCACACAGTATAAAACACTATCTTTGGTGTCAAGCAAGTCTATTTTTGAAGCTTGATTTTGTCCCTTAGTGACCTGGAGATCTTGGGCAACATTTTTTTTTCTTTCTGTCTCAGTTATTCTGTCCATAAAATAGGGGAGAGAAATGCCTATTTCTTAGATCATCATATAAATTAAACAATGGATTTAGTATTGAAATAATGAAAAGAAGCATACAAAAAGTGAGTTCCTGTACTCTGGATTTTTGATTAATTTGATTGAAAGGGGAAATAATTAACTTACAACAAGTACACATGATTTTGACAACATGTATTGAATTGTTAAGCTTGTTTATGTCATGTTTTCCTCTTGTTCCAACTCCATGATTTTAGGCAAAGTGTACCTAAGCAGCCCACTAGAACTTTCTTCCAGACTGGCAAAACAGAAAGATGGAATCTTTGATAATAGGAAGCATTTTTAAATGCTAGAAGATTCCCTCATTGTCTGGCTTAAAATAACTTTCTTCGGTGTCATCTGCAGTCTTCCTCTACTTGATTTCACATTCGAGTCATGCCAAACCATCTGTTGTTCCCTGAAAATGCCGTGCCGCTCTATGCTTCTGTGTCTTCACAGGATATTTCGTCTGGACTTTCCCTTTTCATTCATTTGCCAATCTCTTGCGTGTTTTCTTGCAGCAGTGTTAAGTGCCTCAGACAGAGTCTACGTCCAGTTGATCTCTGTCTTCCCTGCACAGTGCTGGCACACTGAGAGTAGACATGCCAGGCAAATTATTGTTATATGAATGAATGAAGAAGATGATCAAACAGGAAATATTGTTTTTGTTTAAAGGTGAAGTTCACAACCAAGTGCGGTTTACACTGTCTCTAAGAGATACTGAAACACAGACTTAAAAACCTTTTGAATTGGGGGTGGGCTGTGGCCTAGAGGTTAAGACTCAGTTAAGATACTCAGGTCCTGCTCTCAGAGTGCTAGGCTTGGCTCCTGACTTCCTGCTAATGCGGACACAGAGACAATAGTCGGGGGCCCCTGCTACCCTCGTGGAAAACACGAGTCAGTTCTGGCTCTTGACTTCTGCCCATGGCCAGTTGCAGCTGGGTTGGGGGGATCAGTTCTCTATCTTTTTTTCTGTTTCTCTCTCAAGCAAATATTTTTCCAAAAATTCAATCAAATGATAGCTTTATTGGCAAACTGTGATGATAGTCTGATGAAGGATTCATTTGAGGGCCAATTCTTATTTGAATGTATGTTTTGAGATTACATCTCCAAAATATTGCTACATCAAGAAGTTTTATAAACATACATTTATTATTTTATGTAAAACCTAGACATATTTGATACTTTTAAAGCACTTTAGCCATCAATATTATATATTATTTGGCAGATGTTGTATTTATTAACATATTTTAAAAAATAATACTATATGATTTTCAGTGGAAGATAATATATTCAAATTCTACTTCTAAATATTTACATCTTTTCACCTCTACTGTACTTTCCTGACACTCAAGTTTATTAATCCACACTTTAGTACCTCTAGAACCAGTGGGAGACTCAAAAGTAAGCATGCAAGATATGAACCTCTCCTAAAACTAGAAAAACAACAATGTCTGATCGGATGATCCTTTGAAAAATATGTGTGCACTATTCTTTTGTCCATAGGAAATCTGTAGTTGGTAAATCTCAAAATAAAACAGATTGCAAGATGATAAAATGCCAAATTATTAAAAAAGCTGAAGGATCCTTCAACACTGAACCATGTCCTACATCCTTTCTGGGGTTCTTCCTAGTGACTTCTGCTATGTGTTCAATCATTGCTTTCTGACTGACTATACAATGTACCTTTTGGCGTGACAGCTGTATATTTGTGTGTTTTTCACTTACACACTCCTCCACAAGGAAAAGTGCTTAGTTTATAAAGATTCTTTTCTAACCCAACAACACTACAAACATAGTTAATACATAATACATACTTATTGGTTCTTTTTATTTTAAATGCCAAATGGGGATTTGTAGCCACAAAAATGGAGATAATTTTGTGCTACTATTTGTAGTTAAGGGAAATCTTCAAGGCCAGTGTGCAGGTTACAGGAAGAAACAGAGTGGACAGTGTTGAGAGGGGAATCAAGACAGAAGGATAACATCAGGGAGTAATTTTTCATTTGAGAAATAGACTGTCTCCTGTTCCCCACGTGGTCTGCTGCTAAGCATAGATGAGCTACGGTAATCAGACTGGCTCATTAAAAATGTGGTCCTTTTAGTTCAACACGACTCATCTTTATGATAAAGCTATGATTCTGGGAACTGAATGTGTTAGTTTTGCTACTATTCTGACATCCAAAAGAATAACATAAATCTTAATTTTTAATACTTTCATATTCATTTTACTGTCATTGTATAGCTCAACCTCTGTATGGACCCAACATCTAATAAACCTTTGAACACAAAGAACTATCATGGCAATCCCTTCAAGCAAGGTCTACCCTCAATGCTTGGGACTGAAAGTTTGTGTATGTAGCTCAGTAAACAGTTCTTGCCCATCCTCCTGTGTCTTCCACCTCACTGCCTTGCTGCACTGATCACCACTGCCCTGTTAACATGATTATCATTTGCTTTGTTGACTTCAATTTCTTGAGAACCTAAATAAGAGTCTGATATATAAAATGATGAATGAATGATTGAAAGTAATTTGCCAAATCAGTTTTTGGAGACTGAAAGTCTGAACCAAGGACTTGAACTTCCATTTTATTTGAGATTAGGATTTAGGCGTAGGAATAGGGCTAGTTTCCTTTAGCAATCCGATATACTTTTTGGCTGCAAGAGGCCTAGTATTCAGGGGATGTTTTTCCTTGCTATATCACTGCTTGGAAAAAGGGCATCTTGTTTGACCTGCCTTCCAAGGTTCTGAGAGCCTTAGACTTGTGAGGTTGAATAAGTATATATTCAGAGAGGGCAGGTCAAGGCCAGTGGAACTGAGAGAGTTCCCAAGAGCTTCGACAAAGCCCCTGGTTTCAAAGTCATTGTTGATCCTGAAATCTGAGTTGTTGGGTGAAGCTTATTTACTACTGTTCAGTTTAGCTCGATTCTGCGTATTTGGATGAATATATTCTTGTAATATCTGCATTATAGTATCTAGTACTGTAATAGAGGCTTAAGATACTATACTTTGTAAGAATTGTTGAAAAATCCATTAAGTTCTATTAGAAAACCTGGCTTCTAGCACAACTCTGGACTAAGAAGTTGCCTGGGAGAAAAAAATTTATTAAAAACATTTATAAAAAAACCAACCAGCACTGTAAAAATTCACCTACAGAACCAGAAAACAACGACAGCAACAACAAAATTAACAAAGCAATTGGAAAGTGAGCCAATGACCTAAATACTAAAATTCATGGGAAGAGACGGATCTAAATTTCTGTGGAACCTGAACTTATAGAATTTAATGGTCCTTTGTTTAAAAAAATAACCTTACAAACGTACAGTTTTGTACACAGCCTGGAAGAAGACTGTGCAAGGCAAGGGACCCCGGCATTGCAGCCACATGTGTTCCACCACAGCTATTGCCAGGCTGTGTCTGCAGGATGTCAGTGCTGGTAGAGCAGCCTCTTTGCCTATCCAAGATGCATGGAGAAAGGCAAGAAGAAGATGGAAAGAGGCCTGTGCAGCAGCTATGATGCCACAGTAATTATGGACTATAGCATGGGCAGTATCAACACTGACAGAAATGAAAGTCTATATTGAGGACAGAGGAGAAAAGAGCTTTGCCTTCTGGGAACCATCAAAATATTTAAATCTGAGATTCTAGTCTAAGGTTATCACTCTGTAATGCTAAGGTTTATCACTCACAGGACAGCTACGTTATTGCTAGAAAATTGCTAGGCAATTGTGCAGCTCATGCCAAGGAAACAGAATAAATGCCTGGGGGTATTTTACCATCTTCCATTCTCCTCTTCCCACATCACCTTACACTCTAACTCTCCCTTCCTCCCTCTTCTGCACCAGTGTTCCAAAAAGATTCAGTCCATGAAATAGCACATTAATTTGGATGGATATCATATGACCTAACTGATTTCTTAAGTAATATCCAAATGCAGTTACAGATATCATGCACTTTCAAACTCAAAGAATTTCAACTTTGTTATATAGCAGGTAAGCAACTGGTCAGCTGTCTTGAGTCAGGAATGATTTGCAAATCAAACATATGGACCAGTTTGGAGACAACAAGCTTTGGAGCCGTCTCTTTCCCAACACATTGAATGATGGATTGCCTAAATCATGCACTTGTTATAGCTAAGATAAGTCTTGTTCACCTTTCATTTTAAAATTTTTGGTCACTCATTCAGTGTCTGACATCAAATGGGTGCTTGATAAAGTGCAAGCAATGAGCAAAGAGGAGACTGCTCCTTTTTCATTTCCTGTGAACACATCAAATGCTGGGAGACTAGAAAAGTACATTCAACACAATGAGGTACTCGATGGCACCACCCACAGATTGGACATTCTAGATCCCTGACAGTATTCTGAAGTACATTGACATCACCCAAAAGAGTGGTAACAACCTTGAAAAAGTAAGTAGTGGAAAGATACTCCTGGCTGTGATTCTACACTGAGTTTGGTAAAAGTTAGCTCCTTATGATCATAGGGCTTTTGGGGCCACTCTTGATGATGATTAGTGAGAAAGTCAAATGAGTAAAAAAAAACCCATATTTAAGAGACATTTTTGAGAATAAAAATTTAATTCTGTGTCCACTGTCACTCACATTTCCATCTGCCATGTTTATATTGACCTGTAATCTTAAAACATGAATGCAAAAATCCTTAAAACCAGGTGCCACATCTGTTGTCTATAGATAAAAATTATTTCCTAATGCATGTAAAGAAAGAACTCTCTTACTGTGTTTTAAATCCTCCACATTTCAGCTGTGAACTTCAAGCAAACATGTAGATTCATGAAATAAAACCACTTAAACTTTTAGTGTATTTGAGATTTACAAATTCAGAAAATGTTAACTTTCCAGCTGGAGAAAATAACTTTTATTCTGATTCATAATCTTTGTTGGCTTAGAGGTAAAATAGTTCCACCCTTAACTACACAAACCTACAAATTAACGTTTCTCCAACCCAAAAAATAGGCATGATATGAGCTCCCCCTGCTGGTACAATACTCTTCCCATTTCATGAATCCAGTAAAGGACAATTTCTGGGAGTAGAAGGGTAAAAAAGAATTGCAGTTCATTATGAAAGAGGAGGATAAACTAAACAAATTTTAGAACTAAACAACCCAAAACAAAACATAAAAATTCTTTTCATTCTAAAATGATATCTGAAAAAGTGCAAAAGGCATTTTTACACAAACTTGATAGTACCTTAAGTCCACAGGAAGGTTAGATGGGCAGAGTGACTTAAATTACTGTCGCTCTTAGGCTGGACTTGAATTCTCCTTTGCATTGAGACCCAACAACAAACACAGCCTAATTGCAGTGATGCTTCTATAGTGATAATGGATCATTCCTCTTGCCCCACCTCCAACACACAAACAAAGCACATTTGAAAAGCTATAGGCTTTATAGAATAAATTCAGTAGCACCACTGAGGCTGAGCAAAGCCTAACAGAGGGCCCTGGTTTTTTCCTGCGCCTAGGAGTGACTTCTATACTGCGAGGTGAACTGGGAATCTGAAGGTGGAAGCCATAAGTTTTATATTTCAGATCATTCGAATAGGTTGTCTGCAGAGCAGAAAAACCAATGTGAGAGAATCAATGACAAATACATGTAAAGTGTTATTGTGGGGACATTTACACTGAAAAAACAGGAGAAATGCTACAAAGGTGTTGCTAGTGATAAGCTATTGTGGAAACTATATAATGAAAGAAATGGAACTCCCTCTCTGAGTCAGCAGAAGGGAGCTGTTTCATGATACTTGCTATATTTGTAAGGCTGCAATTTGATTATATCTGATTCTGTTATCACAATCTGTTACATATCCTACACAGAATATAAATATGTAAAGCCATTTAAAGGCTAAATTATAGCACTATTTTTATATTTTACCTTTTACTGCTATACCAGTGGTGATGCTTAATTGAATAAACCTAAAATGTTGTTTGAGACAGACATCAATATATGCAGACTTTATTGAAAAGCCAGCAGTTGAAAACCCTGTTTCCCTCTTGAAAATCTGAGAAAATTACCCTAGATGAATATAATAGGAGCAAAGCATGGACTTTGTTTTTTTTTAAATGATCCCTTTATGAAAAATTTTTATGCTTTAAAAGGAAACCTATGTATTCATTTATGATGAATGTGTATGGGGAATTTGGGGAGTGTAAAATGGGAAGATATTATTGTTATCATTTTTTCCCTGGACTGCAACATTTTTGTTAACCCCAATCTCAATATAGACAGGGCGAGGAAATCATTTGAGGAGACGGGGGCCGCCAGTAGCATGCCACCTTCTCACCATTTTTGTTGCTGCCACCCTAGTCAGGCCAAGACCATTCTTTGCTGCTCCACTACAATAATCCTTTTTATTGGTTTCTTTGCTTCTGCCCTGGCCCCATTTAGAATTTCTTCTCCAACAGATGCCAGAGCAGTCTAGAAAATATAAACCAGACTATATCCCTGCCCTTCAAAAGCTTCCCAGATGCTTTACTGCTTCTCCACTCTCCTTCTACCATCTTTTGGCTCAGTCACTATGCTCAGGCTGCACGGATCTCCTCTCTGTTTTTGGATTTCACTACAGCTCTCCCTTATGACCTGGGATGTGCTCTTCCCTTTGTGCTGGATGCCCTGCCTCTGGACCTGTGCCTACCTGATCCTCCTTATAATTATGACTTCAGTAACAGGCTCACTTTTCTCATAAAATCCAGTCATTTCGTATTACATCACTAGGTTTTATTTCCTTAAAAAGCAATTATCCCTCAGAAATGTTCTCGCTTATTTATTTGCTTGTTTTGTGTCTTTCTTTTCCCTTTGGAATTAAGCTTCATGTGAACAGTTATTTTTTTGCATCGCTAGCACTTAAAATATTGTAGGCACAAAATATAATGGAATGCAATGTAATCAATACACAGAAAGTATAAAGGATAACACAATAATAACTACTACATTATCAATAAATATTAGCAGAGTGAATTCTCTGAATAAAAATTTGTGTGTGTGAGTGTGTGTGTGTGTGTGTGTGTGTGCGACAGAGAGAAGGAGAAAGAGAGAGAGATACTCTTGCATATAGGCAACTGGTAAGCCAAAGTCACATCATACAAAACAAACAACATGAATATTTTAATGACTAGAAGCAAATTTTCTACTTAACAGCAACACCTTATATTTAATAAAATTAATAAATGATGAATATGATTTTCATATGACTGATTATACTTTTCTGCCTTAAATGTTTGCCTTTAAAACATATGACAGACTACACGTGAAACAGCAGAAAAATGGGAAACTTTGGAGCACTAGATTCTGGGTATAAGATTCTGGCTTTTTTCCTAATGATGTATGATATCGAACAAGAAATTTCTTTGTGAATCTTATTTTCTCATTAGAAAATTAGAGATGATAGGTTTTTCTTAAAACCTTATAGCTAGTATATTTGGCTATAAAATACCAAACCCATAGTAGGTATTCCTAAAGTGTTTTAATAAAAGATGAGATAAATTAGTCTTTATAAATTAGGCTTTAGTGGGTTACTATGGATTTATCAATTAAAGGAGAAGATAAACTGTCAAAACTTTAGTGATATATACATATATGTATACACATTACACACAGAAACACACACACATATGTTAAATTAGCAGTGATCTATCTTTATCAGTGTTTTAATAATTGTGCAATTTGAAAGCAGAATATCTATTTCTTGCACTTTTCCATCTATTCATTTACCTACCCAATAACCTCAGGGAATACTAGGCAACTTGCATTTTTCTTTTGTGTGGTCTTTTCCCCAGAGGTACAAAAATTAGAGAGTCTGTCAAAAGGAATGCTCCCTCAGCATTATCAGCAGATACTGTGTGCTAGAAATGTCAGAAATTAGTGCTTTTAAATTTTCACATATTTAGGGCTGAAAACTAAGTAAAAAACGTTAGGAAAATATCCCAGAATTTAGAAACATTTACGTCTTCCCTGAAACAAATACATTGTATGGGACACTATTCAGTAGCACAGATCCGCTGGACCTATCCTTTGGCGTTCACTGGAATGGGCTTTGCCGTTGAGAACTCTTTGGCAGGGAAGAGATGCAGTAGAAAACAGATACGTGCTCCTAGATGGAATCATTAACTTGGGTAAAAAAATAAAGCTGAGCGGCTCTGAGTCTGAATTTTTCTTTCTCCCCACATACAATGCTTGCACTGCCTTCTGTGCATCTCATTCCCTTGTCTTAGTTCCCTCTTTCCCCTCAGGTGCTGTCCCACCAAGTGGGACCAGAGTTCTTTCGTCATACGACAGCCTCAGAGCTCTTCACTACTTTCTTTTGTTAAATTCACATATACATATCTACATGCAATTAAGACTCATCAGAATTATATGACAGCAAATGAAGAGAAGTTGGAACACAGTCCTTTTTAAGGCCTTTCCTTACAATGCATTACATTCCTGTAGAAATTGGCAAAGTATTGGCATAGACAGGTAAATACTGTGAAAGAGACTGAGAAAGGAGAATTATTTCAAATTGAGAAAACAAATATGTCCTTTTTAGAAAATGTTTTAAGTTTCAACCTTGAGGGTGCAAGTAACTCTAGGAAAAGTTTAAGGTTTGAGTGGCTAGATTAGTCCCCAGTTAACATCTGCCCTGCAACACAGACCAACAGCAAGAGGTCTGTGATAACACTGCAGGGGCCAGAGCAAAAATGGGTAGGCTTGGGGCAGAGTTTCTCTAAGCACATACCACGGATCCCTAGTTCCTTTTTGGGTTTTTTTTTTTTTTTTTTTTTTTTTTTTACAGGCAGAGTGGACAGTGAGAGAGAGAGACAGAGAGAAATGTTTTCCTTTTCCGTTGGTTCACCCCCCAATGGCCGCCTCAGCTGGCACAGTGCGCCAATCCGAAGCCAGGAGCCAGGTGCTTCTCCTGGTCTCCCATGTGGGTGCAGGGCCCAAGCACTTGAGCCATCCTCCACTGCACTCCCAGGCCACAGCAGAGAGCTGGACTGGAAGAGGAGCAACCGGGACAGAATCAGGTGCCTGGACCGGGACTAGAACCCGGGGTGCCAGCTCCGTTTGAGTTTTGACATCACAGTTTAAGAAAAATGTTCCATGGTGAGATGCTCTTTAAACAAAAACAAAACAAAACAAAACAAAACAAAAAACATGGCTTCGACAAAATTTAGCATCTCTTTATTTCAAGACCTGTAAAATATATGTGACTGAAGTGATCAATTTTATGGTTTTATCTGGATTAAAATATTTCCTGGGATGTGGGATTTTTCGGCACAAAAACTGGAAAACATCCTGGAAAACCTGGACTAGTTAGTCATCTTATCTGTGATTTCTCAGAGAGAGTCAGACCATGCTGCCTTCCCCAACCTCACGTAACTGTATACTCTTGGGCAGACCGGCTTCTTGAGGCATTCAAGTTCCATAGAACATATTTTTTAAAAGTGCTGGATCAGAAAAAGATTGTCTGGATCTCTCACTCAGCGGAATTAAAACATTGATTTCAACCTTTGTCTTGTCTGGCAAGAATGAAGCCCATTTTTTCCTAATGAAATATCAACTAGGAGCATTAAGTGCTTTTTCAGATGGGTGAGAAAAAGGCATGTGGTGATGGAATTAGGAAGAAAATCTGTATCTGGAACACATTTTTTTTCCTTGATTTTCTTCTCAAAATATCTGATACAAAAATAGAAGCAATTTAAGAAGTGCATCGAATAAACAAATATATGTGTTAATATGGAAAGACATGCTAAGAGTTGGGACAAACAAAACCAATGTGGTCTACCCAAGCTTGAAACTATTTAAAATTTCACCTCTTTTTGCTCCTTATTTGAGTGTTAAGACTCTTCTGTAAAATGTTGAACATCACTGCTTTCTCCTTTCTTCCTACAATATTTTACATTAAAACATCATTTTTTCTCTCTCATTAGTATGTTATCATATGTTGTTCTCCAAACTCTCCTTTTTATCCTCCACAACACAGCACTGCTACAATGCTCCAGTTTCATTTACTAGGAGGTGAAGGAAGGGAGTGGGAAGAGATGCGAACATAGAATGAGACTGGAGATCACAGGTATGGCTTGAAGTTATGGAAGGAGATACAATTAGTTTGCAGATATCTTGAGGGATGATACTTAATCTGGTATTTCCTAAATCTGCTCTAAGTATGTTGAGGATCATAGTTAATAATTACTGGAAAATAAGAGAGTGGCCTCCAAGTTCACTCATGCTTCAATTAATTGCATTCACATCCAATGACATTGCCATTCTGGTAATTTACTAATCTATTCCTTAATTTAAAAAATATATATTTATCAAGCACCAACTCCATGCTATACAAAGTTCCATGAATTCTGCTGGTTCAGCTGTTGAGTTTGTACTTTCAATCAGTTGAAAGGAATGTGACTTCCTTTAAAAACATTTGTTCTAGAATTTCCATGACATCATCTGCAGGATCCATCCCCCCATTTATTTTTGCATATTTAATAATGCAGAAGTTGAGGCTCATAGAGTTTTACCCTCTTCTTTCATTGAATTAAGAGTCTTTGGAGCCAGTGCTGTGACATAGCAGGTTAAGCTGCTGGCCTGCAGCACTGGCATTCCATATGGGTGCCAGTTTGAATCCCAGCTGCTCCACTTAACATCCAGTACCCTGCTAATGCTCCTTGCAAAGCAGTTGAAGATGGTCCAAGTATTTGGGCCCCTACACCCATGTGGGACGCCTGTAAGAAGCTGCTGGCTCAGGACTTTGGTGGATGAAAGATTCTCAGTCTCTCTCTCTCTCTCTCTCTCCTGTAACTGTGCCTTCAAATAATGAATAAATCTTTTAAAAGAGGAATCACATAATAATTTTCTACAAAATAATAATTTGTACATTTATACAAAAAAGAGACTTTATAGGTGTGAAGAAGTAATAGAGTTTTATTTTCCAAGTAATATTCTTTGGTTATTAAAGTGAATTTATGTGGGGTAGACATTGTAATTTCCTAAAAACTTAGGAAAGACAGGATTTCTCTGCCACTAGTTCAATGTCATACCAAATTAAGGCATCAAATAGATTTCCAAATGATTCTATTCTCTGGCCAAAGTCATTTGGTATTTTAATAGTAATTTGGATGTGGAATAAAGTATTCACATAGGGTACAATTACGTCAATTACCTACAAACTAGCTAGAGTCCTAAAATAACCTCAGCTTTTTTTCTCTGCACACCACTTGGAGAATGCAGTAGACAGAAGTGAACAAGTCAATGTGCCAGTAATCCAATGCTGTGCACTTGCAAAATAAAGGAAATGTCTCTCAGGCTAAGCTTGCAATCTATTTTTGAAAGGCTCGTTTTCGATCTCCCTCTTTTCCTGCAGGGTCTGAATACTCTCACATAAACCACTGCTTATTTTTGAGGTTGGTTTTGTGTAGGTTTGTGAGTATCATCTTCTGACCTTTTTCTTGATGGGGATGGATCAGACTCTTATGTTTTTGTTATTATTGCATTTCAGTCCCATTCTATGAAGTTAGAATAAACTGAATTATTTTAGCGTGCTAAAGTCTTCATATTCAACTTTTATTATAAAATTTCAAATAATTTACTTTTCAAAAGATTTATTTATTTAAAAGGTAGAGTTAGAGAGAGAGGGAATCACACACACACACACACACAGAATGAGAGAGAGATCTTCCATATGCTAGTTCATTCCCTCAGTGGCAACAATAGCCAAGCCTAGGCCAGGGTGAAGTCAGGAGCCTGGAATTCTATCTGGGTCTCACAGGCCAGTAGCAGGAGCCCAAGCTCTTGGGCCATCTGCTTATTTCCAGGCCCATTAGCAGGGAGTTGGACCAGAAGTGGAGCAGCCAGGACTCAATCCTGTGTTCATACAGGATGCCACTATCAGAGGTAATAATTTAGTCTGCTGTGCCACAACACTGGCCCCAGCATTTGGAATATTTTAAAGTAGAGCATAAAACGTTCAGTGGAGGGGCAATTGTTGTGGCACAATGGATAAACTACTGCTTGTGATGTTCACATCCCATATCAGATTCCTGGCTGCTCCACTTCCACTTCTGGCTAATGTGCCTAGGAAGCAGCAGATGATGGGTCAATTACTTGAATCCTCACCACCCACTCAGAAGACCTGTTTGGAGCTCATGGCTCAAAACACATTTGAAGGAATTATTTCAAACTTTAGTTATACTTCTTTTTTTGTTGTTACTATAAGGAATTGGTTTAGCTAAGCAAATATTAAATGAAATTCTACTAAGTATAAATTTCATGTTCTGATATAGAAGTACTACTAATAACTAAGCCCAGGCACATATGGACACAAATTATTGCAAAGAATCAGACTGGTAAAAACAAGTAAAGTTGCTGAGCATGCTTAGTCAAACCAGGGGATTGTGTAAATGATCCGGAAGAAGATGAGCTTGAGGGAGTCATGCGGTATGAATGATATTTAGATAAAAACATAGAAATGGTTTTGGGAAGCAGGAAGATTAACAGCAAAGCACACAGGTAGGAAATCAATTGATGGTGCAGCCCAGTGAGCCACTCTAAATGAAGAAGTATACAGAGGTGACAAGGTAGAGGTGCAGAACATGAATGAAGAGGCTGGAGAAAGGAACTTGAACAGCTCTGGAGGTCTCTTGCATCACCTACTGGGAAGACTGACTTTAATTCTAAGGATGATGGGCAGCTGTTGTTGGGTGGTAAGGACGGGAAAGATATGCTTAGATAAGTATTTTATATAAATCACTGTGTATAAGTAAGAAAAAATTTAGGATGATAAGATTGGAAGCAGAGCTACCTCTTAGGATTTTTTTTCTCCCACTATTATAGACAAGAGATGTCTAGGGCTTGAAATAAGTGATTGGTGGAAGATCTGGAGATAAAGATCTGAGAACTAGTCATAGTAGAAAATCCACAAAGTATGCTGACTAACAGGATTGGATTTAACTTTATAATTCTGCCACATCCAATTTCAAAGCAGCTCTCAGCATAAGGGAGTGCTCTCTTAGCGAAAGGCCAAGGGAGTTTCTTGAATCAATGCATCAATGTGGTTGGGTAGCTTGGACTTCAAAGACCCTGTGAGCTTGGGTTCCCAGAATATAACCATTCAATGTCATTCCACTACTTAAGATGCAATAAAATAACTCTTACTACCAATTCTCCTCTTTCTTGAAACTGCCAGCTGTGTTTCTCTTTAATTATATTTAAAAATAACACCTACTTTCAAAGATAACTACATTCAAGCTCCTATTATAGTTGTCTTTTGAGTTACAAAAAAAAATCCTCAACATTGTAAAGCCTTCCAACCCATAAAGATTAGATTTCAGTTACATCGCAGGCCTCTAAGGGGCCAGAGAAGGTGACACCATGCAGCTCAACATATCCTTTCACCAAATCAATGAGTCAGATCCATTTTGTGTAGAAACATTTATCAGGTCATCGCAGAGGGCTGGATCAGAAGAGGAGCAGAACCAGTGCCCATATGAAGTGCTAGCACCGTAGGTGGAGGATTAACCTACTGCGCCACAGTGCTGGCTCCCCAAAATAAATAATTCTTAAAAAAAAAGAAATAACCAGTCAGATAAAATTCTCCTATTTTCCAGACAATCTGAAAGGATCTCAGGCTCTCAGCTCTCAAAAAGGAAGAGCTAAAGACTATAGCAGAATAGGCAGGTTCACTCCTATTCTTTCTGATCTTCAACCAAGGAATTTCCTTCTTATGATAGTACAACAAATGTCCTTTATGCTCTCGGAATATATATATATATATGTGTGTGTGTGTGTGTGTGTGCGCATGTGTGTGTGTGTGTGTATGCATCTACTGCCAAGTCTTTGCGTTTGCTGTTCCCTTGGTGGACGTGGAATGCCCTGCCCATGCTTCTCTGCACAGCTGGCTCTTTCATCCCTCTCTTTCTTCAAACCTTCCTGTTCCTTGCAAACAAATCAGTAACTTCTATTTCCCTTATCCCACTTCTCCCTTCCTACACAGCACTCATTACTAAATGACAGTCTATTCTTTTTCTTGTTTCTTTGGTTACTGTTTGTGTTTCTTCACAAGAAATAAATGTTGCAAGGACA
Organism: Lepus europaeus; assembly: GCF_033115175.1. Lineage (NCBI taxonomy): Eukaryota > Metazoa > Chordata > Mammalia > Lagomorpha > Leporidae > Lepus > Lepus europaeus. The sequence continues at coordinate 135,867,991 of NC_084827.1, forward strand.
AGGACTTTGCTTTATTTGTTGTTTTATATATCACAGATTTTAGTGGGTGCTGTGATGCATTGTCCAAATCTTTCCCTTCTGAGTCATGGGAAGTGTTGCACCGAGACAGCTCACCTCTGAGCACCTTCAGAGGTCCAGTCTATACTTGAAGAGATCACCCTGGCTCAGGGAGTACTCCCTCACGAAGCTTGCCCACATCAGTGGTGATCAATGAGTTCTCACACAGTCCTTGCAAACAGATGGCTACTAATAGAGCTAGAACGATCTGTACCTATAGACCATAGTTTCCCTCTTCTTAAAGGTTAGCCCCATCATTCCAGCTGAAGACAACTCACAGGAGCCATCTCATCTCGAAAACTCCGTATAGACCGGGATGTGGCTTTTTGAAACTGCACAATTTCAAATTATTCCTTTTCCCAGTCTTGCTTTCTTTCCCTCCACAGATGCTGATCCTAAGAGCACCAAAGAGTACATTTCACACACATAGATCTCAACCTCAGAATATTTTCCTGGAAACCCTGCTAAAATCACAAATGTAGAAGATAAAAATAGAGAGTGTAAGTAGCCTGTTCAGGGCCACATGGCTTGTAAATGGTGCGCCAGGGACAACTCTCTAAGGCTATAATTCTAGCGTTTATGCTTTTAGACTTAACCTTATATTGCTACGCACACAACCATACTATGTGATTTTTAATAGGAAATTACATGATACAAAACACCTAAGAAGAAATACTTGTAGAAGAAATATAATAGTATTAGGGATGGGAGAGCCCAGGGTAAAAGTGAAACAAGAGAATAGATGGTAGTCAATATACACCATGGGCTGGCGAGTAAGGTTAACTCAGCAGATGATATACATTTATAGGGGTTTGAGTATTACATTGAATAGAATAGATGCTTTCAGAAATAAAAGGGAGAGTGGGAAGGGATAAGAATATGATATAATTAAATCTCATAGCAATGTTGGTAAGATTTATGACATATAAATTTCAAGAAATGTGGTCTGTTGTAGCTGTTAGAGATAGTTATTAGTGTCAAGGAAAGCTTCTAGACTAGAGTTTCCTTCCTTCTTGGCTTAATTATTGTATTTACCGCTGTTGGGGTTGTGGGTAAGATGCTCATCCTTTCTGATCTTCCTCTGAATATCCAGAATTTGTTGGTATGATTCATAAATTAAATTTATGATAGTGCTTTTTATAAGCCATGTAGCACTATACATCAATATAGACATGCTTACAGATTAACATAATTTACATTCTGATATTGAGCAGAACTGTAATAAAACCTTCCCATCTATTTTAGAAGAATTTATTTCCAAAAGAACTCAAATCTCTTTAGAAAAACTTTGTAATGAATAAAGCCCTCATGGAAATTACTCCTTTAAATATCTGGAATCTCTCATATTGTGACTCTTTCCCATTTCTTTGTTGGTTTTCTGTGGGGGCACTATGCCTGTCACTGTAGTTTTAAGACTAATTATTTATTGTTTTGAAATTTTTAACATTTTTCATTAGTTCTCAGTCTTGTGTGACTGCAGTTTCTCTGGGTGTATTTGTCTTCTGTTATGGGAATCAACACAGTGATTTCACTTCACATTAAGCTGTTCTAGTTATGCCTCTAAATACTGGAAACTAGACTGGATTCATAGAGTTATTATTATCCCTGCAAAATATTTTAAACCCTGGACTGAAAATCACTAATTAGAGTATTCAAAATATTAATTAAACTCTTCAGAGAAATTATATTCTTTCTTGATCAGTTTAAGTTCATAGCTGATCATAAAGAAAGGAATAAGTGTCAAAGGGATCACATAAATAAGACCGAGTGTTAGCTAATAATAATAGAATTAAAAAGGAGAGAATGATCCAACATGGGAAGCAGGCCACACAGCAGACTCATAGAATGACAAATGCCCTAAACAGCACTCTGGCCTCAGAATCAGCCCTTAAGGCATTCAGATTTTGCTAGAAAACCCATGAGAGCATTTCAAGCATGGAAAGCTAAGACACTGTGGCAAAAAAATGACCTACATGAAACATCTCTGTAAGTGAGATCCTAGTGGAAAGAAGGGGGCCATCAAAAACAGATGTACTTTTCTCTAAGGGGAAGAGAGAACTTCCACTTTGATTATGGCCCTGTCTAGATAATGTTGGAGTCTGTAGACTCAAGAGGCTTCCATAGTCTTGGCAGCTCATGACAAGAGCCTTGAGTGATCATTTACATCATAAATAAGAGTGTCAATTGTTAAATCAACAAGATTCACTGTGCACTTCCTCCCCATGTAGGACCTCTGTCCTTAATGATTTGTACTATGATAATTAACGGTAAAACTAGTCTTCAAACAGTTCTTTATACTTTGTGTATACTGTGTGGCTGCAAACTGTTGAAATCTTTACTTAGTATAGAGTTGGTCTTGTGTATATAAAGATAATTTAAAATTAATCTTAATGAAGAATGGTATGGGAGAGGGAGTAGGAGGTGGGACGGTTTGTGGGTGGGAGGGTGGGTATGGGCGGAAAAACTGCCATAATCCAAAAGTTGTACCTATGAATTTTATATTTATTAAATAAAAGCTTTCTATAAAAAAGAAATTATATTCTTATAGTAAGTGAGAGTAAAGACCAAAGGTGATATGAATTTTTAATTTCATTTTAATTTTTTGGGGTTCAAAGTACTTTGCATCATCTTTCCTGTAAGATATTATCCTGTTTAGATGAGCAAATAAATGAACCTCCAAAGGGACTGAGAATAAAAATTAAATAGGTATTCTTCAAGCCAACTGAAAATCCACAATGCATATGTTCTGATTCATCATCTAATGTCATTTCTATTATAACACACAATATTCAACTTTCTTTTCCTATATAATTTTTAAAAAATCTTTAAGGATGATTCAGGCCAAAGTTTGTAGTGACCATATCAAGTTTCCAAGTAGTCTCTGGAAATTCAGAAAACTATGAATGCCCTAATGGCAAATACATATAAATATATGTGTAAAATGCCATTAATGTGTGAAAACAAACTCTAGCACAGCCTTCTTCCTTCTCACTTTCCATCATTCTCACTTTGTTTCCCTCATGCTGTTTGCTTTTTTTGTTTTTCCAATTTTGTTATATATTCTATGCTCTTCATTCTTTCTACCTCTGTTTTTTCTGCTACATCTCCCTTTTATTTCTTTTTGAGGTAACAAGAAAACAAGATGGATTCCAACCTATGGAAAGCTAAGATACAATTTCAGTTGAGGCTTAGATGACTGTAAGTTCATTTTGAAGAACAAGAACAGCTCTGAGATACAGGAAAGCAAATTACAGGATAGCCTCTGCTTTCTAATGCTCTCCGTATTGCCATGGAAGAATCAGACAGTGCAAGCTTGGGAGACTTCTTTCCTGAAGCAGTAGTTCAGCTGGAGCTGCCCACAACTGATGCCTATCTTACCTCGGCTTTTATGTGAACACAATGGTGATGCATATTGTGCTTGCCATTTTCTGACGGTGACAGTAAAAGAGGAAAGGTACAAATGCTGGTCAGGACAGGGAAAGGGTACAGAAACGTAGAAGAAAAAATTACTTCAAAATGTGGGAATGAATATTCAGGCCCTTTTTATTTACAGTATATTTAACATTTTCCTTCTGTAAGGGATTATTTTTCTTTTCATATCATGAAATGCTGAGGAGAAATTTATATGTAATCCTGAGTGTGAAGAAATGTGTCATATTCATCATTACAGCTTCAGAAATCTTGCCATAGTGCCCAGGTTATATCACACTTGTTCAAGCCAACCAAATTCCTGCATATCATCAAATCCACATTACACAGACAAGAATTTTTTAAAATGTTTTTTAAGTTCTTAAACTTCTTACAATACCCTTTGCCCATTTTTAGCAATCTACATGATCAGAAATAGCGGCCTAAAATATACATTTTTTTTGAAATATAAAATTTTCTTGTTCTATCCAAAATGTATATGAAGAATGGGGCAGGCCTATGGTGCAGTAGTTAAAGGCACTGGTTGGCATGCCCATTCCATACTGGAGTATCTGAATTTGACTGGCTCCACTCCCAATTGCAGCTGCCTGCTAATGTACACCCTGGCAGGTGTACAGATGGCAGGTGACGCCTCAAGTACTTGGGTCCCCAACAGTCATGAAGGGTACTATATTGAGTTCTAGGTTCCTGGCTTTGGTCTGGCCCAGGCCTTGGCTGTTCCAGCCATTTAGGGAATGAATTTGTTCCAGCAATGGGTCATATCTCTCTGTCTCTGTCTCTCTTTCTCTCTCTCTGCCTTGAAAGTAAATACGTAAATATGTTTTATTTTTTTTATTTATTTTTTTATTTTTTGACAGGCAGAGTGGACAGTGAGAGAGAGAAACAGAGAGAAAGGTCTTCCTTTTGCCATTGGTTCACCCTCCAATGGCCGCCGCAGTAGGCTGCGGCCGGTGCACCGTGCTGATCCGATGGCAGGAGCCAGGTGCTTCTCCTGGTCTCCCATGGGGTGCAGGGCCCAAGCACTTGGGCCATCCTCCACTGCACTCCCTGGCCACAGCAGAGAGCTGGCCTGGAAGAGGGGCAACCGGGACAGAATCTGGCACCCTAACCGGGACTAGAACCCAGTGTGCCGGAGCCGCTAGGCGGAGGATTAGCCTATTGAGCCATGGCGCTGGCTGTAAATATGTTTTCAAAACAAAATGTTTAAGAAATAAATGAGTTATGGACTCATTAACTTATACATATAGACTTGATTAACTTATATAAAGATAATTTACACAGGAAATTTTTCATTAAATAAAGCAATATATCAGGTAGTTTTCTATAATAATGCTATTATAAGATAATTACCTGGATAATTCATAGAATTTATAATAGCAATAAATTTAATTTGACTTGTTGCCATATATGTCCAACATTAATCTATTAAAGAATTCTCTTAACATTGTAAATTATATAAATAACCCCAGTGCTCCCTTTTACCTCATGAAATACAACTACACCCATTGTGTCTATGCCATGTATCTTAAATTCATTTTATTCCCACAGTCATTATCACACAATTTCCATAGATGTTATTAAAATTTAATTGTGGGTTCTCCCACATGTACAACAGAATATAATTGTAATTACTTTAATATTTAAAATGCATTTTTTTATTTTTGGGAATCTAGCAACAACCTAAGAAATCTCTAAATTCCTTTTAAAAGAGGGTAATGGAAAATATACACAGCCTTGCCTTTTTAATATGCCTAAGTGACTCAGAGAAATGCAGGGGTTAAAAATTATACCGTAACCACCCACACACCCTTTTTACTTCCTGCAGTATTTGTGGTTTAAGAAGTCTGCGGGTAGATAAGAGGTTATTATCCCTCCTACACACACCCGTTTTATTATTTACAACATTACTTCTCAATATATATACACATATGAAATACCAATCCTTATCTTTCAATAACTTTCTCAAAGTTCTTAGAATTTGGTCCACATATCATATTTAGTTTATTCTTAATTTTTTTCAAGTAAGTCTATCCAGATAGGTTATATGACGCAGATACATTCCCAACCATATTTGTGTTCAAAAATAGAGTAACATAAACACAGGGTCTTATGTACAAAACTAATAATACAAAATTAGTTTTTATATTAATAGGGTTTTAACACTAAGAGGATGCATTCATTGAAATGTGACACCAACCTTTAAGATTTGTATGCAGTGTTTGTTTCTTATGATTCTACAAATTATCTTTATGAATGAATAGGCATTAGCAGGTCATGTCAAAGACACAGTCACACATTTTATTTCAGTAGCTAACTATTTCAGTAGTTTCATCTGAATAAATAGATCAAAACAAAGATTTTAAAATTCTCTATAAAGTGTATATTAACAAATTAACATAATTTTTATGAAATCTTCACATCTCTTCTATATTGCAGTTAAAAATAGTCCCTCAGATACACTTAATGAAACATATGCCCTTGTGCAAGTAGGTTAAGTTTAATTTATTTTTTAAATAATCAGGTCTAATCTTCATTGCTAATGTAATATTCACTCATTTAAAAATATAGAACAATATTAAAAAAGTAAAAATCAATGTGGTTTAAATGATTTTAGATATGGGGGCTTAATGATAATAACAGTTATGACAGTCATACATGATAAATGTCTTGTGAGTGAATTTTTTAAATTCACTTTTCAAATCCATGCACTCCATTGGGGAATCATAATAACTTTTGCTAAAATAAGAAATTAGAAAAATAGCCATTAAATCCAAAGCACTTGTAAAGATGACCCAATTACAAAGTGAAACAGTACTGTGAAATACTGAATAGAGACCAGTTAGGACAATCACAACAATTGTTACGTTAGCCACACAACCACAAGTTAGTCAACCATTTTTGAGGACTAAAAAATGGCTTCTTTGATGCCTTAGCAATACTAACTCAACTAAGATACAGATATAAATCTATCCTCCACTATGGGTGGCAATCAAATCATAAATTTTAGCACAACCCAATGAATATGTAAAGTGAACTTATGCATGCCACTCTAAATTAGGTTTTGGGGTTCTAGTTTTTAAGCTCTTTGACCCTCTTGTAATAAAAAGTTTAAAGAAAATTAAACTATCAGTACTCAGAGCAAGGTAATCCAGAAACTAGAATAAAGCATTTTAGTAAGAAAAAAAAAAAAAACTCTTATCTTTAATTTTTAAAATGTTCATGCAGCTAGGAGGAGGTACTCACTACCACAATTACAAGAATAATTGTTTAAAAGACTACAACTCAAAATTAATTGGATTTGTGCTCTTGTTTTTTTATTAAGCAAGCATGTATTAAGAAGTTTTTTTTTTTTTTTAGCTCCAGATTACTATAAAGTGTCCACAACTGAAGAGTTGTTTTAAAAAGGGAAAAAAAAAAAATAGAGAAAGGAAAGTAGTTTCCAAGACATGTATCACTCCTATGGTATGAAATAAGTTATAAATGTCATACTTGTGAGATTAAAATTACTTCCTAGAAAATCAGCCTTATTCAGATCACAAGATAACACAAAACGAACCTCAGCTTTCAACATGTAACATCAAGGAAGAGTTTGATTCACATTCACCTGCATGTGCTAATAACAATGAATGAAAACAGGCAATGAGTATCTACAGCAAAACAAATACACCTGATCCAACTTGATTTATTTCTTTATACTTCAATAGTGAATTATCCATTGAAGGAATATTTTACCTTTCTTTTTCTTTATGATTTAGTTTGATCTTCTAAACTGTTGTTTTCAAAACCTCCAAGGAAGCTTTCTTTAGAATACTATATTAATCAGCTGAGGTGGGATGGACATAATTTTGTAGAAGGGATAAAAAAAAAAAAAAGAAAGAAAGAAAGAAAAAGAAACCTTTCCAAAATTCAGGTCACGTCACAGTGAAATACATTCCATACTTGAGTCTTGACTTCTGCTCAGTTTTAGTCTTCATGGAAAAAAACCTGTGCTTTAACATACTACACTAATTGTGTTCACTGGGTACTAGTCACTTGAATTTGTTAATCCTTTCATTACACAAGACAATTTCATAAATCTCTGAAGTATTTCCTGAAGTAGATAAAATGTACATTAAAGATTTATGTTTCTGGGAAACAACACTTCTTTTTTTTTTTATCAAGTCTGCATTTAAAAATTAAATTTGACTTTGAATCATACACTTCTTTATTTCCCATTATTTAAGCAAGGCTTTAGGAGGATACTTATGCTTTTGTTCATTCTGTTATTAATCTTGAAATTATATCTAGGTTTGATTTTGGTTTTGTTTTGCATTGTATGGATAAAAATGGAATTTGCTTGGGTTTCATTCAGAAAAGCATTTGGGACATTTATAAAGAAGGTTCAATCTATAATTTGTCAGTAAGGTTATCAGATCAATCTTTAAAAATTCTTCCTCTCTATGATATATTTTTTTAAAATAAGGAACATATATATCATGCCAGCAAAAATAACTACACATTAATTTAATCAAAGGCACAAAGACAACATCATATTTTCATTGTCTTAAATGTCTTTTTAAAATTTTTCATACGCTAAAGCTCCTTTAGTTTCAAATTCAAATTTGATAATGAAGACCTTATTGATAATGATAATTATGTAGGCATATGTGTTCATATTAATACCTATTAATTAAGCTTATTATAATATATTTTAAAAGCCAACTTAAGCTAAATGGTGGAAATTTCTGTTTGAAAGCCTTGACATTAAGAATATCTATCTCAAAAATAACACACACAAATGGAGGGATAGAGTAAGATTCATAAACAACCAAAAATCTGCATAATATACACATTTACTTAAAAAGGACAGGATGTTTTTATGTTTTCCCCTTTCCTAAAATCTAAAATGTAAATTTGTTTTAGATATTTGTAATGGAAAAAAATGACAAAATATCTATAATAATATTAACATATAAGTCTTCAACAATAGAAGAAGGCATCTCCTACCTCCATCTCCAGATCCTGATCCTGCATCTGGGAGGGAAAATTGAAAAAATTTACATTTATTTGAAAAACACATGAAAAATATAATGTTTTAAAGTTCAAGAGTACTTTATCAGTTTAATACTATAATATCATTATGAAAATTACTACCATATAACCTGATAATATATATGAGTAAAGTCACACATAATATATATGAGTATACTCATTTTTAACCTTCAACCTTATGAAAATAGTTTTTTCCAGCTTCAGAAAATTCATGAACCTGATTGAGCAAAATATCTGATATTTTTATTTTAATTAGGGTGAATTTGGTACATTTGGCCAAAAATATTGATAATAGGATGCTTATCACAGTCAGTGAATTTTAGAAACTAAAAAATACATGTGTCAAATAAACTCCTCATTAAGGCTTATATTCTTACAGATTGCATATGAACAAAGAGAAAAACAGTTTAAAATGAATATCATTTTAGGTAATTGCAAATATGTTTTACAAATCTTACAATTGTAGATGATTCTATCTGCAACTAAATAATCATCCTTTGCTTTTGGAATCATAGATGAGCTTAACTTTTGCCTTTGTGCTTGAAATTGGGTATACACTGAGTGTAACTGCCAGTAAAGAAATAGTACCCTTTCTTTCTCCACTTCTGTCTCCTAGCATCCAAATAACTAATCTGGTCAAAGCTGTCTATTCCAAGGACTCGGTTCCCAGAAACACTCAGTCTCCTGATTGGAGTCATGTTCACTGAGTTTCCATCTGCTTCTACCTATTACTTGCGCACATATCTTCCCTCTGCCTTCCCATTGTTTAGCATTCTGAATTATCTTTGCTGTGTATTTTAATGTTAATGCTGAGAAATAAGACTAATACTGGCATTAACATGTCTGATGTGGTGTCATCCCACATTGAAATCTCAACTAGATTCTAAGAATCAAACACTGCTTCTATGAATCTGTGTTTGCAATTTTAGTGCAATCAAAATAAAAAAAAAATCCTATTTATTTACATGATACTCTACTGACAGGCACCACACAGAAAGAGTCATGGTGGAGGCTGGCATTTGATACAGCAGTTACAATGTCACTGGATATCAGTATCCTATACAGGAGTACCTAGATTTGAGTCATGGTTCCCATATTCCAGATTTCCTGCTAATGAGCACTTTGGGAGGCAGCAAGTGATAGCACAAGTTCTTTGCTCCTGCCATGTATGTGGGAGACACAATTTAAGTTTTAGTTTCTTGATTGTGACCTAGCCCAGACCCCATTGTTGCAGGTATTTGGGGAGTGAACTATAACAGATGGAAGATTTTTTTCTCTCTCTCCCTTTCAAATAAATGAAAAATAAATAAATTTTAATAAAAAAAAGTGTTATGTGTGTAAAGATCCTTAGAGGGTAGACATATAAGAAAGAAAGAATGCCTCCCCAGTGGTCTTCTTCCTTGCTATCATGTTAGGGCATTAGTACTGTCATTAAGAAGCAGTAGTCTTGGTGGAGACTCACATTAACTAAATTCACACAGCCTAACACTGTATTATATCAGAATGTCAAATCCTTAATGAACTGCTAATGTGACTAGATGTATGTCATTGGGCCAATATATTAATTCTTTAAAGGCAAGCTAATTTGTAAGACAATTTATAGTAATAATAAAAAACCCTTCTTAGGAAGTTTAAAATCAAATAGGTATTTAAATTCTATGATTTGACAATTTAATGATAACAGATCAAGAAAGGCTGTTACATTCATGTCCATAATAGGAAAAAGCTCCTGTTAACTGAACTGATAATAAGTCACAGTACTATCTTTTGGACAGAACAGTGCTTGACAGCCAATGTTTGTTAAGTTTCCTTTGTGAATGTTTTCACATTTAAAATTATTTGCTTTATGTTCAGTTAACTTGAAAGCTTAATTCAGTTTTACTTACAGTCAGTAGAATCTAAATTAAAGGTTGTACTACTATAGTGAAAATATATTCTATCTGCATATCATTTGAATGCATATAATTTCTTTTTTTATTTCCTTCTAAGACCATACATTTCTTCTAGTCAATGACAATGTATTGTTCATCATTCTATAGTTACAAGCAACTAAGAGGAAATGCATTAAAAACTCATGGGTTCTCAGCTCCAAATTTTATTCACTGAATGACATAGGGAATGTCATTCCAGCTTCTAAGCTTGTTTCTCCTCTATTCAAAAGGTACAGTAATGCCTACCTCACTGGGATACTTGGAGGCTAACTGAACAATAGCATATTCTAAATGTTTGAGTACCGTCTGAAATATAATAATTACAACTGTAGAGTGAGCATCTTGCCTATTCATTATTAGTTTTCAAATAATTATATGTCACTGGGGAAAAATCAGAAAAAAATGGAAGCAGTATTTTAGCTTGTGATACCCATGAATGTTTCAAAAAAATTCATGATCCTTAAGAAAATTAGCATTTAATTTGATCCAAATTAAATGGCTATGAAAGAAAGAAGGACTATATTGGGAAAATGGTCGCATAAATCCAAAGCATCATTATGAAACAGCTATGGGAAGCTTTAATGTATTTCTACTATAAGATGAATCTTCTTGACAAACTGAGATATAAATAGCTTACTATAGTCTCGTTAATAAGATGCAAACATTGAAGGAAAGGAGTCATGCTGTTGAAATCTGGGCAACTAGTTAATGTGTTTCTTACAAGATAAAAAGTTAAATCAACAGCGAGAACATTAAGTAGCCCAGAAGGATACCATCTTGTAGACAACAACAACTAAAAACATTTGTAAGTTCAATGAAAAACACAGAATTAAGTCTTCTGTCATTTATTACAAGAGATCAGAACTTGCCACCTCCAGTCAGTGTCAAATAGCTTCAAAATAAAAATGGAAAATCTATGAAGAAATGAATGAGAATCCTTTTTAGATCATAAGTCAGAACCCCAATTTATTTACAGTCAGACGTAGTTAATCAAAAATGCTTTGATCTCTGCATGATTATTCAGATCAAAACCCTTTTAAATTTACATGTCAATGGAAGATGTATTCAGCAAGACTGGCTTACTAATTAAATCCTGTAGAAATCTAAGTATATGAATGAGCTAAGGACAGATTATTCAATTGTTATTAAATTTTCTACTTAGCTACGGATTTATTTTCATCACATAACCAGCACATCAGGGACTAGAATGGAAAGGCTTAAATGAATCAGGAGAATGTGCTGACAAGAAGTTGGAGTTGGCAAGTAAGAAGGAGAGATTTGCTACCAACCATAACTAGCCATAACCACTTCTGGTCTGTTTATTCTGACTATTACCTGCTGTTCCTCATTTGGTTATTGTGTGAGAAGGACAGACATCCATCATGATCTTGAATAAGCAAAACCTTTCCTCAATATTCTGTGGTATTTGACTACATCCTCTCTGGTTTCTGGGAGTCCAGAGTACCATTTTTTTCCTACCCTATGTATCCTAAAGTGTTGCTTTTAAGTTTTCATTGCTTAGGTATTGCTAAAGGATTTTTCGTAATTAATTTGCTCCTTGTCTGTCTTTCTAGTTCTCATTCCTTACTAACAGAATAGCAAGCTGGTCCCCTCCCTTTCCTATGAGGGAATACTGCCCAGAAAGTCTCACATACTACTGTCACTTTTATTCATTATTTCCCACTCACAGACCAACAGCAATGACCCATTGGCTCTAACAAATAAGAAGCAAGTGGAGCACCAGTCCAGCTTCCCTCCCCACCACTCTTCCAGAAAGAACATTCACATCCTGAGGCAAAAAATCGCTTGAGAGAAGAGACTACTTAAAAGCCAGAATCAAACAAAAAAGCCAGAGAAATGATACCAGTTCCTTCTGATAATTTTTAGAAACCTAAGTACAACTTAGAATATCAACAATTACTGAGAACCATTAAGCCGAAGATAATCTTTTCAAAAATATGAGACTTTTCTCCATGCTCATTTGTCATCCTTCTCAAGTCATCAAATATTTCACTTTTCAAAATAATAACCTGGAGTAGAAGCACCCATTATCTAAGAGGTACTTTTGAATATGATAGACTTTGCATAACACTATTCTTTATTTTCAATTTTGGAAGGATTATTTATGTCATTATTATTTTCTCTGAATATATATCATTCGAATTCTCAGAAATGATGAATTATTCCTGAAACATGCTTATTTGCCATGAACAACTATTATTGGACACTGTATATTTTAATAAAAATGATTTTGATATATCAAGTCTAGCCTGAAATCTCAACTCTACTTTTACGCTTTGCTTCTTCAAGCTCAGCTTTATCTAGTTTTTTTCCCTCACCACAATCCTGTTAAACTTTTACAACTGTAGTACACAAAAGGAAAATCTAAAAGAGTATATGAAATCACTTCCTTTTCAATTTCTTTATAGCTTCCTTGCTACAACATAACTCAAAAGCTATGTAGAATCCCAGGTTAACTGTATCAGAAAGGATAGATGCCATCAGAAATTATATCTACCACAAATACTTTCTTCAACATAATGTGCTAAGTGGCAAGAAAAGCATTTTATAGAGTTGCTAAGGTTAAATTTTTAACTTTAGAATTCAATCCTGCAAAACTTCCTTCTAGCAGATAATATTATCATTTTAAATAAACAGACAAACTTTAGCCATGCATGGATAGATTTCTATATATTTGGTAGCTGGGAAGTCAATCAAGGTCTCTAATTATATTTGACTTTCATTCAACTATCATCACTTAATTAAATAACAAATATTTAAATTAACTGTTATCTTTATGGTAGAACTCTCTTTATTCTAGAAGTGATTTGGAAATAAAAGACCAAGAATAATGCATGACCTGTACAAAAGAACAAAAGGAATGTTTAGTAATTATATAACACAACTCATTTACTTTGAAATAATAGGAAACATCACACATGGCTTTTTGATTTGGAATCCATTCAGAGGGTTTTGTGGAGAATCACAAACATACCTGTGGCACATGATCCTTCTGACATCACAAGTATCTCACTCTGCTGTTTGCATGCAGCCTGTCGCAGGTAACACTCATTCTGGTAGCTCTCTCCATTGGAGCCACACACAGGCACATAGTCACTGTTGCACTGGGTAACACAAAGATAAAACTATGATCAGTACTAGAGTTTTATTCCTCTGACACTGTGAATAAGAATAATAATTTACCAAAGGAAACAGACTTGTATTCATTTTCAGTTATTCCCTTATACCATAAATCTTTGTTCTTGTAAACTCATCATTTAAAGGTACATAAACGAATTTTGAATCATTCATCAGTCATTTGACCTATATAGGAGAAACAAAAATCATCTAAATTCATCAAGAAACTCCAACAAGGTGACTAGGAAAATAACAAGAAAAAGGTATAGCAGAAAATGTATCAATACCAGTTAATAATGTTTTTCTGCGATATAATCTGCCTACCTTGGTGGAAACATCAAAATGTGCTATGATATTGAAACTATTCAAAATAAGATAACATCTATCTATGTTTGAGGAAGAAGTGTATTTAATCATTATTAATTTCTGGTTTTAAAAGATTTTATTTATTTGAGAGGCAGAGTTACAGATAGTGAGAGCTAGAGACAGAGAGAAAGGTCTTCCCTCTGTCGGTTCATTCCCCAAATGGCCACAAAAGCTGGAGCTGCACCTATCCAAAGCCAGGAGCCACGTGCCTCCTCCCAATCTCCCATGCAGGTACAGGGGCCCAAGCACCCGGGCCATTCTCCACTGTCTTCCCATGCCATAGCAGAGAGCTGGATGGGAAGAGGAGCAGCCAGGACTAGAACCAGTGCCCACGTGGGAAGCTGGTGCAGCAGGTGGAGGATTAACCTATTGTGCCATGGCACTGGCCCCAATCATTATTAATTTCTAAAAATTCAAATAAGATCCTATACTGATGTTTACAAAGAAACAAGATAATAGAATACAGTGAAAATATCAGCTACTACTGAACTACATGTTACCTTTACTGATTATTTCAAAGTATGACTTGTTTTATATATATAAATACATATATAATATATATAAGTATATATATGTATATATATATATATCACCATACCAGATTTTAATACATACTACAGGGCAATAATAATGAAAACAACCTAGTACTGGCACAAAAACAGAAGGCAGACCTATGGAATAGAATAGAAGCTCCAGAAATCAATCCACTCATCTACAACCAACTTATTTTTGACAAAGGTGCTAAAATCAACCCCTGGATCAAGGACAATTTCTTCAACAAATGGTGCTGGGAAAACTAGATCTCCACATGCAGAAGTATGAAACAAGACCCCTACCTAAACCTTACACAAAAATCCACTCAAAATGGATCAAAGACCTAAATCTACAATCTGATAGCATCAAATTACTAGAGAACAATCTGGAACCTCTGCAGACATTGGCATAGGCAAAGACTTCTTGGAAAAGACTTCAGAAACACAAGTAACCAAAGCCAAAATTAACAAATGGGATTACACTAAGGTGAGAAGCTTCTGCACTACAAAATAACCACTCACAAAGTGAAGAGGCAACCAAAGAAAGGAAGAAAATATTTGCAAACTACACAACTGATAAAGGCTTAATATTCAGAATCTATAAACAGCTCAAGAAATTCAACAACAGCAAAACTAACAAGCCCATTAAGAAATGGTCAAAGGGCTTGAACAGGCATTTTTCAAGAGCAGAAATTCAAATGGCCAACAGACACTTGAAAAAATGCTCAGGATCACTAGCCATCAGGGAAATTCAAATCAAAACCACAATGAGGTTTCACTATACCCCAGTTAGAATGACTCTAATAAAGAAATCAACAAATAACAAATGCTGGTGAGAATATGAGGGAAAAGATAACCCTAATCCACTTTCGTTAGGAATGTAAACTGGTGTAACCACTGTGGAAGACAGTATGGACATACCTCAGAAATCTAAATACAGACATACCATATGACCCAGCCATCCCACTCCTGGGAATTTACCCAAGCCAGAAGAACTCAGCACATGAAAGAGTTATCTGTACCACCACATTTGTAGCAGCTTAATTCCCAATAGCTGAGCTATGGAATCAACCCAAATGTCCCTCAACTGAAGACTGGATAAAGAAATAATGGTATATATACACTATGGAATACTAATAAGATGTAAAAATAAATGAACCCTTTCTTTTGCAACAAAATGGATGCAACTGGAAACCATTACACTTAGTGAAATAAGCCAGTCCCAAAAAGACAGATATCATGTTTTCTTTGACCTGTGGTAACTAATAGAGTACCTAAAATATAATGTATTGGAGTGAAATTGGCATTTTGAGATTTGATATTGTTTATAGCACTGGTGTCTACTGTTGAGGAACAGTGTTTTTTTCTTTATATTATTTGTTGCGCACTTTACTATGTGTAGGGTTAACTTTATGATTATAAAGTAAACTGAAAATAGATCTTAGTAAAAAATAAGAATGGGAATAGGAAAGGGAAGTGGATGAAGGGTTGTTGCATGGGTGGAAGGGAGGGTAGGGTGGTAAGTATGACTGTGTTCCTAAATCTGTATATAAGAAAAACATGAAATTTGTATACCTTAAATAGAATATTAAAAAAGGAAAAAAAATTATGTATTTCATACAGAGAAAAGTTCATTTTAAAAATCTCATTATAAAAAGGTACACATTTTACAGTGGAAATTAGGCAACCTACAGGGTATAGGCATCACAACATAATCACAATCTAAGGCATTAAAGACAAGTAGCTGTGTCCTATACTTGCTAATTACACCAGGGAGGTGATTATTTCATGATTACCCCTACTGATGCACTTTATTGTTTAATTATAACAAATGCAATGATTGAGATGGTTATTAGTAAATGCTCACCTATGCCAGAAACAAAGGAAGGAAAATTATACAGTCAGAAACATGTGAAAGTTTTTCAAAATGTTCCTATATTCTACTTTTAATTAAAATATTTGGATTTTTACATGCTATAGCATAGAAAACTAATTAATGATCTATTAGATCATTTGTCTACAGAGATATGTCTAGAAAAGTTTAAACATATATCTTAAAAACCCAAAACTTTATCATAAATGAAATTCAGTTTAAGGATTTATATGTTCTTGAGGCAGGCATTTGGAGCAGCAATTAAATAACCCCTTGGAATGCCTGCATGCCATATTGTAGAGCCAGCGCCAATTCTGTATCCTGCTTCCTGGTAATGCTCACCCTGTGATGCTGCAGTGATAGTTCAAATACTTGGGTCCCTGCCACTTACATGGGAGACCCAGATCAAGTGCAGAGTTACTGACTTTGGCCTGGCCTTACCCTAGCTGTTGTAGACACCTGGAGAGTAAACTACAAGATGGAAGATCTCTGTCTGTCTCTCTGCCTTTCAATTAATTGCAAATAAATAAAAATTTTAAAAAGTAATCTCAACAGGATGATAATCTGATTGATAAATACCCAAGATTTCCATTTTTATAAGTATCTCCTTACATCTTCTTCCATACAATATCTTACTTTCTTATTTACAATCCACCATTTAACTTTTTCTCTTCTTCGAAATTTTATTTATTTGAAAGACAGAAAGAGAAAGAGAAAAAGAAAAAGAAAGAGAAAGATAAAAAGAGATCTCCCAGTTGGGTACTCACTCCCCAAATATCTGCAACAGCTGCAGTTGTGCTAGGGCTGAAGTTGGCAGCAGGAAACTAAATCCAGGTCCCCTACATGGGTGGCAGGGACCCAATCACTTTAACCATCACCACTGCCTCCCAAGGTACACATTAGCAGAAAACTGTAATATGGAGCTGGAGCCATGATTCAAGTCCAGGTACTCTGAAGTGGGACACGAACATAATAACCTCTTGGCTATGTGCCCACCCCTAACACTTGCTTTCTAACTTCATAGCTTAATAATAATTAGCCTTATCATTCTACCAATTTAAAAATGGCATAGGTCAATGTTCTTTGATGAAAGTCTTATGGTCTTTTACCTATTATTGAATAACTTAAATATAACATCTTGCTAATTCTGATCTATATTTCTACAAACATTAAATTCAAATTTTATAACACTCATATTATCATGACCAAAATTGCTTATGAGATCCTTTAGCATTTATTTTAAAAACTCCTTTATCTTTCTTTCTATAATTTGCAATACATTCTAGAAGCCCTCTAAATAATAATTCTTTTGCACAGTAACATATTAGTTTCCAGATTCAGTCTACTTACATGGTTATAGTTTAAAAACTGATATGACTAGAACTTTTTGCTAATATTTCACTGATTTAACTCATTAAAGAGTTCATGTCTGATTAAGTGATTCCTGTGTAAAGGTTGTTGTCTGCTAACTTTGCAAATTGTTTTTTAACTTACATCTAAAAACTGAGTTACAATAAATCTGAGCATCTTCATTCCTACTCAAAAAAGAAAGCAACTGCAAAATGTGTGGGAAGAGTTTTATTTTCCAATGAGCAGTACTGAAGAGACAGCCCATGAATTGGGCTGGTGCTCATGTCAGAAACATGGCCAGCAAGGCAAATGGATGGAAAAATGCTTGATAAATGTGCTGTGTTCAGGACTTGGAACTGGAGAATATCAGTAGGATTTATGGGAACCTACTAATACTACAATGGTTTCTGAGCATTGAAAGAGACTAGAAAGAGGGAAACAGATGGTGTTGTCAATGCCAAAAGACTAGCTCACCTCTCAGATGAGGGTGTGCAGGGCTAGACTGATAACTTTCTTACCTTTTAATCTCCATCTCTAACTCTGGTTATAATACTTTGTGTATAGACTATTTGGGTCCACATTTTGTTCTCTCCAAATCCCTAATATTTCTCTGTCCATTTCATTTATTTCTGAGGATTACTCAAATGTGGAGTCAGTGGGCTGGTAGTGGTGAGTGGGAAGTATTTATTATCTCTGTCAAGTGCTATTACACAATGCTGATATGCATCTTAAAATATCGAATAAACTGATAAAGTGTTCATATGCCGCTTCTGAGGGATGCAGCAAGCCAAATGCGAACAGTGCTAAAAACAGAGTTGCCAAGTTCCATGCACAAGCCAAAAGGGAGATTTGTAGAGCTGAACAGAGCTTAACTGTAGATTATCACCACGATGTTTTTGGCCCTTAGTACCATGACTTGCACTCATTAATATGAATAACACAAGAAAGAAACATAGTCTAAATCATTAAAGCTCAAGAGTGGGCAATTATATTTCTCTTCTATTTCTCTCACTGTCTTGGAGTAAGACTTGCTGTATATTACTAAACAATTAAATATTTAACACATTTAAAGCCTGGGCTTCCAGTTATCTGAGATATTTGGTGAATTAATGAAATCATATTTTAAAACATGGAATTCTTGATAATACTCACTTATCAAAAGAAATACAAATTATTTGCCCTTCATGAGTGTTTTCACTAGTACAGTCATCACCTAACATCAACACCAAACCATGGCATTTCTAGAATCAGAAAACAAAGGAAAATAGGATAACCCTAAGCATGAAAAGAGGCTAACTACTGTGTTAAAATATGCCAAATTATTGGAAACAACTTAAAGTGGTAACCATGATACCACTCAGCTTCATACAAAGGGACAGACTCAGATGTTGAGTGACTTGCCAAAGGCCACAGAGTTGGCTGGTGAGAGAGGAAACAAGACTGAAGCCCAGATGGTTAGGTCCATATAAGTATGTGTTGTACAAACTTCCTCTCAGGCTAAAAAAATGATTCCATTTTTTCTTAAGATGTCTTAAAAACCTTGTTTATTTTTCAAATATGTGTTTTTTCAATAGAGTGACTTTGTTCCAAAATTTCCACATTGCTTAAGAAACCAGCTATGCACTACACTAGTGGATTCAATAAGTTGACACACTAGAATATATGGAATTCATTTTTACTACAAATGAATAAAAATGTATGAGTTTTCCCTATGATTTATTGCTTGTTTGGCTAATAAGGACTTTTTTTTGGCTGAGATTTCAGCATCTAGAAGCTATGGATGACTTATGTTTTATATATTGTCAGCACCTTCCACAGAGTCTGGCATGTAGAAGGTGTTCAACAGATGTTAAGTGAATTCAGTTATATTCCCAGTTGTCAAAGCTTAGGAGGGATGGCTTGGGATGTGGTATATTTCTTTTCCAAAAAGAAAGAGATAAAAATGTTGCATGTGTTCCAATCATTTGACCACTCCAAAAGTATCTTCAATTCTCTATGACCACATTTCCTTATGTGAAAATGTTAGGATTTGAAGTGTGGACAGGACTCTGACTATGGCAGAAGGGACTGTGTGAATTCCTACAGGAGGTCATTAAAGAACACAGAGTCTATCTGTCACTTTCTCTTCCTTTGGGTGCTTGCTCTTGAACCTAACCATGAGGTTGCTATGAAGAGGCTCAAACTAGCCCATACACAAAGATCAACATGGAGGAGAATGAAGGTCTCCAGTTGCAGACAGATGAGACAGAGTCCTGAGAAGAGTGTAGCACAAGACTTGGAAATCCCTATGAAGTCCCCCATCCCTTCCACCCCACCCAGCTGATGCCAAACAGAGCAGAGATGAGGTGTTTCCATGAAGACCTGTCTGAATTGCAGACTCATGAACAAAATAAGTGCTCATTTTTAAAGCCACTTGGGTTCTGGACAACTTTTTAGGCAGCCTTAGAAACTGAAACTTTGCAGATCTAAAGTGTTACTCATTAAATAAAAATATTGTATATCTCAATTAGATAGTGTCTCAAAAACATAAGCATTCAACAAATTTAAAAAATTTTTAAATGTTTGTATTTACTTGAAAGGCAGATTGAGAGATGGATAGACTGAGAGAGGGCGAGGGCATGGGCGAGGGAGTGGGAGAGGGAGAGAGAGAGAGAGAGAGAATCTTCCACCTCGTGGTTCATTCCCCAAATTCCCCCCAATAGCCAGGGCCAGACTAGGCTAAAACCAATAATCAGGATCTCCTACCAGGTCTCCCACAGGGGTGGCAGAGAACCAAATATTTGAAGCATCATATGCTACCTCCTAGGCACATTAGCAGTAGCTGGATCAGAAGTGGAGTAGCTGAGACTCAAACCAAGCACTCACATAAGGGATGAGTGCATCCCAATTGGTTGCTTAATCTACTGCCCCAAAACTCCTCTCCCAGATATCTAAATTATAAAGTGATTATTGATCACTGTATGGCCAGAGCTTTCTATGAATCACTATATGTATGTCCTTTTCCGTTTTTCCCTCCTTACCTCTCTCTCCTTTCCTCTTTCATTTAAAGAGATCATCCATTCATCCATTTACTGTTCTTAAATATTTATCCCCACAATTGATTTACCAGTATGAACAACATTTCATTTGGTACACAGAAAGTAAGGCAAGATGCATGAGACTGTATGCAGTTTTGGAACTCATATCATCACTTTACAATTAGTTGTACAGGTTGAATATCCCTTTTCCAAAATACTTGTGATCAGAAGCATTTTTGGTTTTTGGGATATTGGAATAAATTTTATTGCTGGAGAATTTCTAATTAAAAAATGTGAGATGCAAAGTCCTGAATCTGAAACATTTTGAGTACTCTTGCAGTGAGAGATAGGGAGAGAGCACATGCAATTGATTCAGATTACAGAGAATTACAGATTTTGGATTTTTGGATTATGGATGCATAATCTGTAATACTTTGGATATTAAGAATTGTCTATTTTAAATTGGTACTTTTGTTGTTACTGCTATTTTCATTTGCATGTCTAATTTTCTTGGCTGGTACAACTGGATTTGGTGTTAAAGGACCTTGTTTCTTATTCTAGAATCAACACTTAGTGTAAATTACTTATACTTGCATTTATGGGTCTTAATTCCCTCATCTTTAAAAGAAGTAAAACATTATCCCACTCTGTGGCAAAAAATAAAAGAGATACTTAGAGGTTAGAAATCAGTTTAAGTCATCTAAAAAATGAAGATATATTAAGAATATAAAAATATATATTCCCTTCAGTAGTCTAATAATAATTCAAGTTGCAAAACACTTTAGATTTCTCTTTTAGATTTGTCTTTCAGACAGAAAGACTATCATTTTATCCTATTTTGAATGGAAGGATTCATGCTTTGTCTTAGATGCAGGGAGAATCAGAGTTGAGAATAGCATATAGAAAAATATATATTTTCAGGACCTGACCCTTTTTTATCAGATACTAAGGCAAAAACAAACAAAAACTACAAAAATCAAAAAAACTCAAATTATGTCAAGAGTATTAGGAAATGAATGAATGAAGATATTCTTAGCTTAAAATATTCTATCACACCTGATATGACTTGTACATTTTCCTTGATTTTTAATGTCACTCTACATCCTTGGCATGTTCAAAGTCTAAATTTTCTCCCACTAGATTGAAAAATATTGTAAAGAATATACTAATAGCAGTACTAATCCAGTAGTAAATTTAAGATACTACAAGTATTTGGATGGGAAATTCATATTTTAGTTTCTTACTAAAACTTGTATTGCAAGCCCCCATATATTCCACTCAACAGTTACTTAAATTAATGACAAATTTATTGGTTGAACAACATATGAAAAAAAGAAATATCTTTGCTGATGAAAGATTTACTAAAATATTTTGTAGCAGCTGAACATTGAACACAATCCCTTAATGAGAGAGTCATAATTTCCATTAATTGAAATCATCCATTTAGAGTTCTATCAACTCCTTTTCTATTGGAAAAATTTTAGAATCGAGGTTTTCCATGTGAAGAATGCTCTTTCTGGTTCAGTTATACTGGTTATGAGTTTCACTTCTTGTATCTACCCTTGACTATCAACATAAGAAAATTTGTAGAAATCACAAACTAATGGAGGAAATTAATTCTACAAAATCCTGTGGTCCTTTAATTACTGATTTAGCCAACTATTTTTTTGCTATAGTTAACATTTGGGGAAAGTAGGAAATGAATTCTCATGCTCCATCTCTCCCATGTAGTTCCTTGAAAGAACATAATTACATTGTTCAGTGTGGCTGGAGACCTTAGAAGCTGATGTCATACGCATACTAAATATGCATGCATATATTACTAACAGTATACTATGGTCTTGAAGACTAGTTTAATCACAGGGATATTTACCCACCAGGAGGTGTTGCATTTTACAAGTATCAGTTGTTTGTGTTTCTTAGAAAGAAAAACATAATGACCAAGAATCTTCTGGTTTATCTAAAAAGTCACTCAAGTTAGAGGAAGTTACTTCACAAAGTTTGTGGAAATTCCAATAAAAAGAGAAACTTATTTTTTGTGCAAAAAATTTTGAAGTGTATACAAATGAGGAGGGTCTTAAAAAGTGTTCATGCAAAGTGCATGTTCTAAAGAAATTGTGCATGGATTAAAATAACTTTTGCAATAACATAAACTTATCTTTTAATCCCATGTTCAATTAACTCTTTGAAGTACGCTGTTATCTAAATACAAATTTCCTTATCTGCCTCACTGGGAAGTTGAATTCAATCTAAAATATTTAAATTTCCACAATTCTAAATATTACATATTAGAGCATATAGTTAGACATGAATTTTGAGTTCAATGTTTCTATTGTCCCATATGTTATACTATTTTCTCTTCTCCTCTATTTCTCCTCCTCCTTCTTCTCAGTCTCTCTTGTTTTCTACTTACAATTTTAGAAAGTTTTTTTTATGATGATTCACACATGAAGTTTTGTTTATGTGATTCTTTCCTCATTGACTTTTATGTCAGAATTGCAACTTATTTTTAGAGTAGCTAAATTTCTAGGGGAATAACTACCAGAAGTCATGAGGGAAGTTGTTTGGATGGTAGATATATTCTATATTTTAATTATCAGGTTGATCATATGACTGTATTTGTCAAAAGTCAGGATTGTACCCTTGAAAATGAGTGGCTTAATGTACCTAAGTTATACTTAAGCTTGATATAAAGAAAAAGAAATAAATAGTTAATTCAACAACACTCAATTGTGAATACAGTATACTAGTACAACAGCTATGTTATTTGAGGGTATACATGATTATGTGAACATTCTGAGAGGAAAGGAATGCTTATAACTAACATGATTGAAAGCTTTGCTAAATGATGAGTACAATAATGACATTAAGGTTTCTTCACTTAACAGATTCTAATAACCTAGTTTTGATGATACCATTATTGCAAATTTTCTTTTGTAATTTTTAAAAACTTTCATTAAAACAAAGAAAAGTGCATTTTTCTCACTTTCATGAGATTAACTGTGGCTCTCTATGTGCTCATTTGGATACTTGAGAGATTTGGTGCTAATTGAACATGATACCCAGGAAATGTTGACATATATTGATATGGTCCATGATTTTTAAATTAGTTCAGTAGGTCTAAAGTCACATTAATAATGAGTTAGCTTCAAAACTTAACCAGATTGCTTGGATAATGAAACTAAGGCCATCAAGACAAAGATCAATCAAGTCAAAAGATGAGACCTCCAATCAAAAAGAACAAAAGTACAAACCCACACTTTTTAACTCACCAACTATTTTGACCATCATTAATTGTCAGTTTACTCATAGAATATATGCTAGAAGGGTCAAAGAAACATCAGTTTCCTTTGAGATCACAGAAGCACAATCTGAAGATTTCTACCACCAATGGCATTTGTAACCATGACATATACGTTTCTCCAAAAAGAGTATATCTTCTAGACATCAGTTGGTTCTCCTGCCAGTACTTTGCTTGGTGCCAGCTTTCCTCTTACTTGAATAATTACAAATTGTCAAATGATGGGTTTTAAAGGGAGATCCCTGTTTTGTACTCTCTCTAATGAATGATAAAATACAAGACTTCTTACCTTGAACTGACAGACACAAGTCACAGTGTCTCCAATTCTTAAACATTCCCCATCGAATTTACAGGTATTGGTGTCACAGAGGAAGAGATCATTTTCTCTGTCATCATAACCTCAAATTTAAAGAGAATATTTCAGTCATTAAAAATGTTATGGATTTTAACAAAAAAGCAAATACTACCTTTAAGCTTTAAAAAATTGCTCTAAATTTTAATTTCCAATCATAGCTGTACTGCAAGGTCACTCTCTACAGATAGTCTCAAAATCTAGCTAAGTGATCAATATTCATTTCCATTTTTCCTCAATTCTTTCCAGTCAATCCTCCTTTAATATCATTTTTGATTGTGATAGTTTACCTTTGGCTACAAAAAAATACTAGCAGAGGTGAAGGAAGGTTTATCACTTGCTTCTTAGTTTCCTTATGTTTTGCTCATTAAGTGGACTATGTTTATGACCCTGAAATTCTACATTTTGGAAAAGATCCAGTGACAGTCTCTGAATGTCATTTTGCCAGTTTTTCATCTTTATTGTTCTTTTGCTTTAAGGTCTGAAATAACCTCTTATTTGGAATTTTTCCAGACAAAGAGGAAACAAAGCCTCAATAATAAAGATAAACAGGCTCAGTGTTTTCTGTGATGGTCTGTCTAGCTCAAATGAAGATTGATCATCTCTAAGTTAAAGGAGGTAGGAGGGGGGTGCCAAGTTCTTGACAATCTGCTTGAAAACCGGGTTCATTCTTTTTCTTCCCTGCAGATCCTTTAAGATAGCTGGCTAATAATGAATTTTGATTGCCCATCTCAATTTCACATTTAAATTACTTACTTTCTACAGCGGTATTATAGTTAGGGATGAAGCAAACCAGTCATGTTGAACTACAGAGCCATCAACATTTCAAACAATTCATTTTATAGGTCATTTAATGTTCATATAATAAATCACCCCCTAAAAACCAATTAGGCAATTGAAAGTGGAGCTTATTCTTTCAAAAAATAGCATACATGTGTGCATGAAGCAAGAATCAGTTAAAGAAACATGTTAAGAGTTATAAAAATGTCAAAATTAGAAATTGCCCCAAACAGAACAAACTCCATTTATTGACTCAAATCTAATAAGGTTGCAAATCTCAACTTATCTTAAGAAGAGATAAACTAGAATGATGTGGAATAATCTTCCTATCAGAATTTACATCAGTGATAACTCAGCACTATATATGCTTGCCTACAAGTTAGGGCTGGTGACCCTCTCCTCTCAAAAGTTATATGTGCTTTGGCTAACAAACATCCCTAAAAGCCACTTTATTCAAGTCCAGAATTAACTATTGCAGAATTATATTTACAGAAGATGAAAAATTACACACACTGTTGCAGAAACTAGAATAGACCAAACCTGGAGGACAACACCCAGGCGTGTGAATGGAGTTTAAAATACCAATGCAATGACCCCACAATTCTGCCCTATATACTCCAGGCTGTCGTCCGGAAATGCGAAGCCAGCTAGCAGGAGTGCAGAAACTTTCATCCTCCGGCCCTATTTAATTAGCAGGTTTCAGCAGAGCGAAGCCTGCCAAGATCTTCAGCCCAGACTCTAAAGGGATCTGAGTGATCATGAACAGTGCCTGACCCACTCCACAGAAACCTGTCCAGACAAGGAGGAGTCAGCGCCCATCCAGGTCCCTTCCGACCTCCGCCCGCCTGCGCTAGAGCCTCTCCAGCCTCAGTCATGCTGGGTATGGCCTGGGCAACGCGCGAGGGGCTCCCTCCCAACTTCCCTCCACATGGTAAGATACTGGGGAAGCAAGAGAGGGGCATCTTTCCATCTCTCCAATGCAAAAACGGCTGGCAGCCAAGGAGAGGAGGAAAAGAGAGAGAGAGAGAGGACACAGGGACACAGAGGTTGATTCTCTTCAATCCCAGCCTCTGTAGAATCTATGCGACCTCGTCTTGAATGCGAGACCAGTTTACCCTCACAGGCACTTTTGCCAGGAATCAGCGATTCCGCTGCAGTCACCATTTGATTTACTGCTTTCTCGCTCGTTCTTTCGCATAAAGTTATTTCTCGCTCATTCTAGCCAGACTTTTTTTTTTTTTTTTCTCTTTAATGATGGGAAAGGTTCTCTTGTAGTGTTTCCCCCCAGGATTGACGCTTTTATCAGGGAACCCAAAAAACGTCTCGTTGGATATTTCTCAACATCCTCGCAAGCTCCGATGGAAGTGCAAACATGCAAACAAGCGTTCTTACACCTGCACTTTCTGCCCATCCCAGGAACCTGCTCCCTGCCCACCGCCCACTTCCAGGCCTGGCACAATTTCTCCTGTGTCTCTGGATGGAACTGGGCAAGGTGTGTGTGTGTGGGGGGTGTCTCAAGGCTTGGGAGAAGTGGGGGGGGGGTGAGGGGCTGGGAGGAAGGCTAAGGGAGACTGGTCTTGGATGGGATGCGCGCGTTCTTCTGCGGGGTTAAGGGGGTCGGGGCTGCGGGTACTGGACTCACCAGAGCAGTTCCAGCCGGTGGGCGTTTGGCAGTCACTTAAGGAGGTAGGGAAAGCTGCGAGCTTCACCGGGCGAGCTACGATGAGTAGCATCACCGGCAGCAGCAGCAGCCAGCAAAAGCCCTCGCAAAGTGTCCAGCTGCTGCACTGCCGCGGGGACTCCCACAGCACCATGACTAGTTCGCGCAACTCTGCAGCAGCAAACGGCTTCCGAGCAACACAGGATCGCGGCGGCCAGGCAGCGGGCTACTGGGCATCCCGCGGACGGCGGCGGCGGCAGTGGCACCCGGCAGGGAAGCCGCAGTCAAACGCAGGCATGATCTGGAGAGTTTCAACAACATCCAGCGACCCGGCTCAGCCCCGGGAGCGACAGGGTGGTCCGCCCCGAAGCTGCGCCGCAGACGCGGAGAGCTGCCGCCATACGGAGCGGGCTGCGGGCGGCCGAGAGCCGGAGGAGAACCGGGTCCAGGGGCCGGAGGAGGGGAGCCCGGGGAGGCAAGGTGGTGGGAGTCAAAGCGCCCCGCAGCCCCGCAGCCGCCGATCGCGCTCTGCCGCCCGCATCCCTCTGGCGTTTGGGAAGCAGCAGGTCCTCAGCCCGCCCGGGGTCACGTGGGAAGAGGCAGTCGGGTTCTGATTGGCGGAGCGGGATGCAGGTCCCAGGAGGGAGGGGTCGGCGAGGAGGTGCAAGGAGGAGGCGGCCGCGGATGCCACAGATGGGCCAGCTCTCCAGGCGCGGGCCCGAGAGGGGCTAGGCGGGGACGGCGCGAGTGAGCAGCTCGGCTTCGTGGTGGGCGACCCCCACACTTAGCCACCACTCGCCGCGCGCTGCGCTCCAGGACGCCCCCTGCCGTGCGCGGGACTCGCGCCCCAGTTCTTTGCGTGGCTCCCGACTGCGAGCGCCCGCCGCGGCTGGGTGGCGCCGCGTCGGAGCTGCAGATGGTGGGGGCGGAGGTGGTGGGGGAGCGGCAGCAGCGGGGCAGGGAGATCGGAGAGCGAGCCTGGAGGCGAGGGCGTCCTGTTGGCGCCCGCCGGGCGCTCGGGCTGTGGGGACAAGCCGGCCCGGCAGTAAGGGACCCCGGCGGGGAATGTCACCGTGGAGACCCTAGGGACGCTTCTCTAGGGAGTAGCAGGGAGAAGGAGGGGTTGAGAGGCGAAGGTGTGAGAACAGCTCTGGCTGGCCCGGAAGCAGCAGCCTCTCCCCCAGGATCCTGCAACCCCGAGGCTGCTCGCCAAGCCAGCTCAGCCAGCCCTGCAGGCTCTCTCTTCTTCCAGTGTGCGCGTTCTCTCTCTCTCCCTTTCTCTCTCTCCCCCACCCCCTCTATTTCTACCCTCTTCCCCGTCAGCCCCCCATTAGCTTCCACCCCACTCCAGTGGCCGAAGGCTTGAATCCCTCTGCCCAGCAACACGCTCCTCTCCAGCCTGGAGCCTGTTTGCGCGGCCGTCGGGGGGATGCGGTCAAATGTGTTGCGAAGGTCAGACCTGGTCGGGACATGGGGTTCCAAGAGAAAGGAGAGCCTCCCGGGCATAAGCAAAGGGGTGCGTGGCCGTGCACATCCGCCAGGAAGCGGCGTCCGGACAGAGCAGGCTCTCGGAGCGGCGGCGTTGCGGGTGACAGCCGCGGGCGTGCGCTCTCGGCGGGTCCCGGCCGGTTCGCCGGCGACCTGGGCGCGGCGAGGAGGTGTCGCTCGGAGGGAGTCACGGGCTCTGCGCGGTTCCTTCTTGCGCTCCAGCGGATGCCGGACATCGGCGTAGCGGGACCCGCCTTCCGCCTGGTGCAGCCTTCGCGCAGTTAGTCAGGCTCCTGAGTCTAATGGCATTTTACTCGCCAGGACTGAGAGAGAGCTTTCCGGGACAAGGATGGAAGGGAGCGCCTTTCTCCCGTGACTCGGGTCACCCTTGCAGCCGCGGCGGTTTGGATGCCCTACGAGGAAGAGTTTTGTTTTTGTGTGTGTGTGTGCAATTGTTAAGTGCTTCACGGTCCTACCCCCCACCCCTTCTCTCCGCACTCTTCTCTTTCTCCCCCTCCTCCATCTCTCTCTACCCCCTTCCCTTTCAAGATCCCTCGGATCCTCCCTTTTTCTTTCTCTTTAAGTCCCCCCCCCCTTTCCGTATTGCCTGAATTTGGAAGAGCATTAGAGGCAACGATGCGTTTTGAAAACGGGGGGTTTCTGTCCTTTGCAGACGCCATCAGAAAAACAAACTGTGCCCCAGGAATCCTTTCAAGTACTTTAACCTCTAACCTCCTCCTGCTTCTTTGCTTTTTAACTTCTCCTTTGAGAGATGTGATCCTGCAGCACCCCTGTGCCTCAGAGGTCTCCTTTTTACCCCCAGTGTGAAACCTATGCCTTTATCTTGCCTCTCCGCCTCCATCCCAAGACTATCCCTCACCTCCACCCCCCCACCCCACTACCCGCCCACCTCCACAGCTTTCTGAGTCTGTGTCTCTCACTCCTGGCAATTAGGCAGCAGATCCCAGCGTTCAAGGCGGTGGCATCTCGCTCCTCACCGGCGAAGACTCCATTAAAACAGATCAATTTGACCAGACGTTGGAGGCATCAGAAAATTGGCTTCTAGACAGAGCAACTAAATTCTTTAAGGAAACGGAATGCCCATTAGATAGCGCTGCCAACTGATACTGCACACACACACACACACACACTAAAATAAAGGATTCAGAGATGTCTTTCACTGCAGCCTTGCAGGCAACAGAAATCCAGGCTTAATGTAGATGGAGATTTAACAGCTCCAGCGTGCAGAGTGGGAACGTGTCATTTTCCGTAGCAAGGCTTCTGTGGTAACTAATCAGGCTTATGAACATAAGTCATGCTTGAAACTAAAGGCAAAGACTTTTAAAGTGTTTTATGCAGTAATTATTATAATAAAAGGGGACCTGCTAGGATTTCAGTGCTTGGCTGTATGAGTAGAATCTTACAGAACCTCTTAGCAGAGGAAAACTGCTATTGAATTCTCTGTTAAGTAAATTTTTGGCATGCTTTCCAATAATATGTACTCTTCCTGAGACATTTTGCCCAAAGTAACTTAAAACTCCAAAGGAGTTAATTACTGGTTGTGAGTGGTTAACAAATGCAGTTGCTTCCACAGAGGTTCTTTAAATTATTAAACAGTTTGAACTAAAGCCTTTCCAACCGGAATGCTGTGATGCTGTTGCACTTACTATGTACTTAGTGTTATAGTGCCACCAAGAAACAAATTCTGGAACTGGCAAGCACCGCCAAGTGGCAGAAGAACATCGTTGACTGAACAGAGCATTGTATGACTGAATATGTAAATAAAAATGCGTGCATTATTTAGGCTCATCATTAGGTACCAAGAAAATAGACAGGCACTCCATTTAATTGCAGTAAAGATTGGATTAGTGCTTCAACATTTTCCCAACAGGGTCAAATCAGTTTACTTATTAGAATAACATTTAAAAGTAGGTCTGTGAATTGTATTTTGTATTGTCTATTATGATTGCTAGTATATCATCCAGTCATACTCAGCATTTGAAAAATTCTCATTTTAAATTAATAAACGGTATTACCTTTCAATATTCCTGAGATAGGACAGTTTATTTGTGGCATGGCATTCTAGAATTAATAGAAGCACAGAGTCAAGTTGCCACATTTTAAAGTAAATAAAACACAGAGTTGTTTTTTCCCCCAGAAAACATTTTTAGAAGTTTTTTTTTCCCCCAACATGGATGTGGAAAGGATATTATTAAGACACCCTTTACATATCTTAATTGAACAAGGACAGGAGGACAAGAAGTAATTTCAAACAAGAATAATTGGAGATAAATAAAATCTAGGAAAATAGGACACACAGTGATCAGAAGAGCTCTCTCTCCTTCCTGATTGGTAATGCTTTCCGCTTTAGCTTCAATAAAAGGGAGATGTATAATATGCTCCATGGGTGGCAGGCATCTTGCCATGCAAGGAGAGTATTATATTTACTTGCTTTTTATTTTTAATTTTTAGAATTTTTGATAAACATGTGACACTATTTTCATGTAATCCCTGCAACACCTCTGTGAGACAAAGAATATCATTATCTGTGTTTTAGAGAAAGGGAGTGACTTTAAAAGCATCAGGGAAACTCGCCTCAACTAACAGACCTAGTTTGTGGGACCTCAGAGCAGGAGGCCTCCGTCATCATTGTCTGCTGTGTTGCCAACTCTTCAGCCTTCAAGAAAGGAAATGGAAAAGGGAAATACACTGTTCATGAAACCTCTTCTTGTCTGCCTTTTCTTTGGATTATCACTAAGACCGAAACTTGTTAAATCTCAATCAGAGCAGCAAGATCCAGTGACGATTCCTGTTGTTGTTTTTTTTTTTTAGGTATGCAGATTTTGCATAGGAGAGATAGTGGGCAGTGAGCCACTAAACTAAGAATTTAAAAAATTACTGATGTAGTGGCAGGCATTGGACCTTGTGTTTAAGATGCCAGTTGAAATGCCTGCATCCCATATTGGAGTGTCTAAGTTGGAATCTCAGCTAATGCTACATATTCTAGAACACCCCAGGAAGAAGCAGGTGATGGCTCAAGTAGTTCTGTTCCTACCCCTCACCCACAGTCCCTAGCTCCCCATTTGGCCTGCCAAGCCCCAGCCTTTGTGGGTACTTGGGAGTGAACAAGGGGATGGGATCTCCCATATCTTTGTCTCTGTCTCTCTCTCTATCCCCTTCTCTGCTTCTGTGT
Source organism: Lepus europaeus (assembly GCF_033115175.1). Classification (NCBI taxonomy): domain Eukaryota; kingdom Metazoa; phylum Chordata; class Mammalia; order Lagomorpha; family Leporidae; genus Lepus; species Lepus europaeus. The sequence goes on from NC_084827.1 coordinate 135,899,490, forward strand.
GTCAAATAAATAAGTAAATAAAACTGATTCAGATGTCCTACCTCAAGGCTAGAAGTGACGCAGGGGCACTGGTATAATTTTAAATGTTTCCCTGTTGGTTTTAAAACTCAGTCATAGATGAAAGCCATTGTCCTGGGAGAAGGAATGAGTGGTAGTTTCTTCATTATACAAATGTCCAAGTTTCAGAAGACAAAGTAATGTTTTCCTTTTTCACTTAAAGCTTTTTAAATATGCCTCTTAACAAAATGTGCTAAGATACCTAATCAAAGCAGTATGAATTAGTGGTTTCTCTAACTTTTTATCAGTTCAGAAAAAGGAAAAGAAATTACTGAAAGAGAGTTAGACTTAAAAAGCATTAGTCATGGTAATATAGTTGATATCTTTTTAAAATCCACAAATTCAAATAGTCTTACAGTCTTCCATTGCTATTATTTTCATCATAGCCTGATTTTAGGGCTTAGTCCAATACTTTCTTCTTCAAATTTATTATGAGTTTTTATTTTTAAATTAGACCTAATAGCTAGAATCAATTTCAAGTGACACTGCTTTTCAGGTCAATCTTTGGCTACTCCTGGCTTCTATTGAGCTCAATTAGAAGTGAAGAGTTAGTAAAGATAGTTCTTTTCAATTTGTGATATTAACACCATCCAGTCTTTTATGTTCTGAGCATTTTAGTCATTTATTTCTCACAATAAGCCTGGACCACTTCTCCCTCTACTATCTGTGACATTGAGTTTTTCTCTGCTCTTACTTGTGAGAGTGGTTTCTGAAACACTACTGTTCTCAAACACTTTGCTGCTCCTTCTACCCATGTGTTTCTTCTTTTACAAGAGGGGAAGGAAGAGAGGGAGGGAGGAAGAAAGGAAAGATGAATTTGAGAGACATTTCATATAAACACTGTGCACTGGTAGCCTCACAATGTGTATTTACATATTAAAGGCTCTAAGGAGCCTATCAGTAAAATCAAACCAAAACACATTAAATAAAACTAAACACCTGCTTTATTGAACTTAGGTTTTCCAATATTATTTGATCATGGAATCCCTTTTAGCAAGTAAACCTGACAATACTCTATAATAGACTATGGAAGTGAGTTTCCATGCAATACTCTATTAGTAACAATAGTTTATAGGAATGAGTATTCTAAAAACAATACTGTGGCATTTTTGGAGAGAGGGCTGGTCACTCCTTCTCTCTTTGCAGAAACCTCTGTAAAGTCAAGTTACAGTCAGGTTTTGGTTGTCTGTAAATGTTCCAAATAAATAGTAAATAGCATTGTGAATGTTCTGCAACACTTCTACAGCTGCACTCCTTGTCATCATAATAATTTGGGGAAGATGACTAAAATATCAGCCTTTCCTGTACCCCACTACTCCATTATCACTTCTAAAAATTTGAATCTATTATATTTTATGTAAACTCTAAGTTAAATACTATAATTTCCCTAGTAGTGGTGGTAACACAGGTGTCTGGCAATAATGCTTTCTGAAAAACTGTTTCTTTGATTGCTGAGCATGCTAAAAGTGTTTAAATGGAAAATTTCACAAGATTCTAAAGAGAATATAATTATTTAAACCTCTATACTTATCTCTTTCCATAAATCTCAATACTCAGCTACTTGCTCTTATCAGAGCTTCTGATATAACGGCAAGGTGAATTGAATCTTTGCCTTGACACACACTTAGTTTGTACCACAAAGTTCTTTTTGTTACTTTGGGCAACAAAGAGACAGCCTTGTTTAGGAAGAAGGAGAACGTGTTGCAAAACACCAAGAGAGGAAGGAGGTAGGTTTTCCAAAAGACTGAATTCTCTAACCATATAGTTATCAGAAGTTAAAGCAACCTCTCATTTCACCTTTCTGGGGCATAGATTTATCTCTTTTTGTATTTTATTGTAACTATTTACATTCTTGTTTTTCCATATAGACCAATTTTCTCTGCAACTTCAACACCTTTATCTTAGATATGATTATAAAATGCATTTAGCTATATTAGATCTCTACTGTACATTAGATGGATATTATTATAGGGTTGTATATATTTTATTTTTTCTTTTTTTCTAAGATTTATTTATGTTTATTTGAAAGGCAGAGTTACAGAGAGAAAGAGGGAGAGACAGAGAGAGAATGTCCATCTGCTGGTTCACTCCCCAAATGCCCACAACAACCAGGTTTGAGTCAGGCTGAAGTCAGAAGCCAGGAATTTCATCCAGGTCCCAACATGGGTGGCCGGGATGGTACTGGGAATATCTTTTGCTGCTTTCCCAGGTGCTTTTAGCAGGGAGCTGGATTGGAAGTAGAGCAACTGGACTGGAAGTAGAGCAACTGGATTGGAAGTAAAGCAATATGAAATTGAACTGGCATCCATATGTGATACCAGCATTGCAGACAGAGGCTTAACATGCTGCATCACAGTGCTGGCCCCTATATTTTAAGTTTCAGTACATCTAATAATAGAGAATATTTTCAAGAGAGAATTCTTTAATAACCTATAGAACTAATTTATTTTTTAATTTATCTAAATTCTTCAGTTTGTATTTCAGAAATCCTGACATTTATGTGTAAAATTTGCTTTCTGTGTTCAATAATTAGTCAAAACACAATGAGTTTCAAGGATCTTGAATTCCTTCTCAGAGGTATCATTTGTTATGTACCATTTTTTTTTTTTTTTTTGCTAGCAAACCACTTTAATTTACAACTTAATGTGCACTATGAAGTCCATACTTTCTCGAGACTCTCCCCTGGCTCCTGTGAAGAGCTGAATCTACACTCTCAGTCTTCAGCATCAGGGAGGATACCTAATTCTTCATCTGGCCACTGGGCAGGATCTGGATACGGAAAGTGCCCCAGCGCAGCATCGGAGTCATGCCAATAACGCCAGAGAATCCAAAACCTCATGGTTGCGCTGAAGACCTCGCCCCTGATCACCTGGGATCTGGTCAGCTGGGGCAACTGTCTGTAATGGGGCTCGATGTGCGCATTGCCGCCAGCATGACGGACTCCACTGCCTCCCGCCTCCCTGAAGAGAGGGGCTGCGACGCGACGGACAGGCGTCAGCCGGGTCAGCGCCGCCATGTTGCCCTGCAGATAAGTTTTATACAGAGTGGCATAACAGGTTTTGCTTCATTAAAACCAAGCACATTAGTCCACAAACTCCAGAAAGAATGAACCTATGTATGCTAACACCAGGAAGATGTTAGTAAAATCCTCTTGGAATAACGTGGAGCTTCTGCTGAGGTCGCCTCTAACTGAGGACCTGTTTTGAAAAGAAGAGCCAGTGCTGAGAATGTGAAAGTGAGAACCCTGAGGGAGCGCCTGAGCCAGGGGCTAGGAGTTCTCATCCTCACTGCAATCCCCGAGGGTTCTTACTGATACTGGCACCTTGTGTGGTGGCAGCGTTCTTGTTCTCCGGCTGTTACTGTGCCTTTATTTTCTGCTATCTTTGCATTTAACACCACTTCATCACTAGATAAAAGCCTACCACCATAAAACAAACAATTACAATCTTGTGAAATTTGAGATTTTTCAAGTGTCATGAGCAAAGGAAAAAAATAGACAGTAATATTCGGAAATTTGATGTACAGAGATACCCTCATAAAGATTCTCTCTCTCTCTCTCTCTCTCTCTCTCTATATATATATATATATATACACCTACACACATATGTATATAAAGAGATACATATGTATGTATATGTGTGTATATCTATACTAATGAGTATATCCACATTTATATCATGTGTATGTAATACATTTATGTATTTATATATGTACGTGTGTATGCATCCTTACAGGACATGGAATTCAAACCATAGAGATTACACAGTCATCATGTCTATCTAGCTGTCAGGTTTTGCTCCACAGAGTAATACAGGTGACTGCTGCCACTACTTTTTAAAGAGCTCTTTTATATTTACCCAGATTTCATATAATATGTCATTCTTTCGGGGCTGGTGTTGTGTTACAGTAGGCTAATCCTCCACCTGTGGCGCTGGCATCCTGTATGGGCACTGGTTCTAGTCTGCTGCTCCTCTGCCAATCCAGCTCTCCGCTGTGGCCTGGGAAAGCAGTAGATGGTCCAGGAGCTTGGGCCCCTGGACCCACATGTGAGACCAGGAAGAAGCACCTGGCTCCTGGCTTAGGATCGGCACAGCTCCAACTGTTGCTGCCATTTGGGGAGTGAACCAACAGAAGGAAGATCTTTCTCTCTGTCTCTCCCTCTCACTGTCTGTAACTCCAGCTGTCAAAGAAATTTAAATAAAATCTTTAAAAAATAATATCATTTTCTCACGCATGTGTGCACAGTGCACCCTCATGATTTACAAATGGACTCATCATATATACTGTTCTATTTCTTACTTTGTTCACTTAATGAACACAAGAATATCTACTTCATTTGTCTGGCTATGTTGTGTTATATGTCTCATAATTTATTCACTCTTTCGTGGACTTTTACTTTGTTTTATTCTATCTGATAATTATATTAACACATTATGATATATGATATATTCTCTTTGCAAATAAAATGCCTACCTCACCTCCTAACAAAAAACTAAAGGGCACAAAGAAAACCTAACTATGCTTTTAGGGGACAATACTCAGGTTTTAGCAAATCAAAGCTTTTTATTTTGATTCCTAACCACTGTCAGTTAGGGGTGTATTTAACCTGGGTATAGTATAGGGAATATTAGAAATACATTAAAGGGACCAGCGCTGTGGCGCAGTAGGTTAATCCTCCGCCTGCGGTGTTGGCATCCCATATGGGAGCCTGTTCCAGTCAAGGCTGCTCCTCTTCCAATCCAGCTCTCTGCTGTGGCCTGGGAGAGCAGTGGAGGATGGCCCAAGTCCTTGGGCCCCTGCACCTCATGGGAGACCGGGAAGAAGCTCCTGGTTTCTGGCTTCAGATCAGCGCAGTTCTGGCCGTTGTGGCCATTTGGAGAGTGAACCAACAGAAGGAAGATCTTTGTCTCTCCCTCTCACTGTCTGTAACTCTACCTCTCAAATAAAATAAATAAAATCTTTAAAAAAAATGAAATAAATTTAAAATTTCAGTCAGATATATTTGCATGCAAATGTGACAGTTAAAAGATGATTTCTTTCTTTTTTTAAAAAAATATTTTATTTATTTGAAAGACAGAGTTACAGAGAGAGGTAGAGACAGAGAGAGGTCTTCCATCTGCTAGTTCACTCCCCAGATGACCACAACGGCTGAAGCTGCGCCAGTCCGAAGCCAGGAGCCAGGAGCTTCCTCTGGGTCTTCCACATGGGTGTAGGGGCTCAAGCACTTGGGCCATCCTCCACTGCCCTCCCAGGCCACAGCAGAGAGCCAGATCAGAAGAGGAGCAACCAGACTAGAACTGGTGCCCATATAGGATGTTGGCACTTCAGGCCAGGGCTTGAGCCCGCTGCACCACAGTGCCGGCCCCAAAAGATGAATCTTTTACAAGCTCTTTTTGTCCATTTGCCATTGTAATTAATGTTACCCTCCAAATCTAATAGTTGCCATATGATAGATTTCAATATAGTGTGGGTTGATCTTGAACTCTTTTCAAAGGAGTTTAATTATATCATACTGTGATATTTGCGTCTATCACACATACAAAGAGCAGTGTTTAATATGACACACCAGTGTAGGTAAATAGCTCTTTTCTGTGGCAAAATTAAATCTTTTCTTTTTAGTTATAAAAAGTTAAAATATATTATTAAAAATAGTCATTTCTTTTTTATGTAGGCAATTGGCAATGGCTTAGCAATCATACCCAAAGTAGCTTTGGGTTAATGATGGGCCAAGACACTGAACTTAAGTTGGACAATCTGATTTCAGGTTCTGGCTTTGGCCCTGGAAACCCTCTATCCTAAACTCAATGGTCCTCGATTTCTTATATATGTGATGTGACAAAATCCGAATAGCAAATGAGAATTATAGTCTGCAAAGCCCTCTGTGTGGGTACGATCTTTTATTCACTGATAAACAGCAGAACTTTCTTTGTCCAAGGCAGAGTACATTTATGCAACTTGGTCTTTTTTTGCTGAAGCCTCAATCAGAAACCATGACAATTACTGTTGATTCTTTTTCCTCCATTTGCCACGGTTCTCAAAACTGTGAATTCAAAAATTATTTCTCATGCAAGAGTAAGGTGGATAATTTAAAATTGTGTCTAGAAAGATCTGCGTTAGTGTGATCATACAGTAAGCTGCTTTTTGTGTGTGTATCAATGAAATTCAGAAAATTAGAAACAGAAGTTAGGCTTTGAACATTACTCAGTCACTTTGTTTAAATGAGAACATAGTGATTTTCATCATAACCCATAATCCATCATTTTATTGACATTTTTAGCTGATATTTTCCCGTAAGTAAATAAAGCAATAATTTAGGGGATTTGAAATTTTTATGAGTTTTGGGATTAACTTCTGTATCTTTTATTTATTTATTTTTTGAACAAGCAGAGTTAGTGAGAGAGAGACAGAGAGAAAGGTCTTCCTTTTTCCATTGGTTCACCCCCCAAGTGGCCTCTATGGCTGGCGCACTGTGCCGATCTGAAGCCAGGAGCTAGGTGCTTTCTCCTGGTCTCCCATGTGGGTGCAGGGCCCAAGGACCCGGGCCATCCTCCACTGCACTCCCAGGCCACAGCTGGACTGGAAGAGGAGCAACCAGGACAGAATCTGGTGCCCCGACTGGGACTAGAACCTGGGGTTCTGGCGCCGCAGGTGGAGAATTAGCCTAGTGAGCCGCGGCACCGGCCGACTCTGTATCTTTAAGATATTTGTGATGTATGATTCAGTGAATAGAGGAGGAGAGAAACAAAATATCATCAAAGAATGAGGGAAAAATGATGTCAATTTTATGACCAAATATACTTTTAGTGGGCCGTTTAAATATGTATTATTAATAACGTTAATTGTATTTACACAGCAACTGTTTCTTAACAGAAATGTTTAAATATTTCTCATCATCCTTCCAAATATTTTTATTTCCATTTTAGAGCTCTGGAATTTAATATTAAAAGATGTACCTACTCATTTCTAACTGAAGATTCAATGCTGTGTAAGAATCAACTTACCTTTTGAGTTGTCAAGATGACTCTAACGAGCTGAGCGTTTCTCTAGCTAGACTATATGCATTGTGAATATCAAGTTCTTAAGCTGTTATTACAAGATAAGTGATCATTTCCTTGTTGCACATGTTCTTTGGCTGACAAAGTTGCCCTGGAAATGGATGCCAGTAACTCGCATTTGACTTCTGCTTTAATGCAGCAGAACGGCACAGTTCCTAATTGCATATCATTTAGAGTGGTCGAGCATTTAGATGAAAGAGCTCTTTTCATCACACATGACTTGAAGGAATTGTGGTGAAAAGATCGCAACAATAGCCCCATTAATGTTTAGCTTATACCTGCATCTAATGGGTGCTAATGCGTCCTACATGACATACGTGAAGATAAATTTACAGCATTAATAGGCTTACATTCCATAACAATAAGCTATTTCTCTTGCAAGTTCTACTTCTGCAATAAAATATTGTCTTTCAGTGCCATCTGATTAAGAGGTAAAGGTTAGACAATGGATGTTGCTTTCCTTAATATAGCAACAAAATACCCTCTTCTCTGTGTACAATATATGTTTGTATTAGGTATAAATATCTGAGAGCATTTCCACTTTGTACAAAGTTACATTTCATGAAGATGTATCCGGAAGAAACATCTCAGCTTGGCTGCGGATTCAAACTCCCTGGGAATGCAGATCCTGGGAGGCAGTGGTGATGGCTCAAGGAATTAGGATCCTGCTACCCGTGAGGGTAGCCTGGATTACATTCTTAACTCCTGGTTCTGGCTCTGGCCCTGGTTCTGGCTCATCATCAACATTTTGGGTGTGTGGGGAGTGAAACCAGAAGACCAGAGCGCACACACACACACAGACACACACACTCTTTCCCTCTTTCTTTCTGTCTTCCCTCAAGTAAAATAACATTTTGCAACAGGGTAATATTGAGTTATCATTCTGGAGACATAAGTCATAAGTTAAGATCACAGTTCGACTTTTAAATGCTGTTTACTTTTTACTATACTTTTTTCCAGAGAAGACTTAAGATAAATTTAAGGCAGCTGAATAGTAATTTCTGAAATTATACTCCTGAGGTGGCAATCTATCAGATCAAGCATGTTAAAGTCTGATTTCCAGAGACACATCTGATAAAAAATAATTTCAGTAGATTCCTGATCTTAAAATCACTTATGTGTTTTAAGCATATAAAAGTCTTAATATTTTTAATACTGTTAATGAAAACTAAAGTAAATCTCAAATTTACTGTTTTCTGCATTCCAGCATTACGAATATGGTCTTGTATAAAAAGTTTAATTTTTAAGTCTCATTAATTTTTTAAACTATTTCCAGTTGGCTTCATGATAAATCATTAGCATTTATATTTTAATGGATCATATTTTTGGAAAGTGTATAAAAGCTAAGTTTCTTTTTTTCCAGAAAAATTTTCATGATTTTATATCATAATATATTTGTGTGTAGTTTCAGGACCTCTCCAAAACTCATTAATTAACTTTAGGAAAAACATCATATTTCACAAAATGTGATCGATCTATAGGCTTTTATATTTTTTATTACTTATGGAAAATAACGTTACCACACTTTATAAGCCATTTTTATAAACTAAGAAGCCATTTGGTATGAGAGCATGATAATTTATTTCTGAATAACTTTGTGTTTCTAAAATATCAATTTGTCCTTCAATTAAAAAATGCTCTATTGTTAAATTGCATAAGATTTCAAACTGGGAAACATACAGAGAAGTATGTAGCTATGTTAGTGCATATGTAAATACAAAAAATAATATTTGTACATTAAGCATGTGGTTATTTCAGTGTCTATGTATGACTACATACCCATTTGGCTTACAAAGCATAGATGTTGTGACCCATATTACAGTTCTTTCCTTAGCCCAATATTGTCTTTAGATGTAAAATTTTTAATTAAAAAACAAAACTAGAAAACAATGTTACCAAAATAATTTTATAGGTCATTTTAAAGTTATGACTTTGCAAATATTTTTGTAAATATTTTTAAATTAAATATGTTTCAGAATCTAGCATTGGATAATTATTGCTAACAAGAATTTTGATGTTTAGTGTATTACTTCACTCATTTTTTCTTGACTCACATCGATTGTTACAAGAACATCTAACAGACTCAGGAAAGGGTAACTTGAGTAAAGAAACTCATTTTATGATAAGGTAATTAAGAATATAATTTTGATCTTTAAATCAAAGCCTTTAATTTTCTCAACTTTCAGCCTCAATTATCATCTACATACTCTTACAATGCACTTTTAAAATCACTGTAAAAGTGATTTTATTTTCCATTTTAACTTAGGGTTTGATCAGGAAGCAATTATTATTAGAAAAATAAAATAACAAATACTTAGCTCTCAAATCAATGATTTTTGGCATAAATAGGAAAGAGTATAGAATTGAGGAATTAACTATGATTTATTAAAAGTTTTTATGTTTAGCATTTTGGCTTATTGTTAGTAATTTAAGATCATCAATTTGCCATTCTCTCTGTCTGGTATGGTATATAGACACAGCTACACAGTTAAAAGTTTGTAGATGAGTGTGCAAATGTGGTGGTGGTAGTGTCCATTCATTATCCTGCAATACTGAATGTTTGCTGGAGGGAACCTACTGTCAGAAGCTTAGGGAGGATTAGTAGGGAAATGAATTTAGTGATAAAGATGAACATTATATAAATAATTGTACAAAAAATAACTTTAACTAACTACGAAAATTTCCACTGAGAGGTGGTATGAGATCTTCCTACAATGGAGTGTAAAGAACATATAATAAACTAAGCTGATCCAGGGATCAGACTGTTCTTAATTCTTTCCTTAACTCTTTTAAATATTAGAGTTTTCCGGGGCACTCTCATCCTCACCTTGTTCTCATCTCCTTTTTAGGTGAGGTTAAGGCTAAACTGTTGTAGGCAACTGAGAAGTTATTGCTATTTAGTTAGCAGAATGCAATGACACAAGAGCATTTATAGGAGTAGTGGGCAAGCTGTCAGGGACTTTGAAGAAGCCAAGTAAGATGAGTCTTTAAAATGTGCCACTTGTGATTTAAATGTGATATTCATTATGACTTATCGAGGGTAATAATGATGAAATGGGATCCAGAAAGAAGTTGGTAGTTTGGGAGTGATAAGGACAGAGGTAGTTAGCAGCTTCTGACCATCAATTTAAGCTCTACCTGGGCAGGGATTATTCACACCACCAATTACCACATATTGACAAGTTATCTGTTAAGTAAATGGTTGTTATGAGTTCTTGAGAGTAGTAGAAGTCAGATCTTACAGAACCTTCAGGGTCTTGTGAATCCTAGTGAGGTTTTTAACTTGCTGCATTCTATGTAGAATGGAAGATGACTCAAGGGTTTACTCAAGGCCTAACCAGATTGGATTCCCATTTTAAAATGGTCATTGATGTGAGTGAAATGGGTTATAAGGGAGCAGACAAGAAAGTTATGGGACTTCTGTCATTTTTTCCAATGGGAAAATAACTCATTGTGATTGAGTGAGAAATCTAGGTCAAAGGATCCTATTGGTCTCTAGGTTATCAGAGAGTGGCTTATTTGAGTAATTCATTTACGTAATGACTAATAAATGAAATTATAATGCATATAAAAACATTGGAAAGTAATATCTCTACTTTTAGAATACTGATGCTTATTTATTTATTTTACATTGGTTTTATCATAAACATGACCACCTAGTGACTGATGAATGGGTATTTCACAGTGTAACTCTAAACTGATAGGGACTATTTCAAACCTTTCTAAGAATCTGAAATCATCCATTATTTCTATTAGTCATTCTGTATTAATTTATTTCATTTCTACCATAATTCAGACATTATTCTAGCTATTGAGAGTAGAATGATAAACAAGAAAGATGTGGTCTCTGCCTTTATGGCTTAGAAGGAGAGATGAAATTGAAATCAAGTATGAGGAGTATTGTAAAAGGGCAGGGGCCAGAAAATTTCTGGGATAGCCTAACCTATGGAGATTAAACTGATTGTAGGAGGTCAAGAGAGCTCCACTGGACAAAGAAAAGAGAAAAGAACTGAGACCTTACTATTAGGATCAGATAGAAATCGGGCAGAGGTAATGTTTATCATAAAGAAACAAATTATTTAGGCTAGAATTTAGACACAGACTCACTGAGAAGAATTTAATGACTAGCAAAAGATAGACACTGTTGTTGTTTGCCAGAGGAACTAAATGGAGCATAGTTTTGTAATTCATGCTAATGATGTTGGGTGTTATTCCTAAGACAATGGAGAAATGAGGAGACATCAGGCAGGTGAGTGATGCAACTCACAATGTAGAACGAAAAACCTGACGCCATTTAGACATTTCATGTTCTTGAAGATTTTGTTCTGCTTGGTCTGGGTTTCTAGTCCTTTATCTGTGATATAACTTAAATACTTACCTACATATTCCATAGATTTTAAGATTTTACTGTCTTTCTCTTTACAGTCTACTTGAGGATTACACCTGCTTCCCTCAATGATATAAGGATATACAACTCAAGTCCTTCATCCAAGTCATAAGCCATCTACACATTAAATATTTCCTGATTCTAGTGGGGTTTATGGTGTTAGGATGTTCCTAGGAAGAGATTCATCTCAAAGTAAGTGCCCAATTGCACTTATTTATTTCAGATTCTCAAAATCCTTCTTTAATGCAATCAAAAATCTTATTTCCCTTTGTTGCATTTAGAATAATTTCACCCATGTTTGTAACTCTTAGGGTATTATTTTTAATAATCAAACACTTATTGACATATTTTTCCAAAAAAACATAGTTCCTGCCCTAAGATGAATTTGAGTGATAACTACATACAGTATGTTTTTCATCTTGTAATTTTATAAATACTCTAACTGCTATGTAGTAATAGTCTACCTTATTAGAGGTAAGTATAAGTGTTCACAAAGATAATATAGTGTCATTCTTTTGTGTAAAAAGTGAAAACATGCATATTCAAAGAGGTCCACTTGCCATGTAATATGGCAGAATCTGGACAAAGAATTAGGCAATTTTCTAACTGAGTTCTTTCTGCTCACATTATGGCTCTCCCTAGCACGTCTTTTATGTCTCAGGATATTAAATAAGCAGATAAATCCTGTCCCTGGGTATGTCTTTGCCCTTCATTCAAACTTGTCTATTTAGCTTGCTCAACATTTTTTGGTCATCCAAAGGGGATTATTTTGTTTCATTTCAACTACTACAACAAAGTATCTCAAACTGGATATTTTTAAAACAACAGAAATTCATTTCCCATAGTTCTGGAGGCTGTGAAGTCCAAGATTAGGCACTGAACAACTTGGGGACTGTATCTCCTAGCGGGGTCCTCACCTGGCGTCAGGTGCATGGTAGCTCTCTGGGGCTTCTTTTACAAGGAAACCAATCCCATTAATATTCTAGCGTCATGACCTCATCACTTCCCCAAATCCTTATGAATACCACCATAGGTTGGATTAGCTTTGAACATATAAATTAGAGAGGGGAAACACACATTCAGGCCATGGCAGAAATGGTAACACATAGGTTTTACAGTGCTTTGTTACAAAACCAGGTATACTGTCTTAGCTCAGGCTGCTGTAACAAAATGGCGTAAACTAAGTCCTTTAAACATTTGTTTCTTATAGTTCTGAAGGCTGGGCTTTGCAAATTCTGTGCCTGGGAAGGACTTCTTGTTCATTCATAGACAGCAGTGTTCTCCCTCTGCCTTCACATGGCACAGAGGGTCGGAGTCTCTCTGAGGGCACTAATTCCATTCATAATGTCTCTGTATCATAACCTAATTACTTCTCAAAGAACCTCCTCCATGGGATTGAAGATGTCAAAGGCAGAATTCTGGCATGGTATCCCTTTTAAATGAGCCACAGAATCAAAGCAGTGCTAACAGAAATGTGTTACTTCTTTCACAGACACGCAAATCAATGAAGAGATTGATTATTTTTGAACTGTAGATCAATATACACATAAAACAATCAATGCTTATAAGCACTAAGTATTTTTTAGTCTTGACAAATATTTAAGTCACGGTCTTTGATGAAGGCTCTTGTTCTGCATTAGCAGGACAAAAATGACTCACAAGGAAGGAGAGAAAAAGAAAGAATAGATTGACCATATTATTCGTTTGTTTAATAATATAGATCTCATTTCCTTATCTTTGACATTTTTGACATTGCTGGCTCATCTCAGAAATGTGGGTATTTCCTCAGATCTGCGGCACATACTGGTGTTTTTTGCTCACTGTATTGGTGATTCCTTCTTTTCTTGACTCTACGTTTACCTCCCAGGCCCTAGTGTGGCTGTTCTCTAAGGTTTAGTCCCTGACCCTTCTTCATATGTCTTTTTCCCCTTTGTAATTTTCCTCCACTTTCAAGGTTAAATTATCCTTACCAATTGAATAAATATGAAAACTTTATCTGTTGCTTCATTCTTCTTTTTCAGATAACAATTTGCATTTTAATCATCAGTTTGGAATACTTGATGTTGTACAATTATCAATGCCAACATTTAAAACCTTCCTGCTATTCTTTCCAATTTTCTCCAAAAATGCTTTCCTAACTCCATTCTTACCACCCTCTCTAGTGTATTATCATCCCATGAACCTTCTGTAAAAATAACTTCTACCATAAAACTCCTCTACCATCAAGAAGGGATTGCACCATCTGACCTGAGTTGTTGTAGAAGATCTTGTCATAAAGCATTTCCTAGAGTCTATCAAAAAAAAAAAAATCTCCATGCAATTCCCATTTTTCTAATAATAAGAGAGAGCACAATCATTATTTCTTTTTTTCCCAGAAACTTTTATTTAAGGAATACAAGCTTCATACTTTTCATAATTACAACTTTAGGAACATGATGATTCTTCCCACTGTACCTGCCCTCCCACCCACTCTCCTACCCCTCTTCTACCTCCTTCTCCTATCATACCATTAAATGAGATTATGGATGTTAAAGTTGTTTCTAAAGAAAAGCTCAAATGTGACATATTTTATTATTATTTGAAACCACATACAATGCTTCTAAGATAAGGAAGCAAAATTGAAAATATTCTGAGTTAAAGGTCAATGATTGCTTTCCTTAAACCATTGGTATAGATAATATCTATGGAAAAAAGTAAATTTAGTTCCTTTCTATTTCTTTTGTTTCCTGAATTATTTATTTTTCCCTTTTACAAACAATCCTATGTTCCATTTTAAAGGTTATAACGTATAAAATAAGTACATAACTTTCGCCTGCTTACATTTATTACATATTAAATTGCCTTAGAGCAAGAAGTAAATATTTAATGAGTAACACGTTTATTGAGTTTTTCCCCAAACAGAAAACTGCTACAGTAGCTGTCTTCAAATGTCAATTTTCAATTTTTCAATGATCCTGTATAGCTGAGGAAACTTACCCAAACAAAATTTGAAAAATGGAGTTTTCTTTTTTTAAATGAATGCATTACTTTTCATCATTTTTTAAAAAAGATTTATTTTATTTATTTGAAAGAGTTTCAGAGAAAGGTAGAGACAGAGAGAGGTCTTCCATCCACTGGTCACTCCCCAGATGGCTGCAATGGCCGGAGCTGTGCCAATCCAAAGGCATGAGCCAGGAGATTCTTCGGGATCTCCCACGTGGGTGCAGAATGCATTACTTTTTTTAAACTTTTATTTAATGAATATAAATTTACAAAGTACAGCTTATGGATTACAATGGCTTTCCCCCTCCCATAACTTCCCTCCCACCGGCAACCCTTCCCTCTCAAACTCCCTCTCCCCTTCCATTCACATCAAGATTCATTTTCAATTATCTTTATATACAGAAGATCAATTTAGTATATATTAAGTAAAGATTTCAACAGTTTGCACCCACACAGAAACACAAAGTGAAAAATAGTGTTTGAACTAGTTATAGCATTAGATCACAATGTACAGCACATTAAGGACAGAGATCCTACATGAGGAGTAAGTGCACAGTGACTCCTGTTGTTGACTTAACAAATTGACACTCTTGTTTATGGTGTCAGTAATCTCCCTAGGCTCTAGTCATGAGTTGCCAAGGCTATGGAAGCCTTTTGGGTTCGCCAACTCTGATCATATTTAGACAAGCTCATAGTCAAAGTGGAAGTTCTCTCCTCCCTTCAGAGAAAGCTACCTCCTTCTTTGATGACCTGTTCTTTCCACTGGGATCTCACTCGCAGAGATCTTTAAGTTAGGTCATTTTTTTTTTTTTTTGCCACAGTGTCTTGGCTTTCTATGCCTGAAATACTATCATGGGCTCTTCAGCCAGATCCTAATGCCTTAAGGGCTGATTCTGAGGCCAGAGTGCTGTTTAGGACATTTGCCATTCTATGAGTCTGCTGTGTATCCCGCTTCCCATGTTGGATCATTCACTCCCTTTTTGATTCTATCAGTTAGTATTAGCAGAAACTAGTCTTGTTTGTGTGATCCCTTTGACTCTTAACCTATCAGTGTGATCAATTGTGAACAGAAATTGATCACTTGGACTAGTGAGATGGCATTGGTACATGCCACCTTGATGGGATTCAATTGGAATCCCCTGGCACATTTCTAACTGTACCATTTGGGGCAAGTCCGATTGAGCATGTCCCAAATTGTACATCTCCTCCCTCTCTTATTCCCACTGTTATATTTAACAGGGATCACTTTTCAGTTAAGTTTTAACACTTAAAAATAATTGTGTATTAATTACAGAGTTCAACCAATAGTATTAAGTAGAACAAAAAAATACTATAAGGGATAAAGTATTAAGTTGTAATAAGCCAGCTCCAAAGGGACAAATATCATATGTTCTTCCTGATAGGTGACAACTAACCGAGCACCAAAAAGGAAACCTGTTGAAGTGAAATGGACACTATGAGAAACAAAGACTTGATCAGCCCTTGCCTTGATTGTTAATGCATTACTTTTAAAATTAATTGAGAGAGAGAGAGAGACAGAGAGAGATCTTCCATCCACTGGTTCACTACCAAGATGGCCAGGCCAAAGGCAGGAGCCAGGAGCTTCATCTGGGTCTCCTATGTGTGTGGCAGAGGCCTAGATACTTAGGCCATCCTCAGCTGCTTTTCCTAGACCATTTTCAGGGACTAGGGTCAGATGTGGGACAGCTGACATGAACAGATGCCCATAAAGGATGCTGGCATTGCAGTCAGAGGCTTTACCAGTTATACACCACTGGCCCCAAGTTTTCTTTTTTTTTTTTTAAATTAAAAGTTATCAATGTAATAAACTTCAAATGTCATATAAACTGAATACCAGCTGAGAAGACAATTGAATAAATAACCAATTAGGTACTTAACATTCCTGATCTCTTTTTTATCTGTTTAATGAAAATCCTGTTAAAAAATCTCTGACCTTCCCATTATCTTTGGTATTCATCAAATTTCAAATAGTTTTTATTAGAATACCAGTCCCCCACTGAATGTTGTAGGAATCTGAACTAGTTATGAAATCTCTCTGTGGTTTTGTTTTCTCATATGTAAAAGCATGGGTATTTTAAGTGGGATATCAAGAAAGTATATAGGACAATATCAAAGGACTTCCCTTAGCATGGCATACATTAAGTGCTTACTAACTGTTAGCTGCTATTATTTATTGAGAAAATGTTTAAGTATATGTACTAAGGCTTTACAGATCTCTTAAACACCTGATTTTCTTATTTCACTCATATCACAGAACATTCTAACTTTTCTATTTACCAGTATGAAGAATGAAAGATGGATTATACCCAGCATATTTTTTAAAATTTCCCTTACTGGGGCCGGCGCTGTGGTGCAGTGGGTAAAGCCACCACCAGCAGTGCTGGCATCCCATATGGGTGCTGGTTCCAGTCCTGGCTGCCCCACTTCTGATCCAGCTCCCTGCTATGGCCTGGGAAAGCAGTAGAAGATGGCCCAAGTCCTTGGGCCCCTGCACCCACGTGGGAGACCCGGAAGAAGCTCCTGGCTCTTGGCTGCAGATCTGCACAGCTCTGGGATTGTGGCCATCTGGGGAGTGAACCAGCAGATGGAAGACCTCTCTTTCCCTCTCTGTCTCTCCTCTCTCTGTGTAGCTCTGACTTTAAAGTAAATAATAAGTCAATTTTTTTAGAACAGTGCTTTATTAATAGGTTACTCGAATATGTTATAGGTTTCTGATTCCTTCTTTTTCCATTTATTGTTTTCATAAATGAGTTTTTTTGAAATATTACTGGAAGATATAAAATATAACTATTAAATATAAAATATAAAATCTTAACTCTGAGAAAATACAACATAAAACTCAAAATTATTCCTAAAATTGAACAATAATTTCCTTGGTTGTGTTTTAATTTTTGTACAGATTATTCACAAATATCATAAATCCTGAAGAAGTACAATATTTATTGCCCCCAGGAAGCCAATATAAATACAGACAGAAAAAGTTTAATCAAACCTATAATTAAGCTATTTTAAGCTAATTAGTTGTTCTCTAGTAATCATTTCATTAGGCAGTAGAATTTTGTGTTTGTATAAAATTTTTTCCAATTAAGAAATAAGGGAGTGGCAATAACATTTTTCATTAGATATTTATTTGCCCTTCTAAATGTAACTTAAAAATTACAAAGGAAAAATTAATATGATGTCTCTCCTTTAAGTTTAAATGAGGAGCTTATCAGAATCCCTAACTATAAACATTAAATGAAGTTCACAACACAGATGGCGCCAGGAAAAACGGTGACATCTCTCAGTGCAGGTCCTCAGTGCGTCACTCACAGATTTCCTTGAAGACGCAGGCTACTCTAGATGCTGCAAAATCATGGTGACGTCCTCATTTAAATTTGATCATGTTGAATAAAATTCTATCTAGTTTTCTTGCTGAATCTCTTAATATTAGAGGGAAAGAGATTTGTTTTTGAGGTTGACTTCTTTTCTCTTCCTAAAGCATGAAATCTGAACAGATGGGATCTCAGATTCAGCTTGGTGAGAACTGAAGTTGTTTCATACACTTTTTTTGTCTTCAGAAACAAAAAGCAACAGCACCAATGTGGCCTGACTCTATACAGTGCCAGTATTGTCCATCACAGCTCAATGATGGAGTGTTAACTGCAGCTGCAGATTCAGTCTCTAGGCTTTTGTTGTGTTTCTTTTTTAAGGAAGCCTTACATAAATTGTTTTTCTTTAGTTTTAAAGCCTTTACATCTTTTTTATTTACATATGCTTTTTCAACAAAATACTCAATTTACTAAAAATCTGGCATTTATAGTAAGAATGATATATCAATAAACTATTTTGGTTTTAAATTGAATAAATTTTCATTTATCATCCATTTCCTTAAGAAGGATGAAAGAAATGATCATATGCTATTCAATTTATGATTATATTTATTGGCAGCTATTTATAAACCTCTAGCTTATACTGACTAGCTCATTGTAAAGATTTCAAGTTATTCTTCTCACTGCTGGGTAAATCACTATAACTAAGTATCAGAATGTTTCCTGTATTTCTTATGATATAACTCAGATCCTCCTGAGTTTTCATTTTTCACAGAACTATTTTATATCCTTACACTATAAGAGTATTCCTAAGGTATTTAAAAAATATTTAAGGCACTAATTATAGACAAAAAATGTGCTGTGTTATCTGGCACAGTAATTTTATGAGCAATGATCATATATTCACTCATCAGGCAATAAAAATTATTGCATCATAGAATTTTAGAACCCAAAGGAAACATGGAGTTCATAAAGCCCTACTCCCTGGGTTTCCAGATGAGGCATTTGTAGCTATGTTAAGTTACAGAACGTGGTTCACACATGTGGACAGTGACAATGACAAGATGAGACCCCTCCGAAAGCATACTATCCATTTATATCTCATAATAGTCCTCGGCAAAGCATACTATCCATTTATATCTCATAATAGTCCTCGGCGGACTTAATCCCTTTGTTACTGCTTCTTTTCCAAAACAATTACCACATTGAATTTAACACTGTAGCAATTTCAACTATATAAACCACAATTCAACCATTACATGAGAGAATAAAGCTATTCACTTGTGTCCAGGTTTCAGCACACTTTGGACAATGAATTATATTGTGTTTTGTGAATTAAGACATTACAACTTTCATATCCTGTGAGCTAAGAGCTCATGTGTACCTATCAATACCAGAAGGAAAATATCTCAAAAAATATTAAATATCTGGAAACGCCTTATGTCGGTTGGTTTTATTATTCTTTTTACTTCATTAACTTGAATACTTCAGTTCTTTATAACTTGTATTCATTTATTCAGACCTTTGGTTATGATTCTACATTTCCTTTACACAACTCAGTCAAGAAAGCACAAACTTGACACACTGTTAACAAGATTTACCAATTCTGGAAGCTGCTTCTAAAATTATTAATAACTCAAATGTTTTGATAAAAAAGGGTTTATTTATAGTCCTCATTTCCATAAAAACAACACGTTTCTATTGTGACTGTGAAAATGTTGAAATAAGCAGAACCACTTTATGAGGTACTCAATGGATTTCAAAGTCTGTGACATTTAGGGTGAAGTACTGAATTCCACAAGATTCTTATGTGTTTTTCTTACTACTTTTATCAAGAGGAATTCAGCATGCATTACTGTATATGTATGTATATAACTGTAGTTGTATATGTGTGCCTATATTTTATTCTATTCAATCTTCCACTTACATGATACCTATAAGGAAAATATTGTGTAGCCCTTCCCCAGAGCCAAATGAATTTCTGTATTTATTATATCCTGACAGTAAGATTCTTAATTGTAATTACATATTTACCTTTTCAAATCTTAATCCAGACTGTTAACTCATCATTAGTGGGCCCCTTCATGTTCCTATTATTTCTTTCATTGCCTGGAATATAATATATACTTAATAACATTTTTGCTGAATTAACAAAATAATATCAATTATTATTAAGTACTTTAGTAGTTATATAATTATATTATTAAATACTTTAGTACTTACATAAGATTTTGTGAAACTTGAGTAGGAAGAGGAAGAAAACTATATAATCTAATGACAACTGTTAGCAGAAAACCTTAATCTAGTAACAGAAATTTAAGGACCATCAACCTCCAAAACCATAAATAAATTCTAGCCTAATTTTTCATTTTTATATAGAAAATACTTGGTATGACTTATCAGTTTAGAAAAATGTTATTTTACCATTGGTCCCTGATTACATTTATATTCACTTATTTTATATATCATATCCATAAGGGCCAGGATTATATCATATCAGGTTAAGCCCTTGAGACACCAGCATCCCATACTGGATTTACCATTCATGTCCCAGCTATTCTTCCAATCCAGCAACCTCTAATGGGTCTGGGAAGATAATGGAAGACCATCCAAGTGCTTGGGCCACTGCTACCCATATGTGAGACTGGGATGGAGTTCCTGGCTCCTGGATTATGTCAAGCCCAGGCTTGAATGTCCTGGCCTTTTCGGGGGTGAACCTGTGGACAGAAGATCTCTCTGTCTCTCTCTCTCACTCACTCACTCAGCTTTTCAAATAAATAAATCTTAAAAATTTAATGCACCAATGACATCTGTTTAAATGTGTTGACATTAAAATAAGCTGTGTTTATAATTATCAATGATTTGATATCTCTCTATATATTAATAATATGAATGCAATTCCATGGTAGAACATTTGAATACTTAAAGTGTTTGAGGAAACAGAAATTAGAGTTTGTAAGGAAAAAGCAAATGGAAATTTGCGGTGTAGGGAATCTAAGAGTAAGGAAAGGGTGGGGGATGACAGACCCTACGAAAATCTGCAAAGAAGTTCCCTTGAGTTTTGGATTTAATAACAGCCCACATATGCGTAGAGTAAAACCCCACGAGGCTTGACAAATGCAGCTTCTAAAGAAAGAAAAATTACTATGGCACTGAAAGATAGAGAATTCTCAGAGCTCATATAGGGCTGGAAATTGCTTTACTTTACACCTTATTAAGTACAGGGGTATTCGGAAGACATTATTGGATAGACTATGCCTTAAGTGAGGTTTAATCAGTACCAGAATAAAGACTGCTCTAGACCTGCCTTTAAAAACATTAATGATAAAAGATTGCAGTACCTTGCAAGTGACTTAACTACCTGTCAAGAAAATGTACATCATTTATGAGAACTCCAGACAAATCTAGCACTCAATATCATGATATCATGATGTCTATCATTCAATAAAAATTACTACATAACAAAGAACTAAATAAATTCAAAATAAACTGAAAATGTATGTTTTAAAACTTCTTTGCTTTTAATTAGCCAAAAGAGGAAATTCAATGACAATGAATAGTTGTAGTTCTACTATTACTAGAATATACATAGGTACAATATTTTGTGAATAATTTTGTGCAAAGGCAAATAATAAACTTATAAAACATTATCACTTACCAAGTACACTTGATCTTAGCCAAAAGGCCTAGAAGAGATCACCAAGTAAAAAATTGAGAAAATACCATGGAGTCACTATTATTGTTTGCTAAAATTTCCATTGTTGAGTAAGTGAATTTCACAAAATTCATGATATTTTAAGTGTCAGATGTAATATTTAAATCTACTGACCTCAAATATGTTTTTTAAATTTTATCATCATATTAAAAGGTGGTATCATTCAATTGAGTAAATATTCCTCATTATAAATGATGTATTCAGCTTGTCTTCTATAAGATCTTTGGAACATATATCACCTATATAACTATTAGTAATACTTTCTACTATAAAGACCTGCCATAATAGAACTTAAAAGCAAGACTCAAAAGAGAACACTAAATAGGATAATATTACATTACAAATTATTAGATGTCATTTATAGCAATACCAAATAAGATTTATAAAATTATAAAAATAAATGATTAGGGTGAACATTCTGAATAGTAGTAAAGACCTTGCGTGGGAAATCCACGTCCAATAGCAAAGCCCCTGGTTCAAATCTTAGGTCCTCAGCTTCAGATCCAGCTTCCTGCTAATTCACACTCAACAAGGCAGTAGATGATGGCTCAAATACTTGTGTCCTGCAACTAATGTGGGAAACCTGGATTGAGTTCTGGGTTCCTGGTTTCTGCTTGACCCAGCTCTAGCTGTTGTAGCCATTTGGGTAATGAACCAACAGACTGAAGTTCTCTCTATGTTTGTCACTGCCTTTCCAATGAAATGAAAATCAATAAAAAAAAAATTTAAAAAAATGATTAGTGCATTATTTTGAGAGTACTACATTAATTGAAATAATTGTGAAGCTATTATTTAAGGTGAAAAAGGGAAATAGTATTAATTATCTGCTATATTGTTTTTCTTTTTTGGATCACTAGCTTCACTTCAACTTTTAAATATTGGAAATATAGGGACGTCTCTAGATATAATATACAGATATCGGTGTCTCATTTCATCCGTGATTCCTTCCCCAAATTTAAAGTTATCCATCTTTCTACTTGAAGTTAAGAAAATGAAGGCCAGTGCCGCGGCTCACTAGGCTAATCCTCTGCCTTGCGGCGCCGGCACACCAGGTTCTAGTCCTGGTCGGGGCGCCTGATTCTGTCCCAGTTGCCCCTCTTCCACGCCAGCTCTCTGCTGTGGCCCGGGAGTGCAGTGGAGGATGGCCCAAGTGCTTGGGCCCTGCACCCCATGGGAGACCAGGAGAAGAACCTGGCTCCTGCCATCGGATCAGCGCAGTGTGCCGGCCGCAGCGCGCCGGCCACGGCGGCCATTGGAGAGTGAACCAACGGCAAAAAGGAAGACCTTTCTCTCTGTCTCTCTCTCACTGTCCACTCTGTCTGTCAAAAAAAAAAAAAAAGAAAATGAACTTTCATAGGCAATTCAAACTTTACATTTTTTAAAATTTATTCATTTATTTGAAAGAATTACAAAGAGAGAGAGAGAGAGGGAGACAAACATACACACAGAGGGAGAGAGAGGGAGAGAGAAAGAGAGAAAGAGAGAGAGAGAGAGAGGAACCGTCCATCCACTGGCATACTTCTCAAATGTCTACAAGAGCCAGGACTGAGCAAGTCTGAAGCCAGCAGCCAGGAGCTTCTTCCGTGTCTCTCACATGGATGCAGGGGCCCAAGTACTTGGACCATCCCCTGTTGCTTTCTCAGGCACATTAGCAGGGAGCTGGATCAGAAGTGAATCAGCAAGAACTCAAACTTGCACCCATATGGGATGGCAGCATTGCTGGCTGCTGTTTAGCTCGACCCACTGTGTGACAGTGCCAGGCCCTGAAAACTTCACATTTCTAAAAACAGGATTTTTCCTTAAATGTACTCCTAACCATATTTGTTCATAACTTTCTCTAAACCAAATCCTCTTCATCTTGGTTAAAGAGTAATAATTAATTTAACATTAAAAAAGCATCAGGATCTATCAGGAAAAAAATGTACAATCTTTCTTTTCTTTCTGTTTCTCTTCTGATCTAATCACTCATCCCATCTACAAGTCATATTGATTTACTTCTTAAGCAAACCCTTGACTATTATCTTGCCCATCTAAGCCACTATCAACAGCCGCCTCAGGTGAAAATTTGCAAACGGCTTCTAACTCCTTTTCCTGAACCTACTCTTCCTTCATTAAAAATCCATACAATGTAAAACTTAAGTCATTAGCCTTTACCTAAAACTCTTTTTTATTGACTTTCTGTCGCAAGCCAAATAAAAACAAGTGCCTACACTGGCTTAATGAACTCATATCATTTTTAACCTCATTCGAGCATTCTCCCTTTGCTCTTGAGATCTTCTATTTACATTAGCTCCTTGTTCATGGAACACCTAGAGTGCACTCTCATCCTAAGGCCTTCCCAGTAGATGTTCTTTCTGTCTGGAATGCTGTCCTTTTTGGTCTTCACATGTTGGTTTTGTTGTTGGTATCTTCACATGTTGGATTCACTTAAACACAGCTTCTCAGAAATGCCTTCTCTGAAATAGTCAAATTAAACACTGTTCAGCCTCTAACATGATGCTCTATTTTAATTGTCTATTTATTACATATATTGTCTGATATATTTTTGTCTACTATTTTTTTTTTTTTTTTGACAGGCAGAATGGACAGTGTGAGAGAGAGAGACAGAGAGAAAGGTTTTCCTTTGCCGTTGGTTCACCCTCCAATGGCTGCCGTGGCCAGCGCACCGCTGATCCGATGGCAGGAGCCAGGTGCTTCTCCTGGTCTCCCATGGGGTGCAGGGCCCAAGCACTTGGGCCATCCTCCACTGCACTCCCTGGCCACAGCAGAGAGCTGGCGTGGAAGAGGGGCAACCGGGACAGAATCCAGCGCCCCGACCGGGACTAGAACCTGGGGTGCCAGTGCCGCTAGGCGGAGGATTAGCCTGTTGAGCCATGGCACTGGCTTTGTCTACTATTTTTATTGTTTTATTAATTCATTTGCTACTTACATTCTAAAAATTAATATCTACCTCACTGTGTCACAGAGACTGAACTACACAAGCTACTCAGTGAATGTATTTTGAATGAACATAGCAAGATGTTTTTCAATCATTACTTTATTTAATCTGTGTAACAAATGATAGAGATTACTAAGTATTTATAAGATAGCCATGATTTAAATCCCTGTGTTTTATTTCTAAATCTAACACAAATGAATTAAAACAATGCCAATCTATCTATTTTGGCCAGGTTAGGTATGTCTTTATTATTATTATTGAAATTCTCATGTCATGTGAATTGTTTCTACTAGGTGCACTTAAGAGTGAGGTTGATATTACAACATTCTAGTAAGACTGACTATAGAATCCAAGTAAGAGTGATTGGACTGTATTTGATGAAACCATGAGGTATAAGACAATGGTAAAATTACACACACATGCGCACACACATATTTATATATATATATATATATATACAAATATATATACATGGACCTTTAATAGTGGTGTGAACCTCAATTTCAAGTAAATCAGCAAGATATCATATCCACAACCCTTTAGTTGGTCAAAATGTGGTAGCTGGAAGAAAAAGGAAATTCAGATAAGGAAAACTTTCCTGCAGAAATCATAAAAATTACCTGTGAGGAAACACAGCCAAGGATAATTGACCTCCTGATGGTGAAATACATAATAGAACAGATAATTACCTATCTAGTAGCTTGAGTGTTTTGTTGACTTTCTTAATTCTACCTTACCAACAAAAGTTTTGAATTACTCCTTTCTAACTTCTTGTTATGTATGTAAAGAAGAAATTCGGATTTTAAAAGTCACTCCCATATACTACTACACTACTATTTTATTTCTGAGCTTAGGCAACAACACAATTGCCATCAAGAAAGCAATTGAAAAATACTCTTTTCTATGTGAAACTTAGAATACGAAGAAGTCACTTTTGAGTACACTTCATATGTTCTGAAATGCCAAAACAAGAAATATTTGAACTATAAAAGGCCAGGTGTGCAATCACAGATAATTTTTTTTAACCCTAGTGGGAGTAATCAGTATGTCTTCATTCTTTGACATGACAGAAGTGAACTTGGCTACATGGTTCCATTCCAAAAAAAAAAAAAAAAAAAAAAAATCAAAGTAAAAGCTAAAGCTAAAGGAATGGATTTTGGCTTGCAGTTCTTTTTTTAAGTCTGTTACTGTTATCAGTATTCCCTTAATGTCATTGATACCCCATATTCTATTTTATTCTATGAGTAGGAAGATAAAGCTTTCTATTTCTCTTTCTATACTTTCTTGATAACCATCTCATTTTAAGATAAGATTAATTAAGAAATATCATTCCAGATTTCAAAATGTATTTTAGTAGGAAATTAAAAAAAATTATAGAAATCTTGGGGCCAGTGTTTTGGCATAGTGGGTAAAGCTGACACCTGCGTTGCTGACACCCACATATGAATACTGGTTCAAGCCCTGACTGCTGCACTTCCAAGCCAGCTCCATGCTAGTGTGCCTGGGAAAGCAGAAGACGACCCAAGTCCTTGGGCTCCTACACCCATGCAGGACACAAGAAAGAAGCTCTTGGCTTTGGTCTAGTCCAGCCCTGGCTGCTGCAGCCATTTGGGGAGTGAATGGAAGCGTGCTCTCTCTCTCTCCCATTTTCAAAAAATAAAAATAAATATTTTAAAAAAATTTACAGAGGCTGGTGTTGTAGTGTAGTGGAAATAGCCACCACCTGTGGTACCAGCATCCCATATGTGCGTGGGTTCGAGTCCCAGCTGTTCCACTTTCAATCTAGCTCCCTGCTAATGTACCTGGGAGGTCAGTAGCAGATGGTCCAAATACTTGGGCCCTTGAACCCCTATGGGAGATAGGGGAGAAGCTCCTGGCTTCAGACTGGCTCAGCTCCGACCATTGCAACCATCTGGGGAGTGAACCAGCGGATGGAAGACCTCTCTGTCTCTACATAACTCTGCCTTTCAAATAAATAAATAAATAAATAAATACATCTTTTTAAAAAATTATAGAAACACATCAGATTATCCTATGTTTTATGACAATGTGTTTGACTTACCAAAATGTATGTTTCAATGAAGATACTTACCTGGAAAATCTAATCAATCCATCACTCAAATAGTCCATTTTAATAGTTCATTTTAACTATTAAATAGATTTAATGATGTTTTTCAGAGAAATCAAATAGTGATTGAACTGGATATTTCATTCTTATTCTGACTATATCTGCATGCATCTCATCAAGTTGTTTAATCTTCCTGATTTGTTTCCTTATCTGAAAGATATGACAATTGTCTTCATAATTGCTCTCTGTAAAATCTATGCTCTATCTAAAAGGAAATACAAATTCATTGCTTTTAATTAGAAGGTCAATTATGATGTTTTCACATTTAGCTGTTTATTACTACAAGAGCCAGAATTTGATTAGAGGAGCAAGATACAATTGCACTTCTGGAAGCAACCCTATCACTTTGTCTTCTGAGGTCCATCAACAAGTATTTATTGAACTCTTTTTGGTGCAGTGGTACCACAAGGAAAGCAAAGAAAAATATAACATAGTCACTGCTTCTAAGAAATTTGAAATTCTCCCATCTATAAAGACCATTAAAAGTGTGGTATATTGGATAATATTTATATATTATTTTCCTGTATTTGAAATACACATAGAGATACTTATTTTAACTCATTTAGATTAAATAGAATATTTTTAGCAAACACAATAGGATGCAAGGGTACAGTGGGTCTCATAGATGATTAATACCAACTTTCCCAGACAAAATTACATCTTTCTCTCACACTGGATTTTTCTCTATAGGTCAATTTTCATCTCTGAGGTTGGCCATTGACACAGCTACAAGGAGCTCCCAAGTTCACAATTTTTGGATTTTCCATGGGAGATCAACCAAGAATCATTTTCTTTGTTGTAGTAAATTTAAAAAAAATTTAAAATAAACACTAAGAAGTGTGCAAATTAGCCTGGCAAGAAAGTGTAATAATCTGGCCTGGTGTTGGTTGAGTGCTTACGCTTGGTTACTCAAAGTTGGTCAAAAGACTGTGAGAGCTGTCAGAACAGGTCAGGCCCACTTTGGACCAGGAGGCTGAGCAGGAGGCAAGAGAGGGGCTTGTACTTGAAGGGAAGGAGTACTACCCTGGGAAAATAACTACCAAGGAAAATAGATAATAAATTTATTCAGAGGAAAAGAGATTTAAGCCTCAGCTCCTGAACAAGGAAGGCATTATCAAGTAGCTGCAGACTGGATGTAATCCAGCCGGGTGACAGCACAAAGTTGGGAGAACAAGAGCACAGCATGGAGGATTGCAGGTGCAAAATGAGCTTTGGGGCAGAGAGTGGGTTAGCTTAGAGGGAATGCTGGCACCAATTCAATCAAGCAAGGTCATTTCCTCTGGAGACGCTATTATTTTTATTCCCTCTTCAGTTTTCCACTTCAGAGCACATTTCTAATCTCTCTATCTTTAGAGATTTCTATGTACCTGTTCTTTTCCTTTGTCATAAATGACATGACACCTGCAAAAAACACGTACACTAGTTTTATGAAGAGATCAGAATTAGTATAACCTAGGAAGACACAACTGATCTAAAATGAGAGAGAGAGTGTGTGTGGGGGGTGGTTATTAAAGTAGGAGTACTCAATTTAAGAGACCTGTGCCCAAAAGAAGGCAGGTTAATAATATCATAGACATCAGGGAAAATGTGGTGGTCTGCTAGTGATTCTAGTGCAACACAGAGAACATAGAGCTGATAAACAGAACATTTCACTCTCCATTGGGGAACAATGTTTCCAGAGAAATAATACCTTTTCTCTCCCTAGATACTAAAAGAACCTAAATGTCAGGTAAAATTCTGCATGCATGGCTTAATTAAAATACGTTTTAACCAAGTCATTATTTTTGCATTTTTTTTTTTTTTGGATTTTCTAAAATTTTGACTTCAGTTTCCATAAAACAAAAACAGGTTAAAGTGAGATGAGAGGAGCTGGCGCCATGACTCATTTGGTTAATCCTCTGTCTGCGGCGCCGGCACCCCAGGTTCTAGTCCCGGTTGGGGTGCAGGATTCTGTCCTGGTTGCTCCTTTTCCATTCCAGCTCTCTGTTGTGGCCCAGGAAGGCAGTGGAGGAGGCCTAGGTGCTTGGGTCCTGTACCCACATGGGAGACCAGGAGGAGGCGCCTGGCTCCTGGCTTCGGATCAGCGCAGCGCACCAGCCGCGCGCTGGCCAGAGTGGCCATTTAGGGGATGAACCAACAGAAGGAAGACCTTTCTCTCTGTCTCTCTCTCTCTCTCACTGTCTAATTCTGCCTGTCAAAAAAAAAAAAAAGTGAGATAAGAGTAAGAGTCAATAGAAATACAGCTTCAAGTGGAATATTTTTAAATATAAACTGTCTTGGGGAATAAAAATTGCATTCTTAATCCAAAATAAATGAATCTCTCTAGTCTGATTGTATCATGCTTTCTTCATCATCCTCTGCTATATTCAGATATTCTGTTGTCTTTATTCCTTGGCCATTTCTCCTCCAACCAAAGCCCAGCTGATCCCTCTGTTATATTTCGTTAGCAGGAAGTGTAGGCTCTTTATGACATAAAGAACAACAGAAAACCTATATCCAGAATACATTTATCAAAGCTTATAAGTAACTGCTTCTAAAATGAAGACAATTGGGGAGTAGTGTGAAATCACTGTGGCACTCCACTGGGCCTGACAGTGCACGAATGAGATAAACACTTTATGGTAAAATCTGAGACTCACTGATGTCATGTACTTGGAATCTCAGATGGTCTTGATATGCCAAGATATTCCTCCAAGCTATACATTAAAGTAGTTTTCACAAACAGATCTGTAAGTCTTCATAACATTGTCTTTCATGTGTGGAATTTGTTCCATTTTGCTTTCTATTTGAGCAATTGTGACTTTCTATCTAAACATAGCATCAGGGTAAACACATAAAAAATGTTGCCAGAGAAATGATTTTAGTGCCTAATTATTATTTTGGAGAAGGGTGTTATAGAGTTTAGGTGCTTGATATCTAGGGATAAATACAAGAGACACTGTTGGAATCCTGACACTCTCAATCCATATGTATTATATCATTAAATTTTCTATTTTTTGAATAATATTCAAACAAGTAAACAATATTAAAATAACACTAAATATAATTGGCTACTTCAGATTGAGCCTTACATATAATAAATGCTTTTATAAATCATAAAATAATCAAATAATAATTAAAAAATCATAAACAGGGTTGGGTGTTGTGGTACAGGGAGTTAAATCAGATAGTATTCCGCCACTTCACTTCCAATCCAGCTTCCTGCTCATGTGCCTAGGAAAGCATTGGATGATGGTCTAAGTATTTGGATTCCTGTCCCCCACATGGGATGGAATTCTGGGGTCCTGCCTTCAGTGCCTGCTGTTGTAAGCATTTGGACAGTGAACCAGCAGGGGAATGTCTCTGTCTCTTACTCAATCAGTCTTTCAAGTAAATAAATGAAGAAATCTTTTAAGTAAAAAATAAAATAAAAATATGACATTTATACAAAATAACAGTATCAAAATACATTTGTTTTCTAATTAATAGCATATATACACATAGAATTTCATTAACTTCTGACAATAGCCCTATGAAGTAATGTTATTTCTTTCTGGAGACAATATTGGGGAGTATGCCGAAACTCTCTAAACTTTAAGACCTTATATGGAAATAAGTGGTGAACTCAAGATTTTAACTGAAAAGTGAGTGTTTGACTAAAAAAAATACATTTTCATTCAATATGTTATGTTTCTACTCAACAGTGAAACTTAAGCAGAAAAATGGAACAGAAATTTTAATTTATGAACATTTTGCTGCTTTGATTGTAGCTAAATACATCTTATGTTAAATCCAGGGAAACAAAAAACTTAGATATTACTTGAGAACTTCAAGGAAGAAAATAGCAGTATTATGGAATAGAAAACTGGGCTAACTGATGAAAATATAACAAAGGAGGTAGAAATAAGTCCAGTTCTCACCATTCAATAATCATTGGAAGTAATAGAAAGTAAAAAAATCCTCTAAAAATGGGGATGAGGGATCAATAGGCATCTTTTGATATCAACCATTGCTCAAGCTTTGTTGCTACATTGCTAAAAGAGAGGTTTGCTGCTTATGGTTTTCCTACAAAAATATAATATTTTCTATCATTTATGCATTAATTTCAATTAAAATATTTTTATATTATTCACATAATGATGTCTAAAAATCATGGTATCTAGTGTGGAATGGGGTTGTGTGGAATAGTTGTTGGTGCAAGAAAAAATTTCCACTGGGTAATGAACAGGGGAGGGTATTAGTTTTAATTAGAGGGTAGCATCACAGAGAAAGTAAACTTGAAAGATGAAAGTATTACAACAGGCAGGAAGAAAGGCCAAAATCATACCCAAAAACGTGTGTAGATGTGTTAACCTATTGTTTAAGGGGGACAGTACACATAGAAATTACATGTTCTCAGAGTTTTATCGCTTCCATTACCAAAGAACTGAATATATTAAAAGAAACTTGGAAAACTTTAATTTGGTTGGAAGATGAGGACAAGCTGCAAAGCTTTTAATTCTTGAACACCCAAGACATGACTAAAGATCAAGCTTAGGTGTTTAAAATACATATTTTCCTATTCAATTACTATAATAATTTACTAAGTTAAACATAACTCTTTTATTTTGCTGCGAGGAAATGTAAATCTGTGGATTAAGTTATCCAGGGTAAGTTTGGTGAATGTTGAGGCTGGGATTTGATCTCATGGACAGGGTATTCCACATACTGTGCTTTTTCTACTATCTCAGTTTTTTCTAAACTGTGTCTTTAGAATACCATTCTCAACAGATACTCTATGAAAAAAGGTGCTTCATGAAGAAGTTCATTGGAGAAATATTTCATTCTATATCCACTCCTTGGCTGTTTTTTAATTCACACTAGCATCCTAAAGGTTCTGAAAACTATAGAAGGGGAACATGATTAACTTTGCTTATCATATCATTTCCCAAATGTATTCAACCTTGGAGACTTTTTTTTGCTGTTAAAATATAACACCTATTAGGATCCTGAAATTAGTGTTCTCAGGGACATCCTGGGGGAAACACTGTCCCACTGGAAGCAGGCAGGAGAGTGCGTTAGTGGTGCTGTTAGATTTCAGAAGATAAAATCAAAAGTATCAATCAGTACCAGATCACAGGATGCTTAAAAGGAAAAGTTGAGGAGAATGAACGTAATTCTGTGGTCGAGTTGGAAATAAGCCTTGAAGGGATTTGGACAAGGAGGTGATGTGATAATGTAATACACAGAATAATCACTCTTTCTTGAATATTAAATAATAATTATAGATATCTCAGTAATAATTTCTCAGACATCACAATTTCTGCTAATATTTAGTGTCTTGTATTCATATAAGAAAATTTCCATCTTTTGAGTAGAGTGAATGCCAAATTAACTAGAATAGTGGTTCTACTGTATCATCTGTCATCATCCATCTTTTAAAATTGCTATTTCAATGGAGTTATCATTTACCATGATGACAAACAATTGAATAATAATACCTGGGATAACTTTAGTAGATGCACCTCTAATCAATTATCAGCTTAAATGTTTTCACTCTTGATCTATCAGTTGACATTTTTTTCTTTAAATTTTTGACAGGCAGAGTGGACAGTAGAGGGAGACAGAGAGAAAGGTCTTCCTTTTTGCCATTGGTTCACCCTCCAATGGCCGCTGCGGTAGGCGCGCTGCAGCTGGTGCACCACGCTGTTCCGATGGCAGGAGCCAGGTGCTTCTCCTGGTCTCCCATGGGGTGCAGGGCCCAAGAACTTGGGCCATCCTCCACTGCACTCCCTGGCCACAGCAGAGAGCTGGCCTGGAAGAGGGGCAACCGGGACAGGATCGGTGCCCTGACCGGGACTAGAACCCGGTGTGCCGGCGCCGCAAGGCGGAGGATTAGCCTAGTGAGCTGCGGCGCCAGCTTATCAGTTGACATTTATTTTTGTTGAATTCTGTAAATTTTTATCAATAAATAGTGTTTTAAATGGAAATTTGTAAAATATTTATGTGATACCTGCCTGTGGCACAGAAATACGCATCTTCTAAAGAAAGACATTGTTTCTAAATAATAAGTTTCTAAATAATTAGAAATCCATGTAGGCTTATTAGCATTTGCTGATAGTCCATAATGCAATGTTCCTCAAAAGTGCAGTCACCGGAAGACCTTCTCATGATTGTTTTGTATACTGATTGAAAATACAGATTTACCTTCCGAGGAGAAGACAGGATTTCTTGCGGTATGGGGTGAAAAAATGGGCAGGGTTGTAGGGGAAGTAGACGAGCACAGTGGTTTGAAAATGCTTAGCCTATCAGGTCAGTGAAAGGTTAAAATAAGCTTAGCTAAATCTTTTTTAAAGACTTACTTATTTATTTGAAAGGCAGAGTTACAGAGTGGCAGAGGCAGAGAGAGAGAGAGAGAAAGAGAGAGGTCTTCACCTCTCTCACCTGCTAGTTCACTCCCCAGTTGGTCACAACGGCCAGAGATAACGCAGATCCAAAGCTAGCTAAGAGCTTCTTCCAGTTCTCCCACATAGGTGCAGGGACCCAAGCACTTGGGCCATCTTCTACTGCTTTTCCAGGCCACAGCAGAGAGCTGGATCAGAAGTGGAGCAGCTGGGACTCGAACCAGCGCCCTTACGGAATGCCAGCACTGCAGGCGGCTTTACCCATTATGAAATCGGACAAGACCCCCTAAAATTCACACTAAAATGTGGCCCCTTAAAGTTCCATAGAAATGCTAGCCGGGGTGCCACATGTACTACCAGAATTTGGAGTGCCTTACGATTTCACCACGGGCTTATTACTAAATCCCCGATATTAATAAGCCCAATATTTAGAGAAGAATTCTAAATACCGGCACAGATAAACGAGGCAGCATGGTATGTCTTAAGCTTTTATTTTGTGCAAGATGTATCTAGGAAAGTGAAAGCTTTAGTTCAGGTAGGAGGGAAGGGAAAGTCTAGGAGCTGGGGTAGTGTAGGAGGGAAGGGAAAGTCTAGGAGCTGGGGTAGTGTCCATACCACTCAAAGAGCAGGCCAAAGCCACGTGCAGCAAGCACCTCGAGCTGCTGTCCACCGCTTGTCACCGGCAGCACCGCAGAGGTCCAGAGAGCTTTTGCGACACTCCTTGCCTTTTTATATATTTTCCACAGGGGAGTGGCTTGTGGCCAGGTGGGCACTCAGGTATGGTCAGATAGAGCCTGATGTCACATGGGGGCGTGGTGGGGTATCAGGTAGAGTGTAAGGTCACACAGAGGCATGGCGAAGTTATCAGGTAGGGTGTGAAATCACATAGGGGCGTGGCGAAGGCGTGGTCTTCCAGCTCACAAATCTGATCAATTTTAACCTGTATGCCTGCCTACTTCAATTACACCACAATGCCGGCCCCAACTTAGTTAAGTTTTAAAAGTTATTGCATAATAGCAGTAGACTAGTCATCATGTTAGACATTATTAGGTGTAAAAGGCTCCGCAAGACTCCATAAGATATAATAAGTTTACAAAATTGTGAAAACAGAAAAATCTTAGCAAAAGTGTAAAAGAATAAATGTTGGATATAACCTTAAGAACATTATCAGGATATATATATATATATATATATATATATATATATATATATATACATATATATATATACACATATCTATGTGAAAATATTATGTATAATAAACTGATTTTTATGAATAGTAGTGAATTATCCAATTCGCAAGCCCTCTAGACATGAAAACCAAGAATCAGAAATACAAATTTTCTCCACAATCTAAGCATGCTCTTACCTTAAGAACTTGGAAATTTTTTTTTTTTTTTGACAGGCAGAGTGGACAGTGAGAGAGAGACAGAGAGAAAGGTCTTCCTGGCAGGAGCCAGGTGCGTCTCCTGGTCTCCCATGGGGTGCAGGACCCAAGCACTTGGGCCATCCTCCACTGCACTCCCTGGCCACAGCAGAGAGCTGGCCTGGAAGAGGGGCAACCGGGACAGGATCGGTGCCCTGACCGGGACTAGAACCCGGTGTGCCGGCGCCGCAAGGCGGAGGATTAGCCTAGTGAGCCGCGGCGCCGGCCAGAACTTGGAAATTTTATTTCCTCTACCTGGAAGGCTCTTTCCTCTGTAACTTTTCCTGATTTTCTCACAGGACGAAGCCTTGTGTCTTGTGATGTATGGGGGCCTAATCCTACGGATTCTGGAGTGAGGGAAGGAGAGACTGAGGGGAAGGGAGAATGCAGTAGAGAGAGGGGAAAAGCAGACATACGTGTGCAGCGCAGCTGGCCACTGCTTGGCCTACAGTGCAGCTAAGGGCTCAATTTCATTGGGCCGTCCTCTGAACCTGCAGGTTGTGTCTCTGGATTTACTCTTGAGAGTGTGAGTGAAGGTGTCTTGTAGCTGCCTGCTCCTATTGGTCACAGTATTCACCTTGAGACATTAGCTCTTCTGTTTCCAGATTGCACATGAATGGGTACCGAGCATCCAACATAGCATGCCGCACCACAGCATCAACAGGGAAGCTTTCATTCAAACCATGAGCAAGGGGTATGTGAGTGGTTCTGGGTGAGGTTGGGTCTGTGCTATGATAGTCAGAGTCAGTGGAGTTAATCTACAAAGCCATGACTGGAGAAGAACAGGTACCCCAAAATCCAGACAAATAGGTTTGAGAGAGTCTAAACAGTACAGAGACTCTCTGAAAGGAATAGGAACATGGCTTTCTATTCCAAAATCCACTCCATAGAAAAGGATTTTCCTATCTGCTTACTACTCCTTGCCCATTACATAATGCTTAATTACCTAGGTCAGCACTATCCAATAGAAATTTATGTGATAATGATAATGTTCTATAACTGTGTTGTCCAATGTGCTGTCCACTGGCCCCATATGACTTCTGGGCACTTGAAATGTGTTTAAGTGAGAGATTAAGTAACTGAATTTTTAATTTTAATGAATTAAATCATCATATGTGGTTAGTGACTATCATAATGAATAATATATAGATATTTATGCTTTGGGAGACTAATCTTTTTAGTAACTGCCAAGTTGACAAATCAGCCAGTTTTAAGGACTTAAAGTAGGTAGGATCAATGATTGAAACACATTTTAATTTAAATTCTCTTCTCCCCTCCTCCTAAAATTTTGTATGATGATCAATTACATGAAGGGAGGATTATGACTTAGATTATCATCACAATGAGAAGCACTTTGGAAACACATTTCACTGGATTGTTTGAGTAGTCTCAGATTTTTCTACTTTTCTACTGAAATTACAGATTAGACTCAGTATAAAATGACCAGGACAGAGATTCCTGGAAATGTAGCTTAAAATTCTTAACTTTAAAAAATTATTATTATTTTTAATCCTTAACAAAATTACTCTGAAGATTCCTGCTTCAACTCTGGCCACACAGCTTGGTGATCTGGCTTGTTACGAATAATCGCCTTAGGGAGTGAGAAACTATAGGCATACTGAGAGGCACAGCACATTGAGCATTGCCAAATGTGCACTCAGTATCCCCATTGGGGGCTACAGAAATATTTTTAAGCTCTCTCTATAAAATTGATATAATGACTACTTGAAATATTTCATTTTCATCCAAATTTCAGTCTTCCTAGGAGCAAACTGTCCTAACCTTTTCTAAAAATGAAAATCAATGTGGAGATAAGTATATTCCCTAAAATATCTCTATGGAAAAGAACAAAGAAAGAAACATTGGGTTGGCACAAGCCATTTTTACTTCATTCCTTGTATGCCTTCTACACATTAAAAGGAGAGAGTAAACAGCAGTTAGGAAAGAGGTATAGCCAATCAAAATAAAAATATAACTTTTATAATGCAAAAACCATGAGTATTGAAGAAATCATGTGATAGAAAATTACAGACATTAGGCTTAACCCAATTAAGATGGGATACATTCAATAACCAATGGAGAAAGTTCATTTTTTAAGTCACTCTCTCTACCTGAAACTATGTGTTTATATCTAGCTTGAATATCTCATGGTGCAATTTAAATTCATTTCCTTTTTGTGACGCCTAGTGGAGTAAAAAGCATGGGCTGCCTTCCTGGGAGGGATAAGCCAGCATTTGTTTAAAGATCGACAAATATGCAGCTTCTCAGATTTCTCAGGCTAATGACTCTATTTAATGCTTCCTTAGAGGACTCTGTTATTGTCATTTTATCCTGAACTCTGTCTAAATTCTCTACACTCCTTTTAAGTTGATGAGCCTTGCAGACATTTACATAGCCTGGGATTCTACATCCCAAGTGAATGGCACACAGCACTCAACAACTAGGCTTGGCTGCCACGCAAGCTCTGCCAGCACCCGTAATCTGCATTGTGCCTCTGTTGTTCTGCATTCTCTTAAGGTACTACACTGGAGTGGAGTCAAGTAGGAGCAGAAATGCCAAGCACCTGACTCTGCTTCAGTAATATTTGTAGATCTGTAGGTAAAAGCAATCTTCTGAGTATTTACCTTTTGCACTTGATATTTTTTTCTCTTTATTTTTTTGCCCTCTTAAAAGGTAAATTACTGAGATCGGGATGTACATAGCTCGGTTGTTGTGTTTTAAAGTGTCCTCCGATGCTGTTCCTTTGAAAGCCCTAGCAAATAAAATGCTGGATCTGCTGTACTTCCCTTGCTTATTGCTGTTTTCTTTTCCAAGCTTTGAGGAAATATCTTGATGCGCTGTATAAATGCATGCGTTTCTTTCTGGTGTGCAACTTCTGATTTTTATGGCTTTATTTGCTTTTCTTCAAAAATTTTAAGCAGCTTTCCTACCACTTCTCTACTGTCCCTCAAGTAAATACACCTTTTGTTTTCTTTTGGTTATACAAAAAAGTTAGTGAAATCATGAATAGTTTGGCATTATATATATATATATATATATATATATACACATATATATACACACATATATATGTATATATATGTGTGTGTGTTGTGTATACATATGTATGTATATTTTATATACATATGTATGCATATAAAATGTCTGTTAGCTGGACTCAGTAACTTTTTCTTCTAGGTTGGACAAGATGCTGGATTTGGAGAACTGGGCACAAGCACAGTAAGGAAGCTTTCTAAGTGAGCACAGGATAGATCTTCCTAAATGTCAGTTTGTATTTTTGCTTCTTCCTTCCTTCTTACATGAATATGGTGTGATGAGTTACAAATTCTCATTTGATTCATATTCTCTGTGGGATAGCTGAAACTTGTCTCTGTGAAAAGCCATGGTGCTGCTTCAGGCATCTTGAGATACTAGTCTGGGTGTCCCTGCTTCTTCTCTGTTTAATGCCTCCCCATTTTTTTGGTCTTAGTACAGGTGGTCCTTCTTCCAGGAAGGCTGCCCTGACTGCCCCTTTTCAGCTCCTGTCTGAGCACCTGTATTTCCATGCCAGAATTTCCTGTTAAAAAAGGAAGAGAAAACATTTTCAATGGAAGAACTAAGGCAGACTGTTGGGAGGTCTTTCTACTTGTATTTAAAACACTTATTGGAGACATGTCCTTTCACTTGATGATCATCAACACCTGTTAAAGAATAAAATTGGAAACATTTGCTGAAATGTGCAATACATTATGTATAGTCAAGTCATGGCTTCAACGGTAAGAGTATGAAGCATTTTAATTTCACAATTTCTGGAATAATTTTCACTTCAAGCCCTGGAATGACAATAATTTTCACCTATTTAATGCAGTTATTATAATCCATTACTCTTCTTAAAAGATCTATTCTAATCACAGTTAAATTTAGGCTTGCTAGTTTTCTTAGTATCAATATGATGACTATGTAAAGAACTTAAAAAACATTTTTAGAATATTTTCATTTTCTCGCAAAAGAAAGTTGGATTGTCATTGCAAACACTAAATCCAGAAATTCTGAACATACAAGGATTTAAACATAAAAATTGAGATGAATACTGACTCTTATTCACCTAGTGTCCTTACTGATAACTATTGCCTTCTCTAATGGCAATCATTGAAAGATAATTTTAGACTATAAGAAATAACAATGTATGCTATTATGATACTAATTAATCTGTTTAATACAAATATTTTACACAGGATCCAGACAGATAAAACTTCCACTGCTAGTTTTTTATACCGAACTTCTTCAAGCAGACACTAAAGTTTATTCTTGAAAAAGAAGCGTTATTGCATTAACAAAAGTAGGAGAGATCTATGTTTAGCAAAATTGACATTTCCTATAAGGAAAATATGAGGAAACTTGTAAAATTCTGTAAAGAATACAGAGGATATTTACTATATAAAGATATTTAATATGTAATTATCAATGCAACAGTACCTTAAGTCAAGATATGTGGTGAAACAGAGGTGAATTTTCAATTAAAAGTCATGTCAAATGACTGTGTTACCATGAATAAATATACTGTAGAATTTCTCTTTCTCTTGCCTATAGCATAATATTTTTTCCTTATATATATCATAATAATATTGCCTCTTGCAGTTAAATAAAGTAATAACTATAAAAGTCTTGATGGATAGACTATTCATTTCAAGTAGAAGTTTTTAGAATCTACCAAGTGTGGATTTCCAGTACTTAATGACACAGCCCTGGTTCTTGACCTCTACTTATTGTCTGGCTGGCAAAAATCATTAAGTATGTAATTGTAATTTATTGCAGTTGTGTTGAGTACTGTGAAAGAAAGGCAAATAGTGCTAGAATGATGCCTATTTCTAGAATTCTACCTAAACTTAAGGATAAGTGAAACTATACCCAGTGGCCCAGCATTTAAACCGGAACCTAAAGCAAGAAGTGGAGACGTTCTCTTGGTCAAGTCAGAGGGGACTTTCTACTAGAAGAGTCGAAGGCTCTGGAATGCAAATCAGGTTGTCATGATGTAGCAATGAAAGGAGCTTTGGCGAAGCCATGGCAAGTCTCTTGGTTCATTTTTCAATATCTCACCTGTTTGTGAAGTCCCTTGTACAGCTTAGGATTTTATCTTTCATTTTCTTCTTGACCTTAATTTTAATATGTGAGTTATATGTATAAAAATGACAACACAATTGATGAATTTAAGTCTTTTTTGGATGGATAGGTCTAACCTAAGAATATTACCTAGGCCTCAAACTTAGCCATAAGTAAATTATTGGCTGCTACAATTAGAGCCGTCAGAATTTACAGTAATCTTGGGGCCAGCACTGTGGTGCAGCAGGTTAAAGCCCCGCCCTGCAGCACTGGCATACCACATGGGTCCTGGTTTAAATCCTTGCTGTTCCACTTCCAATCCAGCTCCCTGCTAATGTGCCTGGAAAAGCAGTAGGATGGCCCAAGTCCTTGGGCCCCTGCATCCTTATGCGTGCTGGTTCAAGTCCTTGCTGCTCCATTTCCAATCCAGGTCCCTGCTAATGTGCCTGGGAAAGCAGTGGAGGATGGCCCATGTCCTTGGGCCCCTGCATCCGTGTGGGAGACCTGGAAGAAGCTCCTGGCTCCTGATTTCAGATAGGCCCAGCCTGGCTGTTGAGGCCATTTGGGGAGTGAACCAGCATGATGGAAGACCTCTCTCTCTGTCTCTCTCTCTCTCTCTGTCTCTACCTGTCTCTGTAACTGTCTTTCAAATAAATAAAATAAATCACCTCTTTTCAAAAAGGAATTACAGGAATCTTCTGGGCCTATTCCTCATTTTAAAATTTTTTATTAATAATAAAAAATACATTTGAGTTTTGCACTTCATTCTTTAAAAAATCAATTGGGATATCATCAGTTGGAAATATTTTTTAAAACATGAAAATTATGTATTAAGTGTAAATATTTTGCTTCTTCCTTTCCATTCCTCTAAAGAATTCCCAA
Source organism: Lepus europaeus (assembly GCF_033115175.1). Lineage (NCBI taxonomy): Eukaryota > Metazoa > Chordata > Mammalia > Lagomorpha > Leporidae > Lepus > Lepus europaeus. The sequence goes on from NC_084827.1 coordinate 135,939,833, forward strand.
TTTAGGGGCTGGCACTGTGATGCAGTGGGTTAAAGCCCTGGTCTGAAGCGCCGGCATCCCATACGGGTGTTGGTTCTAGTCCCAGCTGCTGCTTTTCCGATACAGCTCTCTGCTATGGCCTGTGAAGTCAGTGGAAGATGGCCTAAGTCCTTGGGCCCCTGCACCCGTGCAGGAGACCTGCAGGAAGCTCCTAGCTCCTAGCTTCGGATCTGTGCAGCTCTGGCTTTGCAGCCATCTGGGGAGTGAACCAATGGGTGGAAGACCTCTCTTTCTGCTTCTCCTCTCTCTCTGTAACTCTGTCTTTTAAATAAATAAAATAAATCTTTAAAAAAGAAAAGGACTCCCAAGAATGAAACTTGCTGAGTTACCTTCCAAGATACCCTATGACAAAACAATGTCCTCATTATTTTTTAGTTTAAGCATGAACAGATGTGGGTTTCTCTTTATTCATTTAAAGTAAGAACTATTGCTATGAGAATTAATTCAACAGCCATCCTGTTTTAGGACAAACGATCCAATAAATGTTCATTGCAATTGCTATCTGCTGAATATGTGTCCAAAACTGTTACTGCTAAGTTAACTTTTCTATAACTACTGTCCTTTATCATAGTTTCTTAAATATGGAATTTTGAAGGAAAATTGGCCAATTTAATATAGCTCTCAAAAACCAACTTGTTTTAGCTTTTATAATTCTTTGGTATATTGCAAATACTAATTACATATTCCATATGTTTTGTAAGGGCACACAAAATTAGAAGAACCTTTTTGATTGTTTAGTTTAAAAGCTTTATTGCTAAACAGCAAATGTATTCAGACTAAACTCTATCAAGTCAGCCATCATTTAAATGAGCAGGGAAGAGTGTGACAAATAGATGTACCAAAATTGCTTCTTTTAAATCAGTAACAACAGTACAAGTGGAAGTAGATTCTAATTGAAATGCATTTTCATGTATTCAATTTATTCCAAACACAAGCTTTATGCAATTACTTTGTTAGCCAAGAATGGGCAAACATGAGAACATAATACTTTCATTGACATTTGAAAATTTAGATATTATTGACATACACTGATTGATTGATTGCTTAAGCTATGCAGATATTCAGAATTTTGGGGGAGGAAAGCTATAAATCTGCCTGTGAATTTTTGTTATATCAAGATTTCTTTTTGGTAGAATGTCATGCTTTCTCTTTCTTATAACACTCTCTTATCTCATTATATCCTGTTATTTCATTTTCCTTGGCTCTCTCTTTTTGCCAATCTGGCTCTCAATTTTTAAAGTAATTTAAAATCTTCCCAAATCTAACAAAGAACTTTTCCAGTTCCTTCATTTGACTTTTTGTCTTTCTGTTGTTCACATGGGCTCTCAGTTCTGCTTGACATTCAACCTTAGGAAGAAGTGCATTTATCTCTGTTATCGGAAATGCTTATTTTAATGCAATGAACAAATATGAGGTGATGCTGAATGTAAAATTGCATGATTTTTCCTCACTGGTAAGCCCTAACATAAATATTCTCCTTTTCCCTAATGTATAGTCAAATCTTTTTTTTTTTTTTAAGTTAAAAATTTTATTTTGCAAGGGGGGGTGGAGAGATGTAGGAGAAAGAGAAAGATCCCATTTACTGCTTCATTCCTCAAATACCTGGAAGCCCAATTTGCCCCCTAAATGCCTAGGAGCAAGGAATACAAACCAGTTTGCCCGTGTGAGTGTAAGGGACCAAGTACTTGAGCCCTCATCATCTGCCGCCTACAGTGCCCGTTAGCAGGAAGCTGGCATTCTCAAACAATACCCCCAGCTTAGCCCAATCATAAACTTCTCACTTGATATCTCCGTTCTGCTCCAACTCTTCAAGTATTCAAGCATTTTAAAATTGTGTCTTTCTATTGTTTTTAACAATTTCTTATAATTTAATTGTTCTCACTTTCCTTTGCAAATGTGAATGAATGCCATTAGACATTTTTGATTCTTACTTGTTGACATGCTTAATGGAATAAAACTTAATAGGAATTTATATCACCTTTATGATTTGATAAATATAATAAGGTTGCTCTTTCTTACACTGGTTGATTCGGGGCTGGAACTTTTTACTGTTAATGAATTCTATAATCATATTAACATGAAATGATAATTAACTTTTCTATCATCCTTTTCAAGAATATTTGCAGTTTAAAACAGAATTCCAAATGTCTATTGTATAACTCATATGTCTTTTCAAAATTTATTTGTTTATTTGAAAGGCAGATAGATAGAGAGTAAAGGAGAAATGCGTATCTTCCATCTACTGATTCATCCCTCAAACGGCAGCAATGACTCGAACTGGGCCAGGCTGAAACCAGGAACCAGGGACTCCATCAGCGTCTCCCTCATTGGTGACAGAGAACCAAGTACTTGGGCCATCTTCCTTTGCTTTCCAGGTGCACCAGCGGGGAGCTCCACATGGTAGACGGGACAGAGTTCCAGGTTCCTGGCTTTATCCTGGTCCCTTCCCAGCTGTCACTGTAGCCATTTGGGGAGTGAACTAGAGGAAGGAAGATGTCTCCCTCAACCTCTCCCTCACTTTCTGTAACTCTGCTTTCTAATAAATAAATAAACTTTTTAAAAAAGTTAAATGAAAAAACCCAAACAGGTTTGGGAATGGTGTTTTGAGGCCTGAAGCTGGAGAAACAAATAGTGGCTTAATTGCTGTCCTATAACAGCTCCAAATGTATTCTTTCGGTGTAGTTCTTGTTTTTAAATTTATATGATTGGGTAAAATGTTACAAAGCAGAACAACTGATTGCTTTTCAGGATAGTGGAAGACTTGGAGTAGCTGGAAGAGAACCCCGAAGGATGATCTTAGGCAAACCCTGAGTAGACACTGCTTGTTTTCTCATTCTGCTGGAGCATGCCATAGAAGAAAGTGCATCACTGGTCTCAGCAGTCCTTTGTGCATCCCTCTACTTCCTTCCATTGGCTCACTCTCCTAATGGCTGCTATGGCCGGTGCTGTGCCGATCCGAAGCCAGGAGCCAGGTGCTTCCTCCCGGTCTCCCATGCAGGTGCAGGGACTCAAGCACTTGTGCCATCCTCCACTGCACTATGGGGCCACAGCAGAGAGTTGGACTGGAAGAGGGGCAAATGGGACTAGAACCCGGTGCCTATATGGGATGCCGGTGAGGCAGGTGGAGGATTAACCAAGTGAGCCATGGTGCCAGCCAGCCAGGTGAATATTTGGGAAAATACCTCGTCATGGATAATTATAAGCTTACCCATCTTCAGCAATGAATGCTTCTACACAGAACCACATCTAAACTTAAAATTCGGTTCTTTGCCTGCAATAACTATAAAACTCCCAACCTTGCCTTAGTACTACACACTATTTTATAAAATGGAGCACCAGAGTTTTGTAGAAATTATTTTCCTTTGATTTTTGTTATTTTGGTTTTACTTACAGAATAATATGATGCTAGGATAGAGTATCCACCTTGATTTTGAGTTTCTGGACATAACCTTTTCTAAAATAGGACTTAAATTTTTCATTTTGATACATCAAGAAATACATATCAAAATCAAAGTAGTACATGCTGTGGCACAGTGGGCTAAGCTGCTGTGGGTGCAGATAACTCATTCATTTGCTGATTTCTTTTAGTTTGGGTAAATTCCCAGAAGTGGAATGGCTGGGTCATATGGCAGGTGTATATTCAGATTTCTAAGGTATGTCCATACTGTCTTCCACAGTGGCTGCACCAATTTACATTCCCACCAACAGTGGATTAGGGTACCTTTTCCCTCAGATCCTTGCTAGGAATATTTGTTGATTTATGTATAAGAGTCATTCTAACTGGGGTATAGTGAAACCTCATTGTGGTTTTGATTTGCATTTCCCTGAAGGCTATGTAGTTCTGAGTATTTTTGCAAGTGCCTGTTGACCATTTGAATTTCCTGTCTTGAAAAATGCCTGTTCAAGTCCTTTGCCTGTTTCTTAACTGGAGGTTTTGTTTTGTTGTTGTTGAATTTCTTGAGCTGTTTATAGATTCTGGATATTAATCCTTTATCAGTTGCACAGTTTGCAAATATTTTCTCTCTTTCTGTTGGCCGCCTCTTTGCTTTGCTGACTGTTTCTTTGCAGTACAGAAGCTTCTCACCTCAGTGTAATCCCATTTGTAAATTTTGGCTTTTATTGCCTGTGTTTCTGGGATCTTTTCCAAGAAGTGTTTGCCCATACCAATGTCTTGCACAATTTCCCCTGTTTTTTCTAGTAATTTGATGGTATCGGGTCATAGAATTATGTCTTTGATCCATGTTGAGTGGATTTTTAAGTGAGGTGGAAGGAAGGGTTTAGTTTCATGCTTGTGCATGTGGAGATCCAGTTTCCCAGCACCATGTGTTGAAGAGACTGTCCCTGCTTCGGGAATTGATTTTAAACCCTTTGTCAAAAATAAGTTGATTGCAGATGAATGGATTGATTTCTGGAGTTTCTATTCTGTTCCATAGGTCTGCCTTTTGTTTTTGTGCCAGTACCATGGAGTTTTGATTATCACTGCCCTGTAGTATTTCTTGAAATCTGATATTTTGATATCTTAGACTTTGTTTTCATTGTATGAGATTGCTTTAGCTATTCAGGGTCTCCTGTGTTTCCATATGAATTTTAGCATCATTTTTTTCTAGGTCTAAGAATAATATCGTTGGTATTTTGATGGGGATCACATTGAATCTCTAATTTGCTTTTGATAGTATGGTCATTTTGATGATATTGATTTTCCAAGCCAGGAACATGGAAGGTTTTTCCATTTTTTAATGTCTTTTTTATTTCTCTCTTTAATGTTTTGTAATTTTCATAGTAGAGTTCTTTGACATCCTTTGCTAAATTTATTCCAAGATATTCATTTTTTTTAGCTATCGTGAATGGAATTGATCTTAAAAGTTCTTCCTCAGGGGCTGGCGCCATGGCTCACTTGGTTAATCCTCCACCTGTGGTGCTGGCATCCCATATGGATGCCGAGTTCTAGTCCCGGTTGCTCCTCTTCCAGTCCAGTTCTCTGCTGTGGCCTGAGAGGGCAGTGGAGGATGGCCCAAGTGCTTGAGTCCCTGCACCCGCATGGGAGACCAGGAGGAAGCACCTGGCTCCTGACTTCGCAGTGCTGGCCGTAGTGGCCATTTTGGGGGTGAACCAATGGAAGGAAGACCTTTCTCTCTCTGTCTCTCTCTCTCTTACTGTCTATAACTCTAATTGTCAAATAAAAAAAAAGTTCTTCCTCAGCAATGACATTGTCTGTGTATACAAAGGCTATTGATTGTTGTGTGTTAATTTTATATCCTTCTCCTTTACCAAACTCTTATGAGTTCCAATAGTCTCTCAGTGGAGTCTTTTGGATCCCCTATATATAGAATCTTGTCATCTGCCAATAGGGAGTGTTTGGCTTCCTCCTTTCTAATCTGTATCTCTTTGATTTCTTTTTCTTATGTAATGACTCTGGTTGAAACTTCCAGGACTATATTTAATAGCATTGGGAGAGTAGGCATCCTTGTCTAGTTCTGTATCTTAGGGTAACGCTTCCAACTTTTCCCCATCCAATAAAATGCTGGCTGTGGGATTGTCGCAACTTGCCTTGATTGTGTTAAGGAATGCTCCTTTCACACCCAATTTGTTTAAGGTTTTCATCATGAAAGGATGTTGTATTTTATCAAATGCTTTCCCTGCATCTATTGAGATATCATGGAGTTTTGTTCTTTAGTTTGTTAAGGTGATGTATCACATTTATTGATTTGTGAATGTTGAATCACCCCTGTATAGCAGAGATATCTGAGTGAATGATCTTTCTGATGTGTTGTTGTATTTGATTGTCCAGTATTTTGCTAAGGATTTTTACATCTATGTACTTTAGGGATATTGGTCTATAGTTCTCTTTCTCTGTTATGTCTTTTTCTGGTTTAGGAACTAAAGTGATTCTGCAGCCCTTAATGCATTCGGATCTGGCTAAAAAGCCCATGAGAGTATTTCAGGCATGGAAAGCCAAGACACTCTGGCAAAAAAAAGAAAATGACCTAAATTAAAGATCTCTGCGAGTGAGATCCCAGTGGAAAGAACAGGTCATCAAAGAAGGAGGTAGCTTTCTCTGAAGGGAGGAGAGTACTTCCACTTTGACTATGACCTTGTCTAAATATGATCAGAGTCAGCGAACTCAAAAGGCTTCCATAGCCTTGGCAACTCATGACAAAAGCCTAGGGAGATTACTGACGCCATAAACAAGAGTGTCAATTTGTTACGTCAACAAAAGGAGTCACTGTGCACTTACTCCTCATGTAGGATCTCTGTCCTTATGTGCTGTACATTGTGATTTAATGCTATAACTAGTACTTAAACACTATTTTTCACGTTGTGTTTCTGTGTGGGTGCAAACTGTTGAAATCTTTACTTAATATATACTAAATTGATCTTCTGTATATAAAGATAATTGAAAATGAACTTGATGTGAATGGAAGGGGAGAGGGAGCAGGAGAGGGGAGGGTTGTGGGTGGGAGGGAGTTATTGGGGGGGGGAAGCCATTGTAATCCATAAGCTGTACTTTGTAAATTTATATTCATTAAATAAAAGTTAAAAAAAAAGGAATTAATGTGATTCTGGCTCCATAGAAGGAGTTTGGTGGTTTTTTATTTCTTCATGACTCAATTTTGGTGGATTGTATGTGTCCAGGAATCTATCCATTTATTCTATATTTCTCAGTTTGTTGGCATACAGCTCTTTGTAGTAATTTCTGATGAATTTTTTTATTTCTGTGGTATCTGTTGTTACATTTTCATTTTCATCTCTGATTTTATTGATTTGGGTCTTCTCCCCCCACCCCCTTTTTGGTTAGTTGGTCCAATGGTGTGTGAATTTTGTTTTTTTTTTTTAAATAACCAGCTCTTCATTTCACTGATATTTTGTATTTTTTGTTTCAATTTTGTTTATTCTCTAATTTTAATTATTTCTTTTTCCTCCCGCTAATTTTGAGCTTGGTTTCTTGTTGTTGTTCTAGGTCCTTGAGATGTACTGATAGCTCATTTATTTGGTACCTTTTCAATTTTTTCCTGTAGGCACCAATTGCTATGAACTTCTCTCTTAAAACTGCTTTTGCTATATCCCATAAATTTTGATAAAGATATATTGTCATCTTCATTCATTTCCAGAATGGCTTTGATTTCTCATATGTCCCATTGTTCCTTCTGGAGCATGTTGTTCAGTTTCCATGTGTTTGCATATGATCTAGTGATTCTTGAGTTGTTGATTTCCATCTTCATCCCATTGTGGTCAGAGAAGATGCATGGTATGATTTCGATATTTTTGAGTCTGCTGAGACTTGCTTTATGGCCTAGCATATGGTCTATATTAGAGAAAGTTCCATCTATTTATGAGAAGAATGAGTATCCTGCAACTGTGGAGTGAAAGGTTCTGTAGCTATCAATTAGATTCATTCTATCTAGAGTGTCTTTTAGTGCTGTTATTTCTTTGTTGATTTTCTGTCTAGTTAATCTGTCCATTGTTGAGTGTGGGGTGGTAAAGTCCCCTGTAACTATTGTATTAGAGTCTATGTCTCCCTTTAGGTCTATTAACAATCTTTTAAATAGCCAGGTGCCCTGTAATTGGGTGCATATACACTTATTATAGTCATATCTTCCTGTTGAATTGATCCCTTAATCATTACATAGTGCCCTTCCTTGTCTCCTTTAACAGTTTTTCTTGAAGTCTATTTTGTCTGATTTTAGGATGGCTACACCAGCTCTTTTTTGATTTCTGTTAGCATGGCGTATCTTTTTCCATCCTTTCATATTCAGTCTGCATGTATCTTTGTTGTTAAGGTGTGTTTTTTTGTAGGCAGTAAATGGGTTGGTCTTGTTTTTTAGTTCATTCAGCCAGTGTATATCTTTTAACTGGAAGGTTGTGGCCATTTAAATTCAAGGTGACTATTGATAAGTAATGATTTGGCCCTACCATTTTTCCATAAATATTCCTCTTTTTTAATTTGGATTTCCTTTGTACTTTTACTGGGAGATTTTTTTGCCTTCACAGTCTTTCATAATGATGATTATCATACTGTGTTTCTCTGTGTAGCACATCCTTAAGCATCTTTTGTAAGGCTGGATGGCAAATTATTTCAATTTCTGTTTTATATGCAAGGTTTTTTTAATCTTTATTAATAAGTGAGAGCTTGCAGGATACAGTGTGTTGGGTTGATTGTTATTTTTCTCTTAAGACTTGGACTATGTCTTTCCATTCTCTTCTAGCCTGTAGAGTTTCTGGTGAGAAGTCAGCTGAGAGTCTAATTAGAGATCATCTGAAAGTAATCTGGCATTTGTCTTATACACATTTTAGAATCTTTTCTTCATGTTTGACTGTAATAAAGCTTGACTACAATGTGTCATGGTAAAGAACTTTTTTGGTCATGGCTATTAGGAGTTCTATGTGTGTGCTTCCTGTACTTGAACTTAAATCTATTTCTCTTTCTGTTTTGCTGCTTTTCAGATTTAATAATTTAAAAATTAGTAAATATATTATTAACAAATAAAATTAGAAAACAAAATATTATACCACATATGATTATATCTTACAGAAAATTTATTAAGGAATAGATTAAAAACTATTAAGAATATTACTTTCTAGAGAAAGGGGACCTGGAAGCTAAGGTGGGATGAAATTATCATTTCATTTACATGGTATTCTGTTATACCAACAACAGCAATTGGTTTTATTTTTGAATAATGAATAATGAAAATCCCTGAACAGCACATGACAAGCAAAATGTGTATTGTGTCTTTTTTTATCACTTACCTTTTTTTAAAAAAATGTTTATTTTATTTATCTGAAAGGCAGAGTCACAGAGAGAGGTAGAGACAGACAGAGAGAGGTCTTCCTTCCTCTGGTTCACTCCCCAGATGACTATAACTGCTGGAGCTCTGCTGATCCAAAGGCAGGAGCCAGGAGCTTCTTCTCAGTCTCCCATGTGGGTGTAGGGGCCCAAGGACTTGGGCCGTCTTCTACTGCTATCTCAGGCCATAGCAGAGAGCTAGATCGGAAGAGGAGCAGCTCGGACTAGAACCAGAATCCATATGGGAATCTGGCACCGCAGGCAGAGGATTAACCTACTGTACCACAGTGCCAGCTCCACATATTGTGTCTTAACCAATAAGAAAACTGACAAATGGCCAGCAAATATTTGTTTGCTCAATAACCTTTTTGTTTTCTGGCATATATTTACACCACAGATTTACATGCATATAAATAGTTGTATCGTGGTTCAAGTATGTGCTAACTAGTTGGTCATAAGTTGTAAAGTAATATGATTTCACATGCAGAATTATATTTATGTAAAAGTGTAAACCCTGAAAATGCATTATTATCTAGAAAAATATACTAATCTGTCTAGTTCTTTCTTTCTTTCTTTCTTTCTTTCTTTCTTTCTTTCTTCCTTGTTTTTAATATTTATTTATTTGAAAGGCTCAATTAGAGAGAGACAGAGGTAGAAAAGGAGAGAGGAAGTCCTCCATCCACTGCTTCACTCCCCATATGGCCACAATGGCAGGAGCTGGAGCCAGGAGACAGGAGCTTCTCCTGAATCTCCAACGTGGATGCAGGGGCCCAAGAATGTGGGCCATCTACTGCTTTCACAGGCCATAGCAGAGGGTTGGATCTGAAGTGGAGCAGCCGGACTCCAACCGTCACACATATGGGATGCTGGCATTGCAGACAGAAGATTTACCCTTTATGCCACAATCCAGTTAGCTGCAAGGGCTGGAGATGCGCTGATCTGCAGCCAAGATCCAGGAATTTCTTCTGGGTCTCCCACACTGGTACAGGGGCCCAAGGCATGGGCCATCTTCCCCTACTTTCCCAGGCTGTAGCAGAGAGCTGGATCAGAAATAGAACCGACGGTCTCGAACCGGCACCTATATGGAATGCAGACACTGTAGGCAGTGGCTTTACCTACTACACCACAGTGCTGGCCCCAGCTTTCTTTCAATCGTGAGAGACTATCCTGAATGCTAAATGTCTAAACCCATGCAGAAACAGTATGTGTGAGAAAAATTAGAAGACATCACCCAGATCAATAGTGCCTGCAAGAGTTACTCTTCTTTTGAAAGGATAATCTTGTCCTCATCCCCCTTAAAGATAGGTAGGTTGTGGTCCCTCTGTAAAAACAGAGCCAGGGATATCATTGTAGAAGCCTCAGCCTGACAACTTCTCCATCTTGTTACATCAACCCTACAGGGACTTGCTGAGAGAAATAGACAGTCTTCAAAGCCATTATGACTTTAATGCTTTTTGGGGATAAAATTTCTGGTATGAAATTTAAATAAAATGATCATATTTAAGCCTCAAAGAATTTAAGAATTGTTTATGTTTAGAAAAAGTAGGAACTGCTAGTGGTATTCTCATAATGTTCATTTGATTGCATGTTGGACTGCTTATAGCCAGATGTCCTCCTTTGCTGTTGAACACATTGAGGAATTAAGATTCTGTGCATTTCCCCAATTGTTCCCTTGGAATGACAACTTCTGTGCCTTTCTCACAATCATCATCAAAGACAAAATCTACGCAACTACTTCAGTACACTCATCTTTAACAACAAAGAGTTAGTATGGTAACAGTCTCACTAGCTCAGTGATGGGAGGACAGCAACTATGTATTCTTCCCCAAAATGTTAGCTTCCCATAGTAGATGAAATTCTGAAAGTAACACTTATATCTTCTTGGTAGCCTTAACATACAAATGCCTACAGAAGAAAGAGTGCTCGGGGCTAATCATCAAGCCAGTTGTCACTCCTGTATTCACTAGCAAGAATCTTTTTATTTTTTATTTTTTTTTTAATTCAGGAGATAAAATAAGTGCAGCCTTAGTCATTGACCAGAAAATAATTATGGCAACTTGAGTGGTCTTGTTCCTAAGAAGGAGAATGTTAAAATGTAGATATTTTGAAGTATATGCAGCATAAATTTTTTGTTACATTAAATTTAAAAAAATTCAGCCTATGGCCTACATAACCAGCTGTCTTCAAAAACGATACTCTGTGATATTTTAACTTGGTCATTTTAAGTTAAAATGAAACATTTAATATGTTAACTTCATTTTTTACTTCTGAAAGTTTTAGCTGGATACACTGGACTTTTTATACCCCTATACAATTGACAAAATTAAAGGGTATCATCATAAAAATCCAAATTTATTTAGAATTGGAGAGATACAATATATGCTAATTATCTTTATTCCTGATAAAATAGCTAATGTGATTAATTATATAATTATTTTTTTAATTTGATTTCATCAACATGATGATGTATGTCAATTTTCACTTAGAGAATTGTTCCATTTGTTATCATAAATTCCTTCATAATTGCTTTCATTGTATCTTGATTTATCCTAGGCCATCTGAGAAAGATGAATAGAGAAATAGACAAATTGTATTTTAAGTACATTTTAAAAAGGCAGAAGAGGGTTACTGTTTTCTTATTATAAGAAATTGACATATATATATATATATATATATAATGCAGTCACAAACAGAAACCATGATAATTTTGATAAATAATTCTTAGCAGAAACTTAAGAAAATAGAGCCTATCTATTGAAAATCAAAACCACAATGAGGTTTCACCTCACCCCAGTTAGAATGGCTCACATTCAGGGCCTGCGCCGTGGCTCAACAGGCTAATCCTCCACCTTGCGGCGCCGGCACACCGGGTTCTAGTCCCGGTCGGGGCGTCGGATTCTGTCCCGGTTGCCCCTCTTCCACGCCAACTCTCTGCTGTGGCCAGGGAGTAGAGTGGAGGGTGGCCCAGGTCCTTGGGCCCTGCACCCCATGGGAGACCAGGATAGGCACCTGGCTCCTGCCATCGGATCGGCGCGGTGCGCCAACCACGGCGGCCATTGGAGGGTGAACCAACGGCAAAGGAAGACCTTTCTCTCTGTCTCTCTCACTGACCACTCTGTCTGTCAAAAAAAAAAAAAAAAAAAAAAAGAATGGCTCACATTCAGAAATCTACCAACAATAGATGCTGGCAAGGATGTGGGGAAAAAGTGACACTAATCCACTCTTGGTGGGAGTGCAAACTGGTTAAGCCACTATGGAAGTCAGTCTGGAGATTCCTCAGAAACCGGAATATAACTCTACCATACAACCCAGCCATCCCACTCCTTGGAATTTACCCAAAGGAAATTAAATTGGCAAACAAAAAAGCTGTCTGCACCTTAATGTTTATTGCAGCTCAATTCACAATAGCTAAGACCTGGAATCAACCCAAATGCCCATCAACGGTAGACTGGATAAAGAAATTATGGGACATGTACTCTATAGAATACTATACAGCAGTCAAAAACAATGAAATCCGGTCATTTGCAACAAGGAGGAATCTGGAAACATCATGCTGAGTGAATTAAGCCAGTCCCAAAGGGACAAATATCATATGTTCTCCCTGATCGGTGACAACTAACTGAGCACCAAAAAGGAAACCTGTTGCAGTGAAAGGGACACTATGAGAAACAATGACTTGATCAGCCCTTGCCCTGACTGTTGATGAACAACTTACTACTTTATTCCTTTTATTATTTTTTTGTTCTACTTAATACTATTGTTTGAACTCTGTAATTAACACATAATTATTCTTAATGTTGAAACTTAACTGAAAAGTGATCCCTGTTAAATATAAGAGTGGGAATAAGAGAGGGAGGAGATGTACAATTTGGGACATGCTCAAGCTGACTTGCCCCAAATGGTAGAGTTAGAAATATACCAGGGGATTCCAATTCAATCCCATCAAGGTGGCATGTACCAATGCCATCTCACTAGTCCAAGTAATCAATTTCTGTTCGCAATTGATCATAATGATCAGTCTAAGAGTCAAAGGAATCACATAAACAAGACTAGTGTCTGCAAATACTAACAGAATCAAAAAGGGAGAGAACGATCCAACATGGGAAGCGGGAGATATAGCAGACTCATAGAATGGCAAATGTCCTAAACAGCACTCTGGCCTCAGAATCAGCCCTTAAGGCATGTGGATCTGGCTGAAAAACCCATGAGAGTATTTCAGGCATGGAAAGCCAAGACACTCTGGGGAAAAAAAAAAAAACACCTAAATGAAAGATCTCTGCCAGTGAGATCCCAGTGGAAAGAACAGGCTATCAAAGAAGGAGGTAGCTTTCTCTGAAGGGAGGAGAGAACTTCCACTTTGACTATGATCAGAGTCAGCGAACTCAAAAGGCTTCCATAGCCTTGGCAACTCATGACAAAAGCCTAGGGAGATTACTGATGCCATAAACAAGAGTGTCAAATTGTTACGTCAACAACAGGAGTCACTGTGCACTTATTCCTCATGTAGGATCTCTGTCCTTAATGTGCTGTACATTGTGATTTAATGCTATAACTAGTACTCAAACACTATTTTTCACGTTGTGTTTCTGTGTGGGTGCAAACTGTTGAAATCTTTACTTAATATATGCTAAATTGATCTTCTGTATATAAAGATAATTGAAAATGAATCTTGATGTGAATGGAAGGGGAGAGGGAGCAGGAGAGGGGAGGGTTGCGGGTGGGAGGGAGTTATGGGGGGGGGAAGCCATTGTAATCCATAAGCTGTACTTTGTAAATTTATATTCATTAAATAAAAGTTAAAAAAAGAAAAGCCATCCAAATTATAAGTTTAAAAATCATATGATATGAAAAACCCTGGAGCAGAGGTCAAAACTGATACAGAATGAATGCATTTATAGAGAAGTAATTTTTGGCTTCAGTAGAGGCTATTGTTCTATATTCTTTCACCATTTTTTCCTTATTGTACCTCCCTAATATAGATTCCATTTTCTCTTACAGGCACCATTATCACACTTATTGAGATCCATGCCTCAGGTTTTCCCAAACCTTATGTTCATCCTTTATCCTACAGTCAAATAAAACCTTCTGAACTACAAAATGTCCATGTCCTCTCTCTTGAAAACTCAGTGATACCATGTGTGAGAGATAATCCTACCTTTCTCAATCCAACAAGAAATAGCATTTCAGTTGTCATCTTTCATCTTTCCAATGCATGTTGCATTTAAGTTCCGGAAACTCAATTTTCTAGATTGTCAAACACATACACTTCTAAACATTTATTTCTCTTATACTTCGTGGGATTACACATTTTTTTATTTTTCAATTTCTTTGCACCAAATCTAGGGAATCTAACTCAAATTTTATTTTTTCTATGAGATTTCTTCTGACTTTTCCAGAAAGAGATAGACCTTTCCTACCTTCTCTCGACTTGATTCCAATGTGACACATGCCATACTGTTATCCCATTATTTTCCTGCTGGTTCATGTATCCAAGGTGAGAGAGACCTGTGGAAACAAATACATGAAAATTTCATTTTGATGACTTTTGCAGTAAGAAATATAGCTAATGATAGATTGATCCTTTTTTAAAAGTATAAAATAGAAATATTACACAGAAAGTTGATACTAGATGTTCAGAGATGGTTACAGGCACTAGTTAAACTGACATGCTGTTCGAGTTTTTCAGGAACATCAACAAAGCACTAAGATTTTATATTTGCAGAGTAATTTCAGGAAAACTAATTTCTCTCTCTCTCTCTCTCTCTCGCTCTCTCTCACACACACACACACACACACTCATCCAATTGCAAAAGAAGTCTCTCCATAGATAATGACTGTTTTCAGTTTTCTTGAAGCAACATTTTCTGGACACATAGCTTGTTGGGAGTTTTCACATACTTTTTAAAAAAGATTTATTTATTTATTTGAAAGTCAGAGTTACGCAGAGAGGAGAGGCAGAGAGAGAGTCTTCCATCCGCTGGTTCACTCCCCAATTGGGAGTGCAGTAGCCAGGGCTGTGCCAATCCGAAGCCAGGAGCCAGGAGCTTCCTCCGGGTCTCCCACACAGGTGCAGGGGCCCAAGGACTTGGGCCATCTTCTACTGCTATCCCAGGCCACAGCAGAGAGCTGGTTGGGAAGTGGAGCAGTCGGACTTGAACCGGCGCCCATATGGGATGCTGGCGCTTCAGGCCAAGGCGTTAACCCTCTGCGCCACAGCACCAGCTGCAAGTTTTCACATATTACTGCATTCTGCTTACATCTATAGTAAAAATTATTCAGGGACCAGCATTGTGGCACTGGGCATTAAGCCATTGCTTGCAATGCCAGCATCCTATATTGGCATGCTGGTTGAAATCCTGTTTCCTGCTAATGCATCTGAAAAGGAAGCAAAAGATGGCCCAGGTTCTTGGGTTCCTGCTACCTCCTGACTTCCTCCTGGCCTAGATGGGTCTGTTGCAACCATTTGGAGAGTGAAGCTTTGGATGGAAGATTGCTCTCTCTGTCTCTGTCTCTGCAACTCTGGCTTTCAATGAAGCAAATAACTCTTTTATTTTTAATAAAAAGCAAATTACTGAGAAACAGAAGGTAAACATGATGTGATAGGAAATGTTACTTTGCAACAAACCATTCATTCTACATTTGACTAAGTGGTATGGTAACACTGAAAAGTTCAAAAATTGGAATTATTTCTTTACCAATGAGTGACACTTAGTATTCAACTCTAGTGATATACATTATAAAATAGAAAAATATCAACTACTCTTTACTGATAAGAAAAAAATTGGACTGTTGTAAAAATCTTACGTGGTGCAAAATGTATGCATTCCACCAAATCAGATAAAGCAAAGCAATAAGTTCCTGCTGTTGCACAGCATAGTGGAGAGGCTATAGTTCACTACAACTTAGTAGATGCTATATGAACAGATGGGAGAAAGAAGTTTCAAGCATCCAATCCTAAAGTAATGTCAAAGAAGGAGAAATGTTGATTCCCTGTTTTGATCAGTGCACATTGTATACATGAATTGAAATGTCACTCTGTAGCCCATAAATGTGTATGGCTCTTATTAATAAAAATATAAAATAGGGGACCGGCGCTTTGGGTAGCAGGAAAGCCACCACCTGCTGTACCGGCATCCCATATGGGTGCCAGTTCCAGTCCTGGCTGCTCCACTTCCAATCCAGCTCTCTGCTATGGCCTGGGAAAGCAGTAGAGGATGGCCTAAGTCCATGGGTCCCTGTATCAGTGTGGGAGACCTGGAGGAAGCTCCTGACTTCTGGCTTTGGATCAGTGCAGCTCCAACCCTTGAGGCCAATAGGGGAGTGAACCAGAGGATAGAAGACCTCTCTCGCTTTTTCTCTCTGCCTCTCCTTCTTTCTCTATTCATAACTCTGACTTTCAAATAAGAAAATAAATCCTTTTAAAAAATATAAAATAGAGTAAGTAGATGAAAAATCTCTCAGGAATGTATGCATTTGAAATATAATGGGGGGGGCGGTGCTATGGTGCAGCGGGTTAACAACCTGGCCTAAAGTGGATGGAAGACCTTTCTCTCTCTCTCTCTCTGCCTCTCCTCTCTCTGTGTAACACTGACTTTCAAATAAATAAATAAATATTAAAAAAAGAAATAGAATGGGGAACATATTACATTATTTTTTCAATTATGAGTAGATGAAAATAATGTAAATTAACATAATGACTGAGATAAGCATAACAGAATGAGAACTGCATAAAAACAGAAGTCGTTATGCTAAGAGTCTTCAAAAATACATGAAAATGCACATTATGATGAAACTTTGCCAGGATTTTAAAATTTTTCATAAAAATAAATACATCTTTTAATATTTTCATGAAGTTTTTGAAGACATTTCATATTGAAAATTTAATAAAATTCAAAATTTTATTTCTTTGTTCAATAGGATGGCCAAATAACTTTAATTCTGTGATTTGCTGGCAGTTCCTTAGTTTATTCCTAAATTTCAAAAAAACATATAAAATATATATAAATAATTATATATTATAATTAAAAACAATAACATAAACAAAAGCAAATCTGTGTATTTCAACTTTGCTTGTGGCAAGGGCATGTATCAACCTTGTGCCCCTCTGCTACATAGCTGAAAATGCCACTCTAGCTATTTAAGGCTGTTATTCCAATCATGCACAGTATATATTTTCTCTCCTTACAGAAGAATGCACAAGGATTTTGCAAGGGAAGAGATGTACAGATGGAGGTGGACAGTGGCATCTTCACTCTTAAATTAGTTCTCTGCAGCTTAGTTCCCAGATGCCTGTTTCTCCTGCCCCTGCTCTCTTGAAGAGAATATGCCATTGTCTGTCAATGAGTCATATATTGTCTTCTTAAATTGGAGAAAATGCAAAGCTCCAGTTGGGTACTGTGTGAGTCACTGACAGAAAATGGATGCTCTACGGATGCTCTGGAGGGCTCGAAGATGATGAACTCAGAACTACTTAGCATTTTGAAAAAAATTGATCACATTTCTTTTCTTCTGAAGAATGTCTTCCAAATACTCAAAGTTTTTTTGTCATCAGAGATTCAGCCATCAAAAATGGGCATCCCAAATGAAATGGTAAATATGCTTTAAGTACAGGCATCTTTTTTCTTCCTTGCATCTTATTTATCTCTTATTGATGACCTTCATTTCTTACTGTACATGCTTAATATCTCCTTCTATCCTGAAGGTAACTTATGTTTCACAAACCAACTTACGGGCATCTTTTCATATTTTATATGTTTATGGCAGGAGAGATGTTTCCCTCTCACTGCATTGTTTCATCAATACTAGATTTTTAGATAACCTCGTAACAATTTGACACCATGAGAAACTCATTTAACACCATATCCACTAAAGCAAAACCTGTACAGAACATCTTTGAAGGCATGCACTAAATTAACATGTATATTAATTGAAACTTTCATTTTCTAAAAACAAAACTTTTAAGATGAGATAGTATAGGTGTAGCTCATGCTGTGATAATATGTACAAACACAATAGCTAAATTATATAATGTTATAATATATTTGAATATAAAGAAAAAGTGGCAAATGTAAAAATCCAAGCAATTTAAACAATATATTTGGATGCTTGGAAAAATATCTAAAATTGCTGTAGATTTTAGCCTGGTTAAAAATATGGGGTATGCAGGACCGGGGTTGTGGTATACCTGGTAAAGTTGAGGTCCATGGTGCCAATCTCCCATATGGATGCTGGTTCCAGTCCACTTCCAATCCAGCTCCCTGCTAATGCACCTGGGAAGGTGTGGAGGATGATCCAAACGCTAGGTCCCTGTGCCCACGTGGGAAACTTGGAAGAAGCTCCTGGCTTCGGATTGGCCATTTCTCTGTCTTTCTGTCTCTCTTTCTGTAAGTCTGTCTTTCAAATAAATAAATAAATCTTTAAAAAATATACAGAGTGTGGGAATTGTGATACCATGAAGAAATCCCTTCAGGTATTTGAAAGATGCCTTTTAATAAAGGGTGAAGTTGCCCAGTGAATGACTCAGAAAGAAAAGCTAAAAGAAATGAATGTCATTCATAGAAAGACAGACTTCAACACAGTATGAATTTTTTTTTTCCTCTGAAGGGACAGACCATCTGGAGTAATGATCTTCCCAACATTGGTGAAAGAACGTGTTGCCCATAGGTCCTAAATAGTTAATAGAAAGTATCAGAATGTAAACTCCTAGGGAGAAGGGGCATGATTTTATTTTGTTTACCGCTGTGTAGAACAATGTTTGCTTCATGGTTGGTACTTAATTTGTCCCACAATCAAAAGTGTGAAGGACTCTGAAGGTTTTAAGGCATCTTTCAGATTGCCCTGGAAAACAATCTTTCTATTCAAGGTCTTTGCTTGTAAACCTAGAATATCAAGACAACTTCCAAACAAACACGTTTTAATGTAATCAGTATTAATCTGGGGCTTTGCTTGTTTAAGTAATGTCCTCAAGGACCTTATTTTTTCCTTTCCTTTTATTTTTGTAAATATACCAAGAAATAAAACAGAATTGTATATACAATTCAGGACAGAGTAGACAATCACTAATTCTGCCTCTCCTACTTGATATAGTAGGTAAAAATTAAATGTATACCTACACAGTTTTTTTTTTTTATGGCAAAATGTTCCTATCAGTTAATAACAATAGTAATGTTTTGGTTATCTAGTGACAAATTACTGCAAAAGCCACCAATTTAAGACAGAAATTTTCTATGATGTCACACAGTTTATGAAGGCCAGCAATTCAGGAACCACTTACATGGGCAGTTCTGGCCACACATGTGTGACAGCTGTCAGCTGGGACTGAAGTCCACTCAGAGCTTGACAAAAACACAGAATTTGTTTCTAAATTCACTCAAGTGGCTGTCAGCAGCCATATTCCTCACCTCTGTGCAACTTGTTGGGTGGAGGTTGCAATTCCTCACCATGATGGATTCTTACACAATACAAGAGAGACGAGAGGGGCTGGTGTTGTGACTTGTCAGGTAAAGCCACTGCCTGTGATGCCAGCATCCTATATGGCTGCTCCACCTTTGATCCAGCTCCCTGTTAATGACCTGGTACAAACAGTGGAAGATGGCTCAAGTGTTTGGACCCCTGCCATCTTCATGGTGAAGCCCCTAGCTACTGACTTCAGCCTGGCTCAGCCCTGGCTGTTGCAGCCACTTGGAGAATGAACTAGCAGATGGAGGATTTCTATCTCTCTCTTTCTCCCTCTCTCTCTCTTTTAAAGATTTTATTTATTTATTTGAGAGGTATTACAGTGAGAGGGAGAGACAAAGAGAAAGGTCTTCCCTCCGCTGGTTCACTCCCCAGATGGCTGCAGCAGCTGGAGCTGCACTACTCCAAAGCCAGGAGCCAGTTGCTTCTTCCTGGTCTCCCATGTGGGTGCAGAGGCCCAAGAAGTTGGCCCATTTCCCACTGCTTTCCCAGGCCACAGCAGAGAGCTGGATTGGAAGAGGAGCAGCCAGGACTAGAACCTGCGCCTACATGGGATGCTGGCACTGCAGGTGGAGGATTAACCTACTGCACCACGGCGCTGGCCCCCTCTCCTTCTCTTTTAAAAAAGATTATTTATTTGAGAGGTAGAGTTACAGAGAGAGAGAGAGAGAGAGAGAGAGAGAGAGAAGGAGAAACAGAGAGAAAGGTCCTCCACCCACTGGTTCACTCCCCAAATGGCCGCAGCAGCTGGAGTTGGGACAACCTGAAGCTAGGAGCCAGGAGCTTCTTTTGGTTCTCCCACATGGGTGCAGGGGCCCATGCACTGGGGCCATCTTCTACTGCTTTTCCAGGCCATAAGCAGAGAGCTAGATCAGAATGGGAGCAGCTAGAACTTGAACTGGCACCCATGTAGGATGCCGGTGCCACAGGTGGAGGCTCAGCCTACTATGACACAGCACCAGCCCCCATCTCTCTCTTCTTTAAGATTTATTTATTTATTTGAAAGTAACAGTTACAGAGAGAGAGGGAGAGAGGGAAAGAGAAAGAGAGAGAATCTAAGTTAGCTGAGACTTAAAATCTAATCCCTGAAGTAGAATACCATTATTTATAATGTATGTCATTGATCATACACATGGACCTACACAAATGTATGGATACCAGGAGGTAGAAGTCACTGGGCACCATCTTGGAGACTCTTCTATCACAGAGATCATTTGATTTATAATTTGTTGCAAGTTCCAGGCGCTATGATTGATAACACACACAGATCAAATATACCAATTTGAAAATCATGATGGAGAATGTGGAGGCCAAATAAATTTTTTAGTATAACTGCCTAAATTGATCAAATTCTGGAGCTCACATGCATGTGATTTTTAAAATATTTTACTATAGCTCTAATTTATTTACTTTTATAAGGAGAAAGTCATAAAGAGGTAATTTTATTTTGTGCTATTATATTGTGTTCTTTGAAAGAAATGAAAATGGAAATAATGTTAATAGTAAAGAATGTCAAAACAACATCTTCAAAAATAAGTCAAAATAGATGAATCTTGGATTCTCACCTCAAGGTCTAAATAATTGAAATAACTGGACTCTAAAACTTTTTCTACTGTATGAATACATGTAGTAGTAAAATGCTACCCTCATGATTAAAAACATTATTAAACTATTTTAGCTATGGATTTCAGGTAAAGTTTGCATTAATTTCTGTTTATTTGGAATAATTCAATGTCAGTTTTTCTGGAAAGACAAATCCTCCCTAAGTGTGAAATTCTTGAGAATGATCTCTCCAGAATAAAATGCTGGTTTTGTAAAACATTTGGAGCTCTGTAGGGAACAATAGTTGCAAAGAAAGTACAAAGCATTATTGGCATCAAAATCACAATTCATCCCAATTCTCTCCCACAACCCTTTTCTCTACCATAAGGGAAGAAAGTCCCAATAAAGAAGAGGCAGGGGGCGCAGCTGTTAAGTCTAGGCTATGTTCCTGGGATGAAAACTCTTCTGGGATCCAAGGAGCACATGGATTCTTTATCTGTCAGGAGTCTTAGCTTCCAAGAACCAAATCATCTCTCACAAATTTAGGTAGAAAATAATATTTGATAAAAGAAATCTGGACAGCTTCAGAAGATTCGTAGGAGGTCTAAAGAACTGGAAGATACTTGGCCAATAATCCCAACTAAATAAAAAAGATAGGAATAAGGGAATATGACTTTCCCAATTAACAATAATATTTTTGTCACCCTTTGGTACATACATGACAATTAAAGACCATAGTCTAACACATTTACACTGGGGAAATTAGCTACTCACTCATTATTTAACATGTATTTAATGGATACACATTAAACTATTAAACAGGTACTGATTTAGGTAATATGAAGAAAGTTCTTAAGAAATCAAAGTTCTGGCCAGCACTGTGGCTTAACAGGCTAATCCTCCACCTTGCGGCGCAGGCACACCAGGTTCTAGTCCAGGTTGGGGCGCTGGATTCTATCCTGGTTGCCCCTCTTCCAGGCCAGCTCTCTGCTTGGCCCGGGAAGGCAGTGGAGGATGGCCCAAGTGCTTGGGCCCTGCACCCGCATGGGAGACCAGGAGAAGCACCTGGCTCCTGGCTTCAGATCAGTGGCCATTGGAGGGTGAACCAATGGCAAAAGGAAGACCTTCCTCTCTGTCTCTCTCTCTCACTATCCACTCTGCCTGTCAAGAAAAAAGAAAAAAAAAAAAGAAATCAAAGTTCTTACCTATATGGAGTTTATATTATAGCACATTGCATCACTTAAAATTTTTTTTACAGTGCTTTTATGAATTAAAGTTTCAACGACATTCACCTAATTGGTTTGCTGACCCTACTTGTATTCCATGCCAGGACTTCTGGGAATTGTGGAAGTCACATCTGTTAGGAAACTGGGGCAGTTTTAGCCAGGTGGCTGCATGGCCCAGCTACCTGAGCCAGGCTCCACCCCCATCCTAATGGGATTCGCTGCTCTTGCTTCCCTGCCCTCCCTCAGACAAAGTTTTAATAGCATCTGTTCCTGAACACGTGCTCTCTTGGCTCTTCCCTCCTGCTCTCTTGGTTCTTTTCTCTTGGCTCCTCTCCTCTAGTCTCTCGTCTCTCTGCTCTATCTTCTCTCCTCACTAGCTCCTCTCCTCTGGCTCTCTTATACTCTTTCTCTTTTTCCTTCGCCACCCCTTCACTCCAGTCTGTTGGGTGTTCCCCAGAAAACCCTTTCCCTTACTCCGGTGTTCAGTGTGTTTTGCGATGGCTAACATGAATATGTAACATCTCTGTGTGAACTTCACCAATAAGATCTCAGAATATAAGACACAGTATAAAATTAACAGAACCTTAAGTATTAAAATATTTCTTTACAATAGAATGATAAAATTAATTTTTAGGATTTACTAAAAGTTGTTTTCTGATACAAAAAGTAAGTAATCCAAACTCCATTTTTAGCCATTTATGGGACAGTTTCTGTATTGAAACGGTCCATCTTCAATGGATATACCCATACAATCAGTAGTTCAATAAATTCAACTTTTCTACAAATCAGTGAAAAGTTCTCCCACATGAGTATTGTCAAATCTGGATATTTTTAGTAGATTCTTTAAGTATTATATAATCAGTATCACACACTGTAAGAGAGAGAGGTATGATTTTCTTTCTTTAATCCTTCATTTACTTCAACCTGACGTGAAGTCAGATGGAATCAGTTGAGTAAAGCTCTCTTAGAAAGTTTGAGCTGGGAGACAGAATATGTGTAATGGCTCATATCTTGGGAGAGAAAATTCATTACATTCGGCTCATGATTTTCTTGTAGTAAAAGAAAAAAGGATGTTATTTCCTACAACATACCATCTATTTTTGAAGGATAATTGTTTAGCAAATCACTGACATATGGATAGCTAAGAAAGTGGAGAAAGAGATAAATTAATTTAGCACTGAAAAAAGCAAGATGTCACAATTAAAAACTACATTTATCCAACAGAAGAATTAGAAAGTGCTGCAAAAAATATTTTTCAGTTTAAGAGCTGTGTCACAGAAGATAATTTAGAAGCATTCCAAAATTTGATGACAGAAAATCAGAAATGTTTCCACGTAATCCCATTAAAATTTTTACCCTCCCTTATATTTGCTTTCCCTATTATTCTTGAAGAAAAAACATTGGCGTTCTTAGCAAAATTCAAAGTCTTGTGCTTCAATTTCATTCTCTTGCCTATACTCAAAAAACTTATCTTCAGCAATTGTTCTAATTGACTTTTTAAAAAATCTTTATTTACTTATTAAAAGGAAGAGTGAGAGCGAGAGAAAGAGAGAGAGAGAGAGAGAGAGAAATATCTTTCATCTGCTGGTACACTCCCCAAATGACTGCAACTCATCAAGTCTGGGCAGGCTGAAGGCTGGAGCCTGAGCTCTATCTGGGTCTTCCACATGTGTGGGGTCATTGTCCACTGCATTCCAGGTCATTAGCAGGGAGCTGGATTGCAAGTGGAGCAAACAGGACTCAAATCAGCACTCATATTGGACACCAAAGTTGCAGGCAGCAGCTTACCACACTGCTTCACAATGTTGGCCATTCTAATCGACACATATTATCACAACTCATGCTGCAATCCCTCTAATAATAATAAACAATTATTTGAAGCCCACTTCCCCCTTCTACTACAAGCACAATTATCTGCTTTCCCTTCTTGAACAATTCAACTAGATGCTGTTTCCTCTTCTTCTCCTTGGGTTTTCCTTTGAAGCTACAAGAATGGTTCATTTTCTCAAACAATTCCATTAAAGCTACTTCTACCATATCAATGTAAATACTCCAATAGTATTGACATTACTAAATGCAATAGACAGTACTCGGTCCTTATCTTACTTGAATTAGCAATAGTGCTGGGTGAAGGTTATTTCTTTGAAATGCTTCTTTTACCCCTCTTCCATTACTCCATAGGAACTCTTCCATCCTCCAGTGACTTTCATAAAGTCTCAATGGTAGCCAGACCTTGGATATCTTTTTTTTTTCTTTGCTTCAGTTACTGTTTACAATCTCTCTTATAGTCTTTTTGTTATAAAACTACCTGTTGGCTGATGATTCTCAATTTTCCATCTCCATCCTAGACATCACCAGAATTTCAGTGATCTAGAGCTATTTGCCTATTGCTTGGATTTCTTTTTGTTCCCCATGGAACAGAGACATGAGAGACCTGTCAACTTCAAAAGCAATTCCCATTTGCCCCTTTTAAGCTTTCTTCCACAGCTTTCCTCACCTCAGTTACTGGTATTATGCAGTAATCTTGGAGTTATTATCAGATTCTTTGTGCCACACACATTTGTGGCATAAGGAAATAGTGTTGCTCTCTCTTTCCCCACAGATTTAGAATCTGACCACTTCTTACCAACTCCACTGATCCATGCTCGTGGGCTGTGATGCCCGTCCCTCCCTGGAATTGCTGTGGTCTCTCTGCTTAAGTCCTTGTCACTGCCACCCACAGTTTATTTTCCAAACAACTGCCAGAGCTAGCATTTTAAAATATAAGTAAGACCGTGCTACCTTTCTGATAAAAGCACTTCCTCTTACTCAGAGTTGAAGAATAAGGTTTATAATCCCAAATTTCAATGATTTTTGACAAAAGCTGAATATTAAAATCATTTGAGGAGGTTTTAAAGATACCAGTATTGGGATTTTGTCCTAAGAGATTCTGGTTTAACAATATGGGATCTGGGCTTCAGTGGTTTTAAAATATTTTATTAAGTAACTATAAAAGAATTGAGAACAATTGTAAATCATTATCTAGTCTATTTTTTTGAACTAAGTTCCCCCCCCCTCCTGGTTCATTTTGCTTCAGTCCCATTGGATTTCTTTGATATTTCGAAAACACATCAAGCATTTGTCCACCTTGAAGTCTTTTCCTCTCAAATATTCTCCATGACTTTATTACATTCTGGCATATTAGATGTTTATCTTATTTGTTTATTTTCCATTACAATTCAGCTGAATATAAATTTCAAGAGTGTTAGAATTTTCCTCTTTTGATCACTACAATACAGACAGTTTCTTACCAATTTAGACTCTCAATAAATATTTGTTGAATATATTGTCTGTTTAAAAATCTTTTGCCTGATGCAAATATGTGAGACATGTAAGGCATTTTTGAAGAAAGATGGGCATAGGGAAATGTGGATGGAAGTATTCTCTTTTTGATGTACTAATTTGAGATACGGGTTGAATACCCATGTGAAAATACTCATCAGAAAAATGAAAATATGACTTTGTAGTTTGTGAAAGAAGCCAGGGGTTTAGGCATAATTTTGTTAGTTGTCAAATTCGAGATGATGGCTGAAGTCACGGGGAGGGCTGTAGAGTCCCAGTGGAGAGTATTTGGAAGGAAAGGAGTGAGAGATTTAGAAAATATGCATTTGGAAAATAAAACAGCATTTGTAAGAGGTGAGGGAGAATTAGGAAGAAAGGCTGGTAATCTACCAAGGGGCACAGTGAAAGCCTACTTAGAAGAGAGATTTCCCAGGGAAGAGCCTGGCTTCCTCTATTCCCCTGACCATAACTCCCCAGTCTCTTGCACTGGATGTTCCTGGTGTCTCATGATCACTGAGCACAGATACCAGGAATGCTCTGCACAAGTCTTATTCCTCGCTTTTGTACTGCTGCACTATAAGATAAACTCGGTAAGAGAGGCCCACATGGTTGCCTGAACTTTTCTGTGTCAATAGGGGACTAATAAACATCCTCCTTTGTATTACTCAGGTGAAGTCTGGGACTGCACCATTTGTGGTTAGCCTGTACTTTTAGTTCTTGGGGAGGTAATAACACCACTTTGTATTCAAAATGGAGTTTAAGTGATAAGCATCTGCAGAGACTTCACAGCACCCTTAGCAGCAGGGAACTGTGGAGTGGAAGGTGCTAAAACTGTAATTAGAACAAGGCATCTGTCTCCCAGCTCCTGCAGAGAAGCCACTAATCAATGTGATCACTCACTCTGAGTGGGGAAGTGCTCACCCATGGCTCTGCTGGACGTTTTCCCAGCCACTAGTAGTGTGGAGACTGGTGGAAAGCACCCTTGGCTTTGAAGAGAGAGATAGAGAGAGAGGGAAGTATTATTGCTTAGGAAATGTAGCAATTTAAGAAGGTGTTTGCTAGGGCATGCATTGATTTACATCCCCACCAATTCTAGAACAATCTGGAGGCTAATTATTACTAAAAGTATAGCTCAGTCTGAAGCATTTACAGACTGATTATCCAGAACTTTTTTGATTTTCTATCCCATATGTTTACTTGCCCTTAGGACATTTTGCTCCCATTTGGCAGTTTTATCAGAGAAGATAAAGAAGATTTAATGCGATCATATCAATTTGCTATCTATTACCAATTCTGGTTTCAGCAGCATTCTCCAATGTATGATCTATAGACTACTTCTCTAAGAATCTCCTGTTAAAATAGCTCTTTAATTCAATACGTCAGATAAATGCTGCATATCATATCTCCCTTTTAGCAATCCACAGCACACATTGGAGTATTAAAGACTGCTTGCTCTCCTGCAATAAAAAACAAACAAACAAACAAACCAAAAAAACTGGCTTAAACTCTTTTGAACCTACCCTTTCCCAAATTTATTTCCTTGGAGAATTTTTCTTTTCCTTTTTTAAAAGACATAAAACAGAATTAATGTTCCAAAAAAAAAGACTTTAGTAAAAGCTAGATTAAATATTTCTTATCATTGACACTTAAATTATGCCTAAAATGAGGTCCAGAGATTTCCTGAGTTCTTTATACCCATTCTTTATAACCACTGGTAACTACATGTTATGCAGTCATCCTGGATAAGTGGATCAGGATTCCAGTTCATTCTTCTATTTAAAAGAATAAAAATAAAAGTATATCATAATGATCTGTAAATTTAAAAGTTACCTCTGTTCTTGTCCAATTTAGTCCCAGCAGACATGGACCTGTTCATAGTCCACATCTTACACAGGCTTTGACACCCTGCAAGTCTGAGTACTGTGCAAACACACTCAGATCACCTTCTTCTTTCACTCGTCCAGGTGGAGGATGTTCAAGACTGATGACATTTAGGGTGGTTTCTCATGAAGCTGAAAAGGAAGATTCATTCACAGGCACATTGGGCAGTAAGGTATAAGCAGTCTTCAAAAAGATCCCAGAAAAAGCACATTAACTCAAATTTTACATAATCTTTTTGTAATGGCCTCATATGCTTATGCAAACATTTAAGACACACACACAAACACAGAGTAGAGATGAATTATTTTAGCTTGCTATTCATTTTTGTAAAGAAGAAAAGCATGAATAACTATAATATAAAAGACATACATAGACACACCATGGAGAGGATCACAGGGAAGATTAAAGAAGAGGCACCAAATGATTAAACATATTTTTATAGCTTAAATTTTCAGCTATAGAGAACTACAGTTTTTACTTTTTTCCCTAGGAAGAGTATAGTTAACAGGAGCATCCTTTGCTTCTACTGAGTGAGGAGATGAATGAATTGTACAAGGAAGTTACATCCCTGTTCTCCGGGAGGATGAAACATAGTGGGAAATAAGGACAGGCAGGGAGACTGAAGGGAGGGGGGTGAGAAAGAAATTTAGAAACTTAGAGATGACTCAAAATCTAAAATATATTTATAAGTATGATTATATGGTTATATACTATATACTTATAAATGTATTTTAGTCTTTGAGTCATCTCAACCCAGATGTCCATCACCTGATGACTGGATAAAGATAGCGTATCTCTGTCTCTTTCTCTCTCTCTCTGTCTCTGCCTCTCCCTCTCTGTAACTCTGTCTTTCAATAAATAAATAAATCTTTAAAAAAGAAGATAAAAGAGAAAATGTGGTATATATAGTCCATGGACTACTACACACTTGTAAGAAAGAATGAAATCCTTTCTTTTGCAACAAAATGGAACTGGAAACCATTATGCTTAGTGAAATAAGAGAATCCAAAAAAGACAAATATCATATGTTCTCCCTGATTTGTGGTGATTAATAGAGCTCAAAAAGTATAATGCATGTGAGCGAAATTGACATTTTGAGATTGGATTACAGCTTTTGTTTACACTCTTGAGGAACATTGGTTTTTCTTTTTTTAAATTCATATTTGTTGTTTATTTTCAGAGTACCCAAAGAAAGTGTTTCTACAGCATGTTAAATAAGTGAGTTATTATGAAAGTATAGTAGGTACTTATTTGAAAATCAGAGATACACAGAGAGAAAAGAGAAGCAGAGAGAGAGGTCTTCCATCTGCTGGTTCACTCCTCAATTGGATGCAATGGTCAGAGCTGTGCCGATCTGAAGCCAGGAGCCAGGAGCTTCCCTCAGGTCTCCCACACGGGTGCAGGGGACCAAGCACTTGGACCATCTTCCACTGCTTTTCCAGGTCATAACAGAGAGCTGGATCAGAAGTGGAGCAGCCAAGATTCGAACTGGCACCCATATGGGATGCTGGCACTGCAGGTGGTGGCTTTACCCATTATGCCACAGTGAAATAAGACAGTCCCAAAGGGACAAATATCATATATTCTCTCTAATCAGTGACAACTAACCGAGCACCAAAAAGGAAACCTGTTGAAGTGAAATGGACACTATGAGAAACAATGACTTGATCAGCCCTTGTCCTGACTGTCGAGGAACAACTTAATATTTTATCCCTTTTAGTATTTTTTTTTGTTCTACTTAATACTATTGGTTGAACTCTTTAATTAACATACAATTATTCTTAGGTGTTTAAATTTAACTGAAAAGTGATCCCTGTTAAATATAAGAGTGGGAATAAGAGAGGGAGGAGATGTACAATTTGGGACATGCTCAATTGGACTTGCCCTGAATGGTAGAGTTAGAAACGTGCCAGGGGATTCCAATTCAATCCCATCAAGGGGGCATGTAGCAATGCCATCTCACTAGTCAAAGTGATCAGTTTCAGTTCATAATTGATCATAATGATAGGATTAAGTGTCAAAGGGATCACATAAACAAGACTAGTGTCTGCTAATACTAACTGATAGAATTAAAAAGGAAAGAAAGATCCAACATGAGAAGTGGGATATACAGCAGACTCATAGAATGGAGATGTCCTAAACAGCAGTCTTGTTGAATTGTTTATTTGGTGGATGGTTAAGCTTGTGATTGTAAGATAAACTGTAAGTATGTCATTGAAAAATTTAAAAGAAAAAATAAGAAAGGGCGGTAGGAGGGTGGGAGCAGGAAGGAGTGTAGGGCGAGAATGATCTTGATGCTCTTAAATCCGTAACATGAAATATACAAAATTTAAAAATCAACAGCAGCAACAACAGGTATGATTAGCTATGTCGTGCAGCTCTCCCTTCTCGATGTCTTCAGGGTTTTCAGAAAACAAATGTTATTTTCAACGCTTGCTTTCTAGTTTTTAAGGATTGTTTATTTATTTTTACTCGAAAGGCACTGAGAGAGAGAGAGGGAGATACAGAGAAAGAGGTCACCTATCCACAGCCCAAATACCCACAGCAGCTGAGTCTTGGCCAGGCTGAATCTGAAAGCTGGGAACTCAAGCTGGATCTCCCTCATTGGTGGCTTGGATCCATGTCTTGAGCCATTGTCTGCTGCCTTCCTCGATATACACTAGCAAGAAGCTGGAATCAGGAGTAGAGCTGCGAACTGAACTCAGGCACATTGATACAATGTGCAGGTGTCTCTAAAGAGGTCTCAACAACTGATCCAAACACCTGCCTCTCGATGTTGTTCTGCAGTGGTATATATAGATCTACTTAAAGGGATTCATAGTTCACAATCTATCTGCTCAGCTCAGTGTTCTGGCTGTGTTAGCTAGGGCTCTCCAGAGAAACAGAACCAACAGGAGTGATGCATACTTATATATGGAAGAAGAATTATTTTAAGGAATTGGTATATATGATTCTATTGGCTGGCAAGCCCCAGTTCTGTGGAGTGAGTCCACAAGCTGAGTTCCAGAGATGAGCCAGTGCTGCCGTTCAAGTCTGAAAGCTGTCTGCTTCTGCAAAAGAGAGGATGAAAATCAGGGAGGAAAAAACACAAGTGGAAACAGTATATACTGGACGGAGGAAAAAATAACAATCCCTGAAGGGCAATAAACCATAAGGCATGACATTAAGGAGTGCACATTTGGTGCAGTGGTTAAAGTGCTGCTTCGGAGCCCATGTCAGAGCACCTGTTTTGAGTCTCAGTTACACTTAGGATTGTAGCTTCCTGGGAGGCAGAAGTACTTGAATTCATGGCAGACCTGAACTGAGCTCCTGGCTCCTGCTTGTGGCTGGACCAGCACTGGCTGTTGTGGGCATTTGGGGAGTGAACTAGTGGATAAAATACCGCTGTCTGTCTCTGTCTCTTATTCAAATAAATAGATAATGGATAAATAAATCAAAACATTTAAGAAATGCAACCAAGAGTTGCTTTTTCCCATATTTGGTATTATTTATGTGAATGATAATATTAAAGTTACTACACACACAAACACACATACAGAGTAGTCTTGTAAATAATTATAATATGAAAAACAACACTATTTACTAAGAAAAAAACACACATGCATTTGGAGGAAGCTAACAATTGTGCTATCTTGCTATCCATAAAATTCATTGTACACTGCAGCCACGCTCTTAGAGGAAGAAATTTTACTAAGTTATCTCAGGTTCCTAAAATTGCAAGAAATGTTCTAGATCTAAGTAAATAGGATTTAAGTGTCACCTTGCCAATTGGAAGTGGGATTTTGGGAAGTTTCAATAAGTGCTATCAAAAACATCCTACTTTGATATTCTTAAGTCGAAGCATTTAAATTCATTTAATGCTTTTGAGGAGACCCTTTCTGTTTCTTTAGGAAACATTCTCTGTTCCTTCCTCTCACAATCTCATCTCCTCGGGATGTCTCTATTATTCTCAAATTGCACTATCTTTATACTATTGACTTTAAACTCTCCAATAGTTAGGGTGTCCATAGCAGGAACCAGTAGGCATCTTTTCCAAATCTGTTCAAAATTCTCCCATTCTAACTGCTAGCACGGCCAGGTCCAGGGCCAATCAGCAGTTCATTGTTCTTGGTGGCTCTCACAGCTGCTCATCAAATGCACAGCTGTGGTACTGACCTTTAATAATGTTATGCAGAGAATCAGCCTCATTTTGCGAAATAGGCCTGTTCTCATTTAAAATCCCCCAAGATCTTGTATTAACTTTGTAATTGAATCTATATTTCGTTAACTCTCAAGGCAATTTTTATCAACATTCAAATATTATATTAGTAAATCTTGCCTAGGTCTTGTATAATGCCAACTCCTATAGCCAGCATCACAATGTTTTCAGGATTATGAAATTCAAAGAAAGTAAAACTGAGGGGCTGAAATGACTTGAGAAAATGTTCATGTTTGCAATCTCAGCATTCCTGAGGAAATAATTATCATCAGGATGTCCATTTATGGTACTGCTTGAGTCAAAAGAAAATAAGTTACTGTTTACAAAAACATCAGCTTTTTAAAAGGTATTTGGGCCTCTATCACTGTGATGATAGTTTTATATGTTTTGAAGAATATTTTTACAAGAATTCTGTGAGGTGACTGTTGCCGTTGAATTCTCAACAATGTTGCAGTGGGTTGGTTTCTGAGAGGAGCAGCGTGGTGGGGGCAAGAGGCGCGGAGTCAACACACAGACCCCGGGAGTCGGGTGAAAGCAGGCTTGAGGCGAGCAGCCCGCAGACTCCTTTATTACAGTTGGTACAACAGCTTATATAGCCAAGACCAGCCAATCTGGTCAAGGGGCGGTCTATACCCCAACCAATCACAGCCTATTGCCAGGCAGTTTCCAGAGCCATCCAATCACAGCCTGTCACCAGGCAGTTTCAAATCCATCCAATCACAGCCTGTTGCCAGGCAGTTTCCAAAGCCAGGTGGGTTTCAAAGCCATTCCTGACTAACTGACACCCACTTACCAGTGGCCACCTTCGCATGGCCTTCTCATTCCACTACAGGTGACTTCTTTTTAAACTTAAATTTAAATTTTTATACAATAAAATAAGCATTTTTGTTGTGCAATTGTGTAACTTTTAATACATGCATAGGTTCAAGTAACCACCATACTCAGGTCACAGAATTCTCTCCTGCTTTCTGCCTGCAGTTACATTTCCCACCCAATCCCTACCTCCAAACACCTAATCCCATTGACATGGTTTTGAATTTTTCAGACCGTCAAATAAATATAATTATCTATAAATGAGATTTTGTGAGAATGCCTTCCTTCACTCAGTATGATGCTTTTGTGACTACAGTTTTCCTTTTTACTGCTGAATAACCTTCTATATAGACTTTTACCACGTTTTTCCATTTCCCCATTCTAGGGCATCTGAGTCTTTTTGAGTTTAGAGAAATTACAGAAAGAGCTGCTATTGAAACTCATATAGAGATCGTCACATGAACACATTTTTTTTTTCCTAGTCTAAGCACCCAAGGATTGTGATCAGCTGAGGATGTTTCTGACTCTCTAAAACACTGTTGATTTTTTTGTAGTGAGGCTGTGCCACTTCACACTCATGCAAACAAGGCATGAGAGCTCTAGTTATTCTACATCCTCATCAGCACTTGGCTTCCTCAGTACTTTGGCATTGTCTTGTTAAGCC
Source organism: Lepus europaeus (assembly GCF_033115175.1). NCBI lineage: Eukaryota > Metazoa > Chordata > Mammalia > Lagomorpha > Leporidae > Lepus > Lepus europaeus. Next base: position 135,972,757 of record NC_084827.1, read on the forward strand.
ATTCTAATATGTTTAATGCTATCTAGGTGTTTTGATGAATGACTCCCTAAGGTTAATGATGTTGAATAATCTTCCATGTGTTTATTTGCCCTCCATCTAACTCATGCAAAAATCTGCTCAAGTTCTTTGTTAGTTTTTAAGTAAGTGTGCTTATTGTCTAATTTTGAGATTTTGCATTCTTATTTGAGAGTTATTTATATTTTTAACAAAAGTTGTTTGATGGGCATGTTAGTGGGAAATATTTTCTCTTAGTCTGTAGCTTGTAGTTCCATTCCCTTAACAATGTATTTCACAGGACCAAAGTTTTTAAAACTATTTTTTTTCAAGAGGCAGAGAGACAGATAGACAGTAGATAGATAGTTTCTATCTACTGGTTGACTTTGCAAATGTTTGCAACAGCTAGGACTGGATTAGGCCAAAACCAGGAGCTGGAAACTCACTCTAGGTGTCCCACGAGGGTGGTAAGGAACCAAGTACTTGTGCCATTACCTGCTGCCTCTCATGTTGGACTTCTGTGGGATGTTGGACCTCGAAGCAGAGCTATCATTTTAACCCTGGCACTACAATAGCCACAATGCCAAATGTCCATCCCAGGATTTCATTCTTTATGAGCTGTCATATGAAAGCCTCAGATTCTTGTTATCTCTAAGCCAGAGTTCATCCTCAGTTCTTTGTCGTGTGCCCTGTCAATAGGTCACAACATGATAACTTGTTTATTAAACTTGTTAAGAGTAAGACTCTCCTCCCAAGACAGGAGTCCTAGTTCTTCGTAACATAATCAAGTACATTTCAGTTGCTTGTGTTGTACTCTGGTGGCCAGAGGTGAGTCGCAGTTCCCATTAACATGCAAGAGAAAGGGACATGAACTCAAAGATACCACCTTAGATGGTCTCCCCCAAACCTATCAAGGGCCATCATGTTCAAAGTAAATTTCCTTTAGACTCTGTATAACTGGTCCATACATTGTTTCTATGTCATGGCAATCACTGCCAATTAATTGTTGTATTTAGATCACTTGCATCACTGTAATTATTGATATATTTAGATTTAGATGTTGCATTGCATTGTTTTCCCTCTGTTCCATCTTTTTGGTTTATCCCATTTCCCTTTTCCTATCGTCTTTTGGGTTATTTCAATATTTTAGTGTTCCATTTTCATTTATCTGTAGTGTACCTGATTAGATTTCTTTGTATAATTTATTTTAGTGGTTATTTTAGGAGTTAGAATATACAGAATTATTTTTCATAAGCCACGTGGAACCAATCTTTGTCACTTCAAATGAGATGTAGAAATATTACCACCATGTAGGCCCCATTACCCTCTCTTCTTAATTTTACTGTTATTTTGTAATATACATCTGTATAGACTGAAAACTGTATAAGACAGTTAGATAATTTCAGGATTCTACTCACAGATATATTTAAAGAACTCAAGAAAAAATGAGTCATCTATCATATTTAGCAACATATTTACCACTCTGTGCTCTTCCTTCAGTCATTATTACATCATACGAGAATGTGTATTTCACTTTCACTCGATGACTTTTTTTTTTTTTTTTGCTGAACATAACATTCTGATTTGACAGTCTTTTCCTTTTAGCATTTAAATGCCTTTCCCATTTCCTTGAGGTTTCCTTGGCTTCTCATGAGAATTCATTCTCTGTAGGCACAGTGATGTGTTCTCTGGCTGTTTTCAATATTTGTTCTGTATTTTAGTTACAGTTTGATTATAGTGTTGTTATGGCTTTCGTTGAGGTCATCATCCTTGATCCTCACTGAACTTCATTTATTTGTAAATTTGTGTTTCCCTCCAAATTTTAGAAAATCACATTTTTTTTAATCTAACTTTTTTTTATTTGTCAGGTATTTGTATTTTGTATAAATTTCCAAAGTACAGTTTATGGATTACAATGGATCCCCCCCCCCAATAATTTCCCTCCCACTCATGCTCCTCCCATCTCCCGCTCCCTCTCCCATTCCATTCACATCAAGATTCATTTTCTTTTTTTTTAAATTTTTTATTTAGAAAAAATAAATTTCCAACGTACATTTTATGGATTACAATGGCTTCCCCCACCACATTTTCCCTCCCCCTTATACCCCTCCCATCTCCCGCTCCCTCTCCCATTCCATTCACATCAAGATCCATTTTCAATTATCTTTCTATACAGAAGATTGATTTAGTATATATTAAGTAAAGATTTCATCAGTTTGGACCCACACAGAAACACAAAGTGTAGAATACTGTTTCAGTACTAGTTATAGCATCACTGCACATTGGACCCTAATTTAAGGACAGATCCCACATGAGAAGTAAGTACACAGTGACTCCTGTTGTTGACTTAACAATTTGACACTCTTGTTTATGGTGTCAGTAATCTCCCTAGGCTCTAGTCATGAGTTGCCAAGGCTATGGAGGCCTTTTGAGTTTGCTGACTCCGATCTTATTCCGACAGGGTCATAGTCAAAGTGGAAGTTCTCTCCTCCCTTCAGAGAAAAGTATCACCTTAGTATCTCCTTCTCTGATGGCCCAGTTCTTTCCACTGGGATCTCACTCGCAGAGATCTTTCATTTAGGTCGTCTTCTTCTTCTTCTTCTTTTTTTTTTTGTTTTGCCGCAGTGTCTTGGCTTTCCATGCCTACCATGCTCTCATGGGCTCTTCAGCCATATCCAAATGCCTTAAGGGCTGATTCTGAGGCCAGAGTGCTGTTTAGGACATCTGCCATTCTATGAGTCTGCTGTGTACCCCGCTACCCATGTTGGATCCTTCTCTCCCTTTTTGATTCTATCAGTTAATGTTAGCAGAAACTAGTCTTGTTTGTGTGATCCCTTTGACTCTTAGACTTATCAGTGTGATCAATTTTGAACTGAAGATGATCACTTGGACTAGTGAGATGGCATCTGTACATGCCACCTTGATGGGATTGTATTGGAATCCCCTGGCACATTTCTAACTCCACCATTTGGGGCAAGTCCGATTGAGCATGTCCCAAATTGTACATCTCCTCCCTCTCTTATTCCCATTCTTATATTTAACAGGGATCACTTTTCAGTTAAGCTTTAAACACCTAAGAATGATTGTGTGTTAATTACAGAGTTCAGCCAATAGTACTAGAACAAAACAGAGAAAAAAATACAAAATGGATAAAGTATTACATTGTACATAAGCAGTCAGTACAAGAGCTGACCAAGTCACTGTTCCTCATAGTGTCCATTTCACTTCAACAGGTTTCCCCTTTGGAGCTCAGTTAGTTGTCGCCAATCAGGGAGAATATATGATATTTGTCCCTTTGGGACTGGCTTAATTCACTTGGCATAATGTTTTCCAGATTCCTCCATCTTGTTGCAAATGGCTGGATTTCATTGTTTTTGACTGCTGTGTAGTATTCTATAGAGTACATGTCCCATAATTTCTTTATCCAGTCTACTGTTGATGGGCATTTGGGTTGGTTCCAGGTCTTAGCTATTGTAAACTGAGCTGCAATAAACATTAAGGTGCAGACAGCTTTTTTATTTGCCAATTTAATTTCCTTTGGGTAAATTCCAAGGAGTGGGATGGCTGAGTTGTATGGTAGGGTTATATTCAGGTTTCTGAGGAATCTCCAGACTGACTTCCATAGTGGCTGAACCAGTTTGCATTCCCACCAACAGTAGGTTAGTGTCCCTTTTCCCCCACATCCTCTCCAGCATCTGTTGTTGGTAGATTTCTGAATGTGCGCCATTCTAACTCGGGTGAGATGAAACCTCATTGTGGTTTTGATTTGCATTTCCCTGATTGCTAGTGATCTTGAACATTTCTTCATGTGTCTGTTGGCCATTTGGATTTCCTCTTTTGAAAAATGTCAATTGAGGTCCTTGGCCCATCTCTTAAGTGGGTTGTTCGTTTTGATGTTGTTCAGTTTCTTGAGTTCTTTATAGATTCTGGTTATCAACCCTTTATCTGTAGCATAGTTTGCAAATATTTTTCCCATTCTGTCGGTTGCCTCTTCACTCTCCTGACTGTTTCTTCTGCAGTACATGAACTTCTCAATTTGATGCAATCTCAATAGTTAATTTTAGCTTTGACTGCCTGAGCCTGCCGGGTCTTTTCCAGGAAGTCTTTGCTGGTCCCAATATCTTGCAGGGTTTCTCCAATGCTCTCTAATAATTTGGTCATGTCAGGTCATAGATTTAAGTCTTTAATCCATGTTGAGTGAATTTTTGTGTAAGATGAAAGGTAGGGGTCTTGCTTCATGATTCTGCACGTGGAAATCCAATTTTCCCAGCACCATTTATTGAATAGACTGTCCTTACTCTAGGGATTGGTTTTGGATCCTTGATCAAATATGAGTTGGCTACAGATGTTTTGATTGATTTCTGGTGTTTCTATTCTGTTCCATTGGTCTATCCATCTGTTTCTGTACCAGTACCATGCTGTTTTGATAACAACTGCCCTGTAGTATGTCCTGAAATCTGGTATTGTGATGCCTCCGGCTTTGTTTTTGTTGTACAGGATTGCTTTAGCAATTCGAGGTTTCCTGTGCCTCCATATGAATTTCAGCATCATTTTTTCCAGATCTGAGAAGAATGTCTTTGGTATTTTGATTGGTATTGCATTGAATCTGTAAATTGCTTTTGGGAGAATGGACATTTTGATGATATTGATCTTTCCAATCCATGAGCATGGAAGATTTCTCCATTTTTTGGTATCCTCTTCTATTTCTTTCTTTAAGGTTTTGTAATTTTCATCGTAGAGATCTTTAACATCCTTGGTTAAGTTTATTCCAAGGTATTTGAATGTTTTTGTAGCTATTGTGAATGGAATTGATCTTAGCAGTTCTTCCTCAGCCATGGCATTGCCTGTATATACAAAGGTTGTTGATTTTTGTGCATTGATTTTATATCCTGCTACTTTGCCAAAGTCTTCTATGAGTTCCAATATTCTCTTAGTAGAGTTCTTTGGATCCCCTAAATAAAGAATCATATCATCTGCGAAGAGGGATAGTTTGAGTTCCTCCTTCCCAATTTGTATCCCTTTAATTTCTTTTTCTTGCCTAATGGCTCTTGCTAAAACTTCCAGAACTATATTGAATAGCAGTGGTGAGAGTGGGCATCCCTGTCTGGTACCAGATCTCAGCGGAAATGCTTCCAACTTTTCCCCATTCAATAGGATGCTTGCCGTCGGTTTTTCATAAATTGCTTGGATTGTATTGAGGAATGTTCCTTCTATACCCAGTTTGCTTAGGGTTTTCATCATGAAAGGGTGTTGTATTTTATCAAATGCTTTCTCTGCGTCTATTGAGAGAATCATATGGTTTTTCTTCTGCAGTCTGTTAATGTGGTGTATCACGTTGATTGTTTTGTGAACACTGAACCATCCCTGCATACCAGGGATAAATCCCACTTGGTCAGGGTGGATGATCTTTCTGATGTGTTGTTGTATTGTATTGGCCAGAATTTTATTGAGTATTTTTGCATCTATGTTCATCAGGGATATTGGTCTGTAATTCTCTTTCAATGCTGCATTTTTCTCTGGCTTAGGGATTAAAGTGATGCAGGCTTCATAGAAAGAATTTGGGAGGATTCCATCTTTTTCAATTGTTCTGAATAGTTTGAGAAGAAATGGAGTTAAGTCTTCTTTAAATGTCTGGTAGAATTCAGCAGTGAATCCATCTGGCCCTGGGCTTTTCTTTGTTGGGAGGGCCTTTATTACTGTTTCAATTTCTGTTTCAGTTATGGGCCTATTTAGATTTTCTATGTCTTCCTGGTTCAATTTAGGTAGATTGCATGTATCCAGGAATCTGTCCATTTCTGATAGATTTCCCTGCTTGTTGGCATACAACTGTTTGTAATAATTTCTGATGATTCTTTTTATTTCTGTGGTGTCTGTTGTTACATTTCCTTTTTCATCTCTGATTTTATTGATTTTGGTCTTTTCTTTTTTTAGTTAGTTGAGCCAATGGTGTGTCAATTTTATTTATTTTTTCAAAAAACCAGCTCTTCGCTTGGCTGATTTTTTGCAATGTTTTTTTTGGATTCAATCCTGTTGATTTCTTCTCTGATTTTAATTATTTATCTTCTCCTACTAGCTTTGGGTCTGGTTTGCTGCAGCTTTTCTAGATCCTTGAGTTGCGCTGAAAGCTCATTTATTTGGTGCCTTTCCAATTTCTTGATATAGGCACCTATTGATATAAACTTTCCTCTCAACACTGCTTTTGCCGTATCCCATAAGTTTTGATATGTTGTGTTGTTATCCTCATTTACTTCCATAAAATTTTTGATTTCTCTTTTGATTTCTTCTATGACCCATTGTTCATTCAGGAGCATGTTGTTCAGTATCTATGTGTTTGCATACTTTCTGGGGATTCCTGAGTTGCTAATTTCCTCCTTCATTCCACTGTGGTCTGAGAAGCTGCATGGTATGATTCTAATTCTTTTAAATTTGCTGAGATTTGCTTTATGGCCTAGTATGTGGTCAATCCTAGAGAAGGTTCCATGCACTGCTGAGAAGAATGTAAAATCTTTAGGTGTAGGATTGAAAGTTCTGTAGATATCTGTCAGATCCATTTGGGCAATAGTATCTATTAAATCTGCTGTTTCTTTGTTGATCTTCTGATCGGATGATCTGTCTATTTCTGAGAGTGGAGTATTGAAGTCTCCCAGTACTATTGTATTGGGGTCTAAGTCTCCCTTTAAGTCCCTTAACATATCTTTTAAATAAATCAGTGCCCTGTAATTAGGCGCATATACATTTATAATAGTTACATCTTCCTTTTGAATTGAACCCTTAATCATTATATAGTGCCCCTCTTTGTCTCTCTTAACAGATTTTGTGTTAAAGTTCATTTTGTCTGATATTAATATGGCTACACCTGCTTTTCTTTGGTTTCCTTTGTTGTGGAATATCTTTTTCCAACCTTTCACTTTCAGTCTGTGTGCTTCTATGTTGGAAAGATGTGTTTCTTGTAGGCAGCAAATAGATGGGTTTTGTTCCTTAATCCACTCAGCCAGTCTTTGCCTTTTAAGTTTAGATTTCAATCCATTAACGTTCAATGTGACTATGGATAGGTAGTAACTTTGCCCTGCCATTTTCCCAAAGATATTTTCTGGTATGTGCTTTGAGTTTTCTATGGTCTTTTACTGGTAGGTTTTCTTCCTTTACCTTCTTTCATACTGATGACCGTGTTTCTGTGTTTCTGAGTGTAACACATCTTTAAGCATCTTTTGCAGGGCAGGTCGAGTGGCAACAAATTCTTTCAATTTCTGTTTGCTGTGAAAGGTCTTAATTTCACCTTCATTCACAAATGAGAGCTTTGCAGGATATAATATTCTGGGCTGGCAGTTTTTCTCTCTTAGCACCTGGGCTATGTCTCGCCATTCCCTCCTGGCCTATAGGGTTTCTGTTGAGAAGTCTGCTGTGAGTCTAATTGGAGATCCTCTGAGAGTAATCTGGCATTTCTCTCTTGCACATTTTAGAATCTTTTCTTTATATTTCACTGTGGTGAGTTTGATTACAACGTGTCATGGTGAGGGTCTCTTTTGGTCATGTTTATGAGGGGTTCTGTGAGCTTCCTGTACTTGGATGTCTCTGTTCTTCTCCAAACCTGGAAAGTTCTCTATTAGTATCTCGCTAAAAAGGCCTTCTAATCCTTTCTCTCTCTCCATGCCTTCAGGAATTCCTAGAATTCGTATGTTGGGTTTTTTAATAGTATCCTGTAGATTCCCAACAATATTTTTTAGATTTCTAATTTCCTCTTCTTTTCTTTGGTTTGACTGTATGCTTTCCTGTGCTCTGTCTTCTAAGTCTGATATTCTTTCTTCTGTTTCACTGACTCTGTTTTTAAGGCTCTCTAATGTGTTTGTCATTTGATCTATTGAGTTCTTCATTTCATTTTGATTTCTCTTCACTATCACACTTTCCTGTTCTACTAGTTTCTGTGTTTCATTTTGGTTCCTCCTTAAGATTTCATTTTCACGAGAGAGATTTTCTATCTTGTCCAATAAGGATTTCTGTAGTTCAAGAATTTGCTTTTGAAAACTTCTAAATGTTTTTATCATAAATTTTTTGAAATCCGTATCTTGCATTTTTTCTATCTCATCATCTTCATAATCTTGGCCTGGCGTGTTTTGTTCATTTGGGGGCGTCATAATGTGTTCGTTGATCTTGTTCCCACAGTTTCTGTGTTTATTGCTTGGCATTTTGGAGGAATTCTTTGAATTATTTCCTTACAGTGTTTTTTTTTTTTTTTTTTTTCTTGTTATACTATGACTGTGTTAAGTGGGCTGTCTGCTATTGGAGTAGCCTTGGTGGCCTGAGATGTGTGAGGGCAGAGAGCTCTGCTTAGCTCTTCATCGGTTAGGCGTGGTAGATCTCTCTCTCTCTCTCTCTCTTTATTTATTTATTTATTTCTTTATTTTCAGGAGGGAAGTAATACCACACAGCTGAGCAGAATTGATGGTAGTTAGTTTCCAATCTCTGGCTTCTGTGGGTAGAGGAATCGTCGGCCTTTTTTTTTTTTTTTTCCCCACAGATCACCCAAAGTATTTGTGCTGCGCTCTGTGTGGGTTCAGTTTCTCCTTCAGTTTCCCACCGGGTTGCTAAGGTTACCGAATTGCAGCGTCTCTGGAGAGTAGTCACGTGACCTCCGCGAGCACTCTCACCCCACTGTCTCTCTATTTTTTTTTTTTTTCCCCACCTCAGTTCATTAGTTCTACCCTTTTATTAAATCCTAACCTCCTGGTATTTCACTTCCCCCTCCCCACCAGAGTCAGGATTTTCTGTTGACTTAGTTTGAGCTCAGCTCTGAGTTCACGAGTGCGGCCCTGTTGCGCACAGCTCTGACGTCACACACAGCCCTGAGGGCACGCACCATTTACGTATATCCTGAATGGCGCCTGCTCTTTGTCTCTTGCCCGCCTTTGCTAGGTGGGCGGAGAGAGAAACTCGTCCGGACTGGTCTCCCCCACCCCTATTTCTCTTTCTTCTCTCCTGAAGTTAGCCTGGTGAGCTCTCTCTGCGCAGCCTTCAGCCCAGCTCTCTCTCTGCCGCTTCCTCAGCCAACGTCTGGGATCACTGAGCTCACCTCCAGTGCGGATGTGAAGACTTGGAGCCAGAGCCGTGAGCATCCTTGCTCTCGCCGCAGGTTAACTGTGTCTCCTCCACCAGATCCAGAGGAGTTTCCTCTGCATTTTTCCCCCTGGGCCCTTCCCTGTATTCACTGCAATTCCTCTTATATCAACCTATCTTTCCCGGATTATCAATGTGCGACTTCACTATTCGCCATCTTGGCTCTGCCCCAAGATTCATTTTCAATTATCTTTCTATACAGAAGATTGATTTAGTATTTATTAAGTAAAGATTGCATCAGTTTGCACCCACACAGAAACGCAAAGTGTAAAAATACTGTTTCAGTACTAGTTATAGCATCACTGCATATTGGACAACACATTAAGAACAGATCCCACATGAGAAGTAAGTACACAGTGACTCTTGTTGTTGACTTAACAATTTGACACTCTTGTTTATGGCGTCAGTAATCTCCCTAGGCTCTAGTCATGAGTTGCCAAGGCTATGGAAGCCTTTTGAGTTCGCCGACTTCAATCTTATTCCGACAGGGTCATAGTCAAAGTGGAAGTTCTCTCCTCCCTTCAGAGAAAGCTACCTCCTTCTTTGATGACCTGTTCTTTCCACTGGGATCTCACTTGCAGAGATCTTTCATTTAGGTCTTCTTTTTATTTTCCCCAGAGTGTCTTGGCTTTCCATGCCTAAAATCCTCTCATGGGCTCTTCAGCCAGATCTGAATGCCTTAAGGGCTAATTCTGAGGCCAGAGTGCTGTTTAGGACATCTGCCATTCTATGAGTCTGCTGTGTACCCCGCTACCCATGTTGGATCCTTCTCTCCCTTTTTGATTCTATCAGTTAGTATTAGCAGACACTAGTCTTGTTTGTGTGATCCATTTGACTCTTAGACCTATCAGTGTGATCAATTTTGAACTGAAGATGATCACTTGGACTAGTGAGATGGCATTGGTACATGCCACCTTGATGGGTTTGTATTGGAATCCCCTGGCACATTTCTAACTCCACCATTTGGGGCAAGTCCGATTGAGCATGTCCCAAATTGTACATCTCCTCCCTCTCTTATTCCCATTCTTATATTTAACAGGGATCATTTTTCAGTTAAAATATAAACACCTAAGAATAATTGTGTGTTAATTACAGAGTTCAACCAATAGTACTAGAACAAAAGAAAACAAAAATACTAAAATGGATAAAGTATTACATTGTACATCAACAGTCAGTACAAGAGCTGACCAAGTCACTGTTTCTCATAGTGTCCATCTCATTTCAACATGTTTCCCCTTTGGTGCTCAGTTAGTTGTCGCCAATCAGGGAGAACATATGATATTTATCCCTTTGGGACTGGCCTAATTCACTTGGCATAATGTTTTCCAGATTCCTCCATCTTGTTGCAAATGGCTGGATTTCATTGTTTTTGACTGCTGTGTAGTATTCTATAGAGTACATGTCCCATAATTTCTTTATCCAGTCTACTGTTGATGGGCATTTGGGTTGGTTCCAGGTCTTAGCTATTGTAAACTGAGCTGCAATAAACATTAAGGTGCAGACAGCTTTTTTGTTTGCCAATTTAATTTCCTTTGGGTAAATTCCAAGGAGTGGGATGGCTGGGTTGTATGGTAGGGTTATATTCAGGTTTCTGAGGAATCTCCAGACTGACTTCCATAGTGGCTGAACCAGTTTGCATTCCCACCAACAGTGGGTTAATGTCCCTTTTTCTCCACATCCTCGCCAGCATCTGTTGTTGGTAGATTTCTGAATGTGAGCCATTCTAACTGGGGTGAGATGGAACCTCATTGTGGTTTTGATTTGCATTTCTCTGATTGCTAGTGATTTTGAACATTTTCCCATGTGTCTGTTGGCCACTTGGATTTCCTCTTTTGAAAAATGTCAATTGAGGTCCTTGGTCCGTCTCTTAAAATCACATTATTTTTTTAAATATAACTTTCTGCTCCATTAAAAATATTTCCATCTAAATTTTACTTACACATGTTTTATATGTCTAGTTATTGCCCTACAGGTCAGAAAGGCCCTGAGTTTATTTTGCACAAATTTTTTTCTCTGCTTTTCATATTGGATAAGACATTTTAAGTTGAGACACTTGTATCTTCTATTTTCATTGGCTATTAAGCACATCCAGTAAATTTTTCGTTTCAGTCCTAGAATTCCTATTACATTCCTTTTTATTGTGTTTTCATTTCAAGGTTGAAATTTACCATTTTCATTCATTAGTGCCATATTTTTAATACCTTTGTACATTTTCAAAAGTAGCTGTGAAGTCTTTGTCACTCGATTTCAACATTTAGATCATCTTAGTGTTTGTTTCTAATTGCTGCTTTACTCTTAACAGATTATGGGTTTTCTAGTAAGGGTTAGATTGTATTCTAGTGATTAAAGTAGATATTTGTAGCAACTCTGGATTTTGTTATCTTCAGAAAAGTTTCAATTTTTGTTGTCTAAGGCAGTTATCCTGTCCAGTGACAAATTCCAATGTGTGTCCCTTTAAGAATGAGCAGGCTGGGGCAACACTGGGGCACAGCTGGTGAAGCCTCTACCTGTGATTCTGGCATCTCATATCCAAGTGCTGGTTTCAGTCCTGGCTGCTCTGTTTCTGATCCAGATCCCTACTAATATGCAGAAGATGGCACAAGTCCTTTGGTCCCCACCACCCACATGGGAGTCCAGGATTCAGTTCCAGGCTCCTGGCTCAGCTCTGCTTGTTTTGGCCATTTGGGGAGTGGGTCGGCAGATGGAAGAATTCTTTCTCTATTTCTCCCTTTCTCTCTGTATCATTTTGCCTTCCAGATAAATAAATTAAAATAAATTTTAAAAAATATTTAAAATACAAAAAGCAAGAGGAAGATACAATCTGTTCTCATTTTTTAAAAAATTTTTTCAGTTATTGTGCCCTGAGACTCTTTGTATTTTTCATGAACATGATTATTTCAGGTGTCAGCCTAGCATTGAGCAAGATTTTAAAAATATTAGGGCTGCACCCAACATGAATATAACTCTCTGATTTTTGGAACATGCCCTTGATGGTCATTCTGGCAACCACAAAATTAACACTGTTTTCCAGAAACAGTTAAGATCCTGGCTCTCTGCTTGATTTCATCCACTTAGTGTAGTATCTGTAAGAGAATGCCATCTGGTCATAAGCTGTACAATACAAGTTTCACATTGATTTTTCCCTCATAACATATAAACTCAATCCAATTTCTGTTTGCTTTTGGTTGCACTCTCATTCCTTTTTTTTTTTTTTTTAAGATTTTTATTTATTTTTGATTTGAGAGGGAGAGTATAGATGAGAGGGAGTGACAGAGAGAATGGTTTTCCTTCCATTGGTTCACTCCCCAAATGGCTGCAACATCTGGAGCTGTGCTGATCCAAAGCCAGGAGCCAGGTGTTTCCTCCCGGTCTCCTACGTGGGTGCAGGGGTCCAAGGACTTAGGCCATCCTCCACTGCTTTCCCAGGCCATAGCAGAGAGCTGGATTGGAAGTGGAACAGCTGGGACTAGAACCAGCCTCCATATGGGATGTGGGCGCTGCAGGCAGAGGATTAACGTGCACCACAGTGCCAGCCCTGGTTGATCTCTCATTCCTTCAACTGTGTCTTAAAAAAATATTGCTTCAGAGAATAGGCATTTGGCCTAGTAAATAAGCCATACACCCACATATCCACATGACATATAAGAGTTATGTGGAAGGCCGGCGCCGTGGCTCAATAGGCTAATCCTCTGCCTGCAGCGCAGGCACACCAGGTTCTAGTCCCAATCGGGGTGCCAGATTCTGTCCCGGTTGCTCCTCTTCCAGTCCAGCTCTCTACTGTGGCCCAGGAGTGCAGTGGAGGATGGCCCAAGTGCTTGGGTCCCTGCACCTGCATGGGAGACCGGGAGGAAGCACCTGGCTCCTGGCTTTTAATCGGTACAGCGCTGGCCGTGGTGGCCATTAGGGGAGTGAACCAACGGAAGGAAGACCCTTCTCTCTGTCTTTCTCTAAGGAGTTATGTGGTAACATACAAGAGTGCCTGGGTTTCATACTAAACTCTGCAACACTTAATTCCAGTTACCTGCTAATGTACATCCTTGGTAACAGTGGTGATGACTCAAATAATTGAGTTCTTGCTTCCTACACAGGAAACCGGGATGGAGAGCCTCATTCCTGACTTTGGCCTGGCCCAATTCTGTCAGACCCAGCTCAGCTAGGCCAAGCCCTGGCCCTGGCTGTTGCAAGCATCTGGGAAGTCAATCTGTAGAAAGGAATTCTTCCTCTTTCTGCCTCTCAAATATAAAATACTGTTCCAGAAATTACATTGTCAATTTTAGCACACCATTACCAGAAGCAGATGTTCAGAGTGTCATTTTTAATTGATTCAATTACAAAGAGTTGCAAGATCATTGTTCGCTTGAGGAAGAATTTATGAAGCTGTTTGTCCAAGTAAAAATAATGCAATTATAGTTTAGTGAGTTTGGGAATAATGGTGATACCTTAGTTCAGAGAGTTAAGCCATCTTGAAATTTTAAAAATTAAAAGTTTTCAGTAAGGAATATTTTAAGTAGGGGGAATATTATTTCATATATTTTAAATTTAATGCTACTTATTTTTCTTTTTTTTAATTTTTTTTTTTTTTACAGGCAGAGTGGATAGTGAGAGAGAGAGAGACAGAGAGAAAGGTCTTCCTTTTTGCCGTTGGTCCACCCTCCAACGGCCGCTGCGGCCGGCGCATCTCGCTGATCCGAAGCCAGGAGCCAGGTGCTTCTCCTGGTCTCCCTTGCAGGTGCAGGGCCCAAGCACTTGGGCCATCCTCCACTGCCTTCCCCGGGCCACAGCAGAGAGCTGGCCTGGAAGAGGGGCAACTGAGATAGAATCCGGCGCCCCAACCGGGACTAGAATCTGGTGTGCCGGCGCCGCAAGGCAGAGGATTAGCCTAGTGAGCCATGGCGCCGGCCTAATGTTACTTATTTTTCTTATACTTGAACTGTAGAAAGAGAGAGTTCTTTGATATGCTGGTTCGCTCCCTACAGTGCCTGAACAATCAGCACTTGGCTAGGCCAATGTCAGGATTCCACATGAGTCTCCTAATGGTGGCAGAGGCTCAAACACTTGAGCCATCATCTGCTGCCTCCTGTGATGCATAACAGGAAACTGGACTAGAAGTGGAATAGCTGGGACTCAGATCAGCTTTCTGATATAGGATGTAGGCGCATCAAGTGGCAGGTTTACATGCTGTGCCACAACGACTCCTGTCTCATGTACACTTTAAGAGATCACTTTAGCTATTGTGTATATGGTAAAATTTTAAGGTTTCTGATTCAAAATGCAGATTTTGAGATACCTATTTGATATTCAAGGAATTATGACCCATAAACAATTGTATAAATATTTATGTCTGGAAATAAGTGAAGAAGTTGAGGACACAAAATTGTTAATTATTATAGAGAAATTACTTTAAAGAAATCACAGGATGGGGGAGAGAGAGAATGAGAGAATGAATCAAATATGAGACCAGCTCTGGGATACTCCAACACTTACAAATATGGTAGATAATGTCTATCAGGAGTTAAAAGGTAGCTACATGAACAATGATGAGTTTGGTGTCATAGAGTATGAAGGAAAAGCACATTTCAAAGAGAAACATAGGAAGTTAATAAATAACTGCTGAGAGTAAGCTGAACATGAGGAAAAGGTTTCGACCCCCTGGTATCAGGAAGTCATTAGTGATTCTCACGATCATATTTTAATGTACCGAGGGAGAAAAATATTACTTCTCATGAATCACATAGTGAACAGGAATTAAAGAAAAGAACTGGTATAACATCAACTGTTTTGAGAGGTTTCAATATGAATGATAACATAAAAATGGAGAACTCACTGGATTAGCTCTGGTGTCCAGGGAGATTGTTTGCCTTTGGCAAGATTAATAATGTTTGATAGAAATGAGCATGACCTAATTGAGCAGGAAATGTGTCGATTCAGAAATGAGGCATTGGACGTGTTTTTATCCTGATGGGTATGATCTAATAGAGGGAAATTGCTGAATGAGAGTGAGACATAAAATGAACGAATGGAATATTTGGGGAAATGGAGATGGAATGGCTTTCAGAGCACAGGTAGGAGTAGGCTTGTGAAATGGACAGCCACAATTCGGTAGCAGGGAGAGTCTTTTTTCTATTGTGTGCGAGGGGTATAATACTTAACTACTACTTTCCATCATAGAGCAAAACCCATTGCAGACATTTCATACTTTTAACTATTTCACATATTAAAACGTATTTAAAAAAACTTAAGAGAACAGAACATGATGGAAGATATACTGATCTTGAAGCAAGTGCTTGGTTTTACACCCAACGCTCTAGACAGAAAACAGAAGTGGTTCTAACATGATGACTTCAGTTCATTGTCCTAGTGATAGTAAAATGAAGTTCTTTAAGAATTTTTAATTGTGCTCTGTGTAAAATAGAGATAATAGTATTACTTTGTACTGCTAATGTGAAATTAAACAAGACGAAAACATGAAGTGTTGTCACAGAGTTTGGGAACAATTAATGCTTATTATTGATTTAATAATGTTTAATTCAAACTATCTCTATCAAAGTGTTATAAATAAATAAAATAAAAAATAAATGCCAGTTAGTAGCTTTCTGATCATCTAACAGAGAAAAAAGTAACAAAATTTACTTTTAACATATCTTAATCAATATTAATGCATAGAAACATCAATAACAAATATCATAACTCTAAATAGATAATATATAAGATTAACTTTAGTAGTAAACTGGAAGTTCAGATTAAAGGATAAATATGATACCATTTTTGTTGTCAACCAAATTGTCAAAGATTAAAGAGAAACAATATAGTGCACTAACACCATATGTGGATAAACTATTGGAAATCTGCTATAAATAAAGTCAATTACATCTTTTACAATAACAAGCTAAGCAGTCCTATGAATATATTAAAGTAACAGTTGTGACCTTCTTAGTTTAAACTGACACGTCATTAAGGCAGGTGTTGGGTCACACTCATCAGTGCAGCATCAGTAAAGCACTATTTACATGGAAATGTTTTTAAAATGTAAATTCGTGTATATTATTTATATTTACATATAAGGCATTTATGTAATAAAGGGGAATCATCCAATTCAATTTGGTTTTTATAAAATAAGAAAATGAACTAATGATATCATATCATTTCCTCGTATAATGATGGAGGGCTTGCTTTCTTGGTGCCGGTGATGATGGCAAACTTGGTGGAGAGGTAGGCATCTAGAGATCAGGAGATTATGAAAGCTATAGCATGCTGTGTCAGTGGGGGTTCTATAGAGAAACAGAACCCCTGGAGATCTCGCTCTCTTTCTTGACCAAGAAACATAAGCAGAGATATTGAGAGAGGAAAAGAGAGATGCTTATTATAAGGAATTGGCTATACATGATTATAGAGGCTGAGAAGCCTTATGGCCTGGAGACCCAAGAAAACAGATGCTGTAGCTCTATTCTGAGCCTGAAGGCCTGAGAACCATGAATACAGACGATGTATATCCCAGTTCAAGGTAAGGAGAAGTTATATTCCAGCTCAGAAAGGCTGAGCGAGAGAGCATTCTCTCTTCCTTTGCCTTTATTTTATTCAGTCCTTAATGGTTTGAAGGAGGTCCACCTACTTTGGGGAGGAAAATCTACCTGACTCAGTCTATTGAGTCTGGAAATACCTGAAAAGAAACACCAGCAAATAGTATTTAGTTAGGTATCTGGGCATCCATTTCCCCAGCCAAGAACCACTATATAAATTTTCTTCCAAAATAAAGTTAGCTTTTAAGCAGTATATCATTTTTAACATTTTAATTTATTATTTATTTTGACTTTATTTGAGAGGGAAAGGGAGAGAGACACACAGAGAGAGAAAAACCCAAGTACTTGAGTCATCATGCTGCCTTCCAGGGTGCCTAAGCAGGAAGCTGGATTCAGAATCAGAGCTGAGACGCACACCCAGGCATTCTGATTTGGAATGTGTGTATCTCGAGTGCCATCTTTACTGCTGTATCAAGTTCCCTCCCTTGTAGCATGTTATTTATGAAGAGTTATGATCACTATAATTTCATAACTAAATAATATAATTTAGAAGTACTACATGATTACAAAGTATTTCCTGCATAGGGAAAAAGAAAAAAAAAAGTTTTTCTTTTATAATGGCTATATATTGGCATTATCTAGCTTCCTTTTTTTCTCAAAAGATTTATATCAGTACTTCTATAGATGTTGTAGGCTATATGAAATTGATTCAACTAAAACTATTTCAGGCTAATTTGCTGGCAGCATAAACTATTTCAATTAGTTGTTGTGAGTTGGCAAATCATATTTTCTCTTTATGCACTCACTCAAATCACAAAGCCAAAAATACTCGAAATCCCCACCATATAATATGCTTTGGACTTTTCTTTACTTAAATTATTCTTGAAACATGAGATTTTTTGAAGTTTGAAAAATGGAACTCAATACTTGTACCATTATCAACTTTTAAACACTATACATACAAATTTCAGTTATAGTAAATCATGTCTAAAATTTTTTCAATTAACATATAATTATACATATGTTTATTGGGTCCAGTGACAATTTGATACATATATATAGATTCTATAATGATAAAGTCAGCATAATTATAATTTCTAGCTCCTTAAATGTTTATCATATTATTATGTTGGGAGCCTAACTTCTCTCTTCTAGTTTTTCATAAAATATATAATAATCAATCATTGTAAACTATAGTCACCCTAATGTGTTTCAGAACACTAAAACTTCTTTCTTCTGTCAGTGTATTGGTATTCATTATCCAACTTTCCTGTGTCTGGCCTTTCAAAGTCATGATGTTATATTAAATAAATTCAGCAAACACATTCTTTCTACTGCAAAATTTTTTGAAATATCATCGTTACTCATTTTCATTCTTCCTAATAGAATATTCTTTTGTTAATAGGTAATGTTTTATGACCATATGGTTTCTCATTTTGGATAACTTATAGTTGGAGTGATAATAATGATTTCCTCATAGTTTCCAACAGAGACCCAAAAGTGAAAAATGAAATCTTACAAATCTTTCTAGAAATCCTGGCATCCACTTTAAAAGTATTTAGGTGAGAGTTTCTTTCTGATGTTTTGTTTTATTTTCTTATTATTATTTAGACAGAGCCATACTTTAACATGTGTTTTCTTGAAATGTAAATGCAAATAAAAACCATACAATTTCTATGCTTTAAACCAAAAGATGATATATAGTGTGGTAGACAATTCCTAAACCTGAAGTCAGAGGAATGTAATTTCAAGTATAGCCTTTATTCCCAAGTCCTGTGCCTTCACTCCCTCTACCTCTCGATTCCTGAATTTTCTTAATCACCAGAGATGTACGCACCCAACACTTTCTATCAGACAGTCTGGTAGTGAATCACAGATGAAGGAGATAATTAATTCATAATATCTGACACCCACTGGATACCAGAGACAAGGTACTGTGATGTTGTTTTACACGCACGATTGCTTTTGTTGTTTTCAGCAACCCTGCGAGGCATACGTTGTGCTTGCCTTATTTTGATGGTGAAGAAAGTTAGTCAAAGAAAGTTTAAGCAACTTTCTCCAGGCCCTCTGATTGTAGTGGAGCCAAGTGCAAGCTATGTGACACTCATGTTCTTAACATGTCCACTGGTTGAGAGTATTATGTAACCAGAGGGTTTTGCACAACAAAGTTTCCACACTTATCTCTAAATTATTTGACCACCACTTTTACTATGTAACATTCTAAAGTAGAGTTTTAAAAATATATTGACTGGGTGTACTTCATCAGCCTTGTTTCTAAAAATGAGAGACTATTAATAGGTTAATTTGGTTAATGCAGTAGATTAAAAAATAATTGAACACCAAGATTTTTAAAGATTTTTTTAAAGGAAATAATGTTATTTTAGTCATATTTTATAAGCAGAGTGGCCAATTGTCCCAGTGTGCCTGTGATTCAGCAAGTTCCCTAGACATGGGACAATGGGTGCAGAAGCTAAGAAAGCCCTTGGCCAATCAGGATGAGTTGGTCATCCTACTTTAATCTCAACATTCACATTCTTTAATTAAGTGAGACCATGTCTAGTTTCCAGCATAAGAGATACCCTTGAAATCCCTTCCAGGTGATCTGAGGGTTTCCTGTCCTACTGTTCCTTGCCCAAAGAGAATTTATACAGGAATTCTTATCCTCAAATATGATTCATTGACAATTAAACTGAAATAAACATACAAAATTGCATGATTGTAGAATCATACTGGTTTTGCTACAAGTAAGAAAAATAAATTCAAGATTGTGCAACCAAGAAAGAAAAAATTCTTTTAGTGACTGGAGGTGTCTCAGAGAAGTCAGTGCAATGGGCGTGAAATTGGCCTTCAGGAAGGACTCAAAACCAGGGATAAAAGGACTTTGCTTTCGTTTTTTGTTTGCTCTTCTTTTTGTATTTCCTCCTGTTTCTTTTCCCCAACTTTGTGGTTTCTTAAGTTTATGTGATGAAAAACATGAAAAATGGAGCTAAGGTATTAATGTATTGCAAGTTAGAGGAACAGCCTTAAGAAGAAAAGAAATTATGTCTTCAGGCTCCAACTTAAAATTACTGGGAAAGAGAGCAATGATTAGCCTTCAGTCACTGATCAACTGAAACCAGGGACCAGGGTCATGCTATAGGAATATGACTGCCAAGAATCACTTCTGAGCCTGTGGATGTGCTTGTGCAGGGACAGTCTCTAGAAACAGATAGAGCTGAACAGACAACAGACGAGGCATCTGATATACTATCTTATTTAGCTTACAGTGGCAGAAAATATCACTAACATTTGAGGTCATTTGGAGGAATAGAGAAGCTACTTCCTTCTCTAGGAAGTACTTCACAGAATAATTCAACTTACAATTGAGAAAAAAATGTTTACATAGCTTAACCAAATTGTTGACCGCTGTATTTCAGTTTATTTTGGTTCTTTGTTTCAGAAGGAATGGAAGATGGAGACAGGAAAATACAATTATGTCATCATTGCCTTGAAATCATATGACTAATATGGGCTTCTTCAAGAAGTCTTTTCAAATAATTTCAGCTCAGCCTATTTTTTCTTCTCTCTGAGTTTGTCTATATTTAGGGTTAATATCATTATATATTATTTGATGTATATTGTTTGATTTTAATAAGCTAATGTTACTCTAGAGAGATTATACATATAAAGTGCTTGGAACAAGGTCAATGTTTGTACATTTTCTAATATCTCATTTTCTCTTGATGTTTATCTTTCTTTTTCGTCCTCTCAGCTTTCTTTCTTTTATCATCTCTTTCATCTTTTCAGGAAATCTTCAAGGTATGTTTCCATAGTCTGGATGCTGGGACAGAAAAATGTTTTGAATGTTTGTGTCCTCTCTTTCCTACCCTGTTCAAATTCATATGCCTAAATCCTACTCCTCCATGAGATGTTATTAGTTGGTGAGCAACTGGGAAATAATTAAATCATGGGAGTAGGGCCTTCATGAATAGAATTTGTGCCCACATAAAGGAGAACCAGAGTTCTCCTTTTTTTGTCCTAGGAAGATACAATAAGAAGTATGTAACCTGCACTGTTTGGTGAAAATGTAAATCAGTACTGGCATTGTAGGAAACGGTATAGAGGTTTCTAAAAATACTAAAAATAGAACTATCATAGGATCCTACAATACCAGTACTAGCTGTTTATCCAAAGGAAATGAAATCAGTTTGTTGAAGAGACCCCCATTCTCCCATGTTTATTGCAGCACAATTCAGAACACATAAGAGACGGAAACAACTGAACTGTCCATCTACTAATGGATGGATATGGAAAATGTGGTCCATATACACAATGGAACACTATTCAGTCACAAAAATATAAAATCTGGGGGTGTGAAACAACAAGAATGGACTTGGAGATCATTCTATTGTAGTTAATTTATTTTCATTTATTTGAAAAACAGAGCTAGAGAGATAGGGACTAAAACTAAGAGAACTTCCATCCATTGGTTCACTCTCCAAATGCGTGCAATAGTGAGGGCTGGGCAAGGCTGAAATCAGGAGCCCAGAACTCAAGTCAGTTCTCCCACATGTGGCAGGAACCCAAGGACTGGAGCCATCATCTGTTCCCTCCCTGGGTGCTCATTAACAGGAAGTTAGAATCAAAATCAGTGGCAGGACTCAAACCCTGAGTTGTGGGCATAAATAGAGATCAAAATACAAGACTTATACCCAGTTTCTAGAAGTGGAAGAAGCTGAGTAGGTAGCCATGACCGTCTGAATCCAGGGTGCCACATTTGTCACACAATGCATTGTTATATATGTGCCAGTCCTAGGCCAAATGATCTATTTTTACACCTCCATGTCCTTGGCTACACTAATCTAGAATTTAATTGACCAATTCTCAGTCTTATGTTTTCTAACTACTTAAATCATTTCACATTTTAAGACCCTCACCATTGTCAATTTTTATTTGAAATCTAATTGGAAGCTTCTAATTGGAATTAATCATGTCTATTTATAAGATACTCAATTAGTAGCATTCACCTTAGGAGAATTTGAATGGTAATACATCAATTTATAAATTTCTTAATTGTAGAGGTACCATTTACTTGTCCTTGAATATCCATGATCTAGGTCAACATATAGAAATAGATATTCGACTTCTTCTAAATAGATTGAACTTTCTGAGCAAAAGCCTGTATGAGAATTTCTTTACTATCCCTTTCCCTATTAGTCTTTCTTTTGGTGTTACCTCTAAAAAAGAGCATCTTTGTGCCCACATGAAATATATTATTGGGTCCAGTGTTTTGTCAAAGTGGGTTAAGGTCCAGGCTTGTGGTGCCAGCAACCCACATGGGTGCCTCTTTGAGTCCCAGCTGCTCCACTTTTGATCTGGCTCCCTGCTGGTACCCTTGAAAGGGCAGTTGAGGATGGCCCAGGTGCTTGGGCCTCTGAACCCACATGGGAGACACAGAAGCAGCTCTTGGCTCCTGGCTTAGGCCTGGCCCAACCCCGGTCATTGTGGCCATTTTTGGGGTGAACCAGAGGATGGAAGACCTCTCTCTGTCTCTCTATGTCTCTAACTTCTCTGTAACTCTGCGTTTCAAATAAACAAAAATAAATCTTTAAAAATAAATAAATAATAAATAAATAAATAAAGATTTCCCTTTGATGTGAAACATTCTATCTCTAGTTTTACTTGTACTTTGATAATATTTCATATTACATCCTAAGTAGACTTATTACATATGCAAAATTTGAGATAAGAATGAACCAATGATGAATATCTAATTAAGATATTCAAAACAATGTGTGTGCATGCATGTGCATCATGTGAGTGTGAGCAAGTGTGAACATAAGCTGGAAGTTGCCTCTCAGGAGCTGTGATATCTTTAGAGATGATGATCACCACCCACAATCCTGGGAAAGATCTTTTTGTCCTCCTGCCAGTTTCTGATTTTGTGATGAGTGTGAAATGACAAGATGCCATTATAATTTTGTTTGCTGTCAATGTCCTTATGGGATTTGATGAAGTGTCAAATAGTGGAATGCTTAGAATGTGTTAAGAAATAGAACATTTGTTGCATGAAGTAAATGTTGACACTCTTTTCAAATTTGTTAGGGAAACTCCTGGAAGACTTAAGAAGGTGAAATTCTTGTACAAAGTATGTTGAGCAGTGAATTTCCTAATTCTTTACTCCATGAAAAGCTAAGCTATAGTTAGCAAGATAGTCAAACATCTTACCCCAAAGAACAATAATAATTATTAGAAGAACTGCTTGGTAGCAATTGAACTGCACCTATTCTGTGATTGTATTTGAAATTTGATATAGTATATATATATTTGAACCAATTAAATGTAGCCAGTGTCAAATCTAATCAGATTTATTTTAGAACTACTGACCCTATCTTTATGTTGAGAGTTAAAAATACTGAAATATCTATAAACTATTGCATGAATGAAATAGGGTTTCCATGAGTCAACAAATAGCAATGTGACGAAACACACTTGGAAGTGGTTGAATGTCATCAAGAGATTTCCTGTCAAGATGGGATATTATTTACTAATTTGTCATATCCTTTACATGTCAGCCACATCACAAAGCAGAATGGAAGTCAGATGGGTCCAACACAGAGTCTAAAATGAAGTAATTATTTATGGAAAGGTAGACAAGGGAAGTTACTATTACTCCTAGCCTTTTTTTCATTCTATTTTGTCTCTCTAATATCCTCCTTGTGTCTGCATTAGAAAAACTCCAAGAAGCTTAGTCAACGAAGTCTGGAAGAGTCAGGTTTTTTTTTTTTCTTTGTTTTTTGTTTTTGTAGTGTAGGATAGGTATAGGCAGATCATAAATCTGAGAGGAGAGAATGCTATCAGAAAAAAAAAAACAAGCATATTCTGTGATCAAATTCATAGCAATGAGGAAAAATATGTATAAATCTCTAAAATGAAAAACTGATACCTGTAAATAAATCAAAATGAACTTATTTACATTATATAAGTTGAGTGGCAATAACAACGTGGACAGGGATGAAGCTATGAGCTAGCTGCTAGTGGTTTAGTCTTAAATATGATCTTAAATGATTAGTGCCTTCATTCATTTATTTATTTGAAAGACAGAGTTATATAGAGAGGAATTATATATTATATATGGAAATCCTTGAAGCAATACTGAATCATAAAACTATGTCAAGGGCCCAGTGTTGTGGTGTAGCAGGTAAAGCTGCCACTTGCTGTGCTGGCATCCCATTTGGGCACTTGTTTGACTCCTGGCTGCTCCACTTCCTATCCAGCTCTCTATTAATGCATCTGCGAAAGCAGCAGCAGATGGCCCAAGTTCCTGGGCTCCTGCCACCCACGTGGGTGACCCAGAAGAAGCTCCTGACTTCTGGCTTTGGCCTGGCCCAGCCCTGACCATTATGGCCATTTGGGGAGTGAACCAGCAGGTAGAAGACCTCTGACCTCTGTCTCTCCCTCTCTCTCATTCTCTGTTTTTGTAACTCTACCTTTTAAATAAATAAAATAAATCTTTAAAAAAAATACTATGTCAAACAGACATTTAGATTCTGACAGTTAAACATTATAAAATCCTCTGCTTTCTATAGCCTATTCCTTTTTTTTTTTTCTGAATGGTCACTGTTATTTTATCTAAATCTTAACTTTATATGTTGCCTTTTGCTCTTCATTATCAAGTGACAAAATATGTAGAGAGAGAAACAGTTGTAGAGAACCCTGATATGGAAATACCAGTCATTCAGGAAAAGTACTTAAATGCACTTTTGAAGTTACAGGAGGGGGCCATTATCTTTAAAGCTGTCCTAGGGACAATCAGAAGATTTTGTTTTCAGATTTTCATCACTAGATAAGACTGCTATTGTGTAATGTAGTTTATCCATAGCATGGTTTGTTACCTTAGCAGTGATAATTGCTTGCATAGTGAATTATTCATCTGTACAGACTTGGAATACAAATAATTCAAACCTCACATTCAAACTGATGTTACCATTTTATGAGTTTTCCAGCAACCCATTCATAAAATTTAGTTTTACAGTTCATCTCAGCCTCTGGAGTTCCTGCTGTTTTTCTTAGAAAAGGAACTTTCTTCTTTTTTCTTTATTGCATTGAAACAGAGGAGTAAGTTTGGTCTTAAACAAACTAAGAACTTAATCCTCATATTATCAACTACATGTAGGGCATGGGTCAAAATGTCAACTGAATGCTATGCAGAGCACACTGGGCAACTTTCCAAGTCCATGATGCTGATCTTTCCATATTGAAAGAGGAAATTCTGAAGAATGAAAATGGACCATTCTATGCCCTGTGAATTCCAAGAAATCTATTAAGTTTCACTATTTCTAGAATCATCAACCAGGTACATGACATACTGAGCTGAAAGGTTAATTTTCTTTTTGTATTTCTTGCCTCTTCACCATGAGTTCTGTCCACAATAGGTTAATGTATGCAGGTAGTTGCTATGACCAATAGTGATGCAAGATTGGAGATTGATAGCCATAGAGTTTTGCGCGGTGATAAAAAAACAAAACAAAACAAAACAAAAAAACAAAACAAAACAAAAACCTCTAAAATTGAGGCTGGCACTGTGGTGCAGCAAGGTAAGCTGCTGCTTGAGCTCCTGGCATCCCATACCATAGCACTGCTTCCAGTTCTAGCAACTCTGCTTCCAATCCAGCTCCCTGCTAGTGCACCTGGGAGGGAGTAGATGATGACCCAAGTACTTGGGTCCTGGAAGCTCTCTCTCTATTTCTTTCTCTTTCCCTCTGTCTCGTGTGTGTGTGTGTGTGTGTCTTTGTATCTATATATCGATAGATAGATAGATATTTCCCCCACCTCCTCTGTAACTCTGCCTTTCAAATAATAACTAGATCAAATATTTTAAAAATATATAAAATTTACTGTAGTGATGGCTGCAAACTTTGAAAATAAAAGCCACTGAACTGTACAAATTAAAAGGGTAACTTGTGGGGCCAGCGCTTTGGCATAGTGAGTAAAGCCATCCCCTGCAGTGCTGGCATTCCCATATGGGCGCCAGTTCAAGGCCTGATTGCCCCACTTCTGATCCAGCTCTCTGCTATGGCCTGGAAAAACAGTACAAGATGGCCCAAGTCCTTGGACCCCTGCACCCATGTAGGAGACCCAGAAGAAGCTCCTGGTTCCTGGCTTTGGATCGGCTCAGCTCTGGCCATTGAGGCCATTTGGGGAGTGAACCAGTGAAAGGAAGACCTCTCTCTGCCCCTGCCTCTCTCTAATTCTGCCTTTCAAATAAATAAATAAATCTTCATATAAAAAAGTGTAATGTATATGAATGAATAAAGATGTTAAAAGTGAACATGATCACTTCTTTCCTGGCATGCTGCACATAATCTTCTTCCATCTAGTAAAATCTTATCAACAGTGTTGCTTAATATGTCCCAGTCAGTATCCTAAATACAATATACGTATTTAATGTTTTTCATGCATTATCTCATTTAACCTTCCAATAAGTGTATGATGTTGATATTGTTGATATTCCTGTCCTCTTACTTATGGAGAAACTAAGGCAAAAAGAAGTGAAATTACATCACCAAGAATCATGCTGAATTAAATGGATTTTCCTGTGTGGAAAACAGAAAATGCAATGAATTGTGGCAACCTGCAGTGATAGTAGATCTAACACAATTTCTTCTTACAATCTCCTCAAACAATGAGCAAGGGCTTCTGAGTACCTTGTTTCCACATTCAAGCCCTTCACAGGAAATGGCTTCAAATTATAAAACTGATTTTTTTTTAAAAAGAAGACCTAAATGAAAGATCTCTGTGAGTGAGATCCCAGTGGAAAGAACGGGGCCTTCAGAGAAGGAGGTACCTTTCTCTGAAGGGAGGAGAGAACTTCCACTTTGACTATGACCCTGTCGGAATAAGATCAAAGTTGGCGAACCCTAAAGGCTTCCATAGCCTTGGCAACTCATGACTAGAGCCTAGGGAGATTACTGACGCCATAAACAAGAGTGTCAAATTGTTAAATCAACAACAGGAGTCACTGTATACTTACTTCTCATGTGGGATCTGTCCTTAATGTGTTGTACTATAACTAGTACTGAAACAGTATTTTTACACCTTGTGTTTCTGTGTGGGTGCAAACTGATGAAATCTTTACTTAGTATATACTGAATTGATCTTCTGTATATAAAGATAATTGAAAATGAAAAAAAAAACTTGGGGTTAAATTGGAAATTGCATAGAAAATTAATCAATTCTTTAAAAAATATCACGTAGGATCTCTGTCTTTAATGTGCTGTACATTGTGATTTAATGCTATAACTAGTACTCCAACAGTATTTTTCACTTGGTGTTGCTATGTGAGGGCAAACTGTAGAAATCTTTACTTAATATCTACTAAACTGATCTTCTATATATAAAGAGAATTGAAAATGAATCTTGATGTGAATGGAAGGGGAGAGGGAGCAGGAAAGGGGAGGGTTGCGGGTGGGAGGGAAGTTATGGGGGGGGGGAAGCCATTGTAATCCATAAGCTGTACTTTGGAAATTTATATTCATTAAATAAAAGTTTTAAAAAATGCCTGTAAAACAATTGTAAAACATCATCTACATTTATTACATTTACTTCTATGAATCACAAATTTCATATGTTTCTTCAAAAGTGCATTTTGTAAATTAAATTTGGTTAAAGAAACAAATTTTTGTACTAGGCTTTTAGGAGACTTGGATGCACAACATAGTCTTTGTACATGCTACGTGTTTATGTACTTGAGAATAAGAAAAAATAGATTATGTATAATTTGCAGAGTAAGGAATGGAGATGAAAATAAAAGATGATAAAATCCGGTACTGACAGACAGATGCATCTATTAGTTATGAAATAATTCATCCATCTTGTATTTAAGTTTTATGTTACAATTTAAGCCTTCAGATGAGCTTACAATACAGATTTATTAAAGGATACAAGAAGTAAACACAAGTGTTCTTGGGGAGGTCAAGTGGACTCTGCTGAGATCCACAGATCAAGCCTTCTTTTTCAGTCTTTTAGAGCTTTTATGATCTTCACACCTTTAGATCTCATCTTACATCTCCATCTTTTAGCCTCTGTTGATCTGCTTCTAAGAGTATTAGGTATGCCAAATATCCATCTATCCCAGCCTCTCCCAAATTAACTTTATATCTTAAGTTGTAATCATTGGTTTACTACATACTGTGTCATTCAGTTTTGCATCTTGAAAGAAGGAATCTGAAATATTACTGCTAAGCCAATGGAATGTCTTGTTTTTGGTTAAACGCCTCAACCATGGCCCACAGTGTAGAATCCCGTAGTACAGAAATATGTCTCAAATATGTCTCTCCAAAGTATATAGACAGAGAAGGTGTCAGAAGGAAATGCTAGGATGACCACCCATAAAGCAAGTTGTGGAATAGATACAGGTAGGCATATACACAGATATAATCTAAAGGGGTGACAAATGAGTCAGAGAGGGTCATTTTTCCAGCTGTACCTTAGCTTTTTGCTCTTTATCTCAGCATCTATAGCAAAATGCCATTAACTGGGTAGCTTCCCCAGTAGAAATTTAATTCTCACAATTTTGGAGACTGGAAAGGCAACTCACTGATGAGGATCTGCTTTCCTCCGGTGTTAGAGACAGCGCCTGTGAGCTGTGTCCTCCCCTGGTGTAAAGGACTAGTGAGTTCTTTGCCGTCTCGTTTACAAGGTCACTGATTCCATTTCTGAAGGTTCTACCTTTATGACCTGATTTCCTCCCAAAGGCCCATTTCTAATGCTACGACCTTGGAAATTAGAATTTCTATGTTTGAATTCTGGAAGAAAATGGATTTTCAGCTGTAGCATGCATACAGTTATATCTAGAGAAAGAAGTTTAACATCTTCGATATGAACTATTGTCAAATATCAATTCTTATATAGTGTCTGATTTCAGACTTTAAATGTACATATAATAAAAAGCAATTCTCATAAATAAGAAACAAAGTAAGGCCAGCGCTGCGGCTCAATAGGCTAATCCTCCGCTTGCGGTGCCGGCACCCCGGGTTCTAGTCCTGGTCGGGGTGCCGGATTATGTCCCTGTTGCTCCTCTTCCAGTCCAGCTCTCTGCTGTGGCCCAGGAGTGCAATGGAGGATGGCCCAAGTCCTTGGGCCCTGCACCCGCATGGGAGACCAGGAGAAGCACCTGGCTCCTGGTTTCGGATCAGCATGGTGTGCCGGCCGCAGTGGCCATTGGGGTTGAACCAACGGAAAAAGGAAGACCTTTCTCTCTGTCTCTCTCTCACTGTCCACTCTGTCTGTCCAAAAAAAAAAAAAAAAAAAAAAAAAAAAAAGAAACAAAGTAAATCAAAATGAGGAAAACTTATAAATAGTGCTAGTCATTTTTGTTTAAAGTTAGAACAAATTATCACAATGTGTATATCCTAGGAGATTGACAAAATCATGATGTGTTCCAAAGGCTGGGATCCTGCCATGATCTCCTGTGATGTTCACCTGTTGTTTTTGTTTCTGTTATTTTCAGTGTGGAGTTAGTCATAGCTCAAGTTTTCAGTCTTAAAATACACTTAGAAAACAACAGCTCATAGAATGGGATTATAACATCAATCTTCAGATATTAACAGAAATATTATGTATGACTGACATAGAGTTGGCACACCTTTCACTCTCCAACCACACTGCTGTTATATTCAAAGTCAATTACTTTATATTTGATGAAGACTATTATATTGGTGAAAACTCAAATGTCAGTGAAAGTTCTTTACTATTATCAAGCAATGTGATGTTGACTAAAGCCTCCTTGGCAGCAATTTATGTTCTGCAAATGAAATATTTAACTTTTATCATACTTCTACTCCAACACATCTTGTGTAGTGATAAAATCGGAAGGTACTAGCATTCTTTGCAGACAGCAGTTGAAATAAAGTGACGAATTATCTTGCATTCAAAGGTCAGAAATTATGAAGTTAAAGAGTAAGGATTATTAAACAATTAACTAATTTAATAATAATTAAACAAATACTTTAAGAGAAAACAAATATTTTAAGAGAAAATTATCCTTCCAAATTTCTGTGCTGTATGACTATAAATATAAGCACTATAGATACAAATATTTATTTTCCATCCATGCACAGATATTAAGAAAGTGTAGGACTGATTATCAACTATTGGTTTCTATGTGAAAATTCAAAAGAATTGTTAACTGCTTAACTAACCCTTATAAAGTGGCTTCCTCCCCCCTTTGGATTCCTTTCATTCTTATTCAAGTGTAGGAAAGTATTAGCATTTTTTAGTAACTGTCATTTACAAAATGAATACAATACAACTAACTTCTCATGGAGAACCCAAGATGACTCAACCCATTTATTTAAAAATAGTTGAATTTAATAAGAATCTTTTACTTGTAGTCTGAATGATTCTACATAATGCCACATAATTTGTTTAATCCTTTTCATTTTAAATTGGTAGCTTTGGCATTTAAGAGACTGACAAAAATGCAGAGTTGCTTTTAGATACTACTAATGAGTTGATATTCTTTAGATGTGGAGAGAGGTTATAAATGAAAAAGAGTTTGAAGCATTGTAGCTTTAATATTTAACATGCTATCTAGCACTAAAAAAATTCTTTAAAAAGTTTGTTGTGTCCTAGAAGAAATCTATTAGTGTCATGAAGAAACTTCTTCATTATCTTTTTTCTTAGGAAACAAGAACAAAAAGAAATACTCATTAACTTAGGCAATATAGGACAAGAGTTAAAATAAATTGCCATTTTCTTATTCTCTTGCCTCTGTTTACTTGAAGTCCTCATGTACTTTAGATAAGTTG
Source organism: Lepus europaeus (assembly GCF_033115175.1). NCBI lineage: Eukaryota > Metazoa > Chordata > Mammalia > Lagomorpha > Leporidae > Lepus > Lepus europaeus. The sequence continues at coordinate 136,003,169 of NC_084827.1, forward strand.
TGGAAGAAATGTCTTATAAAGTTCTCATTATAAATAGAGTCCTAGACTTTAACAGTCTTCATGTAGTTGGAAAGTAGGAAAATATATTTCTGCTAACGGGATTTTCAAGCTTTATTCTTGGACAAAAGAATGAGGTGAGACCTCACAAAGCTGAGCGTGGGACTTCTGTTAGCAACCAAAAGTTCTGATTTAAATCCTGTTTTAGCTCCCAGCCACCTGCATGTTATTGGAAAGTTATTTGCCTGCTTGCATGAGTTTCTGTATCTCATTTTAAAAATGAGACAATAGCTCCATCTTACAGAACTATCCTGATTACATAACAACACACAGACAGACCTGATGGCTGCTGATGGTGGGTAAGTATTATTTCTTCACATTTTCTATTTCAACAAAAAAGATAGGTACAGAGACCATCTCACATTGTAATATCTTTTGAGACAGGAGATCAATTGTATTTTACTTTCTGTTTTTGAGAGGTTTAGCGTGGCACCTCGTACTTAATATACATTTGACAATTATGGGTTAAGTTGAATTACATCTACTCTTTATGTCATGTACCAATTGCTAATTGCACATGTATAGTTGATAATTATTTTCATGGGTTATAAGATACAACAGGATGCAAAAAAAAAAAAAGCACTAAGGAGCATTTTCCTACCATGTGATTAAAATTATAACTTGGATTGATAATACTCAAAGTAAATTAATTGATCAAAGACTACCATTCTAGATGTTCTGTTAAATTTAAGATGCGTAATCCTATTAACTCTTGGTGACTTTGTTAAATTAGTTGCATTCCTTCAGTGTATGCACTTACATAATGGAAGGTTTGAACTAGATGGCATCTTAATTAACTTTGATTTTAAAATATTATAATTCTATTATCTATAAACAACTCAAAAGATTTCCTGTGGTAGCTCTCTCACAATGTCTGACTTATTTTTATGTTTTATTCTTGTAATTCTTTATATAACTGCATAATATGTATTTCATGTTAGCATTTTATATAGAATTGTAAGTTTTGAAATAAATAATACTACATTTTTCTGGCTTTGTTCTCAGTTTTATGTTCATAATTTTTATCAGTATTGAAGTCTATCATTTACTTTTACTGCCATGTAGTATTCTATTTGTACATATACTTAAATTTATACATGCATTTTTCTGTGGATTAATCTATGTACATTTTTTTTTGACAGGTAGAGTGGACAGTGAGAGAGAGAGACAGAGAGAAAGGTCTTCCTTCTGTTGGTTCACTCCCCAAAAGGCCGCTTTGGTTGGCACTGCGCCTATCTGAAGCCAGGAGCCAAGTGCCTCTTCCTGGTCTCCCACACGGGTACAGGGGCCCAAACACCTGGGCCATCCTCCACTGCCTTCCTGGGCCACAGCAGAGAGCTGGACTGGAAGAGCAGCAACCGGGACAAGAACCTGGCACCCATATGGGATGCTGGTGCCGCAGGCGGAGGATTAGCCATGAGCCATGGCCTGACATTATGTTCTTTAACGTATTTTACTACTCATTGCAAATTGACTTTATGAGATTGAACAAAATTTTATTTCTACCAGTTCTATATAAAAATGGGTTTGTATAAGCTATCTCATAATTGAATGTTGAAAAAATACGCAAACAAAATGTTGCTTGAGGCTGGCGCAGTGGCATATTTGGGTTAACGCCCTGGCCTGAATCACTGGCATCCCATATGGGCACCAGTTTGAGACCCAGCTGCTCCACTTCCCATCCAGCTTTCACTATGGTCTGAGAAAGCAGTAGAAGATGGCCCAAGTCCTTGGGCACCTGCACCCCTGTGGGATACCTGGAAGAAGCTCCTGGCTCCTGGCTTCAGATTGGCTCAGCTCCGGCTGTTGTGGCCATTTGGGGAGTGAACCATCAGATGGAAGACCTCTCTCTCTCTCTCTCTGCCTCTTCTCTGTCTGTATAACTCTGACTTTCGAATAAATAAATAAATCTTTAAAAAATAAATTCCCTAGATCAAAACTAGTAATTAAAAAAGTTTTTGTGAGACAAAATTTGCATTTGATTGTTAATTTCATTTGCATTAGTAAAATGACCAACATTTTTAAACTTGTTTCTTCTGTTTTGTAATATGTCTGTAAATATAATTTGTCCATTTAGTCCTTCTGCTTTCTTCCTTTTTTAAAGAACAGGCAGGACTACTTATTCTTCAGTGGCTCATTCGATCACACAGATGGTGCCAACCATAAAATGGTTTGTTTTCTTGAGCTGAATTGATTACTTTCCCATGAAAGAACTCAGGGAAATGAATTCTAAGTGATGCGACTCGTCCAATTCCCAGAAGCATAATGATTTTAGTAGGATGAGTTATTTTTGGTGATGAATTTTTCAGAAGAAAATATTTATATAACTCTGGAAAGTCAGTTTTCACATGCAAATTTACTCTTCTATGTTGTATGGAGTCCAGTTGTGAACTGCTTCATATTTTTCCATCACTGACATTTCAATATCCTTTTATTTCTTTTTAGTTTCTTTTTCTGTTCTACTCAGCTTATGCAAACCAACAAACATTGGACTGGGACCAAATTTCTAAAGATATTTACTTACCATCTTTCTCCTCTAATAGATGAATATAAGAATTGCTTTCAAAAAACCCCAGCTATGTAAGTTGGCTCTTAGCATTAACATTCATGACACTCATTTTCCTAATGAGTTCTCTTATATTCCTACACGTTTTAAACTACTCCCATTTCTACTTACTGAGTGTAATGAATTTTATTTAATTATACTTCATTTTATTGAAAATATTCATTAACAAATAGAGATTTTTAAGCATGTTCAAAAAGGTTATAAACTTCAATATTTTACTGACATTTAGTTCAAGGACATTGGAGTCAAACTATCTTGGATTGACATCACATTTCTGCCACCTTTGTGCCATCTATTAACTCCTATATAACACTGGGAACATCTGTGAGGTTCAGCATTGTGAGGAGTAAATGAAATAATTTTAAAAAGAGTATTACAATAGATAGCAAAGAGAGAGAACCCACTGACTGGTTTCTATCATAAGTCATCTAAATACTTTTAGTATCTTGTTGGCTATATTTGGGAAAGGGTTCCAAAGTAAATTTTAGAAAAGGAAAAAACGGAAAAAGTGAATATCAAATGGTTGGTTTAATAAAATGTGTACAAATTCTAGTTGCTGTATTAGTAGTTACTTTCTGGATACTTATTTTTTCAATATTATTTGGGATCAACCCCCAGCAATGGTGTCTAAGCTGTTTTCAGATTCTGAAGATTCTTTAAAGTGGGTAGATCCAGTATCTGCTCTGTCAGAGCAGCTTCACTTTTAATGTGCAAAGCATATTTTTTTTTTTTTTTACAAGCAGAGTGGACAGTGAGAGAGAGAGAGAGAGACAGAGAGAAAGGTCTTCCTCTGCCGTTGGTTCACCCTCCAATGGCCGCCGCGGCTGGCGTGCTGCAGCCGGCGCACCGTGCTGATCCGAAGGCAGGAGCCAGGTGCTTCTGCTGGTCTCCCATGCGGGTGCAGGGCCCAAGGACCTAGGCCATCCTCCACTGCACTCCTGGGCCACAGCAGAGAACTGGCCTGGAAGAGGAGCAACCGGGACAGAGTCCGGCGCCCCGACCGGGACTAGAACCTGGTGTGCCGGCGCCGCTAGGCGGAGGATTAGCCTATTGAGCCATGGCGCCGGCCTAGCATATTTTGTTTCTAAAAGGTTTCCACTTTGCTAGCAGATAAAACCTCTGACAATACAGGTATTTTGTGCAGGGTCCCTTGTTCCAAAATTACTAGGAATTTCAAGACAGTGAGAAGAGGTCATTAAACTACCCCTGATGGAACTGCACAGGTTGCCAGCCTAGGAAGCCAGCCCTGGAGACAGGCCAGGAAAAGCCCTCTGTGGACACTTCTTTGCAAGATTCTACTGCTGGGGCTTGGCAAAGGGCCATAGGGAGGGAGGTGGCCTGTGGCCAAGTGCACATCATCATCAGCAGGTGTCTCCTCCCCACTTCTGCTACTGTGCTGTTGAGGTTCTCAGTCATTAACTAGCACGCTGGCACTGTTTGCATGAATCATACCACTGTAGCCCTGTTCTGATGGAAAGCGAAGAGACTGGAAGTCAGCTCCAATATCATCTCAAACCAGGAGAAATGGAAAGTATTGGAATAGCTGTTTAGGTGTAGATTACACATATTCTTAAAATGTTCTCCACCTCATTAAAAAAATGAATTAGATACCTTATAACACATAGAGCGACTTGACTCTGGGAGGTATTCGTCCCCTGGAAGAGTCACAGTTGAACAAGAGAGTGTCCAATAAACTGCCGCTCCGTGTTTTAGTGTTTTTTCCTATTTTTTTAAATGCAGGCATAGCTCTTAGCCTGTGTATTGCATGCAATTGATAGTCCAGCAATGTCAAAGCTGCAGCCCTAATGAACCAGAGCATCCACGATGATGTGAAAGCTTTGATTATGTGTCTCTGCCTCAATTTGGGATAAAAGCTCTCAAGGCAAAACAAAATGGATAAACATAAAATAGTTTTCGTCAAGGATTCATTTTTTTCAGTCTCTTTCCCCGGTGTCTACTTCAAGGATGTAATATCTGAGAGATTTTCAGATTCCACTATCTATAAGCTTCGATTTAGGAGGCTTTTCTCTTAGGGATATCAAACTGCCAAATGTCAGGTGCCTTCAGATTTCTCTTTCTTTCAGACGATTTCCCTGCAATGTGGAAGCTGTGTTGCAAGGGATCATGTTTGTCGAAGGAATGTCGTAAAAATAGCACACATTCGAACAGCAGTTGCTTGAAATGAGAAAGCTACAGTACAGTAATGTCTGCCACAAGACCCAAAGCCCCTTGTGTATTTATCTGGATGTTGTGTAGCTCTGCCTCCGTCCCCGCTCCAGGACTCAGGTGGTTGCTCCCCAGCTGCTGAGAAGGATGCCAGTTCCAGGCTTGCGGCCAATTCCCTCTCTGTGAGCTGCCTTGGGCTACAGCAGCCTTTTCCCAGGGCAGCCTGACTGGGGTGTCTGTCAGACACAGGATTAAAGGCCTGATCCTCTTGCTCCAACTGGGAACACCTTTGAGGGCTCTCTATGCCAGCTTGAATTTCCTGTGGAGTTGGCCCAGGCCTCTGTTGTCGCTCTAGCACAGACTTCTGTCTGAGCCTAACTCTGCTTTCTTCCCTTTCTCCATAGGTGTTGATTACAACAGCAGGAGTGGCTACATGATTTGAGGGACCCAATGCAAAATGAAAATGCAGGTCCTTCGTTCAAGAATCAGAAAAAGTGTCCCAAAAGTACTAAATACAAAGCTTTCCCTTTCTAACATGGTATCTCTTTTGAGTTGTTGGAGTGTTTTAAAATTTAATTTTATTTTGTGTTAGAAGCAAAGACACAGGCAGATGGAGAGAAAGAGTTGCCATCTGTTGCTTCACTACCCAAATGTTAAAGACGGCAGGAGATGGGCCAGGTCAAAGCCAGGCGCTGAGGGCTCAATCCAAGTTTCCCATGTGGGTGTCAAAAACCCGTTAGTTGAGTTGTCACCAGTAGCTCCCAGGGTCTGTACTTTCAGGAAGACCGGATCAGGAGCTGGAGGTGGGTGTGGAATCCCTGCACTCAGATACGGGAAAGGGGTATCTTTACTGTTTGGCTAATTGCTTGTTTTTGGATGTGTGTGTGTGTGTGTGTTATTTTGCTACTTGATGACACTCAAAGTAATGAAAATAAAACATTTGTATTACTAACATGGACAGTACTGTTACTCTATGCCGGACAATGCCTGTTTTCAGTTGGCATACAAGAGGGTTTAATTCATGTTCGGAATCACTGTGATTTTACAATTCAGTTTACTATGATCTAGATGCTTCAGTCATCTCCAGATTCACACGTTGTGGGGGAGGGCATTTGGCAGTGGTTCAGATATCACTTGGGATTCCGTATCCCATATTGCAGTGCCTGCAAATCCCAGCTCTGTTTTCAATTCCACTTTTCTGTTGATGGTTTCCCTGGGAGCCAACAGGTTATGGCATGAGCACTTGGGTCTCTGCTACTCATGGGAGAAACTCACCTGGAGTTCCTGGCTCCTGATATTGGCCCGGCCTTGCCCTGGCTGTTGTAGGCATTTGAGGACTCTGGGCAAATGGAGACCCTCTCTTTGTCTCTGTGTGTCTCTCTCTTTCTGCCTTTCAAACAGAATTAAAATGAGTCAGTAAAAAATTGAAAATTCACTTGTTGGAACCTAACTGGCAATGTGATGGTATCAGGAGGTGTGGGGGGGGGGGCGCTTCATGGGGGTGATTAGTTTATGATGCAGAAACAATATGAATAGATAAATGTCCCTCTAAAAGCAGACCAAGAGAGCTACCTTTTGAGGACACAAGCAGGTGCCCTCTGCAAACCAGAGAGCAGCCTCCCATCAGACACCTGGATCTGCTGGTCCTTTCCTTACAGTTTCACTTCTCAGCCTTCAGAACTGCAAGAAATAAAATGCCAGCTTATGACATTTTGTTACAGCAGCCTGGATGGACTAGGACAATATTTATACCTCTCACATAATAGGGGTATTTATTTATTTTAGCTTTGTGCTCTCCCTTTGTATACACCTGAAGACAAGACATTTGACCCAGAATTATGCAGGGTAATATTGAAACCATGATTTAGATATCATGCATTTGGTGGTATGTGGAGTTTACTAGCATGTAGGATTTACTAATTTTGTTCTGATACAATTTTGTCCACTGCCACCCCATGGTGAGAACAGCTTCATCAGAGAGCAAACATATTAGTTCCCTTTAAAAACTCCATGGCAACACCTAGCACACTGTGTTGTTTATAATAACCACTTAAAATATCCAACACATTTTGTTGAGCATAATATTTAGTTAATGTGATCATTCTTGGATACAATAATCATCTTATCAAAGTCATCCAATTTGGAGAGTAGGAGTTTCAATTATTTATATGCTAGAAGATGATACGGAACCTTTTCTACACGAGGTAATAGATATCTTTGTGAAGTCCTTTCACAGGTCTCAAAAATAATGAACCACTTCCAGTACCATTTGTCACCCATTACATGAGTCAGAAAGTTATGAGAGTTTTCCGAGTTTCAGGGCTACCTACATTGTTTCTAAGTCATGTTCTTTATATATATATATATATATATATATATATATATATATATATATATAAATTCTATTGTACTTAATTAACAGAAAATAGATACTTATCAAAAGCATTACAAAACAGCTTTAATAGAAAATATGTGATGAAAATATTTTGATAAATATATTAGGTTATATTATTTGGTAGATATATTTATGCCTCATTTAATAAACTTCAAATGGCAACAAAATATAATAATCTTCAGCTCATAGATCCATAGTACTTGTTATTGAATTAATTGATTAAAGTATTTATATGCTGCCTTTTACCTAAGTCCAACAGAGATATTGTAATTGCACTTCTCTCTAAAATTAAAGACTTTTTGCATTTTATGAGTGAGAAAAGGGAATCCTTCCAAAAGGTATTTTACAACCTTCTATGCATCTCTTAGAAGGAAGAAAATGTGAACATATCTAACCCTTTGGTGTTTTTTTAATCTTCCCCAATGTGCTTGGATTTTATTGATGGTTCCAATCACTCAGAAAAGTCTTTTTTCACCTTGGCAGTATACAACCATCTTTCACTAGATTCACAAACAGAATCGTAATTACTTTGTGTCCTGTTTATAGACAACTACAGAATTTCTTCAGTTTCAGCATATTTCTGGGAATTTTTAGGAAACATTCAATTGCAGTTTAATGCTTTATTTGCAGCAGCCTGGTTTTATTTAGAGGTTTATCCTATGGCTTCATTGATCCTTCCAGAGCATTAACCTCACTTCTTCTTATTTTTTTTTATTTCTAAGATTACAATCTATTTCCATAAGTCATGCTGATTTAATCTAGTAGAGGGCCCTGAGGACAAGGGTTTCTGCAGAGAGATGGGAATATGAAATAAGTCCAAACCATCCTCTTGTCTATCTTTGCTGAATCTTAGGTCTCAGACTATCCGTCTTAACACAAATTGACCTATTTATGGATAGGTAATAGTAACAAATTCAAACCTCTAAAAATGTACTTATAGAAAAGTGTATTTTAAGTTCCCATTCTGGGTAGGGCAAAATTGAATGATATGACTTACTTAAGATACATTAAAGTCATCAGGTTATAAAAATGTTGGCCCAGTGTCATGCAAGAGGTCATGTTTAATTGCCAGGTTACTAGAAGCAACAAGGAAACGAGAAATAGATGGCCAGAATCTGAAGCTATGATGAGCTGATGAGGAAAAACTATGAAATGTATCCATATCTGTTTCTGCATCTATATATGTTCATGTTGACATACCACAGAGAATAATGAGTGTAGGGTAAAAGGCTGGTGAATATTAGGCGTATATATTGCCAATCCAAGATACTCAAGGAGGCATGGAATAGAAGACAGTGGATGAAATCAGGGATTTACTCCCTGTAATTGGTGACAGGTCAGAAACAGAGACTGACTGTAAACTTTCTTACCGGCATTAGACAGTAGAGATTGGAAGAGACAAGCGTAACATCTGAGATTAGATATATGTAGAACATTTTATTAAAAATATAACCAGGCTTGAACTACCTTATTTAGAAACTATGTACTGTGGTAATTAGTAACTCACTTGGTAAGTATGGTTAATGCTGAGAATCAGTCTCTCCTTGGGGTGTATTCAAAGACTAGAGTGTGTATAAGGATAGCCTGACTGTGCAGTTTAGACATATGGAAATTTAGCAACTAAGAGTTAATAAGCGCAATGGTCCTGAATGGCCTTGTTGAATTTGGGACAAGCCACTGATCCTTCTTAGATAGATATAATCCCACCCACAAGCTATAAAGTGACTGCAATACGTTATAATTAGACACAAAATTAATACACATTCATATGGACCTTTAGACATTACCACTTTTTTGTGACAATATCTATTGAAAAAGAAAACACTAGCTTTATTTTCATTTTGTGGAGGAAGCTGAGGATAAATACTAGAAATTTTTCTTCTGATCATTGGTCAAATGCTGTTTATATACAATAAGCTTTTATTCACAAATGCCACCAGATTTTGTTTAGCATTGACTTTTTCCTTGCTGGCTTTCTATTAATGAAAGCTATATGATAAAATCAACTCATGCTATTTATGATTTTTCTGCCATTTTTTAATATTCAAGTTTTAATGGAGGATTTGGAAATGATAACCATTTCATCAACAGAATGGAAGTAAGGGGGTGCTAGCTCAGTCTTTGGAAAACCATTAAATTTGTAAATGCCAGAATTATTTGTTGTAAATGCAACAAAATAATACAGGCTTTTTTGAATACAAGATATCTTTTGCAACCATTTAGCTCTGCACAGACAATGCTTAAACAAATGGTCATGGTTGTGTTTCAGAAACTTTTACTTAAAAAAAAAACAAGACTTCAGGATGGTGAAGTAAGCACCTTACCTTACTGACTGTCAAATATCAAATGGTCTCCAATATAAAGAAAATTACTTCACCTATCTATTAGGAATGATTTTAATGTTAAGTACCTATATTCAATATTTTGTGTCAAGAATTTGATTGGAAAAATAAGGCTGATAAATAAAGAATGAATTCAGGTCAAACAGCAAGAAAACAAATACATTGTAGAGTTGACTTATGCATGGTTATATGAACATTATTGATAGAATATCATTTTGGACATTATAATTTTATTTGAAAGGCAGAGAAAGAGAGGGATAGTGAGTGAGAGAGCAGAGAGAGATCTTCCCTGTGCTGGTTCACTCCTCAAATACCCACAACAGTCACGGATAGGCCTGGTGAAAGCCAAGGGCATTGAACTCCATTTGGGTCTCCCACCTGTGTGGCAGAGACTCAAGTATTTAAGACATCACCTGCTGTCTCCCAGGATATGCGATGGCAAGAAGTGGATGATAACCTGAACCTAGGCACTCTACATATGTTGTAGAATTCCAAAGTGGCAACTTAGCTGCTGTGCCCTATGCCCACTCTGCATATTTTCTTTTAAGTAATAAGTTATTATCTGAAGTTAAGGTCACTTTAATGCTGAAAATGGAATTTCTAGGAAAAGTTTTTGGAGTAAAGTACATGAATAATTGTATTTTCATAACAATGTATCCTTGAAGCATTGAAAGTATTATAAATTGGGCCGGCGCCGTGGCTTAACAGGCTAATCCTCCACCTTGCGGCGCCGGCACACCAGGTTCTAGTCCCGGTTGGGGCGCTGGATTCTATCCCGGTTGCCCCTCTTGCAGGCCAGCTCTCTGCTATGGCCCGGGAAGGCAATGGAGGATGGCCCAAGTCCTTGGGCCCTGCACCCGCATGGGAGACCAGGAGAAGCACCTGGCTCCTGCCTTCGGATCAGCACGGTGCGCTGGCTGCTGCACACCAGCCGCGGCGGCCATTGGAGGGTGAACCAACGGCAAAAGGAAGACCTTTCTCTCTGTCTCTCTCTCACTATCCACTCTGCCTATCAAAAAAAAAAAAGTATTATAAATTGAAAGAATAAATTTTAACTGTGGAATATTGGTTAATTCTAATGATAGATCAATTTTAAAAAGATTTCATGATATATATGTATATTCTTACAGTTTTGAGATTAATTTAACTTGTTTGCTATTTGATTTTTCATAGGCCTCCAAGGTTACCAACTCTTGAATACTTTAATTCTCTCATTGATTTTAGCACAGGAATAGCACATTTGCATTTAAAATTCTAACAGTAATTTTCTATGAAATCTTTATAATCAATGTTATTTTCTTTACATGTTCCTTAAATATAAAGCTGGAAAAAGTTGACAGAATTTAGTAATGTCCACCTTCACATAAGTCACTGGGCATCAACATGAAAAAAATGACTGAGATATATAGCTAAAAATGAAGAAAATACAAATATTTTATGGAGATTTTATGCATTTAGATAATTTGATTAATGATCAATTTTCTACCTATTTTAATTTAATATACTACTTTTAGCAATATAACTTACATTAAATCTGGTAATATGAATGTATATCAAATAGTGAGAGAACCCTGAAATGATCCTTCCCTAGTGCACCCACATGTGTCTTCTTCACAGAGTCTTCTGTTTTCAATATATGTAAAAATATATTTGCTAATTTATTTCATTTATACCTTTCTGATTTGAAATTATTTGTGTTCATTTAAATGAATGGGAAATATATTTATATTGAGAAATATAAAAAAGAAAAGTAATTAAATACACACACACACACATATATATATATATAAAATCTTATTGTAGGACATTTTTTTTTTTTTTGCTGTTGTTTATTGGTTTTTCTGCCCAACAGCCATTCCTCTTGATTTTCTATAGAGGAACAACTCAATGATTTTTCCAGAGGAATTCATTACTTCCCACCTCATTTCTTATAGCAGAGGAGTAAGTATCTGACCCAGCCTAAGCTAATCAAGTTTATTCCTTTTTCATGCCACATTGATTGGTTCAATACAAAGATGAATCAATTGGGACAAAAGGGAGGGAGTCAAGCTTGAGACTTGCTGGTGTTGTCCTTTCGATGGTGTCCATCTACAGCTAGCAAGTGGTCTTGCTGCGTGAGGCCAACATAAGGACTCCAACAATGAAGTTAAGAGAAGGAAGAAGAGAATTGAGTACTGATGGAGAAATTTAAATTTTCTGATAATCAGCAAATGAAACCCATCTTCCCTAACCCACTTAACTCCCTGCTTGCTTTCTGTTTGCTTCAGCAAGAATGAGAATGCTTTCTGTCACTTACCACTGGAGGTATCCTGACTGGTACCTCCAGTACCTACAGAAGGTCACTAGGAGCCATTCATCTTATTTCCTTTCAGTGTTTATAAATAAATATACACTCTTATAGTTATGATATTTTATAGTGCTATGTGATATGATAGTTTATGATAATTAGTAAATTATATGGGCTTATTATTTTATCTTATATAACTTTCAAGAATATGGTATATTGATTTAAAAAAGTAAAATTTTAAAGAAATTTTAGTTGTTAAAGAAATACAAATGTGAATCTCTCTTTAATTTAGTAAGATGGATTGCGTTCCCAGCTCCCAGCTTTGGCCTGGTCCAGCCCTTGCTGTGGTGAGGATTTAGGAAGTAAACCAGAGGATGAGAGGTTTTTCTGTCTGTCTCTTTCTCTCTGAATCTCAGATAATAAATAGTATTAATGGCTTCCATAATGAAGACATTTTATTTTACTTACTTTGAAAATGTTAAAAAAAACCATAATATTAAGAATTGCCATTTGTGTACTACCATAGGAAATTAAAATTGTTTTAACCTTCTCAGAGTGCATTCGATAAGGATGTGGTAATCTAGAGGTTTGATATCTGTTTCTACTTCATATCTAATAATCCTTTCCTTTGGATTTGGGGACAGTTATAATCTACATAATAGATTTAATAACCATGACCACTCTACACCTTATGGAACATGTATCTAGTACCCCAAATTGCTTCACTCTGAAGGGTACATATCCACAAAGCTGGAAACTGGCTTTCAAATAGTATATTGTGTATAATGTTAATTTGATACTAATATTTTAGATACAGAAACTTCATGTGAACAAGATATTTAAATTATTTACCAATCCACAGAACAATATTTTATTCAAGACCAACATATATCAGTTTAATGAGATTCATGGCATTTGCAGTAAAATTTAGATAAAACACTTTTACTTTATGTTATATTTGTAAAAATATAACTGAGAATTTTACAGTTGAAAATCAGAAAAATTATTTTATTTCAAATAAGAAATTACAAGACATTCTACAAAATGACTTTTATATATTTTATCATTTAATTTTCTAATAGGTAAATATAGTTGTCATTATGCTTTGGATAGTGGGACAGAAGTTTGCAAAAAACTGGTGGAATTTGTTCACTTTACATGGCTACTGAAGGTAACCCAGTCATTTCATTCTCAATTCTGTACTGTTATCTCAACAAAGCTGCAATACTATTATCCTCTGGCAAATACTCTGTATTGCACAGTGGGTGCAGGTATCATTTTTAGTATATCATAAACACATACTTGATAGAAGTAATGTCAACAGGTTAATGCTGCTTTAGTGATAGTCCTCATGTATTGATATAAAACTGTAATTGTTTAATTGAGTATTTCACAGTTATAGTGATACTTATGTAAACAAAAAATTACTTGAAATATTTCTTGTTACATTAGCAAATAGTATAATTATTGGAATAATTAAAATTAACACAGAATAATGATGTGATATTGATGTAGAACAAACTGAAGATGTGGAAGCTAGTAGTAATAGTCGGAAAAGACTGGTAAAAGTCATGCTACAAATCTCAAAATGATAGCAATGGGATTTGCTAAAGAACAAAATGGAAAAGTTCACTTAAAAAATTTAATGGTACTGGAGTGTAAAATAAGAGTAATTTTCAGAAAATAGTGAACTTAACACAACATTTCTTCTCAAAAATATAAAAATGATAAAAATATTTATCTGAAATTTAAAAATATCTAAGGAACTTTTCAAATGATTACTTTTTCTTATATACCAGGCTGTAATTTTTAATTAGAATTAACTATCAAAGATATTGCATCTTTCAAGTCCATGGCTGAGCTTAACAGTGTTTAACAGCGGCTTAATTAAGTGATTGCTTGAAAGAATTAACATTAAATTCATTGACTTCACATTAATGTTTGCAAATACATAGTTAGCAACTTTTCAATATTTTAAATCAACCAACTTGAGGTACAGAAGACTTGCATTCAAATAACTCTTCCAAGGTGACACGAAGACCGAAAGAAGCCTCTGACTTGAGTCCAAATCTCTAAAAGATGATACTCCATATTGTTGGTTGTTTTTATCTTACAGAACATACAAGTGTAAGATGAAATGTAAATTTATCATCTCAAAAGTAAAATCTGTGGAGTAAATGTTTTGAATTTTCCTTTCCTAACAATGAAAACTTTTACCTAGATATGAAAAAGAGTAGTTCTATTATGACAATGTTTCAATTATGTTAAGGAAAAAAAAGAAAATTAATATCATATAACAAGAGATGGATGTAATTTTTATTGTTTCATTCCATATATGTAATTTACTTTAAAATATTGGTGCTCAGTTTTCTGAGGCAGGTCCTCGGAAAACTTTGTGGTTAAAATTGTTAAAAATCTCTCAGCAGGGCAGGTGTTTGGCTTAGTGGATTAGCTGCTGGTTGGGATCCCCGCATCCTGTATCAGAGTGCCTGGGTTTGAGTTCTGGCTCTGCTCTCAAGTCCAGCTTTCTGCAGGTGCGTATCCTCAGAGGCAACAAGCAATGGCTCAAGTAGTTGGGTCCCTAATACAGACATCGGAGACCTGCATTGAGTTCCTGACTGCTGGGTATGCCTAGGCTCATCTTTGGCTATTGAAAGTCTTTCCGGGTGTACAGTAGTGAATGGGAGTTCTGTCTGTGTCTTTTTCTGTCTCTCTGCTTCTGAAAAAGAATTGCTCAGGATATATGTAGAAAGCTATGAATCTGCCAGTTTGTAGAACTGTTGAAAGAAACAGACAATGACTTGAATGATCTGTGCTCTTTGCCAATACTTATTGATTGAACTACAGAAAATTTTTACAACACATAACTGACTACTGTGCTGTTATTCTCATTTTCAGATTTGTTTTTACAACAAAAGGAATGATTGCCAAATATTCAATAACCATAGGTGTAAAGAAAAGGTCAGCATGGTTTATGTTCTCTCACTGGGAGCACATTATATTTGAACACAATAAATGTGATGCTTGAAGGAAAGAAACAACTTGTCTGTCACTCAGCTAAGTAGTGTGATAATTTATGTTGAATTTAACTTTTTTATAATGGAAATCAACAATAAAGCATTTGCACATTTTCTGCTATGAATCTATATATGGAATGGTAGCATTATAATCAATAGTGTCATATAGACAGACTGAATAAATTAGAGGAAAATTTGAAGAACATATGTTAATATCAGTACACTGGAAGTTGCTTTTCAATTCAATCAATACCCTTTGAAGTTAATGTTAATAACACTGAGTTAATAAAAAAGTTAGTGAAATTACTTGAACGGATACAGTTTTGAAACTAGTGTACTTTTGCCTCACAGTGCAACAAAATACTTTTTAAAAATGCTTTGAATGTATTGCATGGAACAAAATATATTATTTAAATTAATTTCACATGTATCTTCATTTTCAAAATGACCACCTGAATATTTAAAATAGCATAATAATGTAATGTGTTTAGTTTGTATTTATACTGAGTTGTTCTAGTTTGTAATAGCTACAGGAATTGCTCTTCTCACAGGGACTTTGACTATATCTTTGTGCTCCTTTAAGGATATTTGACTGGATTATCTGACGAGATGGTGCAGATTCCTTTCCATTCCACCCTGAAGTAGTCATCAAGCAAAAGGGATCATCACATGATTCTAGCTCTGCCTTGAAAAGTCATTATTGAACTTTTCCAAAGTGCAGTACAAAAGTACTTTATAAACTAAGCAATAGTATACATTATGGTGTAGGAAAGGTCCTATGTTTATTTATATGTAAAATTACTATAATTACTTTAAATTATCTTCATTAAGTTGTCTGATTCTCTGTGGATTAGTTTTCACCTTTTAAACTTTTGTCAAGCTTCTTACTTAATTCCTTTATATCTGCTGTCTAAATTGGGAATTTTCCTCTCCCATTCTGCCTTCTCTTTCCCTAATTACAGTTCCTCCATATATTTGGTTTTTAGAACTCAGTTACATTGTTCCCATATGAAGATCAGGAAATATGGCACAAGAGCATTTTGTAAATGTGTTAATGGCTATATGTTTGTCTGAATTGTCAAGTGGGTTAAATGTACACACCTGCTTGCTTGTGCAACTCTCAGGAGCTCTCCGAGGGTGCTCCACAGAACCTCATTTCTCTCCATATCCTTTCTTTCCACTAAGCTGAATATTTTTGAAGCCATAACAAAGCTCTCTCTCTCTCTTTGTATGTGTAATGCTACTTTTCCACTGAGCAATAAGGGAATACGTTGGGGAGCCTATTTCAGTAGGTTATATTTTTCTTAGCTGCAGATAAAATAATCCCTTTCATTCTTTTCAAATCTTAAAGGGCACCATATTTACACTTCTTTTATCTCAGTACATCTTTTCTCCTGGCTTGGTTACCAACCATAACCCTCTGGTTTTCTGTGTTGAGTAATTTTTCCACAGATAAGAATTTGCAATTTGAAACTACTCTGAAAGTATACGAACCTACTGTTGTGCTCACTTACCTTTTTTTTTTCTTTGTTTGGTTCCCATCAAGTATTAATTTTTAACAGGTATTGAAATGCACAGTATCCAACTGGTTTCAAGTGTGTACAAAGATGATAATGTAAGGTCACCAATCTTGCTTTCAGTTGTTTGTAAATCATTAGAAGCTCACCTGACCAATATATATTCTGCATAAACGCATACCCCCTCCAGACACACAAATATACTTTATGCAATTCAGATCCTCCTGTGTCATCCTGCATTGGCCCCTTGGGTCTTGATTTCCAATTGTGGATGTTGTTGGATGCTCCATTTTAAAACATGCTTTGCAATTCCAAGTTGACACAAAGGGAATTTTAGGCAAAACTGCCACAGGGGATCCCTTGACATCTTCTTTTTGAAGCCTTTGGGGATGCATTAAGTAGTATTCATAAACTGTGTCTAAAAACAGAGTTCTATTTTGAGAGTTACCAAAGGACTGCCCTCCACTAGTCTCGTTTAATAAGAGCATGCAAATTCTAATTGTGTTTCTAAGGAGACTGTGCCTAGAGTTCTTGGAGAATTGAAAACCATAGCAGTATTTGCATTAATGTAGTACTTATCAAGAGTTTAAAGTATCTGAATAAACACCATTGTGTGCGCCCAAATAAATTCCGGAAAATAACATTACAAAAGGGTCTAATTTCATCTGTTTATTCCCCTGTATTTGTTAAGAGATTTTCATTTCCTCATAGGTCTAAGAAATTGAATTATTCTGCTTATTAAGAAAGAAGAAAAATGAATTTATTGTTAAATATCATATAGTAATAGGAAATATCACTTACAGTATTTATAATTTAATGGTACAATAATTAGATAAAATAAAACTAAAGACATTTTTTATATGATAAGTTGGTTTCTTATAGGATCATGTGTAGATGGTAGATTATTATACTGTGAATTTTTGAGATTGATCTTATGGTTTCATTAATGTAACTATAAATACAGAAATAGCAGTATAGGGTCATTTCCTTTCTATATTTTGCATTATTTTATGTCTTTCTTCTATCTCTATGAATACATAGACATTTTATACTGTGTTGGGTATCATTTTCTGATATAATACATAACCCACTTTATGAATGAGGATATGCTGATGGAATTGTTATAGGTTAAATGGTGGTGGAGAAAGGAGACCTCAGTTCTTGTCTCACAGGAAAGAAAAATTTCCACACAAACAGGGCGGTGAACAAAGCAAGAGTTAAGTCAGAAGCCTCCAGCCATAGCTGCCAGGAGGGGGCTCCAACAAAGGCAGGCCTGAGAAGCTGGTAAAAGTGGAGGCTTTTAAGCACAATTTTAGGGGAAAAACCAAGCAGCAGCTGTCAATCAGAGGGTGGGGACAAATCCCATCAAAAGGCCAGATCTTTAATCTTGTCTATCCTGTGTAGCTTGCTCAAGATAAAACAAAAAGCTATCAGGAAGGTGTGATTGGTGACTTCTCCTTTCTATTCTTGTGATAAACCAGAAGAAGGGTAGAATCACTACTTCCTTGCTACAACTTTTTATTTTTATTTTTTTTTAAGATTTTATTTATTTATTTGAGAGGTAGAGTTACAGAGAGAGAGAGGGAGATACAGAGAGACATGACTTCTGTGCACTGGTTCACTACCAGCTGGAGCTGGTTCAGTCTGAAACCAGGAGCCAGGAGCTACCTCGGGGTCTCCCATGTGGGTGCAGAGGCTCAAGCACTTAGGCCATCTTCTACTGCTTTCCCAGGCCACAGTAGAGTGCTGGACCAGTAGAGGAGCAGCCGGGAGTAGAACCGGTGCCCATATGGGATGCTGGAGCCACAGATGGAGGCTTAGCCCACTACTCCACTGCACTGGCCCCTTCCTTGCTACTCTTGTGAGTAGCACAAGAAAGTGGAAACTCGGGGTGGGCGCTGTGGCATAGTGGGTAAAACCTCCACCTGCAGTGCCTGCATCCCATATGGACACCAATTTGAGTCCTGGCTGCTTCACTTTCGATCCAGCTCTCTGCTATGGCCTGGGAAAGCAGTAGAAGAAGCCCAAGTATTGGGCCCCTACACCCATGAGGGAGACCCGGAAGAAGCTCCTAGCTCCTGGCTTCAGATCGGCACAGCTCTGGCTGTTGCGGCCAATTGGACAGTGAACTAGCTGATGGAGACCTATCTCAGTGTCTCCTTCTCTCTCTGTGTAACTCTGACTTTCAAATAAATACATAAATCTTTAAAAACAAAAAGAAACTGGAAACTCAAGGGTGGGACTCAGCACTCTTATCTTGCTAAAGGTAGATTTTGAGGAGAATCAAGTATTTGCTTAAAGGGACTCCCCCTTTCTCATTCTGACCAGGACTATCGAATTGCCTGTTAGTGTATCTACCTCCTCACAAAATCATAAAGTGACATTTATAATAATGATCATAAATAAAGCATTGATTTCTAGCTTGATAACTAGTTTTCTCTTTTTTTCTATTACATTGCCTTAATTTTAAATGCAGGTTCAACTCAATATAATGGTGGAATAGTTTATTTGAAAGTCTTTCACATCTTTTTTTCTTTTGTAACCAAAAGAAAATAGACTAGAGAATTAGAGTTTAGTTTTTGAGGCATGCCATATTGATAAAAGAAGGCAGATAGGATTAAATCAATTAGATTTTTGAACTGGGACCACACCTTGACCCTGCTCCCTTTCATGATCTCGCCTCCCAATCTGAACTCAACTGTCCCCACATCTGCCAATCACACACCAGCCTATCAGATTACGTAACCACTCCCCTTTGGAAGTGAATACAAGGCCTGGAGCACAGTGGGCCTTTTTTTCCCTTGTTGTCCAGCATCTCCAGGCATTTGGCCTTCTGGCCGCCCACTCTCTGCTTTCCTGCCTGTGCTATGCTACCTGTGGCCGCTCCTAACTGCTTGCTAGTTCCATGTGGCCCTCCGGCCTGCTCTCTGCCTGGTATGGAGCCGACTTTTGTTTCTAGATGCTTCCTCCCCTAAATAAAGCCCTCATTTTCCCGAGTATTTCTCTCACTGAATAAATACTAGAAACTGTACCATGTTCCCTGTATCATTTAGAATTCTTATCTAAATATACAGCAAGAATCTGCGAAAATATTAATATTAAAATAATAAAATTTTGAGCAAAGGTTCTAATTTCAATATATTTAAATCCACTGTTATTTAAATCATTTCAAAGCAAACAAATATTGTATACCTTAGATATCTATCTCTATATAACTAAAATTTTCTTACAAAGACTCAGAGAACATAGCAGTTTTTTTAAGATTTAATTCATTTATTAAAAGAATTAGAGAGAGAGAGAGAGGGAGGGAGGGAGAGACAGAGAGAGAGGTCTTCCATCCGCTGGTTCACTTCCCAGTTGACCACAATGGCCCTAACTGAGCCAATCCGAAGCCAGTGGCCAGGAGCTTCTGCCAGGTCTCCCACATGGGTACAGGGGCCCAATGACTTGGGCTATCCTCCACTGCTTTCCCAGGTGCTTTAGTAGGGAGCTGGATCAGAGGTGGAGCAGCTGGGACTTGAACCATCACCCATAGGGGATTCTGGCACTGTAGGCCAGGGCTTTAACCCTCCGAGGCACAGCACCGGCTGCAATGCAGCAGATTTTATGAAGTAGATATTATAGAATAATTCATAAAAATGGCTTTGTGAGCACCTGAACAGATGGAGGTGCAATCTTCAAATTGAGAAGGATGTTTCAGAACATCATGAACAGCTGTACATTGGGAAAGCTGCTGCCCAGTACTTATGGAGCACGAGCATCTTGTGGGACATGTTTGCTTGTAATAAATATTACTATGCTAAATACTTGCAGGGGCATTCCATGAGAAGCATGCTGGAGTTACCGGGAAATGTCCATTCACTTTTCCATGGTATGTTTTAGACACTGACCAGACACGTAGGAGCAAGCTTGCACTAGAAAGCTTTTAAGTGAAATTGCAATGCTAATGATCACTGAATTAAGAAATGAAAACTTTTAAGGTTTAAATTTTGGGGTGCTGTATCTTCTTCAAATATCTGTATCATATACACTGTTACTTGTTAGCCACTATGGGTTATAGTGATCGAGAAGCTAAGTGTGAGAACATTAGATTGATTGATAGTAGTAAGATTGATTATACCTAGTGTTAGTGAGGCTATAGAGCAACCATAACTCTCATACGGGATTGAAAAACAGTAGACATTTCTGAAAACTGGCAGCATTTTAAGAAGAAGTAAAACAAATTCATATAAAGACTTAACAATAGTCCAAAATTGAAAACAACATGAATGCCCATCAGTAGATTATGCATTAAAAGATTATGGTATGTTTCATAGCTGAATAATGTAAGTAAAAAGGAAATGAACACTAGCACACACTATCATATGGGACAAACTCATTATTTCTCTAGGTGAAGGAATCCAGATAAAAGTAAATATGCTATGTGTTTCCATTAGTGCAATTTTTAATGCAAAATAAATAATAATGTCAGAAAATGGAGTGTTGTTGCCAGACATAGATTTGAGAGAAGGAAAAGATTGTCAACCTGATGGGAGGAAACTTTAGGAGTGATGAAAAAAGACTTTTTCTTTGGAATTTTGATTGCAGAAATCATCTTACAGGTGTCCCTATACATTAAAACTGATAATTATATAATTTAGATATGTGCCAGCTATGATACTTCAAATAAACATCAATGAATCTTAGAAAAATACACCTACAAATTTCATTGAAGACATAGAGCTAGTGAATTTCTAAAGCAATTAAAATTAGCACAAATCTACTTGTAACTTAGTCTTAATATGGTGTAACTATTCTATTGAAAGTAGTAATTATTTCATACAAATTCATAACATTTATGTTCATATCTAAATTACAGTTCATTTTACATAATCTATATTTTATTACTATTACAAATATATAAATCTTTCTTCTTTCATGCTATATCCCTTCTTTGTAGTCTATCTTTTAGAAGATTTTAAATTAAATTGGCTAATTTTCTAACCTTAAAATGTAAGATCTTTTGCTTAAATCTTCTCTGTGGATCAAATTTCTTATGTCCTATTTAAGAAATCTTGGCCCAGCTAAAGTTGCAAAAAATTTTTCCAGTACTTTCTGTTAGAAATTTTATAATTTTTATTTACAATAGTTCAAGATATAGGTTGGAGTTTGTTTTATGGATATTTAATTGTAACACAATTTATTGAAGTGATTATCCCTTTTCTACTGAGTTCTTATTTAATTTATATGAATAATTAGTTGAACACTAATTTGTAACATCATTTTGACTTTTTATTCCATTTTATTGACCAAGTTGTCAGTCTCGACAGAAAATCTACACTGTATTGATTACTGTAGCTAAAAAAATCTTGCAATTAGTTAGTGTAAGTTGTATAACCATAATATTCTTTTCAAAATTTTTTAATTTGTCATTTTATACAAAGGAATGTCTGCTGACATTTTTATTCTAATTTTGTTGAATTTATTGTTATCAATTTCTTGAATTCATAGCAACATTAAATATTTTATTACTTACATTTTTAGTTTCCTTCAATAATATTTTGTAGTTTTATGTATACAGGTTTTGCACAAATTTGTTGGATTTAACGTAATTATTTTATAATAAATTCTATATTTTTGTTTTAAAAATTTATTTGAGAGGCAGGGAGGAGAGAACACACAGCCCTACATAC
Source organism: Lepus europaeus (assembly GCF_033115175.1). Taxonomy (NCBI): domain Eukaryota; kingdom Metazoa; phylum Chordata; class Mammalia; order Lagomorpha; family Leporidae; genus Lepus; species Lepus europaeus. The sequence goes on from NC_084827.1 coordinate 136,025,188, forward strand.
AGGAAGAGTGAGAGAGAGAGAGAGTACTCCCATCTGTGGGTTCACCCTCCCAAGTGTCTACAACTTAGACAGTCCAGGCCAAAGCTGAGGGCAGGAAACTCAGTCTAGGTCTCCCACCTGGGTAGCTGGTACATAATCACTTCAACCTGCTGCAATCAGGAGTGGAACTGGGACTCCAACCCAGATAACTCCCATGTGGGAGGTGGTCATCTTTACTGGCATCTCAACTATTTTGTCAAATTCCTGATCCATCTGAAGTTTCTTAAAATTATACTTTCTGTTTGTTCATTGATATCTTATAATAATTCATTATATGTTTATATTGATCATTTTAAACAGGATGTATTTTATTTATTTGAAAGACAGAGTTACAAAGTGAGGAGAGATATGGAGAGAGAGTGAGAGAGATCTTCCATCTGGTGATTCACTTCCCAATTGCCTGTTGTGGGACTCGAACTGCCTGTATGGGGTGGCGGTGCAGCAGGAGGTGGCTTAACGTAATATACCACAGTGCTGGCCCATGCATGATTCTATTTTTATAAAATTCTAGAAATCTCAATCAAGTAACTGATGGAGACACAAAGCTAATCATAAGTTGCTGAGGGAGATCCAAGATGACTGAATAGTCAGAAGTTGCCCTGGCCTCAGTCACAAGAGGATAAGAGAAAAACAAAGGAAGAACCACATTCCCAGGGGAATGAGTGACAGAAAGTTTCGGTGGAGAAGTGACAGAGCAGCCTGTCTGTGGGACAGCGAGGCATGAGGACAAACATGCTGACACAGAACAGCCAGCCACACTGCCAGTCAAGTCTGTGTCTGTGCAGCCAACTGCCACCTGGGAAACTCCATCTTCCTCAGGCAAGGTAGGAAAAAGTTGCTGTGGTACACAGACACCAGCAGCTTAAACTGAGGGAGAATTCCACACTGCCCTACTGACTTCAAGTCCAGCCTGGGAAGCTGACTGGGGTCTGAGAAACTAGTTTTGCTCAAAAGCAAAATCAATGTTACCTCTTTCTCTTCCCTCACCCTCCCAAAGTGCTAGTCCCAGTTGGCTGTGACAGAGTCCTGGCTAAACTGTGCTCTGACTCAGAGGAAAGCACACTATCATGTTGCTACCAGAAACAACCAGAGCCAGAGTCATTGCAACTTACAGGGTGAAGAGCAGATCCCCAGCAGGCTGCAACAGTGCAAGTTCTGGAATTAGGCAACCAAACTGCTCTTATTCAAGGGGTGCCCCTCAGTTCCTTGGAGCTAGCAGCAGCAGCAGCCCATAAAAATTTTGGACTAGACTTGAGGAAATTCTCTCTGCACCTTTGTAGTTCACAGAGCTGGGGGTCCTGAGCACAAACCTTGGCGCTGCCCTTGCAATGTTGCATGAGAACTGGGGGCAGTTCCACCTGTGCCCTGTAGCACTGGGGATGTTGATGTTGGTATTACAATTGTTGGGGTAATTCTCATTCACTTGCAGTATCTGTAGTGCTCTGCTTCAGGCACGTGGTTACTACCATCCCCTGGGAGATCTGGGTAATGACTCACTGAACCTTGCAACACCAAGACTGCAACAATCAGTACTAAATTCTTCAAACTCACTGGGATCTACTCCGTGGGACCTATGGGAGAACCTGCCTACATTCCACTTCTCTGGAACCATACCTGCCTGTGCAAAATCTTTTTTCACCTGTCATCATCTTGGATCAGAGTGCAGTTCATGTCCTCTGGTCTTGTGACTAGGAGTTTTGGTTTTATAAGCCCCAGAACCAGTTGCATTCTTCCAGGAGGATCTGGAAAAAATCCCATGCAAACCACACAGTCCCAGAAGCACAGGTATTAGTCACACATGCCCTACATCACTCATACTGGGAAAAGGGAACAGCCCTCTTTGTGCACCAAAAACAAGGTCCTGGCTACCAAAATCTTTAGTGTAACTGACACTCAACTCTCTGGAGACTGAATTTGATGTGAATGTGGGCTTCCTATGATAGGAAGCCCACATTCACATCAAATTCACACTACTACCCCTATGAACTGCTACAGACCAGACCCCTATGTTACTTACAGACACAGTTGACACTGAATAAAGAACAAGAAATCACTCAGAGGTTACATGCTAGTCTCACCTCAATCCAAAGCCAAAGCAACAAACCTACCCTTCTAGCCAAACCATAAACTCTTTCCCAATAAAACCTACTCCAGAGAGGAAGGGATTATTATACCACATGTGCCAGACATCAAGGTAAGGACACAGGAAACATGAAGAAAGCCAAGTAGCATGACACCTCCAAAAGAACACAGTGGTTCACCAGAAATCTATCCTTATCTGAAGGAAACATATTAAATGGCAGAAATAGAATTCAAATAAATGACTGTAAAGAAACTGAATATGATGCAAGAGAATATAGTTTGAAGAAATGTGGAAAAACATAGGTTATATGAAGGAACAGTATCTAAAGAGATAGAAATCCTTAACAAGACTCAAATAGACATTTTGGAGATGAATTCTTCAATCAATGAAATAATAAATGTGAATGAAAGCTTCAACAGAACATACCAAGTAGAGGAAAGAATTTCTGATCTGGAGATGAAATAATAGTTGAAAAATTTCAAAGTCTTACAAGTGACATGGACATCCAGGTACGGGAAGCTCAAAGGACCTCAAAGAGACTCAACCGAAAAAGATCTTTTCCAAGGTATATTTTGGGCAATTTGAAACACAGTTAAGGACAAGGAGGCAATCCTAAAGACAGTCAGAGAAAAGAATCAAGTTGCATATAAAAGAAAACCAATTAGACTAACAGCAGATTTCTCAGCAGAAACCCTAAAAGGGGAGATGTGAATGGAATGGCTTATTTAAGGTTTTGAAAGACCAAAAAAAAGCACTTTCAATCAAGAATATTATACCCAATGAAGCCATCCTTCAGAAATGAAATAGAAACAAGATATTTCCCAGATAAATAAAAACAGAGAATTCAGCACCAAGAGACCAGCTTCACAATAATTCTGAAGGAAGTCCTACATTTTAATTAAACAGCAAGAAAAGCAGATGAAACTACCAAATTCACTAACATTATAGGTAAATAAGTAACGAATCAACAAAATGTCAGGTGTTAGTTCTTATCTATCACTACTATCCTTCAATGTAAATGGGTCAAATTCTATTGCCAAAAGACTTAGGTTGGGTGACTGGATAAAAACACCAAGACTCTTTTTCATTCTGTTTGCCAGAAACTCACTTCATCAATAGAGGTACACATAGACTTAAAGTTAAGGACTGGAAAAAGATACACTGGGTAAATGGAAAATAAAAATGAGCTGTAGCTACATGAAATGGTATTCATATCAGATAAAAAAGAATGAAAAACTGTAAAACGAAACAAGGGACATTATGGCTTTAACCAGAGTAACAAAGAAAAGAAAAATTCAAATAAATAAAATTAGAAATGAAAAAAGAGACATTATATTCAATACCACTGGAATACAAAGAATCATAAGAAACTATGAACAACTATCTGCTAACAAACTGGAAAAGAATGGATAAATTCTAAGACTTAAATCAAGAAGATATAGAAAATGTAAACAGATCCATAACAATCAATGAGATTGAAGCAGTAATTAATATTCTTCCATCAAGAAAAGGGCAGGCTGGATGATTTGAATGCTGAATTCTACAAAACATTTCAGGAGGCTGGCACTGTGGTGCAGTGGGTAAAGCCGCTGCCTGCAATGCCAGCATCCCATATGGGTACTGGTTCTAGTCCCAGCTGCTCCACTTCCTATCCATCTCTCTGCTATGGCCTGGGAAAGCAGTAGAAGATGGCTCAAGTTCTTAGTCCCCTGCACCCATGAGGCAGACCTGGAAGAAGTTCCTGGATCCTGGCTTAGGATTGGCACAGCTTTGGCTGTTGCAGCCAATTGGAGAATGAACCAGCAGATGGAAGACCCCTCTATCTCTCTGTGTAACTCTGACTTCCAAATAAATAAATAAATAAATGAATCTTTTAAAAAAACATTTAAGGAGGAATTAACTCTACTACTCTTCAAACTATTCCTACGTGTTGAAAAAAAGATGGAACTCTTGCCAAGCTCTATTTATGTGAGGGCAATATCACTCTGACACCAAAACCAAAGACACAACATGAAAAAAAAAAACAAAACAAAACAAAACAAAAAAACAAACCTGAAGATCTATATCCTTGATGAATTTGGATGAAAAATTCTCAACAAAATACTAGCAAACTGAATCCAAAACCACATTAAAAAAAAAAACCATCATGATCAACTAGGATTTATCCAAGAGATGGAAAAGTGGTTCAACATTCAGAAATGAATACGCATCACATTAATAGAATGAAGAACAAAAATGATATGGTCATCTCAATACATATGGAGAAATCATTTGATAAGATTTAAAATCCTTTCATAATTAAAAAAGGCCCTCTGCAAATTAGGTATACAAGGAACATATGTCAAAATTAAAAAGACTATATATGAAAATCAGATATTCGCCGGCACCGTGGCTCACTAGGCTAATCCTCCGCCTGCGGTGCCGGCACACCGGGTTCTAGTCCCGGTCAGGGCGCCGGATTCTGTCCCGGTTGCCCCTTCCAGGCCAGCTCTCTGCTATGGCCCAGGAAGGCAGTGGAGGATGGCCCAAGTGCTTGGGCCCTGCACCCCATGGGAGACCAGGAGAAGCACCTGGCTCCTGCCATCAGATCAGCACGGTGCGCCGGCCGCAGCACGCCTACCGCGGCGGCCATTGGAGGGTGAACCAACGGCAAAGGAAGACCTTTCTCTCTGTCTGTCTCTCTCTCTCACTGTCCACTCTGCCTGTCAAAAAATTAAAAAAAAAAAAGAAAATCAGATATTCAATATTCAATAGTGAGCAGGGAATAGCTGAAAGCATCAGATCTTGAACAGTACAAGGATGTCATTTTACATTGCTATTCAATGTAGTATTGGGAGTATTAGCAAAAGCACATAGGAAAGAGAAAGAAAGGGCATCAAAATTGGAACAGAAGTCAAAATATCCGTTTCTACAGATGACATGATGCTTTACATTGAAAAACCTAAACACTTAACTAAAAAGCTTTCAAACTGATAAACCAATTCACAACTTTGTAGGTAACAAACAAATATATGAAAAATCAGTAACTTTTCTGTATGCTAATAATGAACTCACCTACAGAGAAATCAAAAATGAAATCTCATTCACAATAACCATAAAAAAGCCACGTATTTAAGATTAAATTTAAGCAATGAAGTGGATATCTACAATGAAAATTATAAAAACACTGATGAAAAATTCAGCAAGGACACAAAAAATGGAAAAATGATTCTTGCTCAGGGATTTGAATAATTAATATAATTAAAATGTCTATACTACCTAAAACAATCTATAGAATCAATGCAGTTCCTATCAAAATACTAATGACATTCTTTACACAACTAGAGAAAACAATCCTAAAATACTTTTGCAATCACAAAAGACCCACAGTAGCCAAAGTGATTCTGAATAAAAAATTCAAACTGGAGATATAACAATACTTGACTTCAAAGCATACTACAAAGCCATAATAGTTGAACAGCATGATACTGGCATAAAAATCAACCCATACATCATTGGAACAGAATAGAGAGCTCAGATATTAATCCATGTAATAGTCAACTGATTTTTGACAAAAGTGCCCTGACCATGCATAGGAGAAAGGATAATCTCTTCAATAAATGGTTCTGGCAAAATTGGATGTGCATATGTAAAACAATGAAATTAGATCCCTACTTCTTGCCATATATAAAAATCAATTCAAGAAAATAATGAAGGAAGGAAGGCAGGAAAGAGAAAAAGAAGAAAGGAAAGGAAGGAAGGAAGGAAGGAAGGAAGGAAGGAAGGAAGGAAGGGAGGGAGGAAGGAAGGGAGGGAGGGAGGAAGGGAGAGAGGAGAGAGAGAGAGAGAGAGAAAGGGGGAGGGAGGGAGGTAGAGAAGGAACAGAAGTATTATGTTCTTAGAATTATATCAATGAACTATGTTAAATCTGCTTTCACTATATTAAAAAGAATTTGCTGAGTGATGGGGTTGGAGGAAATGTAGGTGAGTCATGATTACAAAAGGGCATTGAATAATGTATAAGCTCAGCATGTTGACTATAATGATGCTATGCATGTGCAAAATTTTGTCGTATAGTATACATTAAATATTGTGTTAATTCTATACCAAGAAAAACTGATAAACTCATGAAGCTATTTCAAAATTATCAAGGTTGTGGAAATACAAGACTTTAAGTATGTTATCAACAGAAAAAGAACCATTAGTATCTTGGTTACTTCTCCCTTTTGTATGTCATGAGCCACTGAAAGTCAATATAATTATTATAAACTTCAAGACATCATTATAGTTTCATTTTTAGGAGACAGTAATGTTAATTACTTCTTCCTGATCACTTTTCCTTGCCAGTAAAACATTAAAATAAAATATCACGAAGAAAAAAAAATCAGGATAGCTCATGTAAAGTAGAGGCTGGATTCGTTTTATTTATTTATTTATTTTTGGACAAAGTCACATTCACTGCATTATTTAAGAAAAGTATCAATAGATCAAGGTATTTCTAACAATATATATTATGAGCGTTAATGGCTCATGCTAATTTGAATATAAACACTGAATTTATCTATAATGAATAATATTATTAAAAAATTTAAAAATAAAGCCAAAGCATATTTGTATGATACTTTAGTGATTTCTTTTCCCTAATTACTCTAATAGCACCATTGATAGTGCCAAATTTTCTATGAAACCATTGGCAGAAATTTTTTATTTCAGAGGATTTGGGATGTGATTAGTTAAAATTTGCATAATGAACAGTTGTGAAGAAAGCAGTCAGGAAAGTATTTAGAAACATTATATATTATAGGTTCTTAGTATATTCCTCTTGGATTTTACTTTAATAGCTAGTACTTCTAAGGTATTTCTGCTTTCATATTGGAAATGATAGTTATTATAAGATTGATAAGAAATTATCCTCAAAAAGTGCCCAATTGTGTTGGAGAAAAATTACTTCTACATGAATGGGAGATATGTATTGCACTCAGTATAAATCATTGCAAAAAAGAAAATAACATAAAAGCATGATTTTGATATTTTCATTCCCAGTTAAAATATATTTTTCAAAAGTACAGTTTTTGAGTAAAATGATTAATCATATGCTATTTTTCATAAAGGTGCATGAAGTACATTTAAAATAATGAGGCAAGATGAATGTGGGGACTCTGCCACCGTCATAAATCACTGAGCACACTGACAGGTGCTTAAGAAGCTAACAGAAATTCTACTTAATTCCCATAATTATAAAGTTATAAAAATTTATTTGACTAAGCATACAATAGGGGACATTTTGACATTTATTTTATTGGTTCAACTCGAATTCAAGTTAATAATGATTAAGAGTTTCAGTTTTCATGAACCATGGAAGTTTTTAAACATAGTGGCCCTTTTGCATTAACATTTTTTTCATTGTTATCTTTCAATTTAAAGTAGCTTCAGGCTATTCAAACATCCAGTATTTTCTGTTTTCCAGTGTTTAAGACTTAAATTAAATTGTCAAGGAATAATTTAATACTCTTAAGAAATATCTGGTGGATATTAGTTTTTCTGCAAAACATATTTACTTTATAAATGATCATTTTTTGGCAAAGCACACATTTTAGTATAATTGTTGAAAATAAACTATTGAATAGTGTTAAATTTACTTTTGAGATTATTAACTTTTTTTCTAAATAATGGAGAAATCAGACTTTGATTTCTGACAGAATATTGTAATTTTTAAGTTTACAAGATTACATAGGATTGAAGATTTTCTTAAACTTTTATTTAATCAATATAAATTTTCAAAGTACAGCTTTTGGATTATAGTGGCTCCCCCCCCTCCCCATAACTTCCCTCCCACCTGCAACCCTCCTATCTCCCACTCCCTCTCCCATCCCATTCACATCAAGATTCATTTTCAATTATCTTTATATACAGAAGACCAATTTAGTATATATTAAGTAAAGATTTCAACAATTTGCACCCACATACAAACACATAGTGAAAAATACTGTTTGAGTACTAGTTATAGCATTAATTCACATTGGACAACACATTAAGTACAGAGATCCTACATGGTGAGTAAGTGCACAGTGACTCCTGTTGTTGACATAACAATTGACACTCTTGTTTATGGAGTTAGTTATTACCCTAGGCTCTAGTCATGAATTGCCAAGGCTATGGAAGCCTTTTGAGTTCGCCGACTCTGATCATATTTAGACAAGGTCATAGTCAAAGTGGAAGTTCTCTCCTCCCTTCAGAGAAAGGTACCTCCTTTGATGGCCCGTTCTTTTCACTGGGATCTCACTCACAGAGATCTTTCATTTAGTTAGTTTTTTTTTTTTTTTTTTTCCCCAGAGTGTCTTGGCTTTCCATGCCTGAAATACTCTCATGGGCTTTTCAGCCAAATCTGCATGCCTTAAGGGCTGATTCTGAGGCCAGAGTGCTGTTTAGGACATCTGCCATTCTATGAGTCTGCTGTGTATCCCGCTTTCCATGTTGGATCATTCTCTCCTTTTTAATTCTATCAGTTAGTATTAGCAGACACTAGTCTTGTTTATGTGATCCCTTTGACTCTTAATCTTATCATTATGATCAATTATGAACTGAAACTGATCACTTGGACTAGTGAGATGGCATTGGTACATGCCCCCTTGATGGGATTGAATTGGAATCCCCTGGCACGTTTCTAACTCTACTATTTGGGGCAAGTCTGATTGAGCATGTGCCAAACTGTACATCTCCTCCCTCTCTTATTCCCACTCTTATATTTAACAGGGATCACTTTTCAGTTAAATTTAAACACCTAAGAATAATTGTGTGTTAATTAAAGAGTTCAGTCAATAGTATTAAGTAGAACAAAAAATACTAAAAGGAATAAAACAGTAAGTTTTTCCTCAACAGTCAGGACAAGGGCTGACCAAGTCACCATTTCTCATAGTGTCCATTTCACTTCAACAGTTTTCCTTTTTGGTGCTCGGTTAGTTGTCACCGATTGGAGAGGACATATGACATTTGTCCCTTTGGGACTGGCTTATTTCACTCAGCATGATGGTTTCCAGATTCCTCCATTTTGTTGTTAATGACCGGATTTCAATTTTTTTTTTACTGCTGTATAGTATTCTATAGAGTACATATCCCATAATTTCTTTATCCACTCTACTGTGGATGGGCATTTAGGTTGATTCCAGGTCTTAGCTATTGTGAATTGAGCTGCAATAAACATTAAGTTGCAGACAGCTTAAGGTGCCAGCATCTGTTGTTGGTAGATTTCTGTATGTGAACCATTTTAACCGGGGTGAGGTGAAACCTCATTGTGGTTTTGATTTGCATTTCCCTGATTGCTAATGATCCTAAACATTTTTTCATTAATTTTTATAATAGTTAATTATAATTTAAAAATATGCACTTTAAAAATTATGTATATTTTAGACACACGTGTAATAAATAGAATGTGTTTTTTTGTCTTTGGAAATCTAAATCTGAGATAAGCATACAATGCAAATATGAACTTATAAGAACGCATACATATTTTCTATGGTAGCTGTGGCTTAAACACATGGGAGGAGTCAACAAATTTGTTCCCTATTTTATTCATTAGAAGTATATATTGCAAGAATGGAATAGTTTGCTTTATATATCAAAATAATCCCATGAGACACATTTTATAATATTAAATTTGTGAATATAGAAACTGAAGAATGACTTTTGTCGAGATTCCAATATTTGTTACTCAAACCAAGTTCTGCTTTGTCTCCAAATTCCACACTGTCCAGTTTTTTCTTCTAGGAGTTTCTGGAATTAAATTCTAAAAGAGATGAATTTCTCACCCTCTAGGAAATTACATAAAGTGGTTGATTCAGATAAGAGAAATAAAAAAAAAAAAAAGGGAGCCTAATATATTTAACCTAGTGATTAAGAACAAAGAAATGCCTGGTGGGAAAGCACAGAGGAGGCCATGGACTTAGATATCAGTGGGGGGTTGTAAGGTGAATGTGGAAGTTTCTTTGGTGAAGTTCTGAAGGATGAATGAGCATCAACCATTCTAAAAATTACAGATATGCAATATTTGGGGAAATAGTAGGTACAATACTGGCCGGCACTGTGATATAGAGGGTAGGACCGCTGCCTGCAGTGCTGGCATCCCTTATGGGCGCTGGTTCAAGTCCTGGCTATTCCATTTATGATCCAGCTCTCTGCTATGGCCTGGGAAAGCAGTGGAAGATGGCCCAAGTTGTTGGGTCGCTGAACTCCCGTGGGAGACCCGGAAGAAGCTCCTGGCTCCTGGCTTCGGATTGGCACAGCTCTGGCCATTGTGGCCAACTGGGGAGTGAACCAGCGGATGGAAGACTTTTCTCTCTCTTCCTCTCTTTCTCTCTCTGTGTAACTCTTTCAAATAAATAAAGAAATGTTAAAAAAATAATAGGTACTATACATACAATAAAACCAAACATTTGGTTCTTGCGATTAGACCAAACCAACCAGAATACCTCATAGTAAGGGTGAAGTACAGATTGCAATCTGGAGAGATTGCTTTTTTTTTCTTTTTTTTAAAAAAGGTTTATTTATTTATTTGAAAATCAGAGTTAAGCAGAGAGGAGAGGCAGAGAGAGAGAGAGAGAGAGAGAGAGAGAGAGAGAGAGAGAGAGGTCTTCCATCCTCTGGGTCACTCCCCAGTTGGCTGCAGTGGCCAGAGCTGGGCCGATCTGATGCCAGGAGCCAGGAGCTTCCTCCAGGTCTCCCACGCAGGTGCAGAGGCCCAAGGACTTGGGCCATCTTCTACTGCTTTCCCAGACCACAGCAGAGAGCTGGATGGGAAGTGGAGCAGCCGGGACTCGAACCGGCATCCATAGGGGATGCCGGCACTTCAGGCCAGGACGTTAACCTACTGCGCCACAGCACCGACCCCTGGAAAGATTTTCATGTTTGTAATACAAAGGGTCACATATGCCGTAGTAAGTGGATTTGACTTTATCTTGTAAGTTCTGGTAGAAAAGTAAAATGGACTTTTAGCCAGGTATGCATTGGAAATAAAGCACTGGAGAGAGATACAGAGGTCATCTAATTATGCTTGTGAAATGATGACCTTGTAGCCCTGAGGTAGATGGATGGGAGATGGCAAGGAAACTGATGGAGAGGTCAGCTGATTCACAGAAGCCAAAAATGACCCTTTGTGGGTGGTCTGCAACCTCAGCTATCATACTCCAGTGTGCAGACTCACCAGGGCAATGTATATTCTGCTTAGGGAAGCTGTCTGCTGATTAGTCACAAATAGGAATGTATCAATAACACAGTTACTGCTAGTCACATATTTGCATCTTGAAAAAAAAGTGTCATGGTTTAAATCTCCTTTCTTTTTCAGCATTATTTACTGACTTTCTACTACGTAGCAGGCAATCTTACAGACCCTTAAGTAAACATTAGGCAGGCTTCTTCCCAACTCCAGGACCCTGACCTTCCCTTTGCAAAAGCATTTACTATAGAAACCTGGGGGTTCTTAGTACTTTCTGCCTCTTTAAAATGTCCATAAATCTTCTAGTCCCTTGCCAGTTTTCCAACCCAGGAAGTGTCTTTCTCAAAGACCTAAAGACCACCCTTTCAAGATAAAATCCTTGAGGAAGACAATGTCCACATCTCCCAGTTTCTGTGGGAGCTCAAGTTCAGCACAGCGGACTTCTGCCTCCAAGTTGTAAACCGGCCTCCTGTCCTGAGTACAGGAAATTCTTTTATCTTTTGGCAAGGGCAGTATGCAAATACAGATGTCCCATGAGCACCACACCCCAGCTCTTAAAATCTCCCCAGGTCTTTGTTTTGGTAGGGACTTAAATATCTAAGCATGACCTGCATTCTCCCTCTGTTGGTATCCATAGTATCCGAAAAAGAATCAATCTCTTTCTACCACTCTTATTTTAAAAATACTGATGTTATAACAAGGGGGAAAACAATAAGTGATGAGGGATGAAAGATTTGAGGGTATAAATGTATAAAAGATTGGTTATTATAAATATTGGACAGTCGACTTAAACTTGAGTCATAAGGAAGAAATGTCATGAATGGTGAGTGTTTAAAAAAAATGTTGGTTCGAGAGATTACTGATTCTAATTGAGTTGAGACATTGATGGAGATGAACTTGACAGACATAATCTGGTGGTCAAAAAAAAAAAAAAACACCCACAAAATGAAATTATGAAAGCATTGCCAGGCCTGGTGATGTGCACTTGTAGCACCTTCTTCCCTTATGGGAACTGGTGGGTGTCCTGTCTGCTCGTTTTCCAATCCAGCTTTCTGCTAATGGCCTGGGAAAGCAATGAAAGATGGCCCAAGTTCTTGGGCCCATGAACCCACATGGGAGACCTGGAAGAAGCTCCTGGCTCCTGGCTTTGGATCAGCCCAACTCCAGCCATTGCGGCCATTTGAGGAGTGAGCTAGCAGATGGAAGATCTCTCTGTCTCTCCCTGTCTATAATTTTGCCTCTCAAATAAATCTTTAATAAAAAAGAAAGAAAGCACACCCTTTGTTGAAAGCTGTAAGGTTTAGAGTCTGACTCTGGGAACAAACAGAGGATAAGATGCAGAGGGCATGATCAATTGAAGGAAGGAGTTCATGGAACTGTGTGGTGAGTGTATTGAAGAACTCTTTGTAAATACTTGTAAGTTAAAGAACACACTTGAAAAGGTGGGGGTATCGGAGCCTCATTTTATACAGGTCATCCATATTTATGTCAGAACCCTGGAGAGCAGAAGAACATGGGAAGCACAGTCTCTATTTTTTAATTTTTTTTTCTATTTATTTATTTGACAGGTAGAATTATAGACAGTGTGAGAGAGAGAGAGACAGAGAGATAGGTCTTCCTTCCGTTGATTCACCCCCCCAAATGGCCACTTTTGCTGGCGCTGTACCGATCCGAAGTCAGGAGCCATATGGTGCAGGGCCCAAGCACTTGGGTCATCCTTCACTGCCCTCCCGGGCCACAGCAGAGAGCTGGACTGGAGGAGGAGCAACCAGGACTAGAACCCGGCGCCCATGCGGAGGATTAACCTAGTGAGCCAGGCGCCTGCCCACACAGTCTCTATTACAATATCTCTATTGCTATTTGAAAAAGTGTGATGGGTCTGAGATTTTGTCCCCTTTGCACACTAACAGATTAACTCATCGCCCTTTCATGAATGTTGAGGGAGAACGGACAATTATCAACAGGCAGCATAAACATATGAACCATCTGAAGCTTGTGGAAGATGGTGGAAGATCAACCACGTGAGCCATGGCGCTGGCCCCAAAGAATTGTCTTTGAACACAGACAGGTATCAAAATATGTATTTTGCTGTTATCAGTCATGATAAACTATTGATATGTCTATAGGTAATGTGTGCATTGATTTTTTAAAAATTTCATTTAAGTTATATAAGTTTCATGAATTTCATATTAGTTTGTTAGCATGAAATGAGATAGACAATTATTTAATGGAAATGAAACCTGCAGCAGTTCGTACTTAACAATACACCCTGGAATGCTGTAAAATTGGTTTAAATGTTGTTGGCAGGGCCAGCATTGTTGTAAAGCAGGTACATCTGCCATCTGCAATGCTGGCATCCCATATGGGTGTTGGTTTGTGTCCCAGTTGTCTCACTTGCCACCCGTGTGGGAAACCTAGAAGAAACTTGGCTCCTGGGTTTGACCAGGATGTTTTGGTCATCTGGGGAATGAACCAGCAGATTGAAGTTCTCTCTCTCTTTTCTGTCTCTCTCTCTCTCTGTGTCTGTCTGTTTCTCTCTCTTTTCAAATAAATCTTTAAAAACAACTATTAATAGCAACTGATATTTTTCATAATCTACCTGTTCTACCTTTCTCATTTATTAAACTCTTCCTGCTTTTTAATAATGCAACAACAGCAACACAAATTTTTCTCATTTTTCTTGGTGTAATAAAAACATTCAATTACATTTTTAAGGTCTTTTTAATCAAATACTGAGATACACTTAGTATTAAGTGTTTAGGGCTCCAAATTTTCACAACTGATTTTGCAGCTGTTAGATATTCACTGTGAATTGGAAAGTTTTAATAATGGATGTCACTGGGCTTACACAACAAGAATTCAACGGAAACATCATATGCAATATGAAACAAAAAACAAGGCCGAAAAATATTTAGAAAGAAACCTCTCAGGGTGACAGCCAATCCCTTGAATACATTTGAGAAAGTGACACAATTCTAATTAGAAACACACATTGTAGTTGGGGAACATGGGCAATTCATCTAACACTACAGAAAAGACAAAGTATTTCATTGTAGGATCTGATGTCTTCATAGCTGGGAAGAGACTTCTTATGATTTTAACTGGATGCAACTGGTGTTCTCTCCATGGCATCTGATTTCCTTCACTAAGCAGTGGGTCAGTAGCATCTTCTGAAATATCTTATTATAATAATGCTATATTTAGAAATCACCTTGCAAAGAGAAGGGTCTCAAGGCATTTTAAAAAATGTTGACAGCCAATTTACAATACACATATTATAGGAATGTCATTGCTGGCTTCTGGAACACAGACATCTCTTGGGTGAAACATGACAAGTGATTAACAGTGGATGTCAACATTGAACTAGTGGTAAGAATCCTCTCTACTTAATAGAAGCTGGGGTGGAGGAATCTTAAGAAAGAATGTATATTAACAGTTAACGGTCAGCCGAGGAACTGGCATCAACTTCCTCGTTTCTGAGAAGTGTCACAATATTAATAAATACAAAAGATTTTAATCCCTTAAAAGAAATAATCTGTTCTTGGACATTATACCAAATAAATCAGAAAAAATAACACTGTGAGCCACTACAATTTGAGGCATAAGTTGAAATTTGTGAGTTTCTTAAAAACATTTCTTTTGTCAATAGACTCCTAAGGCAGATGGTTGTGAGATCCAGTTCTTATACCAATAAAAATCAGCTCAATGATTGGGCATTTAAAATGTGACAGGCACCGTAGAGGATACTAAGACTATAAGCATATTTAGCTTAAATTCTAAGCTTGAGAAATTCATCTAATTTCTACATTTTTCTGGAAATATTTTAATGTCAGGACCTTCATATGCTGTTAAAAACTTTAAAGAAAATATTCATTATAATAATTTAACTGTAAAATATTAATATGGGCATTTTTAGATAAAGTTGATGACAAATGCAGAATAAAAAATACTGCATGTTCTCTGTCAAATGTGGAACTTAAAATTATAAACACGATTTATAAAATTCATATATAATATGGATTACAGAGTTTAATATAGAACCTATAATAGTGTTTACTAGATGCTGGGAAGGGAAGATGGGAGGACTGTAAAATGGGTACCAAAGCACAGTGACCTTAACTGGTGCTGGTGCTTTGTTGCACAGTGGGATGACCATATTTCCACTAAGATTTATTAAATTGTCCACGAAGAATTGGAACTGAGGATCTGATAGGATCCAAAAACAGAAAAGTTAAGGAAGTGGAAGGGTGAGTGACCTGTTATAATTGGTTTATGTCATGTGTATGTATTGAAACATTGCATCATATCCATTCAAATGTATAAAAATAATAATTCAAAAGTTGAAAGACATAAATAATAAAATAACTATAATTTAAGGTTAAAATAGTTACAGTGTTATTATGTTGTGTGTTTTTGACTGACCACTTACTAGGTAGATTTTCAAAGATGAAACATGCACACCAGAGGCAGGTGTAGGGGTCTAGAGTTGAGATGCTGGTCATGCTTTTAACCCATATCAGAGGAATTGAGTTTGATGCCTGCTTCCTGCTCCTAACTGCAGCTCCCTGCTTACGAGGACCCTGAGAGGCAGTGATGATGACTCAAGTAGTTGGGTTCCTGCCACCTCCACGGAGATCAGCATTGAGTTCTTGGCTCCCAGCTTCATCTCCCTGGCCCTTAACAGCCTTCAGGGGTGGAAACAGAAGATGAGAGCTCTCTCTCACTCTCTTTCTGCTGCTCAACTAAGTCAATAATTAATGAAAAGTAAAATATACATATTAACAGTAGCTTATTATATCCTCCTAGTATGCAGTTTTTTAAAAATCAGGATTTGAGAAGAAATTATAAGATTTTTTTTTATTTAGTAAATATAAATTTCCAAAGTACAGTTTATGGATTACAATGGCTCCTCCCCCAATAATTTCCCTCCCACTCGCACCCCTCCCATCTCCCACTCCCTCTCCCATTCCATTCACATCAAGATTCATTTTCAATTATCTTTATATACAGAGATCGATTTAGTATATATTAAGTAAAGATTGCATCAGTTTGCACCCACACAGAAACACAAAGTGTAAATACTGTTTCAGTACTAGTTATTGCATCACTGCACATTAGACAACACATTAAGGACAGAGATCCTACCTGAGGAGTAAGTACACAGTGACTCCTGTTGCTGACTTAACAATTTGACACTCTTGTTTATGGCGTCAGTAATCTCCCTAGGCTCTAGTCATGAGTTGCCAAGGCTATGGAAGCCTTTTGAGTTCGCCTACTTCAATCTTATTCCGACAGGGTCATAGTCAAAGTGGAAGTTCTCTCCTCCCTTCAGAGAAAGGTACCTCCTTCTTTGATGGCCTCGTTCTTTCCACTGGGATCTCACTCACAGAGATCTTTCATTTAGGTCTTCTTTTTTTTCTTTTCCATGGTGTCTTGGCTTTCCATGCCTAAAATACTCTCATGGGCTCTTCAGCCATATCCGAATGCCTTAAGGGCTGATTCTGAGGCCAGAGTGTTATTTAGGACATATTATATAAAGTAATAATTATTTGCTAGCATTCACCCTGAATGTTTAAAATGAAGACAAGCATTAATTGAAGTAAATTCTTAACAGTGTGCAAATGTCAGATGTGAATGCATCTCACTGAGGCCTCACTATAAGAAGAGTTACTTCTGACTTGATTGTCCCACTCTGCAGACTCAGCATTTGATAGCAACTACATGCTCTGTCCATTTGGCTCTTTGGGGGAGTCTTTGCTTAAGATAACATAAATAGATCCATTAATAAAGGTTACTGGGAAAATTGAGCCTTTATTCTGATTGAAACATTTTAAATATGTATTAACAGTATTAATACAATTTTCAACTTATTGGAAAATAGTATCTTTAGCTACACTTAACTACCCTGGTCCCATTAATTAAATAAATAGTTAACTTTGGTCTTTGTGTTTCTGCATAGTGATGACAAGATGATGATGATGATATGATTTAACATTTTAATACCACTTGTAAAGCATTCATTAATCTGTGAAAGGAACATCTCTGAACGCAAGGAAGGAAGGAAGGGAGGAATGGAGGAAGGAAGAAAGGAAGAAAGAGGGAAGGAATAAAGGAAGAGCTCTTTGGGATTTATTTCTCTGTCATCTTCTACTACTCAAATCCGAATCTGTGGACTATACTTTAGAACATTCTTACATCTTTAAATTGTCTGCTTTTGTTTGAGACATTTGAGATGAGAGAACAGAAATGAATTAAAGATTAATATTTGTGTGACTGATTGGATGTGTGCCAAATCCCCTCAATTCTTAGAACCTGTGAATATGCTCCTTTATGTAGGAAAAAGACTCTTAGCAAATGTCTTTAAGGATCTTGAAATAAGGAGATTATGCTGGATTATCTGGTTGGGCCTAAGATATTTACAAGAGGTGGGCAGGAGAGCCATTGTCAGAGGTGATGTGTTGCGTGAAAAAGGATGCAGAAATTGGGGTGATTCACCCACAGATGGAGGGATGCTGGTGTTGCAGTCTGTAGATGCTGCAAAAGGCAAGGGAATAGATTCTTCTCTAAAGCTTCCAAAAAGGATGGAGTTCAATTAACACTTTGACTTTTGACTCCTAGAACTATAAGATGGTATATTCACCTTGTTTTAAGCCACTACATTTTGGGCAATTGTAGCAGCAAACAAAATATGTAAGAAATATCGATGTTAAACTCTCTTCATTGCCAATCCTGAAATTCATTTACTATGACAATCAGATACTTTCATTTAAAAAATGTGGTTATAGCTTCCCAGAGAAGTTTTTATTTCACAAGATTAGGCATTGAAAGAAATTCCTTTTTCATATATGAACAGAGAACTGGCTCAAAGTATGACTTGGACATGTGATTTTTTTTTTTTTTTTTGCCATGAATGGTGTTTGGACTCATGGAATGTTCTATTACTCTACTACTTATCCACTCTTTAAGACTGTATCTTTCTTCCAGCTTTCCTATAAATAATCCAGGTAGGATGAAACTTCTATAAATTGCTTGAGGAGTCAAGCTCAAAGTCATGACAATTAATAAAGGATTCAAACAAGAAGAATTGTAACATAGTTGGATTACAAACAGGACTTTAAAAATAATGACTTCACATTTTGTTAGCATAGTAACATTAGTATTCTAGAGTTGGACACTAACACACCAAAATAGTCTAAAAGATTAATGAGTAACTTCAAAGAAATCCTAGTGACAAAATGAAAATCACTCATCATGTTCTCTACCCTTTCTTCTGAGTTTTCCACATCACAGTTGAGAGATTTTCAAATGAGAATGGGTATACACTCAGCCAGATGTTTTCCATTGAGGGTCTTTTGTCTTTGGAAACTGCAGATGGGGTAACTTTTAACACCTGCAGCAGGTACTCCATTTACTTTCTCTTTTTTTCACTTTCTCCTTGAATAATGAAATATTTGAACAAAATATGTAATCTTTGTTCCCCAGCAAATTCATGAATGACTTTCTGAATTACTGAATATCTACATAAGTAATCAGAAATTTTGAGATACAAGTTCACCAAATTTGTTAAGGTTCTTATTAAGAAACACAGTCATTTTCTTTTTTTTTCATTTATTAAACTTTTATTTAATTAATATAAATTTCCAAAGTACAGCTTATGGATTACAATGGCTTCCCCCCCCCCATAACTTCCCTCCCACCCACAACCCTCCCCTTTCCTGCTCCCTCTCCCCTTCCATTCACATCAAGATTCATTTTCAATTCTCTTTATATACAGAAGATCAGTTTAGTATATATTAAGTAAAGATTTCAACAGTTTGCCCCCATATAGCAACACAAAGTGAAAAAATACTGTTGGAGTACTAGTCATAGCATTAAATAACAGTGTACAGCACATTAAAGACAGAGATCCTACATAATATTTTTTAAAAAATTAATTTTCTATGCCATTTCCAATTTAACACCAAGTTTTTTTTTCATTTCCAATTATCTTTATATACAGAAGATCGATTATGTATATAATTAGTAAAGATCTCATCAGTTTGTACCCCGCAGAAACACAAAGTGTAAAAATACTGTTTCAGTACTAGTTATAGCATCACTGCACATTAGACAACACATTAAGGACAGATCCCACATGAGATGTAAGTACACAGTGACTCCTGTTGCTGACTTAACAATTTGACACTCTTGTTTATGGCGTCAGTAATCTCCCTAGGCTCTAGTCATGAGTTGCCAAGGCTATGGAAGCCTTTAGAGTTCGCCGACTTTGATCTTATTCCGATAGGGTCATAGTCAAAGTGGAAGTTCTCTCCTCCTTTCAGAGAAAGGTACCTCCTTCTTTGATGGCCTCGTTCTTTCCACTGGGATCTCACGAAACACAGTCATTTTCAAACTTTGCAATGGGAAAGATCCTATCTGAACGGTAGATTAGTGTCAATGTATTGTCAATTGTATGCTGAAAACCATTCAATGTACTGGAGATGGTGAGTGGAAGTGAAAAACATCATCAAAGAAATCCAAATACAGTGATGGAAGCTTGCAAAAAAGGATATGGTAAAATTCAGACAAGATGAATTGATGTTAGATGAATAATAAGATTATTATGTGACCTGGACAAAACAGTGATGATATTGCAAGGATAATAGAGGTCAATATGTCATAATTTATTTTTATTTCTTTTACAAATACTATTTCATTGGTGGAAAAAATTCTTACCATTTTTGATTATGAGTATTCATCGTTAAATTCTGTGCATATACAAATTTTTACCTATTCAATTTTCTTTTGTTCCTTTAAACTTTTCATGTTTGAAACCGCAATAGGTTGCCAAAAGTAATACTTTGTTTAGAGTAATCTGGGTAAAGGGAAAGGGTTAAATAAAAGGAGATGCTTGATTTTTCTTCACAAGCTGGTATATAAGAAGGAGACTTCCACTATGCCACAATTCATCTACCTTTACTCAGCTGCCTTTCCTATTATTTTCTGCCTTTGTCTCCGTCTTTTTCTTCTCTGGGGCTAGGAGTAAGAGTTATTGAAAAATTTAACACCCTTCCAAATCTGACTGGGGACATGAGCAATGAGCTGTGGTGATAATAGATTCCTAATCTTTCATTCCGTGAGACAAAGATGCTGAGAAAGGCGGAACTGTAAATGAAAGAAAATGCTAAATAAAAATATCACTTTGTAATCATTTTATGAATCTTCTCAATTTCCTTTCTGTTCTCCATTTCTCACAAACCTGTGTCTCCTATACAACTTCATTTTATTCTGCAACATTCTTGAAGAACTGAAGAATTTTTAAAAATTTATTTATTTTGAGAGACAGACTGAGAAGAGAGGGAGGGAGGGAGAAGAGAGCGAGAGCGAGAGCGAGAGCGAGAGAGAGAGAGAGAGAGAGAGACAGAGAGAGAATAATCCTATTCATTGATTTACACTCCAAATGCCTGCAATGGGGTGGGGCCAAAGCCAGGAGCTGGGAACTCAATCTAGGCCTCCCATGTGGGTATTAGGAATCCAACAGCTTGAGCCATCTTTGTTGTCTCTTGCATCTGCTTTGTCAGGAAGCAGGATTTGAAGCTGGGCATAGAACCCAGATACTCTAAAATGGGATATAGGAAGGAGCTGGTATTGTGGTGCAGTGGGTTAATTCATGGCCTGTGATGTCAGCATCTGATATGGATACAGGTTCAAGTCCTGGTTACTTCACTTCTGATCCAGTTCCCTGCTAATGTGCAGGAAAGCAGTAGAAGATGATGGTGTGAGTACTGGGACCCTTGTCACTCATGTGGGAGACCTGGATGGATTTCCAGGCTCCTGGCTTTGGCCTGGCCCAACCCTGGACTTTGCAGCCATTTGGGGACTGAACCGATGGATGGACGCGTTCTTTCCCTCTCTCTGTTACTCTGCCTTTCAAATAAATAAGTGAATCTTGTTTTTAAAAAATAAATAAATAAAATGGGGCATGGTGGTCTTAATAATGTCTTAACTGCTGAACTAAATATTCACTCCAAGAAGTAAATTAAAGTAAGGCAGGACTCACAGAAGACTTGGCTTCTTCCTAGATATGATACTAATTGCTGTGTGAACATGAAGGAATTGCTATTTCTGGTCAATGGGATTTAAAAAACTTGATATTAATTATAATAATTAAGGGTACCTTCATTTCTGTACCCAGTTTCAGTAATTCACCCATTGCCTTATTTCTTTTTTTTTTTTTTTAACTTTTATTTAATGAATATAAATTTCCAGTGTACAGCTTATGGATTACAATGGCTTCCCCCCCCCCCCATAACTTCCCTCCCACCCGCAACCCTCCCCCCTCCCGCTCCCTCTCCCCTTCCATTTGCATCAAGATTCATTTTCAATTCTCTTTATATACAGAAGATCAATTTAGTATAAAGATTTCAACAGTTTGCACCCACATAGAAACACAAAGTGAAACATACTGTTTGAGTACTAGTTATAGCATTAAATCAAAATGTACAGCACATTAAGGACAGAGATCCCACATGAGGAGCAAGTGCACAGTGGCTCCTGTTGTTGACCCAACAAATTGACACTCTAGTTTATGGCGCCAGTAACCATCTTAGGCTGTCGTCATGAGTTGCCAAGGCTATGGAAGCCCTCCAAGTTTTCCGACTCTGATCATATTCAGACAAGGTCACAAAAGACAGAGTGAGGACAGCAACCAATGATCCCAAGAGTGGCATTTACCAGGTTTGAACAATTACACAGCATTAAGTGGGGAAGAGGACCATCAGTACACACATGTTGGGAGTAGAGCCATTGGTGGTAGAGTAGAGGTTATGATTACAAAGGAATGAGGCCCAAGTGCACCAGACAGGGCCTAGAACAAAGGACAGAGTCATTATTAGAGGAGCTAAGAAAGGTGCTGTCTAAGCTACAATTAAGTTTTCTGATTGAGAGGCAAATAGAACCTGACAGAAGCGGCTTGATAATAATCTGGTGGGCTTTAGGCCTTGTAAATTCAGAGGCCCAGACCTATCTATCTCTTCACATGGGGTATATCCTAAGGGAGGTGTGAACCTCCTAGGGGAAGGCACTCTGTTGACTTTCATTACTTGGCTGGCCTGGGAGGAGAGCTGGCCAGGTAAAGGCAGGTGGCATCTCTAACAAGAAATTTACAGTTCTGCCTGCAATGTTGCTGACCCTACTTGACCATCCCCTCAGCTGCAGTGGTCACTTTGGAAGTTGGGCTGAGTGAAGGGCTTTTCAGCTTAGAGCCAATAAGATCTGTGGCTCTGACCTGGGCATCCTTCGACTCCAGGGCAGGTCCATTTCCAGTGATCCAACTCTTGGCAGAGCTGCCAGGGCTCTTCACAAGCTGACTTCTGCTGAAGCCCAGGCTTACCACATTGAAAGCCACTGCAGTGGACTGGCCTGTTGGGTCTGCTTGAGGGCAGATCACTGTACAGATCAGCCATTAATAGGCCTGCCACCCATTGCTTCTGATGCCGAGCTTTCCTTTCCTCCTGGTTTGTGTTAAAGCAGACCAGAGGATGCAAGTCAAGGGAGTGCCCGTTTCCCATCTCTAATCTTCGGTGGCCTGAACTACAAGTCTATAGTCACAGGCATGTTCTGTAGTAGTTTTTCTAAGGTAGACAATGCCCATGAGGAAAATTATATTCTCACTTTAAAACTTTCTTTCCCTTTGGTCTGAAAGGGAGGTTTTTTCTACTTACTGTATACTTCGCTGATGGCGAAGTGAATCTAGCTATGAGATTATTATTTGAGTTCTTATTTTGGCTATGCTATTGCAGAAAAATGTTAGCCATCTCTTTTATAAGGTCTAAAGATTGAATTGTGCATCCTACAGATTCCTTCATAATAGAATTAGTTTCCTACCTTGAAGAGAATAGAGAAATGAAAGAACAAGTTGGGCTTAGAATAGAGAAATGAGGGAGCAAGTCCTAGATCGCTTGCTGACAATAGCAATATCACATGAATACTTAGCAAACCGTTTCAACCATTAGATAACAACTTAAGAAAACATTTACCAGAAGGTCCAATGCCTTCTATAAATTTTAAGAATCATGTATTTGAAAACACGTCTTAAATATCTAACATGGTGTAGTTTGTTTAGCCAGTAAACTTAAGCACAACCATCTAAAATGTTTTTAGTTTCTTTCTACCAACAAGTCTAAAACATATGATACACAGATTCAGGTCCCACAAATTAAAATGTATCTTTGATTGATTTTAGCAGCTTAAATTTATGGACAATCTTATCTATAAGCCATTTAAAATAAAACTCTTAATAAAATTTTCCCATGTGGACATACAATATGTACACACATATAATATAGCATAATAGACCAATATAGCAATTTTAATAATAGCTTTTAAAATCTTTAACTCTTTTTGTAGATTGCCAATTGATTTGAATTGCTTTTTCTTTTTAGTAACCTCAGTTAACCATACTTTCTCTCAGTTGGTACTGTTAGTACATTATTGGCTTCATCTGTTTATAGAGCCATCCCAAAGTACTGAATACAATAAAAGTGGCTGGAAAAAGTCCATAGGAACCTATAGGAGGACAGCTAAACACAGAACCAACAACGCTTTAGTTTTATGAGCAGCAGATCATATATAACTGTGGATGACAAAAGACTTTAAGTCGCCATGTTTAAAATTATAAACTCATCAACCAACAAGAGGCACTTGCTTACTTCACAGTATTTTTGAAAGCACCTGTAGGATTTTACAAGTATTTAACCCTTTAGGCCTCTGGGGCTTTCTCATTAAGATAACTATCATGTCTAGTACCACAAGATCATTAGACTTTTTAATTCTCAAACATTTGTATTAATAGCATTTTCCATTATAGAAACTTAAAGTCTGGTACCACATCACATCTTGACAGTCCTTCTAATATACTCCAAATAGACTGATTAGTTGGTGTCTCTATAAGATGAGATACATAGGTCCTTCGATTTTTTCAGTTGGGCCCAAACTGGAAAAACCAAAGTCCAGGATTTACTGGAAATTTTAGAGACCAGATTGTTTGAAACTTTGATTTTTTGAATGCCTGTCAAGAATGCCAAGAAGGCTCAAAATCCAAAATATCTGGTTGAAATAAGATTTCTTAAAATCATGACATAACATAGACCAAATTTGATCATTGTTACAAGGTGATTATTCAAATTTTTGAAAAAAGCACGTATTTAAATAACCCATAGCTCTTAATAAAAATTCAGCTGTTTTTGAACAATTAGAATTTAACAGAGATCAAGAGAACATAATAGATTACTTTAACACATTGCTTTAACAGAGCATCAGAGTTTAATTCTATGTCAAAGAGAAATTGAGCTTCCTGTGATCTTTTGCTGTGAGGTTTCCTTCCTTTACCTTCTTTCACATTGATGACCATGTTTCTGTGTTTCTGTGTGTAACACATCTTTAAGCATCTTTTGCAGGGCAGGATGAGTGGCAACAAATTCTTTCAGTTTCTGTTTGCTATGAAAAGTTTTAATTTCACCTTCATTCACAAATGAGAGCTTTGCAGGATATAGTATTCTGGGCTGGCAGTTTTTCTCTCTTAGTACCTGGGCTATGTCTCGCCATTCCCTTCTAGCTTGTAGGGTTTCTGATGAGAAGTCTGCTGTGAGTCTAATTGGAGATCCTCTAAGAGTGATCTGACGTTTCTCTCTTGCACCTTTTAGGATCTTTTCTTTATGTTTCACTGTGGTGAGTTTGATTACAACATGTCGTGGTGAGGATCTCTTTTGGTCATGTTTATTAGGGGTTCTATAAGCTTCCTGTACTAAGATGCCTCTGTCCTTCTCCAAACCTGGGAAATTTTCTGCTAGTATCTCACTGAAAATGCCTTCTAATCCTTTCTCCTTCTCCATGCCTTCAGGAACTCCTAGAACCCGAATGTTGGTTTTTTTAATAGTATCCTGTAGATTCCCGACAATATTTTTTAGATTTCTTTTCTTTGGTTTGCCTGTTTCCTTTCCTGTTCTCTGTCTTCTAAGTCTGATATTCTCTCTTCTGCTTCGCCCATTCTGTTTTTAAGGCTCTCTAATGTGTTTGTCATTTGATCTATTGAACTCTTCATTTCATTATGATTTCTAGTCACTATCAGAGTTTCTTGTTCCAGTAGTTGTTTCATTTCATTTTGATTCCTCCTTAATATTTCACTTTCAAGAGAGAGATTTTCTATCTTGTCCATGAAGGATTTCTGTAGTTCAAGAATTTGTTTTTGAGAACTTCTTAATGTTCTTATCAATTTTTTGAGATCCGCTTCTTGCATTTCTTGGATCTCATCATCTTCATAATCTTGAATTGGGGTGTCTTTTTCATTTGGGGGCGTCATAGTTTCTTCCTTGTTCTTGTTAGCTTGGTTTTTGCGTTTGTTGTTTGGCATGTTGGAGATATTTGGTTTCTTCACTGTGGTGTTTTTTCTTGTTACACTATGGCTCTATATTAAGTGGACTGTCTGCTTTCAGTGGAGCCTTAGAGGCTTGAGATGAGTGTGGACTGAGAGCTGTGTTTGGTTCCTCAGGGTTGAGGGTGTGTCAAGGATGACACTCCCAGGTTAGGTGTGGTAAATCTCTCTTTCTTTTTTTGATTTAAAAGGGAAGTAATTCCGCACAGCTGAACGTAATTGGAGGTAGTTAGCAGGCAAATGATATACCCACAGGAGCCAGAGATCGGAAGCTCTTTCCCGAGGGCCACACAGGGAATCTCTTTTGCCCTCAGTGTGGGCTCCAATTCTCCTGCAGTCTCCCACTGGGTTGCCAAGTTAGATGCTAATCTCCTGTTATTTCAGCCCTCCCCCCAGAGTCAGGTTTTTCTGCTAGGCTCAGGGCTGGTGCAGACCTGAGGTCGCCCTGCTTATGATGTATGTCCAAAATGGCGCCTGCTCTGTCTTGCTCGCCTTTGAGAGGTGAGCGGAGAGAGAGAAACTTGTGTCCGTATCAGTCACTTTTTTTATTTTTTTTCTCTCTCTTCTAGTTAGCCTGGTGAACTTTTCCCCACGGAGTTTCAAGCCTCGTTCCCTCTAGCCTCCTCTTTCCGCTTGCCCGCTGGTATCTCGGGCTATGGAGGTTCGGCTCACCTCGCGTTCCAGCGCTGGTGCGTTGAGTCTGCCGCTGGTGTCCCGAACTTGGGCTCCCACGCTCTCCACGCAGGTCCGCTGTGAATCACTAGTTCCGGAAGAGTTTCCTCTGCTGTTTCATCCGCTACTCTTCCTTGACCCTGCAGTATCTCCACTTATATTGAACTTTCTCTCCCCCCGGACTAAGTGTGCTTCCTGCCTATTCCGCCATCTTGCCGCCATTGCCTTATTTCTAAAGCCATTCTTTCATGACTGACTGAAAGTAGCTAGAGGTTCATGGAGATGGAGAATATGATTACATGCACAAATGTGTGATATATTTATGTATGATTTGCAAGCTCTTTTACACTACTCTTTAAAGCACCAAAGTATATTAAAACCATTAGAAATTATTTACCTGAGAATTGCATCAAAGTGTATTTAAATCATTTTCCTATTTCTGTCTCTTAATTTTGTATTAGAGACCACACTGCCCTTAAGAATCTCCTCTCCCACTCCAAATTCCTCAAAATTCTCTTCAAAGAGCTCAGAGTCTTTCCTGCTTTCCTAAAGTTTAAATCTTCTTTTCTGTAAGTTATGTACATTCGAATATAAAACACTTCTGCTTTTCCATGAATCTTATTCCTACATCTACATAGTAATATTCAAGACCTGATTATCCCATATTTTAGAAGATATCAGAATTAAAGAGAAATGTTTAAAGGCTACCAATGGATTTTCCATTCATGCATGGGAAGAAAAAGAATTGTTATAACCATTTAGACTGATTCCTTTCCTTCCTTTTTTCCCCTAAGGTTTATTTTACTGCTTTGAAATGCAAAGACAGGAAGACACACAGACAGATTTTCCATCCATCAGTGACTCCTCAAATGACCTCCATGACCAGGGCTGTACCAGGCCAAAGCCAGGAGCCTGGGATCCCATTTGGGTCTCTGAGGTGGGTAACAAGGGCCCAAGCACTTGAGTCATTCTCAACTGCTTTTCCCAGGCACATTAGGAGGGAGCTAGATTGGAAGTGGAGCAGCCAGGACTCAAAGCCAGTGCTCCCATTTGGGATGTTAGTGTCACTGGCAGTGGCTTAACCCACTGAGCCACACTGCTTGTCTCCTATCTTACTTTCTTTACTTTTTATTTCTCACTGCTTTCCTCTTGTATTATTTTCAAAGTTTTAGGCAAATTTATTTCTTTTATAAATCATATCTGTTTAAATCAATCATAATTATATTTACTTATTCATATACCTAATTTGTACAAGTCATCATTCTTTTTGATTATTAAGTGTCCACTTTCCCTATTTGCTCTTTATCAGACTTTGTATGTTCTTATTCCTTACCCATACTCTAAATGATTTGAGAGGGGAGCCATGCTTTTGTTTTTCTATGCCAGAAAATGCTTACCACACAGTGATTAATATAGTTTTACCTGGCTTGTGGAAACATTGCTCAGGGTGTTTACTGAGTGATTGGAGATCTGTAGTCTCTGACTAGTCCTGGTTAATTATATGCTCATGAATATCAGCTTTAAACCACAGCTCTCTTTGACTTTATTGAAATAAAAATTGCTATTCTTTCTGTTTTTTAATGAGCTTAATTTACAGGCTTAAATCTTAAATCAGTGAAATAGATTAGTTTATAATTAGAATTATAGAAAATCTTGGGGAAGGATAAAAGTAGAGAGGCTGCAGAGAGAGAGACATGCAGAAGGAAATGACTTTGTGATATGCTCTAGCTCTGGCTATAAACAGTGTCAGAATCATTTCCATTCTCTCTGTCTTTTTATATTTTCTCAGACAACTGATTGAAAATGAGAAAAGGTGTTGAAATAAATCTTTCGATGAAAGAAAGTTGCAACTTCTCTCTTCTGTGCAACTGAAAGGACAACC
This sequence comes from Lepus europaeus, assembly GCF_033115175.1. Taxonomy (NCBI): domain Eukaryota; kingdom Metazoa; phylum Chordata; class Mammalia; order Lagomorpha; family Leporidae; genus Lepus; species Lepus europaeus. Next base: position 136,053,461 of record NC_084827.1, read on the forward strand.
CAATTAGCCCCTTCCTCTCACTATTCTATCTGACCCAGAACGAAGGGCAAAGTAGCCCAGAGTTTTTTAGATGATAAAATATGCCATAGGTGTTTGAGAATCTTGCAGACAAAATATTTGCATAGTGGAAGGAAAATATAATGCTTGTGTAATTAAATTTAGAATTCAATTAGGTACTTGATTTGTACTACTAGAAACTCATGAAATTGATTCTTTTCCTTCCTGATGTATAATATATCATTTCTCTCCACTTTGCCTTTAGAAAAATTGTCTGTCATCTTATTTTTATGTTAGACTTATTAAATCATATTATAAGTACAATCTTTACCAAATTAATTCAGTTGAAAAAATGAATATCAGTTCTTTCATGTAATTTACGGTTGATAATGGCTTCAGGATTATCTACAGTTAACCTCTGCGGCTCAAATACAACTGAATGATATAGCTGTAAAGGATATCTCTAATTTTAGCTAATTGAAATGATGAGTAAAACTCTTTGTAGAAAAGGGCTATATTGCATGAACTTCACAGGTATAGAGAATTTTTGTAAAGAAGTTTCATCATCTTAATTTTACTCTATAAAGTTGATGTTTCATTCAAAGCTTTTTGAATATACAACTTATATGCACAATACCAATCATTGCTCATAAAGACAGTATCTATAACAGGGTTTCTTCTTTATGTAATATTGGATTAAAGTTTTTAGAAAAATCCATTTGTCAGGCCAGTTGTAATGAATAAAAATAGGGTATCAATAGGTGCAAAAGCAAAGAGGCTTGTATAAAAATCAACTAAAACTAGACCTTCGAAAGCCCAATGGCCTTCAATACTAGCGATTTGATAGAGATGCATAATAGTGGAGGGAAGAAAAGTCACAGATGTAAAATGAAGCTATCACACAGCAGTGGGACCTCTTGTAAATTGAGCCATAATAGTTGCCATTTCCCATTTAGAAAAAATGCTTTCTCTCTTCCTTTCTATCCCCAAAGTACATCTTCTGGAAATCTTCTGTAGAACCACGGGGCTTTCTGCTTGGTTTTGAACTTCTATTTTTAAAGCCGTCTATGTCATCCGAAATTGATCTTATCTGTCCTTTTCATCTTTCACGCTTCTGAACTTCTATTATAGTCCCATATAATATAGTGACTGTGGGCCAGATTTCTAAGCAGGAGACAATAGGGGAGGAGACTTCACAGTGAAATGGACTGAGTCAGGTATTGCAGGATTATTGATACACTTCGTGAAATAACTGGGAGACAGATGAATGAAAATGGCATTGTATAACTTCAATAAAATAAAAGACCTAGTTTGCAGCATTAATTAGAAAAAAGTTTACTTGCTTATTATATAATAGTAGAACAAATTATAAAAGGATAATATAAAAATATATCAAATATTTTGCTCTGTTATTCTGTATCTATTCATAAGTGTTTTCATACATATAGTCTCATTTTACGTTTATAATAAAATAATTACTTAAACTTAAATACATTTGATAAATAAACACATGTAAGTACTTTAAAGTTCAAAAATTACATCATTAAAAATCATGTATTGTCCCATTCCGTGAATGCTCACAAAGAAAGAGGGGTGAGAAAAAGTCACGCCAGCAAAAGGGACAAAGAGAATAAATGTTGGGGTATGGGAGTGAATACAGTGTTGAGTGAATATATAAAGAGTGGATCACGCAATTCATGCCTTCACAGTAGAAAAATGTTCTCTCCAAGACAGAAAAAAAAAAAAAAAACTGATTTGGAGTTGAGGGAGAAGCAGATAGGAAAAGGCCAAACATATCAGACAAAGTGTTATTCCTTAATATTTTCTTTCCTTAAGTAAGAACTAAATTAATTTTAATTTATTAATCTAAAATAGATTTTCTCATGAGGGGCATGTTTTGAAAGATAGGATGATAAACACTAAATACAATGTATAAAACTTTTTAATAAAAAGGATCACAGCAGTGTTGTTCCTCTTTGTTATAAAATTCAGTAGCAAATAATTTAAGGAAAATCACTAATTTAGACTTCCTCAATAGCACAAATATAGTTGGAGTTTATTGATTGAAAGTTACTGTATCTCGCCTTGGGTGACAATTATCTGTGGGAGTGTCTATTGTTGCAAAAGACTTAGCCCATTGGTTTTATACGGCTGGGGAAGCTCGTCCATCTTCGCCTGTCAATGAAAGCTTGTTGACTGAAAAAATTCACTCCATAATAGCACTGTGAAATGATTGTCTAGTCCATATCTCACTAGCAATCACTGATAAGCCTCCAATTCCCTTAACAATTTTGACTGTACACCACTGTGGCCAGGTTTTAATTTGTTAAGGGCTCTCTTGAAATGGGCTGTACACTGAACTGAGCGTAGGACTCCCATTTAGAGATAAAATATTTGAAAAAATCAAAGAACAATGCTTAAGACTAAAATGAAATTTCAACTTACTAAATTCTGTCCAACATTCTAGTATGGTTTGGAAGCTGTTTTCCAATGTAAAGCGTCTACATATTTACCTCCTTTGAAGCATTGTGCTTTTTGATCATGTGCATCCAAATGAGTTATAAACCATGATATAAGAAACCTCCCTATGCTTATCTCCTTCCAGGATTACATCCGTTCATTAGACATCAATTTTTGATATACACTAATAAATTAAAAATGCACAAAATCATATTATCATGTCGCCTTTATCCATTTAAATCTCAATTATGTAGTGTGACTTTTTTTTTTTTCTTAAATAACTGAATCTAGACATCACGTTTATTGCAGCTGGCTGATATACCAGTCCAGCTGTTATATCTTAATATTAGCCCTCACAAAGCACACTGGACACTAGAGTAAGGGAAAGGGTTTATTGGGGAACATCCTACAGACCAGAGTGAAGGGGCAGCGAAGGAAAAAGAGAAGGAGACTGTAAGAGAGAGAGAGAGAGACAGAGAGGAGGGAGAAGAGAGACGAGAGGAGGAGAGAAGCCAAGAGAGGCCAAGAGAGCAGGGAGCAGAGCCAAGAGAGCACGTGTTCAGGGACAGGCCCTTTTAAAACTTTGCCTGAGGGAGGGCAGGGAAGCAGGAGCAGTGAATCCCATTAGGATGGGGGTGGAGCCTGGCTCAGGTAGCTGGGCTGTGCGGCCACCTGGCTAAAACTGCGCCAGTTTCCTAACACCAGCAATAGCCCTTTCTCCAAAAAAGAGCTAATGTTCTTACCACGTATTTAATGAGTACTTTCTTTTCCTACCTACTTAAAATGTGTTAAAAAATGATACACCTGAGGGCCTGTGTTGTGCCACAAAAGGTTAAGCTGCTCCCTGCGATGTTGGCATCCCATATAGGTGCCAATTTGTGTCTCTACTGCTCCACTTCCGCTCCAGCTCCCTTCTGATGCTCCTGGGAAAGCAACAGAATATGGCCCATGTGCTTGGGCCCCTGTACTCACGTGGGAGACCCAGCTGATGCTCCTAGCTCCTGGTTTTGTCCTGGACCAGCCCTGGCTGTTATGGACATTTGGGGAGTAAACCAGCAGATGGAAGATTTTTCTCTTTGTATCTCTCCCTCTCTCTGTAATGCTGCTTTTCAAATAATAATAATAATAATAATAATAATAATAATAATATAACAGAGTTACCCTAAAATAATTCTCCTGTGTACACATAATTCACCTTCCTGCCTTTTTTTAAAGAAAAATTTTAAAAAGCAACATGCAAGTCAAGGGAGTGCCCAAGTCCCATCTCTAATCTTCGGTGGCCTGAACAATAAGTCTATAGTCACAGGCATGTTCTGTAGTAGTTTTTCTAAGGTAGACAATGCCCATGAGGAAAATTATATTCTCACTTTAAAACTTTCTTTCCCTTTGGTCTGAAAGGGAGGTTTTTTTCTACTTACTGTATACTTCGCTGATGGCTAAGTGAATCTAGCACATTTGTAAAATGACAGAAAAGGTCAGGACCCTTTCTAGAGCCAAGGAGCACTGGGAAGATCACAACAGCATGAAAACACCATGGCCATATGGATAGAAAGAAAAAAAAATGAGAAGTCCAAAATAAGGAGCAAAAATTATCAGCAATTTGTTCAACACTACCATGAATTTGCAAAGATTCTCAAATTTTGCTACTTTCACCATCCCCCCAAAAAGGAAATGAAATAAATGTAGCCATATAGTATTTACTATCTATCTATCTATCTATCTATCTATCTATCTATCTATCCATCACATACTTGAACAAATTGTGACACAAAGTTGAAAGGAACAAAAATATAAAAAAATTAAATAGATAAAAAGGGAACTGGTGCTGTTGTGTAATAGGTAAAGACACCACCTGTGATGCCAACATCCCATATAGGTGCCAGTTCATGACCTGGCTGCTCCATTTCTGATACAGCTCCCTTGGGAAATCAGTAGACGATGGCCCAAAGTGTTTGAGTCTTTGCCACTCACATGGGAGATCCAGATGAAGTTTCTGGCTTCTGGCTTTGACCTGGCCCAGTGCTGGCTCTTGTGAATATCTGAGGAGTGAACTAGCAGATGGAAGATCGCTCTGTCTCTCCCTCTCTCTCTGTAATTCTGACTTCCAAATAAATAAACAAATCTCAAAAAAAAAAAAAAAAAGGAAACTGTTGTAAAATTCACAAACTTTAATGCTAATATAAAGTTAAATATAATTTAAGAAAAGAAGAGTCATTTTATTGGAATGAAAGGTATATGTATCTGAAAAATATTAACATTATGCAGATTTTTATCACAAGAAAATATCTGTAATGAACTCTTATACAAAACCAAAGTAGCAAAATACCAAATCTCATTTTGTATTTTGTCATCATTGGTTTTGTTTTTAACTATCTCCAATGTGAATTTCATTCCTGTTATTGTATTCTTAGGTTAATCTGTATGACTTCCAATCTTCTTCATTTGTATTATTGGGCTAGTACCCAGTTTACTACTGAGACAACAATCCCCTCTGGCATGCATCTGTGTTTGCACTGATAGAGTTCTTGTTAAACTGTGATTTCATGCATGCACTGCTATGTGGTTCTTCCCTTATCTACCCCTTGTCAGTGGTGCTGTATATGTGGCTACCACAACTATGTGCAGATTATGCAATCTTACTGTTTCTTTTCTGGTGCCATCTGTTCAAATGTTTTCTACTTAACATGATACAGTGATCGGAAGGGGTATGAAGTATCAGGACCTGCAAGCAACGAGCTGTCTCACAGAGATGGACAGCAACAGTGGTTTGTTCTCTTGCTGGTCAAGGTCCCATCTTTCTCAGCCTCTGGCTCATGAAAAGATTTGAGGATGGTAGAAGTTACTTGTTCTCAGGTCTGGTTAGATTTTTTTGTTCAGTTACAAATTCTTTATCCTTAGAGTATGTTTTCTCCAGAATATTACTGTTACTTAACTAATCACAGTATACATAAATATACTAAATGCTCTGAGGATTTCTGACATAAAACAGACCAAAGTAAAACCTCTCTAACCCAGAATTTATCAGTTGTATTTTCCATAGTCTCCTTTTGATTAATAAAACGAATTAGAATCCTAATCTTAAAACTAATGAAGCTCACTTTGGAAAAGTCAGATTTAGAATAATTCCTTTCTTAAAATATACCCTGGAATATTTAACACTTGTCTCTTCTTACCTGATCGATGGTTCTATCCTTGATGATGTCCGTATGGAACTGGTAAGAGTTCATTTCATAATTCTTTTCCACACAACACAGAAGAATTTTTAAACAATATCTGACAGATGGCTGTATATCTAGTTAGGAATGTTTCCCTGAGAAGCTACTCTGTAATCTTCTGCAACCACCTGTTCAAATATCCAGCTGTCCTTCCTAATCAAAAAGTATTTATTTAGATTTAACCAAAGAAGAAAATTAAATCTTCAAAAGTAAAAAAAAAAAAAATCACAATTATTCCTTGACATGACATTCCCAAGAACAGGTCCATGGAAAAGTGTGGAGTTATTTTCTGGGGGATTTACAGTGTTTGGTTCAATTTTAAAATTTCAATTCCTGATTCAGCAAGTACTAATATTGAAATTAAGCATAATGGTCATATACATTCACACTAAGGCTGTGAAATCTATAGTCCTCATTATGTGCAAAGTTTTGTCATACTGTATGGAGTGGTGCTTGAATCCAAGGATCAGAGATAATAACTTAGTGTTTAGTACTTTTTGAATCCTAGGATAGTCCTAGTTTGTCAACATAGTGGAATGTGATCAGAGCAAGGGCTCGTGAACCACTTATGTAACCCAGAACCTGGTGTGAATCAAACCTCAAGTTGTCGATGTGACAGGAAGCAACAATGAAATGTTCAGTGGATTTCTCATAACTGTGTTTATTCTCATTGATGCTACCAATGTTTCTTGGTTCCTGGGGAAGTTTTATTTGCCAGTATTTAGATCAGAGAAGCAGTGCTAGAAAATCATTTCTCTCTCAGATTGCAAAATTTTAGCCACGAAATCTGCCCTGAAACCTGCTTCCTACATGTTTACCCAGGTATTTATGTATTTTCATTTGAAAATAAATTTTTCAGAGATAAATTATCCCCTTATGAATGTTGGATTTTAGACCTCTATTTGGCACTTTGCAAAGCATTATGTGTTTAAGATTTAATATATGACATTTAAATTATTCTGATTCTAAATCATTCTTATTCAATTTAAACAATTTATTCTTTGGTCTCCAGAGACAGAGAAGATTAAGCTATTCAATTCAACAAACATTTGTATAAGCTTAATATAAGCTCCTTGTATTTTAACCTCTATTATTCCAAAACTAAGGATTCAATGTGTTATTGTCATCTTAGTTCTTCTCTTTTATTCAGAACTTCTAACCTATCCCTATCCCTTATATCCAATGTATCTTAAAGTTCCTATGCAAAATTTGGCTTTGTCAAAAAGATTTTCTGAATAATTTATCAACTCCAATCATCCTACTCCTTTTGGTTTTGGAGCATATGCACTTTGCTAAGCTATGTATTTTCCTTCTTAATACATATATTGATAAAATTATAGCCTGCAGTTTGTCTGGACAGGAAACAAAAAAATGTCAGTGTCCCATGGCTTTTTTTTTTTTTTTTTTGACAGGCAGAGTGGACAGTGAGAGAGAGAGAGAGAGAGACAGAGAGAAAGGTCTTCCTTTGCCGTTGGTTCACCCTCCAATGGCTGCTGCCGCTGGCGCGATGCGGCTGGCGCACCGCGCTGTTCCTATGGCAGGAGCCAGGTGCTTTTCCTGGTCTCCCATGGGGTGCAGGGCCCAAGGACTTGGGCCATCCTCCACTGCACTCCCTGGTCGCAGCAGAGAGCTGGCCTGGAAGAGGGGCAACCGGGACAGAATCTGGTGCCCTGACCGGGACTAGAACCTGGTGTGCCGGTGCTGCAAGGCCGAGGATTAGCCTATTGAACCGCAGCACCGGCCTCTCATGGCTTTTTTTAAAATGAGTGTCCCATATCTACATGTGTTACTTACAAGCACTATGCCCTACATTTCCTGAGGATATCCAAGCGTTTCTTTACAAGTTACGTAGTCCCCTGTTTTGTTATTAGAGTGATGGATGAGCCAAAATCAAGAGAACAGATGAGGTTTGAGAAAACCCAAAATATATATTCTTGAATCTAAGAGTTTATAAAAAGTCCTTGTGAAGTCTTGTCAACTTCCAAAAATTAGTGTGCTGTGTCACCAGATCTCTTTCCATCTCTGCTAGTCAAGGAGGTTGCAAAGGTACTCCATACTTTCAAGAGTTTCAGGATTTAAAGGCAGGATTGGTGTTGTGGTGTAGTGGGTAGTGGGTAAATCAATGTCTGTGATGCATGCATCCCATATAGGTGCCAGTTTGTGTTCCTGCTGCTCCACTTCTGATATACCTCCCTGATAATGCCCTGGGAAAAGCAGCAGAAGATGGTTCACATATTTAGACCCATGCCACCCAGTGTGAGACCCAGAGGAAGCTCCTGGTCCTAGCTTTGGCCTGGTCCAGTGCTGGCTGCTGTGACCATCTGGGGAGTGAACCAGAGGATGGATGATTCTCTCTCTCTCTCTCTCTCTCTTTTTCTTTCTCTCTCTCCTCACACAGCAACTCTGAGTTTCAAATAAATAAATCTTAAGTAACAACAACAACAAAAAGAATTTAAAGGAAACTTAATTATCAACCTTCCAAGAACTAAATGCCTCCATCCCTGTCCCACCTGTAACCCCAATACTAACTCAGCTGACTTGATTACATTCACTCAATTTCAGGAAAAACAGCTGGAGAGCTGCAGACACAGAGGCGCCCTGGTAAGCGTATTTTATAGAGGACAAAGTACAGATGATGGTCACTTGAAATTAACCATGAAGTAAGCCTCAGACTTGGAGTCACAAGTACCAACACATTTATCTCACTTGATAGATTGACTGGGACTGCCAGCTTCTTCAGTATTAATCAAGGTTGGGTTGACTGAAGAAGCTGGATACAGAGCCCAGGGAGTTTGCTTTCAATTTCATTCTCTACTGAGAAGTCTGCTTATGAAAAGATGAGAAAGCAGGAATAGTGTTCCCTCTAACAAAGTGCCAAAGGATATCAATGGTTAGGGTGGGATAAGACTATCTAGGACTCTCTACATGTAAAGATAATTCAGGAGGAAAAAGAAACAAAATACATAGTAACAAAACAAAATTGAAGTAAGCTATAAGAATTGCAATGTATCACATAGAAGATTGACTAGAAAGCAACTGGAAATACAATTCTCAAATAATTTACACTTGCAAGATTAATGAAAACATGGGCTAAATGCAAGAGGAATTAATAAAGACATGGAATGAGGTGATAAGAGGATTTGCTATGGGTATGAAACAAAATAGAGATGTAGACACAAGGGCTAACTAAAAAAACTTAGCAACTAGATGCAAAATTGATGTGCAAAAAATCATAAATAAAAACAATCATATGACAACAACAAAGAAGGCAGTGAAGTGGCTCACAGTATGAAGGACAGTCACATGGAACACAGGAATAAACTGCAAATGGTTGTGTTAGGTAGAAAGTCAGATATGAGCTTATGTGTGTGTGACAAAGGCCTAAGGAGACATTTAGGTCCAGCATATACATCTCAAAGTCATCCTGATAAGGTTTCAGGGGCAGCCCAATATTTGCATCCTGCCCTGCCCCCTTCTACCAGATAACCTGCCAGGTGGGGGTTCCCACCCCTTCTGCCTCATATCTGTATTTCAAATATCCTTCTCCGGATCCTCCAGGGGGTCTTGCTCACCCTTCCTTTAACCCAGGGTGGCGCCAGCCAGGCTACCCCCTGTCTGATAACTTCAGGGGGGAAACTCAGACAGGAGTTTTTCTATTTACATCCATGAAGTCCTTTGTTCCAAGAGGAGCAGAGATGGGGAGGCAGGACCCATCCCTTTAAAAATCCCCGGCCTCAACCAGACTGCACGCTCAGTCCTCTGCCTCTATGCTGAGCTGCCCGCCTGGCCTGCCCAGATGTACTCTCTGTGTAACCCCGTTCTCCTCCAGTCTGAGCAACTGGGCACTCTCTGAGGTTCTGTCTGGAGAGGTGCCCATCCGTTCTTGCGGATGTCCCTTCCCTAATAAACCTTGCTATTTTACTTTCCACTACTCTGTTTCACGCCTGAATTCTTTATTGCGTGAAGACAAGAACCCTGCCATTCACTGGTAACAGTTGGAAGCAGAGAAAAAAGAGCAGAAAAGGCAGAGGATGAAGGCAGATAATAAAGGACCGATAGTCAGGCATCTGTAGGTTTGCAAAAGGAATCCAAACAAACGGAATAAGCGCAACCCCAAATATATAAAGCACTTTTATATAATGAAGGAAGCATTAGGTGGAAGAAAACTACTGTATATTGGGGAAATCAATGCGAAAGCACTCTCTATGAAAATATTTTAGCTTGATTACAAAAATGTCAATTTCTGTGAGCAGTCTGGGCACTGTGGCAGGTCAATAAAAAGGACATATTTTCAAAGCACAAGTATAGGTTTATTGCAGTTAGCAGGGAGGTTAAATATGCATACAGTATTGCAGGAAAGAGGGTGCTCTGAGAACTGTGTAGATGGTTTGGGCACATGCAATGCCAACAGCAAGATGCCCTTTCACCCACAGCTCTGGGACAGCACCCCCTCACTGAGTGTATCTCACTGTGCTTTCCTTTGGTGCTGTGTCATCTACAATCTGTGAGCCTGTTTGTGCTTTGAAGTAAAGCAGAAAAAAAAATCACAGTAAGACATGACCCAGATGACCATGAGCTGTGGCACCCTGTATTTGTGCCTGCATCTCCAGTATTGGGACAGGGGGTTTGCCCTGTGTCCTCTGCTCTCTTATAGACCTGCGAAGAGTCGTGTTTAATCTCTCCATCTTCTTGCTTGTGCAGATCAGAAAATACCACTTTAGTGCTTTTATAATAAAAATGTTGTCACTAAAACTTGTCACTAATTCAGAAGGAAAATATATAAAGAACAGAGAAGGAAGATACTAAACAAAAAATATTGAAAATTAAACAAAAAGAATAAGAAAACAGACCAGTCATGAACTTAATAACTAATTCTACAAAAACAATGAAAGAATAAATTAATCTTTGGCTTATTCAGGAAAATTAGAAATTATATATTTCCATACATAGGAGTAAACAAACAATCATCCATAGAGAGAGAGAAACAGAATTTAAAAATCACAGGCAAGTGACTTTTATAGCAATATGCCATTAGAAATGAAAGTTTAGGTAAATTGGATCATTTTCTAGAAGAACAGATTTCCAAAATCAACAAAAAAACCCAAAACATTAAATCAAAGTACAACTATTTTATTTTTATTGGTATGTATTAATAAGTTATTACCAGGAACTTTACATTTATAATCTTTTAGTCAGCATAATTGTAAAACTCATTCTTTTTTCTCATAAGGAAACCAGGGTACAAAACATTTCAATAAAAGTTGCAGAAGCTCAAAAAGAAAGTTATGAAGTTAAAGCTAAATCCCCTCATTTCTCTACTGTTCCTCACAAAATAAAGGAAAGCTTTTCCTTGTGACAAATGAAAAAGTTTTGTAGGGATAGAGATTTTCAGTAATTGTTGGAATATTTATGGGTAGCAATATAATGTAGAGCCATTAGGGAAGCTCACTTATCTATGCACTCAGGTGCATCTCTTGGTATGCATATTGTATTTCAAAAAAAGTTTTAAAAATGAGAAGCCGAGAGGAAATAAAAGTTGTAAAAGGGAGGAAGAGATCAAGGAAGGAAGGATGAAGAAAAAGGAAAAGAGGAATCATGAGAAAACAGAATGGCATAAATGATAGACATTTAAAGGATATATAACTATGTTTAATGCTGCTATTAATCAGCCCCCAAACCAAAAGGTAAAGCAAATTAAATCTTACAGATAGTTTCAAATATTTAAGCAAATTTGCTGCTGTTTAATAAATTTTAGAGCAAAGAAGGAAAACTTTTCATTTGCTTTAAAGAAAGCCTGTGAGGCTTTGGTATGAAAATAATATAAAAGACAATATAAAGATCTTTAAGTTTTAAAAAATAATGAACAAAATACTAGATAATAAATTCCTGCAACATGTAAAATTCCACTCCATTTGATCCTATGCTATCTGGAGAATTACATGGTGCCTTACTATTAGTGAAAAATATTATAATTACTCATATTAATGAGCTAAATGACAAAGACGTGTGATGCATGATCAACTTTTTCTTGCCAAAAAAATGTTTAAGAACATTTCACAACTAGGGCCGGTGTTGTGGCATAGCAGGTAAGCTGCTGCCTGGGCCACTGGCATTCCATACAGGCACAGGTTCCTGTTCTGGCCACACCACTTCCGTCCAGCTCCCTGTTAGTGACCTGGAAAAAGCAGCGGAGGATGGTGCAAGTGTTTGGGCCCCTGCCATCCATGTGGGAGACCCAAAAGCTCCTGGCTCCTGGATTCTGCCTGGCCCAGCCCTGGACATTGTAGCTATCTGGAGAGTGAACCAGCAGATTGAAGATCTCTCTCTCTCTCCGTCTCTCTATAATGCTGCCTTTCAATTAAATAAATAGATCTTTAAAAACAAAAACAAGCACACTCTCCATGTAACTCTGACTTCCAAATAAATAAATTAAATAAATCTTTTTAAAAAGCAACAAAAGAGTATTTGGCAACAAATATTGGCAAAAATCAGTAATGAAATATGACTAGACAGATTGTTACTCTATTCGATAGGGAGGCAATAGGAATAGTTCCTTAATAGCAGAAAATATATTAAGATATTCAGGTAATAATTTTCAGCAATATGCCACTAGATAGAATGAAATTTAGCAAGCCAAAATGAGCATGTAAAATATAAATTACTTTCAAAGAAAACAACCACCAACCAAAAAGAAAGCCGTGTAAGTATTAAACGAATACATTAAACTAATTGATTTTGAAACAAATACATGTAATCCTATAGTACTTTTGCTTTCACAGTCTATTTCATTAAAAATTAGATGTGTATGTATTTATAAAAGTTAACAGTCATACAGATCTCCTTAGAAACAAAATAGAATAAAACATCAGAGGCATATAATGTTACTTGAATTAGCTGATTATTTGATGTTTATCTGCATTTACCTATGGAATATAATACTTTTCAGTTTTGGGTGTACGTTTTTAGTTTACCGTTTGAATCCCTAGTATGGAAATAAGGACTTATCTCATTTCACATTCACATGTGCCCACATGTTCCCGCTCTTTACATCCCAATATCCTTCTAGCAGATATTATGGTAATTTTGGTTAGATTGAAATGTAATATTTTATTAAAACTATTATGATTAAATAAGTACAATATACTGTTCAGCCAGGTACTAAACCATTATCGCTCTCATTTTGCTGTGTAAATCTTGGGTCACAAGGGTCTTTCTAGATAGAAGGCTAAAACCAGAAATCGTAAATTATATATTTGACTGATTTGAATACCAAGAATGAAAAATGAATGATAAATAAATGTATGTATTTCAAACACACATAGAAAATACTTCAATCATTTCTTTTGTATACCATGATCTTTTTTTTTTATTATAAAATTTATTTGACAGGTAGAGTTATAGACAGAAAGAGAGAAAGGTCTTCCTTTCGTTGGTTCACTCCCAAAATGGCCGCTAGCTGGCGCTGCGCCGGTCCAAAGCCAGGAGCCAGGTGCTTCCTCCTGGTCTCCCACGCGGGTGCAGGGCCCAAGCACTCAGGCCATCCTCCGCTGCCTTCCCGGGGCCACAGCAGAGAGCTGGACTGGAAGAGGAGCAACCAGGACTAGAAGCCGGCGCCCATATGGTATTCTGGCGCCGCAGGTGGAAGATTGAGCAAGTAAACCATTGCGCGGCCCCACCATGATCTTTCAAATCAGTAAGAATACATGAATTATGCACTTAAAAAGGATAAGTGCACAATGTAGTCCAATAAAAGATGCACTTGAACAACAAGCAAGACATGTGAACTTCTCTAATAATAAAAAAAGACACCAACAAATGGTCTATAACATGTCATTGTTTCTCACCAAATCGTTAATTACTTAAAAAAAAAAAGATAGCATCCATTGTTGAGGTAGGTTGGGTACGGGTGAGGCTGTGTCACTGTGTTCTTCCAGAAGACATGGATACAAGGATGTATGCACAAGGAATCCTTTTGAGAGGTTGTCCCAGGGTTCCCTGGTGGGAAAATCCTCATGTGAAATGAGGACCAATGTGGATATGGCAGTAGGTGCTGAAGATCATCTCTATTCGGAGGACTATGAATACCTGCATAGTTTATCTCAAAGTTTTCTTAACTTGGGGAGCGGGAAGCTGAGGTATTTATCTTTCCAAACTTCATTGATCACTTACGGAAGTATGCTCCCATAAGTATTATTTCTTTTTCACTGGTGTGACCCATCTGGTATGGATGGGCCTAGAGAAAACCCTCACTTAGAGTCACAAATGCTTGCAGTTGAACACCATTGACAGTGAGTGTCAAGGAAGTGTGAGCAGAGCTGCAACAGTGTTTCACGGCGTAGTCATGCAATGCAAGTGGGCTTATAAATTGGTGTGGGATAATGGATAAATACCTGTGCATTCACCACCCTACCTACCTAGGTCCATCTGCTTATTCCTATTGGGGAATTAGGCAGATTAGTCAAACTTGTGCCCATTTTATGGTCATTCCTTGGGGCTCATTACACTTTATTTTTTATGAAATTATGCTTTCATGATTTTCTATCTCATAACCTATGCAAGTTATTTTTTCTGTATAATCATGGATGTTAGGGCAACTTTTTCTTAATTTTTATTGCAATTTTCCAGTATTCCATATTTTCTGTATGTAAATATGTATCTATTAATTTATCAATTATCATTCAATCACATTATGTTCTTTCCAAAGTGGGATTTTTTTTTTAAACCAAGACTATTTGGGACTAGTTTATTTCATGTATTTATTTTCTATTCCTGTAAGTATAGCATACATAAAATTCTTGCAAACACATGCATTTCTGCTTTTTCACATGCTAGATTTGGAAGTCCTTCCCATTTGTCACTTTTTATGGCTGTCTCAAACATATACATTCTTTGTATAATGAAATCCAAAATGATTCTTTAGTGTAGCCATTTTATTTTTACATTTTTGTCTTGAATAGTTTTATCTAAAAGTTATGCCAATTAATTTTAAAATAATTTGTTACTTCAAAAACTCAAATAATTTTTGGAAAGTGAATATATTTGTAATGTGCTAAAATATTTTATTGTTCAAAAGTATGCAAATGAGATATCAGACTTGCATCTCCTAAATTTTTTGACCTCAGGTTTTTACTTATAAAAGATAACGATTTCATTTTTCTGCAGTCATCTTTTTCTATCTTCTACTGTACTTGAGTTCTGTTATTAGTCTTTTCCCCTCTATCATTGTTTTCTTGCTCTTTATTATAATGAGTTACATTTAAATTTGCTTTTGCCCTTTCCTGTATTTTCCATCAAAATGATGGACTTTTTTGTACTTAATTCTGAAGAACTTGAGTTAGTTCCAGGTTGAAGTTTCAGGCTTTAATAGAATCAGCTTTCAATTTAGCTGTTAATTTCTTGTTACACTTATTTCTTTGTCATCAGTGGAGATTTTCTTGCACGTCCATCTTAAAGAATGCATTGGCTGCATGAATTATTTTGTCTCTCAGGCTCTTCCTTGAAAACTGTCCCCATGTTCCCTGCATTTCTTATTGGTTAACATAATTGAAAATCAACTTCTTAGCATTTCTATTTCTCTCTTTTCATAAAATCTCAGCATTAATTAATCTGCAGTGATGTAAACTGAGATCACTTCTTTTGACTTTAATCGGCATAAACCCTGGCAAAACAGCACAGAAGGGCAATTTCCATGAAGGAAACTTGGGCAACTGGACAAAGGACATCAACTCAACTCTCTGTCCTCCCCCACAGTATTTTTCAGTACGGGGTAAATTGCTGAGGCATTCTGCCCTAATAAAACATTATTTTATGCTTTGTCTTGTCTCCCAGGCAGACTACAAAATTCTTAAACAACAAATGCTTGATTAGAGCATATATCTACTACTGCACTACAATTCAAGGTGCGTATCTAGACTTTTGCTTCAGGCATCCCCGGGAAGCTAGTTAGAAATACAGAGTACCAGATTCCATTTCAGACATACTGAGTCAGAATTTGCATGTTAACAAAACTCCTTATGGACATGAATGTATGGATTGGGAAGTATTGCTGTATAACCTGTCTTGCACTATGAAAAGCATTGATAGGACAATTGTGAAAGACTTTTGGTCTGACCTAATGAGGGCCCCTATAATCAAGATTTAAATATTCCTAAGATAACTAGGATATTTACATCCCCAGTGGCCAAACATCTGTGTCCAATAAGCTTCAGGTTATAAAGTCCAATCTGCAATTTTGATTTAAAATATTCACACTTTCACAAGTTTATTTGTAAGCGTTCTGCAGCTATATTTGAAGTTTGCTGTTATAGAGTTGGATCACGAATTTCTCAGCACCTTCAAGTGATATGAATTATAAAGCACGACACTTTGGAGGATACTTTTTTTCCTCAGACATTTTATTCTTTCCTTCATAGGCTTTATATTCCTTATCAGATCTGGATTTAGAAAGGTTCGTCATGGGTTTATCACACAGGAATTTGAAATCATTTTGTCCATTTCCTTCACTTACTCAATTCATGGCCCAAATTTAATCTCAAGAAACTAATCAATAATTCTTAAAGGTTATTTTACTTACATTATGTCATAATTATGAAAATACCTGCATTGTTTAATCTCTTTTTCCTTGCTTCATTATTAAATTTTTCTCATATAGTTGTTGAATCAATTACAGAAGCATTATCCTTAGGTTATTTTGCATGCACACTCTCTTACTAATTGCACTGTCTCTTTCTTTATAGCTAGTTTTAAGTGATTATTAATTGTTTTATACATAAATTAAGTTTTTGTCTTTCTTTCACTTTTATTTTATAAAAATAATGATTGACCTTTAAGAATGAATATACTTTTGTTGAAATATTGAGAACATTTTATATTCATATAGAGTTGTATTAAATAGTAAGAGACCCCTAATGTTAACACTTTGTAAAATTAGCTATCAATATCATAACCAAGATACTGATTTTGATACAATCTATCAATCTTATTTAGGTTTTTCATATTTTACTTATAGACATTTGTGTGTCTCTGTGTAAATTTATGTTTTGTTTATTTGTTTATTTTAATAAACAAAATTAAGAGAGAAAGACAGACTTTTCTATTCATTGGGTCATATCCCAAATACTTGCAACAGCCAGGTGAAGCCAGAATCCAGTAACTCCATCCAAAACTTCCATGTGGGTTGCAGAGACAAAATACTTGAGCCATCACCTGCTGTCTCCCAATGTGTGCATAGCACACATGGTGTCAGAATACCCACTCCACCTGTGTGTTTAATTCTATACAATTTTATCTCCTGTGCAGGGTCATGTGTCTACAGCTACTGTCATCATAGGGAAAACTCCATCACTAGAAGGATCCCTTTAAAATGTCCATGTTTTCATTAACCCCATCATTCCTTTCTTGTTCTCCATTTCTAAAATTTTGTCATTCAAAATGTTGCGTAAGTAGAATCATACAGTATGTTAGCATTGGAGACTGATTTTTTTTGACTCAAGATGGTTTTCTGAAGATATACCCGAGTTGTTACATGCATTTTTTTGTTTTGTTATTGCATAACGTGCTATGATATGAATGTACTACAGGTTCCTTAACTATTCATCTGTAAAGAGGACATCTGGCCCATTCCCAGATTTTGCTTGTTAGAAGCTTCTAGAAACATTCATGTATAATTTTTTTTAAAGTATTCATGTTATTTATCCTAAAGACAGAATTACAGAGACAAAAATAGAGAGAGGGAGAGAGAGAGAGATCTCCCAGCTACAGTTCACTCCCCCAAATGCCCACAAGAGTCAGGGATGGACCAGGATGAATCCAAGAGCCAGGAACATAATCTGTGTCTCCCACGTGGGTGGCAAGGACCCAAGTACTTGAGCCATCACCCACTGCCTTCCAGAGTGTGTATTAGGGGTTCTGGAATGAAGAGTGGACCCGGGACTCAAATCCATGCACTCTGAGGTAGGACACAGGCATCTAAAGTGCAGCTTAACTGCTGCCCAAAGGCTTGCACAGTTTTTTTGTGCGGACATATGTTTTCATCTTATAAACTTTTTAATTTTTTTCCATTATATAACCCCAACTTATATTATACATGAGAATATTTTCACTTACATTTTCACTTCATTGCACCAAAATGTCAATCAGATAAGAATAATTCTGAAACATGCTTTGTCCATATGACATATTAAATGGATTAATTAATTACTAATCTATTTGATTGCATGATTGTCTTTTGTACAAGTTTGATGTTTAATATTGATTTGGGTATCTAAATAATTAAAGGCATAGGCTAACACTGAGCTGAACATCAAATTTTGTCTAGACATTGTTGTTAGTTGTTGTTGTTTTCCTAGTATTGAAGAGCAAGCCTGAATACTTGACACCATTTACCTGGTAACAGTTAGGTACATTTCATGATTAATTCAAGGTAAAGAATATAGGAGGAAAAATGACTCTGCTATACAGTATCACCTTCGAAGACCTCAAATAACTGTGTGTGTGTGTGTGTTTGGGTATGTATGTTTCTATCTGTGTCTTCAGCTCCCAAACTTAACTCATCCATCATCCACCCATTCTATTAAGTTACTATTAATTACCTGTCATATGGCAGACCCAAAGCTAATGCTTGTAATTTAAAGATCAAATAATATGATCTTTACTCTCAAAGAATTCATTGTTTAGGAACTAGATCTGTATGGCTGAAATAAAACATGCCATGCTAAAATTATGACTAATATTTCTGGTAGATGGTAGTGGATGAATTTAGAAAACTTATAATGATATAGGGAAAATTGTTTTTTATCAGAAAGTACAAGAATCCCATTTTGTGTGTGAGTATAACAGAGAGAGAAAGAGACTCACATTTATCAAAAATATATTTGTCTGGGTATATATGTACATACATATATATTTCCAGATATTAATATATTCTTTTTTAAGAAAGCTTCTGTTCCAGTTATTGCTGATTTTGTCTTTATAACATCGACTGTGTGAAAGGCTATGTGTTGTCGACATTTTAAGATGGAGCTAAGGTAATGAAAGTAGCTATGTTTTTGATAGTCACTGCTAGAATGATCTATGGAGTTTCGTATCACTGAGCACCTACTGGGCCCTTTGATTGTGTGCAATGATATAAAAAACTGCCATTTTTTCACAGTAAGTTCATTGGAGTCTAAGCCTTGCTACAGCTTTTATAGTATTATCATTTGTATTATAAACAAGAGGTTTAAAAAATGCAACAGTGTGGTGCTGATTTCTTTCTGGCCTCAGCAATAAAAGAAAAAGAACATGTGCATTTTCAAGCTGCAGTACCTAGTTGCTGTTGCTCTTATATTTTTCTTCTCCATTTATCACCTGGAGAGTTTGACATTTACAGTTTGCCAGCAAGTGAGTCTTCGAGGAGAGAGATGGGTCATTCTGATGCTAAAATCTGCAGAGACTATAATGTTAACACTGAAGGAGTTGTCAAATACTCTTGACACTCTCCTCCTTATCCCCTTAGTTTTTACTTTTAGGAACCCTTTGATGCATAGATTTGTGTAGTACATACCAGGGAAATCACTTAATGAAGCCAGGCTTGGTGTTGGGGCATCTTGTTTCACCTTCATTTAACCTTACCTTCATGTGATGGGCAGACAAAATATGAAATAGAGTTCTGGGTCTGATTCGAGACAAATCTTTGCTCACTGATACTCCCCACCACTAAGATTTTTCAATCATCTTCACAAAATGTTCAAATCTGACTTCCAAGAGTAAATCTTGCCCAATTCCTACTTTTTCTAAATAGCATTGGACAATTTTGTCTAACTAGCAGTTGAAGGGGTTGTCAAGAAACTAAATTGGTAGGGAAAGCAAGAAAGCAGGTAGGTTTTAGAGAAATTACTGGAAGAAAAAGTAAGTATAACTCCTAGGGATATTAAAAAAAAACAGAAAAGTATAGAGTAGAAAGTAAATCATATGCTAACTACACAAGTCCTCTGGTTAATGGACACAGTGCTGTTTACCAGGTATTCACTGAGCTTCTATTGACGACTGTCCACTAAGCTGAGAACCTTAAATAATTACAATCTAGTCAGGGGAACAAAACATTTGCAGGTAAAAGGAGTTAGACAATGATTAAAGTCATATTAATAGAAATTAAGAGTAGTGGCCGGCGCCGTGGCTCAATAGGCTAATCCTCCGCCTTGCGGCGCCGGCACATCAGGTTCTAGTCCCGGTTGGGGCACTGATCCTGTCCCGGTTGCCCCTCTTCCAGGCCAGCTCTCTGCTGTGGCCAGGGAGTGCAGTGGAGGATGGCCCAAGTGCTTGGGCCCTGCACCCCATGGGAGACCAGGAGAAGCACCTGGTTCCTGCCATCGGAACAGCGCGGTGTGCCGGCCGCAGCGCGCTACCGCGGCGGCCATTGGAGGGTGTACCAACGTCAAAAAGGAAGACCTTTCTCTCTCTCTCTCTCTCTCAGTCCACTCTGCCTGTCAAAAAAAAAAAAAAAAAAGATAAAAAAAAATAAATTAAGAGTAGTGACAGATATTGAATTCATAAGACTTTGCAGGGATAAGAGAGTATTTGAATGCAAACTCTTTCTTCTGGGGAGCAAAGTACAGATATCCTCTGTACAGCTGTAGGGTGTAATCTTTGAAGGGAGGCAAAAAACTTTTAAGCAGTATTTTTTCCCACATTAAATTTAATACTGTATTTTTGTACATTCTTGAAAATCAGTAATAATAATGAAATACGTGTCACTGTAAAATACAAATATATATATATTTTAATTTTTATTTGACAGAGTCATAGACAGTGAGAGAGAGACAGAGAGAAAGGTCTTCCTTCCGCTGGTTCACTCCCCTAATGGCCACTACGGCCGGAACTTCGCAGATCCGAAGCCAGGAGCCGGGTGCTTCCTCCCGGTCTCCCATGAAGGTGCAGGGACCCAAGCACCTGGGCCATTCTCCACTGCACTCCTGGGCCACAGCAGAGAGCTGGACTGGAAGAGGAGCAACCGGGACAGAATCTGGCTCCCCAACCTGGACTAGAACCCAGGGTGCCAGCACTGTAGGCTGAGGATTAGCCAAGTGAGCCACGGCGCCAACCAGAAACAAATCTTAAGACACTACAGGCATCATACAGAATTACATAGCCAGTTAAAGTAGATCATGACAAATGAATGAGAGAAAATATCATTTTAATTATCTTGCATGCCCGTGAAAAGCAAAACCCATTCCTGTATTGGGATCTCATTGCTGGGTGCCAAGCTTCACTCTACTCTGATCTGAAAACCACTTTTGGAATCTGCAGAGCCTCTGTTTACAGAACTCCCAGGAACCCCTGTCCCTGCACAAGGGATGGGGCCACCTGTGGCCATCTGCCTGGCAGAACTCCAGAGAGTTCACGTGTCAGGTCCGGACACCAGAAGACCTTCTCCCCGATGACGTGCTGAGACTTCATGTCTCTGCTGGAGACGGAGGCTTTTTCCATTTTATTTTTTGTGTTGTTCTGATTTTCATTTAACACTCAAATTTTATCATTCATTTTTCAGTTGCTGGATATTCACCCAGAGGAGACACTGATCTGCATTCCTGTTTCGCCTTTTTTTTTTATCTGACCCCATTGCTGACCTTTGGACTTAAAACCTTCATGCTGAGACTTGTCATTAAGGATTTAAATAGGCTGTAATGAATAGCAAAACTGCTTTCTCCTTCTCATTTTACCTGCTGTTATTGGCTTGGATCTGCCTTTGTCTTTGGAGACATGGTATTTTCATATTCACTTTGTTTGAACTTACCTAGTTCTCAGTTGTGACTCTTGGCTTGTATGCATGGTAACAGCTCTGCTTTGATTGTTCTCCACTGACTTGAATCCAATCTTGTCAAATTGCTAGCTGCCTTCTGATTGCAGCTTGTTTATACCCATCTTTCTTCCTATAAATACTTTGGTTTTATTTGTTAGGGCTTTTTCTTTGGAGGGTTTTTTTTTTTTTTAATTTATTGGTTTATTTAAAAGGCAGAGTTACAGTGAGAGAAGGGCGCGCGCGCACACACACACACACACAGAGATCTTCCATAGGCTGGTTTATTACCCAAAGGGCTACAATGACCAGAACTAGGCCAGGCTGAAGCCAGGAGCCAGGAGCCAGGAGCCAGGAGCCAGGAGCTTCTTCCTGGTCTACCACATGGGTGCAGGGGCCCAAGGACTTGGGGCCATCTTTTACTGCTTTCCCAGGCACATAAGCAGGGAGCAGGATGGGAAATGGAGCAACCTGGACATGAATTGGCACCCATATGGGTGCTCGCATCACAGGTAGAACCTTAACTCACTATGCCACAGTGCCACCCCCCATTTGAGGTTTATAGTCTACCTTTATATGGTGGGTGTCTCAATCACATCAAAAGCCATTTCAAAACGCACTGAATAGAGAAGCATTTTTGTCTGTTTATTTCAAACTGTCATGCAAATCTTTGTCAGCAGATTTACATAAATTTAAGGCACACATTTACATTCATTTGTGATTCAATTCATTCCAAAGTTGATTTAATTATTTGCATGTATGACAAGATGAGCTTTTAAAAAAAATCAAAAGAACATTATTATGTTCTAAATTGTTGGTTAGAGATTGGACACATAAACAATGAGCAGGAAAGAAACATATCGGTTATCAAAATCAAAGTATTACTGGGACTCGATGTGCATTCAATTTATGAATGTACATTCAACTATGAAACTCAGTATGCAATATAAGGCTTAATATATTTAAGAACACTTTTACAGTAATCATTCATAAATTCTTAATAAGTAACATAATTAATATTTATTCCTGTTATGCATTTCTTTCATTTTGTAGGTAGATAAAATTTAATTTGGAAAATATATTTAACACCAAATTAAATTATAGAATTTTTTTAGATTATTTTTGAGAAGCACTACTTTGAAAAATATTGCTTTTCAAGGCAAGATTTTTGTGCACTGGTAATGTCACGGCTTGGGATGACAGCCGCACATATCAGAGTTTGAGTCCAGGTCATCTACTTGCACTCCAGCTTCCTACTAACGTGTACCCTACAAGGCAGCAGATCACAGATTCGATATTTCAGTCTGTGCCATAAAGTTGGGAGAGCCAGATGGAGTTCTGGGCTCTTGGATTTTACATGACTTGGTTTTGGCTGTTCTGGTTATTTGAGGAGTAAACCAGTGGATGCAAGATCTCTGTCTTTGATGATCTCTGGACTTTGCATTTTAAATTTTAAAAAAAAGAAAGGAAATAAATGCTTGACATTTAAAAAATTAAAAGGAACAAATAAATAAAAATACAACTTTTATAGGGCATCAAAAGTTAAACTTTAAGAATTAAATTGCAGGGGCCCATCGCTGTGCCGCAGAAGGTAAAGCCTCCACCTGCACCTGCAGTGCAGGCATCCCATATGGACAGTGATAGAGAGACAGAGAGAAAGGTCTTCCTTTACCGTTGGTTCACCCTCCACTGGCTGCCGCGGCAGGAGTGCTGCTGCCGGCGCACCACGCTGATTTGAAGCCAGGAGCCAGGTGCTTCTCCTGGTCTCCCCTGTGGGTGCAGGGCCCAAGCACTTGGGCCATCCTCCACTGCACTCCCTGGCCACAGCAGAGAACTGGCCTGGAAGAAGGGCAACCAGGACAGAATCCGGTGCCCCAACCGGGACTAGAACCCGGTGTGCCGGCACCGCAGGTGGAGGATTAGCCTATTGAGCCGCGGCGCCTGTGTACTCCACTTCTGATACAGCTCTCTGTTATGGTCTGGGAAAGCAGTAGAAGATGACTCAACTACTTGGGCTTCGGATTGGCCCAGCCCCAGCCATTATACCATTTGTGGAGTGAACCAGCAGATAGATCTCTCTCCCTCTCTTTCTCTCTCTCTCTACCTCTGCCTCTCTGTAACTCTGCTTTTCAAGTAAATAAATAAATCTTTTAAAAAAATGAAATTGCCAGGGCCAGTGTTGTGACATAGAAGGTTAAGTTGCTACCTGTAACACTGGAATCCCATTTGGGTGCCAGTTCAAAACCTCGCTGTTCTACTTCCAATCCAGGTCTTGCTAATGCACCTGCTGCAGAGTATGTCCCAAGTGACTGGGTTCCTGTCTCCAGGTGGAAGACCAGGAAGAAGCTCCTGGCTCCTCGATTCAGAATGGCCTTTTCAACCATTTGGGAAGTGAACCGATGGATGAAGATTCCTCTCCCTCCCTCTCCCCACCACTCTCCCTCTTCTCTGTAACTCTGCTTTTCAAATGAACAAAAAATCAATCTTACAAAAAATTAAAAGTCTGAGTCAAGAACAACTCTGAGACAAAGACAATTTAAAGAAAGCAGACAAGAAATGGTCAAAGATGATTGTTTAAAAATATTTTTCCAAGATCGGTGCTAGCAGTTTTCCTTTCGCAAAAATTCTTTCTATTCCTTTAGCTGATTCCTCAAGTCTGAGTAAGAAAAACTACCGATTTGCTACACTGGCCCAGTGAATGAACCCACTCTGAAGAGAAGGCTAACAGTCCAGGGACAAACAATGGAGCCATTGGGCAGCCTCCCTGGCAGTGCTCTCACTTCCTGTAGGCATCTGGGCTTCTCCCTGACTGGGACACTGAAAGCCAACAGCTGCTCCTTTATCAGAAGCCAAAGATGGAGAAGCATCGATCAGTCTGTCTACTGATATACATGCCAGAGACAGACATACATGGATTTCACTTTCTCTCTTACAGAACTCATCAGGAAGAAAACCCACCACAGGAGCTGACCCATTAACTGGTTTGCTTGAATGCAGAAATAAGTGCTTATTTCTGAAAATATTACGGAGGCTTCTTAAAAATCTCTGGGCTTGAATTCTCTTTGCAGTTGGACCAAGTATTCAAGTCCAGCTACACACTTTTTTTTTTCCAGTGCGTGAGTTTTCAGCAATAATTTTGTTCTTTTTTTGTTTTAATCAAAAATGTAATTTGTAAGCCATGGAATGATTCAAATTGATCATTTAGTCCTTAGCTATAGAAAGATATTCCTGAAAGCTAGACTGTGATTTAACCAGTTTTATATTAATAATGAACAGAAAAATCACATAGCCAAAATTGGGCTTGATACCCTCTCTCTCTTCTCGAGGACTGTTTTCAAATATTCGATTTTGAAATATATAATTGTAGAATATTTCTATATTAATTCATTTATTCATTATTTTTGATGGCTTCCTATCCAACCCTGAGCGAAACCCAAGTGTGTCTCAGATGTACAAACCCCTACCATACAGTTGCCCACCACTGCTCTATTCTGAACTCCTGGGCTGCCCTCACTCACCTTGTTCCAGTCGCACTGATTTCCTTTTAGCTCTGTCAATACTCGAGGCTAGACCACATTTGCCATATCTCTGGCTTCCTTGTTGGTTCTGTCTACAATGCCCATTTCCTAGGTCTGCCTGCCTTGTTTCCTCACTCTTTTCATGTCCCTCCTAAATATTATCTAATTTTATAAGTGCTTATATTGTCCTACAGAAATAGCAACTGTCTTACCTGAGACTTGCCAATTTTTATTCCTCTTACCCTGCTTTATTCTTCTTCATAGTTCTTATCTTCATCCTAAGCATTATCTATTTATTTGTTTATTGTCATCATTACTAGTAGAATCCAAGTCTCTTTAGGATAAGGACATCATCATTTTTTTCCACTGTAGGTTTTCAGGGTAAAACAGCAGTGCTCAACACATAGAAAATTTGCATCAGTGATTTCTTGAATGAATAAATACATGAGTTTGCTTATCCATTTAATTACTCTGTATTGAATATTTACTGCCTAACATGTTCTGTTTTTGTGCAGGAACGGGAAATAAAACCAGTGTGATACCTGCCTTCAAATAACATTGAAAGATGAGAGTGAGCAGACACAAATTAGATCTGTTAAAACACATATAAAATGCAAAGAAAGAACAATGAAACAAAAGAACTGGTAGCTCTGGGAAAAATCTAAGTGTGTGGTCTAATTTAGATTGAACTCAAAGAAGCACTCTCTGAGGGTGTGGCATTTAAGCTCCTATCTGGGTAAAGTGCAGAGAAACGTGCAAAGAGTGAAAGTAAGTATGCTGTGTGCACAGGGAAAAGGAACGTGGAATGTTACAGAGGGAAAAGGAAGACTGGGCTCACTGTGCTATCTGGCAGTTTGCCACCTGGACTAAAAGTAGGTCGTTAGATGGCAAGTCTGGAATCCAGAGAAGACATGTGAGTCTGTATAAATTTGGGAATTATTAGCATAAAGGTGGTGTATAAAACCCTGAAAATGGATAAAATTCTTTAAATAAAGATTCTAGGAAAAATTCAGACTGAAGCTGAAGACTTTTAACATTTACGAATTAGCACGTGAAGTGTCAAACAAAGGAGATGGCAGTGAAACAGCCTGAGAAGGACACTGAGGGTAGCAGATATTATGAGAGACAAAGGGGCAGGCCCTCAAAGTACGCTGGCTGACTGTTGGAATGAGCCAGGGGTCCCAGGAAGAAGGCCCCAAATCCGCAGTAGATAAGAATGTACTGAGGCTCTCACTGCTTTTCCCCAGGGGGTTTTCCTGCAGTGTCAGGGAGAAGGCAGGCAGGTGTCTGCGAGAGAACTTAAAAGTGGGAGGTGAAGAAGCCAAGATTGTATGTGGGCAAAATGCATCCTGAGAAATGCTCTAGGAGCAGGCTGGAACTGCAGCAGGAGGAGATGAAGCAGACGAAGGGGACTTTTGTGTTAGTGCAATTGTTAGTCAAGCTGAAGTCTTGTAAAGGGGGAGATTCTGCTTTATAAGAAAGTGCATGTGCAAAAAAATCCTGCCTTGGATTTCAAGAAATTCATGAACCTCATTAAACCCTTTCAGAATTCATGGATTCAGTTTTAATAGCGACTGCCCTAAGATGCACTTCCTGAATTTAAGAAAAAAGATGAAGTTTCACATATAATTTGAAAATTTGATACTGGTGGCTTCATTCAGTTACCTTTTCCTGATATTTATTTATTAAGAAACACGCTTTCTCTACTTCTTTATGTTTATTTTCTTGCTGTTACCTAGTTACTGCAAGATAGAATAGACGGCTCATTTTTTTTTTTTTTTTTTTACAACTGGAGTAAAATATTTCCCAAATAGGATTGTTTGAAATAATAATTCTTTCATCGACTTTGGACTCAGGATGAAAAAAAAAAAATGCTGACAACTGATTAAGCAATTGCTAGTATTTCTGGTCATTTCTGTAGTTCTGAGAAATCTACAGAGATGGAGATAAACTTTAAAGATGTCCTCTGCATTTTTAGGAGAGTGATGCATGGTCCACAGTCAGTATCCTGATCACTTTAAATGATTTTTACTGGTACTTCTGACTGAACTGATTGTAAACTGAGAATGCACATGATCAATTTGTCATCTTTTTACAAAGTAGTTCTGCTTCTATGCTATGAGAGTGTAATAGATAAACTGAGAATGTCTATAGTTTTGTTGTTTTCTGCTCAATCTAAGCACAAATATTACGCAAGCGAAGACAGATAAAACTTTCATATAAGTAGCAACAACGGCAGTTATTTATTTTAAAAACATAAATTATATGTGATATGGGAAAGGAAATGAGAAGATAGAACGAAGTTATATTTTCTGTATCAGTCTAAACATTTTCCAATAAGATTGGGTTGAAAACTTCATGCATTCTTGAATGCCACCACAAATTCTTTGGAGAAGAGAGGATAAAACATTATATTAATGGAACCGGTGAACTAAGTAACGCACACATTGCTAGCGTTCAAAAAATGATGAGGGCGGAGAACACCAGGTGGCAGGAGAGATGGGGACTGACCCTCCCATGGAGTGCTCCGGTCTCAGTTTTTTTAAAATTGCCTACCATTCTCACAAAAGAGATACTAGTAGGAATCAAGGCTTGGCCAGGTTGTATTAAGTCTTTCATCCATCAAACATGTTATTTCGCTTCTGTCAGTGACTTATCCCTGATAAAAATTCTTATCATTTTCCCAGCACTTTCTATTTTCAAAGTAATTTACAGTCATTAGTGAAACACAAGTGTCTTCATGTAAGGCTCAATTTATATTAAATCCATTATTCTCTGTTCTATTGTGTGCCCTTTCTCTGATAAACAAGTCTCCCCCAGTAAGGTTTGCAACTGAAGTATGTTCATCTGACATGTATACGTGAATAGTTTGCTTGTAAAACCAGGTTGAGTATTTTTAGTGCTATCAGTTTTTTGGCTGTTGTATTGACTATTCAGTTGCTCCATCTGCTTTTCTATAGGGGTAACTAGTCATGCTTATTTGCTGGAGGAAGTTTCAGTATACATAACTTCATGTATAGTGTTATTTTTATTGTCATCCTTGGATATAAAACATAGAATCAAACATTAACTTACTAAAAGTATGTATAGAATAATCTTTTCATCAATGAAGTGATAACAAATACTTAGGATTTTACATTCTGATGGGAAATACAATTCTAGTACCTAGCTGCTACAGAAGAAGGCTTATGTTATCAGTGAAAGTTAATTACAAGTTTTCTCTGACAGAGAAATGTAGATGACTTAGAATGTCATAAGACTACAGAATAGCAGAACTGGGAATAGAATTCAGGTCTACGGAATCCCAGTGTAATACTTTAGTAAGTAGACAAAGATGACTTGTTGTGAAATGATAACTGTTAATTACCCTGCGTATGACCTTCATCCTTAAAAGATAAAATAATGCTCACAAGTCCATAAAGGTGTTTTATTTAATAGATAGCAATACCACATAAGATGATTTTTACTTAATAATATGCTAAAGGAAGCCTTTGATTTTTTTTTTTTCAGTAATAGCCCTGCCTGAACTGTCTGATGAGAATTGTTGACTTTTTCCTAAAGGTGTAAGGAGAGTATGCACCAACAAAGGGGTAGATGGCCAGCGTTCATGGTCTGATTTCAAACATCAGGCATTTGCCAAGGTTTCACATTCCTTCCCCATAAAATTCCAAGCAAGGAGAGTTTTATAGATTTTTGGAACTATAAATGATATTGTTGGTTCAAAGTTGAATGGATCAAATAGGAAAGAAAAATCTGAATTTAGATCAAACTCCAAAGATCCCATTTTTTCCATTTCACTACAACAAGTCATTATAAAAGAGTATATGACAGTTTATGTTCCATTTTGAATAGCCATTGATGAGCACAGTAGCAGGAACTCATAAGGAACAATAGATTTGGTGGAATTTACTTTTAAAATGTCATCATTAGTTAGAAAGCAAGGATTGGGCCAGTGCTCTGGCATAGCAGGAAAAGCCACCGCCTTCACTGCCGGCATTTCATGTGGGCACAGGTTCGAGTCCCGGCTGCTCCACTTCCGACCCAGTCCTCTGCTGTGGCCTGAAAAAGCAGTAGAAGATGGACCAAGTACTTGGGCCTCTATACCCATGTGGGAGTTCCAGAAGAAGCTCCTGTTTCCTGGCTTCAGATCGGCACAGCTCTGGCCATTGTGGCCAACTGGGAAGTGAACCAACGGATGGAAGATCCATCTCTTTCTCTCTCTGCCTCTCCTTCTCCCTGTGTAACTCAGACTTTCAAATAAATCTTTTTTTAATTAATTTTTTAAAGATTTATTTATTTATTTATTTGACCGGTAGAGTTTCAGAGAGAGAGACAGAGAGAAAGGTCTTCCTTTTTCCGTTGGTTCACCCCCCAAATGGCCGCTACGGCTGGTGCACTGCACCGATCTGAAGCCAGGAGCCAAGTGCTTCCTCCTGGTCTCCCAAGCAGGTGCAGGACCCAAGCACCTGGGCCATCCTCCACTGCCTTCCTGGGCCACAACAGAGAGCTGGACTGGAAGAGGAGCAACTGGGACTAGAACCTGGAGCCCATATGGGATTCTGGCACCACAGGCGGAGGATCAGCCAAGTGAGCCATGGCACTGGCCCCAAATAAATAAATCTTAAAAAAAAAAAAGAAAGAAAGCAAGGATGAAAGAAAGAGTATCTGCTGAGGATGTAATAAAGTATCATTTACTTTTACATTGACATCTTTATCATGGCCTTTGCATTGGTAGGGACATGGAGTTTCAGAAAAGGTAAATGAACGGTCTGAGATCACAAAGCTACTTAATGGTAGAGCTGTCTTTGACAGACAAGTGTATGACCCCCAGAATTCAAGATTTTCTACAATTCATTGGTTTGTCCTTTATTGTTAGGACAGCTTTTTCCAAATTAAATATACTATTTAGGAGCTTGAGGGAGCTACTTCTTGTTAATACATGCATCAGTTTACCAGTCATGAACATTATAACTGTACAATTTGGAAAATGGCTTATATTTTTAAAATTTATAATTTATTTGCCAATAGTCAATGATCAGCATACACAAGAAATTATAATTAGTTTACTATAAATCTTAGAGACAAGTATAATTGTGGCTCTAGCTATCCAGCTCTCTGCTAATGGCCTGGGAAAGCAGTGGAAGATGACCAAAGTGCTTGGGCCCCTGCACCCAGGTGGGAGATCTGGAAGATGTTCCTGCTTCCTGGCTTCTGCCTGGCCGAGCCCTGGCAATGCGGCCATCTGGAGAGTGAACCAGAAGATAGAAGATCTCTCTCTCTCTCTTTCTCTCTCTCTCTCTCTCTCTCTCTCTCTGTAATTCTGATTTTCATATAAATAAATAAATCTTTAAAAATTATGATGACTTTAAAATATTCATTTATGATTATGAAAAGCTTTATTATCTGGACTATGAAAAAGCATGGTCAATAAATATTTTTTGGCCACTCTTCTTATTGCTTATTTCAGAAAACCATGATGAGTCCCTGTATGGCAGGATGGCTTCCATATTCTTTTACATATATACATCTCTCCTGGGTGTTCTGGATAGTACCAAGTCAGGATTTTCCCATAATGGACTGGGAGGAGAGTTAGGTTTAAATGATTTTAACAGAGGAGAAAATACATTCAGGTAGCTATAACGGGTAGATGTGTGTCATAATAAGTATTTGCATAACTGAATGCGGCCCTTATTAAGCAATGTGCCAAACGCTGGGCTATTTTGCATAATTGATGTGGGAGAACAAGTCACACATGCCAAAGTAATGGAACACATTAATGAAAGTTTGCACAGTGTGTGTCCTTCATGCTGGCTGTGGTGACAAATATCCACGCCTTTACAAACTACATGACATTATGTTGTATGGTCCTCTGGGACTCGCCTGCCAATCTGCTGTCCATCATTTATGTTTCGCTGTGGTGAGTATGCTTTGAGTGATCCCAGTAGAAGGTCACAGTCAGTGAAGTTTCCTGACCAACATCTTTTGTTTCTTTTCCTTTCACCTTCATTTTGGTGAGTGTCTGGAGAAGATTCAGAGTGGATCCTAGGACCGAAGTCTTCCCTCAGTGTGCTTGCTGCGCATGCTCCTGTGACTTTCTCCATCCCTATTCCCATGAATAACTGCTGAAACAATTGCAGTAACATTTTCATTGTCTTTAACCTTTCCTCTTGTTACTTTTAAAGTTCTTCTAAAAAAATACTTTTCTAAGTCTCTCTACTTTGATGCCTATTGGTTAAAAAGCACATGTGCAGTGCTGCTGAAATATTACTGTCAAAACTCCATTGCTTTCCCCATCAAAGTTCTTTTCACTGGGCTCAATCATCAAAGTAGAGGTTGATGACTGATAGTTAAACAGCATACCACCAGAGATCAGAATACTGTGTTCTCACTACAGAATATAACATTGCCTGTTTTAAACTGAAGAAGTACATCAAGTTATCCTTTCCTGCATTTTTATTTCCAAGCCAGTATTTCACAATGAACCTTTACAAAGGGACATATTAAAACGCCACCCCATCATCTCGGGTCTAACTTTCCAATGCTGAAATTCAAAGAGAGCACACACAGAGGGAGGACCCTGTGCCTTTTCCAGTAGAGACAAACCTGCAATCTGGTCTAAGGCACTCCATTACAGCTCTGTGATGGGATGGTGGACATTAACACCAGGGCTGCTCTGAGCACCCCCAAGGCACCAACACCTGCATAGTCTTTTATTCTCTGCTTCATCTTTTGCAGTGTGGTATTTTTAGCACCTCACAAAGCTGACATGCTGGGCATCTGGCCCTCCTACTTCACTATCTCTTAGCCTCTCCCATTTTGAGACAGGCAGGCCCTGGTGTGAGAGCTGAATAGTAAGCTAGCTCAGGACAGATGTCTGCACTATTTTTCTACCTCCTATGCTTGGCTAGAACTGAGAAACAAAGTAGAGTACAGAGAGAATCTCACCCGTTTTGAGGCTGGATTTCAAATCTTTTGGGTGTGGTGCTTATTTAATTTAGAAGAGAAGAGGTGATAAGCAAGCCTTGATAAAGCCCCACTACTTCTAGCATCTTGAGGCTTTTCTTTATGTGAGCACAGAGAACCAGCGCTACCTGTTGCTATGCTGTAGTATTGTTGAAATAGAGCATTTTTAAATATGTCAAAAACTATAATGAAGCACGAAGGGTGAAGTAAGGGATTTTATGTTAATTGTGTTATATGTATGTTAAAAGGAACTTTCAAAATTGCTTCTACTTTTGACAATTTTTAACTCAATCTATTCAAGAAACACAACTCTTCATCATTGTCTATTTTCTACATATTCACTAATACGTAGTTCATGTAAAATTAACCAATTGTGAAGCCATTTTGACCTGTGTTCTTCAAACTATGAAAACTACTTCTTAAAACTCAGCATGCTTTTTTTTAATTTTTATTATGATAAAGAGAGCAGATTCCATGTACTTCACAGCCACAGTTCTAAGCTAACCATACTCCCCTTTCTCCCTTCTCCTTTTCCAACCCCTTCCTTCCCTCTCTTCTTTTTTCTTTAATTTTTGCAGACACATAATTGTAATTCACTTGATAATCACAGGCTTAATTCACCACTACATGTTTTATCCAGTGTGTGGCAGTTAATATAGAATATAAAACAATGTGTAGGAATGAAACAAATGTCTTTTGATACAACTATTATTTTTAACCCTTGTTTATACTTTTGTGGAATCTTCCAACTTTTTACTTGTTGAATAGCATGCTTATTTCTTATACAGTTTTTTAACAACGTTAAATATCTAACATTCAAAAATACAAAAACTATTGCTTCTTCCCAGTATCAGTGAAAACATGATTGCTATATTGGGTTTGTCCTTCTTGGTTCACATATTCCCAATCTAGAATGGACTAAGAAACTAGCCGGCGCCATGGCTCAATAAGCTAATCCTCCACCTAGTGGCGCTGGCCCACCAGGTTCTAGTCCCGGTCAGGGCGCCGGATTCTGTCCTGGTTGCCCCTCTTCCAGGCCAGCTCTCTGCTATGGCCCGGGAATGCAATGGAGGATGGCCCAAGTCCTTGGGCCCTGCACCCCATCGGAGATCAGGATAAGCACCTGGCTCCTGCCTTCAGATCAGCGCAGTGCGCCTGCCACAGCGCGCCGGCCGCGGTGGCCATTGGAGGGTGAACCAACGGTAAAGGAAGACCTTTCTCTCTGTCTCTCTCTCTCTCTCTCACTGTCCACTCTGCCTCTCAAAAAAACAAACAAACAAAAAAAAAACTTGCAGGCACTAGGCTACTTTTTAAAAAATTTTTTTAGTTGAAAGTCAGAGCGACAGAAAGAGAGGGAGACAGAGAGAAAGATTTTCCATCAACTGTTTCACTCCCCAAATGGCTGAAATGGCTTGGGCTAGTCTAGGCTGAAGCCAGGAGCCAGACACTCCATCCTGATCTCCCATGTAGTTGGCAGTGGCCCAAGAATTTGCAAATATGTTGATATTCAACATACTGATTTATTAATTCAGTATAAATAGCCACGTGATTTGATGTCCTGTATCTGGGCTGAATTCTTCCCAGATCCATTGCCAGGGCTAGTCCTGCTCTGGTCTGTATTGCAGGAGACTGACCTCTGCAAACTAATTTCTCAAGGTCTCTTACCAAGCAGTTTCTATTTAAGCATGGTCAATAGGAGGAATTGGAAGGGATACAGTTAAAGGAAGAGGGAGAAGTCTCCTTTCTCTTTGCTTCTCACAGGTGCATGAGAGTAGCTTAGCCTCTGCTCTGAGTCCTGCTTTCTCCAGGCAGTCTCCCCGAATGTGGTATCTGCTCCTTCTAGGCAAAACCTGCTGTTGCCCTGGGTCCTGCCTGGTGGCCCCAGCTCCAGGTAGCTACTAAAATCACTTAGCTTCTTTGCTCCTCAGGGTGGTAGTTTCTTCCTACTGTTCCTCAAAACTGGTTTGTTTCATTGTTCCATGATGGCTCTCCATCTCAGTCAGTATCATTTTAACAATTCTTAGGGTGTAGACATAGACTTGCTCTTCAGTTTGTGGGCAGCACAGTTGACGGATGCTACATCTTTGGATTTAGGATGCATTTTAGCTTTAATTCCAAGTTATACTTGTACAGAGCTTCTATCAGTCAATAATTAAGAATATGGGATCATGAAATTAGGCAATTCCTGCACCAAGCAAAATTCCTTTAGTGTGCAGTCTTTGCTTTTGCGGCTCCATATTTGCCTAACCCAGACATTTCCGTGAACTGTGATGTGAGCTGTGACTTTCTATTCAGTCCTCCTCCTTCCTTCCCTCCTCTCATAGTTGTAGACCTGCATCCTGTCCTGTTTGTTATTACCACCTCTTTCTGTTTTTTCCTTAAACAGGAATTTCCCCCAATATTTCCCTTGCACATTAAATCTTATCTTGGCATTCATTTGTCCGTTTCTACTGAACAACCTGTTGGGCTCCATTTTGAGGTGCAGAAGCACAGTTTTTGTTATTGAAGAGCTTCTGAACCCTTAGTTTTATGTCTATTGTGAATCTGCAAGAAAGATATCGAATTTTTCCAATGTAACATGTTCTCAGAAAACCTTTGGGGATATTGTCCTATGCAGCATACTTTATCTTTTTTTTAAAAGATTTATTTATTTTATTTGAAACTCAGAGTTACATAGAGAGAGGAGAGACAGAGAGAGAGGTCTTCCATCCGATGGTTCACTCCCCAATTGGCCGCAAAGCCTGGACATGCGCCAGTCCGAAGCCAGGAGCCAGGAGCTTCTTCAGGGTGTCCCACGCGGGTGCAGGGGCCTGAGGACTTGGGCCATCTTCTACTGCTTCCCCAGGCCATAGCAGAGAGCTGGATTGGAAGAGGAGCAGCAGGGACTAGGACCGGCGCCCATAGGGGATGCTGGCACTTCAGGCCACAGCGCCGGCCCCAACATACTTTATCTATCTTATCACCTTGACACTATTTTGTTTTCACTTCTTTTGTGGTTAATCAGGATACAGAAGATGAAATTGTAGAATTTACCGAAATTAATTCAGCAAGTATTTCCTGTTGAACTGATATTAGTAGCTGCATGGAGAGATCTCAGCCTTATAAAAGATGGAATGTGGTCAATTCAAAGTAAAGAATTGAGACTGTTAAATATTCTTTTAATGTGTCAAGTTTTATAGTAGATCTACCTACAATAGCATACATCTTTTGGCCTTTCAGTAAAAGCTCTAATCCTTATTATTATAAATAATAGTCACTTGGTTTTTTCAGCCTGTGTTTTATAGTTTGGTTTCAAGAATGTGCTATTTTGGGAGGCAGCGCTGTAATGCAGTAGGTTAAAACCCCAGCCTGCAGCGTGGCATTCCATATGGGCGCCGATTCGAGTCTCAGCTGCTCCTCTTCTGATCCAACTCTCTGCTATAGCCTGGGAAAGCAGCAGACGACGGCCCAAGTCCTTGGGCCCCTGAACCCATGTGGGAGACCTGGAAGAAGCTCCTGGCTCCTGGCTTCAGATCAGCTCAGCTCTGGCAGTTGCGGTCATTTTGGGAGTGAACCAGCAGAATGGAAGACCTCTCTCTCTGTGGATCTACCTCTCTTTGTAACTCTGTCTTTCAAAGAAATAAAATAATTCTTAAAAAAAAAAAAAAAGAATTTGCTACTTTTGAGCTGGCACTGTGGCATAGAAGGTTAAGCCTCCATCTGCAGTGCCAGCATCCCCTATGGGCTCTGGTTAGAATCCTGGCTGCTCTACTTCCTATCCAGCTCCCTGATAATGAGTTTGGGAAAGCAGCAGAAGATGGCCCAAGTGCTTGGGCCCTTGCACCCATATGGGAAAACTGGGATAAGCTCCTGGCTCCTGGCTTTCGCCTGGCCCAGTCCTGGCTGTGGCAACCATTTGGAGAGTGAATCAGTAGATGGAAGATCTCTCTCTCTCTCCTTCTCTCTCTCTCTCTCTCTCTCTATCTTTGCCTTTCAGATAAATACATAACTCTTTAAAAAAAGTGCTATTTTTTATTTTAATGGATAGTTTTTGCATATCATCAATGTAACTTTATTTCTTTATTACTATAATATAGAAAGAGCTTTAAATATTTTGTTTGTTTTATTAATTTGAAAGATACCATGAGAGCCAGGGAGGGAGAGACAGAGACAGAGAGAGAGATGGGTAAAAGAGAGAGAAATAGGGAGATATTCTACCTACCAGTTCATTTCCACAACAGCCAAAGATGGGTCAGGCTGAAGCCAGGAGCCAGCAACTCCATCTAGATCTTCCATGCGGATGACAGCATCCCAAGAATTTGAGCCATCAACTGCAGCCTCTCAGGGTGCATGTTGGCTGGAAGCTACATCAGAAACAGGGGTGAGACTCAATCCAACTCACTCTTATATGGGATGCAGGTGTCCCAGTTGGCAACTGAACCCACTGTAAAACAATGCTTGTGAAACATTTATTTTAACAAGCTGGAGGTACATTTTTATCATTTATGTCTTTTAGAAAGGTGCTTTTTCATTCATTTTTACTTCCTATTTTGGAAACTGGTTATGAATTCATATTAAATGCATCTGAGCCTTTAGTTTCCTGAAGTATATCCACATAATAACCTCTTGTTTTCTTCCTAACATGTTTTGGGGTATCTTGTTATCTTTTGCACCCATATGTCTGGATTAGATTTTGTCTATAGATCTATTAGAAGATGAAAATCTGATATTTGCCTTTATTTGTTGGTTGAACCAAAAACTGCGGTTGTGTCACTGAAAGATAAGAACACTGAGCACTTTGCTAAGTAGCTTGTTGATTATAAGTCAACAATCAAAATTAATGCTAAGCAAAATGTCATGATCATTTAAATACATATACAAATACAAGATTTTCCAGAAAGTAATTTATTGTTTCATAATGTTTTCCATTTTACTTATTTAGAAGTGACCCGCCATTCATTATTCACTTATAAGTAAAAGCTGAATGGTCTTGTATTGAAAGACATATTGAGGATAGACTATTCATTCACTCACTCTAGCTATGGAGGTGACTCACAACTATGTACAGATACTCATGTCGAGTGACTGTGAATATACACACGGTAAACACGAACTACCCCTGCTGGTCCTGAAATTTATCCAGTGGATTTCCTTCAAATTTTTCTGCTTGGAAATTGTTTTGGATTTCTATAATGTTTTTTTTCTGTACTTTTATATTTTATTTACTTGATTACAATATTAAACAATTTTGGTGAACAGTAAGTGTACATTTTTATAAGGTGTAGTTTTACACTAAATACATGTATTTAATGTGTGCTGATCAAATCAGGGGAGTCGATGTTTCCCCTTCTTGGACATTACTTTATGACTGGAACCTTGGAACTCCTCTTTTCTATTTGCTCAGAAAATATACGATAAGATGTTAACTCTAGACACCTCACTATGTGATGCAGCACAGGAGTCTATTCCTACTGTCTAACTGTGATTTGGTATCCATTCCCCAACCTTACTCCATCCCGACACCTTTCCCAAACTCTAGTAATTATTTATTCTAGGCTCAGACTGAATTGTTTTAAAAGCTCCAAATATAAGAGAGAACATACAGAGCTTGTCTTTTTTGTGTCTGAATTATTTCCTGGGGGGCATGATGTGCCCCCTCGACCCTCTGCGTAACTAGGTAGTCAGTTTTCCAGCTGTGCGCAGGAACACCCACATTACTAAACACAATGTACCCCAGTACAATCATTCTGCAGCAAAAATAGGATTTGATTATTTTTATGATTGGATAATATTGCATTATGTGTGTATGTATACACACACACACACATATATGTACGTACATACACATACACCCCATTTTCTTTATCCATTCATCAGTTGATATTCACTTTGGTGGATTCCACTATCTTGACTCTTATGAATAGTGCTGCAATAAACATGATGGTACAGATATTTCTTTGGTATAATGAGCTCATGTCTTTTGCACATATACACAGTAGTAGGATTGCTGGATCAGGACAGTACAATTTTTCTAACTTTTAAAGAAATCGCTGTACTATTTTCCATGATGGATGTATTAATTTACAGTCCTACCAGCTGTATGTGAGTTCCCCTTTATTCACATCTCCTCCAGCATTTGTTACTTTTTGTCTTTTTGAAATTAACTTTCTATCTGTGGTAAGTGACATCTCATCGTGGTTATTTTCATTTCCTTTTTAAAAAAGATTTATTTATTTATTTGAAAGACATAGTCAGAGAGAGGCAGAGGCAGAGAGAGAGAGAAGTCTTCCATCTGCTGGCCCACGCTCCAATTTGCTGCAATGGCCAGAGCTGTGCTGATCCGAAGCCAGGAGCCAGGAGCCTCTCCCAGGTCTCCGACACAGGTGCAGGGGCCCAAGGACTTGGGCCATCTTCCACTGCTTTCCCAGGCCATAGCAGAGAGCTGGATCAGAAGTGAAGCAGCCGGGACTTGAATCGGTGCCCATAAGAGATACGAGCACCACAGGCAGCGGCTTTACACATTATGCCACAGAGCTGGCTGTAGGCAGCTCCTGAGCATGTCCAAGCCAGTCTTGGCTCTAAGGAAAACATAAGATAAGGAAGTCAGGAAGTCACGTATACCTGCAAAATAATGTGGAAGGAGGATGTTGGCCAAGGATGTTCTGTTAAAATTAACTGCTGTTGCAGGAAGGCGGATAAGCCGCTTACCTATGTAGATGTTTGCTGACCCTTTGTACTCTCTTGGTAAACAGCCGGCTATGTGTATTAATACTGCCAAAACACTGAAATAAACGAGCCTTGATCAGCCTTGTTGTCTTAGCTCCATTCTCTGTGCCCTTGTCCCTCCTTCATTCCCACTCACTCCTTCAGGTTCTGTTCAACTGGTGCGGCTGGCCTGCACAGCTGGCCCCATTATTTGCATTTCCAAAATGGCTAGTGATAGAGGATATTTTCATTTACTTGTTGGTCATTTGTATTTCTTCTTTGGAGAAATATCTATTAGGTCTTTTTTATCATTTGTTAACTGGATTGGTTGTTCGTTTGTTTTTAATTCTTTATATATTTTGCATCATGAATATTTGTCATTTTAGCAGTTTGCACATATTTTCTCCCATTCTGTGGGTTGCCTTTTCACTCTGTTAATTATCTCCTTTGATGTGCACAACCTTCTTCCTTTGATGCAAACTCATTTGTCTCATTTTGCATTTGTTGCCTGAGCTTTTGGGAACTTATAAAAAAAAAGAATCATTGCCTACACAGTTTGAAAAACTTGCAAAGCAAATAGTGCACTTAGATTCCTCAATAATGATAACTTATTTTTAGTTCATCTAATAATTTCACCCTTCCTCATTCTTTAGATTCTTTAGTAATTAAATTAACCTTTGTGCCTGAGTTCATATAGCATGCTAGAAGGTTCTCTAAGGGCCTCACTAATTAAGTGGATTTATAAATCTATAAGGGGTCATATAGTAGAGCAAGAACCACCAGGATTCACAAAGGTAAGACATTTTATCTCATTTGTTTCCAATTCAACTACAGATTCAGGATAGTATCTTAGTGTAGTCCTTCCCAAGATG
Source organism: Lepus europaeus (assembly GCF_033115175.1). Classification (NCBI taxonomy): domain Eukaryota; kingdom Metazoa; phylum Chordata; class Mammalia; order Lagomorpha; family Leporidae; genus Lepus; species Lepus europaeus. The sequence goes on from NC_084827.1 coordinate 136,092,945, forward strand.
GTTGCATGAAAGACATGGATTAATGCAGTGAGAATTATTTGAAAAAGCATAAATTTTAATGAGGACCTACAATGTGCTGGAAGCCTTCATGAATTAAGATTTCAGTTAGTCCTTGCAAAACATGTATGGAGCAAGTGACACAGTAGACACTCCTGACATCCACATCTTGCAAAGCTGAGGGTCCACATGGTGCACAGCTGAGGGTGTAGCTGGATCAGTTTCTCTACATTTACATATCAGAGATTTTCCAGGCCTCTGATAACTTTGTGGTAGGCATGTATTTCCATTTTCATGTTGACCAGCACTTTGGAGGACAGGGAGAGAGGGCATTTAGTTTCTGAGGATAACTTTTTTGCAAGTCCAACTGAAAGTTGTGCTGAAAAAGGAAAATTGTGAATTTAAAATAAAGTGATTGAGAATTGAACTATGGAACATCAGTGACATCAACTCAAACGGACTCTATTTGAAATGCCAATTATAAAATAAGACTGAAAACTAGCTGTGGGATGGCATGATATAATTGAGGTACTTTTCTCTAGGCATTTTTATTATTATTATTTTTTTTTTGACAGGCAGAGTTAGACAGTGAGAGAGCCAGAGAGAAAGGTCTTCCTTCCTTTGGTTCACCCCCCCAAATGGCTGCTATGCCCAGCATACTATGCTGATCCAAAGCCATGAGCCAGGTGCTTCCTCCTGGTCTCCCATGCGGGTACAGGTGCCCAAGCACTTGGGCCATCTTCCACTGTCTTCCTGGGGCCACAGCAGAGAGCTGGACAGGAAGAGGAGCAACTGGGACAGAACCGGTGCCCCAACCAAGACAAGAACCCGGAGTACAGGCTCTGCAGGCAGAGGATTAGCCTAGTGAGCCGCAGCACTGGCCTCTAGGCATTATTTTTTAGTATGAGCTTAACAAGGAAGCTACAAAAGGGAGAGATTTCTGATTGCCAACCTGCAGGTAAGGGGTATTTATGTATTAAAAAATTTTGGTGAAATCTGGTAAATAAAATATGTTAGATTTCATTAGTCATTATTGGAGGAGATCATTGTTGTCTTATATTATACAGTCTTGGGCAGCATTTAAACAATTAGTGAATTGTGTTTTGTGAGATTTTGTATTTAAAAATGTTTTTTTTGAAAGACATTTCAAGATATAGCACATTTTCTGGCCTCTATGACCATCTGATTCTTTGCTCAATTTTTCTATTTTGAGTCTGGTGAAGAAAAGGCAAGAGAGGCATTGACACTACACTTTATAAAAGGCATAAAAGAGCCTGGGAATAATAGAAAATTTCTTTGGGAAGCACATGTTTCCCCGGATGCTGTAAAATAGTTTAAAATTGAAAAAAAATTCAGCAACATACACATGGCAAAGCAAATGAAATGAATGAATAAGAAATTAACAGGACATCTACAATAATCTAATAGGCTACAAGGATTGATTCCAACCCTATTTCCAAAGGTCTTTATTGGTTGAATGATTCACCTTGGCTTCTTCTGCTCCTGTGAGAAACAAAAAGTAGGAGTATTTTATCAAATACTTTTCTTTTTCAAAGAAAAAGGGCTACGGGTAGATGTGTAGAGCCACATTTATAACACAGAGGTGAATCTGCAAAAAGGAAGTATGGAATGCACTAGAAAATGATTAGAAGAAATTAGGAAAGAAGATCATTGAGAGAGTTATGATGAGATAATTTAGTAATCAATTTTTATTTAATCAGCATCCATCATATGTGAAAAAATGATTTCCATGTATTACGGTGATATTTTATTTCTTCCTCAAATATTGGACAAAATCTTTAAACAGTAGGTTGTCAGTATAGGTTACTGCTGCATGAGATGAAATTAATTACCAGTTCTTCCTACAAGTATTTTGATTTTTTAAAATATAGTACACAGTGCTTTAAAAGGCAGGTTTCAAGTATAAATTTACTTCAGTTTTTATGGGTTCTATTTGGTGATGGTATTATTGATCCAGGATGATACCATAAATAACAGGTAGCCACTGAACACTGAAAGGCAGCAGTAAAAAGCAAATAATTATGAATCTGAATCATAAAGAAAAAGGAAAGTTTCTTACAAAACTAAAGTTATTGTCATTTGAAATAACTAATTGTGAAAAAATAACTGAAAATGTAAGCACTTTTAAAATAGAAGATTTACACTTACTCTTCTCAGACTTCAGACAAGATGTAGACATTGACCTTACAAGTTCTGGAGAGAATTAAAAAGTGTTGACATCAGTGTGAGATCTTTGTAAACCTAACTGCCTAATCAGAGTCACAGTACTATTGTATGTGAGTGCACTGAATCAAGTTGTGAAATGAAGCTGGCCTGCCTCCTTTATACATAGGGAAGTTGGACTAGACTGAGATGACCACCTTGGTTACACAGTCCTGGAGAGTTAGAGAGAGAGAGAGCTAGAGAGAGCGAGCATATTAGCTTTGTGCCAGGTAACTTGAACACTTTTCTTTTACTTACCTGTTAAGTCTTTGCAGAAATTGTTATTCTTTGCAGAAATAGATGTTTGCACAAATAGGAATCTTTTGTTAATTGAAGCACAAAATTCTTGGGGGTGGGAGGGTTATAGTGATAATGTTGATAAGATCACTCGATCTGTTGGAAAAGTGTAAAATAGGCTGAGTCAAAAAGGGCTTATGTTTAAATAATTTGGGAATTTTCTAGTTTGGCCATCGCAATTCAAAATTTTATATATTTAATGAAAATGATTCAACAGAGAAAGAAGAAAATGTTAAATGTTGTTATTGTTCATTTATTTTAAAAAAAACAATGTCATATCTAAAGGATATAATCTAAAATGTAAGGTTTAAGTCTCACTTCATATTTTTGAAGGTATACTAAATATTTTAATTTCCCTGACAAAGTATCTCCAGAAGTTATAACTGTATTTATTTTACTTTCATGGGTGTCATCACACTTTGAGCAGCTGTGACAATTTACTGCTAGAATAATTCCATCCCAATATTATCACTGTAAATTAAAGTCCTATTTTTATGCCCCAAGTGTATTCTTAATATTAACAGTTGGTAATTAGTCTGTCCTTTGGAGATACTCTGAGCAGCTTTGAAGAGTGTCCTGTACATTTAATCAGAACACTTTAAAATCAGACAATAAAAGATGATTCATTGAGTTGTGATAGTTTTCACTGATTGATGATACCATCTCTGTTTTGCTATTTTGAAAATATATCTTTTTTTCTTTTAAGATTTATTTGAAAGACAGAGTTACAGAGCAGAAAAGAGAGAAACAGAGAGAGAGAGAGAGAGAGAGAGAGAGAGAGAGAGAGAGAAATGGTCCATCTATTGGTTCACTCCCAAATAGCAGCAACGACCAGGGCAGGAACCAGGAGATTTTTCTGGGTCTCCCATATGGGTGTCAGGGTCCCAATCACTTGGGCCATCTTCTGCTTTCTCAAACTATGAAATGTTGAGCTGCATCAGAAGTGCAGCAGCCAGCACGCAAATCAGTGCCCATACGGGATGCCAGCGTCACAGGTGGCAGTCTCACCCACTGTGACGCAGTGCTGGCCCAGAAAATACATTCTTTAACAGTAAAAGGACAATTTATTTATTTATGTATTTATTTTCCAGCAGTGCTTTCTAGAAAACTTGAGTTGGGGAAACTACAAGATACTCATGGATGCAGATACGAAGAGTAAGTTATTTGAAACTTTTTTCAAGAGAATATATACAAAATATTTTATTTTAGAAGCACTAAATAAACTGGTCATTCATTACTATAGTATTTACCTGCTTTTCTCTCATTTAAATGATATACAAGTGAACATATTTTGCTTCTTCATATCAATCCATGTAATTTCATTCACTATTTAGAGATCACGATTTGGACTTAAGCATCAAAAAGTACTCTAATTATTTCAGGATAGTTCTGTCCTTTCAATTGTCATCATTTCATATCCCAGAATCATGAAGATCTGCAGGCATTCTTATTTAATGTTTCCCTGTAGTTTCCTTTCTTTGCTTTCATGAGACTTATGAAGTGGATGCACATTTGCAGGATCTTTAAATAATTTTGTTCCATTGGAGCAGATTTTCTTGTAATGGATTTCATTTCTTACTTATGAGTGCCCTTTCCAAACTGCTGCTACTTAAAAATAAACTAAGTATCAAAAATCTTTTCATTGAGATCTAAAGTAAAATTCTGCTCCAGAGGATGATGGTAGGTTATGACAAGTTAACAAGTAGAACAAAATACGATGAATGAGATATAAGAGATGTTTAACTGTATTATGTTAGACTAAGAAAATGGGTTTTCATGAGTAATTCATGATTGAAATAAGTTTTCTAAATAATAAAATTAAATGGATTCTAGTACAGCTTCGTGTTTCATATTATGTTTAACCTGCAGGCATCACATTTACCTTTGTCAAATACCTCCTCCCTCCCTCCCTCCCTCCCTCCTTCCTTCCTTCCTTCCTTCCTTCCTTCCTTCCTTCCTTCCTTCCTTCCTTCTCACTCACTTACTGATGTCCTCTCTTTCTTTTATCAAAACTATTGTAAATGATCATTAGCCAAAAACTTGATAAGATTTTATCAAAATGGAGTATTTGGGGATAGTTGAAATGCTTAGTTTATTTTATATTCATTGTTTAAAAAGATGTGAGAGACATAGAAATTTAATTCATTAAAACAGGTCCAAATGATTAAAAAGTCCAATTCACATGTCTGTGCTCACAAAATGGAAAATATTCTTTTATTAGAATAATAGAACTAATAACAGATGCTTTTGCAAGGTCGTAGTAGAGAAATTTAAATGATTTTGCTAAACCAACGCAGCAAACTTACATATGAAGAAATCATCAAAAATTGGTGTTGAAGTTACCGTCATGCATCTATAAATGCATGTATACATTATTGAAATACATTTTATTGGAGGCAAATAGAACATTGGGGCTCCGTAATCAATGTAAATGATACATAGTGCTTTCTTTATACCTAAAACATTAATTGTAATTTATTTGGATAGAGGTTAGTATCTCTTGGATATGAGCCAGAGAGAGAGAGAGAGAGAGAGAGAGAGAGATTATAACAGTACATTCAGTTACTTAATAGGCTGAATACTTCCAAGCTTCCAATGATACAGCTGTTAATGACACTGGCTTTGCTAGTTAATCAGATGTTTTGCCCCTGGGGATTGCCCTTGCGAATTGAATAAGACAGAGGCTTCTGCTTTACCTCAAGTATAATGACAAAAGTGTGTCACTTATTAGAGACTCCAGGAAAAATGCATATGGCATTTACCCTCCAGCAACTAGAGCCCCTACACAAGTACCATCCCGGTTTATGGCATGCAAACAAGTCATTCTTTAATTAAATAATGATTCAAGAGAGAATACAAATACTTTGCATATTTAATAGTGTATATGTTTGGGTATCTGCTTCAGTTTGAGCTATCAGTATTGTAATGCCTAGGAGTACGGACAACAAAATGAGCTTGATTCAGCGGCATTCTCCAAAGTGCAGATGAAAAACTCATTTGTTAGTAAAGTGTGGACTATGTTATCCATATCTTCCTAATCATAGCACCACGTGACAGAACAAAATCTGACTTGAATCTACTTCAAATTATTTGAACTATTTTTTATTTCAATTTACTTTTGCTTTAAATTTTTTCTGAGAATATGTGTCCTTTAATTAACCTGAGATGTGCTTTACATAAACATACTTGTGATCTTTGTATATTGAACAAGATTATGTTCTTGATGTGGTAGTTTGGACTAACAGATTTCCTGCAGCAAATTTCAAGGCTGTAGAAGAAAAAATAATGACAGAAATTGCATATTGTGGGTTGCCACTAGAAGCCAGACTCTCCTACTCTTCACTTAGGATCAGTCAGCTGCCGGAATACTGAGTTTGAGACGATGGGGAAGTGGGTCTTTGAGTTCAGATCTGCCTTTAGGAGGGAGGGGACAGCTTGGGAGCAAGCAACATATTGTTGTGACACAGCATTTGTAAGTCCTTGAAGACAGAAATAATCCACAGAAAGCAGACCAACACCTAAGGATTTTATATCCATACACAAAAACAAATGATTCTGTAACCGTGCTCTGGAAAATCAGCAATATGAAATGTTCATTTTGAAAGATGAATCTCAATTTCCTTTGTTACTAATGATATCCAACATCTCAAATTTACAAAAAACAAATAAACAAAGTGAAAGGAGAGCCAGAATAGGTCAAACGAATTTATTTCTATGTCCTTAGGATATTATTGATGAAAAAGCATATCTTAAAACTGGCCGTGTAATACTATAGGGCAAATATCATCTACAGATTCTTTCTCTTTTCCATCACTTAGATTGATTGCTGTTAGTGACCTGTTAGTCTCCCCTGAGTCTGTATTATTCACAGACTAATCTTTATGCAGACGTAACTAGGTCACCTTAATTACCTGTGGAAATACGGATGCTTGTGAAAGTTCCACAGTGATAATTACTCCAAAATGCCAAAATTGTATATGCAAACCTTGGAGGTATGTGCTGGAAATTGTTGTGCTTAGTTGATCCATCAAACCAAATGGTTCATTTTTTCCAATTTTACCACCTTCTTCAATACCATTTTTTACCATAATTAAAATGCAATCCTTGCTCAGAAATACACTGAGTATGCATCCCTTCATAATCACTAGTTAGGATTTTTTTCCCTCCATTTCTCTACATTCCTTTGTTGTATTTAACAAATCAACAGATCATTGTAAAGTAACAAAAGAAAGTGAAAGCTAAATGCACACTTTGTTTTCTTTTGTTTATCTAAAATGATAGCAAGCAATCCTTAAACAGCATGTTTTTTTTTTCTCTTGTAGCAATTTTTGTGTCTGTCATATTGTTATAGAAATAAAGTGAAGAAGACTAGGAAATGCATGGTCTTTTTAAATGTTGAAGAAATGAGAAGTGAAATGCTCTGCATTTGCTTAGGAGTAGTTACAAAATATTGGTTCTCAGTTAACCCATGCATTTAAAAGAATAGCAATTCCATTGAAGTTTCAAAACATTGTAGAAACTGAACCATGATGGAATGTGATGAAGACTGAACCTTGAACAGAGTTTGAGTAATATTAGTGACTTCGAATTCTGAAAATCCCTTGAAACCTTTTTATTTTTTAAGATTTTTAAATTTATTTCAAAGTCAGAGTGACAGAGAGAGAGAGAGACAGAGAGAAAGGATTTTCCATCAAATGCGTGCATCACCAGGACTGGGCCAGGTCAAAGCCAGCAGATAGCAACTCCTTCTGGATCTCCCACATGGGAGTCAGGAACTCAAGCACTTGAACCATCATCTACTGCCTCCTATGCACCTTAGCAGGCAGGAAGTTGAATCACAAGTGCGGAGTAGTTACATCTCAATACGGGATGCAGAAGTGCCAAACAGTGGCTTAACCTCCTATGCCACAAGGCCTGATCCTCCTTGCAAGCTTTGATGATTTTATCTATGGGGCTGATATTTAATATTGGAGATTTTTTTTTTTAAATCATTTATTTATTTGAAAGGCAGAGTTACAGAGAGAGAGAAGGAGAGTTAGATAGAGAGATCTTCTATCTGCTGGTTCATTCCCCAAAGGATCACAACAACATGGGCTGAATCAAAGGCAGGAGCCAGGAGCTTCTTCTGGGTCTCCCATGTGAGTGGCAGGGGCCTAAGGACTTGGGCCATTCTCTGATACTTTCCCAGGCACATTAGCAGGCAGCTGGATTGGAAGTGGGCCAGGACTTGTAACTGTGCCTATGTGGGATGTAGACTTTGCAGGCCATGGCTTACCCCACTTCACCATAGCACCAGCCCAGAGATTATTTTTAATAGGAGTAATGAAATAAGAACATTTACATTATTCCACAAAATGTCAGTAACTAAATATTTTAAAGTCAATCAACTTTATATAAGAAGTGGTTATTACATATGAATTAAAACACATTTTCCTGAATTTTAAGAAGTTAATGAAATAAAACTGGTAACATCAAAATTCCAAACAATTATGAAAAATAAATTTCTAAATTATTTTTAATTTTCAGCTTAGAAGAGAATGCACTTATGAGCAATAGAAGGTTAATGAACTAGTATTTATATAAAGCAGTAGCTACTATAGGTAATGCAAAGTAAGCTACAGCATGAGGGTTCAGAATTTTAGCTTTCTGATATGAGATGTGAGACCACAAAATACTTCAGCTTACTTTTCCCTATACCTAAGGATTCATACACAGGCTATCATCCCCTCCAGGGTTTTGCAGTTGTTCTTTTTCTGAGCCTGCATTGGAAGTGATACAGCACAATTCTCCTACGGGAATATAGAGTCTTCTTTCAGTTTCCACAAGTAAGTGGTTCCAGGACTCCTGTGGAATCAAAATGCACACACTCAAGTCCTTTATATCAAATAGCATAGTAGTTCATATAATTTACATGTCCTTCTGGGCACTGTAAATCATCCTTAGATTAGTTTTTAAAACCTAAAGCAATGTAAATGCTATGTAAATAGTTGTTAGGCTGTATTATTTAGAGTGCACAGAAAAGGAAAAAATACATACACGTTTTATACAGACAAAATTCTTCTGTTTCTGTTTTCAGCATACTTGGTCTGTGATTGGTTGAATCTGTGAATACAGGACTGAGAGATAGTGAGGGCTGAGGCACTCAGTACATTGCTGCTGTGTTGGGTGCCTCTGAGCAATCTAACATCATTTGGTTTCTGAGCATGGGTTTTTTATATTTTACAAATCTTTTCACATTTCCCCAGACTCAACAACATGCATGATACGTATTTATCACTTATAAAAACACCATTTAGGTATTGTCTGAAGATCTGAACTGCAGTTTGAGCTGTAGTGACTTTATTGATTCATTCAAGTTTGCGATATTCATCTGTCTAGTCATTTCCTGAGGCCAAATTAGCAATTCATGGTAGATCTCCATGACTCCAATCCCAGATACCATCTTAAGTGCTAACACTTGTGACAAAAAAAGCGATGCTGAATACCCCAAATTTGAAGAAATCATAATTATTTAGGGGGATATCTGGTGTATCAGTTAAGACACTGCCTGGGACACCCATATCCCATTTCAGAGTGCCTCAGTTCGAGATCTGTTTCTGCTTCTGATTCCAGATTCCTTCCTGGGAGGCAGCAGCTGATGGCTCAAGTACTTGGATTCCTCCTACTCATGTGGATGACCTGGGTTGAATTCTTGCCTTTAGCCTGGCGCAACCTTGGCTGTTGCAAACATTCAGGCAGTGAACTGGTGAATGGAAGATTCTCTTCTCTCTCTCTCTCAAATAAAGTCAAACAAAATGAATATAAAACTTTAAAAACAGGAATCATAATTGGGAGCTTCCACCAACCATTTATTCTGTACATTATTAATTCAACGTTAGGCAGTTTTTTTGAATCTGAGACTCCCAGGCAAGAATTATGTCCAAGATTTCCCTGTCTGAGCTGTGATCCGTCCTCGAATTTCCCTGCTTCCACTCTTGTGACGTTGTTCTCCAAAGGTGCTGCCTTCCTAGTAAAAAAATGACAGGCCGGCGCCGCGGCTCACTAGGCTAATCCTCCGCCTTGCGGCGCCGGCACACCGGGTTCTAGTCCCGGTCGGGGCACCGGATTCTATCCCGGTTGCCCCTCTTCCAGGCCAGCTCTCTGCTGTGGCCAGGAAGTGCAGTGGAGGATGGCCCAAGTCCTTGGACCCTGCACCCCATGGGAGACCAGGATAAGCACCTGGCTCCTGCCATCGGATCAGCGCGCTGCGCCGGCCGCAGCGCGCTACCGCGGCGGCCATTGGAGGGTGAACCAACGGCAAAAGGAAGACCTTTCTCTCTGTCTCTCTCTCACTATCCACTCTGCCTATCAAAAAAAAAAAAAAAAAATGACAAACCTTCGAGCTACCCACCAGCTATTAGGATCATCTGGATGCTGGGCACACTTGGTAGAAGCCATTTTGGGCAATGAGTATGAGAAGTCAGACTTTTTAAAAAAATAGTTATTTTTATTTATTTGAAAGGCAGAGTTGAGAGAAAGAGAGAGAGTATATGAGAGAGAGAGAGAGAGAGGTCTTCCATCTGCTGGTTCACTCCCCAAATGGCTGCAACAGCTGGGGTTGTGCCAGCTTGAGGCCAGGAGCCTAGAGCTTCTTCCAGTCTCCCACATGAGTTCAGGGGTCCAAGCAATTGGACTATCCCCTGCTGCTTTTCCAGGTGCATTAGCAGGAGCTGAATAGCAGTGGAACAGTAGGGACTTGAACTGGTGCCCATTTGGTATGCCGGTGTTGCAGACAGCAGCTTAATCCTCTACTCCAGAATCCTCTACTCTGGCCCCAGAAGTCGGACTTTTAAAGAGAGCTTTATTTTTTGAAAGTCAGAGGGACAGAGGGACAGACACACACAGAGAGGCTGGGAGGGGTGGTTAGAGAGAAAGAGAGAGAGAGGGAGAGAGAAACCTTCAATCTGCGGGTTCACTCCCTAAACAAATGCCACACTGGGGCAGGACTGACTGAAGCCAGGAACCAGGAACTACTTCCAGGTGTTTATTTAAAAGATTTATATGTGTGTATGTATATATGCGTATATTCATGTATGTATTTGAAAGAGCCATCAAGAGAAAGAGATAGATAGATGATAGATAGATAGATAATAGAAGATAGATAGATAGATAGATCTTCCATCTACTTGTTCACTCCCCCAAATGGCTTCAACAACCAGATCTGTGCTAGGCTGAAGCCAAGAACTTCATCCTGGCCTCTCCCATGGGTGGCAGGGGTCCAAGTACTTGGGTCGTTGTCTGTTGCTTTACCAGCCACACTAGCAGGAAGCAGTGTAGCTTTGACTCACCCTGACACCCTGCTATGGGATGCCAGCACGGCAAATGTTGGCTTAAATATCTGTGACACAATGCAGGTCCTGTTTTCAGAGCTTTTGTCTTATTCAAGGTACTATCTCTTTTTTTCTCAACAGTTATAGATTCCATAAAAAAATCCTAATAGATGGCACATCAAGAAGAAAAAAGTCACAGTTTTTGTGTGCCAATGGCATTTAATTTGGGTCGCACCTTCACATACATGACGTGAGATGCTGTCAGTACCTTTTTTTGCTAGTTTCTCAATGCATATGTTACAAAGGCAAGCATTGCTCAGGCATGCCATCTGAGATTGTGGACCAGCTCACAGGAGTGTGTTGCTGCACTTAAATCCAGTTACAGAAAACCATTTGAGACATATGATGGATTATTTGACTCTTTATAGTAGAGAAACTGACTCATTAATTTCTTTCCATTGTCATATTGCTTTTCATTTCTAAGTGCTTTCATCTCCATTATCTCCTGTGAGCAGTTCAGCAATGTTCTGAGTCAGGAATTATTATCTCCATTTTAGAGATGAGGGCTTTAAAGATGAGAGTGTTGATGCGATTTGTCCAAAGTCACAAAACTAGTAAGGGGAACACTGTTCACTGGATCAAGCATTTTTCTACTCTGTTACAGCTATTGTTACCCACGTAGGAGTGGTGAGTGTGATCAGTGCTTTTGTATCCCAGCCACAAAAAAGCTTCAACCTATAATCCAGATTTATTAAATCATAGTCTATAATATTGGGATTTAAGGACCTGCATTTTCTGGAAAAAAAATCTGCGTTTTATATATTCTCATTTAAGATTGAGGACTTGGGGATGGTGTTACGGCACAGCAGGTTGAGCTGCTGCCTGGGATACCAGTATGTCATATGAGAGTGTGAGTTGGAGTCCTGGCTGCTTTGCTCTCAATATAGCTCCCTGCTAATGAGCCTAGGAGGACAGCAAACAATGTCCCTAGTGCTTGGTCCCCTGCCACTGATGGGTGAGAGAAGGATGGAGTTCCTGACTTCAGATTAGCCCAAACCTGGTTGTTGCATCCTTCTGGGAGAATGAACAAGCAGATGGAAGATCTCTCTCTCTTCTCTCTGTCTCTGTCCCTGTCTCTCTCTCTCTCAGTGGATCTGAGTGATTCTGTGAAGAAAGAAAGAAAGAAAGAAAGAAAGAAAGAAAGAAAGAAAGAAAGAAAGAAAGAAAGAAAGAATCTTGTAAAAAATTGAGATGAATTACGATTGAGAACTCATCAGTTGTACAAGACTCTTCCTTTTTATTTGATTAATTTTTACAAGATTTTTGTTGTTAAAATAATGCAACAGTTAATTTACAGTCTTAATCACTTTTAGGTATATAGTTATATGACATTAAGTATATTTACATCATTGTTTCTTCCATCATGTAAAAACTAAAACACTATACTCATAAAATAGTAATTACCACTCCCTATTTCTGTCATTTTATTTTGGAATACTTTCAAATTCAAGCATAGTACTAACCCCACCCCACAGCCTAAAGTTTGAAAGTCAATTGCAGGCTGGCGCCACTGCTCACTAGGCTAATCCTCCACCTGCGGAGCCAGTACTCCGGGTTCTTGTCCCGGTTGGGGCGCCAGTTATGTCTCAGTTGCTCCTCTTCCGGTCCAGCTCTCTGCTGTGGCCCAGGAAGGCAGTGAAGGATGACCCAAGTGCTTGGGCACCTGTACCCACATGGGAGACCAGGAGGAAGTGCCTGGCTCCTGGCTTTGGATCCGTGCAGCGCACCGGCTGTAGCAGCCATTTGGGGAGTGAACCAAAGGAAGGAAGAACTTTCTCTCTGTCTCTCTCTCTTTATCTCTCTCTCTCACTGTCGAACTCTGCCTGTCAAAAAAAATAAATAAATAAATAAAAGAAAGTCAATTGCAGGATATTGCCTACAAACAAGGACATTTTCCTGAGACAGGTATTTGGCATACCAGTTAGGACACTGATCGAGACAACCATAATGGAGTGCCTGGGTTTAGGACCTAGCAAGGATCCAGATTCCAGCTTCTTGCTATTGCACACCCTGGGAGACAGCAAGGAATGGCTCAAGTGCTTGGATCCCTGGCACCCATGTGGGAAACCCAGATTGAGTTCCTGGTTTCTGGTTTAGGCCTGGACTAGCGCTAGCCATTGAAGGCGTTTGGGTGGTCAATCAGTGAATGGGAGGGTGCTCTCCCTCTCTCTCTCTCTTTCTCTCTCTCTCTCTCTCTCTATCTGTATTTTTGCATGTCAAATAAGTAAAAATGTATAACTAATAAGTTGTAAAAAAACATGTACCTGCATGACCATAGTATATCCATCGAAGCTAGGAAATTAACATTGCAACATTACTACTATCAAATTCACAGACCCTGTTCAAGTTTCTCTAATTCTTCTTCTAATAATAAGAGCTACTGAAGATCTTATGTTGCATTTAATTGTCACGTTTTTCTTCATTTCTTCCAATTTGAAATAGTTCTCTAGTATTTATTTAACCTTTATGTCTTGGTTCTTATAAAAACTAGCAGTCATCTGTTTCGCAGAATTTCTCTTAAGTTTTGTTTTGTCTGTTTTCCCCTCAGTTTGGAATTAGGTTATGCCCTGCAAGAAACTGTTAGAAATGATGCAGTGTTCTTCCTAATTAATCCTGTCAGAGGGTATATGACTTTGAATGACCCTGTTACTGGTATAAAATAAGGTGTGTTTCTATTGTTCTCCACTTTAATGGTATACTTTATTTTTTATTTTTATTTATTTATTTTAGTTATTTGAAAGGCACAGTCACAGAAAGAGGTAGAGAAAGGGGGGAGGGGAGGGAGGGAGAGAAAGAGAGAGAGAGGGACAGAGAGAGAGAGAGAGAGAGAGAGAGAGAGAGAGGGAGGGAGAGGTCTCCATCCACTGGTTCACTCCCCAAATGTCCTCAATGGCTGGAACTGGGCTGATCTGAAGCCAGGAACCTGGAGCTTCCCTCGGCTCTCCCATTGGGTGCCATTAAGATGTGTCCTGATCAGTCTCTTTCCATTGCTCCTTCCTTCCTATCACTTTCTTTCTTCCCTCTTTTGTCCCTTCCTTTTCTTTCTTGAAAATGTATTTCCTTTCTGAAAATGTTTCACACACAAAATATTAGTGGAGCTGAAGAACATGGACATTAATTTGGAAAAGGAGGAGGAGTAGTGTAGCTGAGGGTGCTGCAGCCCAAGCCGAGCTGAAAATGGCATCTGCAAGGGGAGGTGGGGGCAGCGCTGATAATGGAAGGTGATAATGGCTAGCACTAGTGCAGGACTAAACCAGAAACCAGGAACGCAATCTGGTTTTCCCACATGGGTGGCAGGGATCCCTTAGTACAGGAGTACTAAGAACTTGGGTTATACTCCACTGCTCTCCCAGGCACATTAGCTGGGAGCTGGATTGGAAGTAGAGCAGCCAGGTCAGGATCCGATACCCTTATGGAATGCTAGCATAGCATGCCAGGATTTTAACACGCTGCACCACAGCTTCAGCCCCCCCGTGTACTTTATTTTAAACTTTGTAATTAGCAAATGTTATATGGGAACTACTTTGAGACTATATAATATGTACATATACATATACATATATATGTATACATATACACATTTAGATGCTATATAGTTTTAGCATTCATTGATATATATATATTAAAATAATTATGATTATGAGATTAGTCAAATGGTGATCTTGTAACTTTAATTTTCACCCTGCTTGCATATATTGGCATTCTACTATAAGGAAATGTTTTTCTGTTAGTATTTATTCTTTTATTTATTTATACTTGGATTCAGGGATTCAATTTTGTTCAATGGCTTACAATCTGTTAATTGTAATTATTTTTTCATTTGCTATTGTAAATGCCCCAGATTTGGCTGTAAGCAACTCCTTTACACAGGCTTCTGAGTCCTTTTGACATATTATATTGATTTTTGGCAGCTTCATTCCTGTTTTTGCATAAGTATGTGCTCAAAGTTATTCTGTCATCCCCTGGGCCATTCTCTGCCCTCATAATCAACAATTTTTCCATGAAACGTTGGCTTGTTTTCATCAAGAACATATTTGGAAGCCAAATCTGTGTTTCACTTCTATGCATTGCTTTGGGGAGGTGAGTTACTGTATACAATTCATCTCAGTATACAACTATCTCTATATTTTATTTCAGTCTCTTCATGTACACTTGGAAAATCATGCGTTTATGCCAGTGTTTCCAAACACAGTCTATCATCACATTATTTATTGCACTTTCTTCCTTCTGTGAATGCAGACCTGCTATTTGGAGCAGTGATAAACTCCTTTTAATATGGTTATGCATTATAGGAGTCCTCTCTGTGTGTAACTCACCTTCCATTATCAGTGCTGCCCCACCTCCCCTTGCAGATGCCATTTTCAGCTCGGCTTGGGCTGCAGCACCCTCAGCTACACTACTCCTCCTCCTTTTCCAAATTAATGTCCATGTTCTTCAGCTCCACTAATATTTTGTGTGTGAAACATTTTCAGAAAGGAAATACATTTTCAAGAAAGAAAAGGAAGGGACAAAAGAGGGAAGAAAGAAAGTGATAGGAAGGAAGGAGCAATGGAAAGAGACTGATCAGGAAGCATCTTAAAAACATGACTCATTTTTCATGAGTTGTCAGGGCTATGGAAGCCATTAGGGTTCGCTGACTTTGATCTTATTCCGATAGGGTCATAGTCAAAGTGGAAGTTCTCTCCTCCCTTCGGAGAAAGGTACCTCCTTCTTTGATGGCCCCGTTCTTTCCACTGGGATCTCACTCACAGAGATCTTTCATTTAGGTCTTTTTTTTTTTCCATGGTATCTTGGCTTTCCATGCCTACAATACTCTCATGGGCTCTTCAGCCAGATCCGAATGCCTTAAGGGCTGATTCTGAGGCCAGAGTGTTGTTTAGGACATCTGCCATTCTATGAGTCTGCTGTGTATCCCGCTTCCCATGTTGGATGCTTCTCTCCCTTTTTGATTCTATCAGTTAGTATTAGCAGACACTTGTCTTGTTTGTGTGATCCCTTTGACTCTTAGACCTATCAGAGCCATCAATTGTGAGCTGAAATTGATCACTTGGACTAGTGAGATGGCATTGGTACATGCCACCTTGATGGGATTGTGTTGGAATCCCCTTTTCATTTCACACCATGTCTACCGCAGAGACTTATATCTATTAGTTGAGCAAAAAATATTATGTAAAAACTGAAAGAATGAATGAAGGTGATTTACTAATATTAATATTGTCTAAAATGTGGTGATATCTTAACATTTAAGACAAATTATTTACTTCCAGTACTAATCAATTTGACAGCAAACTTTTGAAGATTTAAAATTTGAAAAAGGAGGCACAATGTCTAGAAAAAGAATACTAACTGGTGCTAGCTCTAATTTGAACAAATGTCTTTATTGGTTGTCCTTATCTGGAGGTGAGTTTTCTGAATTCATCCTCTCTTTCTCTCCTTTTTCTCACTGTTTGAATGAACTGAATAATAATAATGTTTGTTCTCACAACATATATTTGAAGATAGATAAATCAGAAGTTTGAGTTTTATTCTCCCCAGTGATTATATGAGGTATTAAAACTACTTGATAGTTAAATATTGATCTATTCATATGCAAAAAGATGAGATATTTTTCACTTATTTGAAATTAATCAAACACCTTGAGTGTTTCAAAATACTTGGTACATACAAAATGTCCCATTTCAGAATTCAATTATCTGCATAATAAACTTTAAAATTGCCCATTATTATTAATATTGTTCAGTCCCTTTTTTAGTGACACATTGAATCTGTTGCTCAATTGTCTATATTTTTACCAATAGAATTCCTACACAGTTGAATCTTTATCCTGATGACTTTTTAGTAGAATCAAGAAAAGTAAACTATTTGCATGAGTTCATTTGCTTAGGGATTCCTCAAAAACGATATTTTTGAGGCCAACATCTCATGATTATATTTCACTTTGGAAGTTGCATGTTAGCATGGTTTGAGTTTGGAAAATAACTGATGAGATTCAGGAAAGAAAACACATGTCCTAAAATGTTCATGCACAGGAGTTATAGAATACACACATGTATTAATATTGAAGAGAGGAAGTGACACATGACAGCTCACACTGGACGATTTCATGTATATCACATACAAATACTGGTGAGGTGAATCCGTGTTGCTGCATACAGGTTTGTGTAGGCAGTGACCGGAAAGGAACAAGAGCATACTTCAAAATTTGTTCTTTTTTCATTTCTTGTTCCAAGTGCTGGTTATAAAGTGTGTTCAGTTTGTTAAAATACAGTGAACAAGATGCACAATACCTGCCTGCACTTGTTTTTGTATATGTTATCCTTCAAAAGCAAATTTTTGGGAAAGAAAATCACATCTATGTCCTTTAATACAGAGACAAGCCTTTACTTGGCAATACTCACTTGAGTATCAAATTTCTAATTCAACCAATATATAAAAAGTAGACTTAGTTACAATATCTCGGGGAAGAAATAATTTTTGCCATCTAACAGAACTTGTAAGTCATCCCTTAGGAGATGTTTTGATGGTGCCAAGAACTCAGTAAATTCTGTGGTGAATTTGGCATGGTCATTTGTCATTTTCACATCAGCATGGTTTTGGCACCTGCTTGTTAGTAAAGAAATCCACTTTTGGAAATCTAGTTTAGCAAATATGGTCTGCTTCCAACCAAATAGATTCTGATACAGCAGAGAATGTTATTAAAGCTGCCCTTGGCCCTATTGATAATCAATACACGTGGCCAGCTCAATAATTTCATGATTGATATGACCCATGGATTTTATAGTTTATGAAGACAGACTGTGACAAGTAATGTTGTCTGCTTATATGAGTACATCTTCTGTGAGCCTACAGGTGTGTGACTCTTTTAAAGCTGTTCAAATTCAACCTGGACTTAGAATGAAAATATTCTGCATATTTATTTTTAAGTGAGATATATTTCTCTTTCTGATCTAATTCATGTTTTGTCTTTGGTGGTGGTAGTGGTGATGATTTTGGTTTTGTTTTGTTTCTCATGATTTTTTAAGTTTTTTTTTTTTTGTAGGAATTAGAGCTAATATCCTTATGGGCTTTATCATCTTTCATATTAGCTCTCAATACAAAATGACAAGTTTGACAGCTACAAAGATTTCATCCAGGTTTCTATGGAATAATTTGTGACTGAACTGGTGAATATGTTATGCCCTAAGGTAATGCTAAATATGGTTAATGTTGAACTTTCTCTCATTTCTCTTTCTTTTTTGTGCACATATGTAAAATAAAACTACACATAAAAACTGGGCAGCAGAAGAGCTGTTCATAAAAATAATCAAGGCAGGCATCTGGCTAAGACATGTGTTCAATTGTTTTGTTCAGCTTATTTAGAGTTTAGCATTTTCAACATTTCTGTAAGTAATTCTCTAGTTTTTATGAAGCAAATCTCAGTCTGTTATTTATTCATCCCCAAATAACTCATTAGAATGAATTTTCTTGCTGAATATTCCCTATTCCTTTTAAAGATTTATTTATTTATTTGAAAGGCAGAGGTTCAGAGAGGCAGAGGCAGAGGCAGAGGCAGAGAGAGAGAGAGAGAGAGAGAGAGAGAGAGAGAGAGGTCTTCCATCTGCTGGTTCACTTCCCAGATGACTGCATTGGCTAGAGTTGAGCCGATCCAAAGTCAGGAACCAGGAGCTTCTTCCAGGTCTCCCATGCGGGTACAGGGGCCCAAGGACATGGGCCATCTGCCACTGCTTTCCCAGACCATAGCAGAGAGCTGGATCAGAAGTGGAGCAGCCAGGATTCAAACTGGCACCCATATAGGATGGTGCACTGCAGGTGGCGGTGGTATTACCTGCTATGCCACAGCACCGGACCCCTAATATTTCCTATTTAATCTGTTTAATGAGTTGATCTCATGTTCACTCTGAATTAAGGCAAATTTTTGAGATTATTCCCCAATTGTCCCCGTTTCCTTAGGTCTCATAGATTATAAAACCAATTAAATTAGTGTTTTCTAATGAATGATGTAAGTCAAAACTATTGAATAAACAAGCATGCAATTGACACTGATTGTTAGGGTGATTGACCATTTTTTTGTTTTATTTATTTGACAGATAGAGTTAGACCATGAGAGAGAAAGACAGAGAGAAAGGTCTTCCTTCAATTGGTTCAACCCCCAAATGGCCGCCACGGCCGGAGCTATGCTGATCCGGAGCCAGGAGCCAGGTGCTTCCTCCTGGTCTCCGACATGGGTGCAGGTGTCCAAGTACTTGGGCCATCCTCCACTGCCTTCGTGGGACCACAGCAGAGAGCTGGACTGAAAGAGGAGCAACCGGGACTAGAAGCCAGCGCCCATATGGGATGCTGGCATCACAGGTGGAGGATTAACCAAGTGAGCCACGGCGCCAGCCCCGACCATTGTTAATATTTTACTATCATATTTCAGTGGCCATATCTAGTGTGTTTTGGCCAATGCATAAAAAATTCAATAATGTCTTACCTGCTTGGGTGTTGTATCTTATGTACCAAATCCCAGTCTACTAGTGTTATATTGAATGTTAAATGGATCCTTGGCTTTTGCATTTTTCATATTTATTTGAAATATATTTCTGTAAAAATGACTGTGAAACAACTCTAAGAACATGGCTATATTTGGCTAGTACCCCATCACCACGGACAACTAGATCTGGGCAACATTGAATGGACACAAGTGTAGTAGGAGGAACATTTAAATAAACCAAAGAGAACAAGAGAGTAAGCTTCGATGAGGTAGAACATTTATCAAGATCCTTTGAATAGTTAGACATGTAGATAAATCAGAAAGAATAAGTGAGGTGATCAGAGGCTTCAAAAATGGTTAGAATTATTTCCAATTTTTTTCTTTTAAAGGAAGCTCCGAATCAGAGTTCTAGATTCTACTTTTATTTTGTTTTTCAAATTATGAAAAATTTCAGCTACATCAGAAACTATAGAGAAAATTTAACATACTTATGTATGAAAACAACTTTTTAAACAATTAATGCTGTTATTTTTCTTCAGATATTTTGTATTTTTAAATAAAGAAAACATTATAGACAGAACTGAAAATATTTGCATGCCTCACCTACTTCCATCATCTTTCTCATCTCAGAGAGGTTATCACAAAAATGAGATTCACAAGTTACTAATTCTCTGTTTTTATTATTGTGTTTTTTCTGTGTGATTTGTAACTGAGTTTTGTGCTTTTAACTTTAACATTTAGCATTATTTTTATTGTTCAGAAATTATTTCATGAATTACTTTATTGATATATGCAAATTTTATCTGTTCAAAATCCTGTTCTGTGAATATACCAAAGCCATTTTCCTATTGAACTTGCATTCATTAGCATATAAACTTGTTTGTGTCTAGAATATACATTCCATGAGAGCATCATTTTGTTCTTTACTATACAGACTTTGCTTAGAAATATTCCTGGCTGGCACCACGGCTCAATAGGCTAATCCTCCGCCTGTGGCACCAGCACCCTGGGTGCTAGTTCTGGTTGGGGCACCAGATTCTGTCCCGGTTGCTTCTCTTCCAGTCCAGCTCTCTGCTGTGGCCCAAGAAGGCAGTGGAGGATGGCCCAAGTCCTTGGGCCCTTCACCTGCATGGGAGACCAGGGGAAGCACCTGGCTCCTGGCTTCGGATCAGCGCGGTGCGCCGGCTGCAGCAGCCATTGAGGGGTGAACCAACAGCAAAGGAAGACCTTTCTCTCTGTCTCTCTCTCTCACTGTCCACTCTGTCTGTCAAAAAACAAACAAAAAATATTCCTAACAATGGGTAATTATTTCATTCAATGAGTAAAGAAATGCATGAATAAATGTTTATTTATTTTGTTTTTTTTTAAAGATTCATTTTTATTTATTTGAAAGACAGAGTTACAGAGAGAGGTAGAGACACACACACACACAGAGGACTTCCATCCACTAATTCACTACCCAGATGGCTCCAATGACCAGAGCTGAGCCAATCCAAACACAGGAGCCAGGAGCTTCTTCCAGGTCTCTCACATGGTTGCAGTGGCCCAAGGACTTGGACCATCTTCTATTGCTTTCCCAGGCAGTAGCAGAGAGCTGGATTGGAAGAAGAGCAGCCAGGACTAGAACTGGTACCCATTTGGGATGTTGGCAGTTCAGGCTGGGGCTATAACTTTCACAGTGCCGGCCCCTATGTTTAAACATTTACATTTACCCAATATTTTATTGTTGAGGATCATAACATAAATTCTGGCAGGAAGAAAAATGATGTGTTCAAACTGGATTATTTAAGGAAATGTTTGATAAAGGAATTATTTAAAATAAATAAGCAGGGTATAGGAAAACGTCAAGGGTTACTTCACAAGTTCAAGGTTAATTATTAAACTTACTCCTGAAGGAAAAAAGAGGAGTGAAGACCAACTGGAAACTGGGTAGAAAAAGTTCATGGAAAGGAATGTCTCATTGTGCCCTTTAGGGAGGGTCAATTTATCAAGAAAGAGACCTGGGGTAGTTGGGGTAGGGCTGGATCCAGACACTATGTTCCTTCTCTGTTACCTTCCTTTGATGTCTCAGAGGTACTCCTCTTTAGATTAGAAGATAGGGCACCAGGAGCCCATCCATACCATCCACACAGTTTTGCTATCTAGGGTGAGTGGAAGATGTTGAGTGGAACTGAAGTATCGTAGGACATCCAGTTCCAGCACAGTGCTTTTGTGAACATTCTTACATGTGTTTCATTGTGATGCTATTTAGAATTTCTTTAGAATACACATCAAGAAATGAACTTATTGCATAATAGAATTTGCACATCCTCAGCTATATCAAATAACACAAAATTACTATCTCTACTGCTAACAAGTGATTGGCAACAGATACTATGTTACTCATGGTGTGAGGCAAAGGAAGCAAACAATATCGCCTATAAAGTATTTGTACCAAAAATGTTGAATGTTAACTCCAAGAATCTGAAAGATCTAACTGGTGGTCGGTTTACAAAAACACCCAGGGTGTGGAAAATTCTACAAGACTAATGAGCCAATTTTTCCAGTGTACTAAATAACAAAAATTAAAATCATGGAAAAGAAAATTTTATTGGTTTTTAAGAGATTTAGGAAGCATAAGCACTGAATACAATAGCTGGACTTCAGATTTAATTCAAAGAAACCTACCACCAAGATGATCATGTTAAAACAATTTTAATGTGGCTTGGGATTATATGATATTGAGAAGTAACTGCTCATTTTTAAGTGAATCATAAAATTAGAAATATACATAAAATGCCCATAACAGTAAAGAATATATAGAATAGCATTTACAGAAAAAAATATCAAAACTTGTAAGGGAGGGGCTTGCACTGTGGTGTAGCAGATAAAACTGCCACCTGCAGTGCTGGTATTTCATATGGGCACCAGTTTGAGTCCCTGCTGCTCCACTTCGGATCCAGCTCTCTGCTATAGCCTGGGAAAGCAGTAGAAGATGGCTCAAGTCCTTGAGCCCCTGAACCCGCGTGGGAGACCTGGAAGAAACTCCTGGCTCCTGGTTTCGGACCGGCGCAGCTCCGGCCGTTGCAGCCATCTAGGAAGTGAACCAGCAGGTGGAAGACCTTTCTCTCCCTCTGTGTCTCTCTGCTTCTGAGTCTCTGTAACTCTGACTTTCAAATAAATAAATAAATATTTAAAATCAAAATTGTAGGGGATACTTAAAATAGTAAACAGAATCTGGAGGGCAAGATAGGGAGAAATACATATGTGTGTACGTGTGGGGGTGGGCACATGATATAACTGACAAAATTTTGGTGATTGTTGAAGTAGAGTTAGGTGTATTTAGAAATTAATTTTATTATTATCTCTATCTTTAGGTGTATTATAATATCAATAATAAAGTTACTAAAATGAAAATATTAAAAAGAGATCTTGACAATATATACTTGTCGATTTATTTTCATGTTAACAGAACCTGAAGTTTCTCATTGTATTGCCACATTCTAACATCATGCTGAGTGAATTAAGCCAGTCCCAAAGAGACAAATATCATTTGTTTTCCCTGATCGGCGACAACTGAGCACCAAAGGGGAAACCTGTTGAAGTGAAATGGACACTATAAGAAACAATGACCTGATCAGCTTTTGTCCTGACTCTCTACACTATCTTAATGGATTTTTGTATTGGTTGACCTTGTCTGTTTAATACCAATTCACTTTTAGTTAAATTTTCTTTTTTCTATGGATACTAATGAGTTTAAACACTTATTAATATCTTTACTGACATTTGGGTTTTCTCATGCGTGAATTGAATTATTTTATGCTATATTCATATTTTCTATTCAAGTGATTTTTATTAATAATATATAATTACCTTGTGTTTATTATGTGTATTGCTTTGTCAGTTGTAAATATCTTCTCTAAGTCTGGTAGTGCCTGTTTACAGTCACAATCTTTTAGAAAAGTAATCACATTTTCAAAGAGAAAAGTATACTTTCTGTTTTTGCAAATGATTTACAGTTTTGTTTTTCTGCATTTTACTTTACATAAAACTTGAAGAAGAATCCTATGTTTTCCCCACAATAAGCTAATCTATCATTTACTTTACAGAAACATTCATTAATTTGTACTGGCCAGTAATATGATATTTCCATGCATAGAATTACAAACTATGTGTGAGTAGGACTCTAAAAACTTCTGTTTGAGTCTTTGTATATCACTGTGAGTTTAGTATTTGCTGAATTACTAAAGCTTTACCATAAAATTAATATCTACTGTGCACATTCATTTATTATTTTTCTGCTTCAAAGCTGTTTTACATATTTCTGTCTCATACTTCCAGTGAACTTTTGGATCAAATTGTCAAGTTGTATAAAATATTTGCTGTTATTTGGACAGGACTTCTTGGAAAAACCCCAGAGGCACAGGCAGTCAAAGTCAAAATTAACAATGGGATTACATCAAATGGAGAAGTTTCTGTACTCCACAACAACAAAACAAACAACCCACTTAAGAGATGGGCCAAGGACCTTAATAGACATTTTTCAAAAGAGGAAATCCAAATGGCCAACAGACACATGAAAAAATGTTCAGGATCACTAGCCATCAGGGAAATGCAAATCAAAACCACAATGAGTTTCACCACATCCTGGCTAGAATGCCTTTTATAAAGAAATCAACAAACAACAAATGCTGATGAGGATGTGGGGCAAAAGGAACCCTAATCCACTGTTGGTGGGAATGCAAATTGGTAAAGTCACTATAGAGGACAGTATGGAGAAACCTCAGAAATCTGAATAAATACAGACCTGCCATATGACCCAGCCATCCCACTCCTGGGAATTTACTGAAACGAAATCAGTAAATAATTGAGTTATCTGCACCCCCATATTTATTGTACCTCAATTCACTATAGCTAAGACATGGAACCAGCCTAAATGCCTGTCAACTGAAGACTGGATAAAGAAATTATGGGATATGTAAATACGGAACACTATACAGCCATAAAAAAAGAAATCCAGTCGTTTGCAACAAGATAGATGAATCTGGAAAACATAATACTTAGTGAAATAAGTCACTCTCAAAGGGACAAATGCTACATGTTCTCCCTTATCTGTGAGAACAAATAGAGTTCCCAAAACAAAATCTGCAGAAGTGAAGCTGACACTTTGAGAAGGGATAACTTGAGCTGCCCTTGTCTTGACTGTGCAGGAACAGGTTTTTTGTTGTTGTTGTTGTTTTTGATTTTCTGTTTTTCTGTCTTTATACTATTTGTTGAATTCTTTACTTAACATAGAGTTACTCATATGTATATAAAGTCAATTGAAAATGGATCTCAGTAAGAAATAAGAGTGAGAATAAGAAGGAGGAGGAAGTTTGTAACTGTAAAGCTGTATAGTTCTGCATACATTTCTAAGGACTAACTTCTAAGGGTACAGTTTAACAACTTGTCATGGGACCCCAAATCTCATTAAGCTGGGTGATAAAAATGTAATCTTAAGTGTTAAATGGATCATAATAAGTGTTACAGTGAATATATAGAAAGGATCAAGTATTTTTGTTTTTATTTTTTTATTTTATTTGAAAGACAGAATTACAGAGAAAGGTAGAGACAGAGAGAGAGGTCTTCCATCTGCTGGTTCACTCCTCAGATGGCCACAATGGTCGGAGCTGCACCGATCCTAAGCCAGGAGCCAGAAGCTTCCTCCAGGTCTCCCACATGGGTGCATGGGCCCAAGGACTTGGGCCATCTCCTACTGCTTTCCCAGGCCACAGCAGAGAGCTGGATCAGGAGTGGAGCAGCCAGGACTAGAACCGGCGCCCATATGGGATGCCGGCGCTTCAGGCCAGTGCTTTAACCCACTCCTCCACAGCACCGGCCCCGGATCAAGTGTAGGGTAATTATAGTAGATAGAATTTAAAAGGAGAGAATGTTCCAACATGGGAAGTTTAAGTAACACTCTGACCTCAGAGTCAGCCCTTAAGTCTTCCTGGTCTGGCTGAAAAGCCAGTGAGAGCATTTCAGGCATGGAAAGCCAAGACAATGTGGATAAAAAAAAATACTACATGAAGGATCTCTGTGAGATCCCAATGGAAAGAAGTGGCCATCAAAGAAGGATGTACATTTCTTTAAATGGAGGAGAGAACTTCTATTTTGCTTATGGCCTTGTCTAAGTACTGACAGAGATTATGAATTCCATAGCCTAGGCAGCTCATATCAAGAACCTTTGGTGGTCACTGACGTGTTAACTGTTTAATTAACAGGAGCCACTTGCACTAACTCCCCATGTAGGACCTCTGTCCTCAATGAGTTGTATTATGAGAATTGACTGTGATACTTGTCCTCAGTTTTAGTATGTGTGTGTGTGCATGTGTGTACAAATTGTTGAAATCTTTACTTAATATAGAGTTGGTCTTTGTAGAGTTAATTGAAAATGAATCTTAATGGCGAATGGGACTGGGAAGGGGAGAGGGAGGAGGAGGAGGAGTGGGAGTGTAAGTGGGAGGGCAAGTATGGTGGGAAGAATAACTATATTCTTAAAGTTGCACATATGTAATTTGTATTCCTTTAAAATAAATTAATTAATAATAAAAAAAGCAGAGAGACAGAGACTTGGAGAGACAGATAGAAAGTCCAATAGGTCACCCCCCAAATGCCTGCCGTAACAGGGCAGAGTCGAAGGGAAGTCAGTGGATAAGAACTAGGGACTGAACCAGAGGATGGAAAATTCTCTCTCTCTCTCCCTCTTTCTCTCTCTCTCTTTCCCTTTCTCTCTCCCTTTCCCTGTAACTCTGCAACTCAAATCAATAAATAAAAATAAAATAAACAAACTTAAAAATGTTTCTATTTGAGAACGCATTTAGGATGTTTGCCAGAATTCTTGGCAGACAGTTTTTGCTTTGGTTTCTGCTTTTCAGTATCTGAAGTTGCCTTTCTGCTGGCTCTGGTCTCCTGATGGAAGGCAGCCTTCAGGTGAATTGTAGTCCTGTATATGCTACATCATTTTTGTCTTGCTATTTTGACAATTTTTTTTTTTGGCCTTTGTCTCCCAACAGTTTGTTTGTTAGGTATAAATCTGTTTGTGTTTATTCAACTGGAAGTTTGTTAAGATGTTTGTATCTATTGTTAGATAATGCATATTTTTTAAAGATTTTATTTATTTATTTGAGAGGTAGAGTTACAGACAGAGAGAAGGATAGATAGAAAGAAAGGTTCTCTATCTGCTGGTTCACTCCCCAAATAGCTGCAATGGCTGGAATTTCACTGATCGTCCTTGGGCCATCCTCCTCTGATTTCCCAGGCACTTTAGCCAGGAGCTGGATTGGAATTGGAGCAGCCAGGACTAGTACTGATGCCCTGATGGGATGCCAGCTCAGCAGGCAGTGGCATAACCTGCTATACCACAGTGCCACTCCAATGTTTATTTTAGAATAAAATTTGGAACATTTTCAGTTATTATTTCTTAAATTTTTTTTCTATATCTTTTATTCTTTCCTTTTCTTATAGAACTCATTGCTTTTTTTCCCCAAGATTTTGTTTTATTTATTTAGAAAGCAGAGTTACAGAGAGAGAGAGAGAAAGAGAGAGAGAGAAAGAAAGATCTACTTGACGATTCACTCCCCAAATTGCCAAAACAGCTGGAGCTGGGCCAGGCCAAAGCCAGAAGCCAGGAGCTTCCTCCAGGTCTCCCACAAGGGTCCAGGGGTCCAAGCACTTGGCCACCCTTTGCTGCTGTTTTCCCAGGTCCATTACCAGTTAGCTGGATTGGAAGTGGAGCAGCTGGGACTGAACCGGCGCCCATAAGGGATGCTGGCATTGCAGGCCACAGCCTAACCTGTTATGCCACAATGATGACCTCTCATTACTTCTAACAGCATGACAAATATTTTCCCTCAGGCTTATGAGGCTTCGTTTACCTTTTCTTCTTGCTGTATAGCTCACATAATTTCCATTGCTTCATTTTCAAGTTCACAGATTGATTTCCCTGCTTTCTCAATGATGTTGTGCTTCTGAGTTGAGTTTTGAATTTTACTTATTGTATTTTCAAGTTCCAAATTTTTAATTTGTCCTTTTAAAAAACATGTTTACCTACTTGAGACCAAATATTAGTTATATCATTGTGGCCATATTATCTGGTTTCTATTCTTATCTCAATACATTTATAAAAGTATCAGTTAATTGATTTTTTTTGTCTCCCTGAAATGGGCGAGAATTCTTTATTTCTTTGAATGTTTCTTGCTTTTTAGTTAAATACTGGATATATTAAAATATTTACATATTTATTTATTTTATGTGTCTGAAAGGAATAGAGACATGGAAATACAGACAGACTGGCAGAGGCAAAGAAAATTTGCATGTTCTGGATTACTGCCCAAACATTTGCAGTAGCTGGTGCTGAGTCAGCTGAAGCCCGTATCTAGGGAACTCAGTATGGGTCTCTCATGTGGTTGGCAGTGACACAACTGCTTGAGCCATCAAGGCTGTCTTATTAGTGGTGTTCAAGAGTAGGAAGGTGGTACAGGAGGTAAAGTCAAGACATGAAGCTCGATACTCCAGTATGGGATGTGAGTGTCTCAGATGGTTTCTTATCAGCAAGGCCAAGTGCCTACCCTTGTATTTTGTTGGTGATGCAATAACAACTTTGGATTTGGCTCCTACCTCCCTCCAAACTAGATTGTTATTTGTTGTTTATAAACTTATTGAGACTGGAGCTGTGAAGAGCATCTCCCTGGTAAGGCACCGATGTGGATCACTGTTCTATTTTTTGCTGAATCTTCCTTCCTTCCTCCCTCCCTCCCTCCCTCCCTCCCTCCCTCCCTCCCTTCCTTGCTCCCTCCCTCCCTCCCTCCCTCCCTTTCTTCCTTCCTTCCTTCCTTCCTCCTTCTTTTCTCCTCCCTCCCTCCCTCCCTCCCTCCCCCTCCCTTCCTCTCTCTCTCTCCCTCTCTCTTTCTTTCTCTCTCTCTCTCCTTCCTTCCTTCCTTCCTTCCTTCCTTCCTTCCTTCCTTCCTTCCTTCCTTCCTTCCTTCCTCCTTCTTTTCTCCTCCCTCCCTCCCTCCCTTCCTCTCTCTTCTCTCTCTTTCTTTCTCTCTCTCTCCCCTTCCTTTCTCCTTCCTTTCTCCTTCCTTTCTCCTCCCTCCCTCCCTCCCTCCCTCCCTCCCTCCCTCCCTCCCTCTCTCTCTTTCTTTCTCTCTCTCTCCCCTTCCTTCCTTCCTTCCTTCCTTCCTTCCTTCCTTCCTTCCTTCCTTCGATTTTTGCAATAACATACTTTCAATTTACTTTATAATCACAAGCTTAATGTACCACTAACCATAATGTTCAACAAGTACGTCATGATTTCTGTGTTGGTGTAGTTTACAGATAACCCACATATTAGTCAGAGTTTGTTTATTTCAAGCCAGTAAAACTTCAACTCTCTGCTGACCTATTTATATATAGCTGCAGTGTATTTTAGGTCCTTTTCAAATCCGCCAGGTTCTTGTGACTTCTGAGTGTTCACCTGACTCCATCATTCCTATTCCCCAGATATGGGTAGATATTGTGTGCCTATTCTGATAATTTTTGCAAATGAGCATAGTGCCAACTGGTTCAAGAATAGGTGCTGAGCTCATTGAGCCCTCCATATCTGTCTTGCTTCCTGGAACTTCCTGTTGAATTTCCAGTTAAATCCACTTCCTTTCCTGTTTGAAGTGTCATCATGACAGACAGGCTGTGAGTGGCCCTGGTGAAGAAAGCCAGAAACGTGCACTGTTGTTCCCCAAAGTTCATTAATTTGGACTTTGAATGAACACATTGTTTTATACCAATGGTCAACTTGTAGAGTACTGAAATGGGTGATGCGAGCCGGCGCCCTGGCTCACTAGGCTAATCCTCTGCTTGCGGAGCCGGTACCCCGGGTTCTAGTCCCTGTTGGGGTGCTGGATTCTGTCCCGGTTGCTCCTCTTCCAGTCCAGCTCTTTGCTGTGGCCCGGGAAGGCAGTGGAGGATGGCTCACGTGCTTGGGCCCTGAACCTACATGGGAGACTAGGAGGAAGCAGCTGGCTCCTGGCTTGGGATCGGTGCAGCCCACCTGCCGCAATGCACCAGCCATAGTGGCCATACTGGGGGTGAACCAACAGGAAAAAAAAGGAAGACCTTTCACTCTGTCTCTCTTTCTCTCACTAAGTCTGCCTGTCCAAAAAAAAAAAAAAAAAAAAAGAAATGGATGATGTGAACATTTTTTCCCCGCTTTATAGTTGTTTTTTGATAAGTGTATTTGTTGACCTCTTCTCTCTATCATGCGGAAAGTCCGACCTCTATTATAACTTTTTAATACTTTATGATTTATAGGACAATCTCATTTGCCAAGTGATTATGTCGTTTGAGTTTATTGATAAGTGTTCAAGCAACTCCAAGGTCAGAACACTTCTCTTTTGTTTGAGAGTCCCTGAACCAGCAGGGTTGTTTTACTGTCCCCTAAATTGTTTGTATTTCCAGTGTGGATTTGACCTATATTTGCTCATTCCTGGCTAAGCCAGAGATTTGTAGGTAAATCAAACTTGGTTTATACACTTAACAGTTCTAGTATATTTAAGATGTTTATCAGAAAAGCATTTTATCTTGAAGTTTTTTCATCATGTTAATAAATTCATAATTCTCAGCCAGCTGCTTTACCTCTGCCATGGTTGTGTCACATGTTTCATTTGGCCTTGTTTTTAATATACAATGTTCTAGTGGCAAATATGGTCTGAGCTGTAGGAGACACATCTTTATTGACTACATGTAATAAGTCCCTTTGCCCCCTTTCTGGAGTTTCTGTCTTGATATTAACACATAATTTATTACTCCTTTACTCTCCAGATCTGCATTACAATGGCTTTGCTTTTCATGAACAAATGGTTCCTATATAAAATTTCAGGTAATAATATCTTCACAAGAGAGCACCTCAGGTGATTACTCAGTAATAAATGACAAGGAAAATGATTCTGAGGTTCCTGGGTGATAATAAATATCAGTTACTACCTTACCCTGATGGCTAGTTCTAAAGATCTGGAGGGATAATGGGAAAAGAGGAATAGCTATTACTTTTGGACTACCTACTATATACCAGATGCTATGGTTTATTTGCATTCTTTGAATTATATTATGCAGTTCTCAAAAAATATTATGAAGTAAGTATAGTCATTTTTTTTATAGTTAAGGTGTGTTTGAAATCCTGATACTGAAACAACCAGTGAAGTGTGATAAGTGACTAGTCAGAAGAGACAGTGATTGCACATGATGAGGATGACTTTGATGGTTCCTACTGCACTTGTTTTGTTGGGAGAGATGTAAAAAGGGGGGGGGGGGTCAGTATTCCATTATCTACAAATAGCAGAAACTTCAAATATGCTGTTAAGAAGTAAGCATAATGGGCTAGCATTGTGGGACAAGGGGTTAGGTTGCCTCATGCCGTGCTGGCATCCCATGTGAGCCCCAGATCCAGTCCTAGCTGCTCCAATTCCAAACCAACATGCTGCTAATGAACCAGAGAAAGCAGAGGAGAATGACCCAAGTGTCCTGGCCCCTGAACCCACATGGGAGACTTGGAGGAAGCTCCTGGATCCTGGCTTTGGTCTGGCCCAGCCTTGAGTGTTGAGGTCATTTGGGATTGAACCAATGGATAGAAGCCCTGTCCCTTTGTCTCTCCATCTCTCTCTCCTCTCTCTCTCTCACTCTCTCTCTCTGTAACTGTCCTTTCAAATAAATAAAATAAATCTTTAAAAAATAATTAAACTAGAGTGTCAATTTGTTGGGTCAACAACAGGAGCCACTGTGCACTTGCTCCTCATGTGGGATCTCTGTCCTTAATGTGCTGTACATTGTGATTTAATGCTATAACTAGTACTCAAACAGTATGTTTCACTTTGTGTTTCTGTGTGGGTGCAAACTGTTGAAATCTTTATACTAAATTGATCTTCTGTATATAAAGAGAATTGAAAATAAATCAATGTATATGGAAGGGGAGAGGGAGTGGGAGAGGGGAGGGTTGCGGGTGGGAGGGAAGTTATGGGATGGGGAAGCCATTGTAATCCATAAGCTGTACACTGGGAATTTATATTCATTAAATAAAAGTTAAAAATAAAAAAAATAACCTTATATTATTCTTTCACATATATTTTTATTATTCTTTCATACAGTAATAAAATCAAGGATTAGCCTGGCCTGAATTGCATATGTCTTCAGAGTTATAGTATATTCAGCAGATTTTTTTAAGATTTAATTTATTTGGGGTCCGGCACTGTGGCACAGTGGGTTAAACCCCTGGCCTGAAGTGCCGGCATCCCATATGGGCGCCAGTTCTAGTCCTAGCTGCTCCACTTCCAATCCAGCTCTCTGCTGTGGTCTGGGAAAGCAACGGAGGATGGCCCAAGTCCTTGGGCCCCTGCACCTATGTGGGAGACCCGGAAGAAGCTCCTGCCTCCTGACATTGGATCCGTGCAGCTCCGGCAGTTGCGGCCATCTGGGGAGTGAACCAGCGGATGGAAGACCTCTCTTTCTGTCTCTACCTCTCTCTGTAACTCTGTCTTTCAAGTAAACAAAATAAATCTTTAAAAAATAAATTAAAAAGATTTAATTTATTTGAAAGTAGAGTGACAGAAAGTGATATAGAAACAGAGAGAAACATGAAGAGAGAAGGAGAGAGCATGCTTCTATCCACTGGGTCACTCTCCAAATGTCCCTAATGGCTAGGGTGGGGCCAGAATGAAGACAGGAACCAGATTTCCCACGTGGGTGCCAGAGACCCAAGTACTTGGGCCATCTCCTGATGCTTTTAAGGCAAATTTAGCAGGAAGCTGGATCAGTAATGGGGCAGCTGGTACTTGAACTGACACTGATACTGTATACTGGTGTCTCACGTGGTGTCTTAACCCAGTATGTCACAACACTGGCCCTATTCAGGCCATTTTGATCGTTTTGATTTTCTGTGAATTTTGCCTTCATTACTTTTAAGATAATATTCCAGAGTTCCCAAATGAGGTGAGGAAGATTGGTGGTGAAGGGAATAAAGTAAAACTGATAGGTTTGTATTTTTTAAAAGTTCATTTGATTCTGTCTTCAGAATGCATTGAATAGTGATACTCCCCAGACAGTAGGTACCTCCTGATGGCACATGGGATGAAGTATTCATATATAATTATGTGTCATGTTGTGTAAATTATTCTGGCCAAGAATTTGAATCTAAACTTAATGAATGAAAAGTTAGGCTAACTCGCAACTTACCTAAATTCAGAGCTGAAGGAACAGGTTAAATGACAACCCAAAGAAAGCAATCACAAATGTTCAGAACATAGACCATTCAAAAGGACAGTTAACCAGGGGCCAATGCCGTGGTGCAGTAGGTTAATCCTCTGCTTGCTGTGCTGGCATCTCATATGGGTGCCAGGTTCTAGTCCTGGTTGCTCCTCTTCCAGTACAGCTCTCTGCTGTGGCCCAGGAAAGCAGTGGAGGATAGCCCAAGTGCTCGGGGCCCTGCACCTACATGGGAGACTGGGAAGAGGCACCTGGCTCCTGGCTTCGGATGAGTGTAGTTCCGGCTGTTGTGGTTATTGGGAAGTGAACCAGCAGAGGGAAGACCTTTATCTCTCTCTCTCTCACTGTCTGTAACTCTACTTGTCAAATAAATAAATAAAAAATCTTTAAAAAAATAAAAAAGGACAATTATCCAGGTTTCATTCACAATTCAATGACACAGATAAATATAAAGAAAAATTAAGAAACAAGGATTGATAAAATTATGTACCATTAAATAAGGTATGAGATAAATTACAATCAAATGCAATGATCAATATTGGCTTGGATTCTGAATCCAAGTGGCAGTTTTTGAGAGAATTGGGAAAATTTAATTAGTCTGAATTTTGTATACTATTAACCAAAATACATTGATTTTTTTGGTGTGGAAATTACATTATGATTTTAGAAAAAATTTTCTTACCTTTGAAACATGCATATGAAAATAGGCTGAAATGATGTATTTGTATACTATTAACAACAATAAAACAATGATAAATCAAAAACCAAGATGAAAGAAATTGTGTATAAAGAGGGCAGGGCAACAAGTGGGTTCCATGGTGTAATGGTGAGCACTCTGGACTCTGAAGAGGGCAAGGCATATGAAATGGATCCACAGAATCTGCACTGGTATACGTCGATGTGTATAGTGAAACTGAAATATGAGAGTTAGAAAGTAGCCTGAGAAAGGGAAACTAGAAACTGACCAAAAATAACTAAACTAAGGAAACAACCCAAAGACCCACTGATTTCTTTTCTTTTTTTTTTTTTTTTTGCAGTTTCTTTTCAGGTCTATCCTTGGGCTAATTTGCAAATTCTCTGAGAACTCATTTATTTTTGCTGTGCTACTGAGATGTGGCAGTTACTTACTTACCCTGGATTCACACATAGGTTTGAGTATCGAGCCAACTTTCCTGATGCTTGGGAACATAGCAGATGTTCTTATGGTAGACATGCAGACGATCTGAAATTAAGCTCAGACTTTGGCCTCCCAGCCCATTTCTCAGTGTGCCTGGTTCTTCCCTTTGCTCTCTCTTACAGTCCCCAGAAAGGTATCTGCGCACTGCTACTCAGAACAATGGCAGTCATTTGCTCTCCTTCAGGTTTCCAAACTCTCCATGCATTTGGTAAATGATAAACTATGTACCTTTGTCTCCCCCACCTATCTCTGTACAATACCAGGAGATTTATATGGAGGATACAACAGTATTTACTTCCTTACTGACATCAACTTTGATACCCCTTCTCCATCACCCCCAACACACTGGACTCCCCAGAAACTAAAAGTAGCTATAGTAATTTTGGAATATATTTACCTAATTGAAATAACATTTATGTGTGATTTTAATTTTAGCTTTACCTTTTCTCATGCCCTTAGATGGTATTGGAAATTTTATCATTCATGTCTTTGTCAAGTTTCGAAAAGAAAAAGAGAATCTTATTTATCCTTTGTTTCTGTCACCCAGTGTGAAAGAAAATTTCGTATGCTATATTATTCCCTGACTCTAAAATCATGATATTTTGGAAGACTTTGATACAAAAGCTTTTCCTTACTTTGATTACTGATGCAATACATTGTCCTAGCTGTGATATTAATATTAAATATGATGTTAGGCAGGCAATTGTGACCTCTAGTTTTTCCATCTATAAAAGGAAAAATTTATAATGAATGATCTCTCATGACCCCACCAATATAAAAATTCGTTAAAACTGTTGTATTTGATATTCCAAAGTGAAAGAATTGAACGATATAAAAAGATTAACTAATATGTAAAAGGCAATAATAAAAGATTTTTTAAAGTTGATTACTATCCTATCCTCTTAATAGATTTGCCTATTAAGGGAAAATTCTGAAGATTTACTTGTCTATGCTACAGCAAAATACAGATGTTATATACTACCTTGTGCTATAGAAGTCACACACATAATCCAACCTTTTGTATCCACAGCCAGAGTTGCAGAGGGTCACTTTTCCTTTGGAGAAGAGTGACTTTAAAGAGACATCCAGCTGGGGACTAATGTCAAAGTCTACCAACTGGTCATAACGTCAGACCTGTTCAAGGCCTTTAAAAACGAAATAAATAGCTGCAGACTTTGAACCAATCTGCTTGAGCTGTATCACCTATGAGATTTAACCAATACCTGTAAACAGAGGACAGGATTCCCATCCACATTGTCTTTACTGGCACTGAGGTGAGGTTTAATGAAACACTGCTGGGCTGGAGACTTATAAAGAGCAGATGGCAGCAGGATTCTCAAGGAGCTTTTGAATTGCAATTGAAGAGGATAAGTTCAAGCAGAGAGGACAGAAGAAATGCTTCAAGGATAAGCAGAATCACAGCTTCAAGTAATGCTCCCTAGATGTGGATTGCTGGGAAACCATGATCACTGCTTTAAGTTGACTAAGTCTAAATTGAAGACCTGATACTAACAGTAGGCTAAGTGGATACACTAGAGCTGCATGAATTTAGACACATAATACAGAACATATGAATAATTTAAACACTGCTGATCTAATGTCTTCGTTTGAACTATCTGTGCAAAAGCACCCTGCTTAATCAATTGCTAGGTAAATACTTAAATTTCTGAGACTATGTGAACTTTCATTAATAGAATCATTAATTTTAAACAAACAAATACAAAGTTACTCATTATAAATTCCTTTACACTTACTAAAGTGGGTTTCTCAGTTTTTTTTCACCTGGATACCTACTGTTAAATTGATTCATTTATAATCCAGAATCAATTAAATAATACACTTAACATTTATATTTCTATTTTATGAGAATACATTTCTAGAACATTGCCTTAATTGGCTTGATTGTATTGAAAATTCAAAGTAAGAATTATGAGATTATTATGTACCATACACTGGGCTGAGAACTTTGTATGCATTATCCATTTAATATGAAAACCATCTTATTATACATGTTCTATATTCACTCTCATTTTATAACAGGAAACATGAGGGTAAGTAGCTTTATAAAGTTCAGAACTTTATAAAGTAGGGAATTTTAAAACTGAGACTAAAGCCTGTCTTCCTGAAGGCTACATCTCTCTATCTCCCAGATTAATTATCCATCTTTCAATATCTAATATAACATATGAAGTGCCCAAAACATATTTCACAAGTCATGAGAACTCAATAACTGTTTGTTGATGTTTTTATTCTTTATAAATTTTCAGGGCAAAGGGATTTTAATTATATATCACTCACCATAAATTTGGTGAGTTTCAACTAATTTTCATAGCCAGAATAAATTATTGCACTATTGTGCTTCAGTCCTAATATCAATTAAACTCCAGCTGATAATATGGGCAGTTCAAGGTAACCTCAACACAGTCGCCTGGCCAGGGAACTGAGAGGTAGGTATGTAGATTGATTCTGGGAAAAACATGAACACAGAGCCTGAAACCAACTTACTCTCTCATGAGAAACTTGTCTGGGGGAGAGACAGCATTATGGGTGATGAGAACGTCAGTCATTTTATCACATTGTAGGCTTTTGGATTTCATGACTCAGAAGATATCCTATTATAAGTCTTTGTGAACTTACACACTTAATATTTATAAGTCAGCCTAGGTAGTATTTCTTAGTATTTATATACAAAAAAATGAGGAATAATAAATTAGCTATGATCTGTCATAGGACCAAATTAGGATGAATTTCTGAGCTAGAAATGTATAACTGGCACCATGGAAATCAAGCAGACATTCTCAATTGAAAAGGGATGATGTAGGATGTCATTAATACCACTGGCTTGGCCATTTTATATTCCCTAGATATGTTGGTGGAGTGTGGTTAGAATATGACCTATTATTAAAGGAATAAATAGAATAAAACTTTTATTAGAAAGAGGATAGGAGATGAACCTGATATGTTAACATGATTTTATTCATGAGTGCCAAGTTATAGGTTTTTTTCTTAAAATAAAAAGAAGAAAATGACCAAGATAAACATACGTTCTCTAGGTTGGACAACACTGATAAATAACAATTGTACCGAGCTTTTCTCTGTGCCTGTCATTATTCTAGGTGTATTAGGTATATTGACTCATTTAGTTAATCAAGCAGCTCTATGTAATATCATTATCTCCCTTTTTACAGTGAACACAGAGTGATATTCCCAAGGCTACATAGCTAATGAATGGCTCAGAATGGACTAAAATCTGTGTAGGTAATTTTTTTTTTTGACAGGCAGAATTAGACAGTGAAAGAGAGAGAGAGAGAGAGAGAGAGAGAAAGGTCGTCCTTCTGTTGGTTCACCCCCCAAATGGCCGCTATGGCCAGCGTGCCATGCATATCTGAAGCCAGGAGCCAGGCGCTTCTCCTGGTCTCCCATGTGGGTGCAGGGCCCAAGCACTTGGGCCATCCTCCACTGCCTCCCTGGGGCCACAGCAGAGAGCTGGACTGGAAGAGGAGCAACCGAGACAGAATCCGGTGCCCCAACCGAGACTAGAACCCAGGGTGATGATGCCACAGGCGGAGGATTAGCCTAGTGAGCTGCAGCACCGGCCATGTTAGGTAAATCTTAAGTATTTCAGTTTTAGGGAAAGGATTTGGTCCTGGGGAAATAAAATGTTTGACTATGTTGGGATTGAGATGATGATGAGGCTCCTGGATATTCAGGATCAGAGCTCAGGTGAATGGATGATTGGAGAAAGGAATGATCATAGATGCTTAGATTTCACAGCAGTGCATCACAAATAGTGAGATAATCATATTGTATAACTTTGAAATATAATTTCAAATATTATTCTTAGAATTCAAATGAATTCCTAAGTTAATGTGCCTTTTATTTTATACTAGTAACACAAAAGTTAAATGGATAGCAACAGATGACAGATTTTATCAGTGACTTTGCTCTTGCTGTTTGCAAAAAAGTATTTTCAAATGGAAAAGGGTTACCATTTGATTAACTTTTGCCAGTTCATTTCACTATTATTCTATTTTTTCTATGGAGTCTGGTAGAAATACTAGTTACTTGGGCTGGTATTGTGGCACAGTGGGTTAAGTCACCACCTGCAACACAGAAGTCCATATGGGTGCTGGTTCCAGTCCTAGTTGCTCCTTTTTTTTTTTTTAAGATTTATTTGTTTATTTGAAAGTCAGATTTACACAGACAGAGAAGGAGAGGCAGAGAGAGAGAGAGAGAGAGGGAGAGAGAGAGGTCTTCCATCCGCTGGTTCACTCTCCAATTGGCCACAAGGGATGGAGTTGCATTTATCCGAACCAAGGAGCCAGGAGCTTCTTCTGGGTCTCCCACGTGGGTGCATGGGCCCAAAGACTTGGCCATTTTCTACTGCTTTCCCAGGTCATAACAGAGAGTTGGATCAGAAGTGCAGCAGCCAGGACTTGCTCGAATCGACACCCATATGGGGATGCTGGCACTTCAGGCGCTGCTCCCTGCTCCCTTTCTGACAGAGTTCCCAACTAAAGGAAATCAGCTGAAGATGGCACAATTGCTTGGGCCCATGCAGCTAAGTGGCAGATCAGGAAAGCTCCAGACTCCTGGCCTTGACATGGCTGAGCCCTAGGCACTGCAATCATTTGGGGAGAGAACCAGTAGATAGAAGTTTGATCTCTCTCTCTTTCTCACTGTCTCCACTTTTTCTCTATATATAATTATACCTTTCAAATAATTTTTAAATACATAAATATTTTGAAAAAAAGATAGATAGATAGAAAGGAAGAAAGAAAGACTACTTACCATACGCTCATACTGCTTACCATATGCCCGCACTGCATATAGGATGAAACAGCCCTATTCCCCTTTTCAATCGTTAGCAGTCAGTGGACCATTTTGCAATTGGTTCTCCTTTCTTCGAAGTTAACTATGTTTACTAAGTTCCCTAACATATATAATCACCTGGAAAAATGAGGAAGAGATGCGATCCATGATAACTTACGCTTCTTCTGTGTAGTGCATTCCCAAGTTTACCTGATAGAAATGGTAGAAAGGAGAAGGAAGCGTTAACTTTTTGAATTAAGAAAAAAATGCCTAGATTTTGTGCCTTGCAGAGGCATCGCTTCATACTTTATCAATTGAAGATTTTTAGAAAAAGGTTTATTTATTTATTTATTTATTTAGTTGAAGGCATGGTTACAGAGAGAGCAAAAGAGTGACAGAGAAAGAGAGCTTCTATCCACTGGTTCACCCCCCAAATGGCCACTGTAGCCGGAGTCTCTTCCAGGTCTCCCACATAGGTAGCAGGGGCCCAAACACTTAGGCCATCTTCTGCTGCTTTTCTCAGTTCATTGGCAGGGAGCTGGATGGGAAGTGGAGTATCTGGGACATGAACTGATGAAGCTCCTGGTTACAGTCTGGCCCAGCTATGGCCATTGTGACCATCGGAAAAGTAAATCAGTCGTTGGAAGCTCTCTCTCCTTTTCTCTCTCTCTCTCTTCCTGTGCATGTGCATATGTCTCGCTCTGGCTCTGCCTCTCAATCTGTAGCTCTGACTTTCAAACAAATAAATAAATTTTTTAAAAAGAAATACCACTGTTGACCTTAAATTTAACCATTTAAATTTAAATATTTAAAAGATTACAATTTTTTAAAAGTCTGACAAATTAACATCTCCAAGTAAATTTTATAATTATTGGTGTTTAGTAAAGCATATGCCATATCGTCTTTTCCCAGTTTTTTCAGTACTTACTGACAGCTACTGTGCGCCAGGCAATGTGCATTGACTCCAGCCTCAAGTCATTAACCAATAGAGTAGTAACAAATATAGATAACATTGAAACAAAGTATTTTACTTTAGAGTTCTTCAATAGACCAGTCATTTCTTATCAATAAACTTATGTTACTATGTACATCTGAATTTCACAAAATAGTCGCAGGAATTTGTTCTTTCCCCTCAGTTTTGATACTCTTTACTCTTCAGTATCCAGAAGTGTTTTGTATAAAAAGGGGTGCTAATGAATGTGTTTGGAGAGAATATAAATTGGGTCATGTTTCTTTCTCTGCCACCCCTGTTCTGAAAACATAGCCAGGGGCAATTCCCTTTGAGCATCCTCAGAGGTGATGCACTGCTGTACATCCTCTCCGGATGGGGAGGAGCACAGGGGGTTTCTGAAGCAGAATTAGACTAACGAGTTTCCGTTTTCTTTCTGCCTAAAGGGAAAGCTGACACCTGCTTGTACAGCTTCAAAGTGTTGAAATCCTTTCTGCTTTTATGTGGTTACTATGCATATTCTCTGGTGGATTAAATGAGGGGAATGCATTATAGTTTTAAACTTTGATGCTCCATTAAGATGAATATGCACCTAATGAGCTGAGAAATTACCCATGGTGCTTCCACCAGCCCCTTCCCCCACTATCATGGGGGAACCAACTAATCAGATTGGGAGTGTGTCTTCTGTGTTCCGAAACCACTGGCTATGAAATTTTGGCTGAGGACCATATTCAAACACATGTTCAGTTTATTAACAGTATAAGCAATAAGTAATGTTTCAATTAATAGAGAAGAAAGAACAGTTTGTCTTTTAATAATGAATGTTGTAGTCATGTGCAATTTAGATATAAACAGGCACAAGACCGAAAGGGTGTTATTCATTGGCCAAATGTACTCAGTACTCTCAGTGTTTTGTAATTCAAATAACTACCTTCACTTATACATCTCACCAAAACACACAGGATATTTGGAAAAACAAGCAGTTTTTGTCACCTTTGCAATACTTTAGTTTTATAAAAAAAGCTTTAATTTTATTTAGTGAATATAAATTTCCAAAGTACAGCTTATGGATTACAATGGCTTTCCCCCCCATAACTTCCCTCCCACCTATAACCCTCCCCTTTTCTGCTCCCTTTCCCCTTCTGTTCACATCAAGATTCATTTTCAATTCTCTTTATATAAAGAAGATCAGTTTAGCATATATTAAGTAAAGATTTCAACAGTTTGCACCCACATAGAAACACAAAGTGAAAAATACTGGTTGAGTACTAGTTATAGTATTAACTCACAATGTACAGCACATTAAGGACAGAGATCCTACATGAGGAGTAAGTGCACAATGACTCTTGTTGACTTAACAAATTGACACTCTTGTTTATGGCATCAGTAATCACTCTAGGCTCTTGTCATGAGTTGCCAAGGCTATGGAAGCCTTTTGAATTCAGCAACTCTGATCATATTTAGACAAGGTCGTAGTCAAAGTGGAAGTTCTCTCCTCCCTTCAGAGAAAGGTACCTCCTTCTTTGATGACCTGTTCTTTCCACTGGGATCTCTCTCGCGGAGATCTTTCATTTAGGGTGGTTTTTTTTTTTTTTTTTTTTTTTCCACAGTGTCTTGGCTTTCCATGCCTGAAAAACTCTCATGGGCTTTTCAGCCGGATCCACATGCCTTAAGGGCTGATTCTGAGGCCAGAGTGCTGTTTAGGACATCTGCCATTCTATGAGTCTGCTGTGTATCCCGCTTCGCATGTTGGATCATTCTCTCCCTAAAAAAAGCTGTAATAAAGCAGTTTATAGACTGAATTTAAAATATGTCCCTGATGCTTCAGTCAGGTGATATAGGAATGAATAACTTCAGGGGACAACACCAGGAATTGAAGCCAGTTACATCGCAGTGCTATTCACAGACATTCCTATCTTCCAGGTGGAGAACAGCAAGTTGTATTCACAGTGTGATCTATGAGCATGAATGTGAAGCTCAATTTTTTCTTGAAGGAAAACTTCTACAAGTAGGCAGAGAAAACAGTGTCAGAAATGGACCCATTAAAAATTTAATAAATCTGATACAAATATTTTTAAGCAGTATATTTTATAGTATATGAGTCAAAGGAAATATTCATCTTCTGTGGAAAGAAAGTATTGCAGGAGTAAATGTTAGCACTAATCTTGAAAAAGACTGGCTCATAAGAGATCTCTTGCCCTGAGTTCAAGTTTTATTTGTCTTGTTAACAGCCTTTTTCCATAGTGTAAGAAAAACATAATATGTTTATTTGGCTGCTAAAAACACATAAGTGTTTGACCTAGCAATTAAGATGCAGGTTAAGATGCCCGTTTCCTGGGTCAGAGTACCTGCTTTCAAAGCCTGGCTCTTGTTCATTACCCCACCATCCTGCTAATGCAGATCAGCATCACAGGGGGCCTTGGTGATTGCTCACATAATTGGGCTCCTACCAGCCACATGGGAGACCTGGATTGAGTTCCCAGCTCCAGGCTTCAGACCCAACTGGTCCTGGCTTTTTCTGAGAATTGGAGAGTTGAACCAGCAAATGGGCACTGTCTCTGTTTTTCTGTCTCTCTGCTTCTTCGATAGATACGTAAGTAAAATATATTTTAAAATTATAATTTTTTTTTGACAGGCAGAGTGGACAGTGAGAGAGAGAGAGAGACAGAGAGAAAAGTCTTCCTTTTCTGTTGGTTCACCCCACAATGGCCACTGTGGCCAGCACGCTGTGGCCAGCGTGCTGAGGCTGGCGCACCGTGCTGATCCGAAGCCCGGAGCCAGGTGTTTCTCCTGGTCTCCCATGCGGGTGCAGGGCCCAAGGACCTGGGTCATCCTCCACTGCCTTCCTGGGCCACAGCAGAGAGCTGGACTGGAAGAGGAGTAACCAGGACAGAATCCGGCGCCCCGACCCGGGGCTATAACCCGGGGTGCCTGTGCTGCAGGCGGAGGATTAGCCTATTGAGCTGTGGCACCGGCCTAAAATGATAAATATTGAAGTAATTTTGTGCTCAAACCAATATTTAGTTTCATTCTAGTTAAAAGAATACTAATTCATTGATCTAAATGAGACTTCAAGGTTTCTTAAATAGCATTTAACATCCGTTACATGTCAAAGCAAAAAGAAATTTCTTAATTTAAAGGTAAGTGTTAATTTTGTTCTCAGAAATAATTCACAAAAATGATCCTGCTTATATGTAGGGAAAATTAGCAAGCTATGATGTTATAAAAGATCAAAATAGAATATATTATATTCATGTAATTGCAGCGTCAATATTTTCCAGGAGTTTTGAGTAATCCATGAAAGGCAATATTTCAAAGTATAGTTATAATTATAATGTAGATGCGATCAAATTACACATTTCCAATTAGGATTAATTAATGACTTGGAATTTATTAGTTTCCTAGATCCAAATTTTTATTATGATATTTACTGTATTTAAACAAATCACCAGTAACTAATGTAGACATTTATTTAGTCTAAATTCATTGTTTCTGAGATTTTAGAAGTAATTTAAAAATGAATACAGCTTCAATTCAAATATATTTTCTACATTTTGGAACATCTTTTATAGTCATTTAAAATATCTGAAATTATGCAAGATGTGTACACTTAAGCTTACTATAATTGTCAGTAATACAACAAACAGCAGGATACTCAACCACTTAATAAAAATTTTTGTTCATTATACTCTTTTCTGGGTAAGGTTTTCATTTTTTACATGTTGAACACTGGAATAATGACTAAGATATATAGGGAATCTTTATTCTTACCAATAATCATACATATTTAAGCACTCAGACATTTCAATCATTGTAAGGAATTTAAAAAATAAATAAATTACAAGGTAACTAAGTGCATAATTTACTCACTTAAAACACTTTTAAGAAGAGGGTTTTTTTAGGATTTCCATTTCATTTAGCTTTGGCAAAAAATTATCATGAAAAACTCAAGTCTATGAACCAATATCAAGTCTATTTAATATAAAGCATTATATTTGAAGTATAGTGTATATAATTCATTTTTTGGAAAACCAGAAATGTGTTTAACTTTGCTTTTTTATCCAACATTAAACATATTCTGGCATATAGTCTTTGCTTTTAAATTCTCTTTTGTGATCATCTACTTTATGTTTGACACAAAATATACATATTAATAATCATGAAGAGCATACACATAAAACTTGAATATGTCCCAAATGAATTTTTGACAAATTCATGAAG
The DNA here is from genome assembly GCF_033115175.1 of Lepus europaeus. NCBI lineage: Eukaryota > Metazoa > Chordata > Mammalia > Lagomorpha > Leporidae > Lepus > Lepus europaeus. The sequence continues at coordinate 136,136,711 of NC_084827.1, forward strand.
GAGAGACTTAATGAGTAATTAAGAGATAAGAATCAAGGTGGGTGTTCGCCTAGTGATCTGGGCACCAATTAAGGTTCCCAGGTCTCATATCAGGTTGCCTGGGTTCCAGTAGCAGCTGTAGTCCTGACTCCAGCTTCCTGTTAATGCACACCTGCAGAGGCAGTAGTGACGGTTTAGGTAATTGAGTCCCTGTCACCCAAGTGGGAGACTCAGATTTGATCCCAGTTGTGGACATTGTGGCAAATTGGGAGTCAATCAATGGATAGAAGCATTCTCTCTCTCTCCAATATAAAAGTAAAATAAATAGGTAATTATCATGTTGTAGAAACCAATTGACTTCTTCTAGACAACATTTTTCACTGTGTGTGAATGGGGTTATTTATGTTTAATTTTAAATCCTAGAGAATATTTTCTCAATTAGGAAAAATTAATAATACATTAAATACTTAAACAGGCTACTTATGTATATGTATACAGGAGATATATACATATATATTCCTTGTTATTTAATCTTATTGTTTTTATTTTCTTTTCGTATTTCTATAGGGCAATTCCAAACACTATGTCATATTTTGAAGAGTTTAGTATTCATATTGATTCAGAGGTTCCAGTTGAAGGACCCTGTGTTGGCCTAGTCATTTTGCTATATACTTATTAAAGCCATTGAGATTGGTCACAGATCTATCAATTGATTTTCTGATGCATTTAAAAATAAATGGAACACTAAATGTATATAACCGATGCAAACTGTGGATAAAGTTGAATGAAAAAAAAAAAAAGAAAGTGTTACTATCACACTGTACCTGCATATGTCAAAATGTTACTTTGATTTTGCAAATATAACAGATTGAAAATGCACATAAAACATGAAATTCTCTGATATATCATCATAATATGTCATATTTTAGTAATCGTTTCCATTTAAGTATCATAGAATACAAGATAGATGATGGTCCTTTTCATTCAGTCTCCTTTAACAAACCACAGCCTACAGCCAATTTGCAGAAACTTTGAGCATGGAAACATTGATTCATATTTTATAAAAGAACATGGAAACGTCACTGCAGTCTTCAATGCTTTACAGTGAAAGCAGGGTAAGAAAATTTTACAGGTTAATGACTTGTTCCACATAAAGAGGAAGCGAAGGTGGAAAACAAACAATAGGTTTCATAGACCTGACACAGGATAAGTTCTTTTCTTTTTGACTTTTATTCATTTATCCTTTACTGTGTATGTGTATGACTTAGGTACACAATATTCAACATATATCTATAGAAATCAATTTGGTATGTGCAGAGCCAAACAAAACAGGGAACATCAACTCTTTACATAAAAAATTTTTTGTTTACTGTTGTTTGTATAACAATGCAATCTTATGTTTTTCAATAAGATGCAGAGAGTCCTTATTCAATGTTAGCAGTCATGTTTAATATCACAAGTGGCACTTTTAATTCTTGTATTATCATTCAGTAAGAAAAAATTTATGTGAAACAGAAATTAGAGTACAGAATTTTCTAACCCTGTCTCCAAAGTGAGTTCAATTGCAGGCAGCGCCTCACACATCCGACTTAATTTGTAACGATTCTACTAAGTGCTGATGTGAAAGAAGCCTTCACCGACCACCAGTGCTTTTTCCCCAATGGCTCTCTACACATCATCTCATACACCACAGCACGAGGCTAGAAGCTAAAAAAATGAATACACCAGTAATTTCTTTCTGACAATGATTTGACACCCGGCTGATGGGAGTATCTAACTGTATGACCTCCAGACTGTTAGCTCTGCTAAAAGAGATTCACTTGAAACACCCATGGGGTTATGGATTCTTGCTAATAGCAGCAATAGAATGGATGGTAAAATTATGGCAGGGCAGAAATGCTTTCTCAATTAATTTCCCATCATGTTAAGGCCATTATCATTGGATGTCTTCTAGCAAGATGGGATGAAATTCTCCAGTACCTTAGAAAGTTCCTCTTACTTCCAATAATGTATAATAGCAGATAGGATCAAATCAGGCTCTTAGAACTGTTGACTTTCAAATAATTGTATAAGTTCGATCTATAAGCACTGACAATTATATGAACTTGAATTAAAAATTATGAAGTAAGAATGGGCAGAAATGTGTACTTGTAGATGAGAGAAGCACATGTTCTTAATGAGAAAATTTTAGAAAAATCTAAATTGATAATCAAGTTTCTGAAAAAAGTTGCAGAAAATAAGATATATAAATATAGTGCAGTAATGCACATAGAGATTTAGGAACAATCATTTATGGGCTGCTGGTTTCATATGAACAGTTGTACACAGAGAAGATATGTTCTCTAATATCAGGTTCTCTTCTTAAAAGGTAAACTGCTTGGTGTGGCCTCACAGTTGATAGATGTCTTGGGATACCTACATCTTATATGTAAGATCTGGATTCAAGTCTTGACTCCAGCTGCTGAGTCCAATTTCCTTCTAAAGCTTACCCTGAGATGTAGTGGTTATGGCTCAAATAGCTGAATCCCCATCACTCATGAGAGAGACCTGGGTTGAATTCTCAGATCCTGGCTTCTGCTTGACCCAGTACCAGCTGTTTTGAGCATTTGGGAATGAACCAGAGGATGAGAGACTATGTGTCTGTGTCTGTATATCTGACTCTGTATTTCTCTGTGTCTCTCCGCCTTTTAAATACAAGTAAGAGAGTAAGTGTATATTTTTAAAAATTAAGGTAAACTGCTTAGGCAAACAGCACTATTCAGTGCAATACTTCCATGGCATTTCATAAATCACTCTAAAACCATAGTGTGGACAAAGGAGTTTCTTTCATTGTAGCTGGGTAAATGAAAGGTTTATGGATAGAGTGAGGTCTGCTTTTATGATTACATGTGTGTATTTGTGAATGTGTTACATAAGTATGTATGTATATTATTGTATACATATGATATATATTCTGAAAACTGTAAAGGGAGGCTGATTAAAGACTTCGCTAAAATTTTAGGTAAGCATTGGCCTATCAAATTGATAATTGTTTTATTCCTCCAAAAAGTGGAGTTCATTAAAATCTCAATCATGGACTTTGTCTTCATTTCAATATCTCCTTCATTCACTACTCCTTGTTGGCATATTGACATGAGTTCTTACCAAAATTACTTTTGTTGGTCTGCCATAAGTGTTTGAGTATATTGAAGTATACTCAACCAGGGAAAGATTTATATTTTTTAATGTGGACCAAGGTTTCATTTGAAATTCAATAAATACTTATGCTTAGACAAGACTTTCTTCACAAAGAAGAAAAAAAAAAACAAGAATAAGAAAAAGCCTGCAATATGATTTTTGAAATCAGGGAAAGAATGGTATAAGGAATTTTTGGCAAATAATTTAATCCAACTTGACAGTATAGCCTTGATCCTACTGCAAATGTCTTTCAATTTATTTTTATTCTTTGTGTTGGACTATCCCACATTTATAATGTTTTCACATCCTTGAAGAGATTATGATGGATTTTAATAGCACTCAGATATTCCAATTGTGATTCTAACTCTGTATTTTCCATTCATAATCACATGAGCTTTTTCAGTACTCAACAGCATTACTTGATATAAATATACATGTCTGACTGCTTTGTACATATGCATCTCACAATTTTCCTCTGTAGTCTCAGATTTTTGTTAATGAATTTTTTGTTTATGCAAAAACAATTGACAAGAAAAGAGAATTTGTACTGGGGTCAGCATTATGGCATAGTGGATAAAGTTGCTGCCAGTGATGCCAGCATTGCACATGGCACCACTTTGGTCCTGGCTGCTCTACTTCTGAATAAACTCCCTGCAAATGGCCTGGAAAATGCAGTGAAAGATGGCCCAAGTACTTTGGCCTCTGCTACCCACATGGGAAACATGGATGAAATCCTTGATTCCTGACTTTGTCTATCTCAGTCCTTGCTGTTGCATCCACATGGGAGTGAACTAGTGGATGGAATACCTATATGTCTCTACCTCTTTCTCTATAACTCTTTCAAATAAATAAATCATTTTTTTAAAAAAAGGAGATTTTGTATACAATCTAAACTCACTTATTCAACATGTTGATTTAAATATTACAGCTCAAGAAAAGCCCTTTAGCTTCTACCATGATACCCTAACGTGTTAGTTACAGAATGGGAAATAAGTCCTAGTTTAGTACTGTTTCAGTGAAACTGTTGAATTGTCCATATACCATTGAAAACAACATTAAGAATGTGGGTTCTTATCTATTGTGGTTAAAATCCATTGCTAGTTTTTGTTATATAATGAATTATATAATCAATTTTACCTATTTTTATACAGTTAGTGAATCAACTATTTTTATTCATTTTCCCAATTTTTTTTTAATGAACTTACAATGCCCCTTCAATAAATGTTTAAATTTGTGTGGTCTCAGGATACAAAGTTCAGAAAAACAGATTCCTAGAGAAATGTGTGTACTGGGAACCTTACTGAAAACTTCAGACTAACATTGTTTGGAACAATATTTTCTCATTAAGAGTTAAAAAAAATCATAATTATACATAACAGTAAATCTGTGTTGGTTATAGTTGAGATATTTTTTAATGTACAGGCAGTGCTTCAGAGGCCATGCAAAGAACATGGAACATCACTGACTCAGGAATAATCAGAAAATACTATTAAATAAACATATAGAAAATATGTGTGCATATGTGTAAGCCTGTGATGATGTGATGCACAAATAAAAGAGCACCAGGGGCAAAATGACACAATATCTAAGACTGTATACATTGAAATCAGATACTGATGTGTGTTTGAATCCTATCTTTGTTATTTGCTAATTGTGAAACATTAAGCTAACTATTTGATCTCTCCAAATGTAGGTTTAATTATTTGTAAAATGAAATAGTATTTCCTGGTGTGATAAATTCTTTTGTGGTTTATCAAGGAACCATCTCTTCTGTCTTTACACTGGGATAAAGTGTAATGACTCTGGGTTTAGCTTTGTGACTTACTGAAACCACAGAATTTGACAAAATGCCACTCATAGAGGCTTTGGACATGGCTTACATTATTTTGGTTGTACTTTGGTATGCACAAAATCTATTTCAGAAGGACATAAATCAGGTATCATTGGACCAAAGGAAGTGGAGGGACATTTAAAGTAGATCTGAATAAATTTGGTGAGAAAGTTCAAGATTAAAAAAAAAAATGAGGTATGCAGATAAGGCAATTACCTAACTAGTACTTATAATTCTTTCATTTGAAGACATACATTTAGAACATTATTTTCTGTTCCTAGAATACATTATGTTTGCTAGTAACTCATTGTCCTTGTTTTTGTCTTCTTCTTGACTTACTTTTCTCATACTTGAGTCCCTGCCTGATGTAAAATAATTTTTTTTTCTTTGATGATTTTACTTGCTTTCTAACTGGAATAAAATCCTATCTCTACCAAACTTCCAATTGTGGTACAGTAATTTCACTTCAACTTATTTTCAATATATTTTTTCTGAAACTTCCATCAATTTCATTTAATTTTTTAATGCTAACTCATGGGTGAGCATTTTCAGTGAAACACAGTGCTAATATGCATTAAACAATTGTCATTTTCTTCCTGATGCATATTTCCAAGGAGTAATTAATACACTGTAGCTCTGACACACAATATCTATTTTGGTTTAAAAAAATCAATTAGAATCCTTTTATGTAAAATGTAACTTTAGAAATTGTTATGTAGCCATTGTGGTCAAATATTAACAGGAAGAAAGCAACTAATTTATATATGCATAATTGAACATGCATAAATCCTAAGCATAAACCCATCACCATTTATTTTACTTTATTTTAGGTAAGACTTCATTGCAGTATAAATAAATACTTACCATTCTTTAAAAAACTTTCAATTCATTTTTACTTATTTGAAATGGAGGGGGAGGGGTGGAAGAGAAGCAGAGACAAAGAGATAAGGAGAGAGTGGGGGAAGAGAGATAAACTCTCCTGTCCACTGGTTCACTCCTTAAATGCCCAAAATATCCAGGGCTGGGCCAGGTCAAAGGCAGGAGCCTGGAATTGTATCCGTGTCTTCCCCATGTGTGATAGGGACTCAGGTACTGGAGCCATCGCTGCTGACTCCTAGGGTGCACATTAGCAGAAAGCTGGAAACAAAGGAGGAGGAGGGATTGAAACCCAGATATCCAGAAATGGGATACAGGCATCCCAAGCTACATTTTAACCAACCACTATGCCAAATAACTGTCCGTAAACATTATAGTTTTTATTTTTTGTCATAAGTTTGGAACCATCAGGAGAAAATATAAGAAATAGTAAATTACTGTTTTCAAATAAAAAGAAATGTCAAAGTTTGATATCAGCAGCATTTTACAATTGTAAAATCATGATGGCAAGTACTGAAAAATTTGAAAACACATACACCCATTTTCATTATACCCTGTATAATATTTGTGATAGCAAATTTTACTTGTTGACTTGCTTGGCCTAGGAATGCCCAGACTAAACATGGTTTCAGGGTATATTTGACAGTGTTTCCAGATAAGATAAGCATTTAACTTGGTGACCTTAGTAAAGCAGATTGCTCTGGCCTCCGTGGATGGCCAGCAACCAATTCCTTGAAGGCCTAAACAGAATAAAAAGGAAGAAAAGGGTAGAATTTCCTCCTTTTCCTTTGTGCTTTCCTGATTGAGTTGGAGCATTTCATGTTATCCTTTCCAGTTATTGAACTGATGTTTGGTGTGACTCCCTAGACCTTAGGCCTTAAGATCCAGATCAGATTAAACTCCCAGTTTCCTGGGCATTCAGTGTAAAGAGCATGAGACTTGTTAACCTCCATAATCACAAGAGCAAATCACTCATATGTCTGTCTGTCTGTCTATCTATCATTTATCTTACTGGTCTTATTTCTCTGGAAACTCTAACACAATACAATATTTTCATACATTTTTATTTATGTCACCTGCTTTATTCTTGAACCTACCATTCCTACTGGAAAAGAAAAATCCAAATGCATACATTAGGTGCCTTATAAAACTATGATGCCCTGAAAACCACCCATGTGAATCGACAAAATAATGAAAGCTGAAGAAAATAGCCCAACTCTACTTTTATTCTGAATGTTGTAAAATGGATGTTACCCATGATATTAGTGTTGTTAAGTGTATTATATTGGATAGTCATCTAGAATAATACAAAAACAATAAAATCACACTCTCCATGAATCTACTTTGTTTTCTTTGTTAATGAGCTTATAATGAAGATTCCTCATGAGGAGAAAAAGAAAGAAAAAAAAAAGATCCTGAATGATAACTCAGTATTAAAGCACAGAATACTTGCCAACTTCATCCATCATCGCTGAATTCATTCCTAAGGAAGTTTTATTTGATGACCACTTATATTGCTACCAAATAGTGCTTTCAAATCTTTAAAAGTTTGACCAGTTTAAGAATGCCTAAGTTTTTAAAGACATATATAATCTCTATGGTGGCTGTAGCAACTGCTCAAAAGAGAAGAACCATATAGACTCATACTCCCTACTGTGGAAATCCACAGACTCTTTGTGTATAATTTAAGTACATGATAGTTTACTTGGCTGTCAAGAAAGTAAGGATCAGGAAGAATAAGAATTATCCCTAGAATATAGACTGTGTGTGTATGGAAGGCTTGTTTAATAGTAAAATGATTTCTTCAGTTGACATAGGACAAATTTAGGTTTCTGCACAGCATCTTAGACTTGTGACTGTAGGGTTATATAGGTGAGGTGGAGGTGATGAATGAGGCAAGGATACACAAGAAAATAACAACCCGTTTCAGAGTGAAAGCAGGTTTTATGCTGGGTGGATAAACAGGTTGGTGAGCTGAACACACAGGATTATTGATTCATAGAGTAGGAGAGGTTTGATTTTTCTGACTTCTATTTCTTCATACATTATTGAAAAAGGTCAAAGGTGTGCATGCTTACGACCATTGCATCAGTTTTCCAATTCTCTGGGGGACAAATGTGAAGTTTGCTATTCAGCTACCACCATTTTCCACTCCAGCATTTGTTATGAGGAGTAAATAATCATGTGTAGGGAACAAATGTCACCACCACATTCTTGTGTAAGATCATCCAGCTACAGTAGAAGATGCATCTGCAGTGGCCCTTTGAAGAAACAAAAATGCTTTACTGAGTCGTAATTTTATCACACCAACAACACAGTAATAATGAAGATAGTCAACAATGTAGCATTCTTCTAACTTAGGTTGATCAACTTACCCATTGTCAACATCTTTTAAATCTATGTCTTTTCTTCTTCTTTTTTTCCTTTTCTATTTTTCTCTTGAAATTATTTTAGTTTGGTCAAGTATTTGACATGGTTTGTTTAATGCTTACAAATCACATATACAGGCATAGACACATGATTCTAAATCCAGATGTTAGGCATGAACTATATTCCCTTAATTTCTACTAATACTACTCTGTTGTATAATCAATCAAACAGAATCTTAGTAAAGAAACTGTTCTTGGTTTCCCCAGAGGTTTTATCTTTTCAGGATGTGTATAAATTTATTTTGTATTAGTAAGTATATTTTCTTTCTTAGAGATTTCGAGCATTTATTTATCTATTTATTTTTTTTTTGACATACAGACTTAGACAGTGAGAGAGAGAAAGAGAAAGACAGAGAAAAAGGTCTTCCTTTTTCCGTTGGTTCACCCCCAAGTGGCCCCTAGGGCCGGTGCGTTGCAGCTGGTGCGCTGCGCCGATCCAAAGCCAGGAGCCAGGTGCTTCCTCCTGGTTTTCCATGCGGGTGCAGGGCCCAAGGACCTGGGCCATCCTCCACTGCCTTCCCAGGCCTTAGCAGAGAGCTGGACTGGAAGAGGGGCAACCGGGATAGAATCCAGCGCCCCGACCGGGACTAGAACCCGGTGTGCCGGCGCCACAGGCAGAGGATTAAGCCTAGTGAGCCGTGGCACCAGCAGTAAGTATATTTTCAAGACAGCCTGATTTGTGATTTGCTTAAGGATCAAAAGCAGATTATTCCCATTTTACTGAGCATGCACTTAAATCAGTTAGATTTACTAATTAGACTTAGATAGTTGCTGGAAATACCAAGGTCAAATAATAATTCTCTGCTCTTAAAAAATTATAGGTACTCTGTTGTCTGGATTTACAAACATTTTAAATTTTCATGTTTGTATATATTTATTTACATAATATTGTGAAAAAAGTATTGTTTGCATATCTAATATAATATGTTTGCAAGAACAACATTTAATTTTTAAAGGTTTTGCATTTTTTGTTGTAGTAAGTAGTAGTAGTACATCAAAGCAATGTTAATAAAGATGGAAATTTATGGAAAAATTAAACCTATCAAATTAATGCATTAGTGCCATACTGCTTTAACCTTCACTTTTTTATGATGTGGGGTTTGAAATGCTTAATAGTTACTTCAAGTTCACGGATGAAGAGTCATGCACAGTTTGCTGAGACCCTTTGCATTATAGTGTGCTCAGATGGTGTTTATTTGCCTGAACAAATTATTTTGCTTATGAAGAGTGGCTGAGAAAAATAAGTAAGTACAATGAAACAAATAAAAGTGAGCTTTATTTTTCTCTTCTGCACAGTGGGAATAGTAGTGTTTATTACTTGCAAATTTTAAATGACAATATCTTTTTTCACTAAGAAACACTGTCTTTTTTCATTTTCACTTTCTGTTGAGTGTTTAAACAAACCACATAAGTCAATAATTTAATTAAAATTAGATTTGTATGGCTTTAATCCCATTTATTAAGTATGCAATGAAGTATAAATAATGTCAGATATTATGAAATATACTGTCCCAGGGTCCACCAGGTAATATATCATTTCAGAACAGAAGTAGAAATAGTTCTTTGTCTAAACTTCCTCTTATAATAGCCAGGTCAAAATTCCAAGGAAGCATTTCTTATGCTGAACAGTATCCAAAGGCTCCAGAATCTGTTTGACACAATGGGAGGGAATGTGGAACTCCCTTTTGGGGAACACTCTGCAATCAGATATGTGAGCCTACAAGTTCCTCTTGGGCAGCCTGCTAAATGGCAGTATGATAATTCCATTTTTCACTTTTCTAGGAGATAAGAGCTTTGGTAATTTCTGTCTTTCTAAATTAGCTGTCACAGAGAACATCCTCAAGTTCCTCCAAATCTTAGGCAATTCTTTTCTCCTTCTTCTTCATTTTTTAAAAAAGATTCATATATTTATTTGAAAGAGTTACAGAGAGGCAGAAGCAGAGCCTCTTCTGGGTCTCCCATGCGGGTACAGGTGTCCAAGTACTTGGGCCATCCTCTACTGCTTTCCTAGATCATCAGCAGAGAGCTAATTGGTAGAGGAGCAGCTGGGACTTGAACCGGTGCCCACATGGGATGTCAGCACTGCAAGTGGTGGCTTTACCCGCTATGCCACAGCACCCTCCCTGGGCAATTCTCTTTTGATTTCCTCTCCCAATTTAGCCTAATCAATACTGGTTGCTTAAAGTATTTTTTTGACAGTAACTTTCACTTTAAATTCAGGTTTAATTTACTGAGTCATGAATCAATGATACTGGCTAAATTTATGCATAATATTAAACCTCTCTTCCATCTTGAAATTTCATGCTATTTATTACCTAATTATGCCACTAACATTAATATATAAGTATTGTGTTAAAATACACAAGAAATCAAATATTGTATTAAAAAAGTAGCACCATAAATTATTAAATTGCCTTGTATGACAAAGAAAAACAATAAAAATCTGCAACTGATATATAGAGTTTAACTTAATACAAAAATTCTGCCAGTTATACACTGCTTTCCACCTTGTAAAATATTTTCAAAAAGACATCTATTCATTTATTAGAGTTACTATTCATGAGTGAGTTGTTGAACTCTGATCAGAGCAAAATTTTCTCCCTACAACGAGCATTTAGTTCCCACAAAAATCTGTTAGTTGGAAAGAGTTATCAGCTCCATTGTGGAGATGAAGAGCCTGAAACTTGGTTCCTACATAATAAAATGCCCAGTATCACACAGAAAAGAGGTAGCCAAGGGGGTCAGAATCTAGGCTTTCTGGCTGTAAGTCCTGGTTTTTCTTCTACTATGAGAAAAACAGGTCAGATTGTATGCTGCTTTGTAATAAACCTTGTTTTCAAAATTTCAATTTGTTCTAATGAAATTGATACATACAGGAATAGTGTGATATAATGTAAATTTCAGTTTGTTTATGGCTAGTTTCCACAGAACAACCAAATATCAACACAGAATAGAGCCCATCTGAACCAAGCTACATAGGCACACGTAGACCTTACATATGATACTCAAGCTCAAACTTCTATCAGCTACCTCTGATATTAGCACTTTTTTTTGTCCATTATCAAAAACTCTCCTTCATTTTACAATAACTTAAAAGCTGCAGCCCATCCCATGACAACTACCACAAACAAATTTCAATTCTTTTCCAAGGTACAGTTCAGTATCTGGGATGACATATGTATTTATTAACAAAGTGTAAAGTTGTGCAACACTTTTTATGGTTTTATTTCCTTGTCCTTATTATGTATGTATTGCTGATAAAATTTATGAGTGGTGTATCCCTAACCCCATTTCCTCCATAAATCTTGTGATGTTTCAGTGAATTTTTATCCTGCGGTGATTTCTAGGTTATATGCAAGTCCTCTTAAAAACAGAGTTTATTATATCTTATTTCACAGTCAGTGGGATAGAGCAGTACTTTTCAACTTTACTTAATTGTTAAGGATGAAGCAAAATCTTAAAATTGAGTCTCCTAATTTTAAGTGCAGAGTTGTGTCTGCTACACCATTCTGATATTTATATCAGAAGATATCAGAGACGATAGAGCTGAACAGATATCATCAAATCAAAGTTGCTGCATTGTTTGAAGGTGCATTATGTTTATTAGCTTCCTTTAATACCCTTTTAATGTTTTCCTTAAGTTATCATTTCTATCTTAACTCCAGAAGCATATTTATCCTAAGAACAAGGACTGGTAAAAATAAAAGATTTTTTTCTAGAATTTTGAGAATAATCCAATATTTCCATTTGAATTAAATTATTAACATATTGTGTTTGTTTCTTTTATTATACATGATCACTAGATTTAGAAATAAGACATCACATGTTTGGTTACTATTATGAGAAAAAAGCATACACAATAAAGTGTTTAACACCGAGGCACTTGAGTGTTGCTATCTTTAAATCCTCACTCTGCCTTGTCCCCTCTTTGTGTCTGGGTTAGCTAATGAGAAAGTGTAGGCGCTTCCTCTTTTGTTCCGGATGGGAAATCCAAACTCCAGAAGCCCCAATCCACTCACGCAAATTCACACCTCAAAATCACATAGTAGCCACTGTAAATAAGTCATTTGACTCCTGACTTCTTAAAGCCAGTTTCTGACCTTCATGGGAGCTAGTCCTTGTCTCCCCAGAAAGCCTCATCAGGGTGGGTAGTAAGCTTCCTTCTACTTGGTGCATGTGTGACATCATCAGCCTCAGTATCCAAACCCATTTGGTGAGGAAGGGCTCCTCCCCACTCTGCCGGGTAGACCTCAATAGCACGAAATGAGTCTAGCACTGGTCTAACATCGGGTACATTTTAGCCAAACAAAGCTATGTCTGTTCTCTTCAGAATACTTAGAACTATTTCACTTCCAGTTATAGGGGTGTCCTCAGTATCTATAATCTGTCCTTTAATGTAAGGAAGGGAAGGGAGATTTTGGCTGCTTATGGGAAGGAGATAAATGGAAGAAAGAAAAACTGTTCATTGATGGCAAAATGACACCCTATGCTAATTTACATAACAATGTTTCAGCTATGGAAAACAATGGCATCCTCTATTATATTTTATGGCTCCCATGAAATAAAAACTTATATTAAGACATGAGGAAAATGTATATTTCATTTTGGTTTGTATTTTGCCTGTTTGAGAAAGATACTCCCCCCACCCCGCCCCGCCACACACAAATGGATGCTTCACAACCTCTATGAATTACAAGCATGTTCATTTGACTAGAATTAGAGGAGATATTTCTGTGTGAATGTACAGGATAACTAGTTAGAGAAAAATTTCCCTCAAATGAGCATCAGAGTTCATGGTAGTACAATGTACCATTCATATCTAGTTTACATTGAACATGCTGATTTACAGAGGAATACCTGCATGCCATAAAGAATCAAGTCTTTTGGGAATTTATGATAGGATATTTGAAAATATAGCATCAGCTTAGAACTATGGAGACATGTATTTGAAATGAATAGCTTCTAATTGAGGCAGGAGAAGTTTGTAGTCACAGTAATTAGGATGTCCACTGAGGCACATGTCACATTGTGGGGAAGAAATTACTATTAATTAAACTGAGACATGGAAATTTATACCCACAAAATATAGGTGGATACTCAGTTATTGTTCAATAGATTAAAAATCTCTAAAGCTCACCTATAGACTGCAAGGCTAAGTCCAGTTTAGACAAATTATCTATCTATCTATCTATCTATCTATCTATCAATCAAATGAATGCGTGAAAAGAAGTTGAAGAAAGTAAAACATCAATACTACCACAGACCAAAGGCACTCAATTGCTTCAAGATAGCTGATCTGTGCTAGCCTGTGTATAAAGCCTATATTTAATTCATTCAGAGTCCATCCCAATGTAGTGCAAATGGTGACTTGCTTGAAATGATAAAACATGTGTTAATGTGAGGTAGGCATGTTTTCTCTAAGTATTAGGACTATGTTTAGAAAGTAAATACAAAATGCTGGTACAAAAAAAAAAAAAAGAAAATAAATGCCTTGCTCTTGGGGAGTCATGTTTTCTGAGAAAACTACCACAAAAATAAAAATCTGAGTGTCTGTTACCAGGTTAAAGTATAAAAATCATAATTAATCTTTGTGTATATTAAAAGCAAGAGAAATATATTTTCCTAAGTCTGTTTATCACTTGATTTTTAAAAAAAGCTTCTTATACATGGTGTGTATGTAGGTGATATTGACCCTTCTGAATAGTTTCCAACACTGCTTTTATTCCAAGAAAATCTTTGTGTTAGAAAGATAGCACTCCATAGCCCCAGGCTTAGAGTATTTGATAAAATCTCTTCCACCACAGCAGAGGGAAAAATAGCATTTAAAGAAAAGACAGACCAAATACACACTGTTGAGCATTTGAGGCCAACTAATTGTGAACCCCTTCCAACATAAATCAAATATTACAAATCAATCCTGATTCCTTCATCCAGTGCTGCCCTTCTGAAAATCAGTTCCTTTCCAATTGATGAATATTTCTCACAATATTGTTTTTCATTTTGTTTCATTTTAGAGTGAACTATTCAGATAGCTATATGTACCATTATGTGAAATATATTTGGTCCAGATACAAGCTTCAGTCTGGCCTAGAAAGGCAGAAAGATGTTATGATTTTTTCCTGTTTCTTTGTTTTATCAGGATTAATTTATTCATTGAAAAGGAGGAAGGCCATTTAAGTGTTTCCCTTTTTGGCAGAAATACAAGAATATTTCAAGAATATGTTGGAAATGTAATTTAAGGATGATTCTATTTTCTTGCTGTTTTATACCTTTGTCAAACCAATGGTTATGAATGCTATACTAGTTTAGCTTTAATGATCTGTGATTACTTAAAATTTACTCTACATTGGTGAAAGATCATTTTCAATTCAATTATTATTTATAGCCATTGTCTATATTCCCACTAAACTAGGGCTTTTTTGTTCTTATTTGTTAAACTTCTTATTCGGTGAAGTATTAAGCTTTTTAACTGTAATGTGAATTTAAAATATGTTATCTCAAAAGATTAAAAAAGACAGGAAAAAAGGGGGGAGGAGGAGGATAGGTGGGAGAAAGGAGGAGGGAAGCAAGGAGGGACAGAGGAAGGGAATAGCATCATGTTAGAATTTAGCTACAAATCACATTGGATTTGTTAAAAAATTAAAATTAAAATCAAAAATTTAAAAAAATCAGAAACAAAAAAGGTTTCAAAGTCTATGTATATGTTTTTGATAATACACATTTTCCATGAACCTTTGGAAGGTCATTCTAAAGGAAGTAAGAGGTACACTGTTCAACATTAGTTTAAAAAAAAAAAGGCAAAAAATCTTTCCCTTTTTGTGTTTTGCTTTTTCAAGGTGACTTTGACTGATTCTCAGTATAGTAAGAAGAACATGAGCTTGTACCTAGACCACTGCTATTTCCTTATGGTTGTCTTTAACTCATCTCCATTGTAAAACTTTTAAAATGGATCAAAAAGATTATTGAAGCTACCCAATGGAAAACCAGATATTGTCTCATACACCCTTCTGGTTCCTTGGTGTCTATACGCTTCTTTATCTCTGAGCTCTACCACTTTGTAAGATGAGATGAATGATAGCAATGCAAATTTTTCTTGTCCTGACATGGAAATGAATTTTGTCTCATCAAGTGCAATTGATTTCCTTTCTGTCCTGTAAAAGATGTATGTTTTGTATCTACTAAGCCAGCTCATTTACGCAATACCAATTATCTCTATATGTGCTCTTTTGAACTACTTACAACATCATAACTGTCTCCTCATGAATTAGTGTGTTAAATAGACTGGCACATGTTCATACCACAGATATAAGAGTTATGTCTTTCTAACTTTTTAAAAAATTCCCATTAACACTTTCCTGTTGGATAAAATCTGGACCTGATCTTTTCCAGTTTTTTTCCTATCTTAGAAGCATCATCCTCCATTTGTTCATTAATATATGTGTTCAAGACTTTAGAGTTTTCTTCAGCTTTTTTGTTCTATTCTTCTTTCTTCTCCCAGCTACTTAATCAGATCTATGCCCAGAATTTTCCCTAAGAGGTGGTCTTATGTAAATAAACCAACTCCTAATGGACAGTGTATCCATTTTTCTGGCACTGTGCGTACATTTTATATAATGGCATTCCTCATCACCCTGTACCATTTATTCCATCTTTGAACAATTTAAAAGGCATTTTGATCAGCAACATTTCAAATAGGCTTCCTCACAGTCATCAATTTCCAGGTCCCATATATCCTAACATTTACATATCTGTTCACATCATCTGTGTTCCATTTCTAACTTTACTCCAGCTGCAGTATGTAGAAAATGCTACAGTCGGGCCACTCCGGGTGGAGATGGCTCAGTTAAGAGAAGAGAAGTCATTGTGCCACAGATTCGAGAAGACAGCTATGGCTTGGTGGATGGACTGCCATGATGCAAGTTTATGCATGTGGCAGGAATATTGTCTCCACTCTATTAGAATGTCATGTATTAGTTCAGGGGTGCTTATAGGAAAGAGAACTTGTAGATCATCAAGAACTTGCTGGAAAATAACCATTTACTTTTAAATCACATCCTAGAGCTCATGGGGTTTCAGATCAAAAACAGGTGGCTGAAAGTATTTAGTATCAATGTATATTGCACAGAAATACTCTTCATTTGATTACTTTGGCAGAAGCCAGCCAAACCAATGCACAGAAACAGTGAATTGCTGTCTATATTTGGCTGTATTCTTAGTAACTTGAATGCATTATCTACCGAGAAGTAGAAACAAGTAAAGATGTTTAGTTGCACTGTTGATTTAAGATATGCATGAAATTTTACTGTAGATATCTTTAAAATTAGAGAATAATTTCTAATTGTTGAATTAAATTACATTCTTAATGTGAATCTATGTCTTAATTACTCAGCAAATTACTTAAAACTAGTTGCTCTAGATCTCTGTTGCTATATCATCAGAATCTCCAGCAGAAAATACTACAGAAAAATTCAAGCTTACATATACATTTACAGATTTATTTATTTATTTTGAAGGCCAGACTACAGAGAAAGAGGGAGAGACAGAGATATTTCTATTTATTAGTTCACCCCCCAGATGACTTCAAAAGGTAGCACTGAGCCAGGCTGAAGCCAGGAGCCAGAAGCTCTCTCGCTCTCTCTCTCTCCCTCTCTCTCTCTCTCTGTCTCTCTGTCTCTCCCTCTCTGCCTTTCCTTCTCTCTCTGTGTAACTCTGACTTTCAAATAAATAAATAAATCTTTAAAAAATACTTCATTATATTGCAGTATCTGAATGTTCCTTTTGGCCAATGCCCCTGGTTGTGAAACTATTATTCCTTGATATTCTTTTAAAAGAGCTTTAAAAATATATTTGTGAGCTTTATTTCTTTTTGTTTGCTTATTAGTTTTGGGAGAAATAAACAAAATGAAATCCCCGTTTGTATAGGCTCCGAAAAAAATAGGAGAGCTTTAAGCTGGTTAAATTTATAAATGCTTTTACATGATACCAGCAAATGTTATATGAAGAAAACTATCAACCTAGTAGGGTAGAGAAGTTTAATGAATCAAGGTAGCGCCATGTAATTAATTTATCATAAATACACAGATGTGCACTGGATTTTACACCCTCACTGAAGAGTTAACCCACAGTTGAGAGCCAAGGATTGCTCCCACTCTCCATCTTTTTTTTCCTGTGAACATGAAATACGAAGAAATTATGAACATGAGAAGGAAAAACTTTCTAAGCCAAAGTATTACCTGGAAAGAAATTGCATGACTAGTTTCCTTTGGCTGATTGAGAATGAAAAGCTGGAAAATTTGCAGCTTTTGAGTATTCCAGTAAATCTTTGAAGGCAAAACTTTCATTTACGACTGCACTTGTTTTCTCCTCCACAAGGATATTCCATAAAATGGATGACTGGCACATTAAATCTGATCTACATCGTGTCTATCAAATCAAGAATCCTGGTGAACAAATGATTCCAGCTGAGCTGAGTAGATGCTTCCCCAAATGTGCAGAAAATCTACCAGAGACCTTGGTAGAATCCCAGGGATGTGCTTTAAGGAGAAATTGAGAGGTTCTGAAAAATAGCTTCTGTTTGGTCTGTATATCCCTGGACGACTTGACTCTGAGGAAAAAAATTAAAGATGAGTTAATATTCTTTTAGTGCCAGCTTGGTTTCCTCATTAGGCTATTCTAAATTAAATTTCAACATAGAATAGACTGTTAACTTTCTATAGGATTTGCTTTTTATAAACCTCATTTTTACTTGTACCTTACTAAAACTTCGTAAATTGTTGGTAGGTAGGCATTTGGCACATTGGTTAAGATGCCCCTTGATCCTGCATATCTGATCAGAATGACTTTTTGGCTCTTGGTTCCTCTGCTTCTTATCCAGATTCCTGCTAATACACATTTTGAGAGGAAGCAGTTAATGGCTCAAGTAACTGGGTCACTGTCATCCATCTGGGAGCATCAGGTGGGATTCTTGTCTTCAGGCTACCATTGTGGGCATTTGTGGAGTGAACTCACAGACAGGATCTCTTTATGTCCCAGCTTTCTGTTTCCTTGCCTTTCAAATAAAGAATATAAGATGAGACAAGACAATGAGACAAAATAATGATTAGTTAGTAATGTTTTATTTTTGGTCTAAAAACAGTGAGTAGTTGAGCATTTTTTAGCTTACAGTGCTCATGAGTTTCATAGCATTTTTTGCTGCTATACTAAAAATGACATGGAAGTAGGCTTGCTTATATTATATGAATAAAACAAATATAAAGCTAATGTTAAAAATTCAAACTTGTTCTGTAATAGCAATATCACAAATATATAAACTATCACAAATTCTGATATTATTTTATTTGCTTGATAAAACTAGTAAATGTCATCTAAAATAAATTAAAACCTTAAATTTTTTAGTTTATTTTTAATAATAGATATTAAGAACTAATGTAAAATACTATACACATTGCACAAAAAGTTGCACAAATAATATATGAGTATGTATGTCTTTATTGACTAAGAAGAGTATTTCAAAGTGAGTTGACAATCAGAAGTTATTTATAGGATGCAGTTTAGTGATTCTATTTTCTACAGTCTGCAGTCAGTAGATGTAAGCGCATCGAATAGCAAAAGGTTGCATTTTTCCTATTGAATATGCCATTTTGACTGAGTATATTACTGCACAGTTGTAAAAATGTATTATACATTTTTGTTTTTTGCACAAAAGGACTATTTTAAGCTATTTTTTACAGTTTTTTTAAAGAGATTTTTTAAATTTATTTATTTGTGAGGTAGAATTACAGACAGTGAGAGGGAGAGAGAAAGGTCTTCCTTCCATTGGTTCACCCCCCAAATGGCCGCTACAGACGGCGTTACACCGGAGCCAGGAGCCAGGTGCTTCTTCCTGGTCTCCCACGCGGGTGCAGGTCCCCAAGCAACAGGCCACAGCAGAGAGCTGGACTGGAAGAGGAGCAACCGGGACTAGAACCCGGCGCCCATATGGGATGCCGGCACCGCAGCCGGAGGATTAGCCAAGTAAGCCACGGCGCTGGCCCCTATTTTAAGTTAGTTTTTAAAAAATTAGTAAAGGTATATAAATTTCATGTATCTCCTATATACAGATTCAGGAATATAGTGATGTATTCCTGCCCTCCTGTCCCTCCTACCCACACTCTCACTCTTCTTCCACCTTCCTCTCCTATTCCTACTCTTAATTTTTACAATGATCTACTTTCAGTTTGCTTTATACTCAGAAGACTAAGACTTCTGAGTATATACTCAGAAGATTAAGAGTTCAACAAATAAGTATGAAGAAAAAAAAAAACCCACTATTCCTCAACAGTAGAAACAAGGGCTGTAAACAATCATAAATTTCAAAATGTCAATTTCACTCTATATATTACCTTTTGGATACTCTATTAATTACCACAGATCAGGGAAAACATATGGTATTTGTCATTTGGAACTGGTTTATTTCATTAAGTATAATGGCTTATAGTTCTATCCACTTTATTGTACAAGACAGAATTTCATTCTCTTTTATGGCTAAATAGTTTTCCATAGTGTATATAGACCGTAATTTCTTTATCCAACCATGAGTTGATGGACATCTGGGTTGATTCCATTGCTTAGCTACTGTGATTTCATTTCACTTGGGTGAATCCCCCAAGAGTGGGAATGCTGCGTCCTATGGCATATCAATTTTCAGCTTTCTGAGGTATCTCCATACTGTCTTCCACAATGGCTGTACCAGTCTATATTCAAAACAACAGTGGATTAGGGTACCTTTTTGCCCACATCATTGCCAGCATTTGTTGTTTGTTAATTTCTATATGAGAGCCATTCTAGCTGGGGTGAAGTGAAGCCTCATTGTGTTTTTTTGTTGTTGTTGTTGTTGTTTTTGTTTTGTTTTTTAACTTTTATTTAATGAATATAAATTTCCAGTGTACAGCTTATGGATTACAATGGCTTCCCCCTCCCATAACTTCCCTCCCACCCACATGTTTTCTTAAGTTGTTATCTAATGGTTGAAACGGTTTGCTAAGTATTCATGTAATATTGCTATTGTCAGCAAGCGATCTAGGACTTGCTCCCTCATTTCTCTATTCTAAGCCCAACTTATCCTCTCTCTCTTCTAGTTAGCCTGGTGAACCTTTCCCCACGGAGTTTCAAGCCTCGTTCCCTCTAGTCTCCTCTTTCTGCTTGCCCGCTGGTGTCTCAGGCTATGGAGGTTCGGCTCACCTCGCGTTCCAGCGCTGGTGCGTTGAGTCTGCCGCTGGTGTCCTGAACTTGGGCTCCCACGCTCTCCACGCAGGTCCACTGTGAATCACTAGTTCCGGAAGAGTTTCTGCTGCTGTTTCTTCCCCTACTCTTCCTTGACCCTGCAGTATCTCCTCTTTTATTAACCTGTGTGTCTTGCTGAACTATCAATGTGCTCCCTTCCTATTCCGCCATCTTGCGGCTCTCCTCATTGTGGTTTTGATTTGCATTTTCCTGATGGCTAGTGATCTTGAGCATATTTCCATGTCTGTTGTACAGTTAAATTTCCTCTTTTGAAAAGTGCCTGCTCAAGTCATTTGCCCATTTTTGTAACTGGATTGCTTATTGTATTGTTAGTGAGTTTCTTGAGCTCTTTATAGATTCTGTATATTAGTCCTTTATCAGTTACATAATTTATAAATATTTTATCCTATTCTGTCGGTTGCCTCTTCACTTTGCTGTATTTCCTTTGCCATGCAGAAACCTCTCAGCCTGGTGTAATCCCATTTGTCTATGTTTTCTTTTCTTGTCTTTTCCAAGAAATCTTTGCCTATGCCAATGTCCTGCAGAGTTTCCCCGATGTTTTCTCCTAATAATTTGGTGATATCAGCTTATAGATTCAGATCCTTGGTCCAATTTGAGCTGATTTTTGCATAAGGTATAAGATAGGGGTCCTGCTTCATACTTCTGCACAAGGAGATTCAATTTTCCCAGTACCATTTGTTGAAAAGGCTGTCCTTTCTCGAGGGATTGATTTTAGCTCCTTTGTCAAAGATTAGTTAGTTGTAGTTGTATGGATTGATTTCTGGAGTTTCTATTCTGTTCCATTGATTTACATGTCTATTTTTGTGCCAGTACCAGGCTATTTTGATTATAACTGCCTGATAGTATGTCTTCAAATCTGGTATTGTGATGCCTCATGCCTCCAGTTTTTTTTTTTTTAAATAAGATTGTTTTAGCTATTCATGGTCTCTTGTGTTTCCATGTGAATTTTAAAATTTTTTCCTAGATCTGAGAAGCAGGTTGTTGATATTTTGATTGAGATCTCATTGAATCTATAAATTGTTTTTGGTAGCATGGAAATTTTGATGATATTAATTCCTCCAATCCATGAACATGAAATATTTACTATTTTGTTGTGGCTTCTTCTATCACTTTCTTCAATGTTGTGTAATTTTCATTGTGGAGATCTTTCACCTCCTTGGTTAAATGTATCCAAGGTATTTAATAAGTTAATTATTATGCTGAATTTATGCACAACAACCTGAAGCAATGAAAGCTCAGGTGTATTCCTGACTGTTAATGGAAATGGAAATTTGGGAATCTTTTCTTTGTCATTCCTCTGTTTCAGTAACAGTTCTTTCTTCTGTCCCCTTGCTCTAAACCCTTCTTTATGTCCAGGCAATTCATGTCAGACCTTATCTCGCCAAATATTCCTTTTCAGCACTGTTTACTTCATGCTGCCTATCACAGACATACATTTGCCTAACAAATCTCTGTTATGCCCAGAAGTATTTATTTTGATAAATTGATGAACTAGAGTTGATGGTGTTAATATGCATTTTAAAAGTTTCTTATCCAAACAGTACTCTAAATTTCTTACACTAAATTAATTACTCTAATTTTGGGATTTTCATGTGTGGGGAAGAATTTTTCCAAGCCTTCTCTTACCAGTATGCCCTGGAACTGAGACTCTAATAGATTCAGGATTTGCCTGTACTAGTAGCAGAGTTTTGTGCCCATGCATGACAAACAACTTGCCCAACTTTTCTATCTTGTGTGTAATTTGGGAGGCCAAGATTTGGGATTGGGGGTATATTTGGGGCAAGTATTAGGGAGGAGACTTCAGGTATATATGTAAATAAGTTAGGAAAGTACACTTCATAGAAGAACGAACAATAATTAGGAAACCAATTGGAACCTGATCACTTCACAATTTATATGGATAAAAGCACAGAATCACTGCTTTTTGTCTCTTCCAATGGGAAACCACTGCTTCACCAAATCTATGAAAAATTGTGAAAGTCAGATATTCCAGACAATAGTCAAGAGAATGGAAACAATACTTCTTTGTTTTGATTTTGGTAGTTGGGGCCTTGAGGTACCTGACTAAGTTAATTCCAATTCTCACATTATGATACATTATTGTCATTGTCTCAGACAAGGACCCTGCCTCAAATTCTTTTTTTTTTTTTTAAGATTCTATTAATTTATTTGATAGGTAGAGTTACAGGCAATGAGAGAGAGAGAGAGAGAGAGAGAGAGAGAGAGAGAAAGGTCTTCCCTTCGCTGGTTCACTCCACAAATGGCTCCATGGCAGGAGCTACGCCGATCCAAAGCCAGGAGCCAGATGCCTCTTCCAGGTCTTCCATGCGGGTGCAAGGGCCCAAGCACTTGGGCCATCTTCCACTGCTTTCCCAGGCCACAGCAGAGAGCTGGATTGGAAGAGGAGCAGCCAGGACTAAAACCAGCACCCATATGGGATGCTGGCACCGCAGGTGGAGGATTAACCTAGTGTGCCTGGGCGCAGGCCCCCTGCCTCGACTTCTTAACATATTCACATAATTTTCTGTTCCTTTTATTAATATCGATTTGCAGGTGCACTGTGCCTTTTCAAGACATAAACCCTTTGCTGGATTTAGGAGTAACAATTATCTTCTTCCAAGATGTCATTGTCTTTGAATTTGCTCAAGTTACTCTATACAGTTCCCTAATAGATCCATTAATAAACAAGGGCTACATTTTTAGAAAGAAGAAGGATGTTTACATGTGAACAACATGTACTGATGACCTATTTTTATTTTTTTAGATTTGAGACTCCCACTAAGACTTTGAACAAAAACCTTTAATTTGGTGATAACATGATATCCTTCAAGTTGTTGGTTAGTGTATTTCATTTCTCTTAATTTCCAAAGGTATTCTTCTACATTTCTGTAACTTTTTCTTTTTCTTCTTTTTTTTTAAAAAAAATTATTTATTTGACAGATAGAGTTAGACAGTAAGAGAGAGACAGAGAGACAGGTCTTCCTTCTGTTGGATCACCCCCCAAATGGCCGTTATGGCTGGCACTGTGCCGATCCGAAGCTGGGAGCCAGGTGCTTCCTCCTGGTCTCCCATGCGGGTTCAGGGGCCCAAGCACTTGGGCCATCCTCCACTGCCTTCCCAGGCCACAGCAGAGAGCTGGACTGGAAGAGGAGCAACCAGGACTAGAACCTGGCGCCCATATGGGATGCCAATGCCACAGCCAGAGGATTAGCCAAGTGAGCCACTGCGCCGGCCCCTACATTTCTGTATCTTAACTATATCATTTTGCATATAACATTTAAATCTGTAATCTATGTAGAATCTAACATGATTCATAATATTAGATGAGAATCTACTTTTAAATTTCCTAAATGGTGAAAGTCTCCATGATACGATCCACTAAATAATCGATTATTTCCATTGATTTGTACTGTCTTTTCTAATATGTATGTAGTTTCCACAAATGAAACTACATTTAAACTATATTTAATGAGTTCTTAATTTATTCTGAACTTTTTGCTTTTTTTTCATTGGTATTCCACATGTTTGTCCTCCCAGGATCTGATATGGTGTGATTCAAATGTATTTCCACAAAATATATGCTATTTGCTAATAAAATTCAAGGTGTGCAGGGTACTTTAATAAACACATTTCTGAGTGTGTCTATGCTACACATTAGGGCAAGATATTAACACCTTCTGAACATGATATCATTTATCTAAACTTAAAATTAATGGTTGTCATAGAATATGCTATTTACCTTAAGGTCCTTTGCAACATTGCCTCCACTAGATGAGAATTCTGAAACAAATTAATTTCTGAGTTGGGTTACAATATTGAAAGTGAATACATTGAATGATACAAGAGAATAACAGGATGGGAAAATGATTTAGTCATGTATCAATATCTTTTGTCCCAAAAATGTGGTGAAGATCATCTCAGTGTCAAAGGGATTAAGAGGACAAATAACAGGGGGAGAGGATTATCTCATTCTCTTTTCTAACTGGGCTGGGCTCACCTTATCAACCCAGCATCAGTGGCAGCAGGACAGGTTTTATAGGCTGTTTCTCTTCACTATTTATAGAGGTGTGGTGCCTGGAGCATTTCATGATCATTTTTATTTGCACCAGTCAACCCTCATTAGCCTACTTTCCTGGGACAATAGAATTATAAAATCAGTATGTCAGTCTGCTCTATCCTTTCCCACTAATAACTTCTGATCCCAGAGGCTAATTTCAACCAGACCTGGCAAAGGGCTTATCATTTCTGTAAAAACAAAGCACTCATAGGAAACTATGGCAGCTCACAGACTTCAACCTATCCATATACATAATACCGAGGTAGGCTTAGCTAAAAGGTATTAAGTGTGCAAATTGATTAGACACAAATTTGCTGGGTGAACTTGAAAGTAACCTAATTTCAACAAAAATTGTTCCGTTTAAATAGCCTGTTTAAGATACATTTAATAAAATCCAGATCATAGATCCTGCTCACATTATAACTCATAAAGGATTTTTATTAGTTACTAAATAAAAAAAAAATCCTTTAAAGCATACTTCGTAACCTAAGTTTTCTCATTAACCAGAACTATATATTGTAAGTTGTTTATTATTATTATAATGTGAAAAAGGGGTAAATATAAAATAACTCATTCATTGTTGTTTTGATTATTTTTGAAACAACTAATTTTTTATTAAGATTTATTTTATTTATTTGAAAGACAGTTACAGAAAGAGGTAGAGACTACTAAGTTTTAAAAAGTTAACACTGAGCATTAATAGCCCTTGTAATGACATTTTACATCTACTAACACCTTGTATGCCATATTTTCTTTTTTTATTATTTATTTATTTATTTTATTTTTTATTTTTATTTTTTTTTATTTTTCACAGGCAAAGTGGATAGTGAGAGAGAGACAGAGAGAAAGGTCTTCCTTTTGCCGTTGGTTCACCCTCCAATGGCCGGCGCACCGCGCCGATCCGATGGCAGGAGCCAGGTGCTTCTCCTGGTCTCCCATGGGGTGCAGGGCCCAAGCACTTGGGCCATCCTCCACTGCACTCCCTGGCCACAGCAGAGAGCTGGCCTGGAAGAGGGGCAACCGGGACAGGATCTGTGCCCCGACCGGGACTAGAACCTGGTGTGCCGGCGCCGCAAGGCGGAGGATTAGCCTAGTGAGCTGCGGCGCCAGCTGTATGCCATATTTTCATAAAATATGAATTTTTCTTCTATGGCTGTGAGAGTATTAGACCAATATTATTGTGTCTTCTTCCTTAATTTATTGTACTGACTCACCTGCAGTTAATTCTTTCTGCCTTCTTCATTTCTGCAATTTCTGTCCCCTTCGATGTTCTGTTCTTGTCATTAGAGGATTTGAAAATTATATTTTTACACCCAATAATCATTTGTCTGTACTCAATAACTTTCCATGTATACCAGTATTCTCAAATTAAATTAATCTTTCTCATACAAAAATACTAATTTAAAGAATCTGTATTTCTAAGGACAATGAGCATTGTCTTCTGATTTGGTTTATGTTGGACTTAGTAAATATACTTGCCATTCACTGTACTTTTTGTTTATGGGAAGGGAGATTTTAACGGAATCAGAATCCATAGGGAATGACTTCATTTCCCTAACACACATATTGAAATATTACGAGATTGACACATTATTAGGAAAGAGTTGGCTAATGTACATATGATACACATGAGGAAAACATTCTCTTGGGGGGAAATTGATGGAGATACTGGCCAGTTGTAAGAGAGTTTCAAAGTTATTACAGCATGTTGGACGGCTAGAGTGGCCTCTATCAGGGCCACATGCCAAGAAAAGATCATGCAACTGCTGAAGTAAAATTCAGCAAAAGAATGGAAAGAAATGTTTTTCTGCTGAGGACTGAGGCAGGTAGGGGAGGGAAGTGTATTTCTGAGACTACAGCACCCCTGAGACCCAAACTCTTCCTGACTCCAGCTTCCTGACTTTGCAGACTTATGCCTTTTTGGAATTACTGCACTGTAATGCTGAAATCAATTTTATAAATAACCATATGAGAAAGAAATCATTCCTTGCTCAAGAGGAGCTACTGTGATCCCTATTAAGGAACCTGTCCCAGGGGTGATGGCAGCACTGGAATAAGAGACACAGCCTGAATGGTGGAGCCTTGGTCCTCAGAACTCCACCAGGTAGCATCACTGTATTATACTATCAGCTGCAGCACAGAAGAGAACCATCAGTTAGGAAGGACCAGGGCTTTTTGTTTGTTTTTAAATTTTATAACTCTTGGTCTTCTCTGCCAGTAATAATAGTGTACTCACAGCTCTGACTTCAGGAACAGGGAGCAGCTGGAGGAGAGGTGACAGAGTTCTCCAGTGTTCACTGGCTAGACAAATAGAATCAAGCAAGCTCTTTGAGGTTTGTGCTTATTATTTAAAATTCTTCCCCCTCCTGTCTTTCTCTCTCTCCTTGATGTCGCCATCTTCTTTTTTTGAGATTTATTTATTTATTTAAAAGGCAGAAAGTTACTGAGAGGCAGAGGCAGAGAGAGAGAGAAGGAGCCAGGAGCTTCTTCCAGATCTCCCACATGAGTGCAGGGGCTCAAGGGATTGGGCCATACTCTACTGCTTTCCCAGGCCATATCAGAGACCTGGATGGGAGGTAGAGCAGCCGGGACTCGAACCGGCACACATATGGGACACCGGTACTGCAGGTGTTGGCTTTACCCGCCAAACCACAGCGCCAGCCCCTTCAGGTCTTCTTTTCCTGCTCTTCTGCTTTCCCTCCAGTTTGTGATTTATTTTTGCCTCTCAAAAAATAATCCTAAGAGATTCACTACATTATTATGCAATAATTTCATAATTTTTGAATTTTTTCTATATGTACTTGAATCTTCAATATATTATGTCTAAAAGATTAAATAAAGTATTAAATTTTGCTAATCCATTATAAACCAACTTGCTTTAGTCAACATTGTTTTTTTGGAATTCTGTGGTGTTGATATATATGTCGTGTGTTCATTTGAATTATGACTTAACATGGCTATATTAAACCATATCTATCTATCTATCTATCTAATTATCTATCCAAATAAATAAATAAACCCACTCATATGTGTGAATATATTAATATTTTATAATTTATAGGGTTTGCAAATTTCATCCATTGTGTTATATTTTTTATATTTAAAATAATTTTCAAGCTGCACATTTGAATAAAGTTCTGGTTATTCTTTTTCTGGATGGTTTTCACTTCTTATATCTTTTCAAATAAATATCCCCGACTGTAAAGTCATAAAGGTATTTCCCTATTTTCTCTTACCATTGTTTTTCAGGTTTCGAGAAACAGTTTTCCTTAGTGTTATTGCAGCTGGAAATGATGTTTGCTTATGATTGTATGCAGAGATCTAATTTTATTTTTTTCATATGAGTAATTAATTTTCCCAGTATGTTCATTGATTAAGCCACATTCTCTCACGATGCGTAAAGCCATCTTTTATACCACTGTTTACGATGTATCTGAGACTCATGGATAGGATCATTATTTTATTTTATTGACAGCTGAAACCACACTACTATAAATGCGTTTAGCATTCCACTAATGCAGCCTTTACAACCCTTAGAGTTATCCCAGATTTTTATTTTCTCAGTTCTTGGTTGTGCTAGTCATAAGTTTGTTTCAGTGGAGTGGAAATGTAAGCTCTTTATTTTGGACTATGAGTTTGACAGTCAAGTTCTATGAAAAAACCTAGGACTTTTATTAGAATTCCACAATAATTATAAATTTATGGAGGCGATGAATCACATAAGATACTGCGTTTTTTTCAATCTATGAAGATTCTTTGCATGGATCTCAATCACAGGTATTTTTGAAAACATCAAGATGGGAGAGGAATGTGGTTTATTTTCTTGGGGTTGAGGTTTGCTAGTAAAGCTGTATGACCATCAGTGATGGTGCCATAATGGGCAATCGAGCACTGAGCGCTGGGTTTGACTACATGACTTCAAGTCCCCTCTAAGCTTAGAGTTCTAGGTAGCAAAACTAGTCATGCAAACTGCTGTTAGAATGATGTTTCTGTCCCTTCCTAATTGTGAAACTTTAGAGAAACTGTTGAATTTTTGTGAGCTTCATCTATTACTTATGAGTTGGATCTGATTCCATTTATTTCAACTTACGTTGGAAGAACAAACAAGCACCAAAATGGCACTTGTTCTTCAGTTGCTCAGGATTTCAGTTCCCTTTTCTATCTTTGTAACAAATTGCAATTTCCTTAGATACACATTTTTACTATGAACTGTAAGTCTCTGTATTGTCTTTGGAGAGTAGATGCTCATCATAGAGTATCTTCCTGTGGAACAGATGTCTTTCTACTTTTTACTTGTAGAACATTTTATTTAGAGTAGCATTAAGCCGGTGATTATAAATGTAAAGTATGTTATCACAAAATATTAAAAGAAAAAAAAAGAAAGGAGGAGGAAGGGAGGGAGGGGGGAAGGCAGGAAAGTATCATTATATTCTTAGAATCATATCTATGAGATACATGAAAATTTTTTCTTTATATTAATAAATAAAAATGTAAAACAAATAAAACAGTCCTCATGTGTTTGTTGCCTAAAGTAAAAAGTAGAAATACATACTTATAAAAATGAATAATAATGATCATAAAAGTATTAGTGATCACCTTAAATCAATGTGATCAACTATCAGAATCATATCTCAAATTTTACATGGTTTCTAAATTATCAAGTCTTGATTAGTTTTAACTACTTCACAAGTCTTTTTTAGAGGTTGAAGAGCCATATTGCCAAGAAGCCCATGTTAAACCATTCCTGTAGAGCTCTTGCAAGAAGCTTCTGTCTTGTATATTCTATGTATTCAAAGTATGAGTAGAGGAAGATTCTGGGAAATGCGGTTCATCCTTTTGTATTAAGAATCACTCTCTATCAAAATATTTACAAGACCAGCTCAAATAAACAATTTAAAATCACTGCACATTACAAAAAAGACTCTTCCTGAGAAAATAACATAAATCACAAAGGGTAGAAAACTATAAATTTTAGGCTTATGACTAATGTAACAATCACTTCACCTATGAGACTTATTTTTATGAAATACATGAATAGTTATTTTAGTCACATCATTCAGTCAACCCCAGTTTATTATTTTATTCAATATTTGTAGATTTTTAAGGTGACAAGAACATCATAAATTATATGGTTGAATTATATAACTTTAAGGTCACAACACAAATGGAGTAGAATTGATAATACAATAAAATTTTGTCATGGGTAGTTCAGTAACATGTACTGCATTCTTACCTCTCTAGGATAAAAAAAAAAAGGTAATACTATGGGAAATATATATTTAATAAAACTCTGAAAATACATTATATTAAAATTAGGATACTAAGTTATACATGTGGATTTAAAATTCCTGAGATTTAGCTACAGAATTCACTCTGATTTCTCAACATTTTACCTATATTGTTAAATATTTTACAACTTCAATAGGTACATGCAGTTTATCTTCTATGAATCAAGCTTATTGCCTTTTCCAAAAATTTGTTTTTACTGCTTTTGTTATGCTCTCTTTCTCCATATTGATATATTTATGTATTTATATACTTATTTGTAGAAAAAGATTAATATTTTTACACCAAAATTGTAAATCAATTTCCCAATTATTGCTCAGAGTCAGCTTATTGCATTACACTATATCTGAGGTTACTGTTATTGAAACATCTTAAATGAGATGGAACACTTTTTTTTCTGATTTCCTTTCTGGTGCCCCTTTTTTGTTTTCTAACTAAAAGTGGCTTTTTGTACTAAAATTCATTCTTTCTCTTTTTAGACAGAGAGATGAAATATGCAAGAATGACATGAGTCCTGATTGTAGCTATGTGGGATATACAGGAAAAACAAATAGAAATTGGCTTTTCTATAGATGAACTCACTCTCTTCCATTTTCCCCATTGGAAGAGAGAAGAATAAGGGAAGAAAACCAAATCAAAACATTTACCCCAAAGCAAATAATTTTATTCCAATTTTCCCATCCCTCCAAAGAATGCCTTTCTCCAAACTTCTCGTCCTTGCTTTTCTCACTCAGAAAACAAGACTACACAGAACTCAAAAAGAAAAAAAAAAAAAAAAGCCAAGTAGATCAACCATTTAATAAAAATGATTTTATTTTAAGTTCATTGTTATCACTCTTACTGTTTTGTTGCACGTAAATTCACGGTGGAAGCCAGGCAATTTCATGGTGTATAAACTGTATATAAACTGTGCAAATGTCCCCAAGGGCTTCTTGTTAAACTTGGGATAAAATCCAAACATCTCACGGTGACTGCAAGGCCCTCCGGGTTGTAACCGGACCTTTTCTGTCCTTTTCCCATGCACTCTCCTTACGTCCAGCACAAAGTTGAGCACAAAAATCTCTTTTCTTCCCTGGCTGTGCTTTGCTATGTTCTTGCCTTCAGAACACTTCTGCCCTTTTGTCCAGAACACAGCATCAACAGATTTTCACAATGCTGCCTCCCACAGATCAAATGTACTCCCCATCTAAAATTTCAGTTCCATCCAGAGATTTTCACATTATGTATTTCATATTATTTAATCACTTTTTGAAAGACAGTATTTGATTTTTACTTGCTGATTTCTGTTCAACCCAGTGGAATTTAGGTACCATGACAGCAGGCCACTTGCTGGGTTTCCTCTCTTTAAATGTAATATCTAGGTGAATTATCTATAGGTTCTGGTTAAAACTGTCTGAATGCAGGAGGCCACCACAGTTTGAGTCCTGGCTATTCTACTTTTGATCCATCTCACTGGTAATGCACCTGGGAAAGCAGCAGGTGCTTGGGCTCCTGTACCCTCATGGGAAACCTGGAAGAAGCACCTGACTCCTGGCTTCAGCCAGGCGCGGCCCCTGCTGTTGGGGCCATTTGAAAATGAACCCAATGGAAGATCTCTCTCTCTCTCTCTCTCTCCCTTTTTGTCTGTCTCTTCCTTTTCTATAATTCTGACTTTCAAATAAATGAATAAAACTTTAAAATGAAATTTAATGAACACCTGCTTTTACTATAAATGCATCTTTTAAATTTATTACTTATGAATGTCACTAATAAAATTATTCATTATAACTGTTATATGTTCTTAGTTAAATTTTTACTCCATTTCTTCTATAAATACTGTATTTATTATCAAAATTTGGTGAAAAATAGAAAAATTGAATGTTTTTCTGGTTTATGTTATTTTTATTATGATTCATTTTTTCTTCTCTATATTTTTCTGTTATGTGTCTATTATTATTTTTTTTTATTTTTTGACAGGCAGAGTTAGACAGTGAGAGAGAGAGACAGAGAGAGTTATAGACAGTGAGAGAGAGAGAGAGAAAGGTCTTCCTTCCATTGGTTCACGCCCCTAATGGCCGCCACTGCTGGAGCTGCGCCGATCTGAAGCCAGGAGCCAGGTGCTCTTCCTGGTCTGGATTTCAAAGTATTCTGGCACCAAAATAAACTTATTTTGTTTGTAAAGGGAAAGATGGAAAAAGACAAAGACAAAAAGAGATATGTTGATTCACTCTACACATGCCCACAATGGTGAGGGCAGTGCCAGGCCAAAACTAGTAGCCTGGAACTCAGTTTGGGTCTCCCATCTGGGTGATAGAGATCCAATTACTTGAGCCATCAACGACTGCCTCCTAGGATGCACATCAGAAGGAAGTTGGATCAGAAGCAGAGGAGTCTGGAAAAAACCAGGCACTCCAGTATGGGATGTAGGCATCCTAAACAGTGACTTAAGCTGCTGCACCAAACACTGGCCCCTAAACATGTCTTTTCAATCTGTTTCCCACAAACTTGTTGAAGTGCCCTCACATACTACACCAAAATTGATTTTATTTTGGTTATTTATGCATCCACTGAGTTATATTGCTTACATAATAATATACTTTTCTTTCCTCACTTTTGGATATTTGCCATGAATTCATGATTATATGATAATAATATACACATCACTGCTTTCAAGAACAATGGTATGTATGTGTATATATATTTACATATGAAGTGAATATGGCAAAATGTTAAAATATGTTAAATCCATGTGTACTCATTGAACTTCTTATACTTTTCTTTTTGATTTTAAACATTTAAAAATAAATATGAAAACTGCAAAATAAAATATATTCTTCCTAACTCCAAAAATAGAAGACAAATTTAAATATGATTTAAAGGCAAAAATTTTTTAAAAACTATTACTTGTTTGAAAGGAAGAGTTACAGAGAGAGAAGGAGAGACAGAGAATCTTCTATCTACTGGTTCACTGCTCAAATGGCTGCAAGGGTTCAGGCAGAGCTAGGCTGAAGCCAGAACCTGGAACTCTACCTGTGTCTCCCATGTGGGTGGCAGGGCCTCAAGTACTTGGGTCATCTTCCATTACCTTCTCAGGCACATTAGCGGGGAACTGGATAAGAAGTGGAGCAGCTGGGACTTGAACCAGCACTTATCTAGGATGTAGCAATACAGGCGTGACCTGTTGAGCCTCAAAACCTGCCCCAAAGATGTTTAAATGTATTTCAAGTTATTTTAGCTCTCAAATGGTACAATTCTTTTTTTTTACCACTTTGTGTTTTTTATTTAATTACTAGTATGTACATTCTTTTCTTTTTTAAAATTTTTATTAATATAAAGAGGACAGACTTCATATATTTCATAAATATAGTTCTAAGAAAATAACTTCCCTCCTCTCCCCATTCCTTCCTCCCTCAAAACCCCCTCCTTCCTTCCTTTCTTTTTTCTCTTTAATATTATCGATAACATAGTCTCAATTTACTTTCTAATCACAGGCTTAATGCACCACTAACCATAATGTTCAACAAGTAAAAAATAGAAAGGTCAGTGTTATGAAATATACCCTTAGAATATTTTTCAAAATAGTCACTTAATGGTATTTCTTTAAAAATATTTATAACTTATGTCTGATTTCTTATTACACTAGTAAGTTCTCAGTTAATAGTAATTGTAGCCAATACTTACAAAATAAAAATAATAAAATGTTACCAATGCTGGTGTGAAATAAAAAGAAATTTAAATGATTAGTAAAATGTCTTTATGGTGCCTGTAGTCCTTAAATATGAAAAGATTTTGAAGACAAGGTTGGAAGAGATATTTGACTTGCCGGGTAGCTTGGTAGGAAACCAAGTGAAGAGAAAGGGCACAGAATGTATGGAAACGTGCAGGTCAATGAGTCTAAAGAGAAGAACAGTGAGAATAAAGGTAATGGAAGTGGTGAGGAAAGGCTGGGTGGAGGGGATGATGATAAAAACCTGGTGCATATCCTTGAAGACCAGTGTTTCAATAAAATACAATTCACTTGTCCTGCCTAAGGAAGGAAAATGTAGATGACTCTAAAGAGGTCATTTGGCCAACAGGACTCCAGAGAGAGCCCAAGTCAACCTTCTAAGTGTCAAGCACACAAAGATAATTAAAAATATATCATTTACTAACAAGTGGGTTTACAAAAAGCCAACACAAAAAAACTGAGTTATACATAATTGAATATGCAGTTTTATTTTCCAGGCTACATCTTTGTTAAAAGATTGATGTAGTTACATGCAATATGCAGTAAAAATATGGAATATAAATTGCTATTAAAAATTGGTGTCCTTGGGATATACAAAGGTTGACCTCCCTCACCCCACCTCCAACAAGAAAGGATATGAGCACATCTCAAATGTAGCCCAGCTGGCTTTTCCCAGACAACTGCAGCCTTGAGTTCTCCAAGGTGCTTGATTTCTAGCTCATCGATCCTAATTATTTCTCTTCCCCACTCAGGGTTAAATATACCTTAATGGATCTTAAATCTGCCCGACAAAAAGGCTCCTCTTACTCATGACATACAATTATTAATTAATGAGGGTCGGCTTCATCAGAGGAGTGCAGCTGATATGTGTAATAAGGGAAATCGTTGCAGACTGAATTATGTACTATAGAACAGGAAAGATTACATTTTATTAGAATCATCAAAATTTCCTGTTTCCAAACTAATTAGGTTAACTCTTTCTGTAGTTTAAACAAATTGTGTTTATGTCTTCAGGTTGCTGCAATTTCCTTCCAGCAAATAAAATGCCTGTGCCTTTTCATTAAGTGCAACAAGCTTCCTTCCTACAACAGTTAAATTCTATTCTGGCATCAAAGTTTCTCCTTTTCACTATTTGGTGGGGGTCAAGCAGAGTGTGCATAGTTAATCTTTAGAATTTAAGCCAGTATTGGCAGCCCACAGTGACCAGGAGTCTAACAGAGAAATCCCTGTAGGACTCATTGCTTTTTCCCAACCAAAGAAAAATGTTTTATGACAGAGTGACAATTAACTTAAGCCTTCTTATTCTCTTTTGGGACGTTCTTTCCACCTGAGCAGATTCTGGTTATCTAATATTATTTGAGATTTTGATTCTGGAATGTTCTTCTCTTGAGACTATTCTTTTGAAGTTTGAGATCTTATTAAAACAAAGGATGTCTGATGACCTTAACTTCAACCAACTGAACTGTATCACAGACCAGATGTGCAGAGTCTCTTGGAGAAAAGATCTGTTTGAAAAATATAGCAAAAACAAAACAAAATGACAATGCTTCAAGCTTACTATACTAACTTGTTTCCATTGGGGATATCACAGTTGTCAGAATGCATTCTTAATGTGAATATACAACATAGGCTTCCTTGCCCAACCACTGGACTAGCCATGTATGATTAAGATTCTCACACTGAGTTTCCCTTTAGAGATAATTAGAGAGATGTTTACTTCTTCTAGCTATCCTAGACCCTACGTTTGGGTTCTGGCCAACAGATACTAAGGCCTGGAGCACCCCGAGAGACCAAAACATTCATTGACGTTCACCATTTGCTTCTTCACCAAATTACTGCCTGTTGAACTAGAAGACCACTATTCAGAGACTTTCTAGTCTGCATAATATGCTTTGTGTGGCAGCTTCTACATATGCTGTGTGTACGACAACTTGGAAATCACATGTTGATAATTTTGATGTGATAGCACCAAGTGGCACCTCCTAACTTCCTGCAAACAGAAATACACCCTTATAGTTTAAAATAAACTTTGGTGCATTGTTAAATCAGAGTACAACAGCTTTCTTTTACTAGCCTAACTGCCTTTGTCAGTTTCTATAACTCTCTAACTGGAAGATCTCATCTGTGACAGTTCTCTCTGCCTTTTCTTTGCCCCCTTGCTCCTTTGTTTTACCCCTGCTGACTGGGCCAGTGGCTACCGTTTTCACTTGTCCACTGCTGGGGCCTGAGGCTCTATGATCTAACACTCAGGAAGAAACAATCCAAGGATGTGAAGTTCCCATAATGCTTTGTAGTCACATACTTAGCTTTGTTCTTCAGTTTCCACTTCTGTCTCTCTCCTCCATTTTCCTTTTCACCCAAGGAATCCAGATGACTGATTTCTTAAAGATACAACAGAAATGGGTGTGGTTGGGGAGAATTGTTCTAGTTTAGTATTTTTAAAATGTTGCTTAAGAGCCTGGAGAAGTTTTATAAGATTATGACAATAGTTATCAATTTGAAAATATTGAGTTGGTTAATGTGCATTTCTAAAGTGCAGTAAGTCTTTCTGGCTAAGCATACATTTTATTAATAGAATATTGATAAAAACTCAGGCAAGATTATTTATATAAATAAAGAAAATAATTATAAATGCAGCATACAAAAACCATAAGACCATTTTAGAAAACTTTGTTTACTTAAATTCTAATCCCCCTTGGCTGCCAAGTATTAGATATGTGTGTGTGTGTCCATCTTCAAAGTATTTTTCTCCCCTCTCCTATTTCCCAAAGGATTTGATGTCAAGAACCAAGGTCGACACTCTTAGTTGATTCAGAATATGTTTCAGGATTCTTGTGTTATGGATTTCAAGCAAATTAACATTATTGCATTTCAGCTGATTGGAATAAATGCCAAAATGAAAATAAATTGGTGGTCATCCTACAAAACAAAATAGTTAATGGGTTTCAATTCTTTGGAAAACTGGATATAATTCTTCAAGACTGGACCTAACTCGTATGAGAAATGAAATTAACTGTAGTTCTAACTTCTCCCTTTTCATTTATCTTTAGGGTTTATTCTTATCATAACCCCTGAGTCTATCTAGCTAATGGCAAATTCAAGTTGTTTCCTGGGTGAAAAAGACCTTCCTTGGGGTGAGTGTTATGGCACAATAGAGCAGGTAAACCACTACTTTTTATATTGGGGTGCCTGGGTTTGCTTGAGTTTTGCCTCTGCCACCCATGTAGGAGACCTGGAAGTAGTTCCAGGCTCTTGGCTTCAGGAAGCCCAGTTCCAGATTTTGTGGGCATTTGAGAAGTGAAGCAGAGGATAAAATATATCTCTCTTTCTCTCTCTGTCTCCATCTCTCTCTCACGTTCAAATAAGTTAAAATAATAAAAAGAACTAAAGAAAGACATTTATTTTGTCATATAGTATAAGCTTTTCCACTGCCATTCCTATCATATTCTTAGTGACATGTCAATGTCTATTTGAAGACCTATTTATGGAAGCTAATATATATATATAATGTTAGCATGAAAGCAAGCAAGCAAACAACAACAACAAAATTTCTCCATTTGCAGATGCTCCACGGAGTCTGCAACTACCAGATCAAGTTTGAAGGGTTGACTTATTCTAATACCAGTGTTTAAACTCAGAGGTGGTCTTGCTGTATGATAAGTAAAGCATTAGAATTCTTTTTTTGGCACATTTGCAACCTTGTGCAAATTCAGTTTTTTTTTCCAAATAAATAAAATTATGTGTAAGGACTGCCTCAGTTTTACAGTAACATACAGAAATTTTCCAGGTAGTTTTCATATACCAGACATTTGAAAAATGTTTAACTTTAAATTGCCATTAATAATAACATTCAAGATAGGTTAATACTTTCAAGAAACATGTTCATTATAACAGAGTCTTATCCAATGTAATTCTGAATGAATGGTTGTGGTCAGTACTCCAGACATCCTGCATGTTTCTTAGAAATATATTAGACAAAGGAGAAATTTTGTTATTCTCAATAGCAGCATGGAGAGAGATTTCAAAATTAAATGTGCTTATGAGAGACAAAAAAAATTTGACTTGGCTTAAGAGTTCCTTTACTGCTACTTGTAACAGGTAAAGAATTGTACACATAACCCACTATTTGTATCAACAAGCTATTAGAATGACTAATCCTAACAAGTACTCACTTCATTGTATGTAGAATAATATTATTCTCTTTCCTCCCCTTAACTTTGATTTCATATGTACAAGGTCTTTGGTCAATAAGCCACAGCTTATTACTGAAATCTCTTGGGAAAACTTTTCTACGCTTACTGCTTAATTATTCCTGTCCTGATTGTGGTAGGTGTGAGAAAAAAGGTACACAAGAGAGCAGGAGAAATTTTTCACTTCAATGCAAAGGGACCTTCATAAAATTAACTTTTGTCTACTCATGTTAATTAAATGTGTTGGTTGAATCAACTGAGACAAAATACTAGAAATGATTTTCCTTGGATGTTCTTAAATTTTCTTTTTTCAAAAATATAAAATGTGTTTCGGCTCTTGGTAATATATTATAGAAGCTGTTTGGATACATTACCTGATGCATGAATGGAGTTAGATGCTGAATTCTGGTAAAATGTTGAGCTTGGCTATTTCTGCATTATCAGTAACATTGTACTTTGCGCTTGTACAGCTCTTTAACTTACCATCGTTTATCCTGTTAAAAGTTTCAACTGCTAAGGTATTCGTTCACTCAAAAAATATTTCTTGATTTCCTAGTATTTGACAGATTCTCTCTCTAGCACTTGTGATATGACAGTGACAAAGGAAACCAACATTCATATTAAAAAAGTTACCATTCTCATGGGTGATAGGACAAGCAAAAGGAAGGCGAGAAAAGCAGGAGAGCAGGGAGAGGGAGTTAAGTGGAAAGCTGTCTTCATGCAGAATAGTTTTGGACAACTATATATTGACATAAAGACAAAAATATATGTCACACTTGATATTTTAAAACAATATGGGACAGCCATTGTGGCGTAGAGGGTGAAGTTGCCATTTGGCATGCTCACATCCAAAATCGAATTGCCAGCTTAAGTCCTGGATGTCCTGCTTCTGATCTAAATTCCTGCTAACGCACCTGGCAAGCAGCAAATGATGTGGCTGATAGGCCTGGATGGAATTCCTGGCTCCTGGATTTGACCTAGACCAGCCCTGACTGTTGTGAGTATTTTGCATTTTGGATTTTGAGGGGTGAATCAGAAGATGGAACATCTCTCTTTGTCTCTCTGTCACTTTCTCTTTCTCATTCTTTCTCTCCCTGCCTTTCAAGCAGATGAAAATAAATAAATATATAAAAAGAAATGTTGAACATAACTTTATATGCAGCCATTGAAGCAAGTGATTATACAAAATTTGTGAGAAAGAAAACATCAACAACAGGGCAGCTTGGTTTGGAAAGGAATAAACGCATTATATTGTCATCTGTGTAACTGTGCTTTGAATTGGAAATTGCAATAAACGTAAAATCCTAGTAAATTATAAATTAAACGTGAGTTAGGCTATTAAGGAAACTCATGCAAGCTGTTCCTAGCTTCATAAATCACTGCTTTGGAATTGTGAATAGAATAACTGAGCAGTGCTTATTGATTTAAAATCAGAGCTGGGTTTTAACATGCAAGCCTAAGATAATGAAAGATAAAAGGTAGTTTCCCCGAAACAATGTTTCTCAGTAAGAACTGCTCAGGGTGCACAGGCCATTTCCCTAGAGATTCTTTTCACACCATCCTATGAGCTGATTCCCAGACATTGCTCTCTCTCACCAGTGCCCCTTTTTTTGGACCATTAAGTGCTCAGCTTTATGGTTCTCCTACTGTCTCTTCACAACACATACACGAACACATGAACAGACATACACGCATCATCTTCTCTTCTGAAGATAACTAATCAAGACTTTCACATAGTTTCCTAACAGAAAAAAAGCTTTGCCTCTGTTTTTTCAATAATATATTTTTTAAAAGATTTAAATTATCATCTACAGGGTCAAGTAAATCTCTATTACTATTCTAATTGTCTTTTTCATAGAAATAGAAAAAAAATTTTTATGTATGGAAGCACAAAAACCCAAATGCCAAAGGCAATCTTGAGAAAGAACAACACAGTTGGAGTTATCTCCTTTCCTGATTTTAAATTATATTTCTCTTTGTCTTTTTAAATATTTATTTATTTATTTGAAAGTTAGAGAGTTACACAGAGAGAGTAGAATAGTGTTCAAGTTTATAAATAAGGAAATCCTGCCATAAGTGACAACATATATAAATATGGAGGACATTATGTCAAGAAATCTAAGCAAGATACAGAATGGAAAATACTTTATGATCTCAATTGTATGTGGAATCTAAAAAAAAAAATAAAAATATAGATGCACGGTGTAAAATATTGGTTACCAGAATCAGGGGATGGAGAAATGAAGAGATGTTCCTTAAAGAGTAGAAAAATTTTTTTAAGTTGGATGAATGAGTTCTAGAGATCACAAGTGCAGCATGGGGACTATAGTTACTAATGCTCTATTGTACACTATTGTATAGTTATTGTAGAGCTTTAGTTAATGCTCTATTGTACACTAGAAACTTTGCAAAAAAATGGATCTAAAGGCAGATGTTTTGTTCAACAGTTAAGCTGTCATCTGGGGCAGCTGCATCCCGTATCAGAGTGCCTGGTTTGATACTTGGCTTTTCCACTTCCTGTTAATTTTCCTGCTAATTCCCTGGGAGGCAGCAGATGAAGATTCAAGTACTCAATCCTCTACCATTCATCTGCGGGACTTTGTTGAGTTTAGGGCTCTTAGCTTTAGACTGACTCAGCCCTGGATGTTGTGGGTATTTGGGTATTACACTAGCAGATGGAAGATCTCTTTGTCTGTCTCTCTGCTTTCAAATAAAAAAAGTCAAAGCTACATAAATGCATCCATACATAAATACCTAAGATTTTTAATTTTTAACATAAAAGTGGTAACTATGTGAAACTTAACTATAGCTTTCAGGTCACTAAACATATGTATATATAGACAACATTGGGGAAACTCTGCAAGATATTGGAATAGGCAAACATTTCTTGGAAAAGAACCCAGAAGCACAGGCAATGAAATCCAAAATAGACAAATGGGCTAAGAAGTTTTGTACTACAAGGGAAACACTCAGCCAAGTGAATAGGCAACCTATGAGTTGGAGAAAATATTTTTTAAAAGATTTTATTTATTTTCCCTTGAGAGGTAGAGTTACAGATACAGAGAGGGAGAGACAGAGAAAAGTCTTACATCAGCTGGTTGACTCCCCAAATCTTTACAACTGTCAGAGTTGGGCTGATCCAAAGCTAGGAGCCAGGAGCATTTTCCAGGTCTCCCACAGGGTTGCAGGGACCTGCACTTGGGCCGTCTTGTACTGCTTTCCTAGGCCATAGCAGAGAGCTGGATCAGAAGAGGAGCAGCTGGATATGAACTGGCAGCCATGTGGGATGTAGGCACCGCAGGTGAGTGCTAAGGCTACTAGGCCACAGCGCTGACCCCAGGAGAAAATATATACAAACTATGAGACTGATAAAGGATTAATATCCAGATTTATCAAGAGCTCAAGAAACTCAGTGACAACAAAACGATTTAGTTAAGAAGTGGGCAAAGGACTTGAAGAGGTATTTTTCAAAAGAGGAAATTCAAATGGCCAACAGGCACACACAAAATGCTCAGGATCACTAGCCATCAGGGAAATGCAAATGAAAACCACAATGAGGTTTCCCTTCACTCCAGTTAGGAAGACTCTCATATGGAAATCAACAAACAATAAATAGTGGTGAAGATATGGCTTAAATAGGTTCCCTAATCCACTGCTGGTGGGAATGTAAACTAGTACAGCCACTGTGGAAGACAGTATGGGTACACCTCAGAAAGCTGAAAACACAAGCCGGCGCCGCGGCTCAGTAGGCTAATCCTCTGCCTTGCGGCACCAGCACACCGGGTTCTAGTCCCGATCGGGGCACCGATCCTGTCCCGGTTGCCCCTCTTCCAGACCAGCTCTCTGCTGTGGCCAGGGAGTGCAGTGGAGGATGGCCCAAGTCCTTGGGCCCTGCACCCCATGGGAGACCAGGAGAAGCACCTGGCTCCTGCCATGGGAACAGCACGATGCGCCGGCCGCAGCGCGCCTGCCGCGGCAGCCATTGGAGGGTGAACCAACGGCAAAAAGGAAGAGCTTTCTCTCTGTCTCCCTCTACTGTCCACTCTGCTTGTCAAAAAAAAAAAAAAAAAAAAGTTGAAAACAGATGTACCATTTGACCCAGCAATCCTATTCCTGGGGAATTTACCCAAGGGAAAT
This sequence comes from Lepus europaeus, assembly GCF_033115175.1. Classification (NCBI taxonomy): domain Eukaryota; kingdom Metazoa; phylum Chordata; class Mammalia; order Lagomorpha; family Leporidae; genus Lepus; species Lepus europaeus. Next base: position 136,178,661 of record NC_084827.1, read on the forward strand.
GAAATCAGCTATATATATATATATATATATATATATATATAGAGAGAGAGAGAGAGAGAGAGAGAGAGACGATGGAAGATGATGGAATAATACTCAGCCATAAAAAATACTGAAATCCTGTGTTTGCAACAAAATGAATGCAACTGGGAACAATTATACTTAGAGAGATATACCAGTCTCACTAAGACATATACTATATGTTTCCCTGATCTATCATAACCAATAGAGTACCACAAATATAATGTATAGAACTGAAATTGACTTTTTGATATTTGAAATTACAAATACAAATATCAGGATGGTAGTAGAGAGAAAAGATTAGTCACTATGAGGATACATGGGGGCTTAAAATGATGAGATTGGTACAAAATCTTGTGCTTTAGATATATATTTTATGAATATTATTTTAGACATTAAATTTATCAAAACCATAAGCTCTTGAAATAAAAAGCTATAGTAAAAAAGAGATATGATGTTAGTTTTGACAAAGATAAATTCATTTGTTACATATAATTGGTAAAAAAAAGTTTACATAAACTATTCCAAGAAGTCTCTAGGTAAGGAGCAAAGGAATTTTCCTTTGTTATATTGCTTTCTGTTCACTATGCCCTCCTTTTTCTGTTTTCCTTGTTTGGTTTTAATTTAAAAGAACAGAGATTTGAATATATTTCTAAGTGAGTTAAATGAATCAGTATAATGGAAAAAATGTAAACCTATTTTAGGAATTTATAAGAAGTGAAACTACAAGGTAGAAGAATCTAAGGCCTTTGAATAAGTTCACCAAGGGTGTAAATTTAAAAAATCTTGTATTTCATTAAACGACAGATATTTGAGGATTGTGTGAATGAATGACTTTGAGTAGCTGAAACAGCATTGTAAAGGACGATGCTGACATGACAATATAGAATAATATTTCCCAAGGCTATTTAAGAAGAGAGAAGATAGGAACAAAATTTTCATCCTTTTGTCACTACTTTGTTTCTTCAGTGTGTTTGATGGTGTTTATTTCAGTGCCACTAACTCATCTCTTCTTCTTCTTCTTTTTTTTTTTTTTTTTTTTTGACAGGCAGAGTGGATAGTGAGAGAGAGACAGACAGAGAGAAAAGTCTTCCTTTGCCATTGGTTCACCCTCCAATGGCCGCCGTGGCTGGCGCGCTGCAGCCGGTGCACTGCGTTGATCCGATGGTAGGAGCCAGGTGCTTCTCCAGGTCTCCCATGGGGTGCAGGGCCCAAGCACTTGGGCCATCCTCCACTGCACTCCCTGGCCACAGCAGAGAGCTGGCCTGGAAGAGGGGCAATCGGGACAGAATCCAGCGCCCCCACCGGGACTAGAACCCGGTGTGCCGGGGCCACAAGGCAGAGGATTAGCCTAGTGAGCCGCGGTGCCGGCCATTAAGTCATCTCTTCTTCAAATCCCTTTGTTGCATGTGCAGAAGAATCTATGCATCTCTATCTCTTATTTCCTTTGCATTGTCCTTTCTGTATAGCTATGTTCTCAGACATACTAATATACAAAAAAATTGTTTTTCATTGTTGGTCCAGTAGGTAGTACCTGTAGGGTAATTAGAAGATTTGATGTTGGAAGTTAATGGACCAAAATTTATCAAGAAAATTGTCAGGAAAAGGTTGATTAGGGACAAACAACCAAAAATTTCTGTCCCACAGCACAGAGAGCCCAAAAGGCTCTAGAAACCATGAAGATGATGTTAGGTCCTTAGAGTCCTAAGAATTTCCTGGAAGAGAAAGGTTGCAGAATTTAATGAGGTGAAATATATATTTCTTTACTCACTAGGATGTCAGAAAATACAATGTCTTTTTGTGATTACCATTGTGAATGGAGATTAAGAGAAAAGGGTTAAAATTCTACCCTAATTGCTAGACACATTCAAGCTTGAGAGATTTTTTGTATCCTAAACATCAGCCTATGAGTTATATCATAAATAAAGCATGATAATTTGAACTATCAAGCAAATACAATCATCTCTAGAAAATCAGAATCAAGGGATGTTGTTATCTGTATGGTTACACTCCTCTGCCAGTTACATTCTTTCCTGATAATAATATTACCTAATAATCACTGAATGTTTCCTTTCAGGTATGAATAATAAATCATTCATAGATAATCTTTCACAATTTAAAAAAGGTTTAAAACATACTTGCAGGAAACAAATTAATAAGTATATATTGTACCCACAAAATGAGATGAGGTATTGCTAGAAAAAAAGGAAAAACTGGTTTAATTATCTTTTGAAATTTGAGGCTTCTGGAAACATCTGACTTGGCTGGTGGACTATGAGTTGTACATGAACAGATCTCAACTAAAGCAAACCAAAGTCTTAGAAGTGGTGTCACACCTGCTTAGAGAGACTGCTTTCCTTAGGATCTAAATTTTGCAAATTCCCCAATAGAGCAGTCAAGTTCCCACAGACCATTCTTCATAGTGCTTGGTACATGCTACGGGGGGATTCATGCAGGAAGTGTTGGCATCACAGAAAACTATCAGGCCAACATGAGGATTGGGCTTCCAGCTGAATTGTGTTAAACACTGGGAGGCAGGCAAGGGGAACAGCTGGCAGCTGGTATGGCCACATGCTTCAAACCCCTGCCCTCCCACCATCTTTGCTCTTGAAGGATCTAAACAGTCCTCTTACATCTGGGACAGGATTTGCTATCCCAGCTCATTCGCCCCTGTCAGGGAAGAACACAAATATCAGCAGAGTTTTCCTTCCAGGGACAGCTCAAAGTTGTCAGGCAAAACTTGAAGGGAGTACAGACTATTAAAAAAAACCAACCATGCATTTTTCTGAGTGTGAGACACTCTTGTTCTACCAAAAGATAAGATCATAAACAGTGTATGTAAGAAATACGACCACAGCAAAATACTCATTTATTTTCCCAGTCTTAATAAGGTTCTTAATCTGAGAAAATTGGTTCCTTTTAAGGAGATTTGCTTGAACACTATCAGAACACTTCAGAAAGTTTATAAAGAATTTAATTAAAAGGTAAGTTTATTTTGATGCAAAAGATTTGAGATTCATGCATATGAGGGGCCTTTAAGAAGTTCATGAAATATGTGGATTATGAAAAAAATGCATAGATCATAAACATTTTTGTATTATATGAACATTTTAAATTTATTTTCCATGAACTTTTTAAAGTCACCTCATATTATACACCAATATGCTAATGTGAGTTATGGATATATAAGATTATTAGTCATATGACAAATTAGAATGTGTAAAATGCATTTTAATGTACATTTGAAAAGCATGCATAGCCTTAATTGCATCTGAGAAGATGCATTAAAATTAGTAATATATGCTGGAGGGCCTTAGCCTAATCGTTGAATATAATAACAATCAAATAAATGTTCTAATTTTAAAGAACCCAACTTTCATTATTCTGATGGATCTCAAACCTTATCACTATCATATTTCTCATATTGTTATCTTCTATATTCTATTTTTTAATTTAAAATCAATATTGCAGCACTGAACTTATTTCCAAAACACTAAAATGATGTCATTGGTGTGGGTCTAAGAATTATGCATTTTAAGAAATGTTTGTAGCATTTCTCACACTTAAGAGCTAAAGAAATGAACAATATTTGGTAATCTTTCAACTTTAATGTTATTCTTTTGTTCTCTTTATTATATATTACTATAGAAAACTGATGCATTTTACTATAAATAAAGAAAACACAGACTTCTTAATCATTCAGATTAAAATGCTTGAGTACATAGTCATATCCCATAATTTCTTTATCCAGTCTTCTGTTGATGGGCATTTAGGTTGACTCCATGTCTTAGCTATTGTGAATTAAGGTGCACTAAACATGGAGGTACAGACAGCTCTTTTATTTGCCAATTTAATTTCCTTTGGGTAAATTCCAAGGAGTGGGATGCCTGGGTCATGTGGTAGTGCTAAATTCAGGTTTCTGAGGAATCTCCAAACTGTATTCCATAGTGCCCTTACCAGTTTGCATTCGCACCCTTTTTCCCCACATCCTCACCAGCATCTGTTGCTAGTTGATTTCTGTATGTAAGCCATTCTAACCGGGGTGAGGTGAAACCTCATTGTGGGTTTTGATTTGCCTTTCCCTGATTGCTAGTGATCTTGAACATTTTTTCATGTGTCTGTTGGCCATTTGGATTTTCTCTTTTGAAAAATGTCTATTGAGGTCATTGGCCTGTCTCTTAAGTGGGTTGTTTGTTTTGTTGTTGTGGAGTACAGAAACTTCTCAATTTAATGTAATCCCAGTTGTTAATTTTGGCTTTGATTGCCTGTGTCTCTGGGGTTTTTCCAAGAAGTCTTTGCCTATGCCTATATCTTGCAGAATTTCTCCAATGTTCTCTAATAATCGGATGGTGTTGGGTCTTATATTTAGATCTTTAATCCATGTTGAGTGGATTTTTGTGTAAGGTGTAAGGTAGGGGTCTTGCTTCATGCTTCTGCATGTGGAAATCCAGTTTTCACAGTACAATTTATTGAATAGACTGCCCTTGCTCCAATAATTGGTTTTAGATTCTTGATCAAATATAAGTTGGCTGTAGATGTTTGGATTGATTTCTGGTGTTTCTATTCTGTTCCATTGTTCTATCCATCTGTTTCTGTACCAGTACCATGCTGTTTTGATTATAGCTGCCCTGTAGTATGTCCTGAAATCTGGTATTGTGATGCCTCCGGCTTTGTTTTTGTTGTACAAGATTGCTTTAGCTACTTGAGTTCTCCTTTGCCTCCATGTGAACTTCAGCATCATTTTTTCTAGATCTGAGAAGAATGTCTTTGGTATTTTGATTGGTATTGCATTGAATCTATAAATTGCTTTTGGGAGAATGGATATTTTGATGATATTAATTCTTCCAATTCATGAGAATGTAAGAATTTTCCATATTTTGGTATCCTCTTTTATTTCTTTCTTTAAGATTTTATAATTCTCATTGTAGAGATATTTGACGTCTTTGGTTAAGTTTATTCCAAGGTATTTGATTGTTTTTGTAGCTGTTGTGAATGGGATTGATTTTAGAAGTTCTTCCTCAGCTGTGGCATTGCCTGTGTATACAAAGGCTGTTGATTTTTGTGCATTGATTTTATATCCTGCTACTTTGCCAAACTCTTCTATGAGTTCCAATAGTCTCTTAGTAGAGTTCTTTGGATCCCCTAAATAAAGAATCATCTCATATGCAAAGAGGGATAGTTTGAGTTCTTCCTTCCCAATTTGTATCTCTTTAATTTCTTTTTCTTGCTTAATGGCTCTGGCTAAAACTTCCAGAACTATATTGAATAGCAGTGGTGAGAATGGGCATCCCTGTTTTGTACCAGATCTCAGTGGAAATGCTTCGAACTTTTCCCCATTCAATAGAATGCTGGCCATGGGTTTTTTCATCAATTGCTTTGATTGTATTCAGGAATGTTCTTTCTCTTCCCAATTTTCTTAGAGTTTTCATCATGAAAGGGTGTTTTAGTTTATCAAATGCTTTCTATGCATCTATTGGGATAACCATATGGTCTTTCTTCTACAGTCTGTTAATATGGTGTATCACATTGATTGATTTGTGAACTTGAACCATCCTTGCATGCCAAGGATAAATCCAACTTGGTGTGGGTGTATGATCTTTTTGATTTGTTGTTGCATTCTATTGGCCAGAATTTTATCAAGGATCTTTGCATCTATGTTTATCAGGGAAACTGCTCTGTAATTCTCTTTCAATGCTGCATATTCTTCAGGTTTAGGAATTAAGGTGACACTGACTTCATAGAATTTGGGATGATTCCCTCTTTTTCGATTGTTCTGAATAGTTTGAGAAGAATTGGAGTTAGTTCTTCTTTAAATGTCTGGTAGAATTCAGCAGTGAATCCATCCGATCCTGGTCTTTTCTTTGTTGGGAGGGCCTTTATTACTCATTCAATTTCTTACTCAGTTATGGGTTTGTTTGGGTTTTCTATATCTTCATGGTTCAATTTAGGTAGGTTGTATGCGTCCAGGAATCTCTCCATTTCTGATAGATTTCTCTGTTTGCTGGCATATAACTCTTTGTAGTCATTTCTGATGACTCTTTTTATTTCTGTGGTGTCTGTAAATTGAACATTTTTCTTGTAATTTCTAAAATTCTAATAAAATTATCATATAAACTATAAAAAAAACAAAAATAATGCTTGAGTTACAGTCATCATTCACTGACCATACATACACTGCAAATTAAGGACTAAATCCAGTGAATTCTACCTTTATAGTGCCTGTGGATTATCTGTAGATTATAAGAAGTGTGTTCCAGATAGAACAATGTTAATTGCAAATAATAAAAAAAGCAGCCAAAACTGGCCTAATAATATAGATGATTTGTTGTTAGCTTTTTTGCATCCAATTTACAGAGAAAGGGATTATATCAAGTTTCATGAGGTAGTTTGATCAATGTTCCTGTTCCATCTCAATTTGATTCTTTTTCTTTTTTCTCAAGCTGACTTCCTCTCATGGCTGGAAAATGGCTGTAGAAATTCCAGTGTCATTTACAGAAAATCACTCTCAAAAGGTGAGAGGTCTCAAGCTGTCATAGGGTTCACATCAATGTATTGTTCGATTTGACTAGAACAGTTTAAGTCATACTCCCATCTTTGAATAAGTCACTGCAGTGACAAAAATGGCATGCACTGATTAGCTGAGAAATGCATTTTTTATTTGTCTCATGCAACTTTGATGCTACCAATGCTTGGCCTATCATTGACAAGGCGTCCATTCTTGTGGGCTTTTGCTAAGTGATTAAGACACAAGTTAACAAATCTGATCTTATATAGTTATTCCTGGATTCTCTACCTTGAGAATCAGGTATTCCTGATTCCAGTTTCCTGATGATGCCAATTCCAGGAGGCAGTGTTGCTATTTCAAATCAATGGTCCCTATCACTCAGGTAGGAAAGTTGGATGTGTTTTTGGGTCTATTCTTTGACCTGGACTCTGTGGTCACCAGCAACAGATGGGATTACACGCTGTCTCTCTTTCTCTCTATCTCTCATTATCTCCTCCCCCTCCCCAATAAATCATAGATTTTTTTTAACTTTTATTTAATGAATATAAATTTCCAGTGTACAGCTTATGGATTACAATGGCTTCCCCCTCCCATAACTTCCCTCCCACCTGCAACCCTCCCCTCTCCCGCTCCCTCTCCCCTTCCATTTGCATCAAGATTCATTTTCAATTCTCTTTATATACAGAAGATCAATTTAGTATAAAGATTTCAACAGTTTGCACCCACATAGAAACACAAAGTGAAACATACTGTTTGAGTACTAGTTATAGCATTAAATCACAATGTACAGCACATTAAGGACAGAGATCCCACATGAGGAGCAAGTGCACAGTGGCTCCTGTTGTTGACCCAACAAATTGACACTCTAGTTTATGGCACCAGTAACCATCCTAGGCTGTCGTCATGAGTTGCCGAGGCTATGGAAGCCTTCCAAGTTTACCGACTCTGATCATATTTAGACAAGGTCATAAAAGACAGAGTGAGGATAGTAACCAATGATCCTAAGAGTGGCATTTACCAGGTTTGAACAATTATACAGCATTAAGTGGGGAAGAGGACCATCAGTACAAAATCATAGATTTTTAAATACTAAAAACAAAACTCTTATGTCTTTGTTTTAATTTGAGAAAACCCACACCACTTGTTCAGCTACTGCGCAAACAGCAAAAAAGGTATTGATATCCTTTACATCACCAGACAACTGTTATCAAAACTATGCACCACATTTCTTGCTGTGATATGAAGAACTTACTTACCATGAAGAACTATGAGCTGACACAATGAAAAGGTACTGATACTGGTATGGGAATGCTGTCCAACTCGTGTTTTTTTTTTTTTTTTTAAGTTAATCATCATTAAAGAAAGCAGAGACTGTGAATAGAGTGTTGTCCTAAGACAAAAGAATTTCAGTGATTGGGATCTTAATTTTTTTTTTCTTTTACCAAAAGTGGAAGACAAAACTTACTTTATCTTTATCAGTTGGAATGGATTCTAGGAAGGTAGTCACAAAGCTCATTCTAGCCCATTGATTACATAAGGATATGTAGCACATTTTACTAATTGTCTAAACTAGCTTCATGGAATACAAGAAATGAGAGAGAGAGAGAGAGAGAGAGAGAGAGAGAGAGAGAAATATGGTCAATCCCTCTTTACTGACTCATATTGAAAATTTTCTTTGAGATAAATTGGCAGTCCTTTAGACTTTTTGTGATTCACTCAATATTTAGCTTGATAATGAAAATATGTATTGTTTATAAAATGCTATTTTTTTTTGACAGGCAGAGTGGACAGTGAGAGAGACAGAGAGAAAGCTCTTCCTTTTGCCGTTGGTTCACCCTCCAATGGCTGCCGCGGTAGGCGCGCTGCAGCTGGCGCATCACGCTGATCGGATGGCAGGAGCCAGGTGCTTCTCCTGGTCTCCCATGGGGTGCAGGGCCCAAGGACTTGGGCCATCCTCCACTGCACTCCCTGGCCACAGCAGAGAGCTGGCCTGGAAGAGGGGCAACCGGGACAGGATCGGTGCCCCGACCGGGACTAGAACCCGGTGTGCCGGTGCCGCAAGGCGGAGGATTAGCCTAGTGAGCCACGGTGCCGGCCTATAAAATGCTAATTTTAACAGAAATAATATTGCAAATTTTAAAATTTGTTGTAGAACCTAGTTAAAATGCTGTAATATAGCTGTACTGCTTACTCAAGGCTGAATGTCATAGAGACAGTGTATGAGTATATCTATTATTTTCCACTATACATTAGTGTTTCTTTAAAGGATATAGATTTACACATTCTAAATTTCTAGAAATCTTATTTTGAAAACTTTTAGCAGCAGCAAGACAAATAACCAATATTTCACTTTAGTGTAATGTTGGAACTATAAACAATTCAAGGTTCTTGATGTGATGAGAAATATTAATCAATATCTAGCTTTTTTACCATTAATGGATCATAATAGAGATCAAATTTATTTCATTGTAAATGGAAAAGTAAACAAGCAGAACAAATGGATCATTATATTTGGTTACCAATACCATAAGCTATTGCATTTTTATGACTATAGTCTCAATATTAATCTCTGAAGGTGTTTTATGTATAGTTAGCCATGCTTGTTCCCTTGATTAAATCCATTTTCTTACAATGCAAATGTAATGCTTCAGTGTTAACCTTGATCTAACTTACATTTTTTTCAATGACTTTAATTAAGCTTTTCTAAATAAGTTCTCACAACATGACTGCTCACCCTGAATCTGGGAAGAGAAGCCTTCTAAAATCTGGGTATTTTAAATAGGAAAGGTGAATTCTAAATCAAATAAAAAATTGTTGAGAAATTTTAGGTTTTTTTCCTTAGATGGAGAGATATACAAAATACAAAAAATACCAAAATCAAAAAACAATGATTAACAAGGACTATTTTTTAATATTTCATATATATAGACATTTATTTTCTTGCTTCATGATATTTCTTATTGGAGTATGGTAGAATCATAACCCTTCTGCTCCTTCTGACCAAAAAAATGAACCATGGTCATTATGAGAAAGTATAGTTTTTTAACAAAACTTTATGACACCTTCTAAATCACAGAAGATAATCAAATCGCCTAAAATTTAATAAACCTTGTTTCTCCTACCTCTTTTCCAACTTTCAAAAAACTCCTTTTCAGTCAAGCTTCCTTCCCAAAGACCCAATTACAAATACCACTGTTTTAATTTCCAGTGGTTTTCTGTGTTATGTCAGAGAAGAACATATAAAAATGTTCAGTTAAGCTACCAGAAATTCATTCTGAAAAAGCAGTATGAAGAAAATATCAGGCTCAAGCTACTGATTGAGATGTGAAATTTCCAAGATATTGTATTCAATTTGAACAACATTCTACTTCAAGAATATGGATGTCATCATTAACAGATTAACATAGGTCCTAAGAATCTAAGTACATTTTAATTTTATAATGTACATGCCAGGCAGAAAATATTTTGAATTATTTTCTTACACCAAGGTGAAAAATTAAGGATTTTTAAACTATTCATCCAGGATAATTAAGTATGCAGGTATCCAAACACTAGTGGAGAGTCTGTTATACTTATCTACTTAGAAAAAGTCTCATTTGTAACCTTAGATATCAACATAATTGAGTTTCCTTTCATATATGTCACAGGTAATAATATATGATTTTAATCATAATATTATAAAAATAAGTTTTGCTTGTGACATTAGCAGCTGTTCAAAAAAATAAATAAAACAATGGGGAGTAAGTGTGTTTCATCCATTACTGACAAAGAAAAGGATGTTTATAGAAACATTTTAATCATTTAAATTGTTGATGTAGTTTGAAGGCAAAATGTCTCTCCCAAACATATGCTTTTCATTGTCTGCATCATATTTTTTTCATCTCAGTAGGGAATTAAACTTGAGCTGATATTACTATAATAACAGAAAGATTTACTGATATTCATTTCCCAATAAACAGATATTGACATCTACAGAGGTCAAAATATAAGGTACATGCAAGGTAATGCAAGCACTCTGCTAAGGGGGATCAGATTTTAAACAACTGATATGATAAAGAGCAATCTCTGTATTGGAAACATTTCTACTCTACTTTTTTGTGTATAGAACAAATCATGCTAATTTCCTTTATGGAATATAATCATGTTACAGGTCTAATCTTTACTTTATTGGGTTGTTTGAAAATTTATGATAAATACACACTGTTATCAATTGTAGTTTATTCCCAGGAAGACAAGACCATTTAAAAAATACTATAAAATATGAAAATTCCTTTGGTTTAACTTTATTTAAAATGCTGAAGGCAAACTTATTGTGAAAATGGCACACACATTTGGCATTGCCTGAAACAAAGTTTAAATCCTTTCATCATCAAAAGCATTTATGAAGAGTCTCCATGTGTGTAACTTTGGCAAGCTACTGCACAAAATGATTCAATTGAAAATCTGCTTTCAGCTACTAGTAGGATATCTGTGAATTAGTGTCACCTTTTAGCAATGCTGATCATCAAACAGAAGCCAATTATGAAGGCCTGGAGAGAAGCCACTAAAGCAGTGTTCACATGAAATCATCCAATCTCTTCCAAACTGGGCTGAATTACATGCAACAAAGCTCACCATGGTAGGGAAAGCAATACCTTTCTAAACTTTACAGTGTAATGTTTGACTATTGTAAAACATGAATAGAGATGATTTTCTTACCTGCTGCTATATAAAAAGATAATCTTTTAAGGCAAGAAGTATTTATATATATATATATATATATACACACACACACACACATATATATATATATATATATATATATTAATGAATCTTCATAGAAGGCCTGGCTGAAGAAGAGGAATAACTAGGATATTCCATATAAGAATAATCGAAATAAAAACCCATACCAGGAATTGATGCATTTGAGCTGGGGGAGAGAGAGAGAGAGAGAAAGAGGATGGATAGGAAGGGAAAGGGAAGAAAGGGGTGGGTAGGGGAGGGGAGTGGAGGGAAATGAATGATTTATTAAGGGATTTGCTTCAGTCAATTTAGGAGGGTGAAAGGGATTTATTATGGGAATTACCTCAGTCAATGAAGGAGGGTGGAAAGTCCAAAATATGCCTTCTGCAAGCTAGAAATCCAGATAATTTAGCCTGGCTCAGTCTAAGCCTGAAGACTTTAGAACCAAGCAAGTCAACTGTAAACCTTTCCCAGGACAAAAACCTGAGTTCAAGGGATTGCTGATGAGCTCGTGGTGTCCAAAAGCTGAAGAATCTGGAGTTGTGACATCCCAGGGAAGAAGAAGGTCCTCACAGCTCTGAAAGAGAGGGGAGCCCTTCCTCTGCCTAATTCATTCCAGGGGGTCCCAAATGCATTGGTTGGTGTCCACCCACATTTTAGGTTGATTTTCTCCCTTTGGTCCATTGATATGCATACCAATGTTATCTCACCCCAATTGTTGACTCATCTGAGGCAGTTTAATCATTCTGATTAAATGTCAGAAAACCTAAATTTCACTTTCAGCGTAAGAACTGGCTCAGTGACTACTGAAATAACTAGAATAATTAATGTTTTGCCAGCTATCTAGGTATTCCTTAATCCATTTAAGTTAACACTCATAATCCAACATCAAAAATCCATTCTTTGTCAGCTATATTCATCTCCTTAAACCACAAATAAACTTCTAACCAAATACAGACAATGATAAGAGGATAGACTTGCCTAGCACGGTACAGCTGTCCTGTATACTACCAAAAATACAGTAATCCTTTTTCAAATAGAATAAGTTAACCAACACCATAAGGAAAAAAAATCACACAAATTTCTTTGAGTAATGTTTGTGCTTCTGCTGATATCCCATAACAAATATTATAATGTAAAATTAAGAATATGTAATATTGATATAAGTCAACACATTTTATAATATAGAAAATGGGAAAATACAAATATAGTTGTTTTATATATATATATATATATATATATATATATTTATACATACAGACATTCTTATCAAAGTAGGGAGAAAATAATAGCCCTTACCCTGTAACTGGTCATGTTCTCACAGTCTCCTATAACCTGTACAACCTAACTCCCATTCATTTTGCCTGCATCAAGCACCACTGCTATTTATAATTCTTTACCTGGCGGAGTGATCCAAACTTTCATTCCTGAAATGCTCTGAACCATTCATAGAATTGAAACTCATAGTTTCAAACCAAGATGCGATTATTGTATCTTGATCATGAAATGTCCTGCCAGTTTGAGCTCTTTCACTAACATTTTGGGAAGATTAAAATAGATGTCACATACTGAACTTATATGCTTGTTTCCCTATGATGTTTTTTAACTAGTTTCTATATCCACTGAGTTTCCTTTAAACTTAAAGTTATATATAAAGTGTTTGTTAGATTTAGGCTGAGCACTGTGGGACTATTTTGTGATTCATGTTATACCAGATGAAGAGGTGTATACATTTTAATTGTTCTACTATTGGTGGTATACACACAAATTATTTAATTAAAATGATAGCAATCAGCTATTGGTATTGTATATATTATCTTGAAATTACAAGTCATTGGTGATATTTTGGCATCATGTTGTATCATGTTACCCAACTTTTTACTTTATGACTTTTACATCTCCCAATGATCTTTTCTTCAATTAATTATATTTTTGGAGGTTGAAAAATATTCATTTCTGATTTTTAAAAAATTTTTTTTATTTATTTATTTTTTGACAGGCAGAGTGGATAGTGAGAGAGAGACAGAGAGAAAGGTCTTCCTTTTGCCGTTGGTTCACCCTCCAATGGCCGCTGCGGCAGGCGCATCGCGCTGATCCGAAGCCAGGAGCCAGGTGCTTCTCCTGGTCTCCCATACGGGTGCAGGGCCCAAGCACTTGGGCCATCCTCCACTGCCTTCCTGGGCCATAGCAGAGAGCTGGCCTGGAAGAGGGGCAACCGGGATAGAATCCGGCTCCCTAACCAGGACTAGAACCTGGTGTGCCGGCGCCGCAAGGTGGAGGATTAGCCTATTAAGCCACGGCGCTGGCCCATTTCTGATTTATTACCCAATGTTATTCTGCAAAGAGTGAACAAAAATTTCACCTTAAAAGATAGACTAAATGTCTAATTTATTATTCTGCTGTCAATTTTTGGAGTAATGAAATGGTGTAAAAATCACCAGCTATGATTGAAATTTGTTTTCAATGATTCCTTAATATCTCTACAAACTTATGCATGTTAATCTATTCAGTGTGTTATAATCCATTGTAATCATCACTATTTTTAATATTGAAATTATGACAAATAGGTAGAATAAGTTTTTCTTCAAGTGTAGTCCTTTTGTCATTCATTACATTCATTCTTTTTTTTTTTTTTTAAATACTTCTGGGTTTTCTGGTACATTGAAATACCACAGAAAGACTCATTTTGTATTTTCCCTGCCTTGGAGTTAGAATCAGCCTTTTCTAAAATGAAGTCTGACTCTTTGTAGTCTTAAGTGATGCTCGATTTCTGTCACTAGCATACCACTGCTCTGGGGACCTTTCTTTGTGCAGACACACACATTTAATTGAATATTATATCGTTATTTAAAAATCAAATTTAAGATTAGTTTTTCTCTTAGCTTTTCCGATTTTTTTGTCATATGTAGAAATAGTGGTGGTAATAGTACTTCTTTGATTTATTCTATAATACACACAAAGTAGTCTGCAAATTATATGACCTATTCTTCCAAAAATTAAATAATTGAGTGATATTTAGTATTTATTACTAGTTATTGTTTATAATAATTTTAGTGCTTCTACTGGAACAACTGTGTTTACATTCATTATTTTCTTATTGTTTTTTTAAAAAGATAACATAATATGTACATTTTTTTCTACAAAATATTTTTAGATTCATTCATAAGGATACATAGAAATTCCCCTCACTCTTTGTATAAACAATCATTATCTGAATATGTCATATTTAACCTCTTATAAAAAGAAACTTTAAGGGGCCAGCTTGTGGCATGGTGGGATAAGCTTCCACCTGTGGCATGGGTATCCCAGATGGGCTCTGGTTAGTGTCCCCGCTGCTCCTCTTTTGATTCAGTTCTCTGCTCGAAGCCTGCAATGGGCAGTGGAGGATGGCACATGTGCTTGGGCCCCTGCACTCAGGTTGGGGACCAGGAGGAATCTCCTGGCTCCTGGCTTTGGATCTGCCTAGCTCCAACTGTTGCAGCCATTTGGGGAATGAGCGAGCAGATGGAGGACCTTTCTCTTTGTCTCTTCCTCTCTCTCTCTTCCTATGGCTGTGTCTCTCAAATAAATAGATAAAATCTTAACAACAACAACAAAAAAAACTTTAAATACTTTTTGATACTTACTGTTCAGTGTCCTGAAGGTTTAGAAATTTGTTTCAATTTTTTTCAATTAATGTTAATAAAGTTTCATTTTAATATTTGTGAGGACTATTACATTCTTAACTGATGCTAAAGTGAATATGAACGTTATCTATTTATGAAGGAGAATCTAAATTTGTAATTCCCTAAGGGTTCTGATTTGGACTGATTTATATCCTCCAAGAATTTATATCTTGAAGTTCTGACCCATACTACCTCAAAATGTCTGTACTGGAAGATATATTTTATTTATCATTTATTTGAGAATCAGAGAGGGAGAGAGAGATAAAGAGAGTTCCCATTCCCCAGTTTACATTCCAAATGCCTACAATGGCCAGGGATAATTAAAGGCAAAAGTTAGGATCCAGAAATACAATCCAATTTTCCCACGTGGGTGAAAAAAAAACCAGTAACTCTGGTTATCAAGACTACTTCCCATAGTCCATATAGCCAGGAGCCAGAGGTGGACATCAAACACAGGCATTTTGAAGTGAGATGTGAATATCTTAACAGTGTGGCTAAACACCTGCTTATGAAGATTTTTGTATTTTCCCTGCCTTGGCTCATTTTTCCATGTTTTGTAAGTTCAAAAAAATTTTTTAATTAATATAAAGAGAACAGATTTCATGTAGTTCATCAATACAATTCTGAGAACATAAGTATAGTTCTTTCTTTCCCTCCATATTTGTCTAGTACAGGTATCCTCAATCTGACTTTGATTTTTGCTCAATTAGGATGTTTTAGATCTATAATCCAGGCCATTGAGAACCAGTGAGAAACTGCATGTTCTCATAATTCCTTGCTGCCCTTTTTCTATTACTTCAATGAAATAACTATTTGTATTTCCTCATCATGTTCCATTTGTCTACTCTTACTAACCTGTTAGTTATTAAGTTTAAAATGCAGTCTTTTTCCCTGAATCTTAACTTGATTCTCTTCTGCCTGAAGACATTTGTGGTTTTGAGTATTTCCTGAATAATATTAAAGTATTTTGATTTAATCTATAAATATCTATTTTTAATTAGTGTATATTTATCTAATATTCCCATATTAGACAATAGATTACTAGTGGGTTGATAGTTTTATCCTCCATTGTATTTTTTGAGGCTCTGAGACTCACTTTTTAAGTCCACAAACTAATAACTCTCAAGTTTGGATGTTAGAAATAATTACAGAAAATATGTCAAAATGTAATTAAAGCATTTCATCTTTATTATGACTAGTTAGAAAGTATCTTAATATAGAATAGTTAATAAGAGACTGTATACAGATAATTTTAATTGGATAAAATATACCCTAAAATGAACACAGTATGAGCTGGCATGGGGGTGCTATGAATTAAGCTGCCTTCTGCAAGCCAGCATCCCAACATTGGTTCAAGTCCTGACTGCTCTGCTCTGGCTCAGCTCCTTGTTAATTACCTGGGAAGGCAGTAGAGGCTGGCCCAGGTACTTGCGCCCCTGCACCCTTATGGGAAACCTGGATGGAGCTCCTGGATTTGGCCTGGAAAAAACCCCACCCATTTGGGGAATGAACTAGTAGATGAAATATGGCTGTTCTCTCCCCCTCCCCCATCACTCTACTTTTTAAGTAATCAAATAAATATTTTTTTAAAAAAACAGATACAGTACTCAAATGGTGTTCATCAGAGGAAAAAGTGATAAGTGAACTAAGGAAACATAACTAGTCAGAAAAGCACTAAAAATTCTATGGCATAGAATCCATCTTTCCTTAAGTTGGAGAAATTGACTGAGACCATAATGCCTTGTTCTATTATGAGAAGGAAAGATTTATTGAAGAAGACAGGAAGGAGTTAGAACATCACACCTACCTCAACTCCAAACAGCACAGCTTATGCCTCCTACCTCGGGGAAGCAGAAGAATTAAGTCCAGGGGCCAGCGCTGTGGTGTAGTGGGTAAAACTGCCACCTTCAATGCTGGCATCTCATGTGGGTGCTGGTTCATGTTCTGGCTGCTCCACTTCCATTCCAGCTCTCTGCTATGGCCTGGGAAAGCAGTATCAGATGGCCCATGTTCCTGGGCTTCTGCACCTGTGTGGGAGATCTGGAAGAAGCTCCTGGCTCCTGGCTTCAGATTGGTGCAGCTCCAGCTATTGTGGTCAACAGCGGAGTGAACCAGCAGATGGAAGACCTCTCTCTCTCTGCCTCTTCTTCTCTCTCTGGTTAACTCTGACTTTCAAGTAAACAAATAAATCTTTAAAAAAAAAAAAAAAAGAATTAAGTCCTTCCATTAGTACCAGGCCCAGTACCGGGTTCATTGTGGGAAAACCCATTGCTGGGCAGATCACAGGATAGTACCTACATACTGGACCTCTGGAACCATGTTAGCAAGGTGTCTAAGGGACCACCTCTATCACCCTTTCTCTAACCTTAAACAGTGTAGCATGGGAGAAGACCCCACCCAGTGGGTAGTGGAGCAGAAATGTGAATACAGGAATAGATGTTGCAGAGCATGGAGATACACAATGGCCTCATAGACCTCGTAGATAAGATAAGCAAGCATAAGCAAGCTAAGCAAGCCTTTCTGTCTTCCAAGATCACATGGAACCCAAAAAGACTTTGGTTGGCAGATGTGTACACAAGAAATTACTGGAAGTTCTCACTCATGCCAAAGACACTGGAAACATATATTACTGCAGAGTCCTGCAGCCCTTACAGGCCCTGAGCCCAGGATCTTACCCAAGAAAAAGTGCAAACTATGATGCATTCTCTACCACCCAGGTTCTTGCTGCACAGAGATGTCTTACAATCCCCCCTAACCAAGATTCTGTGAAACAACTACTCTCAGCGGTTCCACAGACCCAGTCTTGTGAAATAGCCGGAAGACTCCATCTGCACATTTGGAGTCTTAGGAAGAACCTGGGCAACACACTCAGTGGCTGAGAAGCCACCTAAAATCGTTGAATGGCCCTATCCACACTCCCACTGAGAAGCAATAACAATCCCTGCAGGGCCTAGCCCACAGAAGTCCAGGAAAGCGCATGAGTGTCCCCAGCAGGCCCACCCACTCATGATCACAGTAGCTTTCCTCACTGACTGAGCCTACACAGTCACTAGGCAGCAAGTGCAGCTTCACCCACGCTTCTCCAGGCCCAAATAGCAGTTGAGTAGTCCATTCTCAGGATCTCAGCCTACTGATCCTTACAAAGTAAACATTTGCTGCGACTCACTCACCTATCCTTAATGCACAGAAGCAGACAGCAGCTGTTTCTGAGAAAGTCAGCTGCAATAAGCCCTGTGAAGTGATCAACCTGAGAGGTACCCCATCTGGGCCCACTGGCGTCACCTGGCTCCTGTGTGGTTTTCACACACTGAGAGGAATACTACTTTACTACCAGTCACATTGAACCACACTCACCTGGGCCCATAGGGGATGGCTTTGAACTCACATGATCTTTAGAAATATACAGGCAAGCCACATCTACAGCTGGACATCCTATGCCCAGGGTTGTCAGCAAATCTACTCTGCCTACGGGAGCTGCATCCTGACTGGCAGTATAGTCCCACAATCCCTGAAGCCTAGGCCACAGAGAGAACTGCTGACATAGCAATGTTAGTACAGCTAAAGAAGTTACAGGTAAAATATTCTAAATTACCCATTTGGAACCAAAGTCAATAAAGTGTATCCAGTCAACATGCTAGAGCACTTTCCAACAGAAAGTTCTTTACAGGGCCAGCGCTGTGTCACAGCAGGTTAAGGCCCTGGCCTGAAGCACTGACATCCCATATGGACGCCAGTTCTAGTACCAGCTGCTTCTCTTCCAATCCAGCTCTCGGCTGTGGCCTGGGAAAGCAGTAGAAGATGGCCCAAGTCCATGGGCCCCTGCACCTGCGTGGGAGACCTGGAAGAAGATTCTGGCTTTGGATCATTGCAGTTTCGGCCTTTGCAGCCATCTGTGGAGTGAACCAGTGGATGGAAGACCTCTCTCTGTTTCTACCTCTCTCTGTAACTCTGCTTTCAAATAAGTAAAATAAATCTTTAAAAACAAAAGAAAAGTCTTTACTACAAAAGTCACTCTATAAAAATTGACTGAAGCTGCTGACCCAGTAGACACACAAAACCTGACACAGGGGCATGGGAAGTATGAAAAAAACAAGGTAATGTGATGCCTTCAAAGAAGTATAATAACTTTCTGTCAACACACCACAGAGAAGTGAAATAAACTAATTACCTTGAAAATAACTAAAAATAGTGATTTTAAGAAACACAAGAAATTTATTGAGATACAAATGCAACCAGATTATTAAATGGTAGTGGAAGGCAATTTACAATATGAATGAGGAATTTAACAAAGAGATAGCAATCATAGAAAGAACCAATCAGAAGTCTTGGAGCTAAAGAACTCAATAAATGAAATTAAAAGTACAGTGGAAAGACTCAAAAGTGGAATTGAGCAGAGGAAAGAATTTCTAATCTCAAATCAGATATTTTGAAATAACCTGCTCACCTATGCCAAAAAATAAATAAATAAAAGGAAAGAAAATTGTAAAGAATCAAGAAAGACTTCAAAACATATAGGGCACCATTAAGTGAGTGAACATTCACATTATGGGTTTTCTAGAAGAAAATAGTGGAAGGAAGGGAATAGTAAAGATGATTTATTGAAATAACTGATGGGCTCATAGAATGGCAGATACCCTAAATAGTTCTCTAGCTTCAGAGTCAGCCCTTAAGGCATTCAGATCTGGCTAAAAAGCCCATGAGAGTTTCTCAGGCATGGAAAGCCAAGACACTCTGGCAAAAAAATGACCTAAATGAAAGGTTTCTGTCAATGAGATCCCAGTGAAAGAACAGGCCATCAAAGAAGGAGGTACCTTTCTCTGAAGGGAGGAGAGAACTTCCACTTTGATTATGGCCTTGTCTAAATAAGATTGGAGTTTGTGAATTCAAGAGGCTTCCATGGCCTTGGCAGCTCATGACAAGAGCCTTGGGTGATTACTGATGCCATAAATAAGAGTGTTAATTGATAAATCAACATCAGGAGTCACTGTGCACTTACTCCCCATGTAGGATTTCTGTCCTTAATGTGTTGTACTATGCAAATTTGGTAAAACTAATATTTAAAGAGTACTTTATACTTTGTGTATCTGTGTGGGTGCAAACTGTTGAAATCTTTACTTGGTATATACTAAGTTGATCTTCTGTATATAAAGATAATTAAAAATTGTCTTAATGAAGAATGGAGGCACACACTCTAGACACACTTTCAATAATAAATGTTTTTACTTCAAAAGAATTGACATACCTACAAGAACAGTGTTAATGGTTTTCTTAATAAACATACTCCCTTCTATCTTAGTAAAGTACCATAATAATTTCTTCTCTATTTTTCCATATTTGCATTTTATGTTTTCAAAGCTAATTAAACTGTTATGATCATAGATAATCTCATTTTCCTAATTATTTATTTTAATTGACAAATGATAATTGTGCATTAGGAGGTACTTCAAAAATTCATGGTAAAGGGAATTAAATATATGACCTATTTTGGTGGAAAACATTTTGGTACATTTTTTTTACTATGAGCAGTTTTTTTAATAATATGGAGAAAATTTTTATAATACCCAATAAAACTGAAATTTTTCACAAAATTTTTTTACTCAGTTCAACTTTTTCAACCATTGCACATTAGAAAAATGTATATTATGAAAAAATGCATGGATTTCAAAAATTATTTTGGACCAAAATAACCTCATGCTTTTGAAGTACTTTTGTAACTAAGGGGTACAATGTGATGTCCTGATCTTTGTATATATTGTAGAAAGATTCAGTCAAGCTATTGACATATACATCACTTTACCAACTTACATTCATAACCTTGATACACTTCAATCACATCATTCTCTTTAAAGATTAGTCCTCTTCCCCTTCGTGATGTAAATGAGGAAATTTCCATTGCACTGAAATAGATAGTTAATATTTGAAGAAATTCTCTAAATGTCTCACTTGAGCACAATTTAATACTAAGAAAAGTGAAGCAATATTAAAATGAATGACTGGAAAGAAGTAGAAATTGAAGTTGGAGATTAGGAAGTTCTTACATGTGATCATTATGTTAATCCCATCTCTATTATTATTATTATTATACACGCAGTCTAGTATACAGTTGGTTTCATTAAGGTGTAAATGAAAGTGTAACTCAAAAAGAATCATACTAATATTTAAAATCGTTGCTGTTCCTTACATTTTTATAGGAAGCTTCGAATGAGCAGTAGGAACAAAAACAGGAACAAAAGAACAACGTTGGGTAATCTTTGCTTTAGATTGCTTAGCATAGGAACTCAGCTTCTTGTCTATTTAAAAAAAAATAAGTGCTTCCTTTTCTTCTCCTTGAATAAAGCGTTACAAAGTTTAAGTGAAAGGCAAAGCTTCAGAGACACTCTCCTGCTCTCAAAGGGCCCTGCAGGGAAAGGTCTTCCAGGCCTTGGTCCCTAGTAGGGACTGTGCCAACCCCCTAGTACATAAGAATCAATTCCAAAATGCAGATTTCTTTGTAAACACTATTCTTTTGTTTTTACTCATTTCAGCCTTTTAAAATATTGGACATTCAAAACTTTTCCATAGTTTTTTCATACATACTATCTGCTTTCACTTCCTTAAACATATTTTTTCTTCTTCTTTTTCTTCACAATAAGAGTGGTAGAGACTGAATGTTTATATCATTGTGTTGGGGCCAGCACCCTGGTATGGTAGGTTAAGCCTCCACCAGTGGCACTGGCACCCTATATGGCACCGGTTCATTTTCTGGCTGCTCTTCTTCTGATCCGGCTTTTTGTTTATGGCCTGGGAAAGCAATTGAAGATGGTCCAAGTTGCTTGGGCCCTGTACCCACATGGGAGCCCAGGAAGAAGCCCCTGGCTCCTGGCTTTAGATAGGTTCAACTCCGGCCATTGCAGTCATTTGGGGAGTGAACTAGTGGGTGAAAGATTTTCTCTCTGTCTTTCTCTCTGTAACCCTGTCTCTAAAATACATAAATAAAGCTTTTTGAAAAAAGTAATATGTCGAAACATAATCCCTGGGGGATGGTGCTAGTGTGGGGTCTTGAGGAGTTATTTATATTATAAGGACTCTGCGGTCATGAAAGGGATTGATACTTTTATAAGAGACCTGGCGCCTCTGCAATATGCGGGAGACAATGAGAAGATGACAACTGCGAACATAAGAACAGGTCCTCTCTATATGTTGAGTCTGCCTGGGCTTTGATTTTTGCTTCCCCAGCTTTCAGAAGAGTGAAAAAATACTCTTTTTTTGGTTACAAACCTCACAATTTATGGCATTTTTTTTTATAGCAGCCTGAACTCACTAGGACAAAGAGAAATAAAACATTTAAAATCTTTTCCTGTTACATCATTTATTCAAGCCTTGGCTATATCTACCCCCCTCATATTTTTATATCACTTAAGGGAAATGAGAATGTCAAGTTGTCTGCTTAAAAACATAATTTTATAATTATCTCTGAATAATTATTAAGATTACTTAAAATTAAATATATTTTATTTTTTTGATAGTTACTAATGATTATTTTTATTTCAGTGGCATCAGTTGTAACATCTCCTTTTATGTCTCCAATTTTATTAATTTCTACTTTTTTTGATTAGATGGGACAACAGTTAGTCAATTTATTTTTTTCAAAAACCAGCTCTTCATTTCACTGTACTTTCATATGATTTTTTGTTTCAATTTTATTTCTTTCCCTAATTTTTATTATTTCTTTCCTCCTACTAATTTTGGGTTTGGTTTGTTCCTGTCTTTCAAGGTACTTGAGATGCACTGGTATTTGATATCTTTCAAATTTCTTGATGTAGGTGCTAATTGGTGTAAACTTTCCTCTTATCCCTGCTTTTGCTGTATCCCCAAAAGTTTTGATGTGTTGTGTTGTGATCTTCATTTGCTGCAAGGAATTTTTTATTTACCTTTTGATTTCTTCAGTTATTCACTTTTAATTGAGGGTGGTGTTGTTCACTCTCCATTTTATATTTTCTAGAGTTTCTTTTGTGTGTGTGTGTGTGTGTGTGTGATTTAATGCTATAACTAATACTCAAACAGTATTTTACACTTTGTGTTTCTGTGTGGGTGCAAACTGTTGAAAGCTTTACTTAATATATGCTAAATTGATCTTCTGTATATAAAGAGAATTGAAAATGAATCTTGATGTGAATGGAAGGGGAGAGGGAATGGGAGAGGAGAGGGTTGCAGATGGGAGGGAAGTTATGGGGAGGGGGGAGCCACTGTAATCCATAAGCTGTACTTTGGAAATTTATATCCATTAAATAAAAGTTAAAAAATTTTAAAAATCCCTAACTTAAAAAAATTAACTATATTTTAATAACACCACTCTGACATTTGTAAACTACGTCTCTATGAGTTTTGATGAAGAAAGAATACAAGCAATGTCATCAAATTGCAAACTTTTGAATGAGAATACACATTTTCTTTGGAATTAGTTTTACTCACAGATGGAGGGGAAGTTCCTAAGTCCTATTATCACTCAACATATTTAAAACAAATTAATTCAGCTGATGTTTTCCAATAAATTTGTTGGAAAGTCTTCAGTCTCTAAGTGCAAGGCCGCCTAAAACACACCAAACACTGGAGTAAGGAAAAAAGTTTATTGGGGGGAACCTGACAGACCAGAGGGATGGGGCAAAGAAGGAAAAGAGAGAGGAGAGCATAAGAGAATGAGATAGAAAGATCAAGAGACAGACAGACAGAGATCGTGAGACAGAGAGAAAGAGAGTCATGTGTTCAGGAACAGGTCTTCTTAAAACTTTGCTGGAGGGTGGGCAGGGAAGCAGAAGCAGCAAATTCCATTAGGATGGGGGTGGAAAGGACACCAGTGGTTGGGCCATTGTGGCCACCTAGCTTCCAGCAATGGCGGCAGGGGCTAGAGCCTAGGATGGTGCCAAGGTATAGATCGTACCGTAGTTAAGACTGTGCCATTTTACTAACACTAAGTATCTTCCATGCTACACTGTTTGATGTGATTCAAGGTATTTGAAAATAGCTCATATTTGTAAAAATACAAAATACTGGCCTCAAATCTGAAAATCTTATTAAAAATGTTGTAGCAAAACTGAAAAAAAATGTTTGGACTCATTCAAGATTAAAACTAATGTTCCATGTCGGAGAAAAAATAATGTGTATTTCTTTCTTCTGATGTTCTTAAGAATTTGAAATAGACATGTAAACTATTTTGATAGTGATCATTCTTATCCTATATGCATCTCATTAGAAAATCATCAAGCTGTATATTTGAAAGGTGCTTAGAAGAGCAATTGGCCTTCTCATTCAATACAGCCTTACAGATAGTGATTTGAGCTTTTGGTCAATAGAAGCATTTCCTTTCTGCCTTGAATGTGGAAAACAGAATATAAGTTCCAAATCCTCAATTATGTAGGATTAATAGCTTCATTTATACCTAACTTGAAGTTGAGTTATGTTGTACATTTGCATAAAGAAATTCTGAATAGTTTGGGAACCAACTCCAATAGCTGAGGGAAATGTAAAATTTTTAACATGATATTGTTCCCAGAAGTTGAATTTCTCCTTTTAAGAAACCTGACCTAATCCTTTAATACTTTCTTAACTGAATTCCTAGTTCTATTAGCCTCAGACCATCTCTCTGTGTCCTATTTTCATCCCGGAGCCTAAACACATGACACGTATTTATTTTTGTGTCTGACTACAGCAGTAATTGTGAGTTCTCTGAAATCTGTAATTTACCTTAGTCTTCTGGGATTTAGAAAAAAAACCTTCAAATTTACCAATTGACTAGTCTACTAACTATATGGAAAATAAAAATAACATATTTTGATTTCTAATTCATTATTACAAGAGGGATAGGAAAATGTTACACAGCTTTTGTGAAATGTATTTTGGAATCTTTTAACTTGCACAATTCAAGTAGGTGGCCTAGCATATCTAATAGAGTAGGAGAAAGTATGCATTTGTAACTTAGTGAGTTATAAATTTGTCTGCCTCACTCTTCTTGTTAGCTTATATGCACTTCCATCTTTTCAAATTACTATTATATTTGTATTTCCTGTCATGTACATAGTTAGAGGTAGAGATGTTAATTTACTGAAGCAAATATGAGGCACTATCAATATTACAACAGAAGGGATGCTGTACATATATATATCTCCCTCTGTCTCTCTCAATCTTACACACACACACACCCTCCATTTACCTAGCAGAACAAAAGAGAAACATAATAAAAATCAGTGATTCAATGATAATGAGTCAAGAAAGCAGAAAATGTATATTTAATATATCACAAAGATAATTAATATGGAAGCGTTCTCTTTTTTCTTCATGTTTTTGTCCAAAAATTAAGACAATATAAAATATCATTTTCAAACTACTCTGTCCTTGAATCAGCCTTCCTCATGTATGCACCAAAGATTCGCATCTTCTGTCTTCACTCTCATCACATTTAATACCATCACTATCATTTCCAAATTGAAGATTTCAAAAAGTGGTGCTTTTATTTGATCTCCACATTTTCTACTCTCTACTTTCCCCAAAGAATTTGTCTTATCTCATCTTTCTGTCTTATGCTTCAGGTAATTTATAATAGGAGCACATAAGCCTTTATTTTATAAAGTCAGTTAACAAATATTTTATACCTTACCAGGACATGGTTTATCACAACAGTCTATCTCTGCAGTTCTGATGTGAAACCATCCATTGATAAGGTGGTATTGCTGTATTACAATAAAACTTTATTTATAAGACAGATGTTAAGACAGAGTTGACCCACAGATTCTAATTTGATGACTTCCAGTTTAGAGTGAAATATCGTTGCACCATCTTTCAAGTCATTCTAGTTCAGAAAATCTTTTCTGTATTTAACATAAAATTTGGACAAACTGGGAAGAAAAAGTCCATATTTATGTTCAGTATCCTGAATAAAAATCAGTAAAAATCTCAGTACTAATTTATTTATTGCATATGTAAATATGTATACATGTGTATATATGCATATATACATATTTGTTAGGCACTTAGATATACATTGAACAAACAGAGTTGGTATTTACCCACCTGGACATTATAGAATTAAAGGGAGAAGAGATAGTATAAAGACAATTATAATGGAATATGAAAATATGTTGGGAAAATAGTACAGCAACAAGTGCTCAGATTGCATTGGCAAAAACTATTTCTGTCTAACTCCAGTGACCCTAAAATTGAAATCATATGCTTGGAAGGGAGTGTTCTAAAAACTCTGTTGTCAGCATTACTGATTAACACATCACCTGGTTTTTATTTGTTTTGCTTTCCTTTTTTTTTTTCTTTATATTTTTGGAATCTTCTTGATAGCACAATCACATATTTTACGAGTCGTAGTGTATTTCAATTGAATGTTTCAAATATTATTTTGTGTTTTGTTTTTAAATTGATAAGTCAAGATGAGAGAGAGAGAGGAGAGAGAGCGAGCGAGAGAGATCTTTCATCCATTGGTTCACTCCCCAAATGGCTACAATGACCAGCACTGAGTCAAGCCAAAGACAGGAACCAGGAAATTCTTCCATGTCTCCCACATGGGTGCAGGGGCCCAATCACTTGGATCATCCTCCACTGCTTTCCCAGGCACATTGGCTAGGAGTTGGATTGGAAGTGGAGCAGCCAAAACTCAAACTGGTGCCCAAATGGGATGCTGGAACTGCAGATGATGGCTAAACCTGTTGTGCCACAGCACTGGCCTCTCAATCATTCTTAAAATTAATATTTAAGTGATTATATTATTTGAGTCCATAGCCACACTACAAAAACTATTAACTTTAGAAGCTATAATAGGCATCCCAGCTTGCAGAATCATCTTGAATAAGTAAAAATTATAAGATCATAGGATTTGTAGTCATTTAAAGCATACCAACATTTTTCTAGTAGTCAATAAATAAAAATTTACCTTAAAATAATGAAAATTGTGAGATAGCATATCTTCATTTTAATATAATAGTATAGGTCTATTTTTAAAGATTTATTTATTTGAAAAGTGTAGTGACAGAGGAGGAGACAGATCTTTCATTCTCTGATTCACGTCCCAAATGCCCACAACAACAAGGCATGTGCCGGGGAGAAACCAGGAGCCAGAAACAACATTTGATTTTCCCACATGGGTGACAGATGTTCAAATACCTGAGAAATGATCTGTTGCTTCCCAGGTGCATTAGCAAGGAACTGGATTAGAAGCAGAGTAGCCTAACCAGTAGCCAAAACAGCAATCCCATATGAGATGCAGGTGTCTCAAGTGGTGACGTGTGAGCTGTGCCACAATGCCTACCCAATATGGTCGATTTTTAAAGATGATCAGCAATTAATTAGAACTTTAGGATATTTGAGCACATATATGGAGGATAATATTTGCACAAGTAGTGTTATATTTTGAATAAAAAATATCCATGCCCTCTTACTTATATAGGAAAACCATTAATATTTTGACTTATTATCTGTGTTTTAAAACTGCTGCATTGAAAACAACATAGATAGCTTCTTGGTGGCACGAAAAAAACATTTGTTTTACTCTTAGATATCCAGTTTTTTTGCACTGGTTCCACTTTAAAGTGGGGATGGGAGCAGGGGTGGTTCCTATTCCATGGTGTTTCATTCCAGGATGCCAGTTGGGGTCCTATCAGCTCTCCAGGAAAGATTCTTATGTTAATAGCAGTTGCATAGTAGAACAATTCTCACACTATGACATATTTCCAGCTTTTGTATTTTTCTTTTCTTCCAACTTATGATTGGCTAATCAACTTACTTTTTGCTAAATCAAAAATCAAAGGACAGGAACATATATTCCTTATATGAAGTTGTGGAAGTGGAAAAGAGTAACTATTCCCAACAATAATTCAATCGAACACAGCCTTCATGAATCTTGTCATTCTTCTGTGTGAAAAACAACACACTCAACCAAAGAGTCCTCAAACTTTAGGCAATGATAATATAACACTTGAATTCTAAATGTGGTTCCTCTTTGATCTGTTCACCTAAAATGCCAGCTCAAGTTATCTTGATGTATTTTCCCACATGCTCAATATGAAAAGATGAAATGTGGATCAAATAAGAGAATAAAATGATATCCTACCAGAAAAAAAGAGAAAAGTGTGAGGTAAAAAGAAGAGAGTGATCTATAGCAGTTCTAAAATATCAGTAGACACGTGTCTCCATTTCTTTCTATCCTAGTTTTCCTTCATGGTAGTGCCCCAATTGTCCAATATTCTTCATGGCCCTCCTGGCTCTTGGCTTTACATTCTGAAAAGCCATACCTTTTTCATCTTTCTCATTGGCTATTTAACTAGAAAATGACCTTTTTTGTAGTGGGTGAGGAGGATGCTTAGCAGCTCTTCAGGCTTCTTTCCAATACAACTTTATATGATCAGGACACTTTTTTTTTTTTAATTATTATTTTTGACAGGCAGAGTGGACAGTGAGAGAGAGAGACAGAGAGAAAGGTCTTCCTTTTGCCGTTGGTTCACCCTCCAATGGCCGCCGCGGTAGCACTTTTGTTGCAGTTGATTTCTCAACAATGTTGCAGTGGATTCGTTTCTGAGAGGAGGAGCGTGGTGGGGGCAAGAGGCACGGAGTCACCATACAGACCCTGGGAGTCAGGTGAAAGCGGGCTTGAGGCAAGCAGCCCGCAGACTCGTTTATTTCTGTTAGTACAACAGCTTATATAGCCAAGACCAGCCAATCTGGTCAAGGGGTGGTCTATGCCCCAACCAATCACAGCCTGTTGTCAGGCAGTTTCCAAAGACATCCAATTACAGTCTGTTGCCAGGCAGGCTCTGTTGCCAGGTGGGTTTCAAAGCCATTCCTGAGTAACTGATGCTCGCTTGCCAGTGGCCATCTTGGCATGGCCTTCTCATTGCACCACACACTTTCATTAACTTAACCATGTCAGTATAATCTGGAATAGGTTGACAAACTTTTTCTAATAATCTCTCCAATCTTTGTGGTTATATGATATGTTTTGTCCCATGAAGTCCATGTGTCACAAGATATAGTCTTATCCTTGTGAGGACCTGAAAATGCCTTTATCTTCTATGAATATTTCTCTATAAGAATCCTTTTATGGCCCAAGGATCTACTAGAAAATAAACGTTTTTACTTATAGATCTTTATACAAATATTTCAGTCACATTTTTAATGTTTCTTCCTTCCTCCAAGACCAGTTTTTATGGCTAGCCTCCTGAATATGGTTTCTGTGCCCAAGTTGTGTCTCTTTGCCATTGATGTAAGAATTTTTTACTAACTTAAGCTGGACATAGGAGCCAGTGCTGTGGTGCAGTGGGTTAAAGCCTCTGCCTGCAGTGCCAGAATCCCATATGGATGCCAGTTCGAGTCCTGGCTACTCCACTTCTAATCTAGATCCCTGCAAATGTCCCTGGAGAAGCATCAGAGGATGGTCCAAGTCCTTGGGCCCCTGCACCCACGTGGGGGGCCCAGAAAAGGCTCCTAGTTCCTGGTTTCAGATCAGTTCAGCTCAGGCCCCTGGGGCCATTTGGGTAGAGAACGAGCAGATGGAAGCCCCCCCCACCTCTCTCTTTCTCTAACTCTCTCTATAACTCTGACTTAGAAGTAAATAAAATGAATCTTTTTTATTGAATATTTATTTTAAATTAAGGCTAAAGTTAAAGAATCTATATTCATTTGCTATACTACTGACTCAAATGTCACCATTTTTTTATTTTTAAAATTATTCATTCTAAAAAATGCATTACAAAAATAGGTTTTAGTGGGAAAATGTCACAAAGTTGTTCATGGACAGATAAACTTATGTTAGCTGGTTTGTGAAGTTATTAATGTCGTAACAGGTACAACCAACCTGAAATGAATTCTTTATTTGTATTTTGAATGAGGCCACAATGTAAACTTGCCTCCACCATTTTCTTCTGAAAACTAATTCAAATTGTTCTAGTTTAACATTCATCTCTCCACTGAGAAATTCCATTAATACAATCATATATTGAAATTAGAATTTGGATATTAGAATTGTAGACCTTGGAACTGAGAGAAATTACAATTAGCCTTTTGAAAAAGTCATCACTTAATTATGAAACAAATATATAACATTTGTGTGAAAACTAATAGTGCACCTACTATTTAAATTGTAATGCAGCAAATATTCATCAGAAATACAATGCATGGAGAAACATTAGACCGTATAAAAATTTATTTCAAATTATATTTTAACTAAAAAAAATCAAACAAGATAGAAGTGAAATGGGTGATAGCAGCAATTTTCAATAACTTTTCATAAAAGGTGAAGAAAATGAGCAAAGTGGCCTGTTAAGCTGGCAAGAGGAAGCTGATACCTAAACTCCAGGAAAGAGTTGCCCAAGAAAAGTAAATAGATTAATTATGTAAAACTTCCAAAAATGTCAAAGTTTGGCAAAAATTTTCCAATCTGAAGATTCAAGGTGGAGTCAAAAACGCAAAAAAATGTTCAAGATATTATTGAAAAATTTGGAACACTGCCACCTTTATAAGGTAAACTATTTTAGGATAGGGTTCTTGTCATTTTTATGATTTATATCAATTATCTATGACAGAGTTTTGCAAGTACTCATAATGAAATATTTGTTAAACGAGTAAATCTTTTTATTTGTAATCTCCCATACCAGGAGATGGCTGACTCCTTAATAGAAGTCAGAAAGTTCATTTCATTATGGTTTGCATAACTGAGATTGCGTGTGAGATGCTTTTGTTATCAGAGGTTCAGAATACTAAAGTTCCTTATTTCTCAGTGAAAGTACTCTTGTGCCTTCACTGATACCGTGATTCTGTTGTGAAGATTTTGCCCCATGTCTGCTGCCCTGTTGGAACTAATATTGTCCCTCTGTGGGGAAGTTAGTCAGATGCTCAGTGAAAAATCTGGTTCAAGACCTTCAGTTTTCTCTGAAGCCTAACGTTTCACAATATAACTGAGAAGTTTCGATGAACTCCTTCTAAAAATGTAAATGAATCAAACAAGATCACAGGACATTTAAGGAAAACATTCACAAAATCTAGAGAATAAAACAATGAAATGAAATTATCTCAGAGAAAACATAAACAATGCAAAGATGAGGAGAAAAATCTGAAACTGTCTTCCCAGAAGATAGGAAAAGACAATACATTTATGTATTCATAATACAAGAGAAATAACACCTAAGTGTATTAATTCTCATAAATCTAAAATATGACAGTATAAGGAAAAAAGTACAAAGGCAGGTTAGATGAATAATTGGAGGAAACTCTCAGAAAACATAATTATAAATTGGTAAATTCAGAAAAAAATTTACGAATAGATGTTAGCTCCTGGAAATGATTACTAGGAGTTTACAAAAAGATAATAAGAAAAAATAGCTAAAGAACTAATAATATTTAAATGTTTAAATATGAACTCATCTACTGCATATTATTCATACTGAATTAAAAAATAAACCTATCCACATAAAGGTATATCATGAAATTTCAGATGCAAGAAATAAAGATTTTTAAGTTTCCCAGAAAAAAAATTTTGTAAGTATAGACACAGGATTAAGAGTAGGAGTGGCATGTTCTCAATTGTGACACCAGGACTTATGTGAAATTAAGAAATGCATCTTAAATTCTGAAATACATCATTCCTAATCCAGTATCCTACCACAGTTACCACTCAAACCTAAGAGTAGCTGATATTTTTCAACAATCATAGTTACCACTTATATTTTAAGATATTGAATGAGACCAGATAATTATTCTTCAGTATCTGGAGATGATTTAGTGATAAGCACACAGAAAATTAAATAAATAAAAATGAGTTTTCAGTGGATCTGTAGCTTAGAGGTGTGACATTGGTTAGGGTAACTGCATCCCATAACAGCATACCTGGATTGGAGTCCTGGCTCTGTTCCCAATTCCAGCTTTCTGATGATGTATACTCTGGCAGGAGTCAGGGGAAGCTTCAAGTGGTTGGGCCTTTGCCATTATCTTGGGAGTTCCTGTTCCCAATTCAACCTAGCCTCTCCCTGGCTCATACAGACATTTGGGAAGTGAACCAGTACCTGGGAGTTCTCTCTGTCTTCTCTGTCTTCTTCTTTGTGTCCCCTTCCCTGTGAAATAAATAACTAAATATGATAGTTAATTTTATGTGTCAACCTGATGGGGTGTGCACACCTTACCACACACATATGAACATGTCTTAGTGGTTATGCTTCCTTGAAAGACCTCAACTAATACAAGAATGGCATACAGATTAGGCAAAAGTAAGTAACATAATAACATTCTACCTAGTTTGCATATTTATTTTCATAATAAATGTTATGTAAGAAGTAAACATTTGAATAACTCAAACACTACTTAACTATTTTGATAAGTAAGCAGGAAGAAAATTTGAAAAAGGAACCAAACCTGAAGATGTATTTGAGGTGAGGGATGTAAATGGAAGGAAAAGCACTTGGAAAGGGGCAGGGTTGAAACCATATACAGTGCCAGAAAGCCTCTTTCAACCCTGTGGGGATGTCTGACATGTGAATTACCCACTGGCATTGTCCCATACATGATACAAAGGCCACCCTGTCCATTCCCAGTGTCCTGGAGCACTATTTGTTCCCTCCATGGGAAGGGTGTCTTTTCTGTTAAGGTAAAGATTATTCACATTCTGAGGTCACTGTTTGACAGGTGGAGGCCGTCTGGTGAACTCCCCACAGCTGGGCAGAAAATCCTTTCTCAGAGGGAAATCTGGACACAGTGTTTACTAAAGATGCTAACAGATGTACCAGGTCTATGAAAACTTTATCTCACTATATACAAATCTGAAACAAAGAGAGCATTTTTATACAATTTGGAAATATAACTGAAGAAAAATATCTTCAAAAATATTTAATGTTAACAAACTTTTAATAACATGGATCCAATCAAATAACTCAAAATGATGCAATGAAGGATTTAGAATCTAAATCTATTGAAATATAACAAATTCCATGCCAATTCAGAATTGAAAATAATCAGTTATGGCACAAAAGCAATCATTAATAGGAATACTGATGGAAGGAGAGATACAGGAAAATAAAATAATTCGAAAAAAGCAGAAAATAATAAAAGCAATAAAGTATACGAGAATTTATCATTGCTAGACAGGATTTTTTTTTAAAGGATGATATAGTTAATTACACAAAAAGGAAAAAAAAATCATTGTAGGAGATAAAAATCCATTTTATCCCAACAAGTCTCAAAGACCATGTTCAATGTCAGGCAATAATTAAGCAACAGTGCTCAGAGGCAAATACACTCTGTGGTCTAATAATACTATTCACAGCCATTTCCTAAATGATATAAAAGAAGATGGTAGATTGGCCAGCATTGTGGCATTATGAGGTAAGCTGCCATCTGTAGCACCAACTTCCCTTATGGGCACTGGTTCTAATTCTGGCTGCTCCTCTTCCAATTCAGCTCCTTGAAAATGTGCCTTGGAAAGCAGCACAGGATGACTCAAGTAGTTGGGCCACTGCACCCTTGTGGGAGACCTGGAAGAAGCTCTGCTTGATAGAGTTCATGTTTGGTTTTAGGTATGATCCATCAACAGATCCTATTAGGTCAGAATTCTTAATGAGGGCCTTTAATCAATCTAAGTGAGGTACACAGTTTGATGACTGAGATAAGATGATTATACTTCTCCATGACAGGAGCAAGATAATGGTAGGATTCAGGTGCTGCAGCAACAAACAGCAATGTAAAAGGGAGAGAACAACAGAATCTGGTAAGAAGGTGGCCAATTTATGTGAAAAGTCTTGTGTATCCTCAGGCATTAGTAACACCTCTACCATAACGGAGATCATGAGGTCAAGAGTGGAGCTTAGAATAGTTCAGCAGAAGCAGCTGTCTTTTTAATCGAGAATTTAATTTGGAGGCTTCTGCATGTTGATTTTTTTAAATGGTGCTCACTGGTCTTGATAAATAGTTCACTTTCTTTTTTCTAAAGCTCTTTGGAAATGAACAATTTTATAATTATTTCACATCAAATATTTCCCAGAATTTCCACTGAAAACCTAAATTATCCTTGGTGCACTTGTGGCTTTTAGAAAGAGAGACAAGAAAATTGGGACTGTCATGAGAATCCATATAAGGTCAGGCATTGTTTCTGGAAGAGGGGAGTTTTAGACTTTAATAATTTCTATGTGAGCTGGAAATGGTCAGTAGTAAGGTGGTGCTCGTCCATGCTGTGTTTCAGCCACCAGCCTGAGAATTAACCTCTGAATACAGATGCAAGCTTTCCTGTCCACCTTACAGATAGAAAGTCAGAGACACTCCTATGTGGCTGAAAGCTGAGCTCTTGGTATACAAAGTGCCTATGAGAGGGAACCACATATGGCTTTATTTATGGCTCAAAGAAAAGATTGTCCAAATGAACACCACTCCAAAGTCATCAATCTGTGAGGCTAGATTGAAAAATAACATTATGCCTGTATTGCACCTACAATTTTCATTCTTATGACAGACATGTTATGTCACATAACACAAATCAGTAACACTGAAAATATAAACAGATGTGAGAGAATGGTCTGATTCCTCCATGGATGCTAAACAAATGGAATACAATAGCAATACCAAGTACCAAACTGAAACTAAGTAGCCAAGGAATGCAATGCAAAGATAGCAGAGTTCTGTCCCAGTGCTGAAATAAATTGTCAGTGCAGACCCAAAACCCTCCAGTAGAAAAGGAGCAAGGGGCCTGGAAGGGCACAACCCCTGGTTAAAAGCTGGAGCCTGAAGCCATGGTGTCTCCACGGGACCTCAAAGAAAAGCCTAGGGAAAAACAACAATGACCCAAATGAAAACAAAAAGGCATTTATATTCATATTTTCAATTGTAAGGTAGTCTTACTTTGTAACTTCCTTTTGGCAGAGACTAAAATGTAGATCAGGAAGGGGACCAGTTTGTTGTCGAACAAAGTGGAGGCTTCTGGTAAACCTTGACAAGGTATGCAGAAATTGGAGGTTGGCTAACTATAGGTGGGCACTCCATGTGATTGGTTGAGGGGAAGTATTTGATATATCTCACTGGCCTTAAGTTGAAATCAGATTCAAAAGAAGGGAAGGTGGTAGACACTTATTAATGAACTGGACCAATTGATGCAGAGTTTGTGGTTGGATCAGAGCTGCATTTTTAATGGTTTCATTAGTATCCATTAATGTATTTAGTATCTCAAGTTCTTGCAAGGAAATTGACATGGGGGCACACAATTGACTACAAAAGAGTGGGAGAAAATTTTTATATTTTGATTGTAACAGTGGTTATCACATGAATATACACATGAGAAAATCATTAATACTACTCAAATTAATTACATTTTAAGTAAATTGTACCTCAGTAAAACTACACTATAATGAAGTAAATTTGTTAGTTCTATGATTCTCTACAGAACATTTCAATTGTTTTTATAAGTATTGAATTATATAATAGGTTTACATTTAGTACCAGTAAAGTGAAAGGAGAAAGAGCTGAAAGAATTTGTAGAGTGCCTATGATATACCACAAAATCACTAATCAAAGGAGACAGTAAAGGTCAGCATTGTAGCACAGAGGGCTAAACCACTGCTTATGACACTGAGACCTCATATCAGAGAGCTGGTTTAAGTTTTGGCTGTTCAGCTTCCTCTTCAGTGTCCTGAGAATGCATCTTGGAAGGCAGTGCAAGATGTCACAATTACTTGGTCCCCTGCCACCTGTGAGGGAGACTAGGCTGAATTTCTGAAATCCTGGCTTCAGTCTGGCACAGATTTGGCTATTGTGGCCATTTGAGAAGTGAAGTACCAGAAGGAAGATTCTCTCTCTCTCTCTCTGTCTCTCTCTCCATCTGTCTCTTCCTTTCTCTGTGTAGCACTGCCTTCCACAACGTTAAAAAATAAATCTTCTTAAAGGAAAGTTAGTAAGGGTCTGGCCTGCAATGCTGTCATCCCAAACTGAATGGGTGATTCGTGTTCTAATTACTCGGCTTCCAATCCTGCTTCCTGCTTATATACCTGGGAAGGCAATGGAAGGTGGTGCAAATACTTGGGCCCCTGCCATCTGTCTTGGAGACCAGGATGGTGTTCCTGTCTGTTGGCTTCAGCCTGGCCCAGATGTAAGTGTTGCAGGCCAGTGGAAGATCTCTTTGCCTCTCCCACAGTCTCTCAGTCACTTTTTCAAATAAATAAATAAATAAATCCTTTTAAAAAACAAAAAGACAGTAAATCTGAAGAAATGGTATTTAAACATTGAAATGTCAAGGACTTCAGTGAAAGAAGAAATTCATTAAAGTTAACTGAATCAAAGGCCTAGAAGCTAAGTCAGTGTTTATCAGATGGATATTTGAAATTGTTATTTCATAGATGATGCAGTTTCCACTAGCGTCAAATTTTGGGCATGTCTGTAGAGTAGCTTCAAAAAGTATTGAAAATGAAATGTCCATAGAATTGATCAGTTACATAGACAGATGGATCACACCTGGGAAGATAAGGGCAATGTACAGCAGTTATGGTAGGATGGAGCAAAAAAATCCATTTGTTAAATTTATTAATAAATGCAGGGTATATCCACAGCTTGGTAATAGATAAGAACATGGAGTGGGAAAGAATAATAGGGTTGGAGGTTGGATTCATAAGCCTTAAAGGAAAACCATTTTCCACTTTATTTTTTTAAAAATGAGAGAATTTTGGATTATAAGTTGCATAGGTAAATATGTAGGCAACAGAATCAACTTACTATTCTGTCCTGACATATCGAGAGGTTTTGAGAAATAGCAACCTTGCCTGAATAAGGCTGTACCAGGTACTTAGCTTCCTTGGCAGACATTCAAATTTCAGTTGCAAGAAGCAGCTGTGGCTGGGGAGAGAATCAGGACACATGGTAGCAACTGGAAAGAACTGGGAGAATTCCCTTAGTATTATCTGCCTCCTGCTGCTGGTCCTGCCATTGCTCATGATACTTGCCTACTGCCTGTCTAGGATCCATTCACTTTGTCAGTTATCTCTGGCCTTCTTAGGTGATTGACAGCCAGTCTTAAACTAATACGCTCAACTGATCTCGTCTCCTCATGCCCTGCAGACAAGGCTCTAGCCATTTAGCGGGAATAAAGGATAAGAAAGGAGATGGGGAGGAAGCAGTGAGGAAAGCCTTGAGCAATATTTTTTGCCTTCTTTTACTTAAACTAAGTTTTTTCCCCCCCTCTTCTCTTATACTTTCTTTTTTTTTCTTTTTTTTTTTTTTTTTTGACAGGCAGAGTGGACAGTGAGAGAGAGAGACAGAGAGAAAGGTCTTCCTTTGCTGTTGGTTCACCCTCCAATGGCCGCTGTGGTTGGCGCGCTGTGGCCGGCGCACCGCGCTGATCCGATGGTAGGAGCCAGGTGCTTCTCCTGGTCTCCCATGGGGTGCAGGGCCCAAGAACTTGGGCCATCCTCCACTGCACTCCCTGGCCACAGCAGAGAGCTGGCCTGGAAGAGGGGCAACAGGGACAGAATCCGGTGCCCCAACTGGGACTAGAACCCGGTGTGCTGGCGCCGCAAGGTGGAGGATTAGCCTAGTGAGCCACGGCGCCGGCCATACTTGCTTTCTTATCTACGCTTTTTTTGATCAGGCAGTGGAATTATTGGTATAAATTTCATGCATCTCAAATGTGTTGACGGTTATGTAACATATTCCAAATTGAACAAATAAAAACCTTTTAAAATATATTTATTATCTTTCTAAAAAGATGAAAACAATAACAGAAAATGTATATTTTCCTGATAAAATCATGAATAGCAAATAATTTTTTTCCAAGTATATTTTAGAGACTTAAGATTCTCTGTGAAACAACTAAGTGCTTCAGAAATACTGTTTTGTTCTCTTCTCTTTGCAAATATATCATAATGCTAACATAAAAGTCAATCTTGAATAGGTGATGCAAAGATCTGAACATGTGCCGAAGCTGTTCCTGGCCTGGATGACCAGGGCTAGCACATTCGGGCTTATTGCATGCACATGACCTTTAAAATGCTACAGTAAACATTTCCACATCACAATAGCTTATTAGACACTAACAAGCAGAGAGGTAGAAATCTTGTCATGTAGATGAGTATGTATGCTTTCGATACTCATGATATTAGGAAAGCCTTAATTCTAGTTTGTAAATAAGTTTCCCATATGTTAAATTAATGGTATTTATAACTCTACTGAGAGCAATCACACTGTTTCAGAAAACAAACTAAAGTTGCTTTAGCTTAACCCAGCAAGTCTGAGCAACACAATCAACTTGAGACTTTCTTGATTACTTTCCATGGATCTTAGCCCATAATTGATTTTTTAAAAATTCCTATAATGCTTCACCACTTCATGGTTTTATTACTGATCATTTTACCAAAAGGATGGAAAGAAAGAAATCAAGAAGCTTTTAGAGAATGAAAGGCCAAAAGGAAGAAATAGGGGAAGAAAGGAAGGAAGGAAGGAGGGAGGGAGGAAGGGAAGGAGGGAAGGAGGGAGGGAGGGAAGGAGGGAGGGAGGGAGGGTAAAAGAAGAAAGGAAAAGAAGAACAGCTAGTGATGTGTAATAAAAAATTTAGATGAGTTCCCTTTCTTAATATTATTCCATTTCTAAACTTATGTGTAATTGACTACTGATTAGACATGGTGGAATTGAATGATTATTAGTCAATTCTTAATTTTATCTGAATTTAAAGGGACATATCAAACTGCAATATTTTATTGCTGGCTAACACAGCTGAAGTTAAACTACAATATTAATGCTGTTGATTCCCTTCATTTTTTGTACATTTGTATAAAAACAGAAACACAAGAATGTGTATGCACATAAACATAACCTCACACATATTCCTGCAAGAAATTTGTGTAATGCCATTATATTCATCATCCTTGTTGTGCCTAATCTTCTAGCTGAAGTATAAGTTATTTCTTATATAAGATAGCAATTGAAAGGACAGCATGAAAAGCACAGCCATTTGGGATTATGCTTTTACTCCAGATTTTCTTACGCACATTAAAGTACATAAAGAAGCAATGGTTTTCTATCATGCTGCCT
This sequence comes from Lepus europaeus, assembly GCF_033115175.1. Taxonomy (NCBI): domain Eukaryota; kingdom Metazoa; phylum Chordata; class Mammalia; order Lagomorpha; family Leporidae; genus Lepus; species Lepus europaeus. The sequence goes on from NC_084827.1 coordinate 136,217,589, forward strand.
GGATTCTCAGAAATCTGTCCCAAAGAAGAAACACATTTTGCCTTAAATCTGACATGCTCTTTGCTGACACTTTGCAGGAGAGGCCACCTTCTCCTGGCATCACCTCTTCACTTCTCTTTCCAGTTGTTCCTGCATTGAAACTGTTACATGAAATTGTGACAATCTCCTTCAATTGATGTTTACTTTCCATCCATATTTCCTGCTTACTGAACACCCAACTACAAACTTCCTCAAGTTACTTTGTGTAATATTTCCACTTTAACAATAGTATTGGTGGTGCATTTAACTGACTAATTTAAAAGATATTTTACCTTCTGTGTGAACAAGGGTAGGGAAACAACATATATTTTGGACAGTTTATCACCTACCAATTGTCTACAACAATTTGGCATGTGTACTGTTTCTCCAGCGTGTGAGGGAAACTCACATCTCAGTGTATATGTTTATGCTGTTCTGTCCATCTAAAACATTTATTGTGATATATACACTACTCTAATTCGAAGGTGACTTTCATTCAATTTTAATTTTCATTTTGTTGTTTGTTTTTATTTGTTTTGTTTTTTAACTTTCAAAACTGAATTTATCATCCCACTGTCTTCTTGCCAGTAGGGTTTTTGCTGAGAAATCTGCTGTCAGTCTAATTGGTTTTTCTTTATATGTAACATGAATTTTTTCTCTTATTGTTGTTAGGTTTCTATTCTTGTCCTTAACTTTTGACAGTATGCCTTGGAGATCTGTTTTGATTGAGTCTGCTTTGGGTTCTTTGAGATTCCTGTAAATGGTTGTCCATGTCTCTTTCAAAACTTGTGATTGTTTCAACTATTGCACTGAATATTTTTTGGCAACTTTTTCTTTCTCTTTTCCTTCGGGAATCCTGATAATGCAAATATTTGTTTGCTTAATGATATTCCATATTTCACATAGGATTTCTTCATTCTTTTTTATCTTTATTTTTGACAGATTGAGTGATTTTAATTCTTATCTTCCATATATAAATTCTTTCTTACAGCCGGCGCCTTGGCTTAACAGGCTAATCCTCCACCTGGCGGTGCCAGCACACCGGGTTCTAGTCCCGGTTGGGGCGCCGGATTCTATCCGGGTTGCCCCTCTTCCAGGCCAGCTCTCTGCTATGGCCCGGGAAGGCAGTGGAGGATGGCCCAAGTCCTTGGGCCCTGCATCCGCATGGGAGACCAGGAGAAGCACCTGGCTTCAGATCAGCACGATGCACCGGCCGCAGTGCGCCGGGCACAGCGGCCATTGGAGGGTGAACCAACGGCAAAAAGGAAGACCTTTCTCTCTCTCTCTCTCTCTCTCTCTCTCTCTCACTATCCACTCTGCCTGTCAAAAAAAAATTCTTTCTTACACTTGTACTGGTACAATGTTGATGCTCTCAATAATTTTAAATCTCACTGATTGAAGTTTTCTCTCTAAAATTTCTGTTTAGTTCTTTTTAATGATCTTTGTCTCCTTAGTGAATTTTTTTCATGTTGCCTATTATTTTCTTCATTTCTCTAAGCTATCTATATTGCTTTTGAATCACCGTGAGTTTCCTTAAAATCATAGTTTCGAAATCTGTTCCTGACATTTCATAGGTTTACTTGAGATTTCTGAAGAACTGTTGTATTCTCTTGGAGATGCCATACTATTTTGCTTCTTAATGTTTCCTGGGTCCCTACACTGGCATCTACACATCTGGTGTAATAGTCCCTTCTTCTTTATGAGCCAGGTTTTATTGCAAAAAGAGTTTATGGTTTAGATGGAGCACAGAGAATCACTTGACTTGTTGCTTTGGCTGTGGTTCTAGGTGAGCCCAGAAGTGTAACCTCTGAGTTATTTCTTTCGTTTTAATTAATGTCAGCTATGTCTATAAGTGACACAGTGGTCTAGTGTACAGAAGTTCATAAGAGTAGAAGTGTGACTTTGAGGTGAATGTGGGTTTCCTAGGGTTTGCATCTTTAGTCCCTGGGGTGTTGAGTGTCAGTATTATAGCCTGGGCCTTGATCTCTGTGCTGATGGATACAAAATGGGCTGTCTCCTTGTCTCACTGACAAGCCCGAGTGATGCTGGGGCTTTTGGTACCAGTAGCTATGTCTCTAGGACTGAGTGATGTGAATGTGTCATTTCTCATTCCCTGCTAGAGGAGTGCAACTGATGCTGGGGCTTATAACATCAAATTCCCTAGTCCCAGGGTTGGGAGATGTGGAGGAGACTCTGCTCCAATTCTACAGGTTGGCTACAAGATATCCAGGTAATTTTGCATTGGTAGGTATGGGTGCAACGAGGTAGAACCCATGCAGGTTCTTCTGCAGGTGGCACCAGATAAATTCCAGTGGGTCTGAGGAAATTATTACTGATTATCAGATTCCTGGTGTTGCAGGATGCTGTGGGTTCATTACTCAGATCTTCCAGGGTGGGAGACACATTTTGGGGTTGTGGTAGCTACCTTCCTAAAGTAGAGAAATGTAGATTGAGTACTACAGACACCACAAGTGAGAGTTACTCTAAAGATTTTAATATCAGCATCAACAGTTTCAGATCCACAAGTTATAGATGAAAATGCTCCCATTCTCATATATAACAGGCAAGGGTGATGCTGTGATTTGTGTCTGAGGCTCCCAGCACCATGAGCTAGTAGGAGAGGGAATCTTCGTTAGATAGGGTCCAGATTTTTTATGGGTTGCTGCTGGTGCTTGCCCCAAAAAGCTGAGAGGAATTTGCCTATATCACTTAGATTAACTAGGTGCAGCTCTGGGGTCTATGCTTAGAAGTCCCATAGTAGCAAGATGCAGAGGTTCTGCTCTTCATCCTGAAAACTGTGCTAACTCTGACACTGGTTGTTTCTGGCAGCAGTGAAACTGCTTGCTGTAAGCTGGTTTGGGACAGAGATGAGCTGTGACTCTACACCTCTACACACATTGTTTATGGTATTTTGTGGCCATGGGCAAAGGAAATGTGGCTTCCCGTTTCAGAGCAAAATAATCTCTCAGACCCCAGAAAGCTCCCCAGGCTGGACCTGAAGTCAAAGGGAGATTGTGGAATTCTCCCACAAATAAAGCTGCCAGGTGCAGAGTATACAGTGACTGCTTCCTGCCTTGTCTTGAGAAGATGATGATTTCCAGTTGGCAGTCAAGTGCATAGATGTAGGGTTGGTTGGTGGTGTGACTGGCCACAGTGGCATATCTGCCCTCTTTACTCAGTGTCCCTTGGAGTCTCTGTTCTGTTCTGTCACTTCACTGAAAATTTCTGTCAGGCAGTGCTTTCAGAATGTGGTCCTTCCTGTGTTTCTCTGTTAACTTTCTGCAACTGAGATCAGAGCAGCTTCCCACTGTTCAGCCATCTTGGATCGCTCTTGATTCTTCATATTATGTTGTCATCATTGCTTTTGAACCTGAATCTCGTGAAGTAATGGGAAAGTTTTAAATGTAGTAACAAAATTATTTTTTTACTATTAATTGCAAAATTAGTGTTTAAAACTAGTATTTCCCAAATAGTACTGACGATAATGAACATACATATTTGAAGTAATTTGAATTAAATACATAAATAGGTCTTTCCTACTGTAGAGAGATCATTTAACCATAACCTCTGTGTTTTTTATTTCATGCTTACATCTCTCTAAAATCTCAATAGCGGTGATTAAATATAATTTGATAATACAAATACATGAAAATTTATTAACTACAAATCACAATTTACTTGGTTTGCAGCTTTATATTGTCTTGATTCCCAATCTTAATGGCAATGATGAATTTATCAGATGGTGAATATTTCGTATTTTTTGCCCTCAGTGACTACCAGACCGAATGATAGGGATAATTTTTGAGGTCATTTTTGCTCTTATCAGCCATTATGAATTCATAAATAGAATTTCACTTCTCTCTCAAAATGCAGATCCCCAGTTGAAGACCAAAATATATGTTGTATTTCTTAGAGTTTCAATTCATCTCTATTAGTAGAGACTAATAATCTATAATACGTCAGTCTTTGTCACAGTGAGAAATCAAGAGGTTGAGAAGTGAAAAACTGGGGAGAAATATTAGAAATTATATGAGCCATTTCTACCATTTTGAGTAAATATTTTTGAATTTATGTATAAAAGATAACAATACTCATGAATATTTTCTTCAACTGTCAAACTTCTTACTGCCTAGAAACACTTACATACAGCATAGGGATATAAATCCACATAGTGATAAGATATATTGCTAGAATTTATAATTGTAAAGACATTTTTATTCATTTCTAGAAAAAAAAAGCGTATGTAGTACAGAGACAGCAATTTATCACTGCATAATAGTTTTGTGTTTCCCTTTCCTTTTCTCCTAAATTGTTGATGGATTTACTTAAAATCATCATTTCTGGTTTTGTCCGTGTGATTATCTGTAACACACAGATGAAGCAATTGATTAGATGTTTAAAAGGTGCTTAAAGTCACAGCACAGTTGAAAACTGATTGAATACAATGAATACTAAAATTTTAATCTAAACAATTTGCTTCTTATATGGCCATTTTATCATCCACAGTATTTTTCTCACAATATTCAGAGCAGCCTTGTAAGAAGAATTTTCCTAAAATCTGAAATAAAAGGACAAAAAGACAAAGGTATCAGATGTTGGGATTAGAGTTAGTATGTATATTTTTAGTATTATTTTAGTTTGCTTTATTCATCATAACTGAATGCCAACAACAAAATAAATTTTACAAAAAAACCCTACTGTAATATTTTGTCTGAAAATTTTTCAAGAATATCTTAATAATTACATAATATACATATTGTTATAATAAAATTTTCAGAAATAATTTTCATGAATTATATTTAAAATTTTAGCTGTTCATAAAAGTCCAGCTTATTTCATAGACACATATATTTTCCTTAGTTATAAGAAAATTATATTTTGTTTTATGTTCTTGCATCTTTATCTTGACTAAATTTAATTTTCTTGAGTTGTATTAACAAAAGAGAATGAAAACTTTTGGTCTGTTTGCAAATGCCAGTTGACAAACCATAGAGTATCAATCTTCTGTGGCATTAAATGGATCATGATTACTGAAACTGAGTTTTGCTTGTTATGTCTAAATGTCAGGAAAAAAGGTTTTCACCATCTCATTTGTCCAATGTCCCTTGCCAGTGATTATTTAACCTTTGAATGCACTAGATTGTAATACCAAGGAAAACTTAATAATACTTAGAATGAAAAATGTATTTGCTATTGTAAGCCCCCAAATTAAAAACCCAGTTGTAGATTAAGTGTTCAGTTGTAGATACAGTGATTTTAAATGTTAATATATTAATATTTCAGAAACAGTGTTATAAATAATTGTTCACCCTAGCTTTCTGAAATTCATATTTAATCCCTATAAAATGGGATAATACACCATAAGACTATTATGCATTTGAGAGAAATTGAATTATAAATGTTAATTGGCCAGATTCTCTGCCAGAGGAAAGGCAGGCTTTATCACAAGAAAATGGAGAGTTCATTGCACATTTTCTGTACCTTGTGCATGTAGATATTTGCAATTGCTTAAGAAATTAAGGACATCTATTTCCAGAATGATCAGTTTCTTTTTAAAGATGTATTTATTTGAAAGTCAGGATTACAGAAAGAGTGAGAAAAAGACAAAGAGAGATCTTTCATCTATTGGTTCAACCCACAGGTGGACACAACAGCCAAGACCAGGAACCAGACGCTTCATCAGCTCTCATTTCATCCAGGTCTCCCATGTGGGTGGCAGGAGCCCAAACGGGCCATCTTCTGTAGCTTTTTCCAGGTCATTACCAGGGAGCTGGATTAAACGTGGAGCAGCCAGCACAAAAACCAGCTCTCATAAGGGATGCTCACATCTCAGGCAGTGGCTTTACATGTTATGCCACAATGCCAGCCCCACATGTACACGTTAATTACTAAACTTCAATCTTTTTGTTGTTGTTGTTGTCCTTAAAATGCTTCATTTTTTACTTGTAAAATTATTGACCATAACTCAGTGCAATGAAATATATATATGTATATATATATTTATATACAGAAAAATAAGGAACTAACTAAGGGAATAATAGCATCAAATGAAAGAGCTGCAGGATATGGGGTGGATGTTATGGTAAGTTAAGTCACTGCTTAGGATGCTGGTATCCCATACTGGTAGCGTGCTTCTGTGCTTCTGATACAGCTTCCTTCTAATGTGCCTAGGAGGCAGTGGATGATGATGCAAATGCTTGGGTTCATACCACCCATGTGGAAGACCTGGATGGGTTTCCTGGCTCCTGGTTTTGGCCTGACCAGTTAGTAAACCAGTGGATGGAAAATCTCTCCCTCTCACTCCCTCTGTCTTTCTCTCTCTTTCTCTGTCTCCCTCTCTCTTGCTCTCTTGCTCTATTGTTGTCTCTCCTCAATGGATAGAAAATCTCTCTCTCTTCCACTCTCTCTGTCACTATGCCTTTCAAACAAACGCATAAATAGATAAATAAATATTTTTAAGAAGTGTAATCTGATAAACAAAGAAGTTGCAGAAAAAGTAGTAGTCCTGCATCAAGTAAGAAACAATTATGAGAGAAAATTGGTGGGGGTGCATTAAAAGAACATATTCAGACACTTTGCTATTCATGGAATTAACCAGAATAATCAATGTTTGTGTATACAACTCTGGATTCTTTGATAACATGGTACTTACATAACTTCCTCATAGATAATGTTTCTTAAGATTAACCTTACACTAGGTAAAGAGTTCAATAAATAGTATGAAGAAAAAAAAAATGTTCCTCTTCAGTAGAGACAAAGAGTAGGTATAAAGTAAATTGAAAATAGATCTTTGTGAAAATTAAGAGTGCAAATAGCAGAGAGAGGAAAACGAAAGATGGACGCATGGGCATTATGGAGGGTAAGGGGGGGAGTATCAATATGTTCACAAATCTGTATATGTGAAATACATGAAACTTGCATACCTTAAATAAGATTAAAAAAAGAAACTTAAAAAGATAGTATCTCTGAAACTGACCCTGAAAAATAAAAACAATATTTTAGTTACATTTGTAATCTTCCCTAGTGCAGTGTACAAAAGAGCTACATAATATAAGCTGCTGAAGGTGAACACTAGTCTAAAACTCTTTCATAAGGATAATAAATGAAGCAGGTGATTAATTATATTGTCCTCATTAAAAAGGATGTCTTCTATATGTCCTCATAGTCATTAAATTAAGAGGGGTATTAAAAATATCATTTTTAAGGATTGGCAGGAATACTTAGGTGAAATACTAACACATTCACTGCACTGGGCAGAGAGCAAGCAAGCCAAGCCATGTCCACACATATTGCAGTGGGACTTGTTGGTCCTGCCATCAAGAGGTGATGTCTATTTAGCCCTGGAAATTTGGCTGTGCAGGTGAGCAGCCTGTTTTCTTGAAAGTCTGCTCATCTCCATGTAATCATTAAGACCAGGTTAGTTTCTTGTATGTTGAGACACACTGCAAAAGGACAGCAAAGTCAGCACTTTTGTGCTGCACAAGCCTCTGGGACATGAAAGAGTCTAGCAAACATCAGCAAACATTTTTCCTGATTTACTGTTGATAGCAAATTCATGAGAGAGTCCAGTTGAAACCACCTGTGTCTGGACTAGAGAAGAGCTGTGCAGTTGACCCCGAGCTTCATGGGTTAATGAAGGATTGGATTTTTAAGTCACTGAATTTTGGAATTATTTTTTAAAGATTTATTTTATTTATTTGAAAGACAGAGTTACAGAGAGAGAGGCATAACCAGAGAGAGAAAGAGAGAGAGGACTTCCATCCACTGGTTCACTACCCAAATGACTGCAATGGCCAGAGCTGAGCTGATCTGAAGCCAAGAGCCAGGAGCTTCTCCCAGGGTCTCCCACGTGGGAGCAGGGCCCAAGGACTTGACCCATCTTCCACTGCTTTCCCAGGCCGTAGCAGAGAGCTGGATCAGAAGCTGAGCAGCTGGGACTCAAACTGGCTCCCATATGGAATGCCAGCGCTGCAGAAAGGCTGTGCCCTGGAATAATTTTTAAATAAATATTTATTTTCATTTTATTTCATTTTATTTGAAAGTCAAGACGCAAAGAGAGGGAGACAGACACAAAATGAGCTTCCATTTGCTGGCTTACTTTCAAATGCCTGCAACAGTGAGAACTGGACTGAGCTGAAGTAGGGAGTTGGAAATTGAGTTTGCATCTCCTACATGACTGACCTAGAGCCAACACTTGAACCAGCAAGGTTGTGCATTAGCAGGAAGTTGAATGAGAACTGGAGGATACCAGACCTGAAACAGGAATTCTGATAGGAGATTCAGCCATCTCAGTTGATGTTTTAACTGCTGCACCAAATGCCAACTCCTAAAGCAATTTTAAAATGCAATAAATGTTGACTGATAAAGAATTAGAGAAGGTAATTAGAAATTACGTATTCCTTCTGCTCTGAGATGATTTAGTTCAACCTGCCATAATCTTGAATTAAGTTTTCTGTAGCTGGAGATTGTATTTATGGAATGAACATAGCTTTTCCAAATTTACCAAAAATGTTAGCAGATGAAAATGTTTCATGTCTGTTTTTTATCTCACACTGTTGATCCTTCAGTAAAATTGAACAATTTTATGAGGTATATTGCAAATTTTTAACCCACATACACTATTTAAACTTACTATGACAGGCAACCAGCCTTTCCATTTCCTTCACAGTGGGGATACCGTGGCTCATGATGATGCATATCCTATGTAAAGAACTGGTAGAAAGGAGTTGGTAAGATCCAAACACAAAGAAAAGGCATTGGCAGTTTGAGTTTAATACAACTGATATATTCTAGTGCAAACTTTCAGTGTCAAAAAACAATAATATCACAGTAATAGAACAATAATGCTACAATATTTGAACCAAAAACTTCTTGATATCTTGAATTTTTTGTCTCGTTTGCAAACCCAGTGCCCTGGAATAAAACTCTGTGTGTGTGTGTGTGTGTGTGTTTGTGGTGGAGATGGGGATGGGCGCAATGAGGAAGGGGCAGACAGAACTAAACAGCAAAGCACTGAGACATGTCAGGAAGGGGTGTATTCTTTGAGTTGTAGCTATGCAGGAGATTTCATGTATTATATCCAGAGAACTGCAAACATTCTGATATTCAGTGTAAATGATAACTTGAGTTATCACAATGAAAAAGCCAGACTTGATATTTCCTCTGCATCTTTCTGTTCCTCACATTCCTTACCCCAGCTAGACTGGTCATTTCCCAGTTCTTGGGATAAGTTCTGCTATTCTGACCACTTACCCATTCATCAGTATCTTGTCTTCCTATCCTTTGCCTCTCATCTCAACCTCTGGCCATAAACTTTGTTTCTTTCTAATTTTCAGTTTATTTTTGTTTGAGAGGCAGAGAGACAAAGACAAGATAGAGCTAGGTAGACAAATGAAGAGATACCTTCCATCTGGTGGTTAATTTTCAAACTGCCCACAGTAGCTGATGTTGGACCAAACTGAAGCTAGGAACCTGGAAACCGGAACCCAATCTATGTCTCCCACATGAGACTCAAGTTCTTGAGCCATCATTTGTTGTCTCTCAAGGTATGCATTAACAGGAAGATGGAATAAAATATTTTGCCAGACTTGAATCCAGGCATTTTGAAATGGGATTTTGGTACCAAAAACAGCATCTTAACCATTAAGTAAAGCACTCAGGCCCTGGTAACCACCTTTCCACTTTGTTTCTATTAGCTTGACTATTTTAGATTTCACATATAAATGAGCTAAGACAGTATTTGTCTTTCTGTTCTTGCATTATCTCACTTAACATAATGTCCTCCACTTACATTAATATTCCTGCAAATGGCAGAATGTCTATTTTTAAGGCTGAATATATATATTATAAATATAATATAATGTATCATGCCTATATATCTTATATCATAGGTTATCCATTCATCCATTGATAGAGACTTACAGTGCTAGACTACTATAAATAATATTCTACTATATATGTCAACAATGCTGAAAGAACAGATTTTAACATTCTCACCACAAAATGATTATAAATCAATGGGGTGATGCATATATTAGTGAATGTGACTGGAATTTTCTACAATGTATATAGTTCAAAACACCACATTGTACCTCATAAATATATTCAATTATAATTTTCCACTTAAATAAATTAATTGGGCAGGCATTGGCACAGCAGTTAAGGCACTGCTTGGGGCACCAGCATCACACGTTGAGGTGTCTGGGTAGAGTCTGTTTCAGATCCAACTTCCTACAATATGCATGCTGGGGGGCAGCAGTGATGGCTCATGTACTAGGATCTCCACCACCCAAAAGGAAGACCTGCACAGAGTTCTGAGCTTCTGGCTAGGACCTGGCCCAGTATTAGCTGTTGTAGGCATTCGGGGAGTCAATCAGCAGAAAGAAGATATCTTTGTTTATCTCTCTCCCTTTTCTTTTAAAATAAAATGAAAATAAGTAAAAAAAAAAGTTCTTCAAAAAGTAAATAAATGCTCACTGAAGCTATTAGCGAATAAATGCAGACCCTCCATGTAAATAAGGAATGAAGGTTTTCTTATCATTCATTTTTAAGTGCATATTGTTTGTGAAGAATATCCTTCAAATAAGCAACCACACATGGACTTGTAGAAAAATAGGCGCTGCATGACCTAGTTTTCCCCTTTAAATAAAATTGTGCATTTCCACAGTCCAATGTGCAAAGGTTTGTTGTGTGAATACAGAGCATGATCATTTTAATCTTTCCTAACTTTGAAAAATAAATCAATTGTTTCTGGCAGTAAATTATAATGATGTAATTGGACACTCAGTTCTAATTCTGGGAAAATCTCTTTCCCCAGAGTCCTGGTTCTCTTTTTTTAAAAAATGATAAGTGGGATCTTATTTGTGAAAAATCCATAGAGTATATTTTAAAATATTCATTCATAACCTTCAGCTCTATGGTTATTGGATTACAAATATGCAATTCTGAATCATCACATAATAAAACTAAACATGTGTTTAGAGCACTATCTTAGAGGCTGATAATTCATGAGTGCAAAGAGGCATTAGATTTATTACAGAAAATTCTGTACAGCTTTAGACTTATTTTATTATTTCATTTTGTTTAATGGGAGGCAGGTTAATGCTCAATACTTAAGAAACTGAATTTCCTATTATAGTCTTGTCAATATGCCAAGTAATTGTACTCATATTATTTCTTCTTAGTGGATGCCCTTCTCTGCATATTCTCTCAATGAATTATAGCCATGTTTGCAAGTGAAGACAAATCCCTCACTCAAGGGTTTCTTGAGTCAAATTAATAGGCAATGTGTTCTGTGTGTCAAAATCTTTAATTTTTTAATATTTTGGAATTAAAAATAAAATTTTGATTTTTTCTTCATGTAGTAGTCATCAACAAATATATTTAAGCATTTTATCAGCTCACAAATAGGAAAAAAATGACATGAAAATTATAAGTGGAAAAAGGAAATGTAGTACATATTTCCAATGGGATACTATTTAGCCAGAAAAAGGATATGATCTTATCACTTCGAACAACACTGATGGATCAGGAGGTCATTATGTTAAATTAAATATTAGGCCGGTGCTGCAGCTCACTAGGCTAATCCTCCGGCTTGTGGTGCCGGCACACCGGGTTCTAGTCCCGGCCGGGGCACCAATCCTGTCCCGGTTGCCCCTCTTCCAGGCCAGCTCTCTGCTGTGGCCAGGGAGTGCAGTGGAGGATGGCCCAAGTGCTTGGGCCCTGCACCCCATGGGAGACCAGGATAAGTACCTGGCTCCTGCCATCGGATCAGCACGGTGCGCGCCTACCGCGGTGGCCATTGGAGGGTGAACCAACGGCAAAGGAAGACCTTTCTCTCTGTCTCTCTCTCACTGTCCACTCTGCCTGTCAAAACAAAAAAAAAATTAAGTATCTAGGTATATAAAGACATGCACCACATGACCTCACCTATACATGGAAATTTAAAACAAGTTAATCTAATCAAAATGGATTATGGAGTGGTGGATCTTAGAGGCTAGGGAGAGTTGTGAGGAAGAAGGTTTGGGGAAGTTTTCTTAATGAGTACTAGGTTATAGTTATAGAGGAGAAGGTAGTTCTAGTGTGCTATTGCATAGTAGAGTGACCATAGACTTTGATAAGGCATTTTACATCTTTCTAAAAAGAAGCTAAAAGAGGATTTTGAATGTTTTCCCCATAAAGAAATGATAAATGTTTGAGAATGTAGAAATGTCTATCCTTACTTAAACATTACATGATTTATACATGTATTGAAAAGTGACATAACTTGTACACCAGATAAATATGTACATTGTTTCATCAGTTAAAATAAAGTGAACTAATCAAATATAATTTTTGTTAACTGGTGTGGAGTTATGGCCCTATACCCATATCCTAACTAGCTTCGGACTCATGAAATTCAGCTGTTTCCTAAGAATCAAAAAAAAAGTGGGTTCAGAAAACAGACACCACCTTTCCTGAATTTTGATTTTGAATTTTTCATGAAATTTTCTTACACAGTAATTTGCACATAATGAATATTCAATATATTATTGCTGAATTTAAATACTTTTACATTTTGAATAATCCAAAACTTATAAATATTGTTTAGAAAATATTCTGGAATGTAATTTATCGTGCATCAATACACACACGTCAGTGTTCACATTTATCTTAAAGGCCATTTTAGAGCAGATTTAACTTGTCTATTCTTTGCTTTATTTGTTTATTTATTTATTATTCCCAGGACAGTTGAAAAAAACTTATCAAAAAGTCACAAATATATTATATGTCATTAAGAGAAGAAATAAGAACAAGAGCCTAGTAATAAATCAAAAAAGCAAGCTAAGATTAACTGCTGATCTGAATATAAATCAAGTCTTAGATCCTCATGAAAATCAAGGCACATAAGTAAACATTGTCTGCTATGTCAATCTCAATATTTATTTGTAGAACTGGACCAAGAAAATGCAATTTTTTATAATGCAAAGTACACAAAAGTTTGTTTGATTGATCTTTAAATATGGGACATTAGAAGATGAGAAACATAATTTATATAGTTATTTTTAATGTATTTCCTAAGTAAAAAGCAATATGATAATGTTATGTGTTTTGTTTTTCAAAGAGAGTTCTGAGTGTAATAGGCTGATAATAACAAATAACTCATGTAGTTTTCAGATTACTTTATCTTTCATTCAGTAGTTAACAGTGGGCCTTGGGAAATCTAGTGGGTGCACATTTATCATGATTTTCTTTAGTTGAAAATTGTGATACTATATGTTTAGATAGAAACTTGAGGACAAATAATTCAAAATGAAGCTATTATGGCTTTGTCCTGAAATAAAAGTAAGATTATGGAAATACTCAAGTATCAAGAGTGTAGGTGGCGAGCTTGGCTCTTTTGAATTCAAAGACTCTGACATCAGTTTGTCTTGTACATATTTCTCCATTGGAGTAGGCTGCAAGAACAGTTTTTGGAAAGACCAAATCTTTCTCAAGCAGAATCATTCAGTTTACTGGGGTTCTTCAGTGAGTACTTTTTGAGTTTTTCATCATTAAGTTTCAAAGGGATGAGATTGAACTTTTCGATTTTTTTTTAAAAAGAATCATTATTATATTTTCCTAAGTTTTGAGAGGGAGATTCAAAGTTCTGTAGATACCTACAATTCATTTGATGATTTTTTTTTAATATTAATCTAATATTCCCAAGGGTATGTGACACTCACTTTTGTTCTATTCATCATAAATCTCTGTAGAATGATTGATTCCCAAGTTAAAGGTAAATTTTTTCTACTTTAAGACATATAAAGTTATAGTTTGCTGTGTTGAGATGCCATTTGCATCAATCAGCTACTAATGTGATAAGGATATGGAACCGTCACCAGAACCAATTTTCTACACGTGTTTTTTAGCAATTGATTTGAAGGCTGATGACAGATCAACAATTACTATGAAATCTCACAAATTTTCCTAGTTTGTTATTATATGGAAACATTCCAAATATTATTAGAAACTAATATAATGAGCTTATCACTCTGCAAAGTTTTAAATAAGGAGATCCAGGTTAGTAAATGGAGCACAAATAACAAAATCATAATAATAATAATTATAAGTTGTGCGATATTATGTGAGAATAAAACCTTTATTCAAAGAAAAATATTTTGTTGTCGCTACTTTTTAATTCTGTTTTTGTGGTTTTGTTGTTTTGCTATTTTGCCCCAAAATGGCCAAGTGGGCATGACATAGTAATTTCAATGATAGTGGAATCATTATTGTCTATTATCTCTGGCCAAATGCTTCACTACTCATAGTTATCCTTCTATCATGGACTCTCTGCTAACAAGTCGATTTCTGTTTCCCTGACAGATAACAAAAGGAAAATACAAATGAAAACAAACAGCAAACCTTCTTCAAGTGGAATGGGAACTGCTGTGACAGACAAATATGAAAAACATTCTGAACGTTATATACTAAACAAGTTTTTTCCCTGCAGAATATCTAAACAGCATCAGACTATAACATCTTAGAACTTGGTAAGGGATAGAAGTATCTGAAATGATTTGAACATACTGAGCACTGGTATATCCTGTTGCTGACTTATTCCTTCAGTCGAGTCCATTCCTTTGTTCCATTTGCATATAACTGAAGGCACACAACCTTGCAACCACTACACTGTGTAGATATGGCTAGAAGAAAATGTGAATAAAACATAAACCCTATCCTACTACCTAAAGCTTGATATACTCTAGTATTAAAGACATTTTAAGACATTAATTTTTTCCCTTTAACTCCTAATCTTCAATAGTTAGTGCCATTTAAGAGCCTCTATAAATGTCAATTTTATTTAAACTAAAGAAGTATCACTGAGGTGTCATTATAAGACAGCTATAAGTGGATCCCATAATTTTTTCAGGGTATAGGAACATTGTCAAGGCTCCACAGGGAAAAAAAAAATTCTGTTTCAATGGAGGTTTGATTTTGGTGAATAACATCAAATGCACAGACCCCCACCATTTGTGCAAATGTCCTCATTTGAAGATTAACCTGACATAGGAAAAACCTCTAAATAATATCTCACAATGTGACTGCAACTCTTTTAATGTATCATACATTATAAAGAATACAGTGCCCTTCTCTTGAGAAAATTTTATTTTGTTGTTTAAAATAGAGTAATGGTTTTAGAATATGAACCTTAAAAAGAGAAATATAGACCTATCAGTATGATCAATTATGAAATGAAATTGATCACTTGGACTAGTGAGATGGCATTGGTACATGCCACCTTGATGGGATTGTATTGGAATCCCCTGGTACATTTCCAACTCCACCATTTAGGGCAAGTCAGTGTGAGCAGGTCCCAAATTGTACATCTCCTTCCTCTTTTATTCTCACTCTTATATTTAACAGGAATCACTTCTCAGTTAAATTTCAACACTTAAGAATAACTGTGCATTAATTACAGAGTTCAACCAATAGTATTAACTAGAACAACAACAAAAAAAGGGATAAAGTATTAAATTGTACATCAACAGTCGCGACAAGGGCTGATCAAGTCACTGTTTCTCATAGTGTCCATTTCATTTCAACAGGTTTTCTTTTTGGTGCTCCCTTAGTTGTCACTGATCAGGGAGGACAAATGATATTTGTCCCTTTGGGACCGGCTTAATTCACTCAGCATGATGTTTTCCAGATTCTTCCATCTTGTTGCAAATGACCGTGTTTCATTGTTTTTGACTGCTGTGTAGTATTCTATAGAGTACATGTCCCATAATTTCTTTATCCAGTCTACTGTTGATGGGCATTTGGGTTGATTACAGGTCTTAGCTATTGTGAATTGAGCTGCAATAAACATTAAGGTGCAGACAGCTTTTTTGTTTGCCAATTTAATTTCCTTTGGGTAAATTCCAAGGAGTGGGATGGCTGGGTTGTATGGTAGGGTTATATTCAGGTTTCTGAGGAATCTCCAGACTGACTTCCATAGTGGCTTCACCAGTTTGCATTCCCACCAACAGTGGGTTAGTGTCCCTTTTTCCCCACATCCTCGCCAGCATCTATTGTTGGTAGATTTCTGAATGTGAGCCATTCTAACCGGGGTGAGGTGAAACCTCATTGTGGTTTTGATTTGCATTTCCCTGATTGCTAGTGATCCTTAACATCTTTTCATGTGTCTGTTGGCCATTTGGATTTCCTCTTTTGAAAAATATCTATTGAGGTCCTTGGAGTCAAAGAGATCACATAAACAAGAATAGTGTCTGCTAATACTAACTGATAGAATAAAACAGGGAGAGAACAATCCAACATGGGTAGCGGTATATACAGCAGACTTATAGAATTGCAGATGTCCTAAACAGCAAATCAGCCCTTAAGGCATTCAGATCTGGCTGAAGAGCCCATGAGAGTATTTTAGACATGGAAAGCCAAGACACTCTGGGGAAGAAAAAAAAAAAAAAAAAAACCTAAATGAAAGATCTCTGCGAGTGAGATCCTAGTAGAAAGAACAGGCCATCAAAAAAAGAGGTACCTTTCTCTGAAGGGAGGAGAGAACTTCCACTTTGACTATGACCTTGTCTGAATAAGATCGAAGTCGGTGAACTCAAAAGGCTTCCATAGCCTTGGCAACACAAGACAAAAGCCTCAGGTGATTACTGATGCCATAAACAAGAGTGTCAATTTGTTAAGTCAACAACAGGAGTCACTGTGTACTTACTCCTCATGTAGGATCTCTGTCCTTAAGGTATTGTTCCATGAGAATTAATGGTATAACTAGTACTGAAACAGTATTTTACACTTTATGTTCTGTGTGCGTGCAATCTGATGAAATCTTTACTTAATATATACTAAATTGATCTTCTATATATAAAGATAATTGAAAATGAATCTTGATGTGAATGGCATTGGAGAGGGAGTGGGAGATGGGTGGGTTGTGTGTGGGAGGGAAGTTATAGGGGGGAAGCCATTGTAATCCATAGACTGTACTTTGGAAATTTATATTTACTAAATAAAAGTTGAAAAAAAGAGAGAAATATAGGATCATGAATTTGTCTAAAGTCACCTGTTACAAATTCTATACTGCCCATGAGAAGAGGTAATACTCCATTGTTTATTGTTATTTCCTAGGAATTGCTATGCCTTTTTTTCTTTGAAGATTTATTTATTTGAAATACAGTGTTGCTGGGGAAGGAAGAGAGCGAGAGAGAGAGGCAGAGAGAGAGAGAGGGAGAGAGAGAGAGAGAAAGAGAGAGAGAGAGAGAAAGAGAGAGAGAGAGAGAGAGAGAGAGAGAGAGAGAGAGAGAGAGAGAAATCTACCATCTGCTGGCTCACTCCCCAAATGGCCACAACAGCCAGGGCTGAGAAAAGTGAAAGGCAGGAGTCTCCCATGTGGGTGTCCCAAGCACTTGGGTCATCTCCCACTGCTTTCCCAGACACATCAGCTAGGAACTGGATAGGAAGTGGACAACTGGGACTTCAGCTGGGGCTCATATGGATACAGGTATTGCAAGTGACAGCTTAACCTGCTGTGCCACAGTATTGGCCCCAAATTGCTATTTTCTTTTACTGTGGCCTATCTTATAGAATAAGTGAAATCATAAGTATATCACTGGAAATTCACCAAGTAAATATTTATAAAACATATATGTATCATCTCAGAACTGACTTTTGTTTCTTCTCTATAGACATGCATGTGTATGTGCATACACCAGCTAAATTACTTTTGGAAACTCCAAAGGATCCACGATTTTACTTAACTGTAGTATAACATTTCATAGCCAAGAGAGATTAGCAATTTTCAAGTACTTATCTATGCATATCAGCCAGAATATATTTTTAAGCCCTTTAGTGTCCCATATAATCCTTCCCACTACATTTTTCAAGTGTAGAATGGAAGCTAGAACTGTTCACTCTAAGGTGTGTTTTATATTGATACACAAAATTTTTCTCACATTTAAAAAGTAGGATATTTAACATGAAAATCTATTTTCAAAATTCTCCTGACAAATCAGAAATCTGACCAAAAATGGATACAGTTTAGCAGTGTAACAATTGCCTCATCTCAGAAGGGAATTCATTTTTCCAACTTTTCCCCAGAAGTCGTTATTGATTCTGAGACCAAGAGCCAGTTGCCGTGGTTCTATATTATGTCTGTCTAGTTTCATTCATTTATGTCCTTTCTAGGCATTTGAGCTATCATAATTTTTCTTGGAGGTGATAAGATGAGACAAAGGACATTAGATACTGTGTTTATATTTGAATTTTCCCATATCCCAACATTGCTTTATTTTTAGGCAATTGTCTTCCTAAAACTTCCTATATTTCCTTGTATTCTTATCATTGTATTTGAACTTACATTTTTATGCTGCCAACAAGATGCAAACAATTAGATTCTTTCCAATGACATGATTTCACATGTAGATTTAACAATATTTTTCCATGCATCTAATTTCATTCTAAGAGTTACATATTTCAAATATATTTTCCTGATTTCATTTTTATTTTCTTTACATTTGATAAATGGAAAGCATTCTTAGTGAAGATATTGAGATTTAGTTTAGAGCCAAAGGGTTCTGTTGATGGAAAAGATTATTTAAGTTGCATGTTAATGTAAAAATCAGTGCAAGAATGAAATTTACTAAATAAAGGTTCTCACTCTGTTTTGCCTTCAGGATTTTGCTCACAACATATAGCATGTTGATACATTTTGTGATAAAGTTGCTGTTTGCAAAGATACAAATTAATAGATTTATCATTTTTATCAAGTAATAGAAATAAGAACCCTTCTGGGAAATAGAACTTATCTCTGAATTAAGGCAATTAAAATCATACCACTGAACTACACGACCTTAGTCTAGAGAGGTTATTTAAAATTGCTTCTGGTCATATGAAATACATTTTTAATGAGCAGCATAGAGAGATGAAAGTATTTAAAGATATAACGGCTCCTTGGTAAACATCTTTCTGAATCCCTGTTAAAGTACATATCACATCAGGGTTATCTGATTATTCATTTCTAATAGGAACCTTATGCTTTCACTATCGTCTATGGTTTTCTGGAGTAGAGAATTACCATATTCTTAGAGAAAGGTAAATGAATTCATTGTGCTTTATTTTTATTATTATGTATAGAAGAATTTTAATAAATTTTAACTGACAGAAAAATAGTACATCTTTTTGGGGTACCGTGGGATATTTCAACATGTGTGAATCATTTTATATATAAATTATATGTAAGGCTGTTTATATACAGATGAGATTTTTTTCTACATATAAGAAGTGTGTCTGTTGACATATGTTAGGAAGAAAATAATTTCCTATTTCTACAGTGACTAAGAACACTATAATATTACTCTGACTAAACTATTGGCACTCTAAACCATAAAAATATTGTTAAAAAATTTGGGAATGGAAGAGATGTATTCTAAAACATCCAGAAAACATGCGTATTGGATTGCATCTTTCATAAAAATATTAGAATAGTATGATCAATAAATCAAAGAGGCAAAAATATATAAAATCATGTAGAAAATTTTCTCTTAAACCATTTCACATCAATAATAATATAAAATGTTTTATATCATAAGACAAGTAAGGAAATATACTATAACATTTATACTCTATATTTGTATTATAATAATATCAATTATTTTGGGAAAAATTTTCTATTACATAATATTGGAAAGAGTCTTCTAGAAACTACATTAACACACAACTGGAAAACATATTAACAACTGAATAATTGTATAGCAGGTCCCAGTCCTCAGATTATGCCCAAGATAGTTTTGAGAAAGTCAGGTAAATAGTGTCAAGATGTAAAGTTGGAAAAACCTTCTTTCTGTTTCCTAAATTAAAGATAAATGCTAAACAATTCAACTCGAGATGATGAAAAAATATGAAGAACCTTTCAAAAGATCACCCCAATAGTCATCATCCTTGTCTATCACGTGCAGGTCAGTTGTCATGGCAGACAACTTTCAAAAAACCTACTGCATATTTATTGTAAAATGGTAATGAGATAATTTTCACTTTTTACTAGAAAATAAAATTGCCACAGTCTCAGTCTAATGATAATGCTTTCATCATTTATTTCACTTTAGGGCTTCTGTCCTCAAACAAGTTCATTCAAATGTTTAAAACACAAATACGTGGGCAGTGTCGCGGTAGAGTGGGTTAAGCCACAGCCTGTGACACAAGCATCCCATATGGATACCGGTTCATGTCCCAGCTGCTCCACTTCCAATCCAGCTCCATATAAATGGCCTGGAAAAGCATTGGAAAATGACCCAAGTGGTTGGGCCCTTTCCATCCACTTGGGAGACCCAGATGAAGCTCCTGGCTACTGACTTCAGCTTGGCTTTGCCCTGGCAAATTCTAACTTCATCTATATTTGATCTCTGAAATATGGTATGTGTTTATACAAAAATAACAAAAACAACTGCCCTCGTATTAACTCCATTCCATCTTTTATGCATTTTGCTTACTCATTATTTTTCAGTACTTATTTATGTTTTTTTAATGTTAAATGTACAGAGTTTTCTCAAAATAAATGAAGTGAACCAGGGTAAACCAATTTGATTATGCTAGCTATTAATTCCAGTTTACTGTAAATCAGTAAATAATAACTTGTTCACATTCAGAGTAAATTGATAGATGGTCAAGTTCCTTCCACAACTATGGATTGAGTCATTCAAAAAATTACATCTTATTAACACTGAAGTTATTATTTCTATCTAACTTTCATAACTATTATATATATAGTCTTTAAATATTTATTATGTCTAACAAGGATCTATAGGAATAATAAATAATTTTTATAATTTACATCTGTCAAATTTTACATTTTAGAAAAATTCAAAATAAAACACATAAACCTCATGTGTAGTGAATGACATTACAATAGAGCAATCATTTCCAAATCTAAATCACCAATTCTATAATTGAAGTAGATTATAAAGCAGACATTGTGATTTTGAACATTGGATACATAAACTTATTTTACTGACTTTTTCACCTTGAATTGATTTTCAGAGTTTTTGCAACAACTGTGCATATCTGTGGGCTGTATTTCTTTTCTTTTCTTTTTCTTTTTTTTTTTTTTTTTTTTTTGACAGGCATAGTGGACAATGAGACAGAGAGAAAGGTCTTCCTTTGCTGTTGGCTCACCCTTCAATGGCTGCCGCAGCCGGCACGCTAACACCAGCACACCAGGCTGATCTGAAGGCAGGAGCCAGGTGCTTCTCCTGGTCTCCCATGGGGTGCAGGACCCAAGCACTTGGGCCATCCTCCACTGCCTTCCTGGGCCACAGCAGAGAGCTTGCCTGGAAGAGGGGCAACCAGGACAGGATCGGTGCCCCGACCGGGACTAGAACCCGGTGTGCCGGCGCCGCAAGGCGGAGGATTAGTCTACTGAGCCCCAGCCTGTGGGCTGTATTTCAATACCTGTATACAATGTGTATGGATCAAAACGCAGTAGTGAACACTTCATCTTCCTGGGCACTACTTTATGATTGGCGCTTCAGGGCTTTTGCCCTGTATTTGTTCTTAGGAATGCACTGATTGTCATGAACTGTAGTCGCCCCTCTATGCTGTGAAGCACTAGGAACTTGGTCCTGCAATTTAACGCTGTTTGTCATTATCCAAATTTAGTTTGTTTTAGCCTCTAAATAGAAAGGAGAATATGTGATTTGTCTTTCTGTCCCCAGGTTATTCCACTTAATATTATTGTGTCTTTGATGGGGGTAGGGAGAGTAGCGTCCCCTGGTCTGAGAACTTGTTGATCAAAATGGAAAAAATCCAAAACAGAGTGCAAAAAGCAAAGTGAGTATATTTGCAATAATTGACAAAAGCTCTGCACTGGAGGAGGGGCCCCAGAGCTGGAATTTCAATGCCCCGGGAGGGCTGGTGTCCTCTACATTATTTGTCTTCCCTACCCGCCCTTACCTGTGATGTAGGTACTGGCCCTTTGCTTAGTGCATGCAGTAGGGGTTGCCTTTGGATTGGCTTCTCCGCCTTTGTGTATGTGCATGGAAGGTGTTGGTAGTTGGATTATGATTTTAATGATGATTTTAAAGGAAGTAACTTAGTAGAAGTAACAAGTAGAAATTAGTAAAATTAGAAGTTTTGAGTCATAGTAACTGTACATAGAACTGTATATGTCAATAAACATTTTAATGATAAAAAGTAACACTACTTTTTTTCTTTTTGTGATGAAAATGGAAAAACACTGCTTGATATAGTGATGGTTTTGGGCTAACATAAATTAAATGTTTAAAACATTTTCAGTACCACAATTCGAAGTGATCTTTGTATACACAGCACTTTTCTTATATGTATTTTTAGTGGAGGAACTATTGTAGTTTCTGATACATTTAGAAAATATTTAAGACAGAATCCCACAGAATCATGAAAGAAATGTATTCTATGTAGATGGTAGTTAACATGAGAGAGTGGAAAAGAGAAAGTTAAGGACAAGGATTTTAATAGATAATTATTCATGACTTAATTACAATTGTTTATGTTTGTGATGTGACTTGGTCACTCTTCCTTGCAAGAGGTAGAGTCTTTCTCTCCATGCCTGGGATCTGGGCTTGATCATGAAACTCATTTTGTCTTGTAAGATATTTATAAATATGACACAGCAAAGGCTTTGGAAATGCTCGCTCATCAGTGAATGCTCTTTCATGTTGCCTGTAGAATAATTTTCCTTCTGCAAGACTCTTCGCTTTCATGATAGATGTTGGATGCATGTGTCTCGAGTGCCCAAATGTCCCAGCCAACCACCAGCTTATCAAAAAGGCTCTATGCAGCCTGTATTCTCATGAGTGAGACAAGGCGAGAGCAGCAAAAGGTGGTACAGCAGAGCCCAGGACACATTTCCAACTAACAGGATCATGACCTAAGGAATGTTTATTGTTTATGTAAGTGTATTTAAAATTACCAGACTTAGGACATAGGAATGAAATAGGAGTTTTCATTTTGGAAGTACAGACAAGAAATGGAAACACTTGGTAAGTAAAAATGTTGAGAGAGACCTCGATAACCCCAGTCTGTTGGACAGACCTTTTAATGAAATAAAAATCAGCAACCCAACAAATGAAAAATTTGTTTTGAGTTTGTGATGTGAGAAATTTTTCCACTTTATTTGGATTTCAAATAATGATTCAGAAAAAAACAAATTAAAGGGAGTTTTGAAAAGACTGTCAAACATGATTAGCAACCTAAAATATGAATCTATAAAAAGTTAAAAGATATAAATGCAGAGAGTTTTGCTAAAGGTAAGTGATTGAGAATAGGACAAATATCTCCAAGCCTATACAATAAGAACATTTTTTATATTTCATCATTCAGAACTCTGAAAACTTAATATTACATTATATTAAAAGTTAAGTAATTTTTGCCAATCTATGAAAGTGCTTTGAACATAAAATAGAATTTTATGAAACGTGATAATTACTTATTTAAAATGGACAGGAAGGTTTTATATCTAGAATTCTAACCTTGGGATAATTTGTGATAACAACTGCTTACTATTTTTGATTATAGCACTAACAAATAAATACTACCATTTTTTAAAATTATCTTTGGCTTACTCCCCTACAAATTTGAGATTACATTCTACAGCACATATATAAATTGAGCCAAATGAATTAGAAATACAATACCAAAATATGAAGCAACCAAACATTTAAATTAACATAACTGCTGGTTAAGCATTATATTTATCTCTTAGCTTTCTGATGCAAGAAAAAAAAAAAAAAAACTTCATAAAAGCCCGTTCATATTATTTTGCAGTCAGCTGACAGAAGCCTATTCATCCGAAGCAACAAATAAATAATGATGTCAGAAAAACCAGAAATTTCCCTATGCTTCCTCTACAATTCTGTTTCTTGTTTATTGATACTTTGTTTAAACATCTTGTTAAAACTACTTAATATTCCTTGTCTCAATTTTTACCAACTGTTGAAGTTATTCTATCTCAAGTAGATGTTCAGGGGTAGTTGTTTGATACCATGGGTTGAACTGTAGTGAGAACTGTTCTAACTCAGGTTAATAAAATACTCTTATTAGTAGTCTATCCTGCAAACATTTTTTAAAGATTTACTTATTTATTTGAAAATTAGAGCTACACATAGAGAAAAGGAGAGGCAGAGAGAGAGAGAGGTCTCCCATCCTCTGGTTCATTCCCCAGTTGGCCACAATGGCTGGAGCTGAGCTGATCAGAAGGAAGGAACCAAAAGCTTCTTTCTGGTCATGCACATGGATGCAAGGGCCCAAGGACTTGGGCCATCTTCTACTGTTTTCCCAGGCCATAGCAGAGAACCTTATCAAAAGAGGAGCAATCAGGACTTGAACAGGCACCCATATGGGATGCCGGCGCTGCAGGCTGGGGCTTTAACCAGCTGCACCACAGCACCGGCACCCTGCAAACTTTTTAAAATCTTTTTTTTCCACAAGAGTAGCAGAGAAAACTTATAGACTCAAACACTCTTGTAATCAACAATGGTCTGTGGTAACTCTTTTGGATGAAAGGCAAAAATAGCAGAATTTGGAGATTGGGATAGAAATCTCACTATAATAAAAGATGTCTTCATGATAAGTTAGATTTCATCTGGATAAGAACAATAACAATATTTTAGATGATTAGAATACTCTGAAAATGTTACTTCTGTACTTTGAGACAAAAAGTACTATTTTTTTTAAATCTGGAACAATTTTTCAATTTGTTATTACTGTCCACTTGTTGCTCTGATGATTAATGATCAGTTTATATTCTGACTTGACATTAGGAAATATCACTTACATCAATGACAAGTGCTTCCACAGGTCTGTGCTGCCCAATCAAAGCAATGACATCATTCTTATATATAATGAACTTGCCTACGTTTTCTTGCCAGTTTCCTTTCCATCGTTTCATTGTCATGATGATCACTATGAAATATAAGCCTCTTACCCATAAGTTGAATGACCTCAATTCCCCTCCACATTCTTCTTTAGTGCATGATATGTTCATTTTACTTTTTAACATCTTTCATGTTTTAGCAAAGTAGTCATTTAAAATGCATGCAGAGCTGGAAAGTAAATTACCAGGGTAAAGGGCACTTCAAGATGATTGAAAATTGTGCCCCATGAGCTGTTGCCTTTGCTATTTCACAGTTAGAGTCACTGAAAAGGTGTTAGAAATAAGATTTCACAAGTAAATATAGCTATGTATTGTGCATATTTTCTGTTTCTATATACTTTTCTTTAATATTTTTATATGATGATCTTCAATGTAGTAAAATCTGAAATAAACAATGCCATCTATAGCAAACAGTTGCAAGAGTTAATATTGTAACAGATACAAAACACTCAGGCACCTAATTGAAGTTTTATACTTCATATTTTATACTTTATATTTTCATGTTTTGATGATATCCTTTCATATAATAATTATTCTTTACTATGTTGCTTACAGATGTTGATTCCACAAGCACTTTCAATAGGTTACTTGTACATATGTGTGTGTGTGTTTTCTAGAAAAACAACCATTTTTTTAAGATAAAAAAATCAGAATTTTGATTATCAAAACCAGTAGTTATCCAGAGATAGTCTTGAGCATAATAGCTGGCTACAGTTACAAGAATATGATATTTATAAAGGAGTGTACATTTTAATATTGTTATGTTCGGTTACCTTTCCTTTTTGGCAATCATTTTTTTTTTCTACAAACTTGATGCAATTTGGTAAATGTGCACCATATTCATGTGTTTTTCATAGGTTGAAATTTTTGCCAATTATGATATCTGCCATTTCTCAAAACATGCGTTTTTGAATATTGCCAATTAATAAGTCAAAATAATAATCTGAGCTTCTGAGTTTGAGAAAACCTTCCAAAATTGATATATTTGATTAGGTATTTTATGAATATTTCATCATTCATTTACCTGGACCTATCTCTAGAACAGACCTCTAAAAACATGAACCAAAGAGGGACTCTAAGAAGGACCCTAACAGCAACCAGTCAGTAATACAGTAGTAGAGACCTTCTGTGTTACTCAGGAAAGAAAGTAAGAACATGGATGAGAAAGACATGGGGTCAAGAAATGCAAAGATGAAAAAGATTCTTCATGGCATGTTTGGCAAAGCCAGAGGGTGCCAAAGGTACATTTTAAAAATTACACCCTTTAGCTCCAGTTCAGTATTATAGATGTCACAAGTGTAATCACTGTGATTTTATCAGGATCAAATTTTGACCACAGGGTATGTAATAAAGAGTATTATGTGACTGGAAACCAAAGTCCAGAGGAAGAAATCCTCAACTGACAGTGTGAGCCAAGCTATGGTCAAAAGGATCACAATTCATTTTGCTTTCTAACAAATTTGTTTTTAATAATTTATTTTTGTGTTAATTTGCTTGAAAAGCAGAAACAGACCTCCTGTCTGCTGGTTCATCTCCAAAATGCCTACAATAGTCAAAGACTAATTTTCCAGGCCAATGTCAGGAACCTGGAATATCCAGGTCTCCCATATGGATGACAGGAAGCCAAGTACTTGTGCCATCGTCACCTGCCCATCAACACCTGCCCTCATAACCAATTTTAAAACTTCACTTCTTAATATAACATGACATTGCTGAATAGAGAAGACCCAGGCAAATATATTGCTATCTATTTATGCACGTTATCAGATTACCTCATTGTACTTTAATGTGGGGAAAGGGAACTACACCATACTCTATTAAAATTTACAAATTTTCTGGGCAGCAGATCTTACAATAGTCACAGCACTACCCTCACAATGATAGGTCAGATAACTTTATGCAAGTGAATTTATGTAAAATAATGTACGTGTTAGCCTGGAAGAAAGTGGCCCATTAAAACTTCATCATATTGCTCCTTTGTCTTGAATTCTACAAAATTAAAGCAGATTGTAGGAAATATTAGAAATTTCAGTTTTATGATCAGTTCAAATATTTCTCCCTCATGAAAGGATTTAGATGGTTTCACATATTTTCTGCTCCATTATATTATATTTTATTTAAATATCAAAAAGTACAAATTTCAAGGAATTTAGCTTTTTTTCTACAAAGATTTACATTTATTCATCTTGCCTATGGGCTTATAAACACATCCTCATCTTATTTGGACATAATAAGGATTTTTAATATAAAGTCCATGAATGGACTGGTACTACCCAGAAATGTTATGCAAAATTTTAGGTGCATAAAATAAAGTTTTTATGGGGAGAGACTCAAAATGCTTAGACAACTTTTGAAGGGATTAAAACTATTTTTTTAAAGAAAACATTTATTTATTTATTATTATTTATTATTCATTTATTTATTTAACATGCAGAGAGAGTAAGAGAGAGAGAGAGAGAGATTTTTCATCTGCTGGTTCACTCTTCAAATACCCACAACAGTCAGAGGAGTAGGCTAGGATGAAGAATGAAGCAAGGAGATAGAAACTCCTTCCAGGTCTTCCATGTGCATGGCGAGAAAACAAACAGTTGAGCCATCATCAGCTGTCTCCCATGATCCTTAGTAGAAAGCAGGATTGGAGCTGTGGAATAGCCAGGGTTCCAGCCAGACACTCTGATATACAATGTGGGCACCCAAAGTGGCAGCTTTACCCACTATGACACAATTTTGCCCCTAAAAATACTATTTTTTATATAAAATTGTATGGATACATAAATGTATGTATGATTTTGTTGGCCTTTCAATTTATTTAATCAGCTGTTTTCTTGTTTATTTTTCTTTCAATTTATTGGCATTAAGTTTTGAAAATTTAAATTAGTTGATAACATTTTAGATCCCAACATGTTAACAAGTTGTTTTAAAAATACAGTTAAAAATTTGTGATACTACTTCTAAAGACTAAATCTGATTTTGCTCATTATAAAATGGATTATTTCCCAGCAATGAAATTCCATTTACCAATCCAATATTCATTATTTTTTTAAGAATTATTTTATTTATTTTAAAGACAGAGGTACAGAGATTGGTAGAGCCAGAGAGACAGAGAGGTCTTCCATTCCGCTGGTTCACTCCCCAAATGACTGCAATGGCTAGAGCTGAGCTGATCCGAAGCCAGGATCTAGGAGCTTCTTGAGGGTCTCCCATGTGGGTGCAGGGGCTCAAGGACTTGGGCCATCTGCTGCTGCTTTCCCAGTCCATAGCATTGAGCTGGATAAGAAGAGAAGCAGCCAGGACACAAACCGGTGCCCACATGGGATGTCGTGCTGCAGGCTGGGGTTTTAACCCACTGCGCCAGAATGCCGGCCTGCAATTATTGTTTAAGAAAATGGTTTTCAATATCTCAAATACAATCTGAAATTTAGGGAATATATTATTTAACGTTAGAATAGCAGAATAATCTTTGATTTTTTTTCACTTTTTGCAGAAATTATGTCACTTTTAAATGCATAATTCATTTCTGTGTAATTATTTCACTATCTTTAGTTATTTTATTATCCCTAATCTTCACCCTGATTGATGGTAATTACCTTATATTTTAAAATGAATCTAGATTACAATTAGATACAGAATTAGCATTTTTGTTGGGTTGAGTTTTTCTTTTTTTAAAATTTTATTTAAGGTACACAATTTCATGTATTTCCTATATATGCAGATTTAGGAACATGGTGATTCTTCCCACCCTATCCTCCCTCCAGTCCATGCTCCCACCTTTGTTTCTCCTCCCTCTCCTAAGCCTACTTGTGCTTTTACAAAGATCTATTTTCAGTTTACTTTATACTCATAAGTTTAACCCTACACTAAGTAAAGAGTTCAACAAGTGGTATGAAAAAAAAAAGCACTGTTCCTCAACAGTTAAGACAAGGATGTAAATAATCATCAAATCTCAAAATGCGAATTACACTCTTATATATTACATTTTAGGTTCTCTATTAGTTACCACAGATCAGGGAAAGATATATGGCAGATATTTTTTGGGGACTGGTTTATTTCCAGTTGTATCCATTTTTAATGTTTTTCTTACACAATTACATTGTAAGAAGTAATATTTGGATCACACTTTTCTAGGACTGCTCATTTTAACTGTCACATATCCCAAATTTAATTTTCCTAGTCTTTTTATGCAACTAACTCAGTTGACATTCTTACAAATAATTCCACCTCCCCAAGATAGAAAAGTTAGATACATGAAGAGCAGATTAGAATAATAATTATTTTCCATTTTATATTTTAAGAAATATTTTAGTATAATAACTTATCAGCTGAGACAGTGAGGATTATAATTAAAGTTAAATAACATGATTTGGTACAACTTCCAATTTCCTAATTGCCATTTCAAATAGCTAAGTGAACATCAAAATGTCACATTCTAAAAGCCACCAAACTCTTAACACTTAAATTGTCAACAGAAAAAAAGGAAAATTTCCCCTCATTCCCATATATCACTTCTATTTCATAGTGCAACCAAGATTTAAATGTATTTTAAAATATGCATAAACCTGAGTGTTAAAATAAGAAAGGCCGTCTACTATATACAAACATGAGCTGTGTTGTCATCTAGAACAGAGTGACTCAATGAACCATCTATTGAATTGATAGTATCTTTCTTTCCTGGAGCCAAACAGTCCAAAGAGAATTTGACAAAATTGTTTTTTGAACACCCTGAGGAATTTGTTGTGTTAGAATTATCTGTACTTAGAGCATAATAACAGAGTATTAATGCAATCATTTTCATTGTTCTTCAGCAAACAATGAAGAATTAAGAAAAGAGAAAAATATGAAAAATATAGGAAGATTATGCTTGGAATTACTAGAAACACTTGGCAAACCTGAGGATATATAAAATTTATGTGATACACTGTCTAAATTTTCTTTTCATCAGACATATATTTTGAAAGAACACTTTTTAACTAGGCATTTTGACTTTTATAGGTTATTATTTGTGTCCTTTTTCAGGATAAAATACTTTTATTCATAATTTAATATAATAAAAACTAATACTAATATTAGCTAGCTACTAGGCAAGTATTAAATGTGTGGTACATATATGTGTTAATTTGTTTAAATTACACTATTACTGATGAGTTAGATAATATTATTCATTTTGATTTTATAGAAAGGAAACTGAGGTATAAGTGTATCAGCAGGTAAACTCTGGAGGTGGAATATGGATCCAGGAAATCTTTTTTTTTTCTTTTCTTTTTGACAGGCAGAGTGGACAGTGAGAGAGAGAGAGAGACAGAGAGAAAGGTCTTCCTTTGCCGTTTGTTCACCCTCCAACGGCCGCCGTGGCCGGCACGCTGAGGCCGCGCTGATCCGACGGCAGGAGCCAGGTACTTATCCTGGTCTCCCATGGAGTGCAGGGCCCAAGCACTTGGGCCATCCTCCACTGCACTCCCGGGCCACAGGAGAGAGCTGGCCTGGAAGAGGGGCAACCGGGACAGAATCCGGTGCCCCCGACAGGGACTAGAACCCGGTGTGCCGGCGCTGCAAGGTGGAGGATTAGCCTGTTGAGCCACGGCGCCGGCCTGGATCCAGGAAATCTAAATTGAGATACAAGGCTCTTAAAAATTAGTATGTTCCGTTCTCAATATATAATTATTCCAACATCATGAGTGAGTGTGTGGTTTCCATTTAGAATGAATACATAAAATTCATCTATATACATACATTTTTTTAGAGTGGTCAGCATTGCAGCCAGTTGAGCTACTGCTTATGGAATCTTATACTGGAGTTCCAGGTCAAGTTCCAGATGTTCCACTTTTGATCCAGCTTCCTGCTAAAAATGCGCCTGGGAAGGCAGTAGATGATGGTCCAAGTGCTTAGGTCCCTGTCAACCATGTGGAGATCAGAATGGACTTCATAGCTCCTATCTTTGCCAAGACCCAGACCTGACAGTTGCAGCCTCTGGAGAGTGAACTATTGGATAGAATATCTCTCAGTATCTCTTTTATCTCTCTCTGTTTCTGTATCTCTCCAATGTTTTTCTGACACTGCAATTCAAATAATAAATAAATAAATAAATATATCTTTTAAAAATAAATTAATGTAGACTACTCCTGGCCAATATGGTGATAAGTAGCAAGAAGAAGGTATATAATTCTCAATCATGCATCAAAATAAAAATTTTAGAAACAACAGGTAAATAAAACATTATTTCTACAAATTAAGAAGTAATTCTTTCCAAACATTAATATGGTTTCACCTGTATATATTTGGAGAAATTTAGCAGTGCAGCCATTGAATTGTTTCCTTTGTAGAAAAAAAAAATTACTACTTAAAAAAATACCAATTTGAATTTTTCACGTTATCTACTTATTTCACATTATCTACTGTGAACTTCTGTAACTGTGTACTCTCACTTGAATTGGCAAGCCAATTAACAAAACATTTTCAAAATATTCTCTTTTATATTCTTTTAATATCTGTGGAATCTGTACTGATGTTACATTGTCCATTCTTGATAGTGACAATTAAGTGTGCCTTCTCTCTTTTTAAGTGATCAGTTTATCAAATTTTAGAATAGGCATTTATTTTCATATGAAGTGCTGACATATATTGAGTATAATAATTTCTAGTTTTCTTTATTTCTTCTTTAGCCTATAGTCATGTAAAAGAATGTTATTTAGTTTCCTAATATTTCAAAATGACTTTCCATTACTGATTTGTAATTTAATTATACCAGATCAGATAACATAGTTTGTATAAAAAGTTACTTTAAGTGCATTGTGAATAATTTTAAATCACAGAATTTGAAAGATGTTCCATGTCATTATATAGAAAAATATTTTGGTTTTGATTGGAGTTGATTCCTTTAGCTACTTGGAGTGTCCTGTGTTTCCATATTAATTTCAGCATCATTTTTTATATATGAGAAGAATGTCCTTGGTATTTTGATTGGTATCACATTAATACATTTGCAAGTGTTGAACCATCCCTGCATATCAAGGGTAAATACCACTTGTTCCAGGTGAATGATCTTTCTGATGTATATTGTTGGATTCAATTGGCTAGTATTTTCTTGAGGATTTTTGTGTCTGTTTTCATTAGGGAAATTGCTCTGTAGTTCTCTTTCTCTTTGTATCTTTTTCATGTTTAGCAGTTAAGGTGATGTTGGCTTCACAGAA
This sequence comes from Lepus europaeus, assembly GCF_033115175.1. NCBI lineage: Eukaryota > Metazoa > Chordata > Mammalia > Lagomorpha > Leporidae > Lepus > Lepus europaeus. The sequence goes on from NC_084827.1 coordinate 136,249,659, forward strand.
GGAATTTGGGAGGATTTCTTCCCTTTGAATTATTTTGCATAGCTTGGGAAGAACTGGGGTTAGTTATTCTTTAAATGACTAGCAAAATTCAGTAATGAAGTTATCTAGTCCTGGGCTTTTGTTTTTTTGGGAGAGTATTTATTACTGATTCAATTTCTGTGTTGGTTATTGGTCTGTTTAGGTGTTCTATGTTTTCATGGCTCAATTTAAGTAGGTTGTATATGTCCAGGAATCTATCCATTTCTTCTAGATTTCTAATTTGTTGGAATACAGCCCTTTGAAGGAATTTCTGATGATTATTTTTATTTCTGTGGTTGGTGCCTGTTACTACATTTCCTTTTTCATCTCTAATTTTATCTATTTGGATCCCCCCCCCTTTTTTTTTTGGATAGTTGTGTCAATTTTGTTTATTTTTTCTCAAGAAACAAGCTCTTCATTTTGCTGATCTTTTTATTTTTTTCAATTTTGCTTATTTCTCCTCTAATTAAAATTATTTCTTTTTTCCTACTATTTTGAGGTTTGGTTTGCTGTTGTTTTTCTAGGTCTTCAAAATGCATTGATAGTTACTTTAGTTGGTACCTTACCAAATTCTTCATATAGGCATCAATTTATATAAACTTTCCCCATAACACTGATTTTGCCTTATTTCCTGTTTCTTTTTAAATTTTTTTTTTTATTTTTGACAGGCAGAGTGGACAGTGAGAGAGAGACAGAGAGAAAGGTCTTCCTTTGCTGTTGGTTCACCCTCCAATGGCCGCTGCGGTAGTGCGCTGCGGCCGGCGCACCACGCTGATCCGATGGCAGGAGCCAGGTGCTTCTCCTAGTCTCCCATGGGGTGCAGGGCCCAAGCACTTGGGCCATCCTCCACTGCACTCCCTGGCCACAGCAGAGAGCTGGCCTGTAAGAGGGGCAACCGGGACAGGATTGGTGCTCCAACCGGGACTAGAACCTGGTGTGCCGGCGCCGCAAGGTGGAGGATTAGCCTAGTGAGCCGCGGCGCCGGCCTATTTCCTAGGTTTTAATATGCTGTATTATCATCTTCATTCATTTCAGGATATTTAATTTTTTTTATTTCCTCAAAAAAACACTGTTCATTCAAGAGCATGTTGTTCAGTGTCCAATTTTTTGCATATGTTCTAAAGATTCTTTAGTTGTTGATTTCGAGCTTTGTTCTATTGTGGTCAAAGGAGATGCATGGCATGATTTTTATTTTTTGAATTATCTGAGACTTTATGACCTACCATGTGGTCTATCCTAGGGAACATTACATGCACTGATGAGAAGAATGAATATCCTGCAGATGTAGGATAAAAAGTTCAGTAGATATCCGATTGGTCCACATTGCTGAAAGTGGGATATTGAAGGTCCCCATTACTATTGTATGGGAGTCTCCTTTTAAATCCATTAACATTTCTTTTAAATAGCCAGGTACCTGTAATTAGATGCATATACACTTATAGTCACATCTTCCTGTTAAATTGATCTCTTAATCATTACATAGTGCCCTTCTTTGTCTCTTTTAACAGTTTTTGTGTTAGTCTATTTTTTCTGATATTAGGATGGCTACATCAGCTATTTTTTTGGTTTCTGTTAGCATGGAATCTTTTTCCATTCTTTTATTTTCTGTCTGTGTGCCTCTTTGTTAGTGAGATGTGTTTCCTCTAGCCACCAAATAGATGGGGTTTGTTTTTTATTCGATTCAGCCAATCTGAGTCTTTTAACTGGGAGTTGAGGCCATTTACATTCAAGGTGACTATTGATGAGTAATCACCCTGATGTATTTCCATAAATATTTCCATTGTTTACTTTGGATTTACTTTTACTTTTACTCGGAGATTCTCTGCCTTCACCATTCATAGTGATTACCATGTTTTTGTGTCTGTGTGTAGCATATCCTTAAACATCTTTTGTAAGGCTGGACAAGTAGTGACAAATTCTTTCAATTTTTGTTTGTCATAGAAGATCTTTATTTCATCTTCACTCATAAATGAGAGCTTTGCATGGGACTGTATTCCAGGTAGAGAGTTTTTTTCCTTAAGGCTTGGAATATGTTTCACCATTCTCTCCTATTCTATACAGTTTCTGATGAGAAGTCTGCTTTGTGTCTAATTGCAGATCCTCTGACAGTAATCTGGTATTTCTCTCATGCAAATTTTGGAATATTTTCTTTATGTTTTTCTGTAGAAAGTTTTACTACAATGTGTCATGATGAGAATATTTTTGGTCTTGTCTCTTATGAGTTCTATGTGCTTTCTGTATCTGGATATCCCTTTATTTTTCCAAATGGCGGAATTTTTCTGTGATTATTTCACTAAAATACATTCTAATCCATTATCTCTTTCTACTCCTCCAGTAACTCCTAAGACCTGTATGTGGGGTCATTTGATAGGATCCCATAAATATCCAAAATGGCTTTTTAAATTTCTTCTTTCTTTTCTTCTTCTTTCTTTTCTCCTTCATCTTCATCCTCTTTCTCATCCTTCTTCTTCATTTTTTTTTTGATATGATTGTAAAATTTCCAGTGATTTGTCTTCTAACTCAGTTATTCTTTATTCTGCCTCACTGAGTCTGTTAAGGCTATCCACCACATTTTTTTTGATCTATTGAGTTCTTGATTTCCAATATTTCATTTTGATTTCTCTTTAAAATCTCAATTTTATGGGAAAATTTTTCATTCATGTCATGTATGGATTTCTTTAGTTTATGAATTTACTTTTGATTACTTTTTCAATCTCTTTATCTTCCCATTGTAGTATTGAAGTTTTATTGTATTCTGTTAGGGGCATTATGTTGTCTCCCTGATTCTTATTTCTTGAAGTCTCGCTGATTCCTGTTTCTAATTATTATTAGGCATTTGTGGAGATACTTGTTTTTTTTTTTTTTTCTGTGAAGGCTCTTATCTTTGGACTATGCCTCTGTGGCTTAGTAGAGTGTCTGCTCTTTCAGGGAACACCCAGAGGCATGGGCTGGCTGTGGCCAGGGAGCTCTGTTCAGTGCTCCAGGGTGAGGGGAATGTTCAAAGTGATACCCATGTTGAGTGTGTAAATCTCCTTTTTTTTTAAATCAGAAGGGAGATGTTTTCTGCTTTGTTGGCATATTCTCAAGCTCACCTCTTCTCTTCAAAGGAGACGATTACCTAGGTGCTAGCCATAGTGGGTACAATATTCATTCATGGAAGAAACATTTATAAAATTATCTTCCCATAGACTAGAGCAGTAAGATCCCTGGAAGCTTTCTTAATAATGATCAAGCATTTAAGATTATTATATTAATTTAATGAATTGACATCTATATTATTTTGAATACACTTATTCTTTACTGATAATATTTTATTTGAAAATATATTCTGATTTTGTTATAATATTTTAGCTTCTTTTGATTAGTTATTAATGTTTTATTTTTTGTGTAATTTTACTTTTGACTTCTTAGTATGTTTATATAGAACAGAATAGGAATCCAAGTAAAATGAATATAATGATTGTCTTGAATATAACACTAATGATACTAAAAAATCCTCAGTAACCAAAACATAATAGTCTAATATGACATTTTAAAGTAGAAACATAAAAAAATCCATGATTAAGTAAATAATTTTCTTATTTTTTATTTGACAGGTAGAGTTATAAACAGTGAGAGAGAGACAGAGGGAAAGGTCTTCCTTCCATTGGTTTACTCCCCTAATGGCTGCCAAGCCTGCCCTATGCTGATCCGAAGCCAGGGACCAGGTGCTTCCTCCCAGTGGGTGCAGGGACCCAAGTACTTGGGCCGTCTTCCACTGCCCTCCTGGGCCACAGCAGAGAGCTGGCCTGGAAGAGAAGCAACCAGGACAGAATCCGGCACCCAAACCAGGACTAGAACCTGGAGTGCTGGAGCTACAGGCGGAGGATTAGCCTAGTGGGCCATGGCGCTGGCCAGTAAATAATTTCCTTAAAGATGAAATTAATTTATCTTTTTTGTATCTGGTTCTAATATATTCTAATACAGCATCAATATATGAAATCAGCTTCTAAGTAAAAGAGCGTAGTTGGGACTGTATTTATATTCAATGATAATTTCTCTGAGTTTTAATTGGTGTGCTTACATCATTTATCTTTCACGTGCTGGACTGAAATCTACCATACCACTATTAGTTTTCTGCTTATTCTATTTGAGGTTTTTGATTGTGTTTTCCTTTTCTGATTTACTTTGGTATTTTTTCATTGTATATTTTGTCACTTTATTTCCTTTTGAGGTTACCTGTAATACCTATTTTTGGTTTCTTAGTGATAACTTTGGGCCTTGTTTTGTATACATGTTTACTTGTTACACATATATTTTGTTAATATTATAGAACTCGCATATTATGTCACAACCTTGCCAGAGTACATTTACATTTCCTATTTCTAGAAGACATATAATTATTCTGATAAATTTCACTTTTATATGTTATGAATTACAGAATATATAGCTAATGTTTTTGTTTTAAACAATAATCTTTGAAAGATCTAAATAATGATGCCTTCTATATTTATCAACAAAGTGAGTTTCCTTGTGCCCTTCACTTACATGTAAAAATTAATTTTAAAAAATTATTTCATTTATTTATTTGAGAGGTAGACTTACAGATAGTGAGAGGGAGAGGAGACAGAGGGAAAGGTCTTCCTTCTGCTGGTTCACTCTCCAAATGGCCACAATGGCCAGAACTGTGCCGATCCGAAGTCAGGAGATTCTTTCAGATTTCCCACATGCAAGGACCCTAGCACTCGAACCAGCTTCTACTGCTTTGCCCAGGCTACAGCAGAGAGCTGGATTGGAAAAGGATCGGGGCCAGCGCAGTGGCTCACTTGTCTAATCCTCTGCCTGGGGCGCCGGCACCCTGGGTTCTAGTCCCGGTTGCTCCTCTTCCAGTCCAGCTCTCTGTTGTGGCCCGGGAGGGCAGCGGAGGATGGCCCAGGTGCTTGGGCCCTGCACCTGCAAGGGAGACCAGGAGGAAACACCTGGCTCCTGGCTTCAGATCTGTGCAGCACGCTGGCCTTAGTGGCCATTTGGGGGAATTAACCAATGAAAGGAAGATCTTTCTTTCACTGTCTAACTCTGCCTGTCAAAAAAAAAAAAAAAATAAGGAAGAGGAACAGTCAGGACTAGAACTGGTGCCCATATGGGATGCTGGCACCACAGGTTTAGGATTAACCTATTGCAGCACAGCACCAGCCCCAAGATTGATATTTTTGCTTGATATAATTTACACCTGAAGATATCATTACACCTGAAGAATTTCTTTTTACACTTCTTGTTATCCAGGTCTTTCAGTAATATATGTCTGAAATCCTTTTCTGTAAATGAGTACATTTCCTATGGTTGCTTTTAAGATTTTATTTTCTTCAACTTGACATAAACAATTGATTATAGTGCACTCTAATTCACTTTACTTTATATTTCTTGTGTTTGGCACTTATTGATTCTCCTGGAAATGTGAGTTAACAATTTGTACTTTTAATTTGAGCATTTTTTACTCAAATATTTTTATGTCCCTCCCTTCATTCTCCCATCAGAGAATGAACTGTGCACAAATTCCCCACAAGTTTCTACTTATAATTCTTACTTTTTGTATTTTTTTTCTTTTCTGTTTCATTTTTAATAGTTTCCATTATTATATTTTCAAGGTCATAATATTTTTTTCTGTGACAATACTTGTTATTTCCATCCACTATAAATTTATTTCAAACATCAAAACATATGCTGTAACCATTTATTAGTTCTTTGTTATTTCTTAGTCTGCTTCTTTTGATTAATTCTTCACTTCACTATGAGCTATAGTTCCCTGATTTTAGAATGAATGACATTTTCTTGTATGATAGACATTTTCAATTTTACCTTATTAGAAGAAGGAAAGAATGATTAAATAATAGTTTTGTGTTATTTTTTGTCCAGTTCATGATGTTTATTTGCCCAAAGATTAACTCAGCACAAGCTTTTTTCCATTTATGGATTTGGGATGTATATCTTGCAAAATTTCTTTATTTCTTAATTAGTTTTCTCTTTAATCTTTGAATTCAATAACCTCATGAATATATCTCATTAAATGTTTTCCTCATAAATACTAACATATTTATTGCAGGATTTCAATCATAGCATCAAGTCAGTTTTTTTACATCATATTATTTAGGTATGTTACTTTACATGGTACATAATAAACATAGGCTTCTGATGAAATGCAGTGTGTGTTAAAGAGAAGGAGAGAGAGAATATAGGAAAAGAAAATGGCTGCTCAAAAACCCAGCTATGATGGATATGTTACATGTACCTAGTAGATTTTTGTTTATTTGTCCTTTCTTACTTTAGCAGGTGTTATTATCCTGTGCCTAAATGACTGTAAGTTACCATATGAGAATTGCAGGAGGCAGCAGGGAAGGGGAGGAGGCAGGGGAGGGAAAAAGAGGAGGAGGGGGAGGAATTAGAAGCAAAGAAAATGAAGAAGATGGGGAGAAAACAATGTAAGTATAAAGAAAAGAGAAGAGATAAATGAAAAAGTAATGTTAAGTCTGCTAGTTGTAACAGATCCACAACTGAGATTGTATTTTTGCATCGCCCTGAGACACTGAGGACACAGTATGTTAGATGTAACCTATCTAGTTACAGGGTGGGAATCATTCTAATAACATGTAATGGCATGAAATTGTGATGTTTAATGGAAATGATATTTTTACATATAGGTTTTCTCTGTCATATCAAGTGATACATACAGTTTAAAAGTTTTAGATAAAGTGCAATTAAATGTTGACATATCTAATCACAGGTGACAGAAATTAACCTTAAACTTGCTTAAGCAAAGTGAAGATTCTAATAAAACTGTCACAAACAACAACAATGGGCTCACCTATTCTTTTCTGTTTTCTCTGATCTCAATCTGTGTTCCACATATGGATATTCAGGGAAGTAACTATCTGACTTGGCTTTTTTATAGTGTAAGAATTTTATTTTAAAGATTTATTGTTTATTTTCTTGAAAGGTGGATTTACAGAGAGAGAGGGAGAGAATGAGAGAGAGAGAAAGAGAGATTTTCCATCTGCTGATTCACTCCCCAAATGGCTGCAATGGCTGGAGCTGGCGCAGTCCAAAGCCAGGAGCCAGGAGCTTCTTCTGGGTCTCCCACATGGGTTCAGGGGCCCAAGGATTTGGGCCATCTTTCACTGCTCTCCCAGTCACATCAGCAGGGAGCTAGAACAGAAGTGGAGCAGTTGGACTCAAACCAGTGTCCATATGGGATGCCAACAGTGCAGGCAGTGGCTTAACCTGCTATGCCACAGCGCTGGCCCCAAGATGAGGAATTTAAGGTTGGCAAATTGTGGGTCACTTGTCCATTGATCTTCACAAGAAAAAGAAGTGTGGATAGGAAAAGGAGCTCTAAATAATTCACATGTTGATTAGGGTGCTGTCACCAGAAACAGTAGAAGTATTTGGAGAAGAAAATAAAATAAAACAAAGCTTATTTCCCATTATCAATCATTGGTTGTTTAACAGCATCCTTCCACTATATCAAGGTGAAAATGCTACACTTTTATAACTTACTTATATTTTTTTCTGAGAAAATGGGAGCCCCAAATTCTACCATAAAGTTAGAGAAAGTGAGAAATGCACACAAACATATGATGAACAAAATTAATAGTAACACATTAGGTGTTGAAAACATCATGATGAGGCAATGTGGTGCGTTTAGTCAGACTACTGTGCATATTTCCGATCTTTACCCTCTGAATTCTGTGGTGTCTTTAATCAAAGCTTGCGTTTCCATTGACATACCATCTGCACCAAGAAAATATAGTTTGCTTGTACTACTTTCTTTCTCAACAGACCTGTTTCCTAGGTAGAAAAGAGATTCTTTTGTTGAATAAGAGCATCTATCATTGTTTAAAACAGAATTCCAGAAGTGACAGGTATCTTATTTAGATAAGGTGACACATTACAGCTTCCTTACCCCTCCTCTTTCTTATACAGTGAGATCTATATAGAGGCAAAATTACTCTATCAGACCAAGGATCAAAGTCAGTTCTTATCTTCCAAGTTTTATATTTTATATCCCCTTGGATTCATCTTCTCGCTATTTGAAGGACTTTTGAAGTGGATTTCTGATTTCTGTTGGTTACATTGAGTGACAATGCTGAGTGAAATTATTTTTTAAAGAAAGGTTATTGGCAAGAATTGTAGTGCTTCTGAAATGCTGTTACAGGCTGTTAAGAATTGGATTAAAAAAGAATGAGATAGCTCTGAATGTCAGTGTTCACTATTTAAAATACATTTAAAGTCTTTCTAAACTTTCAATTCATAGAGAATTTCATATTGGACATGAGGAAATACCATTCCTGATGTTTTATTCCCTGGATTGTGACTATGCAGCAAACCCCTAATTAATTGATAAAATAGGATGCTATGAGCCTTTCTCTGCTTATATTGATTTAGTTGTTTTAAGCGATGTGATATACATATGCAAAATAATTCTTATGTGAATAATATTTATTTTAATATACAAAATCTAAATAAAACTAACTCCTGGGAAAACCATAAAGAGAGAAAATATATAGATAAATGTACACAATAGAAAATTGCTTTTCTTTTTATTAAAATATGGCACTGCATAATCCATATAATTGATAAAACTCATCTTTTAGTTGAGATAGAATACTTGCCTAGGTCATCTGATATAGGGTTACAAAAAGACATGGCAATTCCCAGGCTACAGTCTCACTGGACTGGCTCATTATAATTAAATAAAGTCATTTCCTAATTCTTCTTAAAATGTGAGTATTCTACTAGGGAAACTGATGGTGAGTTTTAATAATGAAATGCTTCAGATTTGCATTGGGATAAGTGTTGACAGAAGGGTGAAAATCTTACTGTTCAATTTTTCTCTCAAAATATTTTATTAGTAGAATAAATATTCATGTAAATATACAACTATAACAAAAAGAAATAATCTTTCATCTACAATAAAACCCAGAAATTTTCAATATATGTATATATTTAATATTTATTTATTTATTTGAAAGTCAAAGTTACACTGAGAGAGAAGGAGAGGCAGAGAGAGAGAGAGAGAAAGTCTCTCATCTTCTGGTTCATTCCCTAGTTGGCCGCGACAGTCAGAGCTATGATGATCCAAAGTCAGGAGCCAGGAGCTTTCTCTGGGTCTCCCACGTGGGTTCAGGGGCCCAAGGACTTGGGCCATCTTCTACTGCTTTCCCAGGCCATAGAGAGAGCTGGATCAGAAGTAGATCAGTGGAGACTTGAACTGACGCCCATATGGGATGCCAGGACTGCAGATGGTGCCTTTACTTGCTATACCACAGTGCTGGCCCTTAATATATTTTTGAATATCCTTTGTTTTCAGTCTTTTGTTTTAAAAAAGAATTATCTGTTTTGTAAAATATATTCTAATAATAGTTTCAAATGAATGAGAAATGTGTCTAAAAATATAGCCCAGCATTTATAGAAGGAAATCATTAATTCTGACTAAGCACATTTGCAGAAATCTTTGTCCATATAAGTATATTGTAGAATATTTGAATGGATAGAAAAATATGTTTATTAGATAAAATGTATATAAAATATAATATAATATAATATAATATAAGCATTTTGAAAGAGAAGCAAGAAAATTCCCTGCTGTGAAATCTGAGGCCTATACATCCCCTTCTTTTCTAAAATTTCCTCAATTATTGACTTATATAGTAAAATTTTATTTTTACATCATTTATGTTTTTAGCGTGTCTATTCTGACCTTTATGTTTCAGATTGTTTAATATGAATTCTATCATTAAAATGAAATATTAGTTATCACTGATCTATTATCAAAACTTTTCCACTCCTTCTCATTTGTTTTATAGCCCTCAGGTGATTGCATAATGTTTGTAATTAATATTTACCAATATCTTCTCGTGTCTACGATTTTTGTTATGCTTTCATCCCTTTGTGTGGCTGCTTGTTGGCTTTACTTTTATTATTTTATTTATTTTATTTTTTAAAGATTTATTTTATTTATTTGATAGCATAAAGAGCTCCACGGACCCAAAGCCAGGAGCCAGGAGCTTCTTCTGGATCTCTCACCTGGGTGCAGGGGCCCAAGGACCTAGGCCATCTTCTACTGCTTTCCCAGGCTGTAACAGAGAGCTGGATAAGAAGAGGAGCAGCCGGTATTAGAACTGGCGCCCATATCAGATGCCAGTGCTTCAGGCCAGGGCATTAACCTGCTGTGCCACAGCGCTGGCCCATGGTTTTACTTTTGTCAACAGTCTTAGCTAGTTGTGGGATACCAGATTCAGGTTTTCCCTCCGAACTTCATAGATTGGTCCACTGTTTTATGGGATTAAATATTGCTTTAGATTATTTTGAAGTCAATTTTACTTTTTTCTCCTATTAAATCATACATGAGATGATGACTTAAGAATTATTTCCTGAATCTTAAAGGTCAATAAATTAATGGAGTTATAGAAATATTTTGAGAATTTATTTTTTTTAAAAAACTTATATTTAATAAATATAAATTTCAAAAGTACAACTTTTGGATTGTAGCAGTTTTCCCCCCCATAACCTCCCTCCCACCTGCAACCAACTCATCTCCCACTCCCTCTCCCATCCCACCCCTCATTAAGATTCATTTTTAACTATCTTTATATACAGAAGATCAACTTGGTATATACTAAGTAAAGATTTCAACGGTTTGCACTCACATAGATATACAAAGTATAAAATAATCTTTGAATACTAGTTTTACGGTAAGAATTCCTGTAGAATTGTTTTCCTGAGAACTTCAACTTTTGTTGGATATAAAAGGTTTGCATAAGTGATACAGGGGCTGGTGTTGTGTGCATTTGGCTAAACTGCTGCCTGCGACACCACCATCCCACAGTGAAATGCCAGTCTGAGTCCAGGCCACTCCGCTTCCAATCCAGCTGTCTGCTAATGTAACTGGGAAGGCAGTGAAAGGTCACTTGACTTTTTGGCCCCTGCCACATATGTGGAGAACAGGATGGATTTCTCTTCTCTTGTTTATAGCCTGCCCAGTCCTGGCTGTTGCAGTCATTTTGGGAGTAAAGCACTGGATGGAAAATATCTTTCTCTCTTGCTTCCATTTCCTCCTCTTTCTCTTTTCCTCTCCCTGTCCCTCCCACTCTTTGATCACTCTGCCATTCAAATAAATAGATGTTCAAAAAAATTAAAAAAGGATAAAGCAATGACACATGCATTTGTAGGATAAAAGAGAAGGAGAAGACCCACAAATGGGAAAGGTCACGTGAAAAATTGATCATATTGCCCTAGTTACACAACACATGGGGCTACCAAAATATGGCATAGTCAAGAAAGGATACTTCCCTAGAGTCTATAGGCTCTGGCCTTGCCAACAGCTTCTGGCCTGCAGAATTATTAGGCAATAAATTTCTGTTATTTTAAGACACCAAATGTGTGATAATTTGTTTTTGCATGTCTAAGAAGATAAAGTTATGAAATTTCACAACACCATTATTGAAAAGCTCCCTACTTTCCTTACATTTCTTTATATCAATCAATAGGCAGCTTAATAATGCATGCGTTTCTTCCCATTCTGTCCAAATTCTCTAGCCTTATGAGCGGACATAAGGGTGGTGAAAGGTAAGATGCAATTGAAAAGGTCGTGACCCAAAGGCACAAGCCCAGCTAAAGACTGAGATTTCATTATAGGCATTTTCCCTCCCTTACATCTTACCGCTTCATCAACAGTGCTCCATTATAATTGCAGTAGAATGGCAGTGAAAGAGCTACTGGAAGCAGGCTCTATCCAAGTAGGAGTTACTGGAAAAGCTTAAAGAAAACAGGAGACACAAAACCAGGAACATAGGAGAATTTGGAGCCTCTGACATTTGCTGCTAAGCAAACAAAAAAATACGACCTATGTCCTAGCCAAATTAACAGTAGATATTAGATAAGGAAAAATACCAAAGTTTTTCAAAAAACAGTTAAAAGACATGCCAAAAGTAGCCTGAAATGCAAATGTTATAATTAGATCTTGAATCAGATATGATATAGATATCATAGATACCAGATAGGAATTTAAAATAATCTATATAATTTAAGAGCTATAATGGAATGAAAATACAAAATGCAATAAGAGGTGATTAAACTGACACATTAGAGCTCCAAGAGAGATTCAGAAAGAAATATTAAAAATTAAAAACTTGGGGCCAGCATTGTGACACAGCCAGTTAAGCTGCTGCCTCTAACCCTGGTATCCCACATGTGTACTGGTTAAAGTCTGATCTAGCTCCCTACTAAAGGCTTTAGCAAAGCTGCAGGAGATGGCCTAAATACTTGAACCACTGCCACCCATGTGGGACATCTGGAAGAAGTTCCTGGGTCTTGGCTTCAGCTTGGTCCAGCCCTGGCCATTTGGGAGTAAACCAATAGATGCAAGATTTCTCTCTCTCTCTCTCTTTCTCTCTCATCGTGTGTGTGTGTGTGTGTGTTTGTCTCCCTGTCTCTAACTCTAACTTTCAAATAAATAAATAAATAAATCTTTTTAAAAATTTAGAAAAAGAAATAAACTAAATTGTAAAAGCAAGGAAGACATTTAACATTGAGAACAATATTGATGGGCCATTGTTTAACTGGACAAATATTAGCAGCAAAGATAAAGAGAACTTGATAATAGTTAAATATAAATTTGTCAAACAGGAGTGATAAGAGAAAAAAATGATAAAAATAGAGCATACAGTAAGTTTTGGAGAATTTCACAGAAGTGTGTATATATAATTGTAATTATATATGTATATATATATATATATATATATATAATTGTAATAGCCAAAGAAGAAAGAGATGAATGAGTAGAACTAATATATTAAGTAAAACTGGAGAAGAATTTCCAAAATTTCCACAGAGCAGAGAATAATAAAAATTCATGTAGGAAACATGTTTTGAAAATCTATTCATATATCTTTATTTCTTCAGGATATCATAACAATCATAGAACCAGCAATGGCTTAAATAGCAATAAAACATTGTTCACATTTGGGGTCTGGAAGTCCTCCTTCAGGATGCCAGAAAGATCAGATTGAAGCTGGGGCTTTCTTCATCACTTGCATATGGGACTCCAAAAGGCAGGGTAAAAGGACGAAAGCTTGCAGGAACTTATTTTAACAAGAGAATTAGTCTCATCTAAGGGTCCCCCTCCCATCTATATTTAATTATCTCTCTCTGATACAACTTTATTTATTTATTTTTTTTGACAGGCAGAGTGGACAGTGAGAGAGAGAGACAGAGAGAAAGGTCTTCCTTTGCCATTGGTTCACCCTCCAATGGCCGCTGCGGTTGGCGTGCTGCGGCCAGCGCACCGCGTTGATCCGATGGCAGGAGCCAGGTACTTATCCTGGTCTCCCATGGGGTGCAGGGCCCAAGGACTTGGGCCATCCTGCACTGCACTCCCTGGCCACAGCAGAGAGCTGGCCTGGAAGAGGGGCAACCGGGACAGGATCGGTGCCCCGACCGGGACTAGAACCTGGTGTGCCGGCGCCGCAAGGTGGAGGATTAGCCTAGTGAGCCGTGGCGCTGGCCCCTCTGATACAACTTTAAATATTATAACATTGAAGTTAGGGCTTCAGCATAAGAATTTTTGAGAATATAATTTATTCCCTAGCACTATTCCATCCATATTCAACATGTAGAAAAATCAAAAACAAAACAAAAATCCAAGGTTGGGTGTTGAGGGATCCCATACCTAATAAGAAAAATGTTCTAAGAGTTACAGCAGATTTTCCAATAGAAATCTTGTATTTAAGAAGAAAATGGAATAAAATATTTAAAGAATTGAAAGAAAAAATAGTAACAACATCTGTAATTTAAATTCAATGAAGTCAGTCTTCAAAATGAAAGACAAAGATATTCTTAGGTAAACAAGAATTTAGATAACCCATTGCCATTAGGCTTGTTGTCCAAGAAATGTTTAAAGCTCCTCTTTGAGAATGAAAATGAAATAAGTGAGAAGCATAAATCTAAATAAAGACAGGAAGATATTAAGTGAAGGGATAAGCAAAAGAGAAATAAATAATTCCATTTTCCTTTTTCTTACTTCTAAAGGAAACTGTTCCAAATAATATGTGAAAAGAATAGTAGTGATATCATAAGTGACGCACAGGGATTTGGAATGCTATGGTAATAGGTATTGTCACCATGAAACCCATGAAACGGCAGGTTGCTATTTGAAGGAAGATTCATATTAGTTAAATATGTGTGTTTCAACCTCTAGCACAATCAGTAGAACATTGTTAAAACCTGTGTAACTTACATGATAAAAGAGGGGATGAAATGGAATCATATACACTGTTCAATCAAATCAAGAGACCACAGAAAAAGAGGGGGACAATTAAAGGAGAGAAAAAAAAAACAAGAAATAAAAGTTACTCATGCCATGAATATTATCCACCTATGCTTATAATTCCTTTAAATGTGAAAGGTCTAAATATAGCAACCAGAAGAAGCTAGAGCAGCTATTTGACTTTCCAACAAAGCAGAATTCAGAACAAAGAAAATTATCAAGAATAAGTTGGGGATTTTCCTCCAGGGAAATTCAAATAAAAACCACAACTAGATATCCCCTTAGCCTTTTTAGAATGCCTACTGCTATATATATATATATATATATATATATATATATATATGCCATATATATATATATTTTTTTAATTGACATAGTGGGTAAAGCCAGTGCCTGCAGTGACAGCATCCTATATGGGCACTGTTCATGTCCCAGCTGTTCCACTTATGATCCAGCTGTCTGCTATGGCCTAGTAAAACAGTAGAAAATGCCTCAAGTCCTTTGGCCCCTGCATCTAAGTGGGAGACCTGGAAGAAGCTCCTGGTTCCTGGTTTCCAATTGGTGCAACTCTGGCTTTTGTGGTCTTCTGGGGGAATGAATCAGTGGATGGAAGATAAATCTGTCTATTTTTCTCTCTCTCTGCCTCTGCCTCTGCCTATCTGTAACTCTGCTTTTCAAATAAATAAATAGGCCAAAAACATGTGGACATGGAGAAAGGAGAATTCATATATACTGTTGGAAGGAAGATAAATTCATATAGTCACTATGGAATACAATGTGGTATTGGTGGGTAGAGAGTTTTTGAGGAGTGGGATACCTCCTAGAAGTTGTTCCCTTTATGAAGGGCAGATGTGAGACCCCCAACCTACCCACAGTGAAAGGGGTGGAACTCACCCAACCAGGCCATTGATCAAGGGAAGGATTTTAGATATGAAATGTTGGTTTGTTAATACAATTCTTGCTGATTTCACTGCAGAGAAATTTCCATGTTTCTTCTTCAGCCCCTTGCATACATATTGTCTCATGTGTATTTAGCTACCTTAACAGATTTACACCCAAAAGACATGAAATCATTGTATCAGACAGACACTTTCTCTACCATATTTACTGTAACACTATTAACAATATCTAAGATATATAATCAACCAAGGCATCCATCATCAGATTAAAGAACAAAGACATGTGATATACATACATATACAATGGAAAGTTATTGACTATAAAAAAGCTATGAAATTTTGTCTTTCACAGCAAAATCGATGAAACAAGAGGGCAACATGTTACAAAAGATAAGCATGAAACAGAAAGGCAAATACCATATATTTCCCTCATATGTGGAGTATCCTCAATTTTAACACAGAACATGTTGACTGGAGGCTGGGGTTGGGGAGACAAAGCGAGTTTGGAAAACCTGTACCAAATCATTTAGTTCAAGGGACTAAGTTCCTAGCATTACACAGCATGTAAGGTGATGGCAGCTAATGATAACCTAATTTATACTGTAAGAACAAATAGAAGAAAGAAGCTCCAAGACTCCAATCATAAGGTGATACCAAAGAAGGAGAAATGTTGATCATCCTAATTTAATCAGTAGCACATTGTATACATATTTTGAAATGTCACAAAGTAGCCTCCACATATGTAAAATAATTAATAACCATTTTTAGAAAAAAAGCAATAAAAAGGGGGCATAGCAAAATGATGTTAGCATTCTTTAATGTATTTTCTTACGTAACAGTTTGTCAAAAATATGAGCTAAAAATGATGAAAGTACACAAGAAGAAATGGATAACCCCATTGTAGATGGGGCCTTCAAAACTCCCTTTTAATAATTGATAGATTGGGGCCAGCACTGTGGTATAGTTGGTTAAGCCAGCATCCCTTATGGCTGCTCCACTTCCAACTCAGCTCCCTGGCTCCCTGCTAATGGCCTAGAAAATTAGTGGAAGATGGCCCAACTGCTTGGGCCTCTGCAATGTAGGAGACCCAGAAGAAGCTCCTGGCTCCTAGATTCTCATCAGCCTAGCTCCTACCTTTGTGGTCATTTTTGGGTGTGAGACAGAAGATGGAAGACCTCTCCCTGTTTCTCCCTCTCTGTCTGTAACTTTGCCTCTCAAACAAATAAATAAACCTGTAAAAATAATAGATCAAGAAGACATAAGATTCATAAGAACATATGGCTCATTGTTACCGAGCTTGATCTAATTTAGGTTTTTTTTTTTTAAAGATTTATTTATTTATTTGAAAGTCAGAGTTACACAGAGATAGGAGAGTCAGAGAGAGAGAGATAGAGAGGGGTCTTTCATCCGATGGTTCACTCCCCAATTGGCCGCAATGGAGAAAGTTGAACTGATCCGAAGCCAGGAGCCAGGAGCCAGGAGCTTCTTCCAGGACTCCCACGTACGTGCAGGAGCCTAAGGACTTGGGCCATCTTCTACTGCTTCCCCAGGCCATAACAGAGAGCTTGATTGGAAGAGGAGCAGCCGGGTCTTGAACTGGCGCCCATATAGCGTTAACCTGCTGGGCCTCAGAGCCAGCCCTGATCTAACTGAGTATTACAGAATAATTCAAACAATAGCTGAAATAAAAATTCTTCTTAAGCTTTAGGGGAATATTTTCAAGACTAACCACATTCTGGGCTGTGAACACACACTTTAACAAATTTTAAATAGCATATGTAATTCAAAGTGTGTTCTCAGACACACTTTGGAATTAAAGTAGAAATAAGTAACAGAAAGACACATAGGATATCACAAAATACTTATAAATAGCATATGAATGAAGGAAACTTCTAAAGAGAGAGTAAAAAAAAATCAAAATTAAACATAAAATGCAACAATCACAAAGTTGTGGAAACAGTAAAAATTGTGGCCTGTGGGAAATCTTTATCACAAGCAATCATATATTTTGCATGGTTTAATATCATAACATAAGTCTCTTTTCTTAGGAAATTAGAAAACAAGCAAATTAAGCATAAAGCAAGGAGAACATAAGTGAAAAACGCGATGGAAATCAGTGAAACTGAAAAGAAGGAAATAAGAATTACAGAATGGTTTTTTTGAATTATAAATAAAATTGATAAAACTTTAGTAAAATTAGCTAAGAAAAAAAAAAGTAGACACAAGTTAACCAATATCAGAAATTAAAGCTTCATGAGTATGCATTCCACAAGCGCTGAAATGATAATATAGTAATAAAATAATACCTTGTTCCTCCCCAAACTTACAACTTAGGTGAAGTTACAAAAAAATCCTTAACAGATAGAAAGTATCAAACTCATAAAAAAGGAGATAATTTCTATGACTTCCTGGTTCAATTTAGGTAGGTTGCATGTGTCCAGGAATCTATCCATTTCTGACAGATTTCCCTGTTTGCTGGCATACAAGTCCTTGTAGTAATTTCTGCTGATTTTTTTTTATTTCTGTGGTGTCTGTTGTTACGTTTCCTTTTTCATCTCTGATTTTATTGATTTGGGTCTTTTCTATTCTTTTTTTTTAGTTAGTTGGGCCAATGGGGTGTCAATTTTCTTTATTTTTTCAAAATACCAGCTCCTTGTTTGGCTGATTTTTTGTAACTTTTTTTGGATTCAATCCTGTTAATTTCTTCTCTGATTTTAGTTATTTCTCTTCTCCTACTAGATTTCGGTCTGGTTTGCTGCAGATTTTCTAGATCCTTGAGATGAATTGAAAGCTCATCTATTTGGTGCCTTTCCGATTTCTTGATGTAGGCACCTATTGCTATAAACTTTCCTCTTAACACTGCTTTTGCTGTATCACATAGGTTTTGGTATGTTGTGCTGTTATGCTCATTTACTTTCAGAAAATTTTTGATTTCCCTTTTAATTTCTTCTATGACCCATTGTTCATTCAGGAGCATGTTGTTCAATCTCCATGTGTTTGCATATGCTCTAGGGATTCTTGAGTTGCCAATTTCCAACTTCATTCCTTTGTGGTCCGAGAAGCTGCATAGTATGATTCTAATTCTTTTGAATTTGCTGAGACTTGCTTTATGGCCTAGTATGTGGTCATTCCCAGAGAAGGTTCCATGTAGTGCTGAGAAGAATGTAAATGCTTTATGTGTAGGATAGAAAATCTAAACAGACCCATAACTGAGACAGAAATTGAAACAGTAAAAAAGGCCCTCCCAACAAAGAAAAGCCCAGGACCAGATGGATTCACTGCAGAATTCTACCAGACATTTAGAGAAGAACTAACTCCAATTCTTCTCAAACTATTCAGAACAATCGAAAAAGAGGGAATCATCCCAAATTCTTTCTATGAAGCCAGCATCACTTTAATTCCTAAGCCAGAAAAAGATGCAGCATTGAAAGAGAATTACAGACCAATATCCCTGATGAACATAGATGCAAAAATCCTCAATAAAATTCTGGCCAATAGAATGCAACAATACATCAGAAAGATCATCCACCCAGACCAAGTGGCATTTATCCCTGGTATGCAGGGATGGTTCAATGTTCACAAATCAATCAATGTAATACACCACATTTAAAAACTGCAGAAGAAAAACCATCTGATTATCTCAATAGACACAGAGAAAACATTCGATAAAATTCAACACTCTTTCATGATGAAAACTCTAAGCAAACTGGGTATGGAAGGAACATTCCTCAATACAATCAAAGCAATTGATGAAAAACCCACTGTGAGCATCCTATTGAATGGGGAAAAGTTCGAAGCATTTCCGCTGAGATCTGGTACCAGACAGGGATGCCCACTCTCACCATTGCTATTCAACATAGTTCTGGAAGTTTTAGCCAGAGCCCTCAGGCAAGAAAAAGAAATTAAAGGGATACAAATTGGGAAGGAAGAACTCAAACTATGCCTCTTTGCAGATGATATGATTCTTTATTTAGGAGATCCAAAGAACTCTACTAAGAGACTATTGGAACTCATAGAAGAGTTTGGCAAAGTAGCAGGATATAAAATCAATACACAAAAATCAACAGCCTTTGTATACACAGGTAATGCCACAGCTGAGAAAGAACTGCTAAGGTCAATCCATTTCACAATAGGTACAAAAACAATCAAATACCTTGGAATAAACTTAACCAAGGACGTTAAAGATCTCTACGATGAAAATTACAAAACCTTAAAGAAAGAAATAGAAGAGGATACCAAAAAAATGGAAAAATCTTCCATGCTCATGGGTTGGAAGAATCAACATCATCAAAATGTCCATTCTCCCAAAAGCAATTTATAGATTCAATGCATTACCAATCAAGATACCAAAGAAATTCTTTTCAGATCTAGAACATATGATGCTGAAATTCATATGGAGACACAGGAGACCTCGAACAGCTAAAGCAATTTTGTACAACAAAAACAAAGACGGAGGCATCACAATCCCAGATTTCAGGACATACTTCAGGGCAGTTGTTATCAAAACAGCATAGTACTGGTACAGAAACAGATGGATAGACCAATGGAGTAGAATAGAAGCACCAGAAATCAATCCAAACATCTACAGCCAACTTATATTTGATCAAGGATCCAAATCCAATCCCTGGAGTAAGGACAGTCTATTCAATAAATGGTGCTGGGAAAATTGGATTTCCACATGCAGAAGCATGAAGCAAGACCCCTACCTTACACCTTACACGAAAATTCACTCAACATGGATTAAAGACTTAAATCTACGACCCGACACCAACAAATTATTAGAAATCATTGGAGAAACCCTACAAGATATAGGTACTGGCAAAGATCTTGGAAAAGACCCCAGAAGCACAGGCAGTGAAAGCCAAAATTAACATTTGGGATTGCATGAAATTGAGAAGTTTCTGTATTTCAAAAGAAACAGTCAGGCGAGTGAAGAGGCAACCGACAGAATGGGAAAAATATTTGCAAACTACACAACAGATAAAGGGTTGATAACCAGAATCTACAAAGAAATCAAGAAACTTCACAACATCAAAACAAACAAGCCACTTAAGAGATAGGCCAAGGACCTCAATAGACATTTTTCAAAGGAGGAAATCCAAATGGCCAACAGACACATGAAAAGATGTTAAGGATCACTAGCCATCAGGGAAATGCAAATCAAAACCACAATGAGGTTTCACCTCACCCCAATTAGAATGGCTCACATTCAGAAATCTACCAACAATAGAAGCTGGTGAGGATGTGGGGAAAAAGGGACACTAACCCACTGTTGGTGGGAATGCAAACTGGTAAAGCCACTATGGAAGTCAGTCTGGAGATTCCTCAGAAACCTGAATATAACCCTACCATACAACCCAGCCATCCCACTCCTTGGAATTTACCCAAAGGAAATTAAATTGGCAAACAAAAAAGCTGTCTGCACCTTAATGTTTATTGCAGCTCAATTCATAATAGTTAAGACCTGGAACCAACCGAAATGCCTATCAACAGTAGACTGGATAAAGAAATTATGGGACATGTACTCTATAGAATAGTATACAGCAGTCAAAAACAATGAAACCCGGTCATTTGCAACAAGATGGAAGAATCTGGAAAACATTATGCTGAGTGAAATAAGCCAGTCCCAAAGGGACAAATATCATATGTTCTGCCTGCTTGGTGACAACTAACTGAGCACCAAAGGGGAAACCTGTTGAAGTGAATTGGACACTATGAGAAACAGTGACTTGATCAGCTCTTGTCCTGATTGTTGATGTACAATGCAACACTTTATCCATTATAGTATTTTTTTGTTCAAGTACTATAGTTCGAACTCTGTAATTAACACACAATTATTCTTAGGTGTTTAAAATTTAACTGAAAAGTGATCCCTGTTAAATCTAAAAGTGGTAAAAAGAGAGGGAGGAGATGTAAAATTTGGGACATGCTCTATCAGATTTGCCCCAAATGGTGGAGTTAGAAATGTGCTAGGGGATTCCAATACAATCTCATCAAGGTGGCATGTACCAATGCCATCTCATTAGTCCAAGTGATCAATTTCAGCTCACAATTGATCACACTGATAGGTCTAAGAGTCAAAGGGATCACACAAACAAGACTAGTGTCTGCGAATACTAACTGATAGAATCAAAAAGGGAGAGAAAGATCCAACATGGGAAGCAGGATGCACAGCAAACTCATAGAATGGCAGATGTCCTAAACAGCACTCTGGCCTCAGAATCAGCCCTTAAGGTATTTGGATCTGGCTGAAGAGCCCATGAGAGTATTTTAGGCATGGAAAGTCAAGACACTGTGGCAAAAAAAGAGAAAAACCTAAATGAAAGATCTCTGCGAGTGAGATCCCAGTGGAAAGAACAGGGCCATCAAAGAAGGAGGTACCTTTCTCTGAAGGGAGGAGAGAACTTCCACTTTGACTGTGACCCTGTCAGAATAAGATCGAAGTTGGCGAACCCTAAAGGTTTCCATAGCCTTGGCAACTCATGACTAGAGCCTAGGGTGTTTACTGATGCCATTAACAAGAGTGTCAAATTGTTAAGTCAGCAACAGGAGTCACTCTGTACTTACGTCTCATGTGGGATATGTCCTTAATGTGTTGTCCAATGTGAAGTAATGATATAACTAGTACTGAAACTATATTTTTACACTTTATGTTTCTGTGTGGATGCAAACTGATGAAATCTTTACTTAGTATATACTGAATCAATCTTCTGTATATAAAGATAATTGAAAATGGAAAAAAAAACTTGGTTTTAAATTGGAATTGCAGAGAAAATTAATCAATTTTTTAAAAAAAAATATCATGTAGGTTCTCTGTCCTTAATGTGCTGTACATTGTGATTTAATGCTATAACTAGTACTCCAACAGTATTTTTCACTTTGTGTTTCTATGTGGGTGCAAACTGTCGAAATCTTTACTTAATATTTACTAAACTGATCTTCTGTATATAAAGAGAATTGAAAATGAATCTTGATGTGAATGGAAGGGGAGAGGGAGTAGGAAAGGGGAGGGTTGCGGGTGGGAGGGAATTTATGGGGGGGGAAGCCATTGTAATCCATAAACTGTACTTCGGAAATTTATATTCATTAAATAAAAGTTTAAAAAAATGAGATAATTTAGTATCTTGTGCTCATTACAAAGTCCTTTTACTGCATTAACAAATTACCACAAATGTCCTTGTATGAAGCAATATACCAACATACTCTTTCACAATCCTGATTGTCAGGACTTGAAATAATCCCTCAATCCTGCCTTCCTCTGTAATGCAGAGGGAAGATTCTAGGAGAGTTTCTATTTCCCTGCCTTTTCCAGCTGCCTAAAGTGGACTCTGTTCTTTGGCTCAGGACCACTTTCTTCATGTGCAAAGAAAGCATGATAGTTTAGTTTTCTACTCCTCACAAATTCATAATTCAGGTAAAGTCCTTGAACTTGATAAAGAATATCTACAAAAATCTGTAGCTGATATCACACTTTTTGATGAGAAACTGGATATTTTATAGCTTTTATTGAAACAAAGTAGGGATGTACACTCTCACCACTTTAATCAGAATTGTGTTGTTATTTTTAGCTACTGTAGTAATACAAAAAAGATATATGGATTGAGGAGAAAATTAACTACATTTTTTTTACAGATAGCATTATGTAGATGCATATCATCCCAAATGCTTATCTCAAACAATCAAAAATCTCCTACAACAAAAAGAAGGAATACAGCAAGGTCATGGGATGCAAGATTTGATAGCATTAATAATAGCTGTCCACAGATATTGTAATCCCCATAACCTTCCATGATACCTGACATGACAAAAAAGACATTGAAGGTATAATTAATTTAAGGATTTTCCGAAGTAGAAAGTCTATCCCGGATTATCTGAGTAGGGCCAACGCAATCCTAAAAGTCCTCAGCAGGAGGCAGGTGATTCAGACAGTGAGGAGATGTGAAGGCAACAGGACTTAGAGAGAGGGGGAGAAGTTTGGAGATCTTACACTGCTGACTCTAAACTTAATGAAAAAGGACATAAGCGAGCCATAAATAATTATTTAAAAAGATATTAATAGAAAGATAACACATTTCATGCATTTCATAGCTGCAATTCTAAGAAGATAACCATGCTTGCAACCTGTGATCCCTCCTTCAAACCACCTTCCTTATTTCCCTTCTTTTCTTTGCCTTCGAATTTTGTAGTAACGCTTTTTGTATTTCATATATACAGTTTTAAGAGCACAGTGATACTTTCCACCTTGCTTTCTCTCCCTTCCTCACTCCCACCTGCCTCCTCCTTTTCCTATTTTTCTTTTAATCTTTACAGTGACATATTTTCAATTTTGTTTATAATCACAGCAGGATTTTGACATTTAAAAAGCAATGCACATACAAAATGAAATCTAACAAAAATGTACAGGGCTTATATGTGGGAAACTTGAAATTTCTGATAAGGTGAAAGTCTAAAGAAACAGGCACTCCACATTTATGGAATAAAATACACAAAATTGTTAAACTGTCAATTCTTCCAAAACTGATCTACAGCTCTAGCAAAAATCCTAGTGAACTATTCTGCAGATATCAGCAGAATATTTTTGAAGTTTAAACTGAAAGGCAAAAGTTTTAGGAAGGGGGCAGCACTGTGGTGTAGCAAATGAAGACACTGTCTGTTGCACAGGCATCCCATATGGGCAACAATTCAAGTCCTGGGTGCCCCACTTCCCATCCAGCTCCCTGGTGAGGCACCTGGGAAAGCAGTGGGAGGTGGCCTACGTCCTTATGCCTTTGCATCCACATGGGATACCCAGAAGAAGTGCCTAGCTCCTGGCTTTGGATTGGCCCAGCTCCCACTATTGTGGCCATTTGGGGAGTGAACCAACCTCTCTCTCTCTCTCTCTCTCTCTCTCTCTCTCTAACTCCGTCTTTCAAAAAGAAAAAAAAGTCCTACAAAGGCCCAAAAGTTGAGAAGTTGGATGTTTTAAAATTGAAAACTGCTCTGTGAAAGATACTGACTAGAGAATGAAAAGACAAGCCCAGAGAGGCAGAAAAATGTTTAAAACATTTGTCTGATAGCATTTGCGCGCAAAATATACAAAAAGAACTCTTAAAACTCAACAAAAAGAACAAAATCTTCAATTTAAGGATTTTTACAAAATACCACAACAGACACTTTACCCTGGAAGCTGTACATATGGCAAATATGTCTGTGAAGGAATGCCGAACGTCATGTATCATTGAAGAGATATTCAACAATGAGACACTACTACCACACATCTGCTAGAATGGCTATGATCCAAAGCCACAATGTACAAAATGCTGACAGAGATGTGTCACAACAGGAACTTGCACTTTTTACTAATGGGAGTGCAAAATGTTGCGGTAACTTTGAAAGAGAGTTTGGCAGTTTGATAAAGGTAGCCTTATTGTATTACATAGCAATTTTGCTCCTAGATATTTAGTCAACAGATTTGAAAACATACATGCACACAAATGTTTATAACAGTTTTCTTAATAGTGACTAACTACAAGAACAACCAAAATAGGTAAGTGGATCAACAAACTGATACCCACTCAGCAGAATATTGTTCAGTCACAGAGAGCTATAAAACAAGCCTAATACATACTACAATGTTAAGGGTCAGTTTCTGAAGAATACATGGTCAAAGAATGAAAATATCAATTGTGGACAATTTTAAGTAAAATCATTTAGATAATAAAAATGCCAGTCATTGCCAGAGTTGGGCAGCAGTAAAGAGAAGTACAAGACAATTTGGGGGATGATAAAATACTTGCATAGTGCACTCCAATAGATGGACACATGGCATTATAGATTTGTCAGGAACAAAACATAGTGAAATTCTATATTGAAAACATTTTGAGGCCAGCGCCGCGGCTCACTAGGCTAATCCTCTGCCTTGCGGCGCCGGCACACCAGGTTCTAGTCCCGGTCGGGGCACCGATCCTGTCCCGGTTGCCCCTCTTCCAGGCCAGCTCTCTGCTGTGGCCAGGGAGTGCAGTGGAGGACGGCCCAAGTCCTTGGGCCCTGCACCCCATGGGAGACCAGGAGAAGCACCTGGCTCCTGCCATCGGATCAGCGCGGTGCGCCAGCCGCAGCGCGCTACCGCAGCGGCCATTGGAGGGTGAACCAACGGCAAAAGGAAGACCTTTCTCTCTGTCTCTCTCTCACTGTCCACTCTGCCTGTCAAAAAAAAAAAAAAATCCTTTATTAAAAAAAAAAAGAAAAAAAGAGAAAACATTTTGAAAGTTAGAAAGTCCAATAATGAAACACAAACCATGACATAATAATCTGACTGTATTAGAAATTTATGAAACAACATCACTGAGACGATCATGGAGTGGTTGCTGACTTAAGTAACTTTGGAAGAGTGAAGCTTGCAAACCTGAAGACTGAGGGAAATGTTCATAGCAATGTGTATTAATTGGTAATTTTAATCATGGTATATCTTTATGTGGTAAATGAACATATAGTAAATGGACAGCAGATTGTGGAATCAAGTTTCTCTTTTTGAGTGAGAATCATATATAAGCAGGTACACAAGGTTAATGGGATACATGTGATACTGGATTATAACTAGAGAAGTTGCTATGAACACATTTTTATACATGTAACTCATAGTTATATATAGAATTATTCATATATGTGTCTCTATAAAGGCTAGTATGCATTCATGAATTTCATTATTTAGTTAGCTAATATGGCCCAAAGTCCCGGTAGATATGAGAACATCTCAGGCCGGAGATGTGACATAGCAAGTATGGATTCACTGCTGAATTCTACCAGATATTCAAAGAAGAATTAACTCCATTTCTTCTCAAACTATTCAGAACAATCGAAAAAGAGGGAATCATCCCAAATTCTTTCTATGAAGCCAGCATCACCTTAATCCCTAAGCCAGAGAAAGTTGCAACATTGAAAGAGAATTACAGACCAATATCCCTGATGAACATAGATGCAAAATTCCTCAATAAAATTCTGGCCAATAGAATGCAACAATACATCAGAAAGATCATCCACCCAGACCAAGTGGCATTTATCCCTGGTATGCAGGGATGGTTCAATGTTCACAAATCAATCAATGTAATACACCACATTTAAAAACTGCAGAAGAAAAACCATCTGATTATCTCAATAGACACAGAGAAAACATTCGATAAAATTCAACACTCTTTCATGATGAAAACTCTAAGCAAACTGGGTATGGAAGGAACATTCCTCAATACAATCAAGCAATTGATGAAAAACCCACTGTGAGCATCCTATTGAATGGGGAAAAGTTTGAAGCATTTCCACTGAGATCTGGTTCCAGACAGGGATGCCCACTCTCACCATTGCTATTCAACATAGTTCTGGAAGTTTTAGCCAGAGCCCTCAGGCAAGAAAAAGAAATTAAAGGGATACAAATTGGGAAGGAAGAACTCAAACTATGCCTCTTTGCAGATGATATGATTCTTTATTTAGGAGATCCAAAGAACTCTACTAAGAGACTATTGGAACTCATAGAAGAGTTTGGCAAAGTAGCAGGATATAAAATCAATACACAAAAATCAACAGCCTTTGTATACACAGGTAATGCCACAGCTGAGAAAGAACTGCTAAGGTCAATCCATTTCACAATAGGTACAAAAACAATCAAATACCTTGGAATAAACTTAACCAAGGACGATGAAAATTACAAAACCTTAAAGAAAGAAATAGAAGAGGATACCAAAAAAATGGAAAAATCTTCCATGCTCATGGGTTGGAAGAATCAACATCATCAAAATGTCCATTCTCCCAAAAGCAATTTATAGATTCAATGCATTACCAATCAAGATACCAAAGAAATTCTTTTCAGATCTAGAACATATGATGCTGAAATTCATATGGAGACACAGGAGACCTCGAACAGCTAAAGCAATTTTGTACAACAAAAACAAAGACGGAGGCATCACAATCCCAGATTTCAGGACATACTTCAGGGCAGTTGTTATCAAAACAGCATAGTACTGGTACAGAAACAGATGGATAGACCAATGGAGTAGAATAGAAGCACCAGAAATCAATCCAAACATCTACAGCCAACTTATATTTGATCAAGGATCCAAATCCAATCCCTGGAGTAAGGACAGTCTATTCAATAAATGGTGCTGGGAAAATTGGATTTCCACATGCAGAAGCATGAAGCAAGACCCCTACCTTACACCTTACACAAAAATCCACTCAGCATGGGTTAAAGACCTAAATCTAACTCCACCATTTGGGACAAGTCCCACTGAGCCTGTCCCAAATTGTACACCACTTCCCTCTCTTATTCCCACTCTAATAAGCCTCAAATGGTGGAGTTAGAAATGTGCCAGGGGATTCCAATACAATCTCATCAAGGTGGCATGTACCAATGCCATCTCATTAGTCCAAGTGATCAATTTCAGCTCACAATTGATCACACTGATAGGTCTAAGAGTCAAAGGGATCACACAAACAAGACTAGTGTCTGCGAATACTAACGGATAGAATCAAAAAGGGAGAGAATGATCCAACATGGGAAGCGGGATACACAGCAGACTCATAGAATGGCAGATGTCCTAAACAGCACTCTGGCCTCAGCATCAGCCCTTAAGGCATTTGGATCTGGCTGAAGAGCCCATGAGAGTATTTTAGGCATGGAAAGCCAAGACACTCTGGGGAAAAAAAAAAAAAAAAGAAGAAGACCTAAATGAAAGATCTCTGCGAGTGAGATCCCAGTGGAAAGAACAGTGCCATCAAAGAAGGAGGTACCTTTCTCTGAAGGGAGGAGAGAACTTCCACTTTGACTATGACCTTGTCTAAATATGATCAGCGTTGGCGAACCCTAAAGGTTTCCATAGCCTTGGCAACTCATGACTAGAGCCTAGGGAGATTACTGATGCCATAAACCGGAGTGTCAAATTGTTAAGTCAATAACAGGAGTCACTGTGTCCTTACTTCTCATGTGGGATCTATCCTTAATATGTTGTCCAATGTGAAGTAATGCAATAACTAGTACTGAAACTGTATTTTACACTTTGTGTTTATGTTTGGGTGCAAACTGATGAAATCTTTACTTAATATATACTAAATCGATCTTCTGTATATAAAAGTAATTGAAAATGAATCTTGATGTAAATGGAATGGGAGAGGGAGCGGGAGATGGGGGGGGGGTGTGAGTGGGAGGAAAATTATGGGCGCCTAGCCATTTTAATCCATAAACTGTCTTTGGAAATTTGTATTTACTAAATAAAAAAAAATCAGAAAAAAAGACCTAAATCTACAACCCAACACCATGAAATTATTAGAGAACATTGGAGAAACCCTGCAAGATATTGGCACCGGCAAGGACTTCCTGGTAAAGACACTAGGGGCGCAGGCAGTCAAAGCCAAAATTAAGATTTGGGATTGCATCAAATTGAGAAGCTCCTGTACTGCAAAAGAAACAGTCAGGCGAGTGAAGAGGCAACCGACAGAATGGGAAAACTATTTGCAAACTATGCTACAGATAAAGGATTAATAACCAGAATCTACAAAGAAATCAAGAAACTCCACAACAACAAAACAAACAACCCACTTAAGAGATGGGCCAAGGACCTCAATAGACATTTTTCAAAAGAGGAAATCCAAATGGCCAACAGACACATGAAAAGATGTTAAGGATCACTAGCCATCAGGGAATTGCAAATCAAAACCACAATGAGGTTTCACCTCACCCCAATTAGAATGGCTCACATTCAGAAATCTACCAACAATAGAAGCTGGTGAGGATGTGGGGAAAAAGGCACACTAACCCACTGTTGGTGGGAATGCAAACTGGTGAAGCCACTATGGAAGTCAGTCTGGAGATTCCTCAGAAACCTGAATATAACCCTACCATACAACCCAGCCATCCCACTCCTTGGAATTTACCCAAAGGAAATTAAATTGGCAAACAAAAAAGCTGTCTGCACCTTAATGTTTATTGCAGCTCAATTCATAATAGTTAAGACCTGGAACCAACCGAAATGCCTATCAACAGTAGACTGGATAAAGAAATTATGGGACATGTACTCTATAGAATAGTATACAGCAGTCAAAAACAATGAAACCCGGTCATTTGCAACAAGATGGAGGAATCTGGAAAACATCATGCTGAGTGAAATAAGCCAGTCCCAAAGGGACAAAAATCATATGTTCTGCCTGCTTGGTGACAACTAACTGAGCACCAAAGGGGAAACCTGTTGAAGTGAATTGGACACTATGAGAAACAGTGACTTGATCAGCCCTTGTCCTGACTTTGATGAACAACTTAATACTTTATCCCTTCTAGTATTTTTTTTTTGTTCTACTTAATACTATGGGTTGAATTCTGTAATTAATGCACAGTTATTCTTAAGTGTTGGAACTTAACTGAAAAGTGATTCCTGTTAAATATAAGAGTGGGAATAAGAGAGGGAGGAGATATAAAATTTGGGACATGCTCAAGCTGATTTGCCCCAAACAGTAGAGTTAGAAACATACCAGGGGATTCCAATTCAATCCCATAAAGGTGCATGTACCAATGCCATCTCACTAGTCCACATGATCAATTTCTTTTCATAGGGATCACATAAACATGACCAGTGTCTGAAAATACTGATAGAATAAAAAAGGGAGAGAAAGATCCAACATGGGAAGCAGGATACACAGCAGACTCATAGAATGGCAGATGTCCTAAACAGCACTCTGGCCTCAGCATGAGCCCTTAAGGCATTCAGATATGGCTGAAGATCCCATGAGAGTATTTTAGGCATGGAAAGCAAGACACTCTTTCAACAAAAAAAAATGACCTAAATGAAAGATCTCTGCGAGTGAGATCCCAGTGGAAAGTACAGGTCATCAAAGAAGGTGGTACCTTTCTCTGAAGGGAGGAGAGAACTTCCACTTTGACTATGACTTTGTCTAAATATGATCAGAGTCGGTGAATTCAAAAGGTTTCCATAGCCCTGGCAACTCATGACAAGAGCCTAGGGTGTTTACTGATGCCATAAACAAGAGTGTCAATTTTTTAAGTCAACAACAGGAGTCACTGTGCACTTACTCCTTATGTAGGATCTCTGTTCTTAATGTCCTTTACATTGTGATTTAATGCTATAACTAGGACTCCAACAGTATTTTTCACTTTGTGTTTCTATGTGGGTGCAAACTGTTGAAATCTTTACTTAATATATGCTAAACTGATCTTCTGTATATAAAGAGAATTGAAAATGAATCTTGATGTGAATGGAAGGGGAGAGGGAGTAGGAAAGGGGAGGGTTGCGGGTGGGAGGGAAGTTATGGAGTCAGGGGGAAGCCATTGTAATCCATAAGCTATACTTTGGAAATTTATGTTTATTAAATAAAAGTTTAAAAAAAAAAGTAAAGGGCATCAAAAACAAAGCAATACTCCTACCCAGAAAGATCCTAAGGAGACATGATGACTGAACATCATGGGGAAGATTGGAAGCAAACTTGGGATGGAAAGAAAAAGAAAAAAATACACTGGGTTAAACAGTTAGGAAATCAGAATCCAGTGTGAACTTTAATAACAATATATCAGTGTTTATTAATTGAAATTAACATGATACACTAGTGTATGATGGTAGCAACAATAAGGGAAATGGCAGGTGATATAAACGGGAACTCTGTATTATCTGCAACTTTTCTGTTCCGAAATTATTTTGGAAACTCAAATTTCTTGAACTGTTTAAGCCACTAACTTCTTATTTTGTCATATACTGTGTTTTTTTTTTTTTTTTTTTGTTGTTGTTTTACTTCCATTGCAGGAAAGTTATCACAATTTTACTCTTATTTAGAATAAATATTTTTGTTCATTTATTCCGTTTATTTGAAAGACAATGAGATGACAGAGGTAAAAAAAAAAAAAACAAAAACAAAAAAAACCAAAAAAAAAAAACAAAAAAAAAACAACTCTCATCCACTGATTCACTCCTAAAATGCCACAGAGTCAGAGCTGGGCGAGGCTGAAGCCAAGTCTTGGAACTCAATCCAGGTGTCCCACATGAGTGGCAGTACTACTGCAGTCATACAGGCTAGCTCCCAGGGTTTGCATGAGGAGGGACGCAGAGCCCAAACCTGAACCGAGGAACACACACAAGGGATATGGGTAACCCAAGCAGAGTGGTAAGCACTGCAGCAAATACCCATCCCCTCATTGACTTTATCACACATTTATTCTCATTTTACCTTTATTTTCTTACATTTCAGTCTTTTGACCTGAAATCACTTTCCTTCTGGCAATAATGCATCATTTAGGAATTCCTTTAGTGGCAGCTTACTTCAAACTCTGATATTTTGCTTTTCTGAAAAAATCTTTATTCCTCTTTCGTCCATAAAAGCTATTTTTTGTTGCCATGTATTTCTGTTAGTATGTTCAATTTGATTCCAGTGTTTTCTGTGTTCTGTTTTTGCTATCTTATAGTCACCATTCAGTTTTTCTACTTACTTGAAAAGTAACCACCTCTCATCTTCAGTTACTTTGAAAATCTTGTATTTGAGTGATTAGCAAAGTAATTAGGATATATCTACTTATGCAAATGCTTTTTATATTCTGTTTGTTTTTTTATCTTATTGAAATCTGTAGTTTCTTTTATTACATTTGGAAATTTTTCTGCCTTTAACTCTTCAATATCACCAGTGCTCCACCCTATTTTATTTCTAATTAGATGCTGTATTTTACCATTTGTTGATCAATATTTATGAAAAAGCAATTGTTTTGTTACCTAGAATTTTGGTTTAGACACGGTCTCTGTGTCAATTAGGTAAATAATTAAATTTTTATTTGTTAGATAAAAAATATTTTATACTACATCTTCTCCCAGGTCCTTTATTTTTTACACAATTTAACAGATATTTACTGAATGTTTCCTACATCTAAAGCAGTATTCCCTACACTATTGCATAGTAATGCACTGAACAGATACAGTTACTTTACTCCATCAGACAGTTTAAAGTTTATTGAGAGGTGAATATTAACAACTTGCTAAGCATTTTAAAAGAAGCATAAAATGCGTGCTATATCTATAAAAAGCTAAATACTTGAGACATCATTGGAGTGATATCCTGGGGTGAAGATGCAGTTGATTAAAGGAAACTGCATTTTAAAGAATGTCAAAGGATATGACCATTTTCTTAAAAAACAATAAGAAATCATGCAAAGATTTAAGGGTAGGCAGTGGACATTTGGTGCAGCAATTAAGATGCTATTTGTGGTATGTCTGTATCACTTATCAGAATATCTGGGCTGGAATCCTGGCACCATCTTGTTTCCTGCTTCCTGTTAATGTGCACCTTGAGAACAAAAATGGTGATTCAAGTACCTAGATGTATGCAACCCTGTGGGAGACATGGATTGAGTTCTTGGCTCCCAGTATGGAATGGACCCAGGATCAGCTGTTTTGAACAATAGAGATGTGAAACAGTGGATGGAAGGTCTGTATCTGTTTCTGTGTCTCAGCCTTTATATGTATATATGAAGATGTAATGGTACAAATAGTTGACATGGCAAAATTTGCATTTTGAAAAGACAACTGGAGTTAGTGTAGACAGACAAGTTTAGAAGACAAATTTGGAGAAGGTTATTCTAATTCAAATGTGAAATTATTATATTTATTAAGGAAAACATTGAAAATTGTGAATAAGGTCTTTACCTAAATCAAACAATGTTATTACCTCTTCTGATGTGAAATAGTTAGAGTAGATGTATTGCCCAATATTCAATAATTCTATAAGGGAAATCCCAAGAACTCCTCACACTTAAATTCCCATGCAACAATGGAATTATAGACTACATAGTAAAATAGACATTCACAAAAATTAATCACACAGAAAATATGAATTAATTTAAGAAAAAAATCATTTTGTATAATTTAGAA
The DNA here is from genome assembly GCF_033115175.1 of Lepus europaeus. Lineage (NCBI taxonomy): Eukaryota > Metazoa > Chordata > Mammalia > Lagomorpha > Leporidae > Lepus > Lepus europaeus. The sequence goes on from NC_084827.1 coordinate 136,282,757, forward strand.
GATGTTCATAAAAATCAGTACAATTATTCAACACATAAATTACTGGTAAATGTATTTGGAAGATGTGGACGAGATTAAGGTAAGAATATCAGGAAGAACTCAAAAAATTGCCAAAGTTCTCTCATATCCCCCATCTTTTTTGCCTTGGCAGACTGTTCTCAAAGGTGCATCATTCTACTCTGCACATAGCACACCTTTTATGTTTTTTTTTTAACAGACTTAACTTTTAGAGCAGTTATGTGTTCACATGAAAATTGAGCTGAAGGTACAGGGATTTCTGATTTCTCACCTTCTCTTACATAGGCATAGCTTCCCCCATTATTAACATCCTCCATCTAGATGGCACCTGTGTTGATGTATCTGTGTTGGGCAGAGATTAGTGCATCGTCAATGTTCACAGCATGCATTAGGTCTCAGTCTCTGGAGTTGTATATTCTGTGTGTTTGGACAGATTTTTATGGTGTGTAGCCACTACTGTAGTGTAATACTGAGTAGCTTCACGGCTCTCAAAACCCTTTTGTTCTCTGTCTATTCCTTCAATCCTTCTTCATACCTGACAGCCACTGACCTTTTTGCTATTACCATAGTTTTACTTTCCTACAATGCTATGTTGTTGGAATCATGCAGTGTTAAGTATTTTCAGATTGATATCTTTTAGTAATGTGTATTTGAGTTTCTTTTATGTCTTTTTGTGGCCAGTTTGATAGTTCATTGCTTCTTTCACATATTGAAGGACTTCTTGTTTATGTCTAAGTTTTGGCAATTGTGAATAAAGCTCCTGGAATAGTCATGTGCAGGTTTCCTTTGGGCATCAATATCAAGGGGCATGATCGCAGAATGGTATGATAAAATGATATCTAGTTTTGTAAGGAAATCCCTCACTGTCTTCTGAAGTGGCTGCAACATCTTGCATGCTTTTTAAAAACTACTGAATGAAATACTAGGGGAAAAAATAACCAATTGTCAATAAAATATATCAAAAAGGTAGTGAAAAAATTGACTAAAATACTATCATAAATACAGCATTTTTAAATTACTGGCAATTCAACATGAAATACAAAACCTAAAGCAAAGTATCCTGTAAGAGAAATGAAACAATATGAGAACAATTAAGATCCAGAATACAATTAAAATCAATCCTAACAGCACACAAACAAGCTTTGAAAATATTGCTCAAACAAAGTCAAATACAAATTCTAATTTCAGCTTCTTAGCTGACTCCAGTGATCTGTGTTCCCTGGTATTCATGCCTTTGTGTGATTCCTTCCTATGGAGTATGTGCAGATCTAGTGACTCACTTCCAGTAGGGGGAAAATTATGGCAAAAGTAATGGGAAGTCTCTTCCAAAGCAGATTCTAATATATGATGACATCTGCCTTGCTGGCACTCTCTCTCTTTCTCTCTCACTCTCTCCCTGGCTCTTCTCCCTTGCAAACACTAATGAAGTAAGTTGCCATGTTATGAGCTGCCCTATGGAGATACTCACGTAATAAGGAATTGAAGATAGTCTTCAGCCAAAAAGCTAGTAAGGAACTGAGATCCTCCATCCAAAGGCTTGAATGGATTAAATCCTGCTGACAGCAACAGGGGTGTCCTTGGAAGTATATCCTCCCCAGTAGTCCTCGACATTGCCTCAGCCCAGGCTGGCACCTTGTGGGAGATGCTGAAACATAAGCCTCCACTAAACTGCCCCCAGATTTCTGGCCACGGTAACTGTGTGATAAGAAACATGATGTTTTTAAACCTCTAAATACTGAGTGATTGATTAATCTGCAGTAGTAATCAATATGTAAATAAGGACAAAACAGGAAATCCATTTTACTTTTATATAAAGAAGGTGATTGTTAACATTCGGTAGCTTAACACCATTTTACAATTGCAATCTGCCCTCCTTCAGTGACTTTCTGTCAACCAATTCCTTACGGATCCAATCTCTAATGGCTTTGACTTCCTGTGCAATATATTGAGGAATGCATTTTCACAGTGAATAATATGAATACATATGATCTTTGGCCTTTCACCTTTAACTTCTACTAGTGCTATGTTTGATACTCCTTTTGAGTGTGGTATCTATGTTACCTTGTGTTCCCTTCCATTGCTTCTGGGTGACTTCGTGAGAATTTCAACCAAGGTAGTAGAATGGAAATGAGAGTTTGTGTCCTTCAAGCCCAAGGTTAAAAGGACGTATAGTTTCTACCTGATTCTCCTGTGATGCTACCTCTAGGAAAAGCCATCAACCATGTAAGAATGCCAACTACACTGAGATCACCATACTGGAGAGGACATATGCAATTGATCTGTTAAATAGCTCCAGCTGAGCTCCCACCTGCCACCTGGACTCAGCTGCCAGCCACCTGAGTGAGCCATCTTGGAGGCCAGCCCACTTGAGCTTTCAGATGACTGCAGCCCCATCTAACACCTGACACTTGAAAGTCTAAGCAAGACCCAAACAGCCAAGCCATCACGGGATGCTTTGCACACAAAATAGTGAACAAAACAGTTGCTTTCAGCTACTGCATTGTGAGGTAAGTCTTCGTAAACAAAACAAGTGTTCTCACATCTTTTATGTCGTGGGTACAATTTTTCTGTAACTCAAGTTATTCTAGTTACTTTTTCTCCGTCTGATCTACACTCTACACTAGTACAAATGCATTCAATAGAAAAATAGAAAACCCCCATTAAATAATAAAATTTAAAGATTCCATTTTTCCACTTTTGATAAAATTCTCAATTATCACACTGAATGCTTAATTAGATTGACTATATCAAAGGAGCATTCTTTTTCATGACAAATTACTTTACAGGTGCATTCAATCAGATAAAAAATATCCTTCATTCTCTACACATAATTCTTCTACAGTGAATCATAATTTTCTCTACATCATTAGAATTTCCTGCTATGCCAGTGGAAGTACAATTTCACCCTTTAATATCCTCTCTCGACAGCTGCCCAACAAGTTGTCCCTTTGTGGATATTTAAAATATCATATTGTTATGACCATGAATACTTATTAGCAAAGTATGTTGACAGAAAACAGGCCAAAGGAAGTTTTTGAAATGACATAAAAGCCCCATACTACTAGGGTGGTAGTTCCACAGTTGTTAACAATCTGAAAATTTTTCAACTGTACATTTAAGTTTTATGCTTCTCATTATATATAAATTATAATATTATTATATATAAATAATAAGCTCCAGGACAAACTACAATGATTTTGAATACACATGTTCTTACTTTTTTGTTTTCCTCAACTCAATTCTGTTTAAGTTTTTGGTGTATTGCTTGTGGTTTGTAGTAAGCACAAGTATTATCAGAGAACATTAAAAAATGGGATATCAGGGTTAGCATTTAGCCTACTGATTAAGACACTGGTTAATATGGCCTCATCCCATATGGTAGCTCCTGATTTTTGATTGACCATTCTGGTTCTTGACTCCAGCTTCTCAGTAATATATACCCAAGGAGGCAGCAGTGATGGCTCAAGTAATGGGCTCCTGCCATCCACATGGGAAACAGAATGACTTCCTGGCTTCCAGCGTTAGGCTTAGCCCTGCCCCGGCTGTTGAGGTCATTTGGGGAGTAAATCAGTGAATAGGAAGGAGCTCTCTCTGTCCCTATGCCTCTATATCACTCTAATAAATAAATATAAAAAATTTGAAAATATAAAAAGTGGTTTATTTACAAATGTATGGGATGGGTTGAGCAAAAGAAACAAGGGTAGTCATTCCCCAAGCCCACTCCCAGGTTTAACATTAGTTGAAGTCTTACAGCACCAATTACAAATGGAAGGTTGAGGATAGAGGAAGGTTACAAGAACTCAAGATGTGCAGTGAAAGTAGAGGGTTTATTTAACAGGGTTTTCACAATAGTAATGAAAGCAGAAGAAAGACACTGGCAATCCAAGATCAAAATCAGAATGAGAAGTGAATAACTGCCAGTATTTGTTCTCTCCTGAAGTCCCTGAACTTTAATTTCCATTGTTGCAGTTGAAAGACAAAGAATTTGGCAATCTTTTTTTTTTTTTTTTTGACAGGCAGAGTGGACAGAGAGAGAGAGAGAGAGAGAAAGGTCTCCCTTTGCCATTGGTTCACCCTCCAATGGCTGCCACTGCTGGCGCGCTGCGGCTGGCGCATCGCGCTGATCCAAAGCCAGGAGCCAGGGTGCAGGGCCCAAGGCCATCCTCCATTGCACTCCTGGGCCATAGCAGAGAGCTGACCTGGAAGAGGGACAACCAGGACAGAATTCTGCGCCCTGACCGGGACTAGGACCCGGTGTGCAGCGCCGCAGGCGAAGAATTAGCCTATTGAGCTGTGGCACCGGTGGCAATCTGTTTTCAAGACAAATGTTATCAATCTGTCCATGTGTTCTAATTCTCATAGTAAGAGGGGTAATCTATTCCTGTTCGTTTGAATTGGTGGTGATGATAGTGGCTTGAGAAACCAACAGATACTTCAGCAGTAACTTTCTGAGATTTTTGAGGAGTGATCATAAAAGGTCTTGTGGTCTCTTTGTGGTGTCATTTTTACCTTTTTTAGACAAAGATGAGATTTATTTCCTATTTGATTTTGTAGGAAAACAGGACTTTATAATTTTTTTAATGAATCATTGAACATAGCTTTTGGAATCTGAAAGAGTAGAATTAAAATCTTATCTCTTGAATCAATAATTGTGGTGAATTGGAAATTTGTCAAAAAAGGGAAGTGTTCTTACTGGTGAAATTGAAATAAAATAATTATTTTTGGTATTGTTTCACAGATAAAATGAAGTTTCCATTTCTTCACCCTTAATTACTCCATGAACAAGCAATGCTTCACATTGTACATTTTATTGGATTAAATGTGTTTATTTCTTGAAAGATGAGGATAGAAACAAATATTTGTTTTGAATTGTTTTATTCATATTTTTTCAATGGTTTATGGCATTTGGGTCAATAATTATTAATTCTGTTTTCCTTCTGTGTGAGTTTTGGAAAAGATAGCCACATGGATAGTTGCCAATCTTTAAAGAAAACTGTAAAACTTAAACCATGGTTTCTTTCTGTCTTATTTGAAATATATTTGAAAGTTTAACTTTTTTAATTTCCATAACAAAGACAGTATCTCTTACTGTGGCTCACAGATACATCTCTGTCAACACCACTCAATAAGTAGAAATACCAGCAACCCCAGAAAAGCTCTCTTATGTATCTCTCTCGGTGAAAACACTCAAAACATGTAACCAATTTTAATGTTTATCATTAGATATGACTTTTCCAGTTTTTGAAGTGTAGATAAAATCAACATAAAGATGTGTATGTGTGCATGTCTGTCTGATATAATTCATATGTCATGTATGAGAATCATTATGTGTTGTGTTGTAGATCATTATCTTTTCATGATGTACTGTACTCACAATCTGAGAGTGTTTACCCATTCTATCATTGATACAAATTATGATTACTTCCAGTTATTATAAATAAATACCCTTGTGAATTACCTTCGTTTACATGTCTCTTGGAACACGTTGGACTTTGTTGTAGTTCATGGCTGGGACTTAAATATCTTGATTCTAACATGCATGCATGTATGAGTGTGTATTTAATATACATATAAATGTCACAGTAAAATAGGAACAATATATAAAGTGTTTATGTGCTCGCTTATGTATATGAATATACATTTACATATAGTTAACTGACATTATTATATTTATTACTACATAGAATTAGTACCTTATTTCTACTATAACTATTTACTGCAAATTTCATTGCTTAAAAAAACAAGATTTATGGCTGGCATTGTAGCATAATTGGTTAAGTTGCCACCTGTGATTCCGGCATTCTTTTTTTTTTTATAGTTTTTTTTTGACAGGCAGAGTTAGACAGTGAGAGAGAGACAGAGAGACAGAGAGAAAGGTCTTCCTTCCATTGGTTTACCCCCCAAATGGCTGCCACGGCAGGCGTGCTGTACTGATCCGAAGCCAGGAGCCAGGTACTTCCTCCTGGTCTCCCATATGGGTGCAGGGCCCAAGCACTTGGACTATCCTCCACTGCCTTCCAGGGCCACAGCAGAGAGCTGGACTGGAAGAGGAGCAACCGGGACAGAATCCAGCACCCCAGCCAGGACTAGAACCCGGGGTGCAGGCGCCGCAGGCAGAGGATTAGCCTAGTGAGCCACAGCGGCCAACTCCAGCATTCTTAAGGAAACCAGTTTGGGTCCTGGTTGCTCCACTTCCAATCCAGCTCCCTGCTAATGCACTTGGGAAAGCAGTAGAAAATAGCCCAAATTCTTTGGCCTCTGCACCCAAGTGAGAGACCGGGATGAATCTCTGGGCTTCTGGCTTCAGCTGGGGTCCAGCCCTGGCCTTTGCAGTGATCTGGGAAGTGAGGCAGTGAATGGAAGCTTTCTCTCTCTCTGTCTCTCTCTGTAGCTCTGCCATTAAAAGAAAAAAACAAATGCTTACAGAGAAATAAAAAACTGCACATTTGTCATCTTATAACTGACGATGTTGGGAGCCTAAAGTAAATGATAACTGAACCAAAATCAAGGTACTTTGGGCATGTTTCTTCTGGTGTCCCTAGGGAACAATTTGGTTGTCTTTTTCAATCTCCCAGAGGTGGTCCCCTTCCCTGACCACATTTTCTCCAAAGAAGAATAGGCAGCCTCTCACCTCTGTCATTGCCACAGTGCCTTCATGACTTTCCTGCTTCCTTCGTTCTTTCATTATCCTTGTGATTATACAGGAGCCATGCAATGGTCCAAGATAACCTCCCCATCTTAAGATCCAGATTGTTACAGCTGCAATTGCTCTTCTGATATCTAAGTAACATATGTGTAGATTCCAGGGAACAGCATGTGGTCATTGTAGGACCATTATTCTCTCTACCACAATATACATTCAACTCACAGCAAGCATTTCCTGCTTTTCAGAGGTGGTTGTACCAAATTATCTTACAGAAGAAATTATAACAATTTACTTATTTTAAATCATTTTAATTGCATGGCATCATTAAGCTTTTCAACATCATTATTCTGATTGTGTATGTTCACATCTCATGTTGTTTTTAAATTTTGTCAGGCTTCTCAAATACACTTTCTTACATTAAAGTTATTGTATTTTCCTTCTGACCCAGTTTGTCTCTCTCTTGGGCTCCTTTAGATCTCTCCTTTGATACTGATGTTAGAACTCTTCACCATATTTAATGTCTTTCATGCGTTGTTTCTATCCTTTCATTTTTTCCTACATGCTGCAATCTGGACATTTTTTACTGAACATTTCTCACTTCTGTCTAATCTCCTATTTAAGCTTATTTGATTTACTCTGTGCTATATCCTATAATTTTCATTTGATTCTAGGTGATTGCATAAAGATTTCCAAGCTTTTTGATGATTTTTAAAAACACTTTATTGAAATACAGTACATACAACAATAAATGTACATTAGTGTCCAGATAAATGAGGTTTTTGTCCTCTGATCACACTCACAATCAGCACCCATATTAAGACCATAACATTGGGCCACATTGCAGCGAAGTTGGTTGGGTTGCTTTTTACCATGCCAGCATCCTATATGGGCACTGATTCAAGCCCTGGCTGCTCCACATCCAGCTCTCTACTAATGTGCCTGGGAAAGCAGTGGAAGATGGCCCATATGCTTGAGTCCCTGCACCTTGTCAGTTTACTCCCCGGCAACTGAGGAGTAAACCAGTGGATTGTAGATGCCTCTGTCTCTGTCTCTCCTCTCTCTGTAACTCTGCCTTTCAAACAAATAAATGAATCTTTGCTTTGAAAAAAAAATGAAAAAAAGAACAAAACATTACTTGTACTCTAAAAGCCCTCACAATTTCTCCCTCTTTTAAAAAAAATCAGTGATACATAGATTCTCAGGGTCACAGCAATCCACCATAATTACTGCTACACAATTCTCATCAAATCTCATGTTATTGTGGTATTCATACAAAGAAAACAGATTCAATGTGGTTCACAGATCCAATTTTTTGATACAAAACTATTTCACTCTTTCTTTTTCTGTCTCTTTCACTGATTTTTAATGATGCTGATCATAATTTTTAAATAATAATTTGCTTTTGAGACAGGAGAAGAAGAAGAAGAAGAAGGAGAAAAGAAGAAGAAGAAGAAGAAGAAGAAGAAGAAGAAGAAGAAGAAGAAGAAGAAGAAGAAGAAGAAGAAGAAGAAGAAGAAAGAGAGAGAGAGAGAGAGAGAGAGAGAGAGAGAGAGAGATGGAGAGGCAAAGACACAGAGAGTCCTGGTCTACCAGTTGACTACCTGAATATCTGCGATGATTTCACCTGCTGGGGCCAAAGCTGAGATCCAGGAACTCAATCCAGATTACCCATTTGGGTACAGGAAGCGGATCACGTGGGTCATCACCACTGTCTCCCAGATTCTACATTAATAGGGAGTTGGAGACAGGAGCAGAGCTGGGTAATGAATCCTGGCACTCTGCTATAGGACCTGTACATCTATCCTAATGTTTAAGATGCCAGAGGAAATGCTTGCTTCTAATCATAAATATATATTAGTCCATCCTATTGTCACCAGTATTTGAATTACCTGTAGTTTGAATACCTTTTTGATGAAGTTACATGACTTGCTTTTCTAACTTTACTGATTACGTATTGGATAATATATATTAAATTAAGGAGATTCTTTAGAATGTTATCTTCTTCTAGAAGGATTTATTTTTCTTATTATCATTAGATAATTATTCACCAGATCCTATTCTGGAAGATAATGCTCTGTTTCTGTTTTGCTCTTCTTTCTAGGAGTAAAAAAGGTGTCATCCTTTTTTTTTATTTTTTAGAAATTTCTATTTGTATAGACAGAAGGGATCTCAAAGGAACAATTCTAAGAAAATAATCATGAGTACTCCCTCCTTCAATCTGCCCTCCTTCCTTCTTTTCTTTATTTTTCTTTTAATTTTTGCAATAGTATCCTTTTTTTTTTTCTTCTAAGGTGCACTGCTTTTACAGCCAAATCTGATTTTGTTTCAACAATCCTAGTAGACTATAATAATTTCAGCATACATGTTTGTATTAATTTTCCATAGCTGCACAATAATTACCACTGGTTTAACAGCTTAAAATATACATTGATTTAACATAAGACAATAAATGCTGCACTTAAAAATAGTAAAAATATGAAGAGATATATATCACCAAAGAAGATAAAGAGATGGAAAATAATCATAAAAAAGCACTCCAACAGTATTTTTCACTTTATGTTTCTATGTGGGTGCAAACTGTTGAAATCTTTACTTAATATATACTAAACTGATCTTCTGTATATAAAGAGAATTGAAAATGAATCTTGATGTGAATGGAAGGGGAGAGGGAGTGGGAAAGGGGAGGGTTGTGGGTAGGAGGGAAGTTATGGAGTCGGGGGGAAGCCATTATAATCCATAAGCTGTACTTTGGAAATTTATATTCATTAAATAAAAGTTTTTTTTTTTTTAAAGCACACAATACATCATTAGGTACCTTTCCATTAAAGCAGCAATGAGATACTACCTTCTATCTATTTGAGTGACCCAAATCCAAAACATGGTAGTTTAAATTGTTGGAAAGAATGTGAAGCAACAGAAACTTTTGCTCATTAATGATAACAATGCAAAATGGTACAGCCACACTAGAGGACATCTTGATAATTTCTCTTGAAATTAAACATACTTTTGCCATAGAGCACAAACATCTGCACATAAATGTTTCTAAGAATTGTATTTATAATTTCCAAAACCTAAGTACTCTTCTAGTAATGAGGGAGTAAAGTCTAGTATATCTAAACAACAGAATATTATTCAGCAATAAAAATAAATGAGTTTTCAAGCCATAATGCTTGAAAACAATCTAAATGCACAAGTGCTAATTGAAAATTTCCATCTGAAATCTCTATATACTGTATAATTTAAATTATATGCTATTCTGGGAAAGCGTAAGCTATGGAGAATCCAAAAACAAAAAAATTTAAAAAAACCACAAAGATGGTTTCCAATGGTAGGGATATTAATAAGTATAGCACAGGAAATTATCAGAACAATGGAACTAGTCCATGTGGTGCATATTGTCTAAGACTATATGTAATATTCTGTTGCCAACAGAATATATGACACAAGGAGTGAATCCTAATGAAAACTAAGTACATCAGCTAAGAATAATATATGAATGGCATGTTACTTGTTTTAATAAATGCACCACTCTAAATACAGTACATTTAAATAGGAGAGACTGGCAAGGGAGTGTGAAGGTCCATAAGAAGTACATGGACATTCTCTGTATTTTCTACTTATTTTTGTCTGAATATGTATTGTATTTATTAAAAATATACATTTATTATTTTATAACTTAAGCGAGTTTTGCTATTCCTCCATTTAGGGCCTCACCATATTTCCCTCAAAGTATGAGTCAGATAGTATTTCCATTTAAAAAATTTGCTAAGGAATAATCCACTTGAAGCCCATTCAGGCTTAAAACAGAATTCATTTCCTAGTAATGGAATGACTAATAGTTCAGCTTCCTGATCCCTGTTGACTGGAGGACTCTTCCAGGTCCCAGAGTCAGCCTGTGATTACTAGAAGTTGGTTACAGTCAATTACCATGGTGGGAATTTCAACATGACCACTTCTCATTTTTTAATATTTTATTTACTTATTTGAGAGGTAGAGTTACAGACAGAGAGAGAACCAAATGAAAGGTTTTCCATCTGCTGGTCCACTCTCAAATGGCCACAATGCCTGGAGCTCAGGCAATCCGAAGCCAGGGGCCAGGAGCTTCCTTCGGGTCTTCCACATGGATGCAGGGGCCCAAGCACTTGTGTCATCTTCCACTGCTTTCCCAGGCCATAGCAGATGGCAGGATCAGAAGAGGAGCAGTTGGGACTAGAACTGGTGCCCATGTGGGACACAGGTACCGCAGGTGGAGGATTAACCTACTGTGCCATGGTGTCAGCTCCAACCTGGCCACTTCTTTTTTTTTTTTTTTAAGTTATTTTTTTTATTTTTTGGACAGGCAGAGTTAGACAGTGAGAGAGAGAGAGAGAGAGAGAGAGAGAGAAAGAGAGAGAGAGACAGAGAGAATGGACAGAGAGAATGGTCTTCCTTCCGTTGGTTCACCCCCCAATCAGCCACTATGGCTGGCGTAGGAGCCAGGTGCTTCCTCCTGGTCTCCCCATGTGGGTGCACTGCCTTCCTGGGCCACAGCAGAAAGCTGGACTGGAAGAGGAGCAACAGGGACAGAATCTGGTGCCCCAACAGGGGCTAGAACCCGGGGTGTCGACGCCGCAGGCAGAGGATTAACCAAGTGAGCCATGGCGTTGGCCCGAACCTGGCCACTTCTAATAGCCTACAGGGAAGTATCTGGAGTGAGTCTGTTAATAATCTAAAGTCTTACACAACAAAATAATAATGAAGGTGAAATCTTACTGATCTTCCCAAATATTTTCATACAGACAGTGATTTTTCCCAGTCTATTCTAACTAAAAAAAAAAAAAAAAAAAGGATGATTGATAGACATGTAGACAAGTGGAACACAATAAAACATTAAGAAAAATCTGCTCATTTAAAACAAACATATTTGACAAATGTGCTAGAAATATTCTCTGGAGAATATTTCAGAGTCTTCAATAAATGGTACTGGCAAAACTGGTTTTCCATAAGCATAAGTTTGAAAAAAGACTGCCACCTTAAACCCTATACAAAAATTAACTAAGAATTGATTAAGGATCTAAATATAACACTGGAAACTGCAAAACTATTCGAGGAAAACATAGGGAAAATGCTCAAAAACATTGGAATAGGCAATTGTTTTTTGGCTAAGACCACAAAGCATTAAACATTAACAGCAAAAATAGAAAAAAGGATTAACTCAAACTAAGAAATTGTGAATATCTGAAGAAACGATTAACAGAATGGAGTATCAACTGAAAGAATGGGAGAAAATATTTGAAATCTATTCATCTGAAAAATTATTCATATTCAAAATATAGGAGGAGCTCAAAAATTCAGTTTCAACAAAACAAATCTAGTTAAGAAATGAACATTGGATATGAATATATGTCTTTTCAAAATAAGAAATAAAAATGGCCAACAAATATGAAATAATGCTCAATATCACTATCCATCAGGGAAATGCAAATAACAACCACCATGGATATATACTCACTTCAGCTGGAATGGCTGGTATCAAAAATCAAAGGGCAACACATGCTGACAAGGATGGTGAGAAGAAGGCACTCTAATACACTGTAGCTGGGAATGCAAATTAGTAAAATATTTGTGAAAAATAGTATGGACTCTCCTCAAAAACTAAAAGTAGATTTACCATATAGTCCAGATATCCCATTCCTGGGAATACACCCAAAAGAAGTAAAGTTAGCACGTAAAAGATGTATCTGTCCTCACATACTTATTTACAACCCAACTCACAATGAGGCAGCTATGTAGTCAATCTAGATATCCATTGACTGCTGACCAGATGAACAAAATGGGATATATGTACACAATAATATATTAGTCATAAAAAAGAATGAATTCCCAACATTTGCAACAAAACGATAAACTGAAGATCATCATGCTAAGTCCAATAAACTAGACACAGAACAAATTCCACGTGTTTTCTCTAAAATGTGGAAGTTAATAAACATATATCATATACACACATACATTCATATATATATTATAAAATAGTGTAGATCCCATATTATTTACCATATAGATATTTATAAATGTGGTCTAAACTGAATTATATCCCTTATATAATAATCTTTTCTTTCCTCACTTTATCATACTTATCATGCATCCCACTGTATGTGACCTTAATATTTCTGGTTTTTAAGAAGATATCATATGTGTCTATGTATATAATATTTACATATGAATTGAATACAGAAATATTTTAAGAATTATTAAATATGTGTGTGCTCATCGCACTGTTATATTTTCTATATTTTTGAAATGTTTAAAAATTAAAAGGAACAAACAAAATGCTTAAGTTCAGTAAACTATATTGCAGCTGTAGAAAACTGAATGAGAGCAAAATTGATTTGTGCAACTCCTGGGATGACTCATGAAACTTCTGCCTTCTGTGCTAATCACTGGCTGGTTGCAGATGAGCATAGTAGTCTTGGGAGTTAGGAATGGCAGAAGCATGTTATTGAAGGATCCTGGGTCTTTGAATCTGTTTGTATAGGAGAGCAGTTTCTAAACAGGAGCACTTGTTAGAAAGAAACCATTATATTAAACCAGTGACATTTTATTGTGTTAACACTGTTAATTTTTCCACTACTATACTTGGAAAAGTAGTAATCCAGGTATGAGTATCAGAATAAGAACATTTAATTAATAATAATATAACTGTTTCCTGACAAACTAAATAACAGAAATTGTAAAAATAAATAAATATCATAAAATTCATAGGATAAAATTTGAATTATTGTCATATGAAAAGATGAAAAACATGATATGAGGCTGGCGCCACGGCTCACTAGGCCGCACCGGCACCCCGGGTTCTAGTCCCAGTTGGGGCCCCGGACTCTGTCCCGGTTGCTCCTCTTCCAGTCCAGCTCTCTGTTGTGGCCCGGGAGTGCAGTGGAGGATGGCCCAGGTCCTTGGGCCCTGCCCAAGATAGGAGACCAGGAGGAAGCACCTGGCTCCTGGCTTCGGATCGGCGCAGCGCGCTCGATGCAACGTGCCGGCCGTAGGGGCCACTTGGGGGGTGAACCAATGGAAAAAGGGAGACCTTTCTCTCTGTCTCTCTCTCACTGTTTAACTCTGCCTGCCAAAAAAAGAAAAAAAGAAAAACATGATATGAACTAACTGATATATAAATAATATTACATTTCAAAGTGCTCAAACAAGCCAGGAATTTTAGAAGATATAAGTGCATTTATTCATGGTGACTTTTAAAAATTGCTTATTACTTAGAGTTCTACTCAACATATCATATTTGTATTTTCCTGACTCATGTTAAAAATGCCCTCATTATTTTCGCTCAACAAACTGTTTCCTTTAAGTTATTTATCCACAAAGGGCATGTAAAATTTTTATGTATCTAGAAGTATACAAAAAACTCCAGCTATTTAAAATTTCCCTTTTGACAAAATTTCATGCACACAAGACACATGCACACATATGCAAAAAAATGAAACAGAATAGAAAGACTTTATATTTTATTACTAGAGATTTTTATATTATTTTCTTATATTCTATTTTGGAAAAAGACATTCCCTATCATACTTGCTAAATATTCATGGCTATGTGAGATATAAAGTAATAAATATTTTCTGCATTTTATATGGTATTTGTTTATAATCCAGTGTTCACTTAACTGTACTATCTCCAGATCCAAAATTCTGCCAGGTCAAGCACTTTTTAGAATACTCTTGAGTTGTTATGGTAATTCTAATTTTTTAGGAGGCTATCACATCTATTTTATCTTATTAACTTCTAAATCACAGAATTATTACTTATACAATTTAAAATATTCATCCTAAAATCTTTCATTTGTCTTATGATACAAACAATATTCATATGACTAATGGAATAGCTATCATTCCAAATGCAGATATCTCTTCTAAATTTACTGTAATATTTTCAATAAAAGTTTATAAACAGCTTTTCTTTTCTTTGAGATTATGACTTGTTATTTTACTTATAAGTGTATCTGAACAGGTGGTAAAAAATCTTGAGTCTCATTGTGTTACCAATGAGGTTTAGTTTATGAACAAGAAATCTCTTTCTTTGAGCTCTTGTTGCCTGGCAACATCTGGAGAAAGCTATCTTAAGAGCTACTGAGCACATTGTCTGGTAAAGGCCCATTATAGTCTGTTTTCTGGATTGGTTTGCAATATAGTAGCTTTGAAACCATAATTTCAAAATCTGGGCAATAAGGTATTGATTATTAAATTACAATAGGGTTTTATTTCTCCATAATAAGGTAGAGGAATACTATGTCCTTCAATTTTATTTGGTTTCTTTTAATTGAGTAAAGTAAGATAAATATTGTTTTTAAAAATCTACAGAATAGAAATATCATTTGCATTGACATTTAGGAAGTTTAAAAACCAGAATCAAGTTTTGTGCTTTGTCACAATAGAAAACAAAATGATATCAGGAAATCTCTTTTCAAAAGCATTTGACTCATTAGAATTAGAAGGTCACAAGGGATCTTGAAAGATTAATTAACTCATCCTTTTTGCCATCTGGTTGAAATAAGTATGCTGTGCTAGACGGGTTAGAATCTATTCTCTTTTGGTGAATAAGATATATTACCATATTTTAAATAAACTTCAACATAAAACAGCATTCTGTAATAACTAACTTATAAAAACTTTATATATTGTTTCTACATTTTCATCTATATTTTTCCATA
The DNA here is from genome assembly GCF_033115175.1 of Lepus europaeus. NCBI lineage: Eukaryota > Metazoa > Chordata > Mammalia > Lagomorpha > Leporidae > Lepus > Lepus europaeus. The sequence goes on from NC_084827.1 coordinate 136,298,119, forward strand.
TAGGATATGACATCTGCCTAGGAGATACAGGAAAGGCTTTAAAGAAAAGAGAATACTTGCAATGTGCCTAGGAATGTAGACTGTCAGATAGACTTTAGCAAAATCTGTTTGTTTTTTTCTCCCTGGGCAAGATTGCATTGATGGATTCTTTTGCACTTAAGATAAGACCACATTGTAGGGAATTGAATGAGAGCAAAAATGATTTGTGAAAATCCTGGGATGATTCATGAAACTTATGCCTTCCTTTGCTATACATTGACTGGATGCAAATAAGCATAGTGGTCTTGGGAATTTTGAATGGCAGAAGCACATGATTTAAGGATCCTGGGTCTTCGAATTTGTTTGTGTAGGAGAGCAGCTTTCTAAGTAGGGGCAGTTGTTAGAAATAAACTATTGTGGGCCGGCGCCGCGGCTCACTGGGCTAATCCTCCCCCTGCGGCACCGGCGCCCAGGGTTCTAGTCTCTGTTGGGGGGCTGGATTCTGTCCCGGTTGCTACTCTTCCAGTCCAGCTCTATGCTGTGGCCTGGGAAGGCAGTGGAGGATGGCCCAAATGCTTGGGCCCTGACCTGCATGGGAGACCAGGAGGAAGCACCTGGCTCCTGGCTTCAGATCAGTGCAGCACATCTGCTGTGGCAGCCATTTGGGGGGTAAACCAACGGAAGGAACACCTTTCTCTCTCTCTCTCTCTCTCTCTCTCTCTCTCTCTCTCTCGCTGTCTAACTCTGCCTGTCAAAAAAAAAAAAAAAGAAAGAAAAGAAAAGAAAAGAAAAAGAAAAAGAAAAAAGTAAACTATTGTGTTAAACCAATGACTTTCAAGGATTTATCTTGCACCATAGTCACATTGATGTAACTTGACTTCATAACTAGTAAGGATAAAAAGAAAACCGAACTTGGTGAAGATGTTGAATTTAGCAGTTAAGATGCCAAATGCCTGGATTTGGTTCCCAGCTCTAGATCCTCGCTCTCAGTTCCTACTAATGCAGACCTTAGGAGGCAACAGGGATGGCTCAAGTAATTGAGTTACCATCACACACATGAGAGACCTAAACTGAGTTCTGAAATCCTGGTTTGGGCTTGGTAGCTCCAGTCATTGCACACACACTTGGCAGTGTGAACCAGCAAATGGGACGTCTCTTCCTGTGATAAATAAATAAATCAATAAATAATGAGAAAGTGTTTGGCCTATTGGTTAAGATACTAGGTAAGATGTCCACATCCCATACCAGATCGCCTGCACTAGATTCCTGGTTCTGGCTCCTGATTCCAGCTTCTTGCTACTATAGACCATGGAAAGCAATGGTGATGATTCCAGTAGTTGATTGACACCTCCCATCCATATGGGATAGTTGATTCACCATTGCAGGCAATGTTTCTCCATCTCTGTCTCTCAGAAAACAAAACAAAGACAGAGCTATGATGTAAAAGCATTGGTGGGGGATGGGGGTGGGGGGGAGGGTTCCATCTGCTGCTTCACTCCCCAGATGGGCTGAAACCAAGAGTCCTGTAACCCTACGTGGGTCTCTCATATGATTGGGCCATCTTCTGATGCCTATTTAGGCACATTAGCAGGGAGCTGGATGGGAAGTAGAGCAGCCAGAACTTGCACTAGTGTTGCAATATGGGAGGCTTGCGTTTCAAGTGTTGACTTAATCAACTGTGCCACAGTGCCAGTCACTATGAAGCTTCTTTCTAAGAGACATGAGAGAAGAATTTTGTAAATATAGCTAGGTAAAGGGTCTATTGTTATATCTCATAACAATTTCAAAAACTCTAAGTCATGATAATAAATAATAGTAATATACGGATGCAATTAAATTGCAGATCTTTTCCTGCTTCTAGTAAAGTTTTTCAAAAGTATATTCATTATGGTCCAATAATAATTAGGATAACATGCTCTATGTCTTGCTGGTTTGGTTTCTTCATTTTCATTAGGTGGGGATGGTATTCATAGCTAATGTGTAGGGTTGTTGTGAGGTTAAATAGAATTTTTAAACAGTGTCTTCTGGCCTCACCCTTCCCCGCAATAATCTTGTTCCTTTCTAAAGTATCTGATTTTTCAATATTTCAATTGAGAAGTAGCAAAAGCTCAAAAGTAAGTTATTTACTACCCATACTGTTATCAGCAGTGGTTCTTGTCTTACAGGGACATTCCTTGAAAGAAAAGTCACTTTGAGAAGAGAGACAAGTCAGTTATAAGTTTTATTTACCTTGCTTTGGTTGGCATACATTTTGTACATTAATCCATCTTGATAGTACACTTTCCATACAACTTACACAAATTGTTTTTGGTGTTGTGCATTCAGGGCATTTGCAGTAGTGATTTTGAGGCTGTCTCGTAGTGGCCTGGGTGAGAGGATCTCTGTTATGAAACGGCGCAGGATGCCCACTCCTGTGGATCCTCAGAGAGGGTGGAGGCCAGGCGCTTTCAGTAAGCAGTCATCTTCCATTGTAACTCATAAAAGCAGACAGCTGTTGAACAGGAGCTTCATAACACCAACCACGGTGTCTTAAGCTGGAAGGTGTTTGTTATTTTCAGTCAAGTAAATGTTTGTGATTATGTGATTTTCTTTGTTGAAAAATTTAAGTAGTGAAAGAAAATGCACCAGAAGTAGCTGACCAGACTTTCTCTCAACTTAGCTTTTCTTCTGTCCTTCCTCATCTCCTTTCTTACTTTCTCCCTATTTCTCCCTAATTATTTCCTTATTTTTCTTGTATGAAAAAGGAACCCTGTTATGAGGACTCAATTGTGAACATGAACCACCTATGTCCAACGCCAGGATACATGAACAATTTTTTAGGCTTTCTTGTTGAATCCAGCTATGTGCACTAAAATATGGGTATGTCTATTAAATCTTGAAGTTTTCAGAGATGACCTTTTCCTGGAAAAATATACATATCATTCTCAAAATATCCATATCATTATCTTTTCTAAAATTTAATTCACAAATATCAAAACTGAAAACACTTGGCAACATTACAGAAAACTAGCCTACTGATTATTAGCTGAAATTTTAATTTGAATTTAAGTGATTTCATTTGTATTAATTGATCAATTGTAAATAAAGAGCTCTGTTTATAAGATAGTATAATTTAACTGATTATATTGATGTTGCTATATATGCTATTCTCTAAATCTGAGTATAAATTATAAAAATAATGTTAGTTTTACTGACTCCTTAATGTAAAATGATTTATCTAATATAATCAAACTATAGTCTGTTTAATTTATTTATTTAAGTTTCGAACTCTCAAATGTCAGCATATTTATACTATATTTACTGAAAAGTGGCAAGTTACCCTGATAATACTCTGTTAAAATTCCACTACTAACATTTCTTTGATGCAGAAACTCTTATTGAGATTAATATATACCATAATTCAAAAACTGAAATAGAAATTTTATTTAAACCTACTGATTTTGAAAGACAGAATGTTCAGGTATTTATCTGTAGCACTTCTGGGAGAAATGCCAAATCTTGAGACATTAGTATTCCTGAAAATGTACATTCTCTTGCTTAAATTCTTCTGGAAAAGATATGACAGTGTTCATATGTTAGATTACTAGACCATATGTATTCATACCTGTAATGATCTACTAATGGAGGACCAGAAACAGCAGGGAGCAGTAAACATTTAAAATTAATAGTAACCATGCCCTTACTGTATTTTTATTAGCACATCTATTTCAGGATGGATGTTCAGCTCTGTGATTGAAATACCTAGATTAATATGGGGATTAATAATAGGAATAATACAAATATCAGACATTCCCAGATGTCAGGTATTTTATATCTACTTCTTCATTTAACATTCATGGAAATCAAGCAATGTGAGCACAATTAATCCCATTTTTAAATTGAGAAAATTGAATTTAGGACAGGTTAAATAGTAAATTTAATGAAAGTAGTAAAGCCACCTATATTGTTTACCTTTGTGGTCTCAGAACCAATAATAAATTTTACTTATTGTAAATGTTATACAAATATTTATTTCAAAAGTGGCTATATATTGCATGGGAAGTAAATGAAACCCACTGAAGCATGATATAAATAGTATCATCTTGAACACCAAGGTTTACCCAGAAAGACAAGGGGGCGAAAGTTTCTGATAAAAAGTTTTAATAAAATGAATGGCCAAAATGTTATAATAACTCTGGGTTAGCTGCAAATATGAACAGAAAAAGTGAATAGAAGTAGACAAACAAGATGCTTCCGTGGGACTGAAGCACAAGTGTTTTGGAAGGCAGAATATGTGCAATTTGCAGCGCCAGGATAGTGATTGGGTTTGTGTTGTTTGTGCATTAGCAATCTTGGTGGGTGTAAAACTGGTGAAATGAAGTCATAATTTCACAATACTTATTTTATATTGGTAAGTTATTTAAATGTTCTATGTGTAAATGAACTGTGAGTACATCTAATTGAGACAATTCTTCTAGTTTTCTTCACTCTGTGTCTCTTTTGGCGGGTTCCTGCTCAGTACCTGTACTTAGCCATTCTTAATCACTGAAGCTGATATTGTTTTGCAGAGTGTTATGTAGAAACACCAATAAATAGAATCTTCTTTCAGTGATAACATAAGACACAGAAGGAAAGAAGAGCTTTTTTTTTTTTTTTTTTTTTTCCCTCAGAGATGAAGTTACAGTCTTTGAGAGTCATAGAGATAAATTTTGTTTGGTAGTGGAGAATGGGCTATTGGTGAGTGGTCCAAATGGAAGAAATCCTGTTATTAAATGTAGGTTCTCCAAAGGAGTAAGGGCAGAAACGATACTTAATGACATTCTATTTTTAGACCGTTGTCATGGTTCTGCACTTATTTCACTTACGGACCACATCAACTCTACAAATTAAGCATTAATAATCCATTTTGCATGTGTAGAGGAAAGTTGATAGGGTTTAATAAGGTTGAAATACAACTTACCTGGTGTTTGATGAAGACAGAGTCTGAAGCACGCTTTCTTGCCTAATCACAGTGATGCATAAATAAGTTCTTTCCTTCTCTGTGTGTCTCTTTCTCTCAATGCATATCAGATTTTGGCTTTGAGCATGAATTGCTTTCAGTTTCTTAGTTTATAACTAAGTCCTCAAAACTGAGCTCCTAAAAATATTGCTATGTTATTTCAATATGTAACCAAGAATTTTCTAGACATAATAATAGATTGAACATCAGCAAATCATGCTCATAATTATTCAAGGTGGAAAAATCCTTTAAACTCATATTATATTCAAATAGATTTGCTACTTCATTTTTCTTTGCACTTGAATAAAGTCCTAATGAATGCATTTTGGAAACAGATTTCCCTCAAGAACTATTCTCACTCATTTGTCACAAATAGACACAAAAGCAGAAAATATCCATCATAAACATCTGCTTCATGATGAAAATAAAATTCAGTCAAATAAATTTTGTGTAGTTTTCTTTTTTTGCACATATGAACATTTTCCTAAAGGAATTCAAAATTAAGGGAAGTTTCTAGGCAGACACTATATTTTCTCACTATGTTCTTAACTGGTCATAATCTCTTGATTCCAATGTCTGTGCACATGGATTTATATATGTGTGTGTGTATGCATATATAACTTCTCATGAATGTATTATGACACCTTCATATATTGCAGATGTTTTGAGTTGCTAATACGTCTTTGGTACAACCAGTAATCATTAAATATCATTAAACAATTGCAATCACATAATTGTTATTTCCTGACGTACGTTGTTACTTTAATCTTGTCAATGTCATCTGAAGTTATGTTATTACGCTACTTTTGTTTTTAAATTTCTTTTGAAGCATTTTGATTCATTTTCATTTCTTACTAGCTTGTTCTTAGTCATCAAATGCAGTTTTAAAATGCAATTCACTAACTTTTGCAAACATTTCATAACAGCACTCAGGAGACAGGTAAGTTTAACAAATTTAATAAAATTTGTTCAATAAAGAATTTGGAGAAATATTTATTTCAGGGATTCAGAAGGATGAAGAAACACTGTGAAGACACACTATGTGTAACTGTCTCTGCATTTGTGCTGTATTTGCTAAAGGCAAGAACTGATGAGAAATAATATCCTTAATATATTATAAAATTGAATGTACTACTCAATGTTTTCTATGAGGAAAATAACATTATGAAATAATAATGACAATATGAAAATAACAATATGAACAGAGATCAGTAATACAGAAGATACTATGACTGGTATACTAGCTAGTTTGACTATAGCATAGGATGATACAAGCTATGGAAGCAAAAAATATGAAAAGCAAGTGTTATATTAGATTTATACAACAGACCAGCTATATTTTTTTAGAAGAAAGAAATATTCTTTGTAAATTTAGTTTGTGTAGTGATACTATCAGAATGCTGGATTATAACAATTCACCCAGGATCAATATCTGTGGTTTTGTGGGTACTTCAAAAAATTCTTGGAAGGTGGAGTGAAAGCATGTTTGTTTTGCTGCAAGAAAAGATTTCAAATCCATAGTTTTTCATAACATTTTCACAGAGAGACCAGTTATAGGGCCTTTGCAACTTTGACGTTTCATTGTCTGAGCAAGGTGACTGCTGAGTGACTAGTAAGTGAGGAAACAGAAATATTATGGAGGGATAAAAACAGAATTCTGGTACTCAATGAAGTGAAAATTGGAAAATGATGAAGAAGACAATAACGTATGTTACAAAAGTTGTCATCATAAAGTAATTCTGCTTCAGGAAGTGTGAACTAAAAATAGGAAATTCAGTGTGAGCCATTCATGACATTTAAATTAGTCTGAAATATTGAAATCAACTTGATTATCCAATTTAGCTTAAATATGTATAACATAGTATCAAAGTATCAAAGATTTAAAAATGTACATGTAACATGAAAGCCATTAAACTTGATTGCTATTATGTAATGAGCCTTTAAGTATTTTTACTGTTTTCTTCATTGTTCAATTAGACTCAAATTTGGTTTCAATGAATTTATTTATGCTGCTTTTAATATAAAGATATTAACAAAATGTATGTTTAAAAATCAGTTGAAAGAACTTTTAGTTTGAACTTCAATGTGTTGTTTATGGAGGTAGTCACTCATTCCCATCATTATGAAGGAAGAAAAAAAGAGTAAGCTGAGTATCAGTAATTGTTCGGGGATCCATCAGGGAAGAAAGTCGTGGTGCAAGTTGTCAATTGACATCTACAGGGATAGGTGAATGCACACATTTAAAGCCAATATCTGCCCACCTGGGAAGAAGCTACTTTCTGACACAGCAAATTTTGACTTTTAAAAATCATTTACATGATATGTTAAATAAAAAGCAATAAAATCTTTGAGGTGACAAAACAAAGAGAGCTCAATCACAGCAGATATGTGAAAATGACCAAAAATGGATTTAAAATAATAATGATCAATATGCTAAGAGATGTAACAGAAGAAGTATATATGAGCATGTCTGGATCAATAATGTAGGCAAAACCATGGAGATTGTTTTTATTTTTAAAGATTTATTTATTTTTGTTTGGGAGAGAGAGAAAGAGACAGAGACAGAAAGAGATCTTCCATCAGGAATAACTTCCCCAAATGACAGCAAAGACTGAAATGAGGAGCCTGAAAAACATCAGCATCTCTCATATGGGTGCCAAGAACCAAATTACTTGAGACATCCTTTGCTGCTTTCCCAGGAACAAAGTGGAGTAGCCAGGGACTGCAACTGAATCTCCGATATGTGGTGCTGGCATTGCAGGTGATAAGCTAACTTGCTGTTCCACCATTGCCAGCTGCAGCATGGAGATTCTAAGACAGACTCCAAAGGAAATACTAGATATCATGAATATTGTATCAGAAATTAAGATTATCTCATCTGTACGCTGGATACAGCCAAAGAAAGAATCAGTGAGCTTGTAAATATGTCAATAGAAATTACACAAACCATAATGCAAAGAGAAAAAGGGAAGAAAAAAACAGAAGAAAATGAGATCAGTATCTCTAGGAGTGTGGGATAATTCTAAAACATGTAACATAAGTAGAATGGAATTGCCTGGAAGAGAAGGAGATGAGGAAAGGGCAGGGAAACATTTGTGTAATAATTGATGAGATCTCTCCCAAGTTAATGAGAGGCACCAATAATCAGAAGCAGCAAGCTCAGAAAACACACCAGAATAAATACTTTAAGGTGACAGCAACTAGAATTGTGACAATAACAAAAAAGCAAATATATAAGAACAAAGATATAGTATTTACAGTTGCAAAAGTCAGACAGGGAGACACTCTTGAAAAAGAGCAGAATAAAATTATTTAACCTATAGAGCAATAAAGGCAAGAATTCAATGGACTTATCTTTAAAGCATGGAAGCAAAAGATGGGAGAGTAGAACAAATAAAGCAGTAAAAGGAAAAAGAAATTATAATCTGTAACCTATGTCCAGTGGAATTATATTTCAAAGGTATAAAAGAAGAGTGGCTACTTCAAACAAATAAAATCTAATGCAATTCATTGTCAGCAATATATAATTAAAGAAATTGAAAAAGGTTTTCAAGAAGAAATATGACATAGTCATAAATTTGAGTCTATATTAAAATGAGAACATATTGGAAGATAATAAGAGATAAGTAACAAAAGTGTCACAGAAATAGGAGGGGTCACTAAAGTCTCTTACAGGGTATCCTTTCTATACAACAAGTGTTATTATTTAAACATTGATTTATTAATATGTATGTTACAAACTCTAGGAAAACCACTGACGTTTCAAAGTTTTTGAGAAAATAAGAGTGTATACAAAACAATAATATACTCAGCTAAAAACCTATGAAAGAAACAAAGAAGGAGAATAAGAAGCAAAATCATATATAAAACAAATATATTTGATACTAATACAACTACATGAATGGTTACATATATGTGAATTGTCCAAGTATACAAATTAAAAGACAGATGTTTTAGAATATTATCTTACAAAGACCCAACTATATATTCTCTAAAGGATACATACTTCAAGGTAGCTGTAGAGATGTTAATTAAAAGGGCAAGGAAGATGCATTACGTTGACGTGAATGTGTCCTAAATCATACTGCAAAGTGAAACAGGGCTTTCTTAAAAAGACTCCCACTGGGCCGGCCCCGCGGCTCACTAGGCTAATCCTCCGCCTTGCGGCGCCGGCACACCGGGTTCTAGTCCCCGTCGGGGTGCCGGTTCTGTCCCGTTTGCCCCTCTTCCAGGCCAGCACTCTGCTGTGGCCAGGGAATGCAGTGGAGGATGGCCCAAGTCTTTGGGCCCTGCACCCCATGGGAGACCAGGAGAAGCACCTGGCTCCTGCCATTGGATCAGCGCGATGCACCGGCCGCAGCGCGCTACCGCGGCGGCCATTGGAGGGTGAACCAATGGCAAAGAAAGACCTTTCTCTCTGTCTCTCTCTCACTGTCCACTCTGCCTGTCAAAAAATAAAAAAAAATAATAAAATAAAAAAAATTAAAAAAAGACTCCCACTGAATGAGTGAAAGATGATTCTGCAAAGGTAAAACTAGAGAAGGGAAACGTATCAGTGGATGCCAGAGGTCCAGGGTGAGGAGGAGGATTGATCAGATGATGTGCAGGGCGTTTTTAGGATGGTGAATCTATTACCAGATTGAATATATTTTTCTTTTACTTTTCATATTCTGATTAACAAAAGAAATTGACTAAGCTTGTAACTTACTAAAGTGACTTATACAAACAGATAAATGATGCTTAGTTATGAGTTCCAGACATCGGCCTTGAGAAAGAAAGCTGCAGTTGCAACCTAATCTGGCCTTCACTATTCAACATGACCACAGGTTTGGATTTGTTGTATGGGAGTCTACATCTCCCTTTATATCCATCAACATTTCTGTTAAATAGCCAGGTGCCCTGTAATTAGGTTTGTATACATTTCACATTCCTTCCTGTTGAATTGATCCCTTAATCATTGCACAGTGCCCTTCTTTTTCTCTTTTAACAATTTTTGCATTTAGGTCTATTTTGTCAGATATTAGGATGGCTGTGCCAGCTCTTTCGCATTCTGTTAGCATGGAATATATGTTTCCATTCTTTCACTTTCAGTCTGTGGGCATCTTTGTTGGTGAGATGTGTTTCTTGTGGGCAGCAAATACGTGGTTTTTTTTATTTATTTATTTTTTTTTTCCGTTGAGCCAGTTAGTATCTTTTTTTTTTTTTTTCAGGCAAAGTTAGACAGAGAGAGAGAGAGAGAGAGAGAGAGAGAAAGGCCTTCCTTCCGTTGGTTCACCCTCCAAATAGCTGCTATGGCCAGCGCACTGGGCTTATTTGAAGCCAGGAGCCAGGTGCTTCCTCCCGGTCTCCCTTGTGGGTGCAGGGCTCAAACACTTGGGCCATCCTCAACTGCCTTCCCTGGCCACAGCAGAGAGCTGGACTGGAAGAGAAGCAACTGGGACAGAATCCGGCACCCCAACCAGGACTAGAACCCGGGGTGCCAGCGCTGCAGGTGGGGGATTAGCCTAGTGAGCCGTGGCATCAGCCCCAGTTAGTATCTTTTAACTGGAGAGTTGAGGCCATTAACATTCAAGGTGAATATTGATAAGTAATGACTTGGTTCTGCCATTTCTCCATAAAAATACCTATTGTTTACTTTCAATTTCCTTTGTATTTTTACTGGGAGATTCTCTGTTTTCACCTTCTTTCATAGTGATGATCATGTTTCTGTGTTTTCATGTAGCACATCTTTCAGTATCTTTTGTAAGGCTGGACTAGAAGTGACAAATTCTTTCACTTTTTGTTTGTTATAGAAGATCTGTATTTCACCTTCATTCATAAATGAGAACTTTGCAGGGTACACTATTCTGGGTTGACAGTTTTTTTCTCTTAAGACTTGAATATATCTCACCCTTCTCTCAAAGCCTATAGAGTTTCTGATAAGAAGTCAGCTGTGAGTCTAATTGGAGATCCTTGAAAGTAATCTAACGTTTCTCTCATGCATATTTTAGAATCTTTTCTTTGCATTTTACTGTGGAAAGTTTGACTACCTTGTGTCGTGGTGAAGACCTTTTCTTGTCCTCTCTATTAGGAGTTCTATGTGTTTCCTCTTCTTGGATGTCCCTTTCTTTCTCCAAAGTAAGGAATTTTTCTGTAATTATTTCACTAAAAGACCTTCTAATCCATTTTCTCCTTCCATGCCTTCAGGAACTCCTAAGACCCATATGTTGAGTCGTTTCATAGTATCCCATAGATCGATCTCCAACACTATTTTTTAGTTTTCTAATTTCTTATTCTTTTCTTGATCTGACTATAAAATTTGAAGATTTTTCTAAGTAGGATTTTCTTTCTTCTGCCTCACCGATTCCGTTGTTCAGGCTTTCCATTGCATTTTTTGTTGTTGTTGTTGTTCTATTGAATTTTTCATTTCCAATATTTTGTTTTGATTTCTCTTTAAAATCTCTATTTCATGAGAAAAAATTATTTCATGTCATGTATGGATTGCTTCAGTTTGTGGATTTGTCTTATTACTTCTAAGTAATCCTATGATCGATATTTTGAATTCCATTTTTGGCATTTCTTCACTCTCTCCATTTTCACATTCTAGTATTGAAGTCTTATTGTGTTCCTTTGTTGGTGTCATGTTGTCTTCCTTATTGTTTCTTGAATTGCTGCATTTATTTTTAGGCATTTTTGTAGATTCATGTTGGTTTATTTTTTCCCTGTTACGGCTTTAATTTTTAAACTATGCCTCTGTGGCTTAGTGGAGTATCTACTCTTTCAGTGAATAACCTAGGCATCTGCTTTTGTGGCCAGGGAGCTCTGTTCAGTGCCCTGTGGTGAGGGGAATATCCAATGTGACTTCCAAATTGGATGTGGTAAATCTCCATTTTTTTTTTTTTTCAGCCAGAGTGGAGATTTGATCAGCTGTGTTGGCATAGTCTCAAGCTCACCTCCTCTCCTCCAAAGAGATCAGTGCTTGGGTAATAGCCCCAGTGGGTACAATATTCACCCACACTGCCACAAGAACCACAAAAGGATTCTATGCAGTTTGATGTGAATATGGGTCCCATAGCAATGACCCTCACCAGAGAATCAGAGAGTCCCAAGTGAGTGAAGCCACCCACAGTGACTGCCCAAAGACCTAGCCACATGTTGTGCAATCACATGAAGCTACAGTGTCTTCAAGGTTCCAGCACACAAGACTTGCACTGTAATGAGCACCCAAATTCTCCCAGCCAGACTCAGCTTCTCTTCTCAGCTGGTTTCATTTCCTCCCTGTTTCAATTCAGCACTATGGACAGGGATTGAGCTTTCAGTAACAAATCTCTTTGTGATACTGTAGTGATGAGTGCTTGACACTACATATTTGGCAAAATCCAAAGAAATTCACAACACAAAGAGTGAACCTTAATATATGCTAATTAATAAAAATGTTTTAGTGCCCACAAATTCCAAAATGAAATGCAGAATATGACAAAAGAAATAAACTATGTTAAGAATATATGAAATCCGTCGGCGCCGCGGTTCAATAGGCTAATCCTCCTCCTTGTGGCCCCGGCACACCGGGTTCTAGTCCCGGTTGGGGCGCCAGACTCTGTCCCAGTTGCCCCTCTTCCAGGCCAGCTCTCTGCTGTGGCCAGGGAGTGCAGAGGAGGATGGCCCAAGTGCTTGGGCCCTGCACCCCATGGGAGACCAGGAGAAGCACCTGGCTCCTGCCTTCGGATCAGTGCGGTACGCCGGCAGCAGCACGCCAGCCGCGGCAGCCATTGGAGGGTGAACCAACGGCAAAGGAAGACCTTTCTCTCTGTCTCTCTCTCTCTCTCACTGTCCACTCTGCCTGTCAAAAATAAAAAAAAAATAAAAATAAATAAATAAAAAAGAATATATGAAATCCAGAACTGAAAGTGAGGGAGAAAATAGTGCAAGCCTAAAATACTTTGGAAATACATGCAGTCTGTAAGAATAAAGATAAACAAGGGCCAGCACTGTGGCATAGTAGGTTAAGCATCTGCCTGTGGAGCTGGCATCCCTTGTGAGAGTTTGTTTGAATCCTGGCTGTTGTGCTTCAAATCCAGCTCCCTGCTGATGGCCTGGCAAAGCAGTGAAGGATGGCTCAAGTGACAGGGCCTCTGCACCCATGTGGGAGACATGGAAGAAGCTCCTGGCTCCTGGATTTGGATTGGCTTAGCTCCAGCTGTTGCAGCCATTTGGGGAGTGAACCAGTGAGTGTTAGACCTGTCTCTCTTTCCACCTCCGCCTCTACCTCTCTGTAACTCTGTCTTTCGAATAAATAAATTAATAAATAAACATTTTTTAAAAGATGTTAAAAAAGAATAAAGATAAATAAATTGTACAAAATGTCTTACTATGTTTGATGGAGCTATTTTTGCATGGGGATATGGGTTAATTTTGATATTAGCATACTATATATTGGAATTGAATGATTATAGAAATGGATGGCCGGTGCTGAGAGCTGTTTGTTCACTACTGGGAACATGGATGGTTACATAAAGAAATAGTTAAATAAATATTTATATATTCATTAGCAGCTTCATATAAAGTTTCTTGCTTTTTCCTCTTTGAGTCCTTAAATGAACAATCTTTGTGGCAAATACAATAATTCCTACTCCAATTAATATTGATTTCTAGTACCATTGCTCTTAATGCTCCACATCTACTTAATGCTCCACCTTCAATATGCAACCAATTGTGAATCAAAAATATTAGAAAAAATTTCATCTGTATTGAAAATCACAAGCTTTGTTATTATTACATATATATAAATGTAACAACTATGCTTTTCTGGCATCACATATGGATGCTGATTTGAGTTCCAGCTGTTCCACTTCTGATCCAGCTCCCTGCTAATGCACCCCAGAAAGCAATGGAAGGTGATCCAAGTCCTGGGGCCCTGCACCCATGTGGGAGACTCAGAAGAAGCTCCTGGCTCTGGGTGTTGTTTCAGCCTGCTCTGGTCATTGTGGTCTTTTGGGGGAGTGAACCAGCAGATGGAAGACCTTTCTCTCTCTGTCTCTCTCTCTGTCTCTCTCTCTTTCTCTCTCTCTCTCTCTCTCTCTATCTCTCTCTCTCTCCCCCTCTGTCACTCTGTATCTCTGCCTTTAAAATAAAAATACATATTTTTAAAAATGGGATTCTTTTTGCTTTACTTTGGATGATTTTTAATGCAAACAAAATGACTTAAAAATTGATATACAGCTCTTCACAGTTTATGTACATAATTAAAAATCTAGAAACAGGGGCTGGCTTTTGCAGAGCAGTAGAAATGGCACTTGGGTTACTGGCCTCCCATGTCGAAGTGCCCAGGTTCAATGGTTCAATATCAGCTCTGCTGCTGATCCAGCTTCCTGTAAATGCACACCTTGGGAGTGTGCAGATGATAGCTCAACGATGTGGCTCCCTGCCACCTATGTGGGAGAACTGGATTGGATTCTGGGCTCCTGGCTTCTTCCTGGCCAAGTACTGGATTCTGTTGGTGGTTGAGGAATGAGTCAGCCGATTGAAGATCACTGTCTGCCTCTGTCTCTGTATTTATCTCTCTGCTTTTTGAATTATTATATTTTAAATTCAAATAAATATGTTTTTGAGAAAAGAATCTAAAATAAAGCAGATTAAAAAGAAGAAAACATCTACCTCTGTCCCTGCTTTAGTGCTTGGATGTGATGATGACCATCTGCGGCAGACCTGTGAGGAACTGAAGCCTGGGAAACAGTTTGACACACTTTGACTCCAGGTTCTGGACTCAAAATGGCATGAGGAATCCCAGCTGCACAAGAACTCATTGAGTATGTCCATGTTGGTTAAGATGATCTTGGTATATAGTTAGTTAGTGAGACTTTTGTCTCAAACTCCACTCTCCATTCTGCAATGTCTGCTGGGTTAGTTCATGCTTCTTCCCATTAGTTCTAAGGGACACAGAGTCATCACTTCTTCACTGCTCCTTACAACCAGGCAAGGAAAGGAAATTTTAAAACCTGCTCCAAATTACTTTTTTAAAAGATGTATTTATTTTCTTTATTTGAAAGGCAGAATTAGAGAGAGAGGGAAGGAGGGAGAAAGAAAGAGAGAGAGTGAGAGCGATAGACAGAGAGAACAATTTCCATTTTGTTCACTCCTTAAATGTCCACCATGGCCTGCAGGCTGAAGCCAAGAGGCTGGAGATTCTTCTAGGTTTCCCACATGAATGCAGGGACAGGCCCAAGTACTTGGCCATCTGCTACTGTTTTCCCAGGTACAACAGCAGGGAGCTGGATCGGAAGTGGAGCAACTGGGTCTCAAACTGGTGCCATATGGGTTTTGGCATGGCAGGAAGCAGCTTTATCCACAGCATTGGCTCCTCCAAATTATTTTTAATACAATTTATCCAACCAATTTCAGAGAAGTTTCTGAAATTGGTTGAATGAGTTCAAAGACATTACACTAGTACAACCTCACTGTGTGCTCCATTTACACTATTATTTGACAATGTTGTCCAGGAAACTTCATGGAAATTGCATTTATCTTTTTTTTGATTTTTTATTTCATAAATGTGAATTTACAAAGTGCAACTTTTGTATTGTTGTGGCTCCCCCCAACCTCCCTCCCTCCCGTGGCCCTCCCCTCTCCCATCCCGCCCTTTATCGAGTTTCGTTTTCAATTACCTTCATATACTGAAGATCAACTTAGTATATACTAAGCAAGGATTTCAACAGGCTGCATTCACACAACCGCACAAGGTATAGGGTATTGTGTTTTTAAGTTTCATAGTAAAACACATTAAGGACAGAGATCCTACGTGGGGAGCATGTACCCAGTGACTCCCGTTGTTGATTTAACAATTGCCACTCTTATTTTTGATGTCAGCAATCACCCGAGACTCTTGCTATGAGCTGTCTAGGCTATGGAAGTCCCTTGAGTTCACCGACTCTGAACTTGTTTAGTCAAGGCCGTGTCACAGTGGAGGTTCCTTCCTCCCTTCAGAGAAAGGCACCTCTCTCATTGATGGCCTGTTCCTTCTGCTGGGGTCTTGTTCACCAGGATCTTTCATTTAGATTGTTTTTTGCCACCGTATCATGGCTTTCCATGCCTGTGAGACTCTCATGGACCTTTTAGCCAGATCTGAATGTCCCAAGGGTTGATTCTGAGGCAGGAGTGCTGTTTTGGGCGTTTGCCATTCTATGACTCTGCTGTGTGTCCTGCTTCCCCCGCATGATCATTCTCTCCCGTTTAATTCTATCCTTCATTATTTGCTTACATTGGTCTTATTTGTGAAATCTCTTCGACACATACCCTATCTTTTTTTTTTTTCATTTATTAAACTTTTATTTAATGAATATAAATTTCCAAAGTACAGCTTGTGGGTTACAATGGCTTCCCCCCTCCCATAAATTCCCTCCCACCCACAACCCTCCCCTTTCCCGCTCCCTCTCCCCTTCCATTCACATCAAGATTCATTTTCAATTCTCTTTATATACAGAAGATCAGTTTAGTATATATTAGGTATAGATTTCAACAGTTTGCCCCCATATAGCAACACAAAGTGAAAAAAATACTGTTGGAGTACTAGTTATCGCATTAAATAACAGTGTACAGCACATTAAAGACAGAGATCCTACATAATATTTTTTAAATTAATTAATTTTCTATGCCATTTCCAATTTAACACCAGTTTTTTTTTTTCATTTCCAATTATCTTTATATACAGAAGATTGATTCAGTATATAATTAGTAAAGATCTCATCAGTTTGTACCCACGCAGAAACACAAAGTGTAAAAATACTGTTTCAGTACTAGTTATAGCATCATTGCACATTAGACAACACATTAAGGACAGATCCCACATGGGGTGTAAGTACACAGTGACTCCTGTTGCTGACTTAACAATTTGACACTCCTGTTCATGGCGTCAGTAATCTCCCTAGGCTCTAGTCATGAGTTGCCAGGGCTATGGAAACCTTTAGAGTTCACTGACTTTGATTTTATTCCGATAGGGTCACAGTCAAAGTGGAAGTTCTCTCCTCCCTTCAGAGAATGGTACCTCCTTCTTTGATGGCCCCATTCTTTCCACTGGGATCTCACACAGAGAGATCTTTCATTTAGGTCTTCTTCTTTTTTTTTCTTTTCCATGCTATCTTGGCTTTCCATGCCTACAATACTCTCTTGGCCTCTTCAGCCAGATCCGAATGCCTTAAGGGCTGATTCTGAGGCCAGAGTGTTGTTTAGGACATCTGCCATTCTATGAGTCTGCTGTGTATCCCGCTTCCCATGTTGGATCCTTCTCTCCCTTTTTGATTCTATCAGTTAATGTTAGCAGAAACTTGTCTTGTTTGTGTGATCCCTTTGACTCTTAGACCTATCAGAGCCATCAATTGTGAGCTGAAATTGATCACTTGGACTAGTGCGATGGCATTGGTACATGCCACCTTGATGGGATTGTATTGGAATCCCCTGGCACATTTCTAACTCCACCATTTGGGGCAAGTCCGATTGAGCATGTCCCAAATTGTACATCTCCTCCCTCTCTTTTTACCACTTTTATATTTAACAGGGATCACTTTTCAGTTAAAATTTAAACACCTAAGAATAATTGTGTGTTAATTACAGAGTTCAACCACTAGTACTAGAACAAAAACAACAACAACAGCAAAAAATACTAAAATGGATAAAGTATTACATTGTACATCTAGAGTCAGAACAAGAGCTGATCAATTCATTGTTTCTTATAGTGTCCATTTCACTTCAACAGGTTTCCCCTTTGGTGCTCAGTTGTCACCGATCAGGGAAAACAAATGATATTTGTCTCTTTGGGACTGGCTTAATTCACTCAGCATGATGTTTTCCAGATTCCTCCTTCTTGTTGCAAATGACCGTGTTTCTTTGTTTCTTACTGCTGTATAGTATTCTATGGAGTACATGTCCCATAATTTCTTTATCCAGTCTACTGTTGATGGGCATTTGGGTTGGTTCCAGGTCTTAGCTATTATGAATTGAGCTGCAATAAACATTAATGTGCAGATGGCTTTTTTATTTGCCAAATTAATTTCCTTTGGGTAAATTCCAAGGAGTGGGATGACTGGGTTGTATGGTAGGGTTATGTTCAGGTTTCTGAGGAATCTCCAGACTGACTTCCATAGTGGCTTCACCAGTTTGCATTCCCACCAACAGTGGGTTAGTTTCCCTTTTCCCCTACATCCTCTCCAGCATCTATTGTTGGTAGATTTCTGAATGTGAGCCATTCTAACCGGGGTGAGGTGAAACCTCATTGTGGTTTTGATTTGCATTTCTCTGATTGCTAGTGATCTTGAACATAGTACTGGTACAGAAACAGATGGATAGACCAATGGAACAGAATAGCAACACCAGAAATCAATCCAAACATCTACAGCCAACTCATATTTGATCAAAGATCCAAAACTAATCCCTGTAATAAGGACAGTCTATTCAATAAATGGTGCTGGGAAAATTGGATTTCCACGTGCAGAAGCTTGAAGCAAGACCCCTACCTTTCACTTTACACAAAAATTCACTCAACATGGATTAAAGACTTAAATCTACGACCCAAAATCATCAAATTATTAGAGAGCATTGGAGAAACCCTGCAAGATATAGGTACAGGCAAAACTTCTTGGAAAAGACCCCAGAAGCACAGGCAGTCAAAACGAAAATTAACATTTGGGATTGCATCAAATTGAGATTTTCTGTACTTCAAAAGAAACAGTCAGGAAAGTGAAGAGGCAACCAACAGAATGGGAAAAAATATTTGCAAACTATACTACAGATAAAGGGTTGATAACCAGAATCTACATAGAAATCAAGAAAATCCACAACAACAAATCAAACAACCCACTTAAGAGATGGGCCAAGGACCTCAATAGACATTTTTCGAAAGAGGAAATTCAAATGGCCAACAGACACATGAAAAAATTTTCAAGATCACTAGCAATCATACCCTATCTTTTTGATTGGTTGTGTATTTATACTTATCACTTTACCAAGTGTGCTGGCATTGGTACCTGCCTCCTTGGTAAGATTGATTTGAAATCCCCTGGCACATTTCTAGTTCCACCATTGGAGGTAAGTCCGAGTGAGCATGCGCCAACCTATATATCTCCTCCTTCTCTTATTCCCACTCCTATGTTTAACATAGATCACTTCTCTGTTAATTTTAAATGCCTAAGAATGATTGTGCATTGATTACAGAGTTCAACCAGTGGTCTTATGTAAAACAAACAGAGCAACAACAACAACCACCACAACAACAAAAATATTAAAAGGAATAAAATAGTAAGTTGTTCCTCAACAGTCAAGACAAGGGCTGATCAAACATTTGTCTTATGATAAATTCCGTGTCATTTTGGGATACTATCCAGAGAATTTTGGTACTATTTAAGGCATTTGGCCGCCTTTTCCCCAGAGGTTTATGATAATAAAACTGTGTCACAATTTAAATTTTATACTTTGTAGGCTATATATATTTTTTTACTATCTCTGATTCTGACATGAGTAGGCAAATTAAAATTTCTCCCTTCCATTCAAACATCCTACAACAAGTCAGCAAAGAAAAAGAATCGAACAACCACATAGTCCATAAAATCAACTGTTGTTTGGTATGGTATCGGTTTTAAAAGACTTTCTTCATGGTCTTTATTTAACTATGACCTTGTCTAAATAAGATCAAAGTTGGCGAACTCAAAAGGCTTCCATAGCCTTGGCAACTCATGATTAGAGCCTAGGGAGATTACTGATGCCATAAACAAGATTGTCAGTTTATTAAGTCAACATTGGGAGTCACTGTGTACTTACTCCTCATGTAGGATCTCTGTCCTTAAGATGTTGTTCAATGTGAATTAATGCTATAACTAGTACTCAAACAGTATTTTACACTTTATGTTCTGTGTGGGTGCAAACTGATGAAATCTTTACTTAGTATATACTGAATCAATCTTCGGTATATAAAGATAATTGAAAATGAATCTTGATGTGAATGGAATGGGAGAGGGAGCTGCGGATGGGAGGGTTGTGGGTGGGAGGGAAGTTATGGGGGTGGGGGAAAGCCATTGTAATCCATAAACTGTACTCTGGAAATTTATATTTACTAAATAAAAGTTTTTAACAAAAAGATATCATAGCCATAGCAACTAGATGGAAGTTGCTGGAATACAATAATCACCACTCAAACAGAAGCTGCCCTGAAGAGATGTGTCAGTTAATGGACTTGGCACGAGGGGATAATGAACTTTTATTGAGGGAAATTTCTCCATTATACCCCTACATCTTTTGACAGCTTTTATGATATTCTGTTGTTTGAAAGATATTTGAACAGAAAACAGTCCAGGAAGATATCATATGCACTACTTCCCCCTCCCACCATTGGACAGAGAGTAAATTTGTTTTCTGACCAGTACAATAAAGATAATATCTGCCTTTGGGAAGATAATGTTGTAGTTGGAATCTTCAGCATCGTTTAAAAGATTGTGGCTTTATTAAGCCTGTGGTTCCTTAGTGGTGCCAGGAACCCATTGCTTACATGCATCCTGCAGAGTGGCTCCATGCCATCTTGTGGAGCTTGTGGAGCAAGGAGCACCCATAGGAACTGACGCTCATGGTACTTGCTGTGTTGATGTTGTCTCTGAGCCATGGAAATCTTGGTACAAGAGGACTGTGGCATCTTCACACGTTAGTCTGCAAATGGAATAAAATCAGACCCCATATGGTTTTTGGCAATGTCTTTGAGTTAAACTACTGATTTTCCAGGATTTTTTTCTTTCTCCAGCACAGACTAGTCTTTAGTGATTCATACTTCCTGGGATCTTAATTTCAATGTGTCCAAAATTGAACATAATTTTGTTTCCCTAAATCATGTTCTCTGCAAATGTTCTAATTCCACTAAAATTTACTTTGTATTATTATACAAAACATTGTAGAATTATCAACTTCCTTTTCCACCAGTTGCTATCCATTCCCTGACTTTATATCTCCAATGAAGGTCATTTTAACTCTTCACTGCTTACATTATACTCCTGTAATGTATTTTTAGACCACAGAGAAATTACAAAGAGGAAATCTAATTATGCCTCTTCCTATCTAAAACATCTTGGAGTCTTCCAAGTGATCTTAGGTAAAACAAAATACTGAACTTGGCTTCCATAATGCTTTGTCTATTTCTGCCTCTGTTCCCAGTCTCCCCTTAGTTTTCTCCATGGATTCTATGCTCCAATTGTCATAAACTGCTTTGAAATACTCTATTTTGTTTCCTCATATGATAAATCCCCTGGACATTCTGTTCCCTTGGCCAAGAACATTTAGTTTCTAGGCTTCATCTGCCTAAAAATGAGGCAGAAAACATTGAAAGTTGAAAAATTGTTCCTCCCCAACAAGCAATAAATACAGACAGTGTCAGTAATTATTAATTAAATTAATTAAAAATAAAGTAATTATTAATTACCCAATTAATGCATCCAGAAACCTTCTTAACACATTTATAAAAATTAGTTTCACCATAAGCATCAGTTTATAATACATAAGAATTAAAATAATCATACTATAACAAACTGGCAAGATAAGTGTGTGTGTGTGTGTGTGTATGTGTCTGATGAAAACCCAGCTCTAAGGGTACAATATATGTTGAAAGATTAATGAAGTAATAATTTAGTAATACATCTGCAACTAAAGCCAATGTTAAGTTAAAAATAACTAATTCTAGTTAGGTATCTTAAGCATGAGATTATTTTTTGCATAAAATTAATGATAATTATACTTCATTTGACATCTGTTTTATATTATATTTTGAAATAGTTAATTATTTATTTGAAAGGCAGAGTTATAAGAGGCAGAAGTAGAGAGACAGAGACATAGAGGTCTTCTATTTGATGGTTCACTCTCCAGATGTCCACAATGGCGGAAGCTGTGCCAATCTGAAGCCAGGAGCCACAAGCTTCCTCTGGGTCCCCCATGAGGGTACAGGGACTCAAGGTATTGGGGCATCTTCTACTCTTTTCCCAGGCGATAGCAGAGAGCTGGATTGGAAGTAGAGTAGCCGGGACTAGAACTAGTGCCCATAGGGAGTGGCTTTACCCACCAAGCCACTTCACCATCCCCGACATTTATTTTAAAACAGGTATTCAGAATTTATTTATATATTTTATCTCATTTAATCATCATAATATTCACAGTAGTGGATATTATTATTATTATTGTTATTAATGGACATTATTATTCACAGTTTCACAGATTATGGATCTGAAGTTTAGAAAAGATAACTTTGTTTAGTGTCTCTGAACTCACTGACCTAAACAATGAATACAGATCTTCAAATTCCAGACTCAGGGGCATGTTTTTATCACAGCTATTAATGTCACTCTTGGGAACCTACACTGTGGCATAGTGGGCTTAACTTCCAATTGTGGCACTGGCATCTCATATGGGCTCTGGTTATAGTCTCAGCTACTCCTCTTCTGATACAGCTCTCTGCTATGTTCTGGGAAAGCAATAGGAGATGGCCCAAGTGCTTGGCCCTCTGCACCCATGTGGGAGACACTGAAGAAGCTCCTGGCTCCTGGCTTCGGATCAGCACAGCTCTGGCTGTTGCGGCCATTTGGGGAGAAAACCAGTGGATGGAATCTCTTTCTGTCTTTCCCTCTCTATGTCTGTAACTCTACCTTGCAAATAAATAAATAAAATAATTTTTAAAAAAATGTTACTTGGGACACCTGCATCTCACATCTGGGTCCCTGATTCATGTCCAAACTTTCCTTCCAATGCTAGTTTCCTGCTAATATGCCTCATGGGAGGCAGCAGGTGATGGCTCAAGTATTTGGGTCTTGTCACCCACATGATGAAAACCTTGTCCTGGCTTTTGTGGCTATTTGGAAAGTTATTCAGAATTTGCATAATTTCTCTCTCCCTTTCCCTCTCATCTATGATGCTCTGCCTTTCAAAAAATTAGTAAATATAATGGTACAAAGGTATGTGAAAACACTTCATCTACTATGACAACATATTTCATCATTGGGATAGTCTGCTTCTAGAAAATTCTTCCTTATTGTTGAGTTCAGATCTGCCTATTAACGCTCTCCAAAAGGAAAGAGAAGGGCTCTGATTGCTCCTCTGTCTTGTAGGCAATTATCTTCCTTCACAATCTTAACCCTGATCTAATTGTTAAGAAATAAGTTTAAAATAATCACATTTGCCTGTATTACTTTCTTTACCTGTCTAACAAGGATTTTGTTTAATTTTCTGATAAACTGGAATTTTGTCCATTTTGTATTCAGTATGATGAAGTATGTTTCCGTAAACAAATATAAAAACATTTAGCTTTTCTTCCCACTCCATATTTGAAAAACTACTTATGGCATTTTGTTCTTCATGGCAATGTCATTATTTGCATAAAGTCGTAAAAATTTGTTAGCTTAAAAATAAAAATGGATGGATAGATAGATGAATAGAATATTCCAGAAATGATCTGACCAGAGATTAATGCAGGACTATTTCCCACATCTTTAGTTCAATTCTATATGATGCTTGCATTTTCTTATTCTCTTTATTTTTCTTTCCTCCTTCCTCATTTTTCTTTTCCATATTTTGGAGTAACATGACACTACCAGTAATTGAATAAACCCCTGTCTCTCTTCTAACCACCATGGTGTTTCTAAATCCCATGTTTTTGACTTTGAACTCATTGTTTTGAACCTACTTCTATGTGTATTATATTTTTTATGTCTGTATATTTTATTACTTAGCATTTCAAAAGTGCTTTTAAAATACTAAGAGTCATGGCTGGGCCAAGCTGAAACCAGAAGTTCAGGACTCTTAAGTCTCCCATGTGGGTGTAAGGACTACAAGTACTGGAGCCAGTGTCTCTTGCCTCCCAGGATGTGCATTAGCAAGAGGCTAGATGGGAAATTGAGTAATTGGCACTCTAACCAGCATCTTAACACACTACACCAAAATGTCCATCCATTTTTAATGCTTTACATTTTTTCAGAATATCTTTTTGGTGAGTAAAGACATGGTTTCCAGTGTTGACCTTGAGTACTTACAATTACTCCCAATAGGTTTCCTGTTGAAAGTGGTGTTAAGGTAAGTCAGTAGGAAAAAATAAAACATAAATCATTTATTCTTCACTGCATTAAAATTGCACCTATAATAACAGATTTTTTTTATAGAGCTTTCCCCTAGGTAACCTTACTATGCAGCCAATGGCACGTGCAAAGTATTCCAAAAACATTCTCATGCCTTGTCAGTCTTTCTAGTGGTAACTTTTTTTAAGACTTTATTTGAGAGGTAGAATTACAGAGAGAGACAGGGAGACACAGAAAGAAAGGTCTTCCATCTGCTGGCTCACTCTCCAAATGGCCACAATGGCCAAAGCGGGGCTGATCCAAAGCCAGAAGCTTTTTCCCAGTCTCACTTGTGGATGCAGGGGCCCAAGCAATTGGGCCATATTCTACTACTTCCCCAGTCCATAACAGAGAGCTGGATTGGAAGAGGAGCAGCCTGAACTAGAACAGGTTCCCATATGGGGTGCCGGTGCCACAGGTGGAGGCTTAGCCCACTACGCCATAGCACAGACCCCATCTAGTGATAACTTTTTCCTTAGCAAAACATTATTGTTTGTGTAACATTAAGGCATGTATTTTTCCTTTGAAAATTTGTGCCAGTGAATTTTTGTATTATTATTTATGGTAGTGTTCTTTATTGAATCTCTTCTTCCTGAATTTCATCCAAGAAAATGAAAGCTGGAGACAACATAAATATTTTGAAAGTCACTAAATTCATTTTCACAAACAAAATCCTCTACGTTACCAAGGAACTCATTCTTCCTTGACATAAATTTCTCATTGAGATGATCACAAGTTGCAGCAAGCTGAGGAAATATAATTTAACCCTCTTTTGTCTCCTGAAATGCATCTGACCCTTAATCTCTTATGTTCCTTCTTTTTGAAGCCTTGCTGTTACGAGAGTCTGTGGTTCTGAATACTTGGGTTCCCATCTCATGTTGACAAATAATTAGGAGCATGGAAAAGGAAGAGTATGTAAAGGAGAAGTAGTTAAAACAAACAAACAAACAAACAAACAAAAAGCAGAGAAAGTAAAAATGAGAGAAAAATCTCCCAACAGTGTTGAGAGGGGTCCCTGCAGGAAGGAATCATTGAGTGTTGGTTGTATAGGGGTTTTCAGAGGCTGTAAAAGTTCTCATCATTGTTCCAGGAGAGGCAAAGGCAAGTGACAACTTTCATAGGTTAAGCGGGTGAAAGTTAAGCCTCCAACTGAAATTCAATAAAGACGGCAGAAAACACATGGAACCTTTCTCCAAGATGTGTAAAATTCTCCTCACCTAGGTCAGTTACTGCAGACAGGGAAACCTTGATTGTGAGGACTGACAGGTGACTTCAACATCCTTCACAGGATCCAGTTGCTTCACTTTTCTCAGTTCTCCAAGCCTCAATTCCAGATGGGGCGGGGGGAGGGCATGCAGTGGTGCTTGTCTACCTAGCTGGGGGTCTATCTCTCTATAATTGCTGGAAGAAGGAAGAAATTATTCTTTATTTCCAAGAAATGTTTTTATCTTCTCTTCAGCATGTTGTTATTGTTGAGAATGATGATCACATGCACTTTCTTCTAGATCAGGAGTCTGCAAACTCCCTGAAAGGATTAGACAGTAAACACTTCATGCTTGTGGGATACACAATGGCTGTTGCAGCTACTCAGCTCTGCTCTTAGTGTGGAAATGATGTCGGAATTTGGCCCCCTAAAATACAATACGAAATGTGGCCCTCTTAAAGTTCCCCAAAAGTCCCTTCGTGATCACCGCATGTTATTGGAGTTTGGGGTGCCATATGATATCGCCATTTGCATATTAATAAGCCTGTGTGGATTCTTGCCTAGTATTCAGAGAATAATTCTGAATACTGGCATAAATGAACAAGGCAGCATGGTACACTTTAAGCTTTTATGCAGTGTGAAAGATGCAGAGGAGAGTGACGGCCCTGTCTATAGGAGAGGAAAATTTGGGTTCATACCAAGTACCAGGAACCAGCCACTTGGAGGAGCATTAGGCCAGGAAGCATGGGGCAGAGTGGCCTAGCAAGACGCCAGGGAAAGGAAGGGCAGACATACAATGTCCCAGGTTTTTAATCCACTTTCAAAGGGGAGTGGTTAATTAATCTGATTGGCCAGTGGGTACACAGGAGTGGCTAGGTAGGGGCATGAGGTCACACAGGGGCATGGCGAAGACATGGTCTTCCAGCTCACAAACCTAATCAATTTCAACCTGCATGACTGCCTACTTCAGAAAGAGCTGTTATCAAGCCATAATCAAATGCACAGCACTGCATTCCACTAAGGTTTTGTTGCCAGGCTGTGGACTTTAATTCTCTAACTCATGTTCTAGATTACTGAGAGAATTGATATTTCTATTTTGTTTTATCCCATACTTTATACTTTTAAACACAAATAAAATCATGTAGTGTGCAAGACTGTAATCTCAAAGTTTTAAAACATTTATGTTAATGTTTAGTAAAGAGAATACGATTATAGGTGTGCTCCTATTTACATAAGTTGACCAATTTTTCTATATGCAAGCATTCCTCATTTAAATATTTGGTGAAATTACATTGTGACATGTATATTATATTTCTTCACCCTACATAATATTTATGTTTAATCCAAATATTTAGAAACAGTATGAGGAAGAAAAAACTTTGAATATTTTCTTATACTAATTGTTGTTAGAGATACATCTTTGATTTCACTGAAATTTTATGTTTCTGTTCTCATATCTGTTAAGTCTATTGGTGTGAAGACACATTTAATTTTTGAATTATATTGTGTAACTTCTTGAAATTATGATAGTATAATGGGACTATATGTAATGTAATTAAATTTATTTGATTAAAGGCAAAGTTAGAAAGAAAAAAAAACTATTATTGTCGTGTGGCATTGGAATGACATACTTGACAGAGGTTTGCAAAGTATTAACTTTTTAATCAGATAAATAAATTACCTTGAATGTCAGCATATTGAAGACTGCTGGTTGACAAAAATAAATAGGTAGAAGAAAAAGTACACTGTGCTTTCTGTAGATTAATACTATTAAGGGTGAAAAATAACTCCTAGTGCTGTACACATTTCCACACGCATCATTGGTTTCTGTATCAGATTTTATAATTAAATAGCATGAGATCAGAGAATATACTTTTTATGTCGCAGAATCAGAAGAACACTATTTGCATGTGGATCTATGTATTTGTAGTATTTAATAAAGATAGATTAATTTAAACATCATAATGATCTTTGGTAATACCCTTTAGTAAAAGAATAATTTCAGCTTATTGCATAATTTGGTGTGATGCTCACAACCTTCTAACAAAGGCAGGAAGTAAATCCACCCCCTCTTCACTAATGAAGCTATAGAGGTCATGGTGATTCCTCATCTCACCCCTGTTTACCAGGGAAATGTGTAATTGATTGGCTGGGATTGGAGACTATGCATTAGGATTCCTGGTATATACACTCTTGTCTAAAATTATCTGCTTTCTCTTACACTAAAAAATCATCAAGTTTTGACTCAAACTGCACAACATATGGAAGACACAGTACAAAATAATTTTGTTTTAAAATGCCACAAATTAATTTTATTTTAAAACCACTTTCATTCTATGTCATATCCTTAAGGAGCAGGAAAGATAAGTATTATTACTTTCACTTTTTATTCTGATAATATTGAAGGTTAAGTCAGTTTCTTAATGTTGTATGCCTGTTTTGAATATTGGAATTAGTGTTTTTCCAAATTTCTTGGTTGCTAGTTCATTAATTATGCAAGCATATTATGGTCATTTGCTAATGGCAATGAAAAAAATTACAAAAAGATAATTTCAGGTTGACTTTCATGGATAGAAACAGATACGTGTAGTCAAATCATAATAATTTTAATAATGATAGAATGATAATCACATAATAATTAATGCTCATATAGCTCTAAATATGTTTAGGCTCTTTTCTAAAAGCTTTGACCTATTAACTCATTTAATACCTTTCTAGAGATTAAAGTAAGGCACAGCAAATTGCTTGAATACAAAAGCTAACAAATGCTAGGGAAAGGATTCATTCAGGCAACATTTTTACTTAATTGTTTCATTTATTTGAAAGAGAAAGTTTAAAACAGACAAACAGTGATCTTGTGTCACTGGTTCACTCTCTCCCAAGGCCTGAAACAGTTAGGTTGAATGAGATCAAAGCCAGGACCCTGGAAATCCATTTCGGTGCCCCATGTGTGTGGCAGGGAACCAACTACTTAAGTCATCACCAGCTGCCTCCCAGTGCGCTCGATAGCAGGAAGCTAGAACAGGCAGCAAAGTTTGGACTCAAACCCAGGCACTATGATATAGGGTGTGCTCATCCCAAAATGCATCTTAACTGCTGCACCAAATGCCCACCTCCATTCACATAATCATAACATAGAATCTGTGCACGTCATAGGAGTATTCTTCTGCTGAATGAAGCTCCATGGGTTCACACAAGTTTAATTTTAGTGAGTAATAAGTGGGACAAATATTTACATGGTTAGGAAAGGTAATGGCTTTTAAACAGTCAAGAAACATATATTAATATTCATAACAGTGAAAATTATAAAAATAAAAATATAGATTTAAGCAATGAAGTACACATCAATCATTATTTCAGAATTGTTATCTGTTTGTCTTTAATTTTGCTTGTCATGATGATATATTCAAAAGGGTAGCACAGCTGAGGACTGTTAGGATTTTTAATCACCCTTTTTGGTTCTATGTAGAATTTTAAATATTGTATGTAGACTGTAATTCTTTGCTCATCAGCTTCAGTCATAGCTGTTCGACCTACTACTGTTTCAGTATGGTATTAGTGTCCCTATGTTACTTCTAAAACCCTTTTCTCAATTGGCAATTAAGTCTTCTTCATGTTATCTACTTATTAATTCTGAATATGTGAAATTTGATTCCACAATTATATCCTTTAATGAATATTATTAACAGGAGAATTGAATTAATAATTGCATGTGTATAAAAGAAACAATTGATAGAAAACTTTTCAAATGTCAAGTTCAAATGAATTTTAATATTTAGAATTTCATTACACTTATGAAAATTATGCTACCAAGGACCATAGTTTACTTTAAAAGGCTATATTCTCTGAATTTTAATGGACTCTTTTTTTTTTTCTAGTGAGAGAATGTCAGAAGACTGACTTCAGCTGACTATCAGTTAATGACACAATTTCTAATAAATCCTAACATGACATACTGTTTTGCAGGTACCTCATGCTCACCATGACAAAAACAAAACCAAATCAAAGCAAAACACACAAATGCAAGTTTATTTCGCATATGTAATTTCAATCTGCACTTTCTTAGAACTTTGCCTTTCTCTTGTGTTTGTACATTTCTCAAGCTAAAAAAGACCAATAATTGGAAGTGGACAATTTCTTTGTGTCTTCAATATATCCATCTGAAAATATCATTAGTTTTCCTCACTCTTAACTGATAGTTTTGTTGGTGGTAATTATTTTAAGCTTAAAATTATTTTCTTTCACTTTTAAATTTATAATTACATTTCATTTTTATTATTTTTTGCTTACTTATGAAAAGACTTTGCCTTATTTGTTCTCTCATATATTCTCATTGTTATATTTTCTTTTCTGAAGTTTCACAAATGATAGGTTTTTTTCTTTGATGGCATTAGGTTCATATCCTTTCCTTTAAATCTAAATACTCATGTCTTCAGTTCAAATATTTTTTTTTTCTTTTTATTTCACAATTTATGCCTCTGGATATTTTTAGTTCTTATTTTCTGGAGCAATTATTAGGTAGTAAGTATAAAAGAGTGTAAGTTTTAATTAATTTAATTCTGACAAATTATGGGATGCTGCATTGCTGGCAATGCTAACTTTAGGGCGAGAGAAAAGAAGCTAGCAGATAGAATGAACCAACTTTAAATGTGCCAGGAGTAGTTGGTAGATGCACTGGAACACATGGTCTCACATTAGTGTCTTAGTTTCCTAGGCTGTCACAGCCAATTACTTTGAAATAATTGGCTTAAAATAGTAGAAATGTATTTTTTTTTTTCTGTAGGTCAGAACGCTCTGCTTTCTTTGAAGTTTCAAGATGTGGGTGCTTCTTTGCCTCTTCCAGGGTTTGCTGGCTCCAGGCATTACTTTGAGGCATAACTCCAATCTCAGCTTTAGTTTTTACATGGCTTTTCTCTCTGTCCCTCTATATGTTAAATCTCTCTCCTTTCTTATCATAGAGTTTTCAGTCACTAAATGTAAAACCCACCCTACTCCAGGATGATCTCATTCTGCAATCCTTAATTACAGTTTTAAAAACCATGTTCCAAGAAAGGTCATAGTCACAGGTACTGAGTTAGGACTTAACTTTTCTTTTTAGAGGAAGGAATTCAGGTAACTGCATGATTCCCTGCATCCAGATAGGCAGATCACTCAAAATCTTGAGAAGTCCCCCAGTTTCAGCCAGAGTAACACCAGTGCGTTTGTCAGTGGTACGATCATTATAACTCCTATGTTAGACCCATGAATTGATACCCCTAGTACTTTTTGTGTGGGTCTTTCAACAGCCTCTGATAGTTTAATCACCTGTAATGGGCTATATTCTACTGAACACAGAAAAGGTCTCCAAAAATTCACTTTTGCACATCATTCCACTAGCTGGTACCCAGCCCTATAAGTTCATGCTAACTTCTTAGCAGAATCTAAGCGCTAATTTTTCTAGATAGGAACATTTTCACATTTTGTTTCGGTTCCCCTTCCTGGTCCTGCATTCTACAATTCTTTAATGTAGAAAAATAATAGGATTTATCTCACCATTTTTCTATCATGCAGAATTATTGCCTGATATCCAGTTACTTGGTATCATAAATATTGACTCTCTCAGTCAATCTTGGCTGAAATAAATTTTGTATCTTTAAGTATTTTACTGTAATAGAAAAAGACTGAAAAATCAATGATATGATAATTAATTTCAGGAATGTAAGAAAATTAAAAGAAATAAAAAATCTTTCCCAAAAAATAACATAGCAACATAAATAAGATAGTGATGTTAAGAAATGCAATAAACAAATGCTAAATAAATAAAGCCAAAAGTTAGTACTTTACAATCTATAACAGAATGTATAAATAACATAATAAAGTTCTTATATGGCAATGGCAAATGAAACATCATTTTTAGATCTGAAATTTCTGAAAAATTAACAGAAAAGTGAATTAATACTACAATTGAAATTATACATAAATATTACGAAACTACAGAAAAAAGAAGTGTCTCAAACACAGAAATAAGAAGGAAACGAGACTATATCTCCTACAGCTGCTCAATCAGTGCTTTAAAACTTCCCTTTAAAGACATCTCTAGGGCAGAGATTGCAGTGCAGTGGATTAAGCTGCCGCATGTGACATCCACAGCCTCTATTGGAGTGCCTGGGTTCTAGTTCCTCCTCTGGTTATGACCCAGCTTCCTGCTAATGCACACCCAGCAAGGCAAAAGATGAGGACTCAAATAGTTGGGTCCCAGCACCCATGTGAGAAACCCAGAAGAAATTCCTGTAGCTGTCTGTGGCCTGATCCAGCCCTGGCTGTTGTAATGCATTTGGGGAGTGGACCAGAAGATGGAAGACCTCTCTCTTATCTCTCTTTCTGGGTGTGTTTTTGTGTGTATGACTTTCCCTTTTAAACAACTAATAAATAATCATTGTTTAAAAGGACATCTCCAGGTTTAGATGCCTCTTTTGCAAATGGCATACAAAGAAATTTCAGGACTAAAAAGTCACTTATCTTTCTAAAAATTAGTTCATTCAACATTTTTGATTAATATATAATACTTGTACATTTTAATGGGGTACAATGCAATATTGCAAGCATGTATTACCATGTGAGCTAGTCAACTAGTTTTCTACTTGCTTATCTTTTCTTTGTGTTTAAATCCTACCAGTCCCTATTGTCTAGTGCTTCATTCAGTACACAGCAGATAATTGTGAACTATACATGATTTGAACTTAGAACAATGATTGTTATACACTCAAAGAGTGATGTGAGGAAGGAAAGATTGGAAAATGGGTACCAAAACATACTCAGATAGAGGTAGTAATACTGTGACTACAGTCCACAGTAACAAACTACATAACGTGAAAGAAACTGGAAGAGAGGATGAGGAATAATCCAATACAAAAGATAAAACTCGATTTTTATGAACTCTTTCAAGCATTAAAAGGAAACTAGCCTCTTTGAAGTTTTTAGTGAGTATAATAATTGGGAATGAAGTTTAAATCCTTATCCAATAGATGTACATAGTTTAACAATATATTAATGTGTTAAAAAGATAATATATTATAATTAATTTGGCTTTATTTTAGAAATACAAGATTGATTTTGATTTAAAATATCAAACATTATGTTCCAACATTAAAAAATTAAACAATGTTTACATTTATTCATTGTTATTTACTTGAAAGACAGAAAAGATATGGAGTGTTCTTTTATCCAGTAATTCACTCCCCAAATGCTTGGAACAAGTGAAGCTGAGCCTTCTTGACATCAGAAATCTGGAACTCATTCCAGAGTTTCAGGGACTCAAGTCCTTGAGTCATCACCTATTGACTCTCTGGGTGCTTCTGTTTCTCTCTCTCTCTCTCTCTCTCTCTCTCTCTCTCTCTCGCAAACTCTCTCTGTAAGGCAGTAATAGAGAGGGAGAGAAAAAGAGAGAGGGAGAGAATATTCTATTCACTGGTTTATTCTGCAAATGGCCATACAGCTGAGGTTGGGCCAGATTGAAGCCAGGAGCCAAAAACTTCATTGGGGTATTCAGTGTGGGTGCCAGGAATTCAAGTGCTTGACTCATAATCTGCTACTTCATGGAAACAGCTGGGATTCCAAATACTGGCATGGTGAGTGTCAGTTTAGCCCACTGCAGCACAATGCTGGCCATTAGCCCCTGCTGTTGTAGGCATTTGGGAAGTAAACTGGTATAAAGGTGGGATCTCTGTTTGACTTATCTCTCTTTGTCAAATAAACAACCTTTTGTAGAGCATGAACTTTATATAAACTGAAAGTGAGTGGTGAAATCATGGTGGTGGGTGGAAAATATTTGAAATGTTCCTCCCTGTTTTTTCCTTTTTTTTTTTTTTTAGTAAAAAGAAAATACATCATCAAATATGAAGTTTAACATGTAAAAAGCAAAATAACCTTAGTATAGTGGGAATATAGACAAGAGATATAAATAATAATTGAATGAAAAAGTGACAATTTCACCTCTAAACAGTAAATTTTGAAGTAATCACAGATCATTAAAACTATAGGATCATAACATTCTTTCCATAAAAAATAAATTTTGAAAAGCAGAGTTACACAGAGAGAGAGATGGACACTTTGCTTCCAAATTTTGGGCTATAGTGAACAGTGCTGCTATAAATATAATGGTGCAGGTACCTCTTTGATACACTGAATATCATTACATTCTTAGAATTACATCTACAAACCACATTGAACCTTTTAAACTAATTAAATTTTAAAAATCAAACAGGAAAAAATATTTGAAATCTAACAATAAGAAAGCATTTATGTTTTGAAGACTATAACAGAAGTAATACTTGGAGGGAAATTTGGAGCTTTCAATAAATACCTCAAAAAGATAAAATTGAACATTAATATTTAAATGTTTATTTCATGAAGCCAGAGAAAAATAACAACTTAAATATAAAGAATATCATCCTTTTAACTTCTTTTCAATATTTTATAATGGATGGCTTCCAAATTTCACAAAAAACATAAACTTTCAATTATTCTGAAATCTAGTTCTATGGTTAAGATATTAGATGTGAATTTATTGTTCAGTCTAAAATCTATTACCAAAAATGACAAGTTTAAAAGACATAGTTTATGAAATGAAGAATAATAAGAAATGTGTTTATTTACACACAAAAAAATGAGAGGAACACATACAAGGATCGCAAAATAAAAGTTATTTCAAACAATACTAATATAAAAGAAACAATTAGAACCAGATGTTTTACCTACCAGTGAAAATGCTGTTTGGGACCAACAACCCCTATCAGAGTGCCTGGGTTGTAGTCCGAGCTCTGCTCTGGATTCCAGAGTGCTGTTAGTGTTTACCCTAGGCAGTAGCAAGTGATTGGATCAGTGGCTGGGTCCCCACCACCCAAACGGAAAACCTGGATTGGTTTCTTGGTTCTTGGTTTCATCCTGGTCAACCTCCAAGCCATTGCAGGCATTTGGGAAGTGAACCGATGAATAGAAATGTTCTCTCTCTCTCTGTATCCCTCTTTCTCTACATGTTAAGTAATTAAAAATAAGTAAATACATTTTTAAAAATGTGAATTTGTTAAAATAAAAATGAGGGAAACAATTTGAATGTTTCCTTACTTATTTAGTATCCATAATTATCGCAAAATATGGACATTTTGGCAAGTGATTATATTTACTAGAAGTATAGGTTTTTGCTATATATTTCTAATAGATCATCAATATCTTACTTTGAGTTATGTGATTACCAGCTTCTTTGATTTTTTCCTATGGCATTTTTCATGCTATTATTATCATATACATTAGCAATTTTAAAATAAAATTCCACTGAGGACATATTAATTATCAATTATGTATATTTTCTTAATTCTTTTAAGAACCATGGACAGAGATAATGTTCATACATTCTTTCAAACTCTTTAAAAAAGAGTTTTCTATGGAAATGTTAAGAAATATTGATTCAATTATTTATCAGGCTAACTTTTTCCTCCATCTATAGTTTTTCATTAATTTCTAAATAATTGGTAAAAGATAAAAAAAATCCTGTAATAAGCTGTGAAATGATTAAAATGTTATCATGTGAAGACATTCTAAAAGTTGTTCATTAAGTAAGGTAGGTGCATTTCCAAATGCCATTTATGGAAAGGAGATATACAGAAATGTGTTAGGAATAAAGTTGACATACATTGTCTCAAATTGTTGATAGTAAACTTTAATAACATATGGACACAGATTTGAAGTGAAATCAAAAAAGAAAATGTTAATATATATAAAATATTTTATTCATCAGTCAATAATGCACCTTAGCAAATGAACGAAATATATATATATATATATATTTTGACAGACAGAGTGGATAGTGAGAGAGACAGAGGGAAAGGTCTTCCTTTTTGCCTTTGGTTCACCCTGCAAGGGCTGCCGTGGCCGGCGCATCGCGCTGATCCGAAGCTTGGAGCCAGGTGCTTCTCCTGGTCTCCCATGCGGGTGCAGGGCCCAAGCACTTGGGCCATCTTCCACTGCCTTCCCGGGCCATAGCAGAGAGCTGGCCTGGAAGAGGGGCAACCTGGATAGAATCCGGCGCCCCAACCGGGACTAGAACCCCGTGTGCCGGCGCCGCAAGGCGGAGGATTAGCCTGTTAAGCCACGGTGCTGGCCTGAACGAAACATATTTATTTCAGAATTTACTGAGTTGAATATTTGTGATTTAAATATTTTTATTTTTAAAATAATTTTAATTATACCCTGGACTATATAATTGGAGCTTATGAATTATTTCATTATATTTTATAATTATTTATTAGTATTTATTTGAAAGGCAGTTACAGAGAGAAAACTAGAAGTGAGAGAATGAGAGAAAGAAAGAAATCTTACATATGTTGGCTTGCTCCCCAAATCACCTAAGCGGCTATGATTGAGTAGAGCTGAAACCAGGAGCTCCATCAGGTTCTTATGTGGGTGGCAGGGGCCTTTTTAGGCACTTTAGCGGGGAGCTCGATTGGTGATCCTATTTGGTGTGTTGTCATTACAACTTGGAGCTTAACCTGCTGGGCCCCTGAAGCTTGCTAATATTTTAAAAATTCATGTATATAATTTAAAAACTAAAATATCTCTTCATATTGTTCCATCCTAAACTTGTCAGAATTCTAAAATACATTGTTATACACATTATTCTTTACACAATGACACTTCAGGCATGGTTTTTCAAAACAAAATGATAGCATTAAACATTACTATAAATTGGAATTATAGTTTCATTCTTTGCAACTTCCAAATGTACTCTGAAGTTCTGAATGATTTAAAAAGCCTTATGAATATTATATCTTTTTTACATAGTTCAGCTGTTTTAAAATACTTGCTAATGGGTTTGGAACCAAGTGTCAACAAACACAGAGTGCAAATTAAGTCTTATCATTAATAGGAGTAAACATCCACAAATCTGGACAGAATGGCTCCTTATATTCTAAACTTTAAAGTTTATATGATAAATAAATTAACCATAAAATTAGAGTGCAGGCAGCTTTCTGAAGAAAAAGTCTTAAAGGTATTCTGAAATACTTTAAAGGCAATATTTTCTTAACAAATTTAGGCAGACACAT
This sequence comes from Lepus europaeus, assembly GCF_033115175.1. Classification (NCBI taxonomy): domain Eukaryota; kingdom Metazoa; phylum Chordata; class Mammalia; order Lagomorpha; family Leporidae; genus Lepus; species Lepus europaeus. The sequence goes on from NC_084827.1 coordinate 136,334,455, forward strand.
AAGTCGAATGATGCAAATTGAATATTGGGCAAGATTTAGATTCCCATCAAAATTAACCTTTGCTTAAATCTGTTGGAGAGCGAATGGCCTCTATGTAAGCTTCTGCTACACTATAATTATTGAAACAGGTAAGATGTTCCCTAGCCTCCCTGCTCCCTTCAGCCTAGCTGTTCACAGAAGACCCAACAAAATGATTACCGCAGTCATGATTCCTTCCCCAGAGACGAGAAGAACAATTATTTTGTGGAAATCTGAAGGACTACAAAGAACAGATTAAAAGTGGAGACAAATGAGGATGTTTAAAGTTATATTTTTCAATCACAAGGAATTTGTATTGGTTTTTATAATGTCCTCTTTTTAAGCTTTCAATTTTTAGATAAATATGTATAAGAATATATGTTTGGATAGCTTTTCTATAACATAATCAGAAACAAGGGAAAGGCCTTAAAATACATGGACACTAATCCTTTTTGGGGTGACAATATAAAAATAGGAATCTTTTAAATATAAGCCATGAAGCAGTCTCATCAAGATTTGGCTACAGAATATGAGACCATGTTGTGAGTAGCTGGAAGTAATGATTAACTTAACCTAACACTATTAAAATTTACAAAATATTCTTAAAGATTTTATTGAAATTTCTTCTGTATTTTAGTTTTATCTAAGAAAGCAAGACATTTTATAAACGCAAACAAGATGTTGCTAGATGTCCAGTGCTAGAATGAATTTGAACCACTTAGCTTAACAATGTACCACTTTTTAAACCTGTTTTATCAATGAATTTTCAACTGAACAACTCAGACAAGGTTTTGTTTTGTTTTGTTTAATTTTTTTTGTTTTTTTTTTTCAAAAAGAAAAGTTTATTTTGGTGCAAAACTATTTTGAGATATATGCATAGTCTTTTCTTTTCTTTCTTTTTTTCTTTTTTTCCCAAAGAAACCATCAAAGAATCAAAGATGGATGTCTTTTACTTAGATTGAGCTAATCAAAGATGATTTAGTTAAATTCATTTATATAAAATTCCTCTTTTAATATGTTGATATTTATTTCAAAAAGAAAATGGTCAGGATTCAGATTCCCATTTAAAATAATGTTTAATTACTTTTATTGATCTCTAGCCTATATTTCCTAAGGTATTTTCTTTAGAAACCCTACAGATGAAAAATATAAAGTACACATATTTAAATATTCTAGACATATTTAAATTGGTAAAAATAATACTCATATAATCAGATTGTTTTGTCTATTATCAAGCTCAGATGAAATTAAACCTATTCCCATGTCCTAGCTCCTTTATTTTAGCTCAAATATTTGTTTCTACATCTATAGAGAGATCCTAAGTGATTTATGGTGTGTTACACGTTTTTAAATGTGAAGCACAGATTTTCAAACTGTTTGTATTCTTCTGCAATTATCATTTAGGCTTAAACCTATGTTTGATGTTTTTCACAGTACTTTATATACTGATACACTTAATTTCAGATTGTTCACTTTAACTTTCGTGAAATTATCATTGTTCTAACATTTCTCCTTTTTGTAGGATATTAAGCTGCAGCTATTTGTTGCCGGTTAGAATCTAGTATAAATATTCAAAACAGCTATATCTCTAGATTTATCCACATGTGGGAGAACTGTTGTTTTTCTGAGAAAATTCATTAGAGCTCTAGCTATTGGCTTCTCAGCTTTCCTATCATTGCTAAATTGCATTCCACTGAGACCTGGGCCAAGAGCTCCTGTTGCTCCACATCTGCAATTTTAATCTTTGGCCAACCTAAGGGTGTAAATTGCTGTATTCTTGTTGCTTTGATTTGCTTTTCCATGGTTACCAGAGAGATTGAGTATGCCTCCCTATAGACACTAGCCATTTTGGTTTCTTCATCTGCAAGTTGCCTAATCACATCTTTAACCAAATTGTACTTTGTTATGACAGATTGCCTGTCTTTTGTGTTCTCCATACAGCAGTGATCATGAACATAACTGATCTTTTGAAACTTAGAAGGTTTATGGGATAACATTTTACAGTGGGATGAGAGAGAAAAATTGAAGCCATATTCCTATTTTTACACAAGCTGTGGATAGATGTATGGGCTTTGGCTGAGTTAAACTCTTTTCTTTCCAGCTGTTTTCTTACAAATCATAATTTTGGGGATGCCATATACAATATCGCTAACATCAGTGTTTTCCTGTAAAAAAAATTTGTGAATGACTGTTAACTTACAACACAAATAAGATCATGTGGTGGTGGCCTTGCCTGTCTTTCTTCCAGTCCTATTCTTCAGATTAACACCATTATGCTTAAATATAGTGATAGTGTCTTCTCTCCTGACCAAAACATAGTTGAAAAATTGTGTCTTGTTGCTTTATCGATTTATTTTGTATTCATGTATTATCTGTTTGAGGCTTATTGTATTACAGTATCTTCTTCAGTCTGTTTTATCTTTACTTCTTTTATTGGTGATGCTTTTAAATTAATCAATGTTTTGCATTTTAATTGATTAAGATATAGCAATATTTTATTTTTAATTTTGATCATGCAAAATACCTCTTATTTACACTGACTTTATAAAAATGCTCTCTTAAATTTTCATTAAAATGATTCAAAGTTTTGATGTCATAGTCAGATTTATTTAAAAAGTTACCTATGTAACATTTAGTTAATTCAATTAGTAAAATGTTATATTTTTCAAGCAGGTTATATACATGCTTATTTGACGTATAGTTAGACATTTTAGTTATGCTTTTTTTTACATATGATACATCTTAATTTGAAAGTCTATTTACTGATGTTATGTAGAACATAATTTCATTGATTAAAACTGTTTATAAAAGAGAATTTCAAATAGTTTATAGAAAATGAAATAAAAAGATAATTACATTTTCTGTGAAGTTTTTGAATACTTACAACATCCAGTAAACTTACCTATATTATTAAAGTGATTTGTTTACAATCATTAGATATTTATAATATTTATAAATATGAGTTTATTTTTAAGCATAAAATCATCTTTTAAATTTTCTCATTTTACTCTGTCAACTTGGAACTTGAATGCTCTGATGCACACAAAAACAAGTCCTTAGAACCTTGTATCTTTTACAATATTAAAGATAATATGTCTTGATTTAAAATTTTTTGATGGAACATTTTGTGATTTGGTTAGATAATCTTGTTGAAGAGTAAATTTCCTTTCTAGTCTTAAGAAGTACCATTTTGTTGTGAGAATCAAATATTGATATCAATAAATTTCAATTAAAGTATAATTTAAAGTTCATAATTTGACTTTCATCTTGGAAAAATATGTAGCCTTTAAGAATTCAAACAGATTGAATTGGAATCCCCTGGCAGTTTCTAACTTTACCATTAGGGGTAAGTCCGATTGAGCATATGCCGAACTATACATCTCCTCCCTCTCTTATTCCCACTCCTATTTTTTAAAAATTTTTATTTGACAGGTAGTGTTACAGACAGTGAGAGAGAGAGAGACAGAGAGAAAGACAGAGAGAGAGACAGACCTACTTCTGTTAGTTCACTCCCCCAAATGGCTGCTATGGTTGGCGCTATGCCGATCTGAAGCCAGGAGCCAGTAGCTTCTTCCTGGTCTCCCATGTGGGCACAGGGGCCCAAGGACTTGGGCCATCCTCTAATGATTTCCTGGGCCAAAGCAGAGAGCAGGACTGGAAGAGGAGCAACCAGGACTAGAACCCGGCACACACATGGGATGCCAGCGCTGCAGGCAGAGGATTAACCTAGTGCACCAAGGTGCCAGCCCCTCTCACTCATATTTAACAGGAATCACTTTTCAGTTAAGTTTAAACACCTAAGAATAATTGTGCAATAGAAGAGTTCAACCAATGGTGTCAAGTAGAACAACAACAAAAAAATAGTAAAAGGGATAAAGTACTAAGTTGTTCCTCTACAGTCAAGGCAAGGGCTGATCAAGTCATTGTTTCTCATAGTGTCCATTTCACTTCACAGATTTCCTTTTAGGTGCGTGTTAGTTGTCACCAATCAGGGAGAACATATGATATTTGTCCCTTTGGGACTGGCTTATTTCACTCAGAATGATGTTTGACAGATTCCTCCATTTTGTGCAAATGCAATCCCATCAGGGTGAAATGTACCAATGCCATCTCACTAGTCAAAGTAATCAGTTTCAATTCATAATTCATCATAATGATAGGATTAAATGTCAAAGGGATCACATAAACAAGACTAGTGTCCGCTAATACTAACTGATGAACTAAAATGGAGAGAAAAATCCAACATGGGAAGTGGGATACACAGCAGACTCATAGAATGGCAGATGTCCTAAATAGTATCCTGGCCTCAGAATCAGCCCTTAAGGCATTTGGATCCTGCTAAAAAGCCCATAAAAATATTTCAGGCATGGAAAGCCAAGATACTGTGAAAAAAAATGACCTAAATGAAAAATCTCTGTGAGTGAGATTCCAGCGGAAAGAACGGGCCATCAAAGAAGGAGGTACCTTTCTCTGAAGGAGGAGAGAACTTCCACTTTGATCATGGCCTTGTCTAAATAATATCGGAGTTGGTCAACTCAAAAGGCTTCCATAACCTTGGCAGCTCATGACAAGAGCCTCAGGTGATTACTGACATCATAAATAAGAGTGTCAATTATTAAATCAACAACAGGAGTCACTGTGCACTTACTCCCCATGTAGGATCTCTGTCCTTAATGTGTTGTACCATGTGAATTAATGGTATAACTAGTACTCAGATAGTACTTAATACTTTGTGTTTCTGTGTGGGTGCAAACTGTTGAAAACCTTACTTAGTATATACTAAATTGATCTTCTGTATATAAAGATCATTGAAAATGTATTTTGATGAAGAATGGGATGGGAGAGGGAAAGGGAGATGGGATGGTTGCGTGTGGCAAGGTGGTTATGGGGGGAAAAACCACTATAATCCAAAAGTTGTACTTTGGAAATTTATATTTGTGAAATAAAAGTTAAAAAAAAAGAATTCAAACAGAAACAATAATATGTATGAAACAAAATCAGGATGTCTCTCAGTTACATATGTAGATGAATAAAATATTAACATGTATCTGCAAATACAACACATAAATATGTTAATTAAATCATGCTTCTCAAAAGTATTTATTCTAGAAATATTATAGTTTTTTAGTGCAACTTCCACAAATTACTTCTTATAAAGAAAAATCCTGTTTCTTTTTGTTATTGCAGTGTGCCCTTTAACACAAAATTTATCAGTAATCCTTTATTCAGAGTTAATTTAATTTTCATTATCAATAAAGAAAAATGTTGAAATTCTTGTGACCAGAGAGTATCATATTTCAGATTTTGGAATATTTTATTGTTTTTTTTTTACCAGGCAGTGAGAGAGAGAGAGACAGAGAGAGAGTTATAGACAGTGAGAGACAGAAAGAAAGGTCTTCCTTCCATTGATTCACTCCCCTAATGGCAGCTACAGCTGACACTATGCGGATCTGAAGCCAGGAGCCAGGTACTTCCTCCCATTCTCCCATGCAGATACAGGGACCCAAGCACTTGGGGCATCCTGTGCTGCCCTCCTGGGTCATAGTAGAGAGCAGGACTGGAAAAAGAGCAACCGGGACTAGCACCCAGTACCCCCAACCAGGATAAGAACCCGGGGTGCCAGCGCCACAGGCGGCAGATTAGCCAAGTGAGCCATGGCGTTGGCCTGGAATATTTTCATATACATAATGAGATGTATTGATTTTTGGGACAAGACATATCAAAAATTTATTTACTTTATATACATTTTATAATATTCAAAGATACATTTTTATGATATTTTTAATGGATCTGGATTTTTGCTTTTTAAACATCAAATTGTCAAGTTAATTTATTTATTTTCTTTTGAATGGTGGAGAAAGAGAGATAGAGATTGATGGACAGAGGTCTTTCATCTACTGATTCACTAACCAAATGTTTACAACAGCTGGGATTGGGACAGGTTGAAGCTAGGAACTAAGAATTCAATCTGGAGGTTACTTGTGGGTGGCAGTGCCTCAAGTACTGGCATTAGAAGCAAAGCTGATACTTGAATCCAGACACTCAGTTATTGAATGCAGGTATCCCCAATGGCATTTTAATCACTGTGCCAATTTTCCACCCCTGCATCTACATTTTGACTATTAGATGTCACCTGAGGTTAGATGTGAAATTTTCCACAAATTTTGAATTTCAGAAACTTGGATCAAGACTGATCAACTGCATTAAACAATACCTGTTGCAGATTATATAAAAATGATTTTTAAAATGTTGTAAGTTTTTTTACAGTGGACAGGGATACAATGAATACAATTATTGTTAAAACTTTTCAGATTTTCATTGTTTTGGATTACCAAAATAAATAAATAAGGCAAGTAAATAATTATACAGTTTTTGGAAATTATCACTTTTTGATTACATGATTACTTTGAAGATGTTCATTTTCAGACATAAGCAATATTGAACTACATTTGTTAATACTTTAAAACTAAGTCAAAAACAGCTATATCAATGGAATAATATGAACATATATATGAGGACCTCAAATTAATGATCTAAAATGGCTTTTTCTGTAATAATGTTTAGAAAATGCATGAACTTACAGAATCATTGCTGTGTGTTTGGATGGTTAATTTTTAATGTCAATTCTTTGGTTGTTATCATTAGTAGCCTACAGATATGAGTATTGTACTTCAAAAATAGATCAATAAAAACCAGGTCTACAAACTCTTTCCTCAATACTACTTATGAGGCTGAAGTTTCAAATAGTGGTAAAATGGAAGAGAGATTAACAGAAAATCTGCAAAATAAAGTATACAGAGGAAAAGGCAATAGAAAAAAAAAGAGAAACAGAGAGATATAGAAGACAGGGAAAAGTGCTTCCACACATATGATTAGAGTGGAGAAAGTTCAGAGAATGGGGCAGAAGAAACATTTGATAAGGTAATTCCAAGGAATTTGTCAAAACTGCTGAAAGACATCAATTCAAATAATAAAAAAAAAACATAAAACGAAACAAACAAACAAACAAACAAAAAAACCTGAGTTCACCAAATAAAAAACAAACTATAATGTAATACAGTTGTTCTCAATGTTTGATTCCAGGTCCACCATTATCAGTATTACCTGTGACTTGGTTAGTGATACAATTTCTATCTTCTTTTCTTTTCTTTTCTTTTCTTTTCTTTTCTTTTCTTTTCTTTTCTTTTCTTTTCTTTTCTTTTCTTTTCTTTTCTTTCTTTCCTTTCCTTTCCTTTTATTTTCTTTTTTTTTCTCTTCTCTTCTCTTTCTCTTTCTTTCTTTTTCTTTTCTTTCTACTCCTTCTCTCTCCCTCCCTCCCATACTCCCTCCCTCCCTTTTCACTTTCTTCTTGCTTTCATTTTTTTCCTTTTTTTTAAAAGAAAATTATAGTAATTTCCACAAATAACAGATGACATGTAATATTTATTTTTCTTGGTCTGGCCTATGTCACTTTACATAATGATTTCAGGTTCCAACCATTTTGTTATACATCTCAGGGTTTCTTTCTTTTTATGGCTGAATAATATTCCATCATGTGTGTGTGTGTGTGTGTATAATATATATATATATATATATAATTTTCTTTATCTAATCATCAATTGATGGACACCTAAATTGATTCCATATTTCTGCTATTGAATTGTTCTGCTGTGAACATGGAATTTCAGCTACCTCTTTCATATGCTTATTTGGATATTTCCAAAGCTATTTTCGTATGCTATCTGGATATTGGGATTTTTGATTTGGATATATCCAGCATTTGGATAGATGGATCAAGGGAGGATCTATTTTTAGTTTTCTGAGGAATCTCCATACAGTTTTTCAGGGTGGTTCTAAAAATGTTTGACAGTATATTTTCTTCACAGCCTCACCAACATTCATTTTTTTAAATTTTTGGATGATAGCCATTCTAACTGGGGTTAGGTGAAACATTGTGGCTTTTATTTGCATTTCCCTGGTCACTAGTGATCTTGAGCATTTGATTTCTTTCTTTGAGCAATGTCTGCTCATATCATTGCCCATTCCTTAACTTGGTTGTTTGCTTTGTTGCTTTTGAGTTTTTAGAGCTACTTACATATTCTGGATACTAATCTTTTATTGGATGCAGTTTGCAAATATTACCACTCATTCTGTCTGTTGTCTTTTCATTTTGTTAATTGTTTGTTTTGCTGTGCAGAAGCTTCTTAGCTTGATGTAAAGATATAAATTGCCTATTTTTGCTTTTATTGCCAGTATTTCTGGGATCTTACCCAGGAAGTCTTTGCTAGGCCAATGCTTTTCAGAGTTATTGTACAATTCTTAAACTCCACTGAAGGTCTGCTGAATCAGAAACTCTAGAGATGGGATGGGGCACAACAATCAGGATATATTGAAGCCTCTCCAAGGGAATGCTTCCAAGCCACCACTGATATAACCTGACAAAAGTGGAAAAAAATCAAACATAACAAATCTAAGTATATCAAAAACATTGGAAAATTTGACCAATTTTATAACACAATTCTAACCTAACACATAGGCAAATATGTTATCAAACAATAACAACTTTAATGTATAATATTTTCTAATTGCTAAGCATTAGGGTGGTCAGGAAAACAGCCAGATTTGACAAATGCATCAATGATGTTGTCAGAGTTCATAAAAATGAAGGATTTTATATATAATCAATGTTAGCTTTCATTTTTCATGACCACTTTTCACTTCACATAATAATATATATTTACTTGGCTGTGTAATCTTCTTAAAATATTTTTATTAAATGTTTCCTTGATTACAAACTCCTTAGTAGTTTTAGGATGGAGGGTTCATGTAAACCAATATCTCCTTTAAATTACATGTGAATCATTCTCCTACATTCCACAAGTTATTTATTTTACAGAGATATTTTGAACTTTCTAAATAAGAACATTATTTGCCAAAATTAAGAGAATGTTGATCACTAACTGATTTGATTTTTTAATGTAAATAAAGCTGATTATGTTATGCTTTAAACCGATCTTCACATAAACAAAGAATCAACGGCAGTTTATCTTTTTTCAAACATTTCACGTGGTAGTTGAGAGCTTACCATCAAAAGAACATTGACATGGATGACATTTAATTTATCCAAATTCAATAATGTTGTCCTTTCAAGAAGATAGAATTTTTTTTCCTAAGGAAAATCTTGATAGTTATTCAAAGTTTAAAGTAGTGTATGTGTATGTTTGTGTGCAAGCTTGTGTGCAATAGGCATAGCTGTTGAAAGGTCAAAGTGAATATAAATTGTAGAAGTATTGTAACTAGATATATTACATACCCTACCAATTAGATGAAAATAGTCAGCAAAACAGCTTCCTTAAGTCATAAAAAGGGGAAATAATAAATATTTTAGGCAGATCGTGAATACAACTGTGATCTATGCGTTAGCCATCATGATACATGAATCACAATCATTTTTGATAACAATATTTACAAAGTAGCATAGTCCTTTTTTAAAAAAAAAGTACAAATTTAGTTGATGATATTGTAGTACTGTAGATAATACATAATCAATGACATAAATTTGGAAATGAAAAGCATCATTTAAAAATCCTCCGCCTGCAGCGCCGGCACATCAGGTTCTAGTCCCGGTCAGGGCACTGGATTCTGTTCTGGTTGCTCCTCTTCCAGTCCAGCTCTCTGCTGTGGCCTGGGAGTGCAGTGGAGGATGGCCCAAGTGCTTGGGCCCTGCACCCACATTGGTGACCAAGAGAAGCAGCTGGCTCCTGGCTTCGGATCAGCACGGTTCACTGCCTGCAGCTGCCATTGGGGGGGTGAACCAACAGAAAAGGAAAACATTTCTCTCTGTCTCTCTCTCTCACTGTCCACTCTGCCTGTCAAAAAAAAATGATAGTTTTTATAAGAGAGAAAAAAATGGGAGGATTTCAAAGCATCACATTTTTTAGGTCAAACAAGGAGAAATAGAAAGGAAACAAAAATTGAACAAAAAGAAATATCAATAAATAAATGAAATATAATAAATATATATATAAATATTAAATACATAAATTAATAAATATAAATATATTTCCTATCTGTTAGGTTTATATATAAATGTGTTAGGATAATTTATAGTTCTCTATGTTAATTTGGAATAAGAATAGAAATTAATCAGGTATTTTCTCAACTTTCCTATTCAATATCTGATACTATGGAAAAGTGATAATCACCTGAAAGCATGGGATTTTGGATATAAGGATATTATTAACTCATAGGTTAAGTTCTGATAAGAAAAAAATTATATGTTCTTCCTTACTGATATAAAGTAATACAATGGATAATAATACTGGAAGACTGTATTGCACAGAGATTCCATAAGTTATCTTGGGAATAAAGAATATCTGGATCATGAGTCTGTGATGAGCATCTTCCTCTCCAAAAAAGACCTACATGACGGTGTCTACATTTAAATAAATAAAAAATATAAAATATGATAATCAATATACAGCACTTAGAACACTGTCAGGCATGTATTTACACTCAACATATGATATTATTATTTTTTAAAGATTTATTTACTTATTTATTTGAGAGGTAGAGTTACAGACAGAGAGAGGGGGAGACAGAAAGGTCTTTTATCCACTGGTTCACAATTCAAATGACTACAATGGCCAGAGCTGGGCCTTTCTGAAGCCAGGAACCAGGAGCTTCTTCCAGGACTCCCATACAGGTGCAGGGGCCAAGGACTTGGGCCATCCTCTACCACTTCCCCAGGACATAGCAGAGGGCTGGGTTGGAAGAATAGCTTGGATCCCAACCAGTGCCCATATGTGATGCCAGTGCAGCAGATGGAGTCTTAGCCCACTACCCCACAACATTGGCCCTGATATTATTACTTTTTAATATGATTGAGCAGATAAGCTATGTGCTACCTCAAGGAACTCTTTATGTTAATATTTTAACTGATCTTCCTGAGAATTTTATGAATGTACATTATTTTCATCTGCATTTTACTGATAAAGAAACCTATGTATAGTAAACTTAAATATGTGGCTATGACAAGTAAATTTATGTATATATTTAAGCTACATAAAGCAAGGAAATTTAAGTATATATAAAATGATGCAGATGATAGTTCATTGTACAATTTAACTAATTGTACTTCAATATTCAACAGAAGTTCTTTATGCATACTTCAAGTTTTATCACACAGAATATTATAAACTATGAGTGCAATGGTCAGGCTTCAATAAAGTTAAAATTTTTAGTGCTTTATATAGGCATGCTATATGAAATCAGCTTTTTGTTTTCTTGGAGTAGATACAAGTGATGTATATAGTGCTCATTAGTATAAGGTGTGGCATTGCTTTCATTCTATTTGTATGCCAGAGGACTTACACACCATCACTTTTGTATCATCATTGCACATGGAAAAGCACTACTTTCACATTGGCTTGCAAATGGTTTCATATCATAGTCCTCCTGCTAAAGAATCAGTCTGTAGGGGCCTGAGAACTCTATTCTCAGACCCTCTCTACTCAACATTTCTAAGAGAAATTCAAGTATCATAACTTATTAAATGCCGATCACGTCTCAGTCCTAAGTACATGTTGCAGTTGTTGCAGTCAACAAATCAAGCAAATGGGCAGAGCCAACCTCACCTTCTTGGGCTACTTTGTTGCCAGAGTAAGCAGGACAGTTAAGATTGTAGTATTTGTCATAGCCTGCTTTGTGCTATTACAAGAGAATATAAGAAAGGGTAACTTATTATGAACAAAGATTTTAAGCTTTTGTTTTGATAGGATTGGAAGTTCAAATTACAGGAGTCACATCTGATGTGATCCTTGTTGCTGCATCATACTGTGGTGGAAGACACCTAAGGGAAAGCCAGAAAGCAAGCAGAAGGGAGCTGAATTCATTTTCATATTGTACCCACTATCATCCAAATGAACCTGTTCCCATATTAAGGACATTAATCTATTCAGGAGGGCAGAACCATCATTATCTCATCACTGTTTCATGACTGATTCCAATACATACATTCCAGGGCCCATATTCAAACCATAGTAATATTCTTAGGAAAAGAAGTTTTACCTTTGGAATGCTCTGGCAAGTTCTTGGGGATTCCAAGTGGTCCTTGATCCATACCTTGAGATCTGCCAGCTGTGAGGATGCTGCATTCTCACACTGGCTATACAAATGGAATAAGTAGTGATGGGGTTAGTCCTGAGGAGATGAGGTATTCCCAGCAACTCAACTATTTCAATTGGGATTATTACAGGATCATCAGGCAATGGAAGGTAATTTCCTCAGGACAAAGAAAACAGAACCACAGATATTCCCAGAAGATCAAACTTCCCTACTGCAATTCATTTTTTTAAAAAATAAAATTCAGACTTCAAAAATTGTTTCATTTGTTTTTCTAAAGATGTATTTATTTATTTGAAATTTAGAGTTACAGAAAGAGAGATCTTTCATTTGGTGGTCCACTCTCCAAATGGGCACAAAAACAGGGCTGGGCTGCCCCCAACCCAGGAGCTAGGAGGTTCTCTCGGATTTTCCTAGTAGGTGGCAGGGCCCAAGGACTTGTGCCATCTTCCACTGACTTTTCCAGGCCACCAACAGGGAGCCAGCTTGGAAGTGGAACAGCAGAGACTCAAACCAGCAACCATATGGGATGCTGGCATCAAAGGTAGTGGCCTAAGCTACTGTGCAACAGGGCCAGACCTCAAGTTTGTTTCATTTGTTTACAGAAAATTTACATTATCTAATTATCTGTTGATTTGTACTTACTGTAGCCTATTTTAGTCTTATAATTCTACATTGTGAATTTAAATATTTTCTTATCAATATTTGTATACAATAAAGGATACTCTGTCCACTTAGGAGTTACTTCCCAAAAATCTACCCTGAAAGTTTATAAAATTGAATTTCTCTTCTAGTTTAGTTAAGAAACAAAAAAGTAAAAATATACCATTGTCTGCTTATCTGTGCTTTTATTGTATATTGAAAATGAATACTATTAAGGATACTTGCTAACAGTGTAAGAAAATTTTAAATCATTAAAATCATTGAACAAATATAATGGGTGTTCATTGACATATGGATCAATACAAACAAATGTTCTATTGATTTGAACCAGTTAGGTTTCCATTATTGATAATTGTGATTCATTATTAACCAGTTTATTATGTTGCATTCTCATCATATGTTGTGATTTTAAATATTAATAAGGAAAGTCAATTTAATTAGCTCTGATTGAATTTTCATGTTCTTAATACAGCTACACTGTGAAATGTTTTCTTATTTCAGATAACACAAATTAATCATTTATTCTACAATGTCAACCATATATTTTCATACATGTATTTTATTATAATTAATAAATTTTCAATTCCTGAGTTCGATATTTTAGCATAGTTTTTAAAATTTGAGTACTCCATTCTTCCAAATATAAATACAGTTAAATAATTTTATAGATATTTTCGTGAAACAGTTTTCTTCTGAATTTTCCAGTGCTAAATCTTAATTTACATTGTACTTCCTTCCATTCATATGCATTATATGTCATATCATGAAATTTTCTAATGAGTTGACAGTTTTTTCCTGGGAATGGTTGTTCACAGATCCCAATTCCAGTGATAAAATTGCTATTATTTGCTTTGTCTCAAAAATACAGCAGTTGTCGAGGATGGTATGGGAGAGGTGTTGGCCGAACATAGACTTTTTTTTTTTTAGAGGTAGAGTTACAGACAATGAGAGGGAGAGACAGAGAGAAAGGTCTTCCTTCCGTTGGTTCATTCCCCAGATGGCTGCAACAGCCAGAGCTGCTCCAATCCGAAGCCAGGAGCCATGTGCTTCTTCCTGGTCTCCCATGTGGATGCAGGGGCCCAAGCACTTGGGGCCATCTTCTACTGCTTTCCCAGGCCATAGCAGAGAGCTGGATTGGTAGGGGGCAGCCGGGAGTAGAACCAGTTCCCATATGGGATGCTCTTGCCACAGGTTGAGGATTAACCTACTGCGCCATGGCACCGGCCCCAGAACACAGAGATTTAATTGCATAAAAGTAAGTTCAAGAGAGCTAAAAATATTCTGGTGATTGTAGTTAACAATGAACTGTATAAGATTTCTAATACAGTAGATTTTAAGTATTCTCTGTCACAAAGTTGCTTAAGTTTTTTTATTACAAAGATGAAAAATGAGGTAATGCAAATCCTGAATAACTTGATTTAGTTGCTCCACAATACATACATACACCAAAACAGCATGCTTTATTTTCTGACTCTTAACAATTTTTACTTGGCAGTTAAAAAATTCAGTACACAGATATCTTAAAATAATTAGAACCATTTATATGTGCATATTACATTTCATAATTAGCTTTAATTATACATAAATATAAAACATAAACGTGGTCAGTTAGCCAATATTTCAGTGTATAGTTTGGGTATTTATGCTTTTGCATTATTTTGCAATCATCACCACCTTCCATTTCCAAAACATTTTTATCTTGCAGAATGGGAACTTGGTAGCAGGTTTTTTGGCAAAATAGTTAAGATGCAACTTGGAATAACCACATCCCACATCAGGGTTCCTGACTTTGAGTCCAGGATCTGTTTCATGTTGCTGCTTGCTGCAGATGTGCACCCGGCAAAGCAGGAGATGATGTTTTAAGCAGTTGGGTCTCTGCCATCATTTGGATACCTAGATTAAGTTCTGGGCTCTTCGTGGGCTGGTCCAGGCCCTGGCTCATGAAGGCATTTCAGGAGTGAACTGACAGGTGGAAGATCTTGTTGTTTTTTTTTGTTTTGTTTTGTTTTGTTTGGTTTGGTTTTTTTTTGTTTTTGTTTTTTTGACTGATAGAGAGAGAGAGAGAAAGGTTTTCCTTCCGTTGGTTCACCCCCAAATGGCTGCTACAGCCCGCGCTGCACCTATCTGAAGCCAGGAGCCGAGTGCTACTTCCTGGTCTCCTATGCGGGTTCAGGGGCCCAAGCACTTGGGCCATCCTCCATTGCACTCCCAGGCCACAGCAGAGAGCTGGACTGGAAGAGTCATGCCTTATATTTCTATTTCTTATCTATTTGTATTTGTGCACAATTTTTAGCTCTTTCAATATCTCCAAGATAGTTGTTTTAAAGTCTTTATGTAGTAAATCTATCCTTTACTCTTTCTCAGAAGTAACTTATGTTCATTTTTTTCTTTGAGTAGACCTGCATACCTGTTTCTCATTTGTTATGTTTGTTGTTGTGTTAGCAATTCAATGTTTGAATCTTATAATATGTCAAAGCTGGAGATGAAATTTTCTCCATTCTGTTGAGTTTGCTGTTTTGTGTTTTATTTTTAAAAAATTTTAAATATCATCTGATCTTTATGCCAGAAACCACACACAGGTGTAAACTTAGAATCTTCTGTGGTCTTTTCTGAGCTTGGGAGATTCTCTTAGTACATGTGTAGATATTTTAATGTCCACGTTATGTATCTTTGTTTTTGAATGTCATTATATTTATTTTAAAATATTTATTTATTTATTTGAAAGGTGGAGTGAGTAGAGACAGAGGGAGAGCTCTTCTACCCACTGGTTCACTACCCAAATGTCTGAAAAAAACCAGGGTTGTGCCAGACCAAAGTCAATAGCCAGGAACTCAATCCAGGGCTCCCACACTGGTGGAAGAAGCATAAATACTCAGGCCACAGTGTGCTGCCTCCAATGTATAATAATGGGAAGCTGGATAATGAAATGTGGGACTTGATCATAGGCACTTCAATAGCCTGGGTGTCCCAAGCTATGACAACCTGCTGGAGCACATTAGCCACTTCAAAGGTTACATAATCTTTAGGTATCCAGGTTTCCAAATGAGGAAATGTTGGGAAAACTGGTTAGAACCTTTACATTCTTTAGAGATTTCTTCAACTAGAGGGAGAGAGACTTGCAATAATGAGGGGCCACTTATTTGTCTATACCTCTCAGAACAGAAATAGCAACCATGATCAGAGCACAGATCCTTGATATTTGGAGGACAGGCTATTTATACTTCACCCAAGCTCATACAAGATGGGTGCACACTGTTGTTGGAATGAGTGCACATCAACCTGAAATGTGGTGAGGAAAGGGAGATGAATTGCTATTATCACAAAATGATATTAAATTAATCACAATTCATCATCCTGGCCTTCTCATTGAAGTTGAAGGCATTCAATAGACTCTTGAATTCCAAATTAGTTAATCAGAGTTATTGCCAATGTAGTTGCTGTCAAGTTCCTACTTCACAATCTTGACTCTCCTTCATGGTAAATACTATATTTTAATAAATAAAGATTTCATTTAAAACATCAGAAGAGATATTTTAGGATAGATCACACTTAATCTAGAATAGGGATACAGTGATTAGGAATTAACCAGATAAATAACATGGAGAATATTCAACTAAAAATCATTGTGCAAAATAATAGAGATGAGAGAAAATACAGAAGATATAAAAAGCTGAAAAAAATAAAGAACAGTTGGGTTTAGTTTTAGGGAAAAGAGAAGCCTTGTAACTGATCCTAAAGTATTTGAATAATAGGATAAGGACTCATCAGTGATTAAGGTTTATGTTTTCAAGTTGACTGGTGGAAAGCAAAGATATGTGTTCTATTTTAATATAGGAAAGAAATACCAAAAAATACCTGTGAGTATTTAGATAATTGTATTATTCAAGAGATATTCATTCTTGATTAGCATTTAAAACAAATGATTCCAAAAGAAAGACTTATTGTGCAGGTTTCTGGTTTGGGAAAATAAATAAGTCTTTTGAAGACAAGAACACTAGCTTAGGGGGAAAATGGCACTCCAGGTTTGAAAATGCTGCAAAGCCTACTGACATGGAAGATTTAGCATATATAGTGATGGGGGAAGACTGCCTTGGATGAGAGTTGAAGGATATGACTTTTCTGTGGTATGAACCTCAGGATATCACATGAAGAAAACTGCAGAAATGATAGATGGATACTGAGAAAGCCAGGGAAATGAGGGAAATTTGAATAACAGATATTCCAGGCACAATTAAGTTCAAAATGCTGTCAAACAGAGAAAAGACAGGAGTTGAATAATCCAGAATCTGGCCCTCTGCCACGCGTTCAGTCTGCATGCACACTGGCAGTTGGTTGACCTCTGCAAGTTTATTTTCTCTGAATAAATTCTGTCTGGCTGCGAGTTTGTATTCTGTCTCCTCTCTGTTTTGCACCCTGAATCTTACATTTGGTGCACCGAGTGAGAAGGTAAGTGGAGGATCCAACCTCAGGGTAAGAGTTGTGACTCCCTTCTCCCCTTCTTTTAAACTGTCTCCTTCTGAACTCTTTCTGTCTCTGTGGCAACTGGAGTGAGGAACACGAGTGACTGTTGAGTGTCAGGCACTCATTGGCTACCTGTGCTACCAGGGGAGCCCCCAGCTGATCTGTTCCTGACACGCTGAATCCCTGCCCGCTTTTACTTGCTCTTTCCTATCATCTCCATTTTCCTTTCAAGAGACCGTGGATGTGTGGGACTGGGAATTACCTGTCGGAAGACTTTGAGCTTCTGGCCAGGGCCACTCTCTTCCCTTGGTGAAGATCGGACCCCAACATCCTGACAGGGTATCCAAGAATCTATCTCCCTTTGTACTTTCATTTCTGACCTGGCTTCTCCTGGGTAGCAGGGAGGGTACAACTTCCAGGTATCCCCGGGCTGTTCTTGGAGTGACCCTGGGCCTGGGATATAATTCTCCAAAACCTCCCAGACAAGTGAGATCCACCTTTGTCACTCACTTTTTCTCACTATCACTTGCACTTTCTCATTTCCCAATGAATTTACAGCAAGAGTCCTTTGCCAGATCTCATTGCTGCATTCAACATCTCCTTCCAAGTTCTCATGGAGGAAGGAGGCCTGGACCCTCCTCTTAAATTTTGTACTTCCACACCCCTCCTTTTTCCCCCTCCAGCTGAGAAGCCTGCATCTCAGGAACACCACCTTTGCTTACTCCATCCCCCTCTCTCTAGTCTCTCCTCTTCTTCCAGCCCACCAATGGAGGCAGAGGCAGTTGCACCGCTCCATCCTCTTCTTGCCAAAAGTCTCTATGCAGTTCACCCCAAGGAAGAAAAAACTCCCTGTTAGCCTTCCATCCTGCTGTTCCCTCCTTCATCGCATCCTCTCTGTGACCCTGACCTTGCAGATGACCTTCTGTCCTACCCACCTTGGTACCTTCCTGAGCCTCAGTCTCCTCTCTGACTGACCCACCTAATTCCCCATCTGATCCCAACCCACCTCCTCCCAACCTGCCTCCTCCTGATATCCTATGTCCTCCTCACACACACTCTCATGTTTTACAACCCAAATCCCTCCTCCCCTTGAGTGAAGTGGCTGGAGTGGAGGGTCTGATTAGGGTCTTTGTGCCCTTCTTTCTATCAGACCTCAGTCAGATTGAGGAACAACTGAGCTCATTTTCAGAGAATCCCTCCAAATATCATAAGGGATTTCTCTGCTTGATTCAGTCCTATAGCTTAACCTGGAATGATCTCTATTTTGTTCTGTCCTTTACCCTAACTGCACATGAATTTGAATGAATCTGGTGTGCTGCTAAGCAGCATGCAGATGAGATGTACCACCAGGCCCCAGACAGATATCCAGAGGCCGCTTGAGCCATCCCCAGAGCCAACTCTAACTCGAATCGGACTTACCAACCTGGGGACCCAGAGCTACAGGCCTGAGAACACATGATCTCCTGCGTGTTGGTGGCTATGAATAAGAATATCCATAAACACGTTAATTATGAAAAGATCTGAGAGTTCAACAAGGACTCCAATGGCAACCTACTGTATTTATGGCCCACTTAACAGAGGCAATGACAAAGTATACTAACACTGATCTCAATTCCTCAGAGGGATGGCTGTTTTTTTAAATACCCACTTTATGTCCCAGTTAGATCCAGATATCTGTCACAAACTAAAAACCTAAAGATGGGCCACAAGCCCCCCAGAGGGACTTCATAGATGAAGCTGTTTATGTTTTCAACAGTAGAGATGATGAATTAAGGACTCAGAAGAAAACAAATAGAAAACTATAGTTTCAAATGCTTGCCTCTGTAATCCACCAAGACCCCAACCCCAAGCCAAGTCCCACCCTCAGGGGCTCTGTTATCGATGTGGGAAATGAGCCAAGGCCTGCTCCAACTTGAAGTCTGCCTCAGCTCCAGGCTCTAGCTATCCTGGAGCCTGTATTAAATGTGACAATACTGGACATTGGGCCAGGAGCTGCCCTTACCTGAGGCCTCCCCCAGCCTTGTGTCTCAAGTGCAGACAATGTGGTCACTGGAGGATGGACTGCACCACGGAGGGAAACTCCCTTTCTGGAACAGCCATGTACTCAAACCCCTCCATCACAGGACATCTCATCTCTGTTAAACTTAACAGAACGAGGAGGCACAGGTTCCAAGTCCCTGTCACAGATGAGCACACGAACCCGAGAGTAATAGAGACAGTGTCAGGTAACTGAGTTTCTTTCTTGGTGGACACTGGGGCTCGTTTATCCATTTTAAAGGAATATTTTTTTCACTTCTTCCTTCCTCAGTCTCTCTTGGTGTGAAATGTCTTATGAAATGCCTAATAAGACCCCTCCCTTATATTGCTCTTTCACAGATATTACTCTGCGTTTCTTTCTTATTCTTCCTAACTGGCCTACTCCTCTCTAGGCAGGGAGCTTCTCCATCGCTTGGGGGCATCTATCTCCATTCTCACCAGGGATAAAACACAAACCTTTATACTTCACATTATGGACCTTCCTCTTCCCACCTCTCCACCCCAGACTCCCCCACTTCCCTTAGTTAATCCTGTAGTTTGGGATACATCCCACCCTGTAATCACCACTTAACATACTCTTGTTCACATCTCCCTAAAAGATCCTACAAAAACTATTGCTGTTCCTCAATATCTTTTAAGCCCAGAAGGCCATAGAGGTCTAAAACGTATTATAGACCACCTCCTCCTAGCTAACATACTCATTCTCACCCACTCTCCCCATAACACATCTATACTTCCTATCAAAAAAAACCGAGATGGCTCTTATCACTTAGTACAGACCTCTGGTGTTTTAATACCACTGTTGATCCCAGTTACCCCTATACTCTCCTCTCCTGAATGCCCCTTACAACTTCTTTCCTTTCTGTCATGGACCTAAAAGATGCCTTCTTCACAATTCTTCTTGACACATCTTCCCAACCACTCTTTGCCTTTACCTGGTCTGACCTCGATACTTATCTTACTTGACAGTCACCTGGACAGTGTTACCCCAAGGTTTCTGGGTCAGTGTGCACTTCTTTGGACAAGCCCTCCAGGCAGATATGATTTCTAATTAATCTTTCACTCAGCAACCTTCTTCGTATGTGATGATCTTCTACTCTGTAGCCCCTCTGAGAGATCTCTCTCCAACATACCACTAATATTTTGAACTTTGTAGCTCAAAGTTACCAAAGACAATCTAGATGAGCCCTTGCAAGAGACCTCCCCCATAGAGACTCCATTCCAAATTCTTTTTTTTATTAAACTTTTATTTAATGAATATAAATTTCCAAAGTACAGCTTATGGGTTACAATGGCTTCCCCCCTCCCATAACTTCCCTCCCGCCCGCAACCCTCCCCCCTCCCGCTCCCTTTCCCCTTCCATTCATGTAAAGATTCATTTTCAATTCTCTTTGTATACAGAAGATCAGTTTAGTATATATTAGGTAAAGATTTCAACATTTTGCCCATATAGCAACATAAATTGAAAAAACTACCATTGGATTACTAATTATAGCATTAAATAGCAATGTACAGCACATTAAAGACAGAGAACCTACATAATTTTTTTTCAAATTAATTAATTTTCTATGCCATTTTCATTTTAACACCAGGTTTTTTTTCATTTCCAATTCTCTTTATATACAGAAGATCACTTCAATATATAATTAGTAAAGACCTCATCAGTTTGTGCCCACACAAAAACGCAAAGTATAAAAATACTGTTTCAGTACTAGTTATAGCATCACTTCGCTTTAGACGACACAGTAGGGACAGATCCCACATGGGGTGTAAGTACACAGTGACTCCTGTTGCTGATTTAACAATTTGACACTCCTGTTCATGGCGTCAGTAATCTCCCTAGGCTCTAGTCATGAGTTGCCAGGGCTATGGAAGCCTTTAGTGTTCACTGACTTTGATCTTATTCCGATAGGGTCATAGTCAAAGTGGAAGTTCTCTCCTCCCTTCGGAGAAGGGTACCTCCTTCTTTGACGGCCCCATTCTTTCCACTGGGATCTCACTCACAGAGATCATTCATTTAGGTCTTTTTTTTTTTTTTCCATGATATCTTGGCTTTCCTACCTGCTATACTCTCATGGGCTCTTCCGCCAGATCCGAATGCCTTGAGGGCTGATTCTGAGGCCAGAGTGTTGTTTAGGACATCTGCCATTCTATGAGTCTGCTGTGTATCCCACTTCCCATGTTGGATCTTTCTCTCCCTTTTTGATTCTATCAGTATTAGCAGATACTTGTCTTGTTTGTGTGATCTCTTTGACTCTTAGACCTATCAGAGCTATCAATTGTGAGCTGAAATTGATCACTTGGACTAGTGCGATGGCATTGGTACATGCCATCTTGATGGGATTGTATTGGAATCCCCTGGCACATTTCTAACTCCACCATTTGCGGCCAGTCCGATTGAGCATGTTCCAAATTGTTCATCTCCTCCCTCTCTTTCCACTCTTAGATTTAACAGGGATCACTTTTCAGTTAAAATTTAAACACCTAAGAATAATTGTGTGTTAATTACTGAGTTCAACCAATAGTACTAGAACAACAACAACAACAACAAATACTAAAAAGGATAAAGTATTACATTGTACATCTAAAGTCAGGACAGGAGCTGATCAGTTCATTGTTGCTTATAGTGTCCATTTCACTTAACAGGTTCTTAAGAAAGCTCTTCTACAAGTACCCACCCTGAGCCTTTCTAACCCACTTAAAACCATCAATCCTCTATATCTATAGCTCTAAGGCACAAGTACTTTGTCTCCTGGCCCAAAAGACAAGACTCTATTACAACTGTGACTGTTTTCTCCAAACAGTTGGATGGGGTCTATCAAGGCTGGCCCCAATGCCTAATGGTGCTGGCCATAGCAGCCCTTCTCATACCTGAGGCCCAAAAGCTAACCCTTTATCAGCACTTACAAATTTGGTCCCCTTATGTGTTGCAAGACCTCCTTAGCCACTGGGATTTTCAATCTATGTTGAAATCTCATCTCAAACCTAAGTTCTTCAGTCTACCCCTATCCAGCCCACTGTTACTTTTCACCATTGCTCCTCTCTTAATCCAGCTACAATCCCCACTACCCTCTCTGATCCCCTCGAACCCCATTTCTGTCCTAACATTCTTGATTTTTCTCTGACTACATGTTACCACCTCATAGATATGCCTATTCCCAAAGCCTCTGATTGGTTCATTGATAGTAGTGCTTCTAGAACTCCCCTTCTTTCTGCAGGAATGCACAATAATTGAGAGGTACTATGATGATAGCCCCTCTTCTTCTCCATGTAGGGTCACAGAGGCTGGGCCCCTACCTTGAGGCACTACCTCCCAACAGGCTGAATTGTTAGCCTTGATTTGAGCCTTCACTTTAGCCAAAAGAAAGAGTTTATTTATATACATAATCCTGATATGCCTATAATATCATCCACTCCAATGCCCAGATATGACAAGAAAGGGGCTTTCTGACAGACCGAGGGGCCCCAATAATAAATGGCAAGCTACTTAAAGCTCTTCTTGATTCTGCCAAGCTGCCAACAAAAGCTGCTATATTCACTGCAAAGCCCACCAGAAAGATAAAAAAATACCTATCTGAAGTTAGCAACCAAGTTGATCTGACAACTAAAGCAGAGGCTCGTGAAGAAATAATCCCATCTTTTCTCTTTAATTTAGCTGCTGTATACTCAGGAATCTCTCAGTTCCAAAAAAGGGGCATCTAGGAAGGATTCAATGTGGTTTCTATAAGAAAAAACACTACTCTCTTCTTTTCTCAAAGTTACCTTTCTGAAAAACCTCTACTTTCTTTATTACTCAAACTCAAACACTCTTTTTCACTTCCTGAGATCAGACATACACCTAACTCCTGCCGTATGAGAAACATTGCATAACATATCTCAGGCATGTAGTATCTGCCAAACTGCTAACCCCAGTTCTAATATTTGGTCACCCCCATACCCCACTCAACAGGCCCACAGATCGTTTTCAGAGGAGTACTGGTCAATTCACCCATATGCCACCAGTTAGGTGAACACGTTACCTTTTGCTTATGGTGGATACCTTCTTGGGTTGGGTGGAAGCTTTCACTACTACTAATAAAAGAGCTTCCACCATTTCCTCTATACTAAAGAATGATGTTATCTGAAGATTTTGATTACCAGCTTCCATTCAATCAGATAATAGACTGGAGTTTTCCTCTCAAATTATTCAAATAGTATCTGCCTCTCTTCATATCTCATGGCATTTTCACATTTCCTATCACCCCCCCCCCCTTCAGGAAAAGTAGAACAGATGAATAGAATTTTAAAACAGGCTATGACTACACTCTCCACCCAGATCCACTTAGACTGGGTAAAGCTTCTTCCTTTAGATCTGTTAAGAATTAGATCTCTTCCCCAGAAAACATTAATGCTTAGCTTGTTCAAAATTCTCAATGGAAGACTTCTTGCATCTAACTTTCCTACCCCTCTAAAATTCTTTTTTAAAAAAGGTTTATTTATTTCTTTGAAAGGCATAGTTACAGAGGCAAAGGCAGAGAGACAGAGAAGTCTTCCATCACTGATTCTCTCCCCAAATGGCCACAACAGCCAGAGCTGGGCTGATCTGAAGCCAGGAGCCAGGAGCTTCTTCCAGTTCTCCCAGGCAAGTGCAGGGGCCCAAGTACTTGGGCAGTCTTCTACTGCTATGATATTCAATGATATTGATTACTCTCATTACCACCAAACTCAGGGGCCACCCCCACCCCAAGTACTTTTTACTTCATCAAAACTATTACCATCTCCCTAATATAAGTCTATTCCCACAGGACCCACCACTCTGAGGTTGATGTGGCTCCCCACAGTACCAGAAGAACCATCTTATAATCATGAACTTCATAGATTTCTCCATATAATTCTAACTCTACCATGTATAATTAACTAATTCCAAAGGTTCTTGCAGGAATGAATGACTGCTATGTCACAAGCCATCACACAGGGGCAACCAAGACTTCTTGCTCTCCCTCTTCTATCAATTCAATCATGAGTATAGATTCTCACTCACATACCCACCCCATGTCTATGCTTAATATCAGCAGGAAGTAGCCAGAATGAAATCTGTGGCCCACCTTCTTATCTATACTCAGAGTCAGAATCAAAGGAACAAGGACATAAGCCTCAGCCATTCTAGCTCATATTCCAAAAGATAAATAAAATCAAAATTTATCACTTGTCCCTGAATCCCAATTCAGTTTCATAGCCTATTGTTCCCACCTCACCCCCTACAATCTTCCCCAGGTTTGGAACCCAGTGGGCCAAACTCAAGAACCTGTATGTGGGAATTCACCTCCACCCACTGCCCCCCACCCCTAGCCCACCTAAGATATTAAAAAATAAATAAATAAATAAAGTCCCTGGGGTCTGGGCCTGCTCCATGTGAATTTATTTTCTTTGAATAAATTTGGTCTGGCTGCAGATCTGGGGATGGGGGCAGCTAGAATCTACAGCTGGATAGGAGCAGATGATTAAAGCACCAGTGATGATCTTGACATTTAGGAATAACTATAGAAGATAGAGGGGCTAGGGGGACAGTATGCTGAGAAGCAGAAAAATTGAATAAAACATTCTATTATCGGGTAACTATAAAATAGATTTCCCATCTCTGGAAAACAAGAGTGAATGTGGGGACTCAAATTTGTAGCAATCAGACTTATAAAACTGCCATTGAAAACTTTTGGCAATTCTTAGTATATTATTTTTGGCATAACAATGTGAAGTACATATTAGGATACTTCATACAGTTAATGGAAATAGAATTAAAATTTATTTTAGAAAAATTTAAGTACATGAAAAAATACTCCATAAATGTGTTTCTTGGACTTTTTGAAAAGCCCTCACCCCATTAATTCCATCATCAGGGAATCCTGTGAATTTTATTATTATATTTACCAGATGTGACTATGTCCTGGTGGGATTAATATTATTTTTAGTGTTTTCATCTTAAATTGGGGGAGAACCAATTGATCTCCAAGATTTTATGATTTCGAATACGTGGAACAAATATAAAGGTATTCCAGAATATAATAGAATCAGGAATATAAAATAAAATTTTTGTGGTGCATCAGGTTAAGCCACTACTTTTGATGCTAGCATTCCATATCAGAGTGCTGGTTTGAGTCCCAGCTACTCCACTTCTGTTCCAGTTTCCTGCTAATGTGCCTGGAAAGGTAGCTGACAATGGCCAACATGCTTAGGTCCCTGCCACCCATATGGGAGACCAGAATGGAATTCCTGGCTCTTGGCTTCAGCCTGGCTCAATACCAACTGTTACAGTCATTTATTGAATGAACTAGTGGACGGAATATCTCCTCTCTCTGTAACACTACCTGCCAAATAAGTAAATAAAATCTTTTTAAAAAGTCAAATTCTGTACTCATTTCCATGAGCCAGAAGTAACTGATTGTAGTGAACAGTAACATTGATTAATTATTGATAATGTTAGAATAAATTTTCAATCTTCTGAGATATCAAAGACAAGAATCTTTGTTTTGGAATTTTAGTTGACACTAGAATTTGTTAACAACTCTTCTATTTTCGAGAATTTACATTAGAGAATCACATTTCTTGATGTTCTAAATGGTGAAATAAGTTTAATTAAAAGAAGAGACTCAAAAACCTTAGGCAACTTTAAGTAACAGATGCCACAAGTATTGAGGAATGTGCAATAAAAGAGGATTATATGAAATGCATTTTAATACAACTCCTAAAGATATTCATCATGACTTCTTATTCACCTAAATCAGTATTTATGCAGTGTTTTATTCAATTATTTTAAAAATCATGGCCCCTCAATTGTCTTGGTTAGATTCAATTTTTTCAACAAAAGATAGTCATGATTGAACCATGCCAACAATTTTTAAAGGTGTTCTATGCAGTTGAAATTTTAGTTTTAACAGTTTTTACAGAATGTTATATGCTTATATCCAAATCTATCTCAGAAAAGTTTTCATTAACAATAACCGCTGTCTAGCCTTCGATACTTTACAATATAATGTTGAAATGTTGTTTTCCCAGAATGACCAGAGAACAATGTATCTTTTCCACTCAAGAACATCTTTAGAGAACTGAGCACATATTCACAAAGACATTCTTACTGTTAGTATCAGTTAAGAGTTAACAAAACTAATTCTATTTCACTGCTTTTACACTATATCAAAGGAGTTTTGAAATTTTTTTACAAATAAACCAACATTTGTATTTATAATGATAACACCAGGATAAAAATTTGTAGTCTTCGTCCAAAGTTTGAGACAATATGGGGCAGGTGTTCAGTGCAGCATTTAAGACACTGTTCTGGATACCTGTGTCCCATTATTAGAGTGCCTGGGTTCAAGTCCTAGCTCTGCTTCCAATTTTTTAAAAGACCTTCATACTGTTTTCATTAATGGTTGTGTTAATTAAAATTTACACAAACAACATACAAGGGTTTACCTTATTTCTACATCTTGCCAACACTTACCTTTCACTTTTTTGTTAATCGCCATTCTAATAGGTTAAATTTTTTTGTGATTTGATTTTATGTTTTCCTGATGATTAGTCACTTTGAAATATACATACGCATGTACATATATGCGTATTAAATATATATTTTTCAAATACAGTTTACCCTTCTTTTTCTTTTAAAGATTTATTTATCTGAAAGAGAGAGTTATGGAGAGTGAGAAAGAGAGAGAGAGAGAGAGAGAGAGAGAGAGATCCTTCATATGTTGGTTCACTCTCCATATGGCTACAGTGGATGATTGGGACTGGGTCATGCTGGAACCAGGAGCCTGGAAATCCATCCCAGTCTTCCATGTGTGTGGCAGGGGCCCAAGCACATCTTCCATTGCCCTGTCAGTTGCTTTAGCAAGGAGCTTGGTTGGAAGTGTAGCAGCTGAGACACAAACTTGCACTTATGTGAGGTGTTAGCACTGCAAGCAGTGGCCATAATGCCAACCCTATATATACTCACCCTTTTTAAAAATTGAGATGCTTATAAATGAGTTAAATAAAAATAGCAATATAATATGGCTTGATCTATATACATATTCATTTAATATGACTGTGAATAGAATCCATGCTGTAACTGCATAGGAATTTTGTATATGTGAGAATTTCTCACTCAGCCATGTATGTATACAGGGTAATTTTATATATACATATATATATATATACATATATATATATATATATATATATATATGTTTTAAAATATTTATTTCTTTGGAGACAGAATGACAGACAGAGAAGGAGAGACATAGTGATATATCGTCTGCCTGCTGTTTCACTTTCCAAATGTCCACAATAGCCAAGGTCAAAGCCAGGAGCCAGGAACTCCTTCTGGGTCTCCCATTCTGGTGGAGGAGTCCAAAGACTTGGGTCATCACCTTCTGCCTCCCAAGCCCGCTAGCAGCAAACTGAACGGAAAATGAAGAGTAGCGAGGACTCCAGCTGACACTCTAGTATCAGTTGTGGCTGTCTTAAACAACCACTTACCTGCTGAGCCACAATACATGCTCTATGAGTAGTAAATATCTTTTACACTGTAAAATAAAATGATACAATGGCTATTTGCACATTATTAAATATTTTAAGTATTAAATACCATCAATCAATGCAGATATTCATTCCCATATACATTGTGAAAAATATTCACTTATAGAACATGTGCTAAATATTATGTAAAATATATAAACATACAAATTTACAAATAACATATGTATTAGATGAGTTTATTGCTTTTGAAACAAATTTCTGATTTATTTTATTTAATTAAGCTAGTTTTTTTTTTTTTCTTTCTTTTTTTTTTTTTTTTTGACAGGCAGAGTGGACAGTGAGAGAGAGAGACAGAGAGAAAGGTCTTCCTTTTGCCGTTGGTTCACCCTCCAATGGCCGCCGCGGTAGCGCGCTGCGGCCGGCGCACCGCGCTGTTCCGATGGCAGGAGCCAGGTGCTTCTCCTGGTCTCCCATGGGGTGCAGGACCCAAGGACTTGGGCCATCCTCCACTGCACTCCCTAGCCACAGCAGAGAGCTGGCCTGGAAGAGGGGCAACCGGGACAGGATCGGTGCCCCGACCGGGACTAGAACCCGGTGTGCCGGCGCCGCAAGGCGGAGGATTAGCCTAGTGAGCCGCGGCGCCGGCCTAATTAAGCTAGTTTTTATTATTTTCTCTGAATATAAAGATGATTTAAATATTTCATAAAGACAGTATAATTCAAAAATATACAAAGGAGGAAAAGCTGCCCATTTTTATATGATATTGATCTGTTGATTATTGGATCAACATTGTCAGATATCATTTCTTGCATATACACACACAAATATTGCAAATGTAAACATTCATTCCATTTGACACTCTCTTTAACTAATATTAATGTAATGTAAAATTATTTGTGTTGATAAATTCAGATAATTTTTTAATATTTATTTATTTATTTGAAAGGCAGAGCTACAGAGAGGTAGAGGCAGGGGAAGAGAGAGAGATATATATCTTCCATCCACTGGTTCATTCCCCAAATGTCCGCAACGGACAGGGCTAAGTCAGGCTGAGGCCAGGAGCAAAGAGTTTCTTCTGGATCTCCCGCGTGGGTATAGTGGCCCAAGTACTTGGGCCATCTTCTGCTGCATTTCTAGCAGTGAGCTGGATCAGAAGAGTAGCAGCTGAGACTGGAACCAGTGCCCATATGGGATGCTGGCACTGCAGGTGGCAGCTTTACCCACTATGCCACAGTGCTGGCCTCATAGGTAAGCATTATTTTATTGAACTTTCTTTTCTATTTTAATGTTTACATATTTGAATATCCATTCCTAAATTATGAACTTGATTTTTTCACCTATTTCCACTGTTATAAAAATAAAATATAAATATCCTGTTTTTACCTACTTTTTTAGATTTATTCACTTATTTGAAATGTAGAGAGAGAGAAAGGAGATAGAGAGAGAGAGAGAGAGAGAGAGAGAGAGACAGAGAGAGAATTCTCTATCTGTTGGTTCACTCCCCAAATGGCTTCAACAGCCAGACTAGATAGGCTAAAGCCAGGACCCTGGAGCTTCTTACAGATCTCCCACATGGTTGCAGAGGCTCAAACACATATGCAGCGAGCTGGATAGGAAGTAGAACAGCTGGAACTCCAACCAGCACACATATGGGATCCTGGTGCTGCAATCCACAGCTTTAACCCTCTGAGGCACAATGCTAGCCCCAACATGACCTATTTTTTTGATGACTATGATAGTAAACACAGTGCAAGACAAGCTATATCAAATTATAGTCTCCTTCATTACCAGAGCAAAGTTTTGAAATTTTAGATTAGAGGTACTCAATATTTTAGGAATAATATTGTAGACTGCATTAATTTGGAAATCATTGTTCCATAGTAAAATTTTGTTGTTAATTCATAATTTCATTTTGGTATCATAATTATTTTTGTAGGAAAAGAGAAGAATAACTTTGGGAAATTTCTCATGAATACAGTAAATATGCATATGCTTTAAATACAAAAATGTTCATTTTTGTTTACATGATTTTGTGTTACTGAAATTCTCTACCTCCATATTTTCAGTGCATGGGCATTTAATAAAAAATGTATTAAGCCAATAAATACACATAATAAATATTTTGGCATTTTATTATTTATATATACACTACTTGAATGTATGAAGGCCTTTTTGTAAAAGTTTGAGCATTGTATGATCCCATTTTTTAATCCATACTCAAAGTGAACCAGAAAATAAATGGCTGTATAGGCCAGACAAGAAGTGATACTGGGAAAATATTGCCCTTCACCTGTTCTATGAATAGTTAATTTAGTAGAGTAATGAGGTGCACATAAGGTGCATGTAGGAAACTTATTTAGCCTACAAAGAAAACTAACTAAAAGAATTAGGAGAAAAATTATTCTTCATTCACACTGGATGGGTAAAATTACCTATACAAAGAAGATTTGGATAACAAGTAATTCAAAGGCATTGGATATTAAGCTCAGATAGGTCTAGCCTTAATTTTGGAGAATAGAGAGTTCTAAGATAAGTACTTCTCTGGATTCCTCTAATAAGTCTTGAAAATAAGACATTGAAACAATGATATTTTTTGTGTTACTGAACTACATCCAGAATAAAGCTCAATAATTATACATATATATAGTTATATATATATCCCAACAAATTGGTAAAATGCATCCTATGAAAAATTACTAGTCATACAAAAGAGAAAATATTACCATAAAAAGCAACTATTTCAATAAACTTATCAGCATTTCTCTAGTTATACTTCCACCATTCGCCTTTATTTTTGTGCCATCTTTCGTGTTGTGCACCATGCCTTCTTTCAGAGCCTTCATATTTTAGATAAAAAGTGATGTGACATGCTTCCAGTCAATCGTGTGTAAGGGTAAGTCAGTTTTATTTAAAAATGTTCCATGTCATATTAAGTTTGCTAGATTAAGAAAGATGATTGTTAACTTTTGACAGGCCAGAATTCTTGGAGAAAAAAATTCTGCTTTAAATGACTAATTAAATTAATGTCTATGTCACTGTACATACATTTTAGTAAAACGTCTATCAGCAGTTCTATTTGCATTGTGGGTGCTCAATTTGTTATATATCTTGGTGTAATGTAATTTGGAGTTGGTTAACTCCTCACTTTTTCTTAGCTTCTTATGCTAATGATTGACCCTACAGTATGAACATCCCATGTTTTTTATCTATATCTGAAAAAAAAAATCGTCTAGGTGAGTCTCCTGCTACTGTTTCTCTAAGAGAAAGCCTGTATCATTTTCCTTGAATAATTATAGAAAATATACTTGTCTTTGATCCAAAACAGAAGTTAATATTAGTCATGTCAGTGGTATTGAATTGATTGATCTAATTATTTTTTAAAGATTTCATTTATTTATTTGAGAGATAGAATTACAGACAGAGGGAGAGACAGAGAGAAAGGTCTTCCTTCCGTTGGTTCACTCCCTAAATGGCCGCAATGGCCAGAGCTGCGCTGATCCTAACACAGGAGCCAGAAGCTTGGAGCTTCTTCTGGGTCTCCCACATGGATGCAGGGGCCCAAGCATTTGGGCTATCTTCTACTGCTTTCCTAGGCCACAACAGAGAGCTAGATTGGAATAGGAGCATCCAGGACTAGAACCAGCGCCCATATGGGATGCTGGTGCTGCAGGTAGAGGATTAACCTACTGCAAAATGGAGCCGTCCCCAATCTAATTATTTTTTGACACACTCTTGTTGAAAACATCTGACCACAAGTTGTTATAACTGATTTTAAAAGACATATAATTATATTTTTATCACTTATCAACACCAGGATTGTACATATTTTCTCCTTCTTGCTCTCTCACTCTGTCTCTGTCTCTGAGTGTCTCTCTCTCCACACACACACACATGCACACACAATTTGAGGCAGCTTCAGTTTAAATCTGAATAAAAACATTATAAAATTCTATAGGCATGAAACATACTTTTATATTTCATGTAATGAAATGTTTTTGGAGAGTATAATTTACAATTTACAATTCTACTTAAGTAACTACATAATAGTCTGAATGACCAAAGTAATATTTTGACAGTTTTCAAATTCAGAAAATAAAACATAAAAGAAAATCAACTGAATGTTCTTATATGACTCATGACCAGCATTTATTGAATATTTCTTACATTAAACACTGTTATTTACATTAACTCTTCTAGAAGCTTTGATATTCAGAGTAGCCTCAAAGATGGTCAAGTTGTAATGGTCACTATTGCATCCTATAGAATTATAATTGCAGTTAGCCTTGCTATCAAAGCTTCATTTTTTTTTTCATCTGTCACTTCTTTCCCTTCAAAAAACATGACATTTCCCAATAACTTTTTTCAGTGACAGACTGAACATCTGCTTGACCTAGAAAGTGTACCATGGTTCCATTTTCCACCTTCTCCCTGTCTCCCTTTTCCCCACAAAGACAGTAAATATTTGGAATAACTTCTGAGGGTAATTCATCCTCAGTTCTTCCTATGAAATGAGGACTTTCTCCTGCTGACTTTGTAAATTGGTTTTGCTGCTTATTTTCTTGTATGTACTAGAATGACAATTAATGTTAAGGCTTCCAATATGCCTAGTATAATATACAGATCCATGAATATTCAAATCAGCTTTGTAAAATGGTATAATGAACTAACTAGAGTTTGCATTCCAAAATATCAAATAATCAAATTTTTCTAAAAACATATATTGCTTATAACAGCATACTGTGTGTGGATATAAGTATTAG
This sequence comes from Lepus europaeus, assembly GCF_033115175.1. Taxonomy (NCBI): domain Eukaryota; kingdom Metazoa; phylum Chordata; class Mammalia; order Lagomorpha; family Leporidae; genus Lepus; species Lepus europaeus. The sequence goes on from NC_084827.1 coordinate 136,366,986, forward strand.
ATTGACAATATTTCTGTATACTTCTCACTGAGTATATTTTAATACCATAGTCCAAAATATGAACTATGTACTTCATATGTGATATATATATATATATATATATATATATATTTATCTTTTATCTTTTAAATGTATTTTATTTTATATTTCACATTTGTTATTGACACGATGTACATGATGTTGGACACCACATGATGTTTCAATACATTTATTATAAAATGTTCAAATCAGGGTAAGCATCTCTCCCTTCTCAAATTTTTAGCATTTCTTTGTGGTTAAAACATTCATAATCTTTCTTCCAACTTTTTTTGGAAATATCATATTTTGGTCATAGTGCTACTATCCTCCTGCCAATATAGTGTGTTAGTGGTTTCATGTTGCAAATATTATTCTTCATGCTTATTCACCACGGTTTTAGATAACAACTGCTTTCATCTTAGAATTATTTTTATTTATTCCAAAGTCAGAGTGACAGAGCCAAAGAGAGGGAGAGACTGTGTGAGAAGGATAGAGAGTGAATAAGAGAGAGAGGGTATATTGATTGTTTTCACCCTGTGGGTCACTCTCCAAATCTCAAATATCTTCAAAAGTCTAGGCTGATCTGGAAAAGGCCAAACCAGGAGCTAGGAACTCCATCCTGGTATCCCACATTGGACACAGTGACACAAGTACTAGGACAATCATTCACTGCTTTCCAAGGCACATTAGTAGCAAGTAGGATTACAAGCAAAGTAACCAGAACTCAACCATCACACTATATGAGATGTGGTGTCACAAACAGCAATTTAACCTAATTTGCCAAAGGTCCACCCCCCAAAAATAATATTTTTCTTGGGAACCTTCTTATACACAGAGTTTTATTTAATAATGACATTGAGTGGAAAAAAATGACTCAGTGACGTCTAAAGGATCAGTTGAATGCTCAGAATTACAGATTCAAATGCTGGGTTAGATACAGAACTCCTTTTAAAAAATATGAGTGGATTTTTATCTTTTTAATTACATTTTTCCTTGAACTTCTTGAAATATGTATATATAATTCTTTTCACTGTAGAGGTCAGTCCATATAACCCTTAATCAATTATCTTATTGTGATAAAATGTATCTCTGATTAAAATTATAAATAAAATTTGAACAGAAACATGAGAAATGTTGAAAAGAGCAAGAATTCTGTACTGAGTCACTTTCTGAATGAAAATGTTCTAAGTGAATATTCACACTCTTCAGCAAATAAATGAAGTAAGCAGTATGCATGAAGCTAAATTATTTGAGCCTGTTGGCATTCCATATATAGTTACTGAATTTGGTGGAGGAGATGTAAAACAATCCATGATAAACAACTTATCTATAAGAATGATGCTCATCAATTTCCAAACACTCCTTTCTTTTCTTATTCTTATCCTTATTTTTTCACTCAGTTATTTCCATTAAGTTTTTCAGTACAAGTTTATTGATCTTAGTTTATGCTACACAGTGTGCTTCCTTTAAAAAATTTTATCACTACACTAAATAAACATATAAATCTTCCTGGTTTTGAAAATGCTCCGAAAATTATAAAATGCAAATAAGCATGGTACTATAATCACATTGGTGACTTTTTTACTATAATCCTCATTCAATTACTGATAACTAAAAACCTCAAATCACTCTTATTTTGAAATGACAACAGCTGGAAAAAGCAAGTAATTAAAATACATTGTACTTAGCAACAAAATAACATTTTTTCATTCATATATATAACATTTAGCATGTTTCCTCCATGTTTTCTCAGCTAGAGTGCAGATTATTTTAAGGAAGAAAATCAACCTGCTCATGACACTAGATGATCCAAAGTGCTGAAAATATACATTGTACACATAAGACATGTTTGGTACATCTCTCTTCTGTAACTAACATAAACAGATTCACTAGTTTTTGTTTTGTTTTGTTTTTTTCTTCTAGAGCTGGCACTGTGGCGTACTGGGTAAAGTCACTGCTTGAGGTGCCGACATCCCACATGGCTGTTCCACTTCTGATCCAGCTGTCTGCTAATGCACCTGAGAAAGCAGTGGAAAACAGCCCAAATACTTGGATCCCTGCACCTGCGTGGATGACCCTGAGGAAGTTCCTCACTCCTGGCTTTGGATGCAGTTCTGGATGTTGGGGCCATTTGGAGAGTGAACCAGCTCATGGGAGGTCTCTCCCTCTCTCTCCATCCCTCCCCTTCTTTCTTTTTTTTTTTTTTTTGACAGGCAGAGTGGACAGTGAGAGAGAGAGACAGAGAGAAAGGTCTTCCTTTTGCCGTTGGTTCACCCTCCAATGGCCGCCGCGGTAGCGCGCTGCGGCCGGCGCACCGCGCTGTTCCGATGGCAGGAGCCAGGTGCTTATCCTGGTCTCCCATGGGGTGCAGAGCCCAAGCACTTGGGCCATCCTCCACTGCACTCCCTGGCCACAGCAGAGAGCTGGCCTGGAAGAGGGGCAACCGGGACAGGATCGGTGCCCCGACCGGGACTAGAACCCGGTGTGCCGGCGCAGCAAGGCGGAGGATTAGCCTGTTGAGCCACGGCGCCGGCCCTCCCCTTCTTTCTATCTCTGTCTGTGATTCTGCCTTTCACATAAATAAATATTAAAAATATTTTATTTCTTTGTAACAATGACTTTTACTATATCCAGCATTCATACACACATACAATCACATATGCACACACATGCATTTTTCAAAATAAAAAATGCTAATAGTAGAATTTCATGTGTATAATTAATTTTTAATTGATGATTGATGAGTTTTCTTCATAAACTTTATAATCTTCCATTAAATATGACATAAGAAAAATATCTATTTGCTCAAACTTTTTTATATTTTGGTGAACACATTAAAGTTTTTTCTGTGTTTTAAAATATATATTGAGCATTATTGTTATATATGTTGTTCCCCAAAAGAACAAAAATTGGGATAACTCATAAAAGCATATATAAATGATCAAGAAGTATATAAGAGAAAACATCATTAGTCATCAGGATAATAAAAATTAAAATCAACCAAATATATGACTGCATACTCATTAGAATGACTAAGATAAAACTGCCAAAAGTAAATGTTGGCAAAGAGAAGGTGGGACTGAAATTCTTGTATTTATGCTAGAGGAACTATAAATACCATTTAGAAACTTTTGTATTTTCTTGTACAGTTAAACATATACACATTCTGACTCCACAATTCTTTTGATCAGCACTACCCAAGAGAAAATTCAAAGCACCTGTCCTCAAAAGACTTGAGTTTGTTCCAAAAATCTTATATATGATGCCTCAAACATAATTATGTCAGATACTCATCAGCAGATAAAAGAATTCACATATTGTGATATACTGATAAAGTAGAGCATAGTCATCCCTCTAGATTAAACCACAAATCAAAAATATTTGAAAAGAAAAACATATATTGAGCACATAAAGACTTCTTTAAAAAATTATTCCTTAAATGATATAGTACAACAACCATGCATTTGTGTGTCATGTACATTGTGTTATGTAAGTAATTTAGAGATGATTCAAAGTATGCAGGAGAATGGAGGAAACTGATATGTAAATGTTACACCATTTTACAGAGCTGATTTGAATATTCATGGACTTTGGCAATCACAGGTGAGAGTGTCCTGGAACCTATCCCCCATAGTTGGTCAGGTACTATTGTACTACTCAGCAAGGAAGAAAGAAGAAACATACTGATACAAATTACAAAATGGATTTATCTCAACAAAGAGAAATAAAAAAATAACCTATTATATAATTCTGTCTGGCATGTAAATGCGGGCAAAGCTAATCTATGGTGATAGAAATCAGAATAGCAATTGCCTACAGGAGAGAAGGATGACAAATGACCATAAGTGGACAGGAAGAAACATTCTTAGGAGCCTCAAATGTATTGGGTATTGGTTGGGATGTTAGTTTCAGTGGTGCACACATTTATTAAAGCTCATCCAATTGCAGAGTTCATATCTGAGCATTTCACAGAATGTGAAGTATTTTTCCTCATTAAAAATATTAAATAACCATTGTATTTAACCAAATTAATAATCTAATATAAAAGCCACATTATCTCAAGATATAAGCTGAAAAATTAATCAATTTAATCAAATTGTATGATTAATTTTTATGAGCTTATTGGAATAATACTGATTTGGTCTCATGAAGATATTGATAATAAACATCTTACTTAATGGTGAAATTTGGAAAACTTTTCCTTAGAGATCAAGAATGAGCCAAGATATCACAATTTATATTTTGCCATGTATAGTGTAGCCCAGTCTGGTAAAGAAAAAAGGGGGTGGGGAGTGCAGTGCTGTCGCACAACAGTGAAAGCCGCTGCCTGCAGTGCCGGCATCCCATATGGGTGCCTGTTCAAGTTCCGGCTTCTCTACTTCCAATCCAGCTCTCTGGTATGGCCTGGGAAAACAGTAGAAGATGGTCCAAGCCCTTGGGCCCCTGCACTCTCATGGGAGACCTGGAAGAAGCTCCTGGCTCCTGGCTTCAGATCAATGCACTTGAACCATCAGATGGAAGACCTCTGACTGTCTGTCTGTCTGTCTCTCTCTGTTTCTCTATGCCGCTGCCTCTCTGTAACTCTGCCTTCCAAATAAATAAAAAAATCTTTAAGAAAAGAAAAAAAAGGGGAGAAATATATAAACTTTCAAAACAATAAATGTACTAGTTATGAAGATTACTTTGTATAGAACATATGAAAATGCTATTCAAAGATGATAGAATTAAGGAGGAGAGAACGATCCAACATGGGAAGCAGGATACACAGCTTCACATACATAGAATGGCAGATGTCCTAAACAGCACCCTGGCCTCAGAATCAGCCCTTAAGGCATTTGGATCTGGCTAAAAAGCCCATGAGAGTTTTTCAGGCATGGAAAGCCAAGACATTATGAAAAAAAGAAACAAACAAACAAAACTAAATGAAAGATCTCTGCGAGCGAGATCCCAGTGGAAAGAACGGGCCATCAAAGAAGGAGGTACCTTTCTCTGAAAGGAGGAGAGAACTTCCACTTTGACTATGACCTTTTCTAAATAAGATTGAAGGCGGCGAACTCAAAAGGCTTCCTTCCATAGCCTTGGCAACTCATGACAAGAACCTAGGGTGAGTACTGATGCCATAAACAAGAGTGTCAATTGTTAAATCAACAACAGGAGTCACTGTGCACTTACTCCCCATGTAGGACCTTTGTCCTTAATGTGTTGTACTATGTGAATTAATGGTATAACTAGTACTCAAACAGTACTTTACACTTTGTATTTCTGTGTGGGTGCAAACTGTTGAAATCTTTACTTAGTATATACTAAATTTATCTTCTGTATATAAAGATAATTGAAAATGAATCTTGATGTGAATGGGCTAGGAGAGGGAGTGGGAGATGGGAGGGTTGCGATGAAAAAGCCACTGTAATCCAAAAGCTGTACTTTGGAAATTTACATTTATTAAATAAAAGTTAAAAAAAAGAATCAACAAATAATTGTTGCTGAACACAGTATTTATATAAAAATTCAATTATATATTTGTATTTCAGAAACAAATATTTTGAAACAAAATTATGATTTAAATAACATCTAAATAACAAATACTAAAAATAATTGTAGCAAAATTTATAAAGCTTTTAGTCATACAATTATATATGTACTGAAGTAAATTGAATATATGCTAATTAAATAAAATATACAATATAAATAATTTTACAGGCACATATTGTACATAATCTGTGTCTATATCCCACATTATTCTATATAGGTAGTACAATCCTGCATGTTTACATATAGACTATTATTTGTTTAGAAAAAAGTATATGAAACTTAAAATGATGTGAATAGTCAAAATATTATTGGTGAAAAAAATGAAAGAATCCCTGGGTTTATTAGATATCAAAATTTATTATAATGTGAATCATTATGGGCACAGTAGATTTGGCTACATTAAAAAAGAAGAAACAATGATTCTCCACTAGAGGTGATTTTGATATTCAGATAACATTTTGAAATATTAGGAAATATGCTGATTACTTTTTTTTAAATTTTCAACATAACTTATTACAGGCCTCTGAAGTGTATATAAAATGTTTTAGTGTAACATCTTACAAAGAGTTTTTCCTTTAAAAAACCAAGCAGTTCAACAGCTCTCTACATCATGCACAGGTAGTTTTCTTATCCCATCTTTTTTTTTTTTTCTTTCAACAATTAATGCAGAGAAACTATTGTTTGAAAAGAATATGAAAACTTGCTCTAGAAACACCCTGAGTCCAAGAGGGTGTGGTCATATACATATCCTGTAGTTTTCCATAAATGTAGCATTGTAGAGGGAGATACAGTTGGATTTAATGGGTATAGGCCAGCTATGCTGCCAAATATCTTGTGATACACAAGTCAATCTGTCCTGTCATCAAAAATTATACAGTCCAAAATGATACAGTTCTGCTTTTGCAAAATTCAGTGTAAAGTGTCCAAAAAGAGTATAATGCATATTAGCATTATTAGCTAATGTCAAAGGGAGAAACGAGAAGCTATAAAGAAAAGAATGCTCTTTCCTGTAAATGGTGTTGGGAAAATTACTCACCAGATAAATGGATTGATGAGAATGTGACCCTGACTCACATCTTATAAAGCAATTAAATTAGGTAACTTGAAAAGCTAAATGTGAGACAAAACCAGTAGCATTTTGAAGGCTTTATATGGGGGTTGTCTTTATATTCCCGGGGCACAAAAAGACATTATAGACCTAATACAAAAGTGCTAATTGTAGGTGAGAAGAAAGATAAGTGGATGTACATTAAAACTATGAAATCCATCAATAAGACATACCTGTGGATAAGTGAGTTGATAAGCTCATTTTGGGAAAGAAGGAATAGGAGAAATGCTCGAGGCAGGTGGACATAGAGTGTACATGTCCTAGTGGATACTTGCCTAATGGATATGAGGAATCGTTGAAAGGCATGAGAAAGATGCGTTTTTACCATTAATAGTAAGAGCAATAGAAAATGAAGTTAGAAACCTGATAGAGGGCTAGATCAAGAAATCCAATTTTAGGTCATTTTGTAAAGATGTTGGATTTTATTTTGAAAGACGAGTCTAGAAACTATGTCTTTAGATTTAGTGTCCTATATGTCTCTGGGACATTGGAAATAGTATGTTGAGCTATGTGGGTGGGAGGAGAGGCAAGGGGAATTAGGAATGCCAGAAAAGCCTCACTGAAGATTCAGGAAAGAATGAAATAAATTTAGACAGTGGGTATTTGTGATTCCTCAAAGAGACACAAACTTGGAGCTATCTTAACTCTGCCTTTCAAATAAATAAATCTTAAAAAAAAAAAAAAAGCTGCCATGTTCAATGCCAGCATCCCATATGAGAGCTGTTCAAGTTCAAGCTGCTCCACTTCCAATCCAGCTCCCTGCTAATATGAGTGCGAAAGCAGTGGAAGATGGCCCAAGTGCTTGGGCTCCTGCACCCACATGGTAGACCAAGAAGATGTTCCTGGTTCCTGGCTTCAGCCTGGCAAAGGCCCAACCATGGTGGCTATTTGGTTAGTGAACTAGTGGGTGGAAGATTCTCTCTCTCTGTCTCTCTCTCTCCTCTCTCTCTAATTTTGTCTTTCTAATAAAATAAAATAAGTCTTAAAAAAAAAGAGTTTACAATTTAAGATAAGTAGAGAGTTAGAGTCCGGCTGAAGTTGTTTGTTTGTGCTAATGGTAGAAAAAACAGTAAGGTCAGTTAATATGGCAATGTTTTGTTCATCAATATTCAGCTTCAATAGTAAGTATGTAGGGAAAATAAAGCTAGAATTGATGAGATATTTTATTTATCCCAGTATTTTAAATAAATTAATAAAAGTGCAAAGAACTTTAGGATATGTAGAATAGAAGGAATTAAACTTTTAAGCTTTTAAGACACACTGGAAAATTGGACAGGCTCAATGGATTGATTAGATATCCTATTGAAAAAAGTGCTCTGGGTATGGTTGTAATGGTTGTTACCAGCTAGAAACATAGGAAGTGGTCACTGGAGATGCTTGAGTTTGAGACTGCATTGGATTCACCATTATTAGTAATGGCAAAGTCTTTTGCATGACCACAGGGAAACCATGTAGGAGACGTGAATAAAGGAAATATTGTCAGAAAGGAACAATTATCCTCTATCATTGCGTGTTAGGATCACCTGTGAGTGGCTCACAATGGGGTTACATTTTAATAAGCTCATTGTTTAAAGAATATTACTTATTTGAAAGAGAGAGAAGGAGAAAAGAGAGAGACACAGATGAGAGAGAGAAGTAGAAAAAGAGGGAGAGGGAGAAAGAGGGAGAGTAGAGAGAGCATTTTCATCCACTGGTTCACTCCTCAGATGGCCCCAACAGCCAGGGCTGCCATAACACTGGCCCCTCCGATTAAAATACAGTGAGTGAAAATGTATTTACTATATCTAACCTGAGGAGCCTCACAGTTTACCAACTCAGCAGACATTGAAGAATTACCTGTTTTCCCCTGTAATTGTGTTGCTGACACTGAGGTCCAACATCACATCACACAAGACTATTTACGGCATGTTGCTAGCCTGAGAAAAGATCAAAAATCTAAAATGGAAGTACCTCTTCTGCTGAATCTGTATTGCATTTGCATCAACCTAAAGCAGATAACTCCGAAACACAGTACATTGAGGACCGTCTACTGTAATCACTAAACTTATGACAGATGTAGTGTTACTTTAGTAACTGCCCAGGAATGAAAATTTCCAAGGAATAGAGGGGAATGGCCTGGTGCTTCAAAGATAGCTAAAAAAGGTGACCCGAGAAGAATTAAATATAATGTAGATATTTAACATTATTATGTGTCATATTTATTACTTACGGTTGACCTAAATGACAGATATAAGCTTTGACAATAGTTTTGACTAGAAAATAATATGTCAGTATTAATTAATGGGCAGTGAGTAGTCTTATAAATATGAAGTGCAATGAGCATTCAATAGTTTTGATTTTCCCAGCCATGGGTATACAATAGACCTCTGTCTAAAAGGTGACAATTTGACCGGTAATTCTGTAGCAAAGAGCAGCTTCATTAAATACATAAGGAGGAAAGGAACCAAAGTAGAGGAGCAGAGTCCACGAATGGGAGTAAAAATACATTTGGAAAAACTATATAACTTCCATTATGATTGTTTGGTTAAATTTTCTAGTGCATAAGTATAGGAGGAATTGATATCTAAAAGTATTACAGGATCTTCATTGTTTTTAATTCACTGAATGCACTCACTTTACTTACGTTACTTCATATCCTTTTTTGCCTTCACAATATTCAACATTGTCATATTCTTCAGAAGTACAGCTTGGCTTCAAATCTAAATTAAAAAGCTGAAAATGGTTTCTATTTAATAAGCTGCCATGTTCAATGCCAGCATCCCATACGAGAGCTGTTCAAGTTCAAGCTGCTCCACTTCCAAATGAAAGTTTTACATAGAAAAATCTTAAAGCTACTCTGAATAAGCCAAAGAATTTGCTCAGATGCCTAAGGTGATTGAGATTAATGCCCTGAGTACGCATTACAAACTCTGTCTAGTGGTCTATGCTTGAGTCCACAGTAATCTAATGAATCAATCAGATTCTATGTTTCAACTCAGCTGGTGGAAGGATAACAATAAAATGTGTGGAACAGAATTGTCCTATTGATCCTTCCTTAATCTAATCTCCTCCCTGGTATCTCCTGATCACTGCATTTCTGCCACTGCAGGACTCAGGCCCTAAAGCAATGACATCCTGGATGCTATTATGTCATAATGCTCCCTAGTCCTCTCATTAAGACCTGCCATTCATTATCACAACATAGCATTCAAAAAAAAAAAAAAATGCCATCAAGCTCTCCTCATGACTTTGAACAAGTCTGTGGGAATAACACAACCAAATACATACATCCATGCACAGCAAACACACATTTCTCATCTCAGTCTAGATTTATTGACAAGAAAAGAGGAACTTGGTAACATATCAGGGAAAAAAAAAAAAAACCAAAAAAAAAAACCTTGTTTTCCTCTCTCCAATCAATCAAATTAGAATTGCAGGAGTGAGAATTTGGAAATGCAGGTGCTCTACTACTATCACGTCAGAAAATAGTCGTGTTCAAGACATTGATTATCATTTTTAAAAGGAAGAAGTTCATTTCACTGACAGTATGACCTTCAATAATGCCTGAACTCCTGCTGTCTCTAAACTGACTTTTACATTTCAAGAAGATCTTTTTGTTCTTCAGTTATGCTTTAAAAAATGCAGTGGTGAGGTCTGGGGTCTTGCAGAAATACAAACACAGAGATCCATCCAAGGAAGTATAATAACTCCAGGTAGTAACTTTGAGAAGTAAAAGCATATTATTTTCATGATAAATCAATTGGAAATATAATTATTGCATCCTTTTAATAACAGGAATTAGTTATCTAAATTAGGACAAACAAAGCCATTATTTGATTATTTACATAATGTATGATATGTATAGATAAATATTAATAGTGTGACATTTTACACAATGAAGATTACCTATGATTTACAGAGGCTTGGAATAATCCATTGTGTCTTTGGAAGCTGTAAAACAATGTAAAAATCTTAAACAGGATGTTAGTCCTGCAATCTTTGGAAATTTCAAAACTCCTTTAAACATTCCCTTGCCTTTTTGTATCTAGTTACAAAATGTGTAATAAATATGTTGAAAAGGGGATAATGACATCCAGGCATTTAACATCCCCATTTTATGTCTTTTATGAACTACAATTAGATAGTTACTGCTAATTAGTATGTTAGAATAGCAGAATTATTAGAGTATAGAAGAGAGTTAGCAATATGTTCAATGTATGGCATTCATCCAGGGATCAGTGGGGCTGACATTTTCTTTGCTCTTTTTTGTTAACATTGAATAGAGAACTGCTCTTGCTCTTTATTAACTCCAAATGCAACGTTGCCTAAAATTTTCACCAGTTTATATTTACACTATTCATGTTTGTGTCTTTGATATATTATTCTTTTTTGTAGTGCAAGGGAATTCAACAATTTATTTACTGAGACTGAAACTGAAAGCCAAAATTGCAAACTGAGATGGGAGAACTTGTAACACTTTCAAAGTTCTTCTCTCTTTGTTTATAAAGGTAGGTCTATTTTTGAATAATTATTGTAACAAAATTATGCTTAAAATCACAAATCTTTTCTAATATTTTGACCATTACGTTAATGCTGTCATTATCTCAAATGCAAGGACAGCTTCGTTTTTGTATAAAATAAGGAATGAAGAGAAATAGCTGTTCTAAATAGATCAATGGGAAAAAAAAAAAAAGTTGAAGATGAGGGAAGATCTAGACCAGTAATAGTAAACTGTTAATAAAGAAAATTAAAATGCCAAGTAATTTAGTGTCGTATAATATTTTTAGTGTAAGATGCTACTTATGCTACTTACATCATCTAGAGAAAGGGTTAAATAAGTCAGATGAGCAGTTTCCTTTGGGCCCTGATTTGCAGCTACATGGCTCGAACAATGCTTGAACAACTGGGAAAAAATGCAAATGTGTCTACTGCAGATATTCAGAGATATAGGATCCACTCTCCTAGGGACAAAGCAAATGAAGCAAATTAGTCAGTAAAGGCAGTAGTGAGAATTGTTAGATATTATCTGCCATCTGAGGAACATTAAACAATATGCTGTCTGTGGGAAGGCTCACTTCAGTTACTCCTGCTCTCTCTCTTTCTCTTGCTTTTTCAAGAAGGAAAAAAAAAAGTAGAATTCCATGACATAATTTTGCATATATCTCAATACTTTATAGCAATTCTTTATTTCAATGTTAAAGAATCCCTGTCTTTGTGTCTTTACACCCGCCTTCTTCAGCTTTGGCTTTCTTTGGATTCCATATAGTTGCTTGTTAATGGAGTACCAAATGAAATGTGTTAGAGACCTGAAACTAGTTCCCATTTTTACTTTTCCAATCAATTGCTAAATCCTATTTTTATTTTTTAAGTATACTTATTCATTTTAACTTATTTTAGAAAGTTTATTCATTTTAACTTGTTTTAGAAAGCATATTTCTTTTTTTTATTAAACTTTTATTTAATGAATATAAATTTCCAAAGTACAGCTTATGGGTTACAATGGCTTCCCCCTCCCAAAACTTCCCTCCCACCCACAACCCTCCCCTTTCCCGCTCCCTCTCCACTTCCAATCACATCATGATTCATTTTCAATTCTCTTTATATACAAACTGTTGAAATCGTTACCTAATATATACTAAACTGATCTTTTGTATATAAAGAGAATAGAAAGCATATTTCTGCTTTCATTTGCTGCTTCACTCATCAAATGCCTGCAGTAAGTAGAACTAGGCAAGCTCAAAGGCAGGAGCCCAGAATTCCATCCATCTCTCCTGTATGGGTGGTAAGAAGCCAAGTACTTGAGCCATCTCCCCAGAACATTAGCAGGAAGTTGGATGAGAAGCAGAGTAGCCTCTCCTTGGGCTGGGCACTTCAGTATAGGATGTTGAAGCCCCAATTAATAGCTTAACCAGCTGCTACATAATACCTACCCCAAAATTAACAATTTCACTTCTTAAATATATATATATTTTTAATTTTGACCTGCTTTGCACTCTCATCAGTTAACTGTAGGTCTTCTCTTGCTTTGTTCATTGCATAGTTTCACCAGTGATCAGCCTAAATTTGCCCATCTTTAATATTTTTCCATTTAGCAATATATGTACTTAAAATTCATATACAATGACATCAGGTACTTACTTTAAAGTTTAAGCAATCATTACTTTCTTATTGCCTAGAGCCCCCTAAAATCACTTAAGAGGGCTTGAAAATCTCTTTTACTTGAAGCCCTGATCTCTCCTTAGTTCCTCTTACCTTATTTTTAAAAACTGTTTATAGCGCCGGCACCATGACTCAACAGGCTAATCCTCAACCTAGCAGAGCCGGCGCACTGGGTTCTAGTCCCAGTCGGGGTGCCGGATTCTGTCCCGGTTGCCCCTCTTCCAGGCCAGCTCTCTGCTATGGCCTGGGAGTGCAGTGGAGGATGGCCCAAGTGCTTGGGCCCTGCACCCCATGGGAGACCAGGAGAAGCACCTGGCTCCTGCCATCGGATTGGCGCAGTGCGCCGGCCGCAGTGTGCCTACCACGGCGGCCATTGGAGGGTGAACCAATGGCAAAGGAAGACCTTTCTCTCTGTCTCTCTCTCTGTCCACTCTGCCTGTCAAAAAAAAAAAAAAAACTGTTTATAGTTATTCAAATGGCATCCTAAGCTTTCTCTCACACATTTCTGTTTAGATCCTCCTTATGAGCATTCTTCACTTCCTTAAACCCTTCCCACTCTTAAGTTCACCATCTAATTTTTATATGAATCAGAAGACTTTCACGGAACCTCAAGGTGAATGGAGATTATCCTCCCATTCCTATAGCTCTCTACCTGTTGATAATCCAGCCATTATGTGTCTATTTCAGCTAATAGACAGCAAAATATCCCAACACATCACCTGTGTCTTACACATATGTTTACTTGCAGAGTTTGGTACTAATGGTAATCTAGTAATTATTCAACAAATATATGTACAAATTAATACAAATTCAATATTTGATATATTATGATATGACTTACAGCATTTTTAAAATTCTAACAATTACAGACAGGCTTATGGTGACAGACTATAAACCTAATTGTAGCATGATTGGAATATATTGGTGTTTCAGCCAAGTTCTATAGGATACTCTAATATCCTTCTTTAATGCAATTTTGACTCCTTTTTAAAATATCATCTATTTATGTATTTGTATTTATTTGAGAAACACACACACACACATTCATATACAGGAGAGAGGCGAAAGAGATGAGGAGACAAGTTTTATTTGCTAGTTCATGCCTTAAATGTCTGCAACAACTGACATGGCCAGCTTGGAGACAGTAGCCCAGACCTCAATCTGGGTCTTCCACACAGGGAACAGGATCCCAACTACACGAGCCATCACTTCCTTCCTCCCAGGTACCACACTAGCAGGAAGCTGGAAACCATAGAGCCAGAACTTAAATCTAGAGGCTCCAATACCCAATGCAAGTTTACCAAGTGGTAAGTTAATCATATGCCTAACATCTATCTTTCCTTTTTGTTTTATTTGCACACATATCAGTCATAGACTCTTGAGAGTTAACAGTACATTGTGTTTGCAACAATAATTGAAGTCTGCTTATACAATCAGACCTGATATAAGAGAATAATTTATAACAGAATCTCAATAGCCAAGTTGTCTAAATTTGAATGTGAACATCATTACCAACAAACAACAAATTGCTTGACATTACATGATTTCAGTTGTGTATGTATAAAATAATGATGACAGTGTCTACTACATAAGTTTACTGTGTGGCATGGATAAAATACACACAAAGGAAAGTAATAATGGAGAGGATAGAGAACACATTGTATAAAATAAGTGCCTGATCTTAAGGATATTTCATCATAATGTGTGTGTGTTTGTGGGTGTGTGTATGCGTGCGTGTGTCAGAACATTGTGCCTTGCCATAAAGTAGAAGAAGCACAAATGAAGTGGGTATGAAATATATTCAAAACAAACCTTGAGTTTTCAGAAAAATAAGAGGGCACTTCTAATTGTGTCTAACTGTGCCCGAGGTAGCATTTGAGTCAGATCATGAAGCCAATTGTGGGAGAAATAGACATGAAAATCGTCTTGAAAGATTGAAGGGTCTATTTTGACGGGGGATTTGGTGTATAGATGGGAGAAGCACAAGTTATCACACAAAATGGTTTGAGGCTAACTATTGGCTTTTGAAAGTATGGTTTTGCAACTTGAATTTCAATATATGATAATAATTAATAGAAACATCAAGATTAGAACTATTTCTTAGGGTTATTAAACTAGACACAAGCATTGTTTGGATCAGAGGGCCAAAATAATCTGGAGGTATAACCAGTGATGAGATGTTTTAATACAAATTTGTAAAGTGATAAGGGCATGAATTTGGTGCCAAAAGCAATCAGAAGACAGATACCATATTGAAAGGATTTGTCATACTTCTTCTAATTTATGTTGAAAGGGATTTAATTGAGAATAAAATATCAGTATCCTTGATTAAATCCAGACATTCACTCTATGGAACTGCTTTAACATAAGAAAAACATATAATTTATATTTTCTCAAAGCATTTTTTCAGTCTCTCTGCCCAACCCTTTATTTATTCAGCAAAAGTATGTGAAACCAAATTTAGAAAGTTAAGTTGCATTAGGAAAACAAATGGAAGTATCAACTCTGCATGCACCATTGCATGCTCACCTTGAGTGGACAAGGAGCAAAATGACACGGATCACCCTTGTTGGCCTTGCAAGATACACTCAAATTGTCCAAACACATCAGTCTCTTTGTTGTTGTAAATGCTTTTTAATGAAATTGTTACTTCACTTACTACACCTGCTATGTTCTGACAGTAAATAGTGCTATCTACTTAGTAAAATCACTGACATTACAAAGCTTAGCAGATGTTTTAGGGCACAAACAAAATTCTCATCATGAGTGAATTCAGGAATAAATTTTAACACCAATTTGTCATTTAATTTTTTTCTTCCTGATCTGTCTTGTAATTAAAGGGCCAGAGTGCAATGCTTTGAATATGGAGTGGCTTCTGAAATATGACACTTTGGTAAGGGCATTTTGTAGGCTGTCTGATTCACAGTCACCCTTTCTTGTACTTCAGCTTTAGAAAATTTGTAATTTAAAAAGCCTCAGGAAAGAGCTCTTGGGCTGATATATTTTGAAACACATTATCTCCATAAAAATGTCTCCCCATTAGATTTTGCAGTGTCCAAAGCAATAATTAAACATAGTACTTTGCATTTCTGTGATCATTGATAGATATCATCTCTTCGAGTGAAAAGGCTAGAATTTGTTGTTTCTCTGAGACAGAGAAAAGAGTTAAAAATGTGAAAGAGTTTCTTATTACATATTTAATCACAATTCTATGACTATCATGATCTCCTAGAAGTGATCACTTCATTAACGTCCAGAAATGGAAAAATAGGGCCTGGTGCTGTGGTGTAGTAGGCTAAGCCTCTGCCTGTGGAACAAGAATCTAGTATGGGTGTTGGTTTGTATCCCAGCCGCTCCACTTCTGATCCAGATCACTGCTGATGGCCTGGAAAAGCAGTGGAAATGGCCTAAGTGCTTGGGCCTCTGCACTTGTGTGGGTGACCAGGAAAAAGCTCATGTCTCCTGGCTTTGGGTCAGCCCAGCTCCAGCCATTGTGTCCACTTGGGGGGTGAACTAGCCGATGGAAGACCTCTCTTTGTCCTCACTTTCTCTATCTGTAGCTCTGCATATCAAATAAATAAATACATATTTAAAAAAAACAAATGGAAAAAATAAAAGCACACTAATATCTTTAGTTATTACATGAAGCATCTAGCAAGAAGAGCATGGTATTCCAAATTAGGAAATCAGAATTCAGTTCAAGTTCTACCACTTTCTAGTTAGGTTATCAACGTGGATTGTCTAACACTTCTGAATCTTATTTTCTCACATATGAAAAATTCACAGAATGCTGTGTGAACTAAATAAGTAGAGTATAGCACATAGCCTGGCTAACTGCTTCTGAAACATGATTCAGAAGTTGAGTGCTCAATCAAGGACTGATCCCATTCACTCTATAGATTTCAGTATGTATAATCTTAAGGAATCTAGCATAAAATTGATAAATTTTAGTGATTTAACAGATGTACATTGAGTTGTTACTCTTTGTCATGCACTTTTCTGGGCACTAAGTATAATGCAGTGAATAAAATAAACCCCCAGCTTTTGCAGAGCACGGCTCTGGTGAATGCAGAACAGTAGGATGGTAGTAAAGGACTAAGCCTGCTGCTTCATGTGGCAATAAGTTTTAGGGAAAAAGGTGAAGCAGCTTAGGGGCTTCAGAGTGACATAAACGGAAGGCAGGTATTTCTTTAGGTAAAGTTGTGAGAGAAAGAAACCCAGATTAAGGGACATTTGAGCAGAGTGAAGTGCAGCTCTCTTGCAAATTATGGAACTCATTCTGTAACAAAGGAAATGAGTTTAGAAATGGGTCTGAGATGGAAAAAGCCCTGGGATGTCCATCCAACCAGAATTCTGTTGGGTACTACATTACTTGCCCTAAAAGATTTTAAAGAAATTAATTAAATACAAGCACGGGGATGTCCTAAACACTTAAAGGATGTAATCATTTAGGAATTTCCTGGGTAAGTAGTTGACTCACAGGATGAAAATACATACACAGATGCAGGCATTTGGTGCAGTGGTTAGGACACAGCTTGGAAACCTGCATCTGATATCAGTGTGCCTGGGATTGACCGATGACTCTGCTTTTGGTCAAACTTCCTGTTCATGTGCTCCCTGGGAGGCTGCAGTTGATGCCTCCTGCACTTGTGCCTCCAGCACATACGTGGAAGATGTGGATGGAGTTCCTGAATCCTGGATTCAACATGTCCCACATCAGCAGTTCTGGGTCTCCTAGGTGGGCAGCAGTGACCCAAGTACTTGAAATATAATCTACTGACCCTGACCCGTGGGACATGTATTGGAATGCAAGTTAGACTTTAACCCAGGTACATTGATATGGATATAGGTGTCCCAGCAGGTGCTTTAACCTGCTGGGTCACAACATCAATATATAAAGACAATTTTAATCCCCAAATTATAATTAATTCAATTGTCAAATATGTAATTAAGATTAATCTTTGTTAGATTTATTCATTTCGTATGTCATAATCACTGATATCTAGTATACTTCCTTCGTGTTGTTTGTTTTTTGTATGTTTTTTGATTTTGGATAGTATTCTTTCATTTTGCTTTATTCTAAGCAATGGAGATTTAATATGCACGATGAAATCTGAAAAAAAAAAGCACAATGTATATGTGAACTTTGTTAGATATAAAACAGCACCTTTCTGGAATCCAAAATTTTAAGAATCTTATTATTCTCAGCATAAAAAATTTATTTCATAGATGACAATATTTCTGATCAGATTTTGCCTTAATTTGTTGATTTTTGATGTATTCTGAAAAATACATGAGAATTAGGCTGTAGTTATTAATATACAGCTCTGTATATATCATCCCTCCTTCCTTTACATAATAACATTTTTCTTTTAGATATAAAATTTATGTTTGTTTTTTAATGTTATATAAGGTGAACAAATTCCATGTATTTTATTGATAGAGATTTAGGAGCATAATGATACTTCCCACCCTACATTCCCTCCTGCCTACACTCCTACCCGCCCACACTCCCACCCTCCCTCCTCTTTCCTTCTATTCTTTTTTTTTTTTTAAAGATTTTTTTTATTTGACAGGTAGAATTACAGACAGTGAGAGAGAGAGAAAGAGAGAGAGAGAGAGAGAGAGAAAGTCTTCCTTCCTTTGGTTCACTCCCCAATGGCTGGAGCTACACAGATCTGAAGCCAGGAGCCAGGTGCCTCCTTCCTGGTCTCCCATGAGGGTGCAGGGGCCCAAGCATTTGGGCCATCCTCCACTGCTATCCCAAGCTGAAAGAAGCTGGACTGAAAGAGGAGCACCCATATGGGATGCTGGCGCTGTAGGCGGAGGATTAACCTAGTGCGCCACGGCGCCGGCCCCCCCTTTTATTATTTTTTTCTCTTAATGTTTACAGTGACATATTTTCAGTTTACTTTATTAATAAGATTAATAATTAATTATTTTTAATAAGATTAATCATCCACTAAACAAAAAATCCAACAAACAATAAGAAAAAAACCTGTTCCTCAACAGTAGAGTCAAGGGCTATAAACAACAATCAATTCTCAGAATGTCAATTTTGCTCATATGCATTACATTTTTCTGTACTCTATTAGCTCCTGCAGATGAAGGAAACATTATATTTTTCTTTTTGGGACTTCTTTATTTCACTAAATATAATGATTTACAGTTTCATCCGTTTAGTTGCAAAAGACAGGATTTCATTCTTCTTTAAAGCTGAGTAGTATTCCATAGTGTATATATACCACATTTTTTTTTTATTCAGTCATAGGTTGATGGAAATCTGGGTTGATTCTGTAACTTATTGTGAATTGAGCTATAATAAAAATGGGAGTAGATATAACTCTTTCATATGTTTATTTCATTTCCTTTAGGTAAATTACCAGGAGTGGGATGGTTGGGTCATATGGTAAGTCTATTTTAAGATTTTTGAAGCATCTCCATACTGTCTTCCACAATGGCTGTCCTAATTTGCATTCTCATAAAGAGTGCATTAGGGTACTTTTTTCCCTATGTCCTCTCCAGCATTTATTTATTTATTTATTTAAGATTTGTTGATTTATTTGAAAGGCAGAGTTATAGAGAAGCAGAAGCAGAGAGGGAGAGAGGGAGAGAGGAAGAGAGGGAGAGAGAGAGAGAGAGAGAGAGAGAGAGAGAGGGAGAGATCTTCTCTGGTTCACTCCCCAAAGGTAGCTGAGCAGATCCAAAGCCAGGAGCTAGGAGATTCTTCCAGGTCTCCCATACCAGTGCAGGGGCACAAGGACTTGGACCAGCCTCTACTGCTTTCCCAGGCCATAGCAGAGAGCTAGATGAGAAATGGAGCAACCAGGACCTGAACTGGCACTGATATGGGATAACAACAGTGCAGATGGCAGCTTTCTCTGCCATGCCACAGTGCTAACCCCTGTTTTTTGAATTCTGTATGAAAGCCACTATAACTGGAGTAAGGTGAAGTCTCACTGTGGTTTTTATTTGCTTTTCCATGAAGGCTAGTGATCCTGACCGTTTTCTCAAGTGTCTCTTGGCCATTTGAATGTCATCTTTAGAAAAATGCCTTGTTCAAGTCCTTTGCCCATTTCTTAACTGCATTATTTGTTTTGTTGTTGTTGAGTTTCTTGAGCTTCTTATTGATTCTGGATATTAATTGTTGATCAGTAGCACTGTTTGCAAGCATTTTGTCTCATCCTGTCATTTGCCTATTCACTTCATTGGATAGTTCCTTTTCAGTGCAGAAACTTCTTAGCTTGATGCATTTTCATCTATATTTACTTTGATTGTCTATGATTCTGGGGTCTTTTCCAAGAAGTCTTTGCCTATGCCAATGTCTTACAGAGTTTCCCCAATGTTCTCCTCTAATAACTTCAGGTGGTAATTTTAGATCCTTGATCCATTGTGAGTTGGATTTTGCATATGGTGTTAGGCAGGGGTCTTGTTTCATACTTCTGCACCTGGAAATCCAGTTTTCCCAGCACCATTTGTTGAAGAGAATATTCATGCTCCAGGGATTTATTTTAGCCCCTTTGTCAAAGATTAGTTGATTGTAGATACATCTATTGATTTCTGGAGTTTCTATTCTGCTCCATGGGCCCACATTTTTATTTTTGTGCTAGTAACAGGCTTTTTTTTAAAAATTAATTTATTTATTTGACAGGTAGAATTACAGAAAGTGAGAGAGAGAGACAGAGAAAGGTCTTCTTTCCGTTGGTTCACTCCCCAAATGGCTGGTGCTGTGCTGATCCGAAGCCAGGAGCCAGGTGCCTCTTCCTGGTCTCCCATGTGGGTGCAGGGACCCAAGCACCTGGGCCATCATCCACTGCTTTCCCAGGCCACAGCAGAAAGCTGGACTGGAAGAGGAGCAACCGGGACTAGAACCGGTGCCCATATGGGAGGCCGGTGCCGCAGGCGGAGGATTAACCTATTCTGCCAAGGCGCTGGCCCCAGGCTTTTTTGATTATTAATGCCCTGTAGTGTGTCTTGAAATCTGGTATTGTGATGCCTCTGTTTTTTTTTTGTTGTTGTTGTTGTTTAATATTGCTTTAGCTATTCAGGTATCTTGTGTTTCCACATGAATTTTAGCATAGTTTCTTCTAGATCTGAGAAGAATGCTGTAGTATTTTGATTGGAATCACATTGATTCTGTGAATACAATTGAATCACTTTTTTTTTCCACTCTATAGGAACTAGGCACATGCAAATAACTCTTACAGTTTTATTTCTCTAAAATCTCTATAGCTTTCTGTGTACTTTCCAAATTCTGTTTTAAGGTATATATTATGATAATGTAGGGAGAGATTAAGTTTTGAGGAAGGAAGACTGCGATGGTTTGGCTTGGTTTGAACGGCCTCAAAGACCATGATTAGAGACTTGGTTTCCATAATGTTGATTTCAGGAGTTGCTGCTTAGTGTGAGGTCCTTATGTCCTTGAACATGTGCTTTTGGAAACTACTTCTCACAACAGAGATGCTGCATAAAGTCTGACTTTCACCAAACTCCCTCTGCCCCTGACTGGGGATGTGCTCCTTACTTCTGACACGTGCACCCACCATTGCCATCCCCCAGATCTCCCTGGGGTATTCACCAGCACTGAGCTGATGAGGCACCACACCCTTAACTCTCTGAAACTGTGAGCTCAATAAACCCTTTCTGATTACAAAGTTAGCTGTGTGGGGGTATTTGCTACACTTAGGTAAAGCTGACTAATAGAAAGATTCATCTTAAAGTCGGTAACTTGAGTTGCACTCTTAGTTTGCTGCTAACTAACAATCATTTGGGGGAACTCAGAATTTTCTGGTCTTCTGTTTTCTTTCTTGTATTCTGAAGTGATAATTTTCTAGAATGTTTCCATATAATAACTATCTGTGATTCAGTGATATTTAAAAGGACTCATAATTACCAAATGTTGTATTAACTTTTGTTGTTTTAAGTATTACATGTTTCAGATATATTCTGATATCTAAATATAATGTTGACATTCTTAATTTCATACTTAAAGTTGGCTATCATGAAGTATGGATATTTTAAACTATTCACAGATAGATGCCCTATACCAATATGATATAACCCACTTTATTATTATTCTGAATTCTTTTATCCCTTGTTATATTTTTCTATCATTTACTTACCTTCCTATATGGATTAATTTTATGAAAAAAGGAATGCATCTTTCTATAATATCATGATTATAGCACAATTGTAAAGCAGTTAAATATAACTAGCCATATGATATGTGCTTCCTTCACTAAAGACGATGAATAACAGAATGAATGTTAAATTGTTTTAAAGTAGAACAGTGATTTATTATTGTCATCAAGTAAAAGGGCCATATACAGAAACCCAACCACAAAATTCAGTGATAGATTTCTTTAGACATCTTACATGCAAACTCAATTTGAGCCCTATTAAATCAAAGGGAAATAAGTCAGGTAATGTCAGGTCTTATAAATGCTTGATCCCACTATTATTTCCACAGCAACTTGATTTAATGTAAATATCATTGTGTGATAAAACTGGATTAAATCAAGTAAAAATGGGATTGAAGAGGAGGGGAAGGGACTTAACTAAAATAACTATTCTGTGTGAGTCTCTGTTAGTGAGTTTTCCACAGCAAAATACCATTTCAGAGTTTTATGGCATAAAAATGCATGCCTTTTGCTGGTAAAAGTTTAAATTTACTCATTAATTTATTTGTTTTTCCTGACACATTCCATTTAGACTCTAGGGCAAGAGTAAACAAAATTCTTTATGCCCTTTTTGTCTCTGAAATCCTGTGTTAGAATCAGAAGGACAGATATACATTAATCTTTTGAGACATTTACATTATAAAAATTAAATAAATTTTCAAGTTAGTCAAACTAAGAAATTTAAAATCCTCATAGCAGTGCAATAGTTGAGATCATTCTATATACAATTGTACTCCTGGTTGCATTTTAAGTTAAATTTTTAGAAGACTTTATTTATTTTTAAAAGATTTATTTATTTATTTGAAAGTCAGAGTTACACAGAAAGAGGAGAGGCAGAGAGACAGAGAGAGAGAGAGGTCTTCCATCTAATGGTTCAATCCCCAATTGGCCATGATGGCCAGAGCTATGCCGATATGAAACCAAGAGACAGGAGCTTCTTCCAGGTCTCCCATGTGGGTGTAGGCACCCAAGCACTTGGCCATCTTCTACTGCTTTCCCAGGCCATAGCAGAGAGCTGGATGGGAAGTGGAGCAGCTGGGTCTCGAACCAGCGCCCATATGGGATGCTGGCGCTTCAGGCCAGGGCTTTAACCCACTGCGCTACAGCGCTGGCCCCTAGAAGTCTTTAAAAAAATGTTGAGATCACTTTCCTTTTATGAAAGCTGGAAACAATTGCTGTAAATTCATACACACTATTAGAAATAACACAACTGAACAAAACAGGAACAAAAATAATATATTCTTTTTATACACAAATGGGATAAAAATTTTTTCTGTAGATTATTGTTAGGGAACTATTAGCTGAATAACTAGAAAGTTGGATACAAATTCTATTTCTGATTATTAAAAAGTGATTCATTTTGTGGCTAGGGTTTAAATATATGTGAATTACTAACATCTTGAGCACAGACATGTTGTAACACATACTAATCGTTTTAATATAGGATCATTATTTAAAGATAATCATATTGCTATTGATAATTCTATCACATTATCATAAACATAATGGATAAACAAAACAATGTTGGTTTATCACACTAACTGCATTTGTACATTTGGTATTTTTAAACTATTCTAATTATTTCATCTGTAATTCTATAAATTATATAGTAATTCATAAAATATACTTTATATATTATAAGGAATATATAATTTATAATATACATTTTACAACTAATATAAATAAAATTATGATTAGAATAAATATGCTGTTAGAAGCTATAATATGATAGCCTATTTCTTTGTTTAACAGACATTTGGGTAATCATACTACATTTCAGAAAGCATCCCACTATGAAATGTTTATAACAAAGTAGTTTAAAGATTGAAAGTTAATTGAGTTAAAGAACCTTTTAAACTGGATAGACTATAGTTTATTAATGGCAAGGAGGATGATACAATGAGCTAAGGATAGAATGAATAAATTTTGGAAATTGAAGAATGTTATTTCCTAAAATATGGTTGAACAATTTTGAGCATATATTAACTCATTCTTTTAAGATTTTTCCTGCACAGTTGTTCAAAATTATGAAGTCCTTGCCTCTTTCATTCTTTATTAACATAGTGATATGAATACTTTTTCATAAGGTAATTATAAGGATTATATAATTCCAGAAACGCCTATTGAAAATAATATTATTAGACAAGATATCACTTTGTGTTTACTATTACTATTGCTATATTATTATCATCATTACTGTAATGATTTCAGAGATTTTAGAAGACTGCTTCAAGTAAACTGCTTAGAAACAAAGAGATGACTGGCCTTCAAAAGGAGTGATTTCTTATGGTTAATGATATAGTTGAGGCTCTTCAATAGGTTCATAATAAGAAAAAATATTTATGTATTTCAGAAGTTTTATACCAAAATAACATTATCTTTTATTCCTATTTTTCAAGAAACTTTTTGAAATATTCTCATACATATACCAGTATTAGCTAGGATTTTCCTTTCCCATATGATGGCATATGTTCTCATTTTAACATATGCCTTCAGCATATTTTTAAAATAATTTCTCATGGAAGATATTTTTACCTTATTAATTTTTTCATTTGGATAAAGGAGGTATGTGAGTTGAGGACATACATATCCCTCCTTATTCATACCTCTAGGCATAACCTTAGTCTACCAATACCTCAGATAGAACAATTCCTATAAGTCCAAGTTCCTACCCAATTATGTGACATCTCTGTATATATTTCCTGTCTATTATGATATTCTGAAAACTGAAACTTGCCTCTTCTCTTTTGAGTGTATTTCCAATATCACAATCAGCAACTTCTTCATAGTTTCTAACTATGGTACCATAATGGTTGCCTAGGAAAATCCCTTTCAGTACTCCTTGAAACAAGCTTTAACTGCAATCAGTATTTTATATACATATATATATATATATTTGCAATTTATGATAAAGATGATGAATAAATGATGATGAAGATAACAATATTTAGAACAGTTGCATTTTTTAATTTTTAAAATTTATTTAAAAGACAGAGCTACAGAGAGAAAGAGAGTAAGAGCAGGATGGTCAGAGAGAGAGGTCTTCCATCCACAGTTTCACAACAGCCGGGGCTTGCCCAGGCTAAAACCAGGAGCCAGGAGCCTCTTCTGGGTCTTGCACATGGCTGCACGGGCCTAAGCACTCGGGCCATCCTCTGCTGCTTTCCCAGGCACATCAGCAGGGAGATGGATCAGTTGTTGAGCAGCTGGGACTTAAACTGGTGCCCATATGGGATACTGGCTCTTCAAGTCATGGCTTTAACTCTCTGCTCTACAGTGGCTGCACCAGAATGTTTTTTACTACTTTTAATTCTAACTTTGTTACATACAGTAACTCATTCACAATTATATTAAGTCCACAGAAGAATCTTCTGTCGTCATAATAATTTATAGGGAAAGTGAGTCACAATAAGTGATCAAGTGATTTCTGAGTGATACAGCAAGGGCAACATTGGAAAAAATGTCTAAATTCATTTACTAAAAGCCTATGATTGAATGATCTCTAAAAAAGCTGATTATAATCTTTGTTAGTACTACCATGTCATTGATTTATTGCCACTGTGTGTAGCAGATTTGTTGTAGCATCCTTTATGGTATCTTGTCAAATTATTTATCTATAGCATAAGTTACCTGTATATATAATTTAAGTAAAATATGTATGTTTTATTATTTTGATGGAAAGAAAGATAAAATCAAATGAATTTATAAAAATACATCATTTATTTTAAACTTTAAATGTTTGAAATTAAATATATATAAATAACAAAATGAGTAAATCTTTTCCCTGCATGTATCCAGTCAACCTGAATGAGTCAACCCTATCCTACTGCTATGAACTTTTTTTTATTTTTATACAATTTTCCAAAATGATGAATGAAATAAAGCATAATTCCTCTAACAATCTACACAGTAATTACACTGATGGAAAATTTAGCATATGAAACAGTAAAATAGTCCATTTGTTTACCTAAAATATTCAAATTATACCTGAAATATCCTGGATGCCAGGTCTAGAACATAAAACTACACCTGTTGAGAATATCCAAAGATAATTTCTAAAAATATAATGCTTATATACACCTCATAACACAAATCTCCATTTTTTTCTTTCTGAATTGAGAAGGTTTATTAATAAAGCAGGCACACACTCAAGTAAAAATTGGATCCCTTTAGTACAATCCTGGGTTATACATAAATGAATTCATTTGTATATTTTGAAAATTACTGAATTTGAAACTTACTGAAAAGAGAGGATGCAGTCATGAATTTATTGTGTTTTATTTTGAAAACATTTTTCAAATACTTAAGATGAGCATTGTTTATTTGCAATTGTTTTCTTTTTACTTCCTGTCTTCAGATTTGTTTGACTATTAAGTAAAATATAAGAAAGACTATATTTACATCATTTACTCTTAGTTTGGTAGCAATGTGACAGGGATAATAATAATAGTTTAAAAATCTAGTCCCAAATCCAGTATAAAAAAATGTCATGTCTTAAAAAGTAACTGGTGTTAAATTGGAAATGGCATAGAAAATTAATTAAATTTTTAAAAAAAAATATTATGTAGGATCTCTGTCTTCAATGTGCTGTACACTGTTATTTAATGCTATAACTAGTACTCCAACAGTATTTTTTTCACTTTGTGTTGCTATGTGGGGGCAAACTGTTGAAATCTTTACCTAATATATACTAAACTAATCTGTATATAAAGAGAATTGAAAATGAATCTTGATGTGAATGGAAGGGGAGAGGGAGAGGGAAAGGGGAGGGATGTGGGTGGGAGTGAAGTTATGGGAGGGGGGAAGCCATTGTAACCCATAAGCTGTACTTTGGAAATCTATATTCATTAAATAAAAGTTTAATAAATGAAAAAAAAAGAAATTAAAAAAAGCAACTTCTGCAACTCTCCATATTTCTATCTAGCTATATATTTAGACAAGAGAAGTCTTGAGTGAAAAACACTGAAATAACAATGAAGAAAATGTTATACAAGATAATTCCCCTGTGCAATGGTTAAATTTAGGTGTCTACTTGACTGGATTAAGGGCTGCCCAGATAGCTAGGAACGCATTATTTTTGTGTGGGTCCGTGACTGTGCTTCTGGAAGAGATTGGCATTTCAATTAGCTCTTCATTGTAGGTGGGAGCCTTCTTTCCAGCTGAGGGCCCAGATAGGACAAAAAGGCAGAGGGATAATAATTACACTCTTTGCCTTATAGAGATGTGAAACCCCTTTCTCTTGCCCTTCAGCATCAGAACGTCAGGTCTGTATACTGGTACTTGTACCAGTGGGGTTTCAGGTCTTCAGCTTCCAAAATCATGCTACTCAGTTCTCAGGTTTCTTGGTTCTTCTTTTAGTAGATGGTCTACTGTGCGACTTCTCAGTCCCCAAAGCACAGGTTAATGGCCCTAGTGAACCTCCTTCTCTCTCTCTCTCTCTCTCTCTCTCTCTCTCATCTATCAACTATCTTTCATTTATCATCTATTCCCATTGCTTCTGGTTCTCTGGAAAATGAATACCTCTGTGAATTCAGTGTAAATGTGTGGACAGAAAGACTAAGGTGATATTTAGAAAGAGGCAGAAATAGAGAATGCCCTGAAGCTAAAGAGCAAGTTACTCCACAAATAGCTCCTGGTAGACAGAAGTTTAAAGAAAGTTTAAAAACAGAGTAAAAGCTAGGTTGTAGCATTGCATAATAAACCAATATCTGAATACACAAAAAAACACCTTGTGGAGATATCTGTTTGTCTCTTTGTCACTTTGTTTGCAATTTAAATAAATAAGTAAATATTTTTAAAAATATGAGTTTAAATGAAATATGACTGAGAAGAAGATAACCACAGGCATACATTTATTTGAATAAATAGTTGCTTCCTCAAAGAAATTGAATAAGGAATTAAACACAATTTTAATTAATTTTCAAGAATAGGTGATTCAGTGATATCCGTATTTCTAGATGAGATTTTAATTTTAAATACCATATATAATCTACTAATAATGTACCTTGAAACTGATGAAAAATGAGGCATATAGATATATTTTACTTGATTAAAAATTATAGTTAAGGTTGGTCAAATATATTGAGAATTATGTTTAATATGTATATTCTATGTATTTGCATATTCACTATACACATATGTAATAATACATATAGATATCATAATTTTACGTTTGGGATAACAATTCAAAGATTAATGTAACATTTAGTAAGTCATAATAATGATTTCATCTACTTATCGAGCTCTCAGTTCATAATTTATAATGGGAATTCTGACAGGGTTCCTGCATTTTGGTATGAAGAGTGCCACTACACCAGCTAATAACAGTGTGTCACAGTTTGAGCGCATGCTTCCTGTTGTGCTCAGATCAGTGAAAGTAGAAGGCGTCCTGTTGTGCCGAATAAACTTCACAGCTCTTCAATTCCAGCCTACGATAAAGAAAACAAATCCCCCCTTTTTTTGCAGTAAGTGGTAAAACTATGGTGCTATGCCATGTATTAACACTTCCTTAGCAATGTGATTTTGAGATTATTTTTGGTTCACATTCACAAAATAATCCTAGATCATATTAGATTGTGGTTTTTAAAATTAAATATTATGAGTGGGCATTCAAGCAAGATGTTAAGATGCTGATGTTTCACATCAAAGAACTGGGTCCAATTCATGACTCTAGCTTTTGATCTCAGCTTCCTGTTAATGCAGATACTGGGAGACAACAGTGGTGGTTTCAACAATTGAGTTCCTTCTAATCACATGGGAGACCTGGATTGCATTCCCTGCTCCTGACTCCAGCCCCATCCCTGCCCCAGTCTCTATGGGTATTTGGGAAGTGAACAAGTGCATGTAACTATGTCTAACTGTCAGTCTGTCTCCCTGTCTCTCTGTATCTTAAATAAACTTTAAAAATAATATGAAATATTAATATATTTATTTTCAACAAAATGTAATACTTTTATAAAGCAAATATATACAATTAAATCATTGTTTTAATTTTAAATATTTTAGTATTTTGTTATTATTGAAAATTAGTACTGGAAATTAGGAATGAAGGAAGGAAAGCAGTGTCTACCTTCATTATCAACTATCATTCGAATCATTTAAATTGCACATGATATAGAGAAGAGGCAACGGTACAGATCAATGCTCTCCTTCAGAGTTCAAAGTAGTGTCGGAAAATGAACCTCTGAGAATTATGTTCTCGGTGACAGCCACTGCAAGGCTGGATGAAGAGAAAGGGCCAGGCAGTCCCACACCTGAATGCCTTCTGTTACGATTTCTCCCATTGGGTGAAAACCTGTAGTTTTGCACAGGAAAGCCTCTCCCTTCTCTATAGAATTCCCAAAAGTGGCTTAAGTCACTTCCTCTGTTTTTCAGCCAAGAGCTCCTTGCCAAGCCCACCAGGAATCTGTGCAGTCTGTCCCTGGCTTGCCAGAGGACCTGAACCAGATGGTGCTTCTGTGGCTTGGCCACATTTTGGATGAGTAACTTCAACAAACATCTCCAAGGTCAGAATGGCCTGGCCTGTTGTCATGCGGGAAGGTGACTCCAAGGATAAAGACTTCGTGATCTTTTGCTCCAGAGGTGGAGAGAGAGACCCAAATGTGGTTGGGGTAACAGAAAATTGCTTCAAACAAATCAGAACCATCAGCCTAGTTAGGGGCTGTGTCAGCACACTGTTCTCCCCTTTGACTTGTTCTTCCAGAGACAATTGGATAGCCATTTGAGAAGTGTTCCACGTCAAAGCTTACTTTTTGGAGATTGTCCAAATCTAGATAGCTTGTGTCTCAAATGATCATGCCGCATTGATAAGCCCTGCCATTTTAACTCCAACTTCTTATTTTGAACACATGTGCCCATACAGTGCTTCTACACCCCCATTGCCTTTATGAACTGAGTCACCACTCCAAGGTTTCACAAGCTTGTTCGAGCTGTTGATTGAGTGTTGCACACTTTGAAAAGCAAATCAATCCCCATCCAGGACTCTCCTCTTTTGTCTAATTTCCTTATATATCCCCCACTGACATGTGAGCTCCAAAATTCCAGTTTCCTTCTCTGACAGCTATTCCAGTTCTTCAAGTTGTTTTTTATCCCCCCACCATGATCATTTTCCACTGCTTACAAGCGTGGGTTCAAGGGATTTATATTATTCTTTTGAACACAAGTCATGTACCTCCAAGACCTCTTCGTGATTGAGCTGACCCAAAGCCTGGAGCCAGGAGCTTCTTCTGGGTCTCCCACATGGGTGCAGGAGCCCAAGGACTTGGGCCATCCTCTGCTGCTATCCCAGGTACATTAGCAGGGAGCTGGATTTAAAGTGGAGAAGTCCGGACTCAAAATAGCTCTCATAAAGGATGTTGGCACTTCAGGCCAGGGCTTTAACCCACTGTGCCACAGCACAGGCCTGCCTCCTTGTATTCTAAAAGAACACACAGGGCAGACATTGTAACACAACAAGTTAAACTGCCACTTGGGAACCTACATCTCATATCAACGTGCCTGGTGGAATCCCTGATACTCTTTCCTGTTAAACTTCCCACTAATGTACCATGGGTGACAGCAGGTGAGGGCTAAAATACCTAAGTCCTTGTCACACATATGGAGGATTTGGATGGAGTCCCAAGAACCTGGCTTTGGCCTGGTCTAGCCCCAGCTGTTGAGGGTTACTTAGGGAGTGAACCAATGGGTGAAAGAACTCTCATTATGTCTCTTCTCATTCTCTGTCACTCTGACATTCAACTAAAAATGAGTAATAAATAAACAACACACACCTGTGCGCACACACACACAGGCATACACACACTTGCATCAGGAGCTGTGGTTCCACCTGAAGCTAAAATCACACTGCCTGCTTTGTGTGGAGGTACTCCTTGCATATATAGCCCCCTTTTTGCCTTGAATATTTTGATTCTGCCTTTTGTTCAGTTTAGCAAATGCTTCAATAACCAAGCATTCCAAATATTTCTTTCTGATAAACTTTTTTATTTATCACTTCCAGAACAAAACCCATGTGAAAAATCTGCTGCATTTGAGGGCTTCTTTATAGGTGTTATTGACTAGTCCCTAAGACAGGCCTTGTAACGATGCAAAGTGGTTTGTGTTAAATGGCCCTTGTTAACTGCCTGTAGCTGTTGAATTCAACTCTGCTGTCATTTTCAGGATAGAAAATTCATGAACAGGAGATGTATCTCATGTTGCTGTAACAGATGACGATAAAAAAGAAGGCGTTTATGCTGGGGAAATCTGATTGAATTTCTCCTGTTACCTCCCTTAGGGGCCTGTCTGTCCTTGTGTCTGCTGCCAGGATTTGGGAGGAAGGCGCCTATGCATTACAGAGAATGAGCCCAGCACAGGATTTACATGAAGACACAGAGGAGCCACTGCTACTTGCTGGGTTTCTGGCTCACTGGAGGTGGGCTCTCAGCTGACCACTCATGCCATCCAGACCAGACCTGTGTGCCTACACCTAATCAGTTTAACATCTATGGCTGAATTAAATATTGAATCAATTATTGAATTTGGCTTTTCAAATGAGACTTTAATCACTGCAATTCTTCTAGAAAGAATTTTCCTTGAATTTAAAATAGGTATTACAATGAGGTGTTTTTCTTTAAAAAAAGAAAAAGAAAAAAGAAAAGACTTCTATCTGCTGGTTCACTCTCTCAATGTCTTCAACAGCCAGTGAAGGGTCGTGCTGAAGCCAGAATCCAGAAAATGCATCTGCTCTCACTCTCACATAGGCAGCAGGGGCACAAGTACATGGGCCGTCATCCACTGCCTTCCCAGGCACATTACTTTGCTTCAGATCCAGCTTCCTGCTAATGTGCAGGGCTGTTCTAGCAAGCAGTAACCTAACCCTCTGCACTAAAATGCTAGCTCCTGGTTCTAATATTTGATGGAAGCCTGATGTTACCTCTTCTGTTTAGTTGTAAGTGATTTTTTTTAAGTCTATCCACATAACCTGATTCTTTATAATTCAATGACCTCATGATATTTTAAAATTTAAATAACTTCAATTTTAGTGGTGGACATTTGATCCATCAGTTTATATGCCTACCACTCATATCAGAATGCCTGTGCTCGAATTCTGGTACCACTCTTGGTTCTAGCTTTTTGTAAAAGTGCATCTTGGAAGGCATCAAATGATGGCCCAAATACTTGGATCCCTGCTACCCTGTGAAAGATGCAGACTGAGTTCCTTGTTCTTGTCTTTTGTGCTGGCTTTTGTAAACATTTATGGAATAAACCTGTGGATGGAATAGCTATGTCAGTCTTTGTCTTCCACATAATATGAAAATAAATGACTAAAAAATTTAAACAATGGATAGCTTATTTTTAGAATACTATGATTATGCTTTTCTTGATTAGAAATTTGTAGAAATACTTACAATTTCACTCAAGAACCTGAACTAGGAAGCTACATGTATTTAAGTTTGGGGTAGGGAAGAATATGATATCCTAGGCATACTTAGCTGAAAATTTTTCTCTTTGATTTCTCACTCAGTTTTTCAAATATTAATACCAATGATCATATTGGGGAGGTTAGCTCTTAAATTTCCTTCCACTGCTTTCAAGGGAGCCAACTACATTTCAGATAAATTGAATAAGGCTGACTTCCTGAAGTACAGTGACTTGTTTAGTTTGTACTTTGCCACATACAGTCATGCACTGCCTGGCAAAGTTTTGGTCAAGGATGTACTGCGTATACAGTGATGTCCCTTTGACCCTTCCGATCATATCTCCTAGTGGTGTCACGGCTGTTTGTTGTGTAAGAATGTACTATGACGTCTGCGCAGCAGGAAATTCTGCATCTCAAAACCTGGCCCCGTCATCAAGTGATCCTTAACTGCATTCTCATCACACCACTCCTGCTGTTGCCTACCTGCAAAGCTGACTTCCTGTCAGGCCCCACCTTTCTCAGTTTATATTGTTGTGATTCAGGCACTGAGGAGGGGGAATGAGGGAACAACTTCGTGAAGCATCTTCTTTAGATTATGTCTGCTAAAGTGCTTTTTCCTATCATGATGCAGGAAGAGCACAAAGTGGTTGACAGTTTGCAACCTGGCCCCTGCCACACTGGGGGATATTTTACAAGTATCCTTTGGACTGTTCTCCAGATTGACCCACAATATGGCACTGTAACTATTTGATGAAGATGTATGCTGTATGCTTACTACTGGTTAATTATTTCAGATGTTTCTACAATAATGTTTTTCTGGTTACTCTTCTTTGAATTTTTATTCTATTATTAACTAGAGGCTTGTATCATATTGAGTGTAGTCAGTTTTCTTTGATGGGCATTTATTTCAGAGGAAATAAATTATTTTCATATACATTCTACTCTGCCTAAAATGATCAATTGGCCATTTCAGGAAATATAAATGCTTGATAAATAATTGTGTGTGTATATGAGAGAGAGAGATCAGAAAGCACCTCCAGTAGCCTCTCCCCTTTCTCACGTGAGATCATATTCCTTTGAAAGTCAGGCACCCAATCAGGTAGTGCAGGGACTTTTTTTTTTCTGACATTTTGTTGGGGCTAAGCAAATTGCTTAAAATCAAAATTACATATTATACACAGAGAGATGCAATTATGACTTTTCCAAAATCGGAACTACTCTTATGGAATTTTGGCAAAATATAATGGCACTAATTTGGACTATTTAAGAAAAGGGTTATATCCATGGACCATCATCATCATTCCCCATCTGTGGAGAGTTATGGAGCTTCAGTTAGTTTCTGTGATATACTGGATAGAACAGCATGAAGTTGGAAGGTTCTTTTGAATATTCTTTAAAAACAAAGATTTATTTATTTATTTGAAAATCAGAGAGAGGGTGAGAGAGGTCTTCTACCCACTTTACAATGGTTCACTGTCTAAATGGCACAATATCCAGAGCCAGGCCCAACTGAAGCTAGGAACTCCATCCTGGTCTCCCACATGAGTAACAGGAACCCAAACACTGGGGCCATTATTCGCTTTTCCCAGGCTCTCTGTCATGATGCTGAATTAGAAGCCAGGACTCAAACTGGTATTCTGATACTGCATTCTGGTATTGAAAGTGGCAGCTTAGCCCATTGCACCACTATATTGGCCTGATATTTTTCCTTCTAAGCCATTGGAGAGTCTGTGACCCTATCCTCCAAATTATCCATAAATATCTGCCTTCAAATTAACATGATGAGAATCACTCAAATCTATACCACCTGTGTAGAGAAGAGGAGTTATAACAAATCAACTAATGAAGACTTAAAACAACCAACCAAAGGTCAGAGTGACAGGACAGGGACATGTTACCAGTTAGACAATCATCTTTTGTTTTACCCCTACTGTATTCATCAACATAATCCTTCACTGCATGAAATAATAAAGGATTGACAACCTATAATTCGTTCAGTCATTTCCTATAATTTCATTGTGATTCTACTAAATTCTAGCTATAGTTTCAGGTTTTGAGGTACTGAAATAGTGTTTCTGAACACAGCCTGTCAGAGAAGATGGATAAATTAAACTGTTTTTGATAAAATGCAATATGTGTTAAAATGGAAATTATTTTTCAAATACTAGTACCTATGATAAATGAAGTATAAATAATGTGTTAATTTCTTTTTGAAAAGCATGTGTTTTAACTTGTCTGAGAGAAAACATTAATTCTAAATTTAAGTAAAATAACTTGCTTAAGAAATGCCTTACTATTATACTAGAAAAGACAGAAGTTTTACTCAAATCTTTTTTTTTAAATTTTTACTTCTTTATTTATATAAAGGGATTAGATTTCACATATTTCATATATAAAATGTGAAGAGCATGATGATACTTCAAACTTGCCCTTCCTCTCTCCCCCACTCCTATCTTACTTTTTATTTTCTTATTTTTCTTTTAAATGTTTACAGTGATGTATTTTCAGTTTACTTTATAATCACAGCTTTACCATCCGCTAAATAAGAATTCCTCAAGTGGTAAATGAAAAAACGACCGTACTTGTGCATGCAGTTACAGATGTAATAGTTAATATGAGAGATCCTGTGCATACCTTGCCCTATTTCTCCCAGTAATGGCATTGTAAACCAATACCACAGAGGCCAGCGCTGTGCCTCAGCAGGTTAACGCCCTGGCCTGAAGTGCTGGCATCCCGTATGGGTGCTGGTTCGAGACCCGGCTGCACTACTTCCCATTCAACTCCCTGCTATGGCCTGGGAAAGCAGTACAAAATGGTCCAAGTACTTGGGTCCCTGCACCCATGTGGAAGACCTGGAAGAAGCTCTAGGTTCCTGGCTCCTGGCTCCTGGCTTCGGATCAGTCCAACTCTCTCCGTTGTGGCCAACTGGGGAGTGAACCAGCAGATGGAAGACCTCTCTCTCTCTCTCTCTGCCTCTCCCCTCTCTCTGTAACTCCGACTTTCCAATAAATAAATAAATCTAAAAAAAAAAAAAAAAAGAAATGTGCCAAACAAAAACAAAAACAAAAACAAACACACACACACACACACACAATGCCACAGACAGGGTATTCACATTGATCAAAGTAAAGTTTGTTTGTTTTTTTTTTTTTTTTTTTGACAGGCAGAGTGGACAGTGAGAGAGATAGAGAGAAAGGTCTTCCTTTGCCGTTGGTACATCCTCAAATGGCCACTACGGCTGGCACGCTGTAGCCTGCCACCTCGCTGATCCGATGGCAGGAGCCAGGTTCTTCTCCTGGTCTCCCATGGGGTGCAGGACCGAAGGACTTGGGCCATCCTCCACTGCACTCCCGGGCCACAGCAGAGAGCTGGACAGGAAGTGGAGTGACCGGGACAGAATCCGGTGCCCCAATGGGGTCTAGAACCCGGTGTGCCAGCACCGCAGGCAGAGGATTAACCTATTGAGCCGCAGCTCTGGCCCAATGTAAAGATGTTGAAGAATACTTCACCACAATGGTACATCTTGTTATCCTTTTAAAATTAAAACAATCCTCAAAAAAATTTAAAAAAATAATCAGATGTATTTATGGAATTTCATGTGTTATTTCGACACACATATACATTGTTAATGCCCAGGAAAGGTAAATTGATCTTTTCTTAAGGTCATCCTACTTCCTAAATTCCCCTGTCACTTAATGCTGACAGCCATTAACCTGGTATTTGTTCTAGATAGTATCACTTCCAAATTACATGGAGATCTATGGTGTTTGAGTATTTAGAACAGATATTCTCACTCTGCAGTGCTCAATTTTTTGGATTAAGAAGACTTTCTTTCTCATTGCTGAATATTATTCCATCAAGTATATTATTTATCAATCACCTGTTGAAGGGTGTCTCTATTTTTCCATTCTCTTTTCATTATGAATGTCTTCTCTGAACATTCAGACCTAAGGCCTTATGTGAAGATATACTTCTATTTCTTTGAAACAGTGCAGAGCACGCAATTTGCTGCAGGTTTAGTTTTAAAAGAAACCTCTAAATTATCTCGAGTGGCCTTTACAGTTTACAATACTATCATCTCTATATGGCTGTTCCAGTTTCTCTACATCTTCACAGCATTTGGTGTTTTTTATTTTTTATTTTAGACATTTTGATAGTAGTATAGTGATAGGTCATTTGATTTTAATTTAATTCCCCCAAATAACTAGTGATATTGAATATCCTTTCTGATGTTGATTTAACTACCTATTTTCTAAATTCTGATTGGATTTTGTCTTTTACTAAGGCATTTTGAAAGTTCTTCATAAGTTCATCACAAAAACATTTTAATCAAATAATATGGCTTACAAAAGTTTTCTTCCAATCTATAGGCTGCCATCTATTTTTTTCCTAAATGACATTTTTAAAAAAGATTTATTTATTTACTTGAAAGAGTTATACAGAGAGAGAGGAGAGGCAAAGAGTGGGAGAGAGAGAGGTCTTCCATCCGCTGGTTCACTCCCTAAGTGGTCACAATGGCAGGAGCTACACCAGTCCGAAGCCAGGATCCAGGAGCTTCCTCCTGGACTCCCATGCGGGTGTAGGGGCCCAAGGACTTGGGCCATCCCTGCTTTCCCAGGCTGGATGGGAAGTGGAGCAGCAGGGACTTGAACCAGCGCCTATATGGGTCTAAAAATTCATTGACATTAGATTCTTAGGGTCAGAGCAAATTCATGATAACCACTATGACACAATTCTCATCAATTGTCATGTTAATGTGATATTAATTCAAACTGAACAGATTCAATATAGTTTATAAATACAGTTCTAAGAATATGAGGATCCTTTTGTTTTGGAATACAATTTTGTAGTCAACTCTAAAAACCCTTTGCCTAGCGTAGATCCAGAAGATTTTCTCTAGACTTGAACCGTTCAGGGAAAGCTGCCATCCTTGGATCTGTGTTACTTGCCTCTAATTTTGTAAGAGAGAAAGAAAAAGTATCCATAGTTTGTATTTAATGTTTAATCTGGGTGCTCAAATCCTGCCTTGGCCTATTTTGTTTCTATAATTTTACTTTAGAATAGGTAAGTGTGCATAAGGGGCTGGTGAGGGGAGGGTTGCACATATTAAAAGCGTTTGTTAACAATCAAACATCTATGGGAATGTCAACACATTTAAGGCATTAATAGGTAAATTGAATTACTTAAATGAGTATCTACATTAGTATCAGAAATGGGATCAAAACCAATTATGTTTGATGATTTAATAACAATGAAAAATCATTTCAACTTCTGAGCATGGTATATGCCTTAGGAAGATGAAATATCATCTTAAATCCTTTCCAAAAGGGAACTAAAGTGATACTAAAATCAAGCTTTCTCATTCATTTGTTGACAGAACTTGTCCTAATTTTTTGTTTTGTACTTTTTTTTCCCTTGAAAACCCAACAAACAATTGTCATTTTTAACAGTAAGGAGTGTTCTGTTGATAATACAAGAATGATTTTATTCTTATAAATATAATGTGAAAAAGTTTACTCTATAACTAGTTTATATCCCACAAAAGAGTTTATTAATTTTCCTCTTTTTAAATAGTATATAAAATATTAAATAGGAGCCAGCATTGTGGCATAGCTGTTAAAGTTACTGCCTGCATACCTTTCTCTGAAGGGAGGACAGAACTTCCACTTTGACTATGACCTTGTCTAAATATGATCAGAGTCAGTGAATTCAAAAGGCTTCCATAGCCTTGGCAACTCATGACAAGAGCCTAGGGTGTTTACTGATGCCATAAACAAGAGTGTTAATTTGTTAAGTCAACAACAGGAGTCACTGTGCACTTACTCCCCATGTAGGATCTCTGTCCTTAATGTGCTGTACATTGAGATTTAATGCTATAACTAGTACTCAAACAGTATCTTTCACTTTGTGTTTCTGTGTGGGTTCAAATTGTTGAAATCTTTACTTAATATATGCTAAACTGATCTTCTGTATATAAAGAAAATTGAAAATGAATCTTGATGTGAATGGAAGGGGAGAGGGAGCAGGAAAGGGGAGAGTTGGGAGTAGGAGGGAAGTTATGGGGGGGGGGGGGAAGCCATTGTAATCCTTAAGCTGTACTTTGGAAATTTATATTCATTAAATAAAAGTTAAAAAAAAAAAAAAAGCTACCGC
Source organism: Lepus europaeus (assembly GCF_033115175.1). NCBI lineage: Eukaryota > Metazoa > Chordata > Mammalia > Lagomorpha > Leporidae > Lepus > Lepus europaeus. The sequence goes on from NC_084827.1 coordinate 136,405,510, forward strand.
CTCTAGTGCCAGCATCCCATGTAGGCACCAGTTCAAGTCCTGGCTGCTCCACTTTCAATCCAGTTCTCTGCTTTGGCCTGGAAGAGCAGTGGAAGATTATCCGAGTCCTTGGGCTTCTGTACCCGTGTGAGACACCTAGAAGAAGAGAATCCTGAATCTTGGCTTTGGATCTACATAGCTCCAGTTGAGGGGCCATCTGGGAAGTGAACCAGTAGAAGGCAGATCTCTTTCTCTCTCTCTCTCTGCCCCTTACTCTCTATAACTTTGCTTTCAAATAAACAAATAAATCTTTTAAAAATATATTAAATCAATTTGGTTTATAAGTATCATTTTGTTATTTTAAAATGAATTCCTCTAATGTTTAATGATTAAGCAATATGCTAATCTTTGATTTGAGATTTATGATTTATATGCTACTTATGGCAATCACAAACTTTAAAACTCAAGAATGTTTATAGATTTTATGCAATGTTATTTTGATAATATAGCCCTATTTTCTTCATATATGATTTTTAATATTATGACATTTCTAAAACCATGAGGATTTTGTAATTCCAGAAGTAATCTTCCCTTTTTGTAGAATATAATTATTTTAATACACTACTTCAGATTATCCACTGATACTCAGTTTATGATTGTTACTTCTATAACTAATAAATGTAACTTTTTTTCTGAAATTTCCTTTTTCTGTGCAATTTTTTATAGTTTGGCTGACACTTTTATTATAGCTTCATAAAATGCTTAAAAAGCGTCCTTATTTTAGATTTTTGAAATGTTTAAAAAGGCTGAAGTATTTTTGTTTCTTTTTAAAATTTAACTCTTCAAAGAAGTAACTTAATCATTTTTCTAGATGTAAGTTACTAATTAAGTTACATTGGTTGCATACTCTCTTGAGATAATAATATTGAAATATTCTCATTTTTCTTATGATTACTGATTAACTCAGATATATTACCAATTTTTCTTAATGAATTTAAGCATTTTAGGGGAGGATTTTAAATAACACATCCTATTTTGTTTCAAATAACTAAACATAAAACCCTAAATTTAACTTTATCTTCATTATAGGAATTGCATTTTCAAGTAGACTTTACATTAGATATTTTATTCTCAATATATAGTTTATCACGTTATAGAAAAAATTGTCATTGCAATTCGTAGTATATTGAGATTTTGATTTGCCAGTGTATGATATATTTTTTGCTGTCTGTAATATAAAGACTTCCATGTTCACAATGCCGACAATTTAATGAACTTTAATTAATTGAAGGATATAGATTATACATTTAATTATTAAATATATTTTAATCTGTTGGTTCTAAACCATATTAATTCTTGAATAACCTCTCTCTTTCTTGTTGCATCACTCGTCAGCTAAAATAGAATATTACAAAAACCAGTGACAGTCACGCATGAATTTTATTGAAAACAAGCAAATGAGAGGCAAGGCAACCAATCGGGACTGGCCACTGATCAGAACCGACACTCCTTATCAGAATGTGGCCCCCAACAGTGGGTTACACAGCCTTTTATAGTATTCTGTCCACTAGGACTCACAATTTCAAACTGAATCCCTGCTATGCAGTGAACAATAAAAAAAACCTAGTGTATGATTATAAGATAACAGTTAACAATAATAAACCCAATAACAGATCCAAGATATGGTTGTAAGATAGCAGTGAATGACACATTTCTGTCGGCCTAGTTCCTGGGAATTTGGGTTCACTTGGTTTCACAAGATATACTCTTAGCCATTAGCAAGCAAAGCTAAAATGTACAGATGAAAGAGATCTGCAATTAGCTTTTAGCCACACTCATTCCATTTTGATTTTGACTCTACATTCTGTAGATCACATGCCTGCTTTCTGGCTTAAAAAGATTACACATATGTTTGATGTTTTCCACTTGAATGTGATTTCAGTAATTTCAATTAGTTTTTCAAGTATTTTCTCATGGAATTCTTGCCTGAGTGGTAAGGCAGATCTTTTAGTTGCTTACCAATAGGCACATGTGCTTTCTTTCATCTAAAATATGTAAATGAGGTGGCAGGTATGCATACTTGGTGTTTTGTCCATTCTTCCTGTCTCTAGAGTGTGCTATTTGAAAGGGAAATAGCATCTTGATGCCCTGAAGACTGTCAGGAATGTGGGGCAGTCAGGGTTGGATGCCCATTTAAAGTCTTTCATGAGATTTTAATCAGGAAGGCGTTTTGGACTGGGCTCCCATCATAAGACTCAGCTGAGGATGATCCATTTCCAATCTTACTCATGCTTCTTAAAATAATTCAGTTCCTTGATCAGTCTATGTTTTTCACTGGCTCTTCCTGAGTAGGCAGGCAGTCCCCTCAACAGGGAAACAGCATGGTCGCTGGCTTACCTCAGAGGAAGAAAGAAAAAAAAAATTTCCAAATGGGAGTCAATGTTTTTGTAATCTACCTATCAGTAGTTATACCACAAATGGGGTGCTATGGCATAGTGAGTGAGCCACTGTCTACAGTGCCGGCATCCCGTATGGGCGCCAGTTTGAGTCTCTGCTGCTCCACTTCCAACCCAGCTCTATGCTGTGGCCTGGGAAAGCAGTAGAGGATGGACCAAGTTCTTGGGCTTCTGCACCCCTGTGGGAGACCCAGAAAAGGCTCTAGGTTCCTGGATTCAGATCAGCCTGATTCCAGCCATTGTGGTCATTTGAGGAGCGAACCAGTGGATGGAAGACTCTCTCTCTCTCTCTCACTCTGCCTCTCTCTAACTCTGCCTTTCAAATCAATGAATAAATCTCTAGAAAAAAGAGGAAGTTATACCACACATCTCAGGGGCATTCTGTCTGAGAACCAGCCTCTCACTCCAGCAGGGGGTAAGTAGTGATTATACAAGGTGTAAATGTGAGGGACACGTCTTAGAAGATGTCTGCTTCTGCTCCAAGAAATGATGCTTCAGGCTTAGACCCGCAATGTCATTCCTCTAGCTGGTGAGAGAAGGACATTTAAATTACTGATCATCTATTTTATTAGGTTTTCTCATAACTGCCATCAGGAAGATGATAAAATCATGCTACATAAATCATTTTAAATGGATCCGTTTGGGTATTTAAAGAATATTTGAAAGATCATTAACTTAGTCTCTGATAGTATCATTCAGTAGCCACTAGTCCTGAAATCATACTTCTGGAATTCTTGCTACATGATCCCTATTTTATACTCTCCCCCTTAAATAAAGAAGAAAATAAATAATCATCGACTCGTTAAACAACTGTAGGCACCTTGGATGCAATCCTAAAATAATAAAGCTGTTGTATTCTCTGTGTTCTTCTATGTCTGAAAGCCTGATACCTTACCCTACCTGAGGGGCTTGGTTCTCTCTCTTTATCTGTCTTCTTCTCCCTTTTTTTCCTTGCTGCATTTTAAATAATGTAGGTCTATTCACCATTTTTGTTAAAGTCCGTGAGAATTACTTATGGGCAATTTTTAATACCTTGATTTGGTTTTGCACAATGTTGAAACTGATGTTTAATGTCCCTGCAAAAAGTTTGAGCATGTGTGTCTATATCAGGAAGTGAGTTTTCCTAAATTACTCATCTCAGGTTCATTTTTTATAAATGCATTACTTTCAAAAATAGTGTAGACAGCACAATGTTGGAATTGTATTATCTTTTTGCCTCATCTTTGCTTTATTTTCTTCCATGAGATTTAATTTGCTCTGATATTTTAGAAGGGTATACTTATGTATATAAAATATTAATTTCTTGGTTCTTTCTTAAAGGATAGAGGTCTATATCAATATTAGGGATCAAAATTTGTTTTGTCAGGGTCCGGTGCCATGGCTCACTTGGTTAATCCTCCGCCTGCGGCGCCAGCATCCCATGTGGGTGCCGGGTTCAAGTCCCGGCTGCTCCTCTTCCAGTGCTGCTCTCTGCTGTGGCTCAGGAGTGCAGTGGAGGATGGCCCAAGTGCTTGGTCCCCTGCACCCGCGTGGGAGACCAGGAGGAAGCACCTGGCTCCAGATCGGCGCAGCGCCAGCTGTAGCGGCCATTTGGGGAGTGAACCAACAGAAGGAACACCTTTCTCTCTCTCTCACTATTTATATCTCTACCTGTCAAATACATAAATAAAAATTGTTTTGTCAGATATTCTTTGCACTTTTAGTTTCAAAAACTGATGGTACTGTGTATATCAGGGAAATTCACTTCTTTCCCATAATTGCTTTCCTGTTTCAATGGGAACTCAGGATGGTCTTGCATTCTGTAAAGATTTTACTATGACTATCGAAACAAATTCCCTCAAACTTGATGGCTTACAACAACATAAATTGATTCTTTCACAGTTTTGGAGGCCAGAAACTGCCTGAAATCAAAATCAATCATTCAAAATCAAGGTGTTTGCAGGCCTGCACTTGTGCGAGACACTGTGGAGCAGAATCTATTCTTTGACCTTCCTCCTGGTATTCCCTTGGCTTGTGACTGCATCTTCCCTTCTCTGATTGCTTCCTCCTCCTTACGTTAAGTGTCCTTCTGTATACCTGCTCTTGTAATTGCATTTCTCCAATAACTTAGAATAATCCTGCTATCTCAAGATCATTAATATAGTCACATCTGGAAGGCTTTACCACAGAAGAAATGCTTATAGATCCCAGAGATGAAGCATACGGGCACAACTTGGAGGGCTCTAATTTAGCCTATCATAGACACTGAATTATTTTCCTTTATGCATTAATTAATGTATTCTGTTCTATTCACCACTTCATTTCTACTGAAATCATTACCATTGCCATCTCTGGTAAGCACCTGAAGTACTTTGATGCTGTTGTAAACTCCTTCCCTTACTGCCTCATAGCCTTTCTTCATTCACTGCTATTACTGTTTTGAGCTGAGAATTTTTAAATGATTCTTCTAGGGAATCTCATTGTTTATTTCCCAGTGCTCTTTTATTCACATGCTTTAAACTGCAGGTGGGATGGCCATTCATTTATTTACTCATTCATTTAAAAATACACATCAGCACTTTCAGTTTTATGTTTATTCTGGGTCTGATTTGCACTATATTTTACGGAAAATTCTCAATTCATGACTGCTAATTAAAGCCTTTTACAATTTCCACTGATGGCGAGGGTACACAAAAGATTTGCCTCTATTTGAATTATATTTTTTATCATTTTGTTTGATATAAAAAGAGAGGTAAGCTAAATGCCAAAATGTGTATAATTATTTTTGAAACAGAAGGACAATTCATTTATTGAAATAGAAAAACAGAAGTGATAATCATGATAAATATGAGAATGGACTCACAATGGTAACCTGTTAATCTGTACTTAGGGAAATTATTTCCATGATTACTGGTACTTTATTTTTAAATTTATATTTTGAGTTAATATAGCTTTATTTTTACAGAAAAGCTCTACAAATAATGAAGAGAGTTTTCATGTACTCATTACTCACTTCCTCCCTGTTGACATCCTACATTTCCATGGCAATTTATAAAACCAATAAATCAATCTTGATACCTTTCTATGGACTAACATTGTATTATTTTTTAATGTAATGCTTTTTCATGAATGTCCTCCTTACATTTCAGGATGAAATCCAGGTTGCAACATTGCATTCAGTTGTGAATGTCTGTCTAGGCTTTCTGATCACTGACAGTTGCATAGTCTTTCATTAATTCAGTAGATTACAGATGTCCTGTCCAAATATTTTTCAACTTGGGTTTCTGTAAAGTTATTCTCTTGATTAGATTAGTTTTATTGGTTTTTGAGAGACCACCAGTATTGATGGTGATGTTAATCTTCCTCATTTGGTCAAATTTTTAGCCAAGATTATCTATTGTAAAGGTACTTTCATTGCTTTCCTGTACCCATTCATTGTTTTTTTTTTTTTTTAAGATTTATTTTATTAATTTGAAAGGCAAAGTTACAGAGAGAGAGAGAGAGAGAGAGAGAGAGAGAGAGAGTCTTCTTTCATCCACTGGTTCACCCCTAAATGGCTGCAATAGCCAGGGCTGGGCCAGGCTGCAGCCAGGAGCCAAGAGCTTCACCTGGTCTCCCAAGTGGGTGCAGGGATCCAAGCTTGCGCCATCTTCTGGTGCTTTCCCCAGGCCATTGGCAGGGAGCTGAATGGGAAGTGGAGCACAGCTGGGACTCATAGTAGCACACACAGGGGATGCTGCAGTCTCAGGTAATGGCTTTACCCACTATGCCACAACACTGGCCCCATATTCATTCTTCAGAGAATTAAGCTCCACATCCTGAAATGGGAGAATACATACAAATGCTATTTGTTATTATTTGGTAAGAAATGTTTTTTCTTTGGCCAAATTTATAAATTATTCAATCATTTATTTACATCTTCCTGGACTCAGATAGTTAGATAGAAATAGATACACACATAAACACACACACATATTTAACTTTGGGGTGTATTTCTGCTATATTCTCATATTAGCATATGTTTATTGTGCTCATATTCTTTCAGTTTTGGGCATCAGTAGTTCTTTTAGGTTGGTTTTCAAGTCCTTGGACATTTTTGCATCCTTTTGCTTTTCAGAGAACTTCTTTACTCTTTGGTCCTAAGAGTTGTTCCAGATTCACTCTGCTTTCTGCACTATAGAAAACGAATCAACTATTTCTCCAACAGGAATATAGAAATCAAATCGACTGTACTACATGCTGTTAGGGTGTCAGTACTAGCCTGTGTATTGGATTTATACAGCTGCTTTAACAAGGTGGCACAGTCTGGTACAACAGAAATTTATACAACAGAAACTTATTTTGTCATACCTCTGGGAAAATAAAACCAAACCTAAAAGTAAGATCGAGGTGTTGTCAGCTTTGGTTTCTCTCAAGGCCTATTTCCTTGCAGATGGCTGTCTGCTCACTGCACCCTCACATGGTGTTTTCTCTGCATATGCATTTGTCTCCTTACTGTGTGTGCCCACATTTCCTTTTCATTTAAGGACACTCTGGATTAAGACACACCTTGATGACCACATTAAGGTACCAGAACTTAGAGGTAAAACATATGCCTTTTGGAAGGGAACACTCAGTTCAGAATAGTGTGTATTCACATGTGTCTATAATTTACTATTCAAGAGTATGTACAGAAATAGATAATATATAATGCAATGTAAACAATCTATACCTCTAACTGATTCCTTTTCTATTGCCATGTGAACTCACATGTTTGAGCTAAAGCTGTGCCAAGTGTCTTTAGCTGGGATCAATAGTGAAAATATCTTAAATTTGGTAAATTAACTAAATGCTTGATAAATAATGATCACCGTTATTGCAATGTAATGCAGGATGTTTCCAAAGTGTCTTCTAAATAGTTTTTTCAACACATTTTATGTTATTCTCATGTGATTTACTTATCAGTGTTGTAGATTTGAAATGCTTAATGGTACAAAAAGATCTACAAAAAGATCAGTATAGGTCTAGAACTTCTTGGAGTTGTCTACATAAAAATCTAAAACATACAGAGTCAGTGCCTTTACATTTTTCTCTCATGTGTATTGGATTGTCCTCACTATGAAGCTAATTACTTCATAAATGTAAGATAAATATTTTAATTACTACTCAATACTAGAGATACAACAATTACCAAAATACTTCAACAGATTTGATATTCTCCATGGATGGATCATAATTTTTGTCTTAGAAAGAACGACCACTTTATCAACATATTTATGGCTAAAAATTAAAATTCCAAAATCAAAATGCATTCCTAATTTATTTCAGATGACATTTGAACAAAAATAACAGCTATCTGCAAAATCAGGAAGCAGGCAGATATCCAATGTCGCCATTCTGTCTCTGCATCCACTCCCTTTCTTCCCTGGGGCCTCCTTGTATTCTCAAATGGAGTCATGTTATTTCCTCTCTACTTATGAAGAACTCCCCTAAAATTTTTTTTGATAAAAATTACTGCTTAAGCTTGAAGAGTGCTGGCAAAATATTGCTTTTACTATTACATTTTTAGAAGGTTATGGTTTAAATTAAAAAAAAATTCAAATGACAAAGAATGTTGGACAAAAGCAAGTTTTTATTTTCTTTGCTTCTTTTCATGGCAGGAGGACACAGGCTAACTGAGCATTTGCTCTGGTATGTCACAAATGCTTTTTCCCCTTTGCCCATATCGGGTTAAATAGTGCCCCCTACAAATTCATGTCCACACAGACTCTATGGATGTGGCCCTATTTGAACATACCTTGTTTGTGGATGTAATCAAATTAAAATGAATTTATATTGGATTAGGGTGGGTGCTTTTTTTGTTTTTTTCTTTTGATAGGCATCCTCCACTGCCTTCCCGTGCCACAGCAGAGAGCTGGACTGGAAGAGGAACAACCGGGACAGAATCCGGCGCCCCAATCGGGACTAGAACCTGGGGTGCCGGCGCCGCAGGTGGAGGATTAAGCTAGTGAGCCGTGGCCCTGGCCTAGGGTGGGTTCTAAATTCAATATGACTGATGCCTTTATAATAAGAAAATTTGGCATTCAGAGAGAAGAACATCATGTGAACATAGAGACAGAGATGGGAGTTATATGCAAACCACAAGGCACAAAATTCCACCAGCAACTGTCAGTCAGAACATAGAAGAGGCATCTTTGTTACTGCTACCCTGTAAGCTAAAACAATGGTTATCTCTCTGATCTGATGAAGGAGATTTCAGATGGAAATTGATTTTGAGATATTGAGTAACGTGTTCTACCTTATGTAGTTTGGCAAAAACAGATTTGAAGTTGCACTAAAACTTAGCTTTTTGAATGAATTTCATAACCTACCAAGCTAATCTTTTTAATCTAAGTATTTGATATAAAGGGAGCTAAATTTAACTCTAAAATTTCTATGAATATGCAATTTGCTCATGTGTCCACATGCACACTTTCAAAGATGTCATTTTATAGCTAATAAATGTGAATAGTTTAATTAGCCTCATTGAAAGACTGGAGGAATTATTAGGAGGAAGAATTCAGAGTATAAGTTTAAAAATAAATGACATATCTAACAAATTTGGAGGGAGAATGAACAGTTAGAATGAAAGGAAAAAAAAGTTAATACCAAAATTAGGTTATCAACACTGGGGAACAGAGCTGACGCATCTGAATCATGTTCCTGTACAGAGTGGAGCAGATGGCATTTCAGACCTCTTTGAACAACTCTGTTGGTAAGAAGAAGAAGGAGGAATAAAAGAAAAGATAACATATTTATTCTGGCATTAAAGAGATGACAGGCACTTTTGGTAAAATTGATCATTATCTCAGTAAATTGCTTGCTATATTGGGAACTCAATAAGAAAGTGTTGGGTGATTTAATGATTAAAGGTCATGTTTCTTAAGGAGCATCAAATTCCAAATTAAAACCCCTTTCTATTTTTCTTTCTGTAAATTAAACCATGTCTTTTTTTTTTAAGATTTATTTGATTTGTTTGAAAACAGAGTTACAGAGAGAAGTAGAGACACACAGAGAGAGATGTCTTCCATCTGCTGGTTCACTCCCCAAATGGCCACAAATGCCAGAGCTGCACCTATCCGAAGTCAGGAGCCAGGAGCTTCTTCCGGGTTTCCCACGTGTGTGCAGGGACCTAAGGATGTGGGCCATCTTGCACTGCTTTCCCAGGCACATTAGTAGGGAGCTGGAACAGAAGTGGAGCAATAGGAACTACCTTCAGCACCCATGAGGGATGCAGGCACTGCAGGCTGAGGCTTTAACCAGCTACACCTCAGTGCTGTCTCCCGTGTCTTTTTTCAAAAAGACTTACTCAACTATCTCTACTTGTTTCCTGTATGTTGTCTGTTGCTATTTTTGCTTCAATCATCTTGTGGTAGTGCTATATGAATCATATAAAATTGCTGATTTGCAAGATACAAAGTGCTAATGACACTCAGATGTCACTGGAAGGAATGGGGAACTATTCTTTCATTTGTTTTATGATTGGCAAGCAAATAGCCAACAGTCAAGTAAAAAATAAAAAATGTCTGTATTTTATATTGAATTTTTACATATAATAGAAATGAGAAATGACAGATAAAATAGGTTATAATTACCACATTTATACAAAACATCAAAGAATTTTTCCCAAGGCATATATCTGCTCTACTCACCTTTCTATATATGTTCAGTGTCTTCCCAACTCACCTCTCATCTCTTTCCTGAGTCTATCCAGGACCTGGATTCCAGGATGAATGAGAACTCTATTACGAAACTCCACCAGAAGATGTGTCTTTTGTTTTTAAGGATACTTCCTAACGTGATTGCTATTTTTAGAAATAAATAGCAGGTGATAAAGAGCTTAGTATCTGTAATCCAACACTGAGTAGATTTAAACTCTTATTCCAAAACGTACTTTGACTTTGTAGTAATTTTCATCTTTCATTTTCTTCTTGTTTCAAAAAAAATCTCACACAAACATGTTCTCTAACTATGTTTGAATAAGAAAATCATGTGATAGATTGGCAACACATTGCTCTATATTTAAACTATGTAGTTTTTTTTTTTTTGAAACATCACTCAGGTTTATTTGTGAGATCTCCACAAAGTTATTATTTCTAAGTCTCAAATATTTTTATGCATTTGCCTAATATCCAAATTCTTTTTTTAACTTTTATTTAATGAATATAAATTTCCAGTGTACAACTTATGGATTACAATGGCTTCCCCCTCCCATAACTTCCCTCCCACCCGCAACCCTCCCCTCTCCCGCTCCCTCTCCCCTTCCATTCACATCAAGATTCATTTTCAATTCTCTTTATATACAGAAGATCAATTTAGTATAAAGATTTCAACAGTTTGCACCCACATAGAAACACAAAGTGAAACATACTGTTTGAGTACTAGTTATAGCATTAAATCAAAATGTACAGCACATTAAGGACAGAGATCCTACATGAGGAGCAAGTGCACAGTGACTCCTGTTGTTGACCCAACAAATTGACACTCTAGTTTATGGTGCCAGTAACCACCCTAGGCTGTCGTCATGAGTTGCCAAGGCTATGGAAGCCTTCCAAGTTTGCCGACTCTGATCATATTTAGACAAGGTCATAAAAGACAGAGTGAGGATAGTAACCAATGATCCTAAGAGTGGCATTTACTAGGTTTCAACAATTATACAGCATTAAGTGGGGAAGAGGACCATCAGTACACACAGGTTGGGAACAGAGCCATTGGTGGTAGAGTAGAGGTTATGATTACAAAGGAATGAGGCCCAAGTGCGCTAGACAGGGTCTAGAACAAAGGACAGAGTCATTATTAGAGGAGCTAAGAAAGGTGCTGTCTAAGCTACAATTAAGTTTTCTGATTGAGAGGCACATAGAACCTGACAGAAGGGGATTGATAATAATCTGTTGGGCTTTAGGCCTTGTAAGTTAAGAGGCCCAGACCTATCTATCTTTTCACATGGGGTAGATCCTAAGTTAATATCACAGTGCTATACCAACAGTCCGAACACATTTGTCCATTTTAAGCTATGAATTGCAGCTGCTTCAGAAAGTAAAATAATGCAAAAAATCATTAAATGAAAAGTGAAAAGTCAAGATTTATTCATATACGTTGACTGAAGGACCTTACATATGTTAAAAGGGTTCATTGAGAAAAAAACATTTAAAATGATGAGCAAGACACTGAAATTAAAAAAAAAAAACTGAAGTTGAGACAAATGGTAATGAGGAGAAAAATAAAATATGTATCTACTGAGCAGCTATGTGTACAGGTTGTTTTTGCATATAGTTTTTTATACTTATCAAAATTTTGTGGGTTAAAATGTGATTTTTGCATTGTAGAGATGAAGAAACAGAGAGGCTATGCTTCTCATATAATTAATAAAGAAAGTTTTGTGATTTTAAAACATATGTCTTTCTGACAGCAAAACTTATATTAAAGATTGGAAGGGAATGATGTTGATATGAATGAGAAAATGAAATAACAGCGAAGGCTTCTATAAAGGCAGCTTTTGCAGAGTAGATGGAATTTGGAGTTTAGGAAGTTAAACTACTATGGACAGAAATTATTGATGAGTTCTTCAATAACACCAAGAGATCTCATAAAAATGGTAAGGGCATTTAGAATATGTGCTGCTGATATGAGCAAAGGTAAGGACATTTAGAAGCAGTACGCTGCAGTAGAATCACTTTTAAGGTAAAGATGAGCACAGAAGTGGAGTTTTCCAGCTATTTTGAAGAGAGGCAAAGAAAAAGTTAATGACTTAAAATACTTATTTCATTTTATTTAAAAAGCAGAGAGACAAAAATAGATACACACACAGAGAGAGTGAGCACTTCAATCTGCTGCTTCATTCATCAAATGCCCGTATTAACCAGGGCTGGCCCAAGAGGAGCCTCAAACACAATTCAGGTTTTCCATGTGGGCAGCAGGGACCCAAGTATGAAAGCCATTGCCTGCTGCCTCTAAGGGTGCACATTATCCAGAAGCTGGAATCCAGAGAAAAGCAGGGACTGGAACCTAAACTTTCCAATAAGGGAAGAGGGCGCCGTTTCAAGCGGCATCTTAACCATTATTTCTTTTTTTTTTTTTTTTATTTTATTTATTTATTTTTTTTGACAGGCAGAGTGGACAGTGAGAGAGAGACAGAGAGAAAGGTCTTCCTTTTGCCGTTGGTTCACCCTCCAATGGCCGCCGCGGTAGCGCGCTGCGGCCGGCGCACCACGCTGATCTGATGGCAGGAGCCAGGTGCTTCTCCTGGTCTCCCATGGGGTGCAGGGCCCAAGGACTTGGGCCATCCTCCACTGCACTCCCTGGCCACAGCAGAGAGCTGGCCTGGAAGACGGGCAGCCGGGACAGAACCAGCGCCCCGACCGGGACTAGAACCCGGTGTGCCGGCGCCGCAAGGCGGAGGATTAGCCTAGTGAGCCGCGGCGCCGGCCCTTAACCATTATTTCAATTTCTATTTCAAGGGTAAAATGGAAGTGTCAATCAAGTGACAAGAATATTCTCAGCAAAAAGAATATCATCTCAAAAACACACATTTGTGTAGTGACGTGGTTCATTTACAGGACCATAAGAATTTTGCTATTTTTTTGGCAGAAAAGTATCAGGGGGAAATTTTGAGGTTTGGATTTAGGCAAGAGATAGGTGCTGGAAATCCTGAAATAAACTTAAAATAATCATGGCTAAAAATTATAGAGTAATTATGTCACAATTGTACCAATTGCATATTTTAAAATGTTTCAATTTTGCTTATTTCTTCTCTAGTTTTAATTGTTTCTTCCCTCCTATTAATTTTGGATTTGGTTTGTTCTTGGTTTTCTAAGTCCTTGAGATGCATAGTTAGATAACTTATTTAATGGCTTTCCAATTTCCGGATGTAGACACTAATTGCTATAAACTTCCTTCTTAAAACTACTTTTGCTGCATCCCATAAGTTTTGATATGTTGTGTTGTCATCTTCATTCATTTCCGGGAATTTTTTTTTTTATTTCTCTTTTGATTTCCATTCAGTAGAGTGTTTTCCATTCTCTATGCGTTTTATAATTTCTAGAATTTCTTAATTTGATAATTTCTAGCTTCATACCACTCTGGTTAGAAAAGCTGCATGGTATGATTTCATTTTTTTGAAATTGTTGAGATTTGCTTTATGGCTTAGCATATGGTCTATCCAAGAGAAAGTTTCATGCACTGATGAAAACAAAGTGTGTTCTGCAAATGTGGGTTTAAATATTCTGTAGTTATCAATTAGATCCATTTGGTACATAGTATAGATTAGCTCTGTTGTTTCTTGACTGATTTTTTTGGTCTAGTTGATCTATGCGTTGGTGAAAGTGGGGTGTTGAAGTCACCGGTTATTAATGTATTGAAGTCTATGTCTCCTTTTAGATCCATTAATGCTGTTTTAAATCACCAAGTGCCCTGGCATTAGGTCTGTATACATTTATAGTCATATCTTCCTGTTGAATTGACCCCTTAATTATTGCATAATACCTTTCTTTCTCTTTTAACGTTGTTTGTGTTAAAATACATTTTATCTGATATTTGGATGGCTACTCCTACTCTTTTTTTTTTCTTCCTGTTAGCACTTAAATATATTTTTCCATCCTTTCACTTTCAGTTTGTGTGTGTCTTTGATGATGAAGTATATTTCTTTCAGGCAGGAAATAAGTGGGTCTTGTTTTTTAATCCATTCAGCAGCCAGTCAAGGTTATTATTGATAAGCAATGACTTGGTCTTGCCATTTTCCATAAATATAGTTTGCTTTGGATGCTCTTCATACTTTTATTAGGAGGTTTTTTTTTTTTGCCTTCACATTATTTCATAATAATGACTATTTTTCTCTGTTTCTGTGTGCAGTATATCCTTTAATTTTAATTGTAAGGCTGGACAAATGGTGAAAAATTCCTCCAATTTCTGTTTGTTTTGGAAGGTCTTTATTTCCTCATTTATAAATAAGAGCTTTGCATGTTAAAGTAATCTGGCTTGACTTTTTTTTTTTTTTTCATTTTTCTTTGAGGACTTGGACTATGTATTTCCATTTTCTCCTAACATGTATGGTTTCTGATGTAAAATCAACTGCAAGCCTAATTGGAAATCCTTTGAGGTAATCTGGCCTTTCTCTCATGTACATTTTAGAATCTTTTGTTTATATTTTACTGTTAAAAGTCTGACTATAATGTGTTGTGGTAAAGATTGGTTCTGTTCAAGTTGATTAGGAATGGGGCCATCAAAGTAGGAGGTACCTTTCTCTGAAGGGAGGAGAGAACTTCCACTTTGACTATGACCCTGTCAGAATCAGATCAAAGTCGGCGAACCCTAAAGGCTTCCATAGCCTTGGCAACTCATGACTAGAGCCTAGGGAGATTACTGATGCCATAAACAAGAGTGTTAAATTGTTAAAACAACATCAAGAGTCACTGTGTACTTACGTCCCATATGGGATCTGTCCTTAATGGGTTGTCCAATGTGAAGTGATGCTATAGCTAGTACTGAAACAGTATTTTTAAACTTTGTGTTTCTGTGTGGGTGCAAACTGATGAAATCTTTACTTAGTATGTACTGAATCGACCTCCTGTATATAAAAATAATTGAAAATGGAAAAAAAAAACAACTTGGTGTTAAATTGGAAATTACATAGAAAATTAATCAATTTTTTTTTTAAATATCATGTAGGATCTCTGTCCTTAATGTGCTGTACACTGTGATTTTTTTTTTTTTTTTGACAGGCAGAGTGGATAGTGAGAGAGAGAGACAGAGAGAAAGGTTTTCCTTTTTGCCGTTGGTTCACCCTCCAATGGCCAGCTGTGGCTGGCGCATCTCGCTGATCCAAAGCCAGGAGCCAGGTGCTTCTCCTGGTCTCCCATGCGGGTGCAGGGCCCAAGGACTTGGGCCATCCTCCACTGCCTTCCTGGGCCATAGCAGAGAGCTGGCCTGGAAGAGGGGCAACCAGGATAGAATCTGGTGCCCCAACCGGGACTAGAACCCGTGTGTGCCGGCGCTGCAAGGCAGAGGATTAGCCTATTAAGCTATGGCACCGGCCGTACACTGTGATTTAATGCTATAACTGGTACTCCAACAGTATTTTTCACTTTGTGTTGCTATGTGCATGCAAACTGTTGAAATCTTTACTTTATATACACTAAACTGATTTTCTGTATATAAAGAGAATTGAAAATGAATCTTGATGTGAATGGAAGTGGAGAGAGAGCGGGAAAGTGGAGGGTTGTGGGTGAGAGGGAAGTTATGGAGGGGGGGATCCATTGTAATCCATAAGCTGTACACTGGAAATTTATATTCATTAAATAAAAGATAAAAAAAATAGGTTCTGTTCAGGTTGATTAGGAATTCTATGTGCTTCCTGTAATTAGATGTACTTTTCTTTCACCAAATTAGGCAAGTTTTCTGCTATTATTTCACTGAATAGGACTTCTAATCCATTCTCTCTTTTCATACCCTCAGGAACTACTCAGACTCATGTGATAGGTTGTTTGATAGTATCCCATAAATCTCAAACAATATTTTCAGTTTTTCTGATTATTTCTTCTTTTCCTTCTCCTTCTCTTCCCCCTCCTTCTTCTTCCCTTTCTTCTTTTTCTTCTCCTCCTCCTTCTACTCCTTCTTGCTCCCCCTCCTCCTCCTCATCTTCCTTCTTTTGGGTCTTTTTTGTCTGTGATATTTCCAAAGATTTGTCTTCTAGGTCAGATGTCAGATATTCTTTCTTCTCCCTAGCAAGTCATTAGATAAGACTTTCCACTGTATTTTTATTTGACATATTTAATTCTTCATTTCTAATATTTAAATTGAGTTCTTTTTAATATCTCTTTCAGCAAAATTTTTCTTTCATATCATTATGGATTTCTTTAACTAATGAATTTTCTTCCTATTGTTTTTGAGTAATCTATGAAATCTATGATCATTGTTTTGAATTCCTTTTTGGACATTTTGTCAGTGTCTTCATATTCACATTCTAATATTGAAGTGTATTTGTGTTCCTTTAGATGAGTCACATGGTGTTCCTTATTCATGTTTCTCAAACTTCTATGTTTATTTTAGGCATTGTGGAACCACTTGTTGGTTTTCTCCTCTGATGGTTTTTAGCTTTGAAATATGCCTTTGTGACTTAGTAGAGTGTCTGTTCCTTCAATGAATATCTGGAGCATGTCCTGGGTGGGACCAAGGAGCTCTGGTCAGTGCTGGCAGTGGTACAAGAGCCAGGGGTTGACAACCAAGTTGGATGTTATAGATCTCCTATAAATATACCAACAGGGTGGGTATGATTATGTTACTGGTATGATCATTGCCTCATCTCCTTCCTGCCAAGTTGATGAATGTCCATGGAGAGCCCACAGTGGCTACATATCCCAACATGCAGGTGCATGAACTGTATAAATGATCTGTGAGGTCCTCAATGTGAGCACAGAATCCTCTGCAGTGACCCACCTTGGCAGTTTTAGTATGATTACCTGTTAGATAGTGGTACTCATACTAAAAGGAGAAGAGAGGGGAGTGCCTCAAAGACTTAAGTGGGTTCCCCACCCCTGCTAATAAAATATGCAAATGTAAGTAGTTTATGAGGGTTTGAAGACATTTATTTTTATTTTTTGAAGATTTATCTTATTTATTTATTTTAAAGCCAGAACACCAGAAGAATGAATAGAGAGAAGGGCAGACACAAAGAAAAGTCTTCCATCTACTGGTTTACTCACTGAATTGCCACAATGGCTAAGACTGTTCCAGGATAAAGCCAGGAACCTAGATCTCCAGCTAGGTCTTCCACATGGATAGTAGGGGACCAAGCATTTGAACCATCATCGGCTGCTTTCCCAGGCAAATTAGAAGAGAGCTAGATGGGAGGCAGAGCAGCCTCATCTAGAAACTGCCTTTCAACAGGGGATGCCCACATTTAAGCAGTGGTTGAATCAGCTGTGCTACAACTTTGACCCCAAAGTTTAAAGTTTTAAATGGTATGACTGAATTGACTTTGATAATGAAGTTTTGACAATACAAATAATGTTTACAGAGAGTTTGGACTGGAACGCAGGTCATCAGTAGGGTAGGTTCAGAAATTTAAACTGAAAATAGATCTTGGTAAAAATCAAAAGTAGGGAGGAGAGGAGGAAGCGTTGGGGCATGGGCAGGAGGGAGGGTGGGGGGGAGAAGTGTCACTACGTTCCTAAATCTGTATATATGAAACACATGAACCATGTATACATCAAATAAAATTAACAAAGAAATTTAGTGATATGAAAATTAACTTATCTGTATCTTAAATAGTTTTTTGGTACTTTTTATGAAATGTGAATATCTCAATACATAAGCCAGAGATCATCAAAGGGTCTGAGATTTGTTCTTATTGCAATAGGGCAGTGATGGAACAGAACAGCTATAAAGACATCTGCTTATGTTTTAACTTTTCACATTGATTTACTTTTTCCCTCTGAAAATTATATCCCAGATTACCTGTGGTTGTACGCATGACTATGTCTACTATTCCTCATAAGTTGGCTCCATCCCCAATCCTGAAGATATGTAGCAATGTGTATGAATACAGAGACTTGGAGAAATCAGAGGACAGACGAAACAATTGGTTGTATTGTTACAGTCAATGAAATGCATAGAGGGTTGCTGTAAGTTGTGGAAAATATATTTTCCCTCTTTTACCAAAGAATACATTGCATATGGAGTTACTAAAGCCAGTTTTCATAGAGGGGAGAAAATGTGTTTTTAAATTTAAATTCTATATTGTGAAAAAGAAATTTGGATGTAGAGAGAGTTGATGTTAGTATCAAAGTTAAAAGTCCTGTATCTGACTGTGTGTAAAATCTGCCCTACTCCCAGACTTCTCAGCTACATCATCTTTTTTCTTAAGTCAATTTGAGTTGGATTTTCTGCCTTTAGAAGCTTCACTAGAGGGACAGTAAGTTTGTGTTGAATATTGAAAAGAATGAAGGAAACAATTCGCCCTGGGATCTGCAGAGCTATATCCTTAATTATTAATTACCAGGATAGAAATGTTTAACCTAGTGTCCATGACCTATTATTTTAATGACCAACCACATATCCTTCTCCCAAATTTTATGTAAAAACATGAGAGGGCATGCTTATTTGCATTTCCTCTTATCTGCAGAAGGATGGGTAAGGGACTGACATTTTCTTCACCATCTCAAACAAATCTATGTGTATAATTTTGAAAGGAAGTTAAATAAAGAAGGTATTAAATTAGAACACATAATAGGGTGTTCATCATAAAATGCCTATTTATGTCTACAGAATTAATGAAATGCACTTTCAAAAATATTAAATTTCAATAGCATCCTGTCAGGTTTAATGGAAATTCAAAGTGAGATCTATAAAATATGTTTTCATTTTGAGATATAAGATATTCAGACTTAATTGACTTCAGATCAATTATCCTTTAAGATTAAGATTGCACTGACAACTGTAGTTGGGTTGACATATTTACCACTAGCTCTTGACAGAGACGTATACAATTTTTTGAAACAGCAACAAATTAGAATCAAATTGAGAAGTTTGATATATGATAATCTTTTCTGGAACAAATTTAATCTTGCTCTAAAGCATTTTGTAAAACTAAAAAATATGGCTTCATGATTATTGCCGAAATGCTTTGTTTTATGCATAAATGATTTGTGTCATAATAATTGACACAAAATAAATATGCCAACTATTCATTGTAATATTTTAGTTTTCTTGGGCATCTTGGTAAAGGTTTCAGTCACTGAATAACTTAATTTTGTTTAATATATTCTGGTATTGGAATATTATATTATGGTTTTCTTTGTGGCTTTTTCACTGTATCTATTTTCTGGCATAAGACAAAGGATTTTTAACCAAAGAATCTAGACATATTTAACAGTAAAAAACTGCACTTTGAAGGAGAAAAACTAAACAGTAACAAGTTTGTCCTTTAGTTCATAACAGATTGTGTTACAAATGCTACCCACATTCAAATAACAAATTACTAAGCAATTCCTTTTGTTAAAGTATAGTTCTTTAGAGTACACTTTTTCAAAGGACACATTTACATCTCTATCATAATATTTGTAATGTGATGCATAAGGCAGCCACCCAATGTTGATTATCCTGGGTGAGTAGGGCAGATTGCAGTCTGCTTTCTTGTCGCCCCATTTCTAAGATCTCACAAATGTGTTGTGGAAACTAATAAATGAAAATTACTAGAAAGTTTTTTAGAATACTTACTGAATACTTGACTTGTAAAACGGTCATTTTCCAGAGGTCAATGATATGTTTTGGCTGTCATACATATGAAGAAGATAGATTTATGCTTTGAGGAGAAATAGAAGAGTCAAAGTTAATTGCTAAGGAATTGTAAGTTTAACCATTTTACGTAGATATATTTAATTCTCAAAAACACGGGGTAGACAGTACCTCAGAAAGATACAGTCTCTTCTCACAGGGTCCTGGAGAAGCTGAGGCCATTAATTCTTCATTTTTCATTATGATGCTAAGGAACTTTCTACCAATAAATTATTGCTGGAGGATTCTGCCATACTGGCTACAGCCTAATGGACCAGGAAAAATCACATAAAACAAATGAAGGCGATCATAAGTGTGTGTATCAAGGAAGATACTATGAATTTCCTGATCCATTCAGATTTTCTCTGCTTTTGTACCAGTTAACCACAGAACTGACCAACTGGTTAGAAAAGGAAAGTGAAGCAAAAGGAAAATGAGGTTATAGTCCTATCTGAGTCCTGCTGAAAGCATAGTGCTTCAGTAGTCATGAACAACTTAGATGCTAAGGAGACAGTGAAGTAACTCAGATAAAGGAGCAGAGCCATTATCCGATTGATATTCTAGTTTTAGTAAACACTGTTTGTCCTGGGTTTCCATGAGGTCTGAACTTCCATGTATGGAGAAGGCAATGCATTATAGGTAATCTGAGTTTCTGTGTATCTTGAAATTAAATGAACACAATAACATCCATGGCTACATTCTGTCGATAACTATGAGAAATATATTACTGTTGTGTAAGTCACCCAGTTTAGGTATTCTTGCAATATAAATTCAGATTGGCTGAGATAATGGTCTTCAACCAATGAGTGAAATATATGTTATTAAATACAACTTTATAGTGACTTCAAGATTGTTTAATATGAGACTATTAGAAAACATTGGGCAAATGAACATTCTTTATTTAGGATAAATGAATCAGCGTTCTTTCACATGCTCTCAATACAACACATATACAAAGGATGTTTATTCTTTAGTTCTGAGTATTTTAAACTGTAAATTTATTTTGTGCGATCAAATGTGTATGCACACCACACTTTGGAAAGCTAATTATTTTTCATGGCTATTTTATTTTTAGTAATATTAGAAAATCTTCTTTCTGCCACCCCCTGCACTGATATTTTAAACTACCAATAATGTTCATCGAGTTTGTTTTTTGTGAGTAGGCTGAGAATTTATCCTCAGCCAAAATATGATTTTCCTAGAATCTTAATTATTATTCTTTTTCTTTTTCTTTTTCTTTGAGACTTTAGGCATAAAAATCTGTTCTTGAATCAATTCTTTTCTACATATTTGGTTTATAATTGCTATATGTATGCAAATTGCCTGCTGTTAACATCCATTATTTTATTTTCTTTAATTTGTGAAACTACATTAAATGCTCTTCCTTATTGAATGCATAGATCATAGAGTCAGATACTGCAAATGACCTCTAAAGTTTATACTCACTACATTGCACAGCTTCAAGCTACTATAACATTGCTACATTTCTTTGTCTCCTTAATCTTTGAAAACAAATGTTGATAGTCATATGTATTTAAATGTTAAGATAATTCATTCCTTATTTCATGTGTATGCTTGTGATGGAATATAAAGTATAATTAACTTTTGATCCAAGTCATGCAACATATTGCTCAACATCTATGTATGATGCCACAGGTTTCATAGTTAATGTCTTTGAGTCCAATTTTCTTATCCTAAACAAGAGATAGAATTCTGGAAAGGAAGATAGCATTTTTAAATATTAAACACTGAGGAAAATACAAATATTTTATCTTTCCTTTCCCATTCCACATCATATCTCAGGACCTTGTTGATACAACTGAAAATTATATATATATATGATATAAATTATTATCATTTGAGAAGGTAATTAAAATAAAAGAAAGTGTTACTAAGCAAAAGGAAACAGTTAAAATATTATAGGAAGTCAAACTTATGTACCATCTAGATTTACATGTAAGAGTAAAGAATCATTTAAGCTGAAAGCCTAGAAGATAAAGTCAAAGGAATTTTAAGTAAAGACTAAATATATATTTAATTTACACACATATGAGCACATATGGTCTTTCTTCAGTATCCACAGGCAATAGGTAGAGGAACTCTGAAACGTTCAGGTACTTTGTATTCCACAAAATGGCATAGTATTCACATATATCCTACATATATCCTCTCATATACTTTATGTGTTCTGTAGATTACTTACAACTGCTAGTATAACATAAATGTTATGTATATAGTTGCTATTATCTTATAGTTGTCTTATTTAGGGAATAATAAAAATAGTCTGTATGTTCAATACAGGTTAATCTATTGTGGGCCTAACAGCATAATATACGAATATGACTTGAAGTGAATGATGTTCAAACAAGTGGAAGAGAAACTGCGACTCTATGCAATGATGGATGGTTACATTATTGTGTGCCTATATATTATTTCATTCATTGGTTTCAGCTTTGTTCTTGGTGTGCAAAAATCTTCTGTCAATATTAGGATGAAAATGCAAATATGGAAACTATGGATGGCATACAAGAGAGAACTATATATACCTCTTGCACACAAATATACATTCTTTATGGTGATGATTATATATAAGTTAATACAGGTAATAATGATGATTATATACAGTGTAATACAGACAATAATTCTGTAATTTCTTGAGGTGATAAAGAAAAGTCTTGAGTGTTTTCTCTAAATTGAAGGAGGCTAATCCAAAAGTATATATAAGAAAATGAATTCCTGGGGCTGGAGCTGTGGCAAAGCAGGTAAGGCTGCTGCCTGCTGCATTGACATCCCACATATTTCGATCCAGCTCTCTGCTATGGCCTGGGAAAGCAGTAGAGTATTGCCCAGTTCCTTGAGCCCATGCACCTACTTGGGAGACCCGGGAGAAGCTCCTGGCTCCTGGCTTCAGATCAGTTCAGCTCCCGCCATTGCAGCCATTTGGAGAGTGAACCAGCGGGTAAAAGCTCTCTCTCTCTTTCTCTCTCTCTCTCTCTCTGCCTCTGCCACTCAAATAAAATAAATAAAAGTCTCTTATTTTTATTTAATCTCTTAAAAAAACTTCATAACAGTTACTATTTCTGCCAAGTCACATAAAAATTTCCTAGATGTACTTAGCTTTCCATTTAATAATTTTCTATTATCTATCTACACTTAAAAAAATCTATTGTTTAATGATAATATCAATGAAGAAGATTCAGAAAGATTAATAAAATGATTTATGTTCTTTGTTATTACATTTATTCAATGCAAATTTACTGGGTTTTTAGCTTGGGCCAGGCACAGTGGTAGGTGCTAAGCAGAGACCAAACCTATGTATCTTGACACTCAAATGCTAGTATGTTGATTAAGAAACTTGAAAGTCAGACTGCTGGAGACATTTCTATTCCAATAACTAGTCACTGTTTGCCTTTGGACTTGGTTAATCTCACTCAGTGTTTTCCTCTGGAAAAGAGTAATAGTAGCATCTACTTTCTTCAAATTGTTTATTACATTATTTAATGTATATAAAGCATTTAGGAGAGTGTTTGTCACATGGAAACTGCCATGAAACTGTAAACTAGCATTACAGTCTAATGGGAAGAATTTACAATTTTGCAAATGTATACAATAAAGTGAGATGAGTCTATTAACTTGATAAATGTTTTCTAATGGAAGCATTTGCCTCTATTGTAAAAGTATTGTTTCTAAAAGAGAAATAATACTTGCTCTTAAAAAACTAAGGATATGGGCTGTGAAGAGAGGCCGGGGCTGACGTCGGCAGAGTCCGGAGTCTCCTAGGCGGAAGAGGGCTCTCCCCTCTCTGGTCGCCTTCACCATGATCCACAGTCTCTTCTTGATCAACTCCTTGGGGGACATTTTCCTGGAGAAGCACTGGAAAAGTGTGGTCAGCCGTTCCTTGTGTGATTACTTTTTCGAGGCGCAGGAGAGGGCCACGGAGGCAGAGAACATGCCCGGGTCATCCCCACGCCTCACTACCTCCTCAGTGTGTACCGCCACAAGATCTTCTTCGTGGCGGTGATCCAGACGGAGGTCCCGCCCCTGTTCGTCATTGAGTTCCTTCACCGAGTAGTGGACACCTTCCAGGGTTATTTTGGAGTGTGCTCAGAGCCAGTGATCAAAGACAATGTGGTCGTTGTTTATGAGGTGTTGGAAGAGATGCTGGACAACGGGTTTCCACTGGCTACCGAGTCCAACATCCTCAAAGAACTGATAAAGCCTCCCACCATCCTGCGAACAGTAGTCAACACCATAACAGGAAGCACCAATGTGGGAGACCAGCCTCCAACTGGACAGCTGTCGGTGGTGCCGTGGCGGCGGACTGGCGTGAAGTATACCAATAACGAGGCTTA
Source organism: Lepus europaeus (assembly GCF_033115175.1). Taxonomy (NCBI): domain Eukaryota; kingdom Metazoa; phylum Chordata; class Mammalia; order Lagomorpha; family Leporidae; genus Lepus; species Lepus europaeus. Next base: position 136,429,562 of record NC_084827.1, read on the forward strand.
CTTTGATGTGATTGAAGACATCGGTGCTATTATTGATAAATCAGGCTCCACCATCACTGCCGAGATCCAGGGGGTCATGGACGCCTGTGTCAAGCTGACGGGAAGGCCAGACCTGACGCTGTCCTTCATGAACCCCAGGCTGTTGGATGATGTCAGCTTCCACCCTTGCGTCCGGTTCAAGCGCTGGGAATCGGAGCGGATCCTCTCCTTCATCCCTCCCGACGTCAACTTCCGCCTGCTCTCTTACCATGTCAGTGCGCAGAATCTGGTCGTGATTCCCGTGTACGTGAAACATAGCATCAGCTTCAGGGACAGCAGCGCCCTGGGCCGCTTTGAAATCACAGTGGAGCCCAAGCAGACGATGGGGAAGACCGTAGAGGGGGTGCTGGTCAGCAGCCAGATGCCCAAGGGCGTCCTGAACATGAGCCTCACGCCATCACAGGGCACGCACACCTTCGACCCCGTGACAAAGATGCTGTCCTGGGATGTAGGAAAAATAACCCCCCAGAAGCTGCCGAGTCTCAAGGGGACCATGAGTCTTCAAGCCGGGGCGCCCAAGCCCGACGAGAACCCCACGGTTAACCTGCAGTTTAAGATCCAGCAGCCGGCCATTTCCGGACTCAAAGTGAACCGCCTGGACATGTATGGCGAGAAGTACAAACCCTTTAAGGGCATAAAGAACATGACCAAAGCCGGAAAGTTCCAAGTTCGAACCTGAGAGACGGAGAGAGTTGCCCGGGAACAGTCACGAACTCTTTTTCATTTCTTCCTTGTCTAAAAGTTTAAAAAAAAAAAAAAAACCACCTGTCTCCTAGGTCAGTCTCTGCAGGACCCACCTGCCCCTTGTCTTCTGCAGCTCCCGCACCCCGGAGCTCACGGAGGGAATCGTGTCCCACGGAGAAGCGGACGGAGTGGGACCCAGCCAGAGCCACCTGGTCCTCCAAGGCAGAGGCGGGCGATGGGACAGCACACACCCAGGAGGGCCAGCAGGGGTCGCTGGCGTGGCTACTGTCGCCTAAAGCCAGCTAAGGGACTCTTGATTTTACGTTAAGGCAGAAGAAAGGAAGAAACGTGAATGTGTGTCAAAGAAAGGCCAGTGGAAGATCCGACTTGAGAGGGAGAAGAAAGGCCGGCGAGGCCGGATCCTGCACTGATGGTTGCAGACAGCGCGTCTTTCCCTCATCCCAGACCATTGTACTCGGTTCCGGTGCAGGGCCCCGCCCCGGCCTTTTCCCTGGGAGCCGATCCTTCACGGGAGTCTGAACAAGCAAACCGGTCACAGAAGCACTGCTCCCGTAACCCCCAGGGCAGCCACATTTCTGCGCCGTGGCCCTGGGGCAGAGGGGGCCAACCACAGCCGAAGCCCGGGGGTCCCGCGTGGCTGTGCGGGGCAGTGCTGGGCCGGGCCTGGGTCCTCAGCCCGCCTGCCAGGAGCTCCCTGAGCCGCCCCATGAAGACGAGTGCTTTCCCTGCAGGGTACGCCGGGTCCTTGGAGCTTGGCCATGCGTTAATGGACACGAGGTAGCTCCCACTCTACCTTGGGTTCAGGACAAAAAAAAAAAAAAATCCTTGAAATCTTTGAATAAAACCAGTGCTGCAGGAGGCAGGTGACAGTGCAGTTTCAGAAGCCTGGCAAGGGAAGACCCTCAGCCTTCCCCAGTGGGTTTATTCTAGTTCAGTGGGAGTTAGCCATTTCAATATTTATATGTAACATACAGCGTAAGGAGTGGTGGTGTGCTGTGCTTTGTGTGTGGAGAAAAAAGAGGGGCTACGAGTACCCAACCCTGGGACCAGTTTGCCCTGAAGTCCTGTTGGCCAGGGTTTGTGCAGGTTCTTTGGCGGGTTTTTCCTTTCCCGCGGGGGGACCACCTTTGCTGCCGAGTTGGCAGTCCTCGTGGTTTTTCTGAAGGGGGCGCTGTGCTTCTTGGAAACACACGGGCTTACAGTTCCAGCAGCCCGGCGGCGCCCTGTGTGTCCGCCCGTGCACACATTCCCGCAGAGGGGCGGCCAGCACGTCTGAGTGTGTCCTGGCTTTAAGTGCAGCTGCTGGCTCCTGTCGAGGGCCACCCAGCTTCCAGGGACGTCGCCAAGAAGCAACAAAGGGTCTGGACTGTGGGACCTGCGGGCCTACACAACCGTGCAGTGGCCGTCACATCCCACGGGCTGCAGACTGTGGTGTGCCGCCCTGCCTAGCCGTGGGTCAGCATGCACGGGCTGGTGCCTCCTCGGGCTATTTGCTTCTGTGTGTGTGTGTGTGTGCATGCGCGCGCGCACGGGGTGCGCGTATGTGACACATGAAGTCGCCTCTCTGTTTAAATGACAATGAAGTTGAGTCTTAGCTGTCCTCTGTGTCCTGTGTTTCCTGGGGCTGACGGTGGCGCAGGGCCCTGCGTGCCTTGGCAGAAGCCGAAGGGGGTCCCTTGCTCTGGTCTCTCCCTACTTCCACGCTCTGCAGCCACTTCGGTGGTTGTCGGGTGGGGAGGGAGGAGGTGTTGGCATGCAATGTCATTTTAACATGGTCTGACCTCAGTCCCGTTACTCTTGGGGAACACACAAGCAGGCTGTGGACGTCTGTCCTGGTGCCTGCGCTGGTCCGATCACCTACCCCCCAGGTTAACTTTACGGGAGCATCTGCTGTCACAGAGAGCTCCGGAAGGTAAGGCGTTGGGGGTCTGTGGGGTGTGGACGTGGTGGTCTTTGCCTATGTGAACTGGTTTCCTTCCGTAAAACTCACAGGCTTGCAGATTGAGGTGTTCTTTGGACACCTACATCCCATAGCAGAATCCCAGCTCCACTTCTGATCCAGCTTCCTACTGGTGTGCAGGGAGGCATGGCTGATGGCTCAAGTGTGGGAGACCCAGATGGAGTTCCTGGCTTCAGGCTTTAGCTTGGGCCAGCCCTACATGTTGTAGGCATTTGGGGAGTGAAGCAGCAGATGAGAGATTCTCCCCCACCCTTTTCAAATAAAATGGAAGTAAATATATTTTAAAAAGAAGGGCTGGCCTTGTAGCATTGTGGGTTAAGCTCCAGCTGTGATGCTGGCATCCCATGTAGGTGCCAGTTTGTGTCCCGGCTGCTCCACTTCCAATCCAGCTCTGTGCTAATGGCCTGGGAAAGCGGTGGAAGATGGAACAAGTCCTGGGGCCTCTGTGCTCATGTGGGAGATCCGGAAGAAGCACCTGGCTCCTGGCCTCGACCTGAGCCTGCCCTGGCTGTTGTAGCCATTGGCAGAGTGGATAACCGGATGGAAGATTCATTCTGTCTCTCTCTCTCTCCCTGTCTCTGTGTAACTCTGCCTTTCAAACAAACCTTTCAAAAATCTACAAATATACCTATCCCTGAAAGCTCAGAAGCCTCAAGTCCAGCACCACGCATATTCCACACAGTCCTGGAGATGAATCACCTGGAACCTGGCATCTGTGTCCCGGATTTATGACTTAGATCCTCAGGAACTTTTTAAGGAGCACTAAAACTTTTTTCCCGAAGCTCAATTTATTTTAGGGTGCTATGTTTGGCAACGTATATACTTACTTTGAGAGATTTTTCCTGAGAAAATTATGCTTCCTTTTTAAATGACATAATTACTATTTTTAAAAAGATTAGCTTTTATCCTGTCCATCATCCCAAATATTTATAATCACTGAAATTACCTCACAGCTGATATTTCAGAATTCAACAGACATGATCTTTGCTAGGATGATTTCTGTATTAACTTGGATTCAGCTAATTGATGTCTCATTTCAGGGAATTTGATTTGACAATTCCTCTACTGATGAGTCTGATTTGAAGAAGGCTTCCTGAAAGGATGGCATTGGAGTTGCAGATGCCTAGCTTAGTCATAGGGAATGGAGGAAAGTATTGTCACAAATGAGAACTAGAAATATCAAGAATAACTAAATTCAAAACTTTAAGTAGAATATCAAGTATAAAATATTAAATCAGAGATCAAACTGAGATATGAACAATAATGCCAATGAATGGGAATGAGAAAATATGTAAAATGAGAAGCAAGAAACATGCTAAGAAGAGCACAATTTATAACAGTGAATTCCAAATATGTAGTGAGTGTTGAGTTGTGGTATTATATAACAACTCTCTATTTGACTTATATATATATATATATATATATATATATATATAATAAAGTTATATTTCCTAATATAATTTTCATTTGTTAAAAAAATACTTTTGTTTCTTTCTTTCTTTCTTTTTGTTTTTTGACAGGCAGAGTGGACAGTGAGAGAGAGAGACAGAGAGAAAGGTCTCCTTTGCCATTGGTTCACCCTCCAATGGCTGCTGCGGCCGGTGCGCTGTGGCCAGCGCACCGCGCTGTTCCAATGGCAGGAGCCAGGTGCTTCTCCTGGTCTCCCATGGGGTGCAGGGCCCAAACACTTGGGCCATCCTCCACTGCACTCCCGGGCCATAGCAGAGAGCTGGCCTGGAAGAGGGGCAGGCGGACAGAATCCGGCGCCCCAACCGGGACTAGAACCTGGTGTGCCCGTGCCGCTAGGCGGAGGATTAGCCTGTTGAGCCACGGCGCCGGCCAAAAAGATACTTTTCTATAATGAGTTTTTTAATAACTCTTCAGCACAGGGTGAATATGTACATACTCACTAAACATGAAATAATTCCTTGAAGACATCATAAATTATGTGACAAGTAATGTATTATGCTGTCACACTCTGAGGAAAATATTCTGTCAGTGAAGTTTTTAGTTTTATATATTGGAATGTTAGGAGAAAGTACATATAAAGCAGCATACTTTCAGTTGTAGTAATGATTGTTATCTGAGTTGCATTTGGAAATACAAAGAAAACCTAACTAGATTTGGGGTCTTTTGGAAGTCAAACAGTTCAACTGCTGCCAACACCTGTGGTAGCCATTATTCAAAGATGGACTAAGAGTAAATTACATTCACACAAAACATAAATACATTCTTTATCCCAAACAGTGCTTGTATATAAGTTCATTTCACTAGGTTTTTTTTTGTTTGTTTGTTTGTTTTTTTTTTTTTTTTTACTTTATTTCCTATGTTACTATGACTAGGCAACATATTTTTTTTAAATAGACAACAAATATTTTATGTTTTGTTGTAATGACTTGAACCTCATGATAATATTTACTAGTAAGTATGATAGTGAACATTTATTTCCTCTTCATTTTAATGGAGGTGCCTCCCATATTTACTCTTAATATAAATTTTCTTTTGTCAACATAACTGCAATGTTATTTTTTTTCAATTATGAACTTAAACTAACCACTTTAACAAGTAAGGTGGCATTGGTACATGCCACCTTGATGGAATTGAATTGGAATCCCCTGGCACGTTTCTAGCTCTGCCATTATGGATAAGTCCGATTGAGCATGTGCTGAACTGTACATCTCCTCCCTCTCTGATTCCCACTCTTATATTTAACAGGGATCTCTTTTCAGGTAGTTTTAAATACCTAAGAATAATTGTGTGTTAATTAAACAGTTCAACCAATGGTATTAAGTAGAAAAAAATACTAAAAGAAAAAAAAATAGTATGTTGTTCCTTGACAGTCAGGACAAGGGCTAATCAAGTCACCATTTCTCATAGTGTCCATTTCACTTCAGCAAGTTTCCTTTTAGGTTTCCAGTTAGTTGTCACCGATCAGGGAGAACATATGATATTTGTCCCTTTGGGAATGGCTTATTTCACTCAGCACGCATGATGTTTTCCAGATCCCTCCATTTTGTGCAATTTTCTTGCAAATGACCAGATTTCATTAGTTTTTACTGCGATATAGTATTCTATAGAGTACATACCCCATAATTTCTTTATCCGGTCTACTGTTGATGGGCATTTAGGTTGATTCCATGTCTTAGCTATTGTGAATTGAGCTGTAATAAACATTGAGGTGCAGACAGCTCTTTTATTTGCCAACATTTTTTAAACTTCCAAACTATCTTTGAATTGAATGCATCTCTTGTAGTTAACTTTTTGCTTATTGCATCCTCTAATTATAAATGTTATAGCTTGACAGATATGACTCTTCACTCATTTATATTTTGGCAAGTGGAGAACCACTGTTAAAAAATGTTAAAAGGTAGGATCCTAATACAAGTCTAGGAAAAACCAAGCAACCGTGTATAAATGATACAGTACTGTACTCAGGGAGCTGAGAGTGTACATTTAAGAGTCGTTCTTCCTCATCTTCTTCACCTTAGATTTATGCAATGTGGGCAGCCAGAGTTACTATTCTTTAGGTAGCACAGTGGAAGAGTATTTTCTTTGCAGAATTTGAGTAGCCAAAGAAGAAATACCTAAAACTTGTCAGATTGCTCCATCTGCAATGACAAATGTCAGCTACAGGCTTCATGGGAACCCCAGAGTTAACAAGGTTTATTATGGGTACAGACACTTTAATTTACTTTTCAGTGCTCATTTCTTAAATACAAGAGATAGTAGTGATTTTTCGTACATCTATGAAAATTTGCTAATATAAATGCCAAAAACCACAACTAATGAACAATAAAACAAGGACATTTGGAAGAAATAGAGAATCTACAGATGTATGAGCTTTTTAATATCTACTGAATGATCAAGTTTACTGTGCTCAATTATTTTATCCTTTAATTCTAAGTGATATTTTGGATGTACACTGTTTGTGATTGACTGTCACAAGATTAATGCAGTGAGAAATATTAAAAGTGCAATTTCAATCTCAGTAGTAAGTAAGCATTGATCAAGAAAAAAAGCACTTTCCAAAGATAAGCTAGTGCAGCAATTAAAAAATATTGAAATGTCTCTAAATATACAATGACTAACTGAATGATGATAACAGTCAAAATTAAAGATTCTCCTCTCCAGAATTATAATTTTTGATTTGTTAAATATAGTCTTCCATAGAATTTTAATTTTGAGTGATTATTATTAGTTATTTAATTTTCAGGGATTATGGACCTATGTTAGATTTAGGAAGTTTATCCAAAATGAATGACACATAAATTTCAGATTTATCATTTTATTTTTTTTGACATGCAGAGTGGACAGTGAGAGAGAGAGACAGAGAGAAAGGTCTTCCTTTGCCGTTGGTTCACCCTGCAATGGCCGCCGGGGCCGGTGCACTGCGGCCGGTGCACCGCACTGATCCGAAGGCAGGAGCCAGGTGCTTCTCCTGGTCTCCCATGGGGTGCAGGGCCCAAGCACTTGGGCTATCCTCTACTGCACTCCCGGGCCATATAAGAGAGCTAGACTGGAAGAGGGGCAACCGGGACAGAATCCAGCGCTCTGACCAGGACTAGAACCCGATGTGCCTGCACCGCAAAGCGGAGGATTAGCCTATTGAGCCGTGGCACCGGCCCAAGATTTATCATTTTAAATATATACATAATTATATTCATGTAGTTGGATTTATTAAAAAAAGCAAATATACTTTGCAAAGTCTTATGTCTATTTTTCTATTTATCAATGAATGCTCACATGTCCACCAAAAAGTTCTGGTATTCTCTATATAATATCTGTTTCTTTCAACTGAATATTTCTGTTTCCCTCCTGGATATTAAATGAAATTACTTATTTAATGTTTTTATTTTTATTCATTTCACAGAATTCTGGTTAATCTGATAAACATATCCTCCTGATAATTTCATTCTAGATAACCTTTGCCAACTCTTTATTCTGCAGTTCCCCAGGTACCCACTGCTCAGGGGTAAAGGACCCATTCTTTTCTCAAACAGTAATGCAGAAGCCATTGCTGAAGCATGAATATTTTTCTACTTAGTATTTCACAGATTCCTTTTTAAATGTCTTACCAAATGAAACTTGAATAATACTATATTATTTCCTCTCCAAAGAGCATTAAGAAATGATACATGTTCCTCATTGAAATTTTAACTCGTTTCAATTCTGAGATCTCTAAAAGCAATTAATCTTTTATTTCATACTCAGAAAAATATCTTTATGTCCTATAAAAATCCTAGGCATTTTGAGTCTTTCTTTTTTCTTCATGCTAAAAGATTGCCACATTGGAATCATTAAGTCATTAATAATCAATATTTATTAATACATTAAAATATTTAATTTCCTACTAATATAGGAAAAACTTACATCTCACTATATAGCAAGATTTATGTTCTAGCAGACATTGGTAATGGGTGATGCAGGTTCTTGAAAAATGTCCTCTTACAGGGATTTGTTTTTTAGTGTAAAAATTCATTCATGATTGTATTGAAAATACAACACAAACTTGTTGTCAGTGGTTATAAAAGTATCTGAAATAGGTAACATGTTTGGTAGAAAAAAATACAAGATTGCAAAGGGCTTTGTCAAACAATGTTGTCTTAGTCATGCAATGTGATATACAATTTTATCCTCGACTTTCCTATTGTGTCTAACATTGAACACTGAAAGCATTTTCACTGTGTATATTGTATCTTATTTCTTAAATAAGTGCACACTACCATAGGGCAGGTATAAGGAATTGTCCTTGCCTTCAAAAAGTACATGATCTTTAATGAAATTGAAGGAAAATAGCCCAAATATGTCCTGAAGCATTCCTTTCCATTATCTAATAAGCTTGAATGGCCATGTATTGGTCTTACCCATCTCTAATTGTGTGTTTTTCTTTCAAGTAAGATTAACATAGCTTAATCTCTGCCATTTATTAATATGAAAATATTATATAATAATTTCATCTTATATTTAATAATTACATATTATATAATATGCAAAAATTCCTTTTAATAAAAAGAGTCAAAAAACATTTCCAACTTATAAACTTTAGTGATACTAAAAAAAAAAATGGATAGGAGACAAAGACTTTGTAAAATCAACAGGTAAAATTAAGTTGTCTTTCTTCCTAGCACCTCAATAAAATATGAAATATTTTTCACTGATGTGTAAGAATAGTTTGAAAATCAGACAATTAATTTAATTTAATAGATGCCCTTTTGATTGGTGCAATGTGAATTACAGTGTTTCCAGAAAGTGAATTTATTACATTATCAAAAGACAACAAATATGTAAGGTAAGCCTAATTGAACTCATTAAGCACATGAAAATAAAAGTAAGATAAAACAAATTAACAAAAATAATAATGAAAAGTTGTGTTGGATGTGGTAAAATCTTCATAGAAATGTTTCAGGCCTACTGCTAGATTCTACTAGTGAAAATAATCAAAATTGCTAAAAAAATAATTTTTGTAGGAAGCATTATATTTTCTAACACATGTAATAATCTATCCATAATCTATTTATCTATTTATTATCTAAATATCTAACTAGATAGCATTTACCTTTTGTCTCAAAATAAAGTGAAAAAGCGAATATATATCTACATATTTTATCAGAAGAATTCCATATCATCAATTTACAATTTCTGCTCATTCTTTTAGAGTTCTACTATACATCAAAATTTTCATATACAATTATAGTAAATATGTTCTATAGACAACATTTTTAGGACTTATAGAAGAAAAAGGCTAGGTTCTTGCCAGCTTACAACAGGGGTAGATGCCTGTTTTCAGCATACATCAAGTGCCTCAAAAAAGAGTATTCTAGAGATTGTGTTTCTACTATCTGATTTTGTGTAGGATTCAAGAAAGCAGTGTTTTTCTTTGAATGGAATTAAGAGGTAATTATGGATAGGGTCTGGGTTGAGGTCCAACAGGTGAAACTACAATTTGTGATACTGGTAACTATCTTGGAGCACTGGATCTAGTCCAGATACTCTAGTTTTTGATCCCTCTTCTTTCTACTGAACCTCTGAAAGGAACAGAAGATGATCAAATGGTTAGACCCTTGGCACCCATGTGGGAGACTAGGGTGAAGTTCCTGACCTCGGACTTTGGTTTCGCATATCCCTGGCTGTTGCCGTCATTTGGGGAGTGAACCAGAGTGCCAGAGAACCCTCTCTAGCACTCTGTCTTTCAAATAATAAATGAATTAACTAAATAAATAAATCTTTTTTATAGAGGCAAGGATAGTTTTTTGGTTATTTTTACTGTTGTCTAGAAAACCTTAGGAACTGAAAAGAGCTAAAACAATAGTTGTTATAAAAGTACCAGTCACTCATTTTAGCATAGGGGTTTGTTCCTACATAACCATGGTTAGTATTAAATATCATTCGTATGAATTTAGTCATGGTTACAGGGCAGTCTTCTTTTTGTCTTGCTCTATCATGAATGTAGAATAATCTTGTCAGGTGATTTTTTTTTTTTTTGTATATTGCTTACATTCAACCAGAAAGCATCTTAATCTAATTAGGAGTACAAACCCAGTACACAGCACAGAGGGTTTACTATTTGTCAGCTTCTGGCTGTCACAAGTTGTTATATGTTTTTCACTGATTTTCTCAAATTTTACTGAAGCCTTTTATTTCACCTCCCTCCTCCACTGTCTTGCTAAAACTTCCCACAAAGGATGGCATCAAATCCCTGGTATAAAATGTGTACACCTGGGATCATCAATCTCTCAGAGACAGCATTTCTCAGGGAGGATTGTGACAATTTACTTTACTGAAAAGTAAAGAAAGATGGAGACATAATGATAAATAAGTCTTAATTTAGACCACTAAGTTTGTGGTACATTTTTATGACAGTGAAAAAGAACTAACACAATGAGCTTTGTACAGCAATATACTATTGATTCAGATCTTTATGTGATATGAAGATGTATATTTGTTTCTGTTAAAGAGAGACATTACCATGCAAATTTGATGGTTACTTCCTTTAAAATAGCTTATGCATTTCAGGGGAGCAAAACCAATATACAACATAGAAACTATCAATATATTCAATTTGGGAGAAACTCAGTTTATATTAATCTAGTAAATGAAAACAGACACAAAGATGAATATTTAACATAGCCTTTGTATACTATCTTTAAAACATAGTGAAGAAAAAAGAGATTTTGATAGTGCATTTAGAAAATAATAAAATTTTTGGAAACTTACCTTATTTCATTTCTGGACTTGACCATTTCAGTGAGCCAAAGTACATGTTACAATTCTGATAACACTTAGATTTGTATTTTGAATTGTTAAAAGGAATGAATTCTTGAACAAGTGTTCCCCTACTATTTTTAGTATAATTAATTCACTTTAAGTGCAGATATTGAATGTGGTGTAATATAAAGGTAGTTACATTGATGAATTTAAATGGCATTTCTGAAATTCATGAGGTATAACTTATTTATATTTGAGAAACTGTATTAAGTTTCATTGATGGGAAATATTTTAAAGATGAGATAAAAATCAAAGTACACTGAGAATAAAGTGGGACTGTGAGGTCAATCTTTTTTTTTTTCTAAATCACATTTCAAAGAAAATTGCAACCAAACATAAGAGCAACTAAATAATAAAAAGGTTTCTTGTTTCAAAATTCCAGATCATCTGACAATGTTAAAATTACATATTTATTTCAAGACTTTTCTGTCTCACATTAGCATTCATCTCATATCTCTGCTCTACATCTTTAAAGGATTTTTCTTTTTCTTTTTCTTTTATTTATTTGAAAGGCAGTGATACAGAGAGAAAAGTGTAGAGACACAGAGAGACAAGTGTCTTCCATCCATTGGTTCACTCCCCAAATGGCTGTAATGAATGGGGCTTGAGCTGGCCAAAGCCAGGAGCTAGGAGCTTCTTCCTGGTCTCTCATATGGGTTCAGAGGCCCAAGAATTGTCACCTTCTACTGCTTTTCCAGGCACATTTGCAAGGGGCTAGATTGGAAGTGGAGCATCTGGGACTCAGCCAGTGCCCATATGCATTCTGGCACTGTAGGTGGCACCTTAATCCACTGCACCATGATGCCAGCCCAGCTCTATGTATTTAATAGTGGACTCTACTTGTTGATGTTTTGATGGAAATTTTTTTCTATGCTAGGTTTTACTTCTTCTAACAGTATATTATAGTAAAACTTATTATTTTGTTGACAGAAAGGAATGCTATGTTTTACCTTCTATAACAGTTTTGATGCCCTCATTAACACTTGATGCAAAGCAGAAATGACTTGGTAAATTAATCAAAGAAAAGCCGGTGGAATATATTATGATAGGATGCTACAAAAGAAGTTCAATATATGACCTGGATTTCTGAAATATAAGATCTAAATTAACAGACAAAATGATAAGAATGAAAGGCAAGATGTTCATGATAATATGCTGTCAAATACCACTACCAGAACTTGCTTCATTTAATTTCTTCAAAACCTAATGGCAGGAATTATGTATCACTTATTACTTCCAAAGCTTCCTCAGTAAACCAGAAAAGTAATGAACAGTTCTTTTGACCCTGGACCCACAAATAATAGTGATTATTTTCACTATTTAGCTCAAAAAGAATTGGACACTGTTGTTGTCCATTACTTTAACTATGGTATTTGACAATCTATACATACAAATCTGAAGATCATTGGACCTTAGAATGCTAAAAATGGGCTTCATTAGCCTTAAATGAATAGTTGAGTATATGTGCTAATTTTCTACTATCTACTTGTCTGAAACTTACCTAAGTGTCATTTGTTGAAAGAAGATCACATTGTTTTTATCTGCTGGCAATAGATAATAACTGAAAGAACTCAGTTATTTTGGATGTGTATACATACACTTGATTGAACAGACTACCAGAGGAAAAAGTACATAATTATTTCATAATGTAGACGTCTGAAATTGGCTAAACTGTTTTTTGTTCTGTTGTCTTGTTTTTGGTAAATAATTTGCCATGATTGTAAAAATGATAGAGATTTTCTTTATGTTCTCACAGCAATTATGAGAATGTTTTTAAAAAAGGTGAAAATGATTTATTTGGGAAAGTACAAACATATGCATACATAATATTTTTGTTATTTTTTTCCATTTATTACACTTTTATTTAATGAATATAAATTTCCAAAGTACAGCTTATGGGTTACAATGGCTTCTCCCCTCCCATAAATTCCCTCCCACCCGCAACCCTCCCCTTTCCCGCTCCCTCTCCCCTTCCATTCACATCAAGATTCATTTTCAATTCTCTTTATATACAGAAGATCAGTTTGGCGAATCAATCAGAACAGTAGCTCCTTGCTCTATCAACCCTTCCATATACTCCCACAAAATGCTAGTTATGATCAGAGAAGTGACTGGGCATCACATTTCTTACATTGAGTTTTGACTTTACTACTTACTCTGTGGCCTTGAACCATATATTTAATACGGCAATACTTCAGTTTCTTCATTTTTAACATGCAAATAGTAACAACACATAGTCATCGTTAGTATTATCATCTTCTTGGGTAGATATGAAAAATATATAGAATAGTATCTGTCCCATGATAAACTCAGACACATGTTAGCCATTGTTTAATTATGAGTTATTTGTGGGATTTTATTTTCATAACTATTGTGTGAGTGTTAGATATAATAGAACATTAGACATTATTAATTGCATTAATAAACATGACAATTTTATCAAGAGTAAAGGATAGCAAAAAAAATTGGTTCAAGGAAACGCCTTTTAAAACTCAGATAAATTTCTGACATCTGCATGATGTACTGGGATTTTAAGAGTATGTTTTTCTAGCTAATAATATTCTTTGATGAATTCTCATTGGATTGGTGATATTTTGGAAGTTTTTCAAGAAAAATGAAGTAAGAATTTTAGTGTATCCTTAGTTTTGAGACTTCATAGAGAATTAGTAGTGGGAAATGTTATGTGTGGTATTTGTAATATTTGATTCTAAATAAGTGTAGTTCCCGAGGATGCTATGCCAAGCAACAAACATTTAAGATAATTGAGGAGTCTTCTCAGGACTGTAAAATATCAAACACAAGGCTAAAACAGCCTTGAATAATTAGGGCTTCAGGTATAGCAGGAGTTTTGGAACTAATCAAAAAGTGTCTTTTCATGGATTTAGAAATTAAGTAATAGGACAAATGACATGGAGGAATGAAATTTTAACGTATTAGGACAGAGAGAAATATCTTTATCTCTCTTTTAGTTTTATTTATTTCAAATTTAAAATATATTAAAAATTTCACACATTCTTGGGAAAAAGCAAAAATAAATATATTCATGGGAACTAATAATTTAAGATGGCTATTTCATGTAGTTACATCAAAATAAATCAATAAACAATTATTTGTACACAACTTCATCCTCCTTTGAATACCACTATTAATCTTGAATTAATTTTCTCATGAAATTGTTATAAAAAGTACAATATTATTGGTTTTTATATCCTAAATCCCATTTTAAAAAGTATAAAGGGCAATGAGAAATATATTCCCAACAAATCAATATTAGGGAAACAGATTAAACCATATTTCATTTAAACAGCCAAATAACAAGATTGACTATTCCGTGCTAGAGTGCAAACAAATCTTTAATAATGAGTAACACAAAATAGTAAATTTTGCCTGTTTGCATTCTTGTGTTCAAAATTCCTTTTATTATATGTTCAATCATTTCATTACTAAAAATTTCATATGCAGACTATGAAACCCAAATGTAAAGAGATGACTATCCTATAATGTTTTCTAGTTGATAATTGCATTTTCCTGATGCCTCAGTATTGCATAAAATGCATACGCTCTTTCCCTCTAAATATTCAATGGGTCCTAAACTCTAAATTTATTATTTATAATTTTTTTCTTGAGTTGTTTCACCTATTAGGCTTCTGTTGGTAGATCCCACCTGCTAGCTCCAAGTTGCTATGAGAAAGTGATAAATAATCTCACTAGAAGGCCTTACAGTAAGTTCAAGTTGTATAGTTTCAAAGCAAACCTGATGTTATTCCTCCTATTCTAATGTCCATCCTTAATTGTTACACTGCTTATAATGTACACAGTAGATTATAGTTCTTAGACATAAAATGTGCATGGATAAATAAATGATTACAAAAACAAGATTCATACTACTAAAAAGATGAAAAGAAATTTTGAAAATCAAGAGTTTTTCAAGTAACTTTTTCGGTATAATTTCATGTTTCTGATAATGTACCATTTCCCACTCCCTCATACTCATTTTTCTACAAGTTGCACTTCAGTCAACAGATGGGTCAGGTAGAATTAGAAAGACTGGAGTAAATATTATGAATAGTTCAGATAATGAGTAGATTGAAGGTTTTTATTATTATTATTATTAAACTTTTAAGGGTAACAGCCGGTGCCGTGGCTCACTTGGCAAATCCTCCGCCTGTGGTGCTGGCACCCCAGATTTTAGTCCCAGTTGGGGCGGTGGGTTCTAGTCCCGGTTGCTGCTCTTCCAGTCCAGCTTTCTGCTGTGGCCTGGGAGGGCAGTGGAGGATGGCCCAAGTGCTTGGGTCCCTGCACCCGTATGGGAGACCAGGAGAAAGCACCTGGCTACTGGCTTCGGATCAGCGCAGTGCCAGCCATAGTGGCCATTAGGGGAATGAACCAATGGAAGGAAGACATTTCTCTGTCTCTCGCTTACTGTCTATAACTGTACCTGTCAAAAAAAATAAATAAAAAAGGGTTATTATAAAAAAGTAAGAAGAAATACATTTAAAAAATCAATATCAAAACCAGATAATAATCTCTCTTCATGACCATAATCCTAGATTTTATTTTGATTAAGGCAAATGATTGCAGAAAAGAGAGAGAAGAGAGAAAAGAAAAGAAAGAAAACCTCTTAAGTTACAGCTTCTATTCTACAACATGTGGAAATTCCTCTGTACATTTTTCAAATCAATATCTGCTCTTCTGTGCCGGAGCTGTGGCTCACTTGGTTAATCCTCTGCTTGTGGCACTGGCATCCCATATGGGTGCCAGGTTCTGGTCCCGGTTGCTCCTCTTCCAGTCCAGCTCTCTTCTGTGGCCCAGGAAGGCAGTGAAGGATAGCCCAGATGCTTGGGCCCCTGCACCCGCATGGGGGACCAGGAGGAAGCACCTGGCTCCTGGCTTCCAATCTGCGTAGCTCAGGCCGTGGTAGCCATTTTGGGGGGTGAACCAATGGAAGGAAGATCTTTCTGTCTCACTGTCTAACTCTGTCTAATAAAAAAAAAAAGATAAAAAAATTTAAATACCTGCACTTCATATTCAACTTGTTTGGAGAGATAGTAAGATCCTAGAATTTAGCAGAAATCCTCACTTTAAAACTCTTGGAATCTTTCTCCAATTCATGGGCACCAGTGAATCATATTGTGCATGATCAAGACGGGAGATCACATGATTCTGAGTGAACAATCATGAGGACTATGTATCATAAATGCCCCATGATGTTTCCTTAATCTCTGAAGAACAAAACTTGAAAAAACTTGCTTTTTTAAATTTAATTGTACCTTCCTTAAAGCTTCAAATAGCTAACATTGTATTTGTTTTTAATAGTTATATGCTTTATATCACATTGAACTTGGTAACTAACTACAGTAGGAGATAATATTATTACCATCAATAAAACAGAATAATGTATTTTAATTTATTTTCCTGTTATATTCTTTCATAGAGTTCTATGATGGATAGTAATTCCTTCCATGCATTTTCTTTTTTTTATAGTTTTTTTTTTATTAATATAGAAAGAACAGATCCCATATAGTTCACAGATACAATTCCAAGAAGATAACCAAACTTGCCTTTCCCCCTCAGTTTCCCCTCCTCCTGAAGTTTTTAATTACCTGGATAAGAAAAAGATATCAGTAGTTTGAGGATAAAAAAAGAGACTCAAATTTCCTATACAATTTCATAGATGGTAAAAACTTAATATAGTAAGAAATAGCATGGGATATTCCAAATGGGACATAAGTTTCAATTACTATGGGTTCAAGGTATAAAGGCTGTCAAGTGTGAAGTTCATTTATGAGCCAATTGAGAAAGATCTAGAAGAAATTAAGATGGACTTGAAATACCTTGGAAGAGATGTCATGTCAAGGCATGAGATTACAACTGATGAACAAACTTTTGATCACACTTGTGGGAAGAGAGAGCAACGTCTGATGATCGTGGGAACAGTGGTAAAGTTAGGTAGGAAGATATATGACATAAACTCTATAGATAAAAATGTATAAATACAAATAAGATCCAATTATCAGGGAATTTGAAGATAAGCTGTGGATGAACATTGAAAACTGAAGCAAAAACACTGTTAAGTTTTGAAAATGGGCTAACAAATTTAAAGTAAGACTTATAATAGTAATTGTAGTTATATATTGAATATTTTGAGTTAGGGTCTATGGTTACAATATTTCTAGTATTAAAATTAGGATTATTGATCTTTTGTATAGATAGAAAACTGAAAACAGTTCAATGCATAAACAGTGGAATGTAAATTCAAACATAAGCTTTTTTGAAGTGTGGATATATACATTTTCAATTTTTTAAAAAGATTTTTTGTATATATTTGAAAGGCACACTTATAGCGAAAGAGAGAGAGATAGAGAGTTGATCCACCCACTAGTTCATTTCTGAAATGGGTGCAAAAGCAAGGGCTAGACCAGGCTGCATCCAGGAGTCCAGAGCTCCTTCCAGGTATCCTGCAGGGACCCAAGTACTTGGGCCAAATTCTGCTGTTTATCCAGGCACAATAGCATGGAACTGGATTAGAAGTGGAGCAGGCAAGTCTCAACCTGGTACCAATATGAAGTGCCTTCATTGCATGCAGTGGCCTAATGATTATACCAGAAAGCTGACCCCACACTTTCCATTTTTAAACATTACTTCTTATCAAGCACAGGGTTATATGTCTGATAAATTAGGCAAAAAATTCTTAAAAATTAAGAGAAATGTATACACAGCAATGCCACGGATGAGAAAGAACTTCTAAGGTCAAACCCATTCACAATAGGCACAAAAACAATCAAATACCTAGGAATAAACTTAACCAAGGACGTTAAAGATCTCTACGATGAAAATTACAAAACCTTAAAGAAAGAAATAGAAGAGGATATAAAAAAATGGAAAAATCTTCCATGCTCATGGATTGGAAGAATCAACATCATCAAAATGTCCATTCTCCCAAAAGCAATTAATACATTCAATGAGATAACAATCAAAATACCAAAGACATTCATCTCAGATCTGGAAAAAATGATGCTAAAATTCACATGGAGGCATAAGATACCTTGAACAGGTAAAGCAATCTTGTACAACAAAATCAAAGCCAGAGTCATCACAATACCAGATTTCAGTACATACTACAGGGCAGCTATAATCACAACAACAGGGTCAGCAGGGTACTGGTACAGAAACAGATGGATAGACCAATGGAACAGAATAGAAACACCAGAAATTAATCCAAACATCTACAGCCAACTTAAATTTGATCAAGGATATAAAACCAATTCCTGGAGCAAGGACAGTCTATTCAATAAATATTGCTGGGAAAAATGGGATTTCCATGTGCAGAAGCATGAAGCAAGACCCCTACCTTACACCTTACACAAAAATCCATTCAACATGGGTTAAAGATCTAAATCTATGACCCAACACCATCAAATTATTAGAGAACATCGGAGAAAACCTACAAGATATAGGCACAGGCAAAGACTTCTTGGAAAAGACCCCAGAGGTACAGGCGGTCAAAGCAAAAATTAACCATTGGGATTGCATCAAATTGAGAAGTTTCTGTACTGCAAAAGAAACAGTTGGAAAGTGAAGAGGAAACAGTCGGAATGGGAAAAATATTTGCAAACTATGCAACCGATAAAGGATTAATAACCAGAATCTACAAAGAGATCAAGAAACTCCACAACAACAAAACAAACAACCCACTTAAGAGATGGGCCAAGGACCTCAATAGACATTTTTCAAAAGAGGAAATCCAAAGGGCCAACAGACACATGAAAAAATGTTCAGGATCACTAGCAATCAGGGAAATGCAAATCAAAACCCCAATGAGGTTTCATCTCACCCCAGTTAGAATGGCTCACACACAGAAATCTTCCAACAACAGATGCTGGTGAGGATGTGGGGAAAAAGGGACATTAACCCACTGTTAGTGGGAATGTAAATTGATAAAGCCACTATGGAAGTCAGTCTGGAGATTCCTCAGAAACCTGAATATAACCCAGCCATCCAACTCCTGGGAATTTACCCAAAGGAAATTAAATTGGCAAACAAAAAAGCTGTCTGCACCTTAATGTTTATTGCAGCTCAATTCACAATAGCTAAGACCTGGAACCAACCCAAATGCCCTTCAACAGTAGACAGGATAAATAAATTATAGGACATGTATTCTATAGAATAGTATATGGCATTAAAAACAATGAAATCTTGTCATTTGCAACAAAATGGAGGGATCTGGAAAACATCATGCTGAGTGAAATAAGCCAGTCCCAAAGGGACAAATATCATATGTTCTCCTTGATCGGTGACAACTAACTGAGCACCTAAAAGGAAACCTGTTGAAGTGAAATGGACACTATGACAAACAGGGACTTGATCAGCCCTTGCCCTGACTGTTGATGAACAACTTAATACTTCATCCCTTTTATTTTCTTTTTGTTGTTCTACTTAATACTCTTGGTTGAACTCTGTAATTAACACACAATTATTCTTAGGTGTTAAAATTTAGCTGAAAAGTGATCCCTGTTAAATATAAGAGTGGGAGTAAGCGAGAGAGGAGATGTACAATTTGGGACATGCTCAATCTGACTTGCCCCAAATGGTAGAGTTAGAAATGTGCCAGGGGATTCAAATTCAATCCCATCAAGGAGGTGTATACCAATGCCATCTCACTAGTCAAAGTGACCAACTTCAGTTCACAATTGATCATAATGATAGGTCTAAGAGACAAAGGGATCACATAAATAAGACTAGTGTCTGCTAATACTAAAGGATAGAATCAAAAAGGAGAGAACGATCCAACATGGAAAGTGGGACACACAGCAGACTCAGAATGGCAGATGTCCTAAACAGCACTCTGGCCTCAGAATCAGCCCTTAAGGCATTTGGATCTGGCTGAAGAGCCCATGAGAGTATTTTAGGCGTGGAAAATCAAGATACTCAGAAAAAAAAAAAAAAAACAACTGAATTAACTATCTCTGTGAGTGAGATCCCAGTGGAAAGAATGGCCATCAAAGATGGAGGTACCTTTCTCTGAAGGGAGGAGAGAACTTCCACTTTGCCTATGACCTTGTCTAAATAAGATCGGAGTTGGCGAACTCAAAAGACCTCCATAGCCTTGGCAACTCATGACGAGACCCTAGGGAGACTACTGATGCCATAAACAAGAGTGTCAATTTGTTAAGTCAACAACAGGAGTCACTGTGCAATTACTCCCCATGTAGAATTTCTGTCCTTAATGTGTTGTACTATGTGAATTAAGGTATAACTAGTACTCAAACAGTACTTTATACTTTGTGTTTCTGTGTGGGTGCAAACTGCTGAAATCTTTACTTAATATATACTAAATTAATCTTCTGTATATAAAGATAATTGAAAATGAATCTTGATGTGAATGGGATGGGAGAGGGAGCGGGAGATGGGATGGTGGTTATGGGGGGGTGGGGGGGAAATCCACTGTAATCCAAAATCTGTTCTTTGGAAATTTATATTTGTTAAATAAAAGTTAAAAAAATAAAATAAAATAAAATATGAGGGATCTTTAAAAAAATTATATTCCTGATGGAAGATTCTATGGCATAAATTTCCTTATTTTTAAAGACTAAATACCATATTACCAAATTTAGAATGAGTTCTACTCATTCCTTTGCCCATATTAAGAAGTAAGTGATCAAAACTAACAAATTCTATACAAGCACACATATTAATTATTATAGATTTTCATATTGAAAAATCATTTGTTTTTCACCTATGTTCTAGTACTACTTAATTACAGCTACTCTATATTTCATCTCTTAGTGCTTAAAATGTAGTTTCCACAAATGAAAGGTCAGTTCTATGATACAGACACTTTTAAGTGTTGACTTTCATTGCCACATTAGTTCAGAAGGTAAATTCTTCAATATGAGACAGTCCTAACTTTAAGTCACTCTATTCTCTTTTTCCTGTAAATAGAATTGGACCAATCCATATTTGCATCTCAAAAGGAATTTTATGGTCCTTTTCCTTTAAGGGAAAAGCAAGACCAAGCCACTGTTTTGATCTCTTTTTCATAGGCTCAATGTGTTTGTCATATTTCTCAGAATTTTATATTCTTTTCTTATTAAATTTTAAGACAAAACTATGCTCCTGTCCCACCAAAGCATGAGGCAAAAGTTTCAAGAGAGAAGGAGAGCACTCTATTGTTTATTTCATCTAGATACTTTTCTCTCTCTTTCTTTTTCAATTCTCTCTCCCTTTTTTTAATGTATTTAAGTTATACAAGTTTCAGGCATTTCATATATACAGATTTGGAACATAGTGATAATTCCCATCCTGCCCTCATTCCTGTCCATGCTCCAACCCTCCTTCCTCTTCCCTCTCCCATGCACACTTGTAATTTTTACAGAGATCTATTTTCAGTTTGCTGTGATCATGTGGTTTAACCCTATACTAAGTAAATATTTCAATAAATAGTATGAAGGAAAAAACATTGTTCCTCAATAGAAAAGACAAGGGCTGTAAATAGTCATCGGCTCTTAAAATGTTTATTTCACTCCAATATATTACAATTTAGGCACTTTATTAGTTGCTCCAGATCAGAGAAAATGTGATATCTGTCTTTTGTGGACTGGCTTATTTCATCATGTTTAATGGTTTCCAGTTGCATCTATTTTGTTGCAAAAGACAGGATTTCATTTAGGTTTTTGATCGATCTTGAGTGGATTTTTGTGTGTAAGATAGGGGTCTGGCTTCTTACTTCTGCATGTGGAGATCCAGTTTTCCCAGCACCATTTGTTAATGAAGTTATCCTTGCTTCAGGGATTAATTTTAGCTCCATTGTAAAAAAAAAAAAAATAAGTTGACTGTGGATTTCTGGATTGATTTCTGGAGTTTCTATGATGTTCCATTGATCTACATGTCAGTTTTTATGCCAGTATCAGGCTGTTTTTATTATAACTGCCCTGTAGTATGTCTTGAAATTTGGTATTGTGTTACCTATCACTTTGTTTTTGTTGTATAAAATTGCTTTAGCTATTTGGGATCTCTATTCCTATTAATCTTTTCAAGGATATGAAGAGAGTGTGGTATCTGAAGGAAACTGCCTCTAAGCTCATCTCAAAGGTAGATCTGCATGAAAGAACAAAAGGAACAGCCTAAACCTGGAGTGAAAATGTTCTAAGTGAGCTAAGATAATTGAGTTATCTTATGTGCAATCCCTTTAAATTTGCCACTAAAAGCTACCTGTTCTAGGATGGAAATCCTCATATATACTTGGCATTGACTCATTTCAACAATACTGTTGCTTGGGTGCCTGATAACGTGTGAAATGGAACAAAAGAAATTAAACTTGCACTCCTGAAAGAGGTTGGACCATGGAACTAACACATATTACTGTTGCTATTATGGTTGAAGAAACAATTCTGGGTGACTGGGTGCCATTTATGTCTTTTCCATTTTTTCTTTTGATTAAATGGAAACAATTTGATTTAAAGGGAAACAATTTAGAAAGTTTAATAATATTATCTCCTTCACATCACTTTAGCTTACAGATTTGATATTAGTAGGCATCTTGAAATATACTTTGGCCTGTAATTAGACACTTGCTATTTAAATATATTATTGGATATTTTCCTGCAGACATATACTTTGATTTTCCTGCAATAATTTTGAATGTCAATAGAAATTTTTCATACTATTTGTATATCACAGTAATTATCAGTATGTAGCCCTCAATAAATTCATATTTCCCTTTTTGTAACCTAACCGATAATATGGATATCAAAATATTGAGATATCTTTCCGATATCACAAGAGTCACCTTGTATTTCAGATAAACTTTTGAAGTCAATGACTCTGTGTAACTTACCTTCCTAGAAAGAGGTATGACAAATGAGAAATGAGACAAGACAGTAATTAAGGCAATATTTCATTTTACTGTCATTGGCAGTTAAATGTGACAGTTACAATGAATACTTCATAACAAGCCATTTTCTAGACAGTGAGATTGACGTTTGTAAATAGTTTAAATAAAGTGAGTAAGGATTTCCTGATTGGATGACTGATAAATGAACCATAAAACTTATCCCAATGATACTCTTGTGCTCTCAATGATGCCCTCTGTGATACTAGTGCTAATCTTGATTGAAGAAGGTGAGTGAAGTTCTCCTCACGCTGTAAACAATTCAATGATGCAGTGCCTCAATGCACTGAAGTCCACAGAACCTTTTTACTTGTTTTTACTATCTTATAATTAGCTAAAAATGAATGCAGAGCCCTCTTAAGAACCTCCAAATTTTGTTATCTTATCCATAATGTGTTTCTTCTCTCTGATGCCTCTGTACACTATTATAACTTACTCACTACTCTGGAATCAAAATGAAAAAGAATATAACCTAGAAAAATTTTCCCCGAGTTTATGCTTGCAGGTCCAAGGAATTGTGGAAAGGACAGAAGCAAAGTGATAGAACAGAGAGGTCAAGAATTCATAGCAAAAAACTTATCAAAGAAGATAATAAACATTCTGTAGATTTTACTATTAGAGATAGAGTTTCTTGAAGGGGATAATTGAATCATTATATTTAAATGAGTTGTACATGGGGGTGGCTCTGTGGCTCAGCAAGTTAATACCCTGGCTTGAAGCGCCAGCATCCCATATGGGCATCAATTCTAGTCCCAGCTGCTCCACTTCCAATCCAGCATTCTGCTATGGCCTGGGGAAGCAGTAGAAGATGGCCCAAGTCCTTGGGCCCCTGCACCCACGTGGGAGACCTGGAAGAAGCTCTTGGCTCCTGGCTTCCAACTGGTGCAGCTCCGGCCATTGCAACCAATTGGGGAGTGAACCATTGGATGGAAGACCTCTTTCTTTCTCTGCCTCTCCTCTTTCTGTGTAACCTTTGACTTTCAAATAAATAAATAAATCTTAGAAAAAATTATTAAATGAGTTGTGCAATGTATATTGAGAAATCAATTGCGTGGCACTCTTTGGGTATTGAGGATATAGTACATGTTAAACAGATAAATTCTGCCTGCATTGGATTTGTAATCTAATGTGGAAAGACAAGTTTCTGTGATTTTAATATAGTTTAAATGTGTTCCTAGAATTTTCATGTTTTGGAAGCTTGGGTCTCAGTGTGGCATATTAAGATAGTAGAAATATTAAAAGGTAAGATCTAAGAAGTGGAAGGGGTTAGGAGGTTGTTGGGGGTGTTGCCTTTAGAAGGGATTATTGTAGTTCATGTGGACCTCAGTTAGTTTCCCTGATAATAGCATATCATAAAATAAGAAAGACTAATCCCTCCACAGTCTCTAGTTTCCTGTCTATCCAGGTGGTGTTCTCCCCTATACTCTCTTTTGCTTCTACCATGATGCCTTCCACCATAAGGCTATCACCAGAGCTAAGAAAAAGGCAGTGCCATGTCCTTGGACTTCAAAATGGTGATCTAAATAAGTCCCTTCTATGTAAAGTACCCAACCTGGTGTAATTTGCTATAGCAAATTACATAAACAATAACATAAACACATTCAAAAACAAAAAAAATTAGTATATTTCTGGGTAAGTGCTAAGAACTCTAGAATCATAAAACTCGGTACAGGAATAAAGGACATTCTCTCAAGAGGCACCGAAGAAGTAGTTCTGCTGTGATTGCCCTGTGGAGGTCAATCTACTTGATGTATGTGTGTGTGCCACTTCTGCAACTCTCCACTTCCAAGACACAATGCCAAGATAGAGATATTGCACCTGGTAAAAGCCTCAACCTCAATCCCATTGAGCATGGCTTTGAGTCTGGGAAATGGCAACTCTGCCAGGAATACGGATAACTCTGTGAAACTTAATTCTGTACTAACCACTCCTCTCCCTCAAACTTAAGTCCTCTCACGCCATTTCCCAGAATTGGGAAGAACTGCCTCCATTGGGAGCATACTGAGAAAGCAAGTAATAGGTAAAAGATGTCAAACTCTGATGTAGAATAGACACTGTCTCATTTGACACCATGTTGAATTCCAAGGTATAGATCTGTCAGATTGGGCTGACAGTGGCACATATTTTCCTCCAAAGAGCCTTACTATCATCAGTACTAGAGACAATTCTGATTGTAGCTAGGGAAACCAATCCATCCTTGAAGGGGGATTCATACTGTGCACCTGTGTTGCCTACCTCAAGCATTTGGAAGAAAGTTCCAAAATTACAACTGCAAGTGTGGATGGAATTCACCTAAGACACAAATTTTGAAAAGTTGAGTTTTATGTTGCAGTTTAGACTGCTATAGTTATTATTGGATTTTGTATTTTATTGCAAATGCTGTATTATCAACTTTGTTTTGTTATATGTTTTAGTATTTATTATTTTAGGATGAAAAAGCAAGGTTTTTCTGCCTAGTTGCAAGTGAAAATATCTTTGTTATGGAAACTGGGAAAATGTGATTGTACATAAAAGAGAATATTGCAATGCCAATAAACTATCAATGAGATTTAAATGCTATTGCTATATCAACGTATACTCCCCTAATATTTATTAAAGTTCAATGTATTCAATATGTTAAGGTAAGATCATATTCTGTTTCAGCTACTTTTTCTGCCGTTTTTATATGGTACATAATTTAATTTTCAGCATCTTCCGTCTTGTGAATGTAAACTCTAAGAGGCAGGCATACTTATTTAATTTTTACTGATAAGCTATTTGTAGTAGAATAGTGTCTAGTGCATGGTATACATGTAACTGTTGTGCCAAAATAGTGTCAACTACATAGTAAAACTTTCTCCCCAAATAAATGAAATGCCTGAACTTTTAAAGCATGTTTTTAATGACCATTGTTAAAAGCAATATCGAATCTCCCATCTCTAGTACACCTTGTTGTTTTGGAAAAGATGAGAGAAGTTTTTACTGCAAAAAAGCTTTGCAGGAGATGCCCCAGAATAAACCAACTTTACCAACTTCAGTGCAAGAAAAACCCAATATTTCTAGGGGCAATATAAACCTCTAATTCCCTGAGCCATTATTGTTTTTCTTGGTGGCAATTGTTCTTTGTTATGGCATAGTATCCCTCAACAACAAACTTCATGCTTTATTAGTGAGGGTGAGAATAAAATTAGGTGTTAGTATTTTATTAGGTTAAAATTAAAAAATGTCACTTCCAATTCCACCAATTAATTCCTAGACTCACAAAATAAAGTAAATGAGAAGGGGCACCATATTTTATTTGCCCATTAGAAACACTTAACAGTGAGGCCGAGCAACCAAATAGCTTAAGGTTTTCATTAATTAGAATTTCAGTTGAAAATCCTATCATTATCCAAGAGTAGCTATTTCTGAATGATATGATCTGTGTCAAAACCAGAAAATCCCGTGGATGTCAGTCCTCTGTCTTAAAGGTGAAGTTTTCTATGGTCTGTGGGAATTAAGAGGGAAAAGCTATTCCGTGAGAGTGGAAGATAAGGCAAGCAGAAGCACAGTAGATAAAGAATAAAAATCCAGATGAGGATAAATCACTTTCCTTTCCACGAAATGTATTTTGTACTGAAACCAACAAATCTCCGTTAGCCTTGCTAATAAGAACTTTGTGACAACACTGATATTTTCTTAGACTTTATCCAGTCCTCTAGGCCATGTTCTTTTGAGCCCTTTGTATAACCACTGAGCTGGTCACTGAAGGAGGCTGACTACTTTTGTAGAGCAATTTTTTTTTCTTTTTTGACAGGCAGAGTGGATAGTGAGAGAGAGAGACAGAGAGAAAGGTCTTCCTTTTTACCGTTGGTTCACCCTCCAATGGCCGCTGCGGCCGGCGCATCTCGCTGATCCGAAGCCAGGAGCCAGGTACTTCTCCTGGTCTCCCATGCGGGTGCAGGGGCCAAGGACTTGGGCCATCCTCCACTGCCTTCCCGGGCCATAGCAGAGAGCTGGCCTGGAAGAGGGGCAACCGGGATAGAATCCGGTGCCCCAACCGGGACCAGAACCCGGTGTGCCGGCGCCGCAAGGCGGAGGATTAGCCTGTTAAGCCACGGCACCAGCCAATTTTTTGACATCTATTTAATGACAATTTCTTTAGATTCTTTGTAGATTCAAAGAAGTATATTTATAAGCCTGTCCTTGTTTGTCTCCAAACCTTAATCATCAGAGATTATTACAATTGTTCAGAGACCTTGATATTAAGTCATTCCTGTATCTGCAGCAAATTAAGTGTCCTGCTTTGAGTTCTGTGCTTGAATGATTTCTATTTTGCACTCTTCTTCATGATCCAATCTGAGAAGGGTGGTAATGTTAAAACACACCACTGAAATTGTCCCATATCACAAACAGCTTCTGAAATCAGATCCCTCAAATGATCTTGCAGAGTGCTTTCTGAGTCAAGATCAGAAATTTAGCCGTAAAAATGTACCTGGCTTGTGTGAAAAAATTTTCCATGCTACACATCTGTGCCTTCATGATCTGATCATGCCAACAGCAAAATTAAGTTCCTTCACTAGAGTTAGTCCTGTTGGGAAAACATATTGATATGATTAAGTGGATGAGACATAACAGTGACAGAGGTGGATCTTAGGATGTGCACTTACTTGCCTTTCAAATAATAAATAAATTAATAATTAAAAACGCTTTCAGAAAACAAAATACATCATGGATATTAGGAGTTGTACTTTCTCCAGCAAGGACAATATACTTGGAACAGAAAGTCCCTGTCAGTTTCTCTTCTTGACTAAATTTAAGTAGGTGCTTCTAATATCAGTCTTTGGTATTTGTTAAGACGGAAAATTGAAAGTTTAATAAAAGATATCAAACTTTCATATATTAAGTTTCTAATACTAACATTAACTAATCTTTAAAGTTTCTAATTTCTAATTTGCAATAATTCAGATTCAGAGCATTTTAAAAGATTTATTCATTTATTTGAAAGGCAGAGACACATCAGAGAAAGAGAAGGAGAGAATTTCCACCTGTTGGTTCACTCTACAAATGGCCTCAACAACCAGGGCTGAGCCAGGCCAAAGCCAGGGACCCGGAGTTTCTTCTGGGTCTCCCACATGGTTTGCTGGGGCCCACATACTCAGGCCATCTTCCACTATCTTCCCAGGAGCACTCATAGAGAGCTGGATTTGAAGTGGGGTAGTAGGGACAGGAACTAGCACCCATATGGGGTTCCAGCACTGCAGGGGGTGGCTTAACTTTTTATGCCACAATGTTGGCCCAAGAGCATTTTTAACTTATTACATAGTCCCAGTTACTTAAATTTAGAATGAAATAGGGTTGAGGAGAAATAGTATTCCTGGAAACTCAGCAGAAATCATGAACACTGTTTCTGTGCTTCTCTCATGAAATAATTCACCTTTAACAGACTCTTCTCTGTATATCTTCTTTTCAGTTTTCAAATTCCCAAGGTGGATAATACCATTGATCCAGTTTGGTCAGTTTTCTCTATTTGGCTTGATTAATCAATTAATCATGGCCAAGGGGCAAGAGGAATAAGGATGACAAATGCCAGATAAGGGTCATTGTGATCTGGAAACCAAGCAAATTTAAATTCAAATTTGTAGTTAACTCAATACACTAAGGGAAAAAATATGCCTTGGGTCTTGAGTTGCATTTTAACTAAGAAATTTAAAGCTGCTTTTGAAACAGAAATGTGTTTTGTATACACATGTAAAAGTGAAAAACACATACAAGTATCTTCTGTGTTAAAATATTCTATTAGGCACATACCAGAGAGCAGAACTCCATATGTGGATCACATTTTCAAATTCTACCTCCACCACTTGCCAATATCTTTACCCTGTGCTATACAGCTAATGATCTGCTCCCTTGGTTTTTCAAATCAAAACCAAAATTGGAACAAATTACATCTACCTCATAAGATTGTTTTGTGGATATAAATGGATTAATGTTAGTTTATGATTATGTTTTATGCCTGACACATTGTAATAACTATATATTTGTTAAATAAATTTATGGAGCAACATTTGTAAGTAAAGTGAAAAATTCACCTAATCAATTTGAAAAGAAGCTTGTAATGCCTGAATTTTGCAACATCATGCGTACATGTAAAGATATGTTTTTAATGTACTTATACTTTAGTATGGGCCATAAAATAAAAAAAAATTATGCAAATGAGAAAGTTGAAGATAGGAACAAAGAACTCTAAATAAATTGCAAAATGTCTGACAGATTCTGTTATTAAATAAATAATATCAGCTATTTCATTAATTTGCCTGGAAAATGGTAACTGAGAAGATTTAGTAAGATAAATAATAGGTATTTTGCTAAGCAGAATGTATAAAATACTCCCTATTCCAATCTTCCTTTAAGTTACTCCTACTTGCAAAAAGCACAAATATTTTTCTGCTGTCTGCCATGTGAGGATAAGTACCTTTGATCTTTTAAACATGGGCAAATATGTCTGATTCCATAGTGATTATTTGAAATCAATTGTTGCTGTATAATGAAACCATACTTGACCACTTTCTCTTTGTCTAAATTGATTCTAAAAGCAAGCCAAAGAAGGAGGTGTTAGTCATTCCCACCTTATGAAAATGGGTTGGAAAAGATCTTCCCTGCCCTACAAGACATAGGTAATACAAAATTATTCTGTCTACCCTCACACAATTCGATATTCACCCATGAGATGGTTGTTCTTAATATAGTGGTGCACAAATACGTGTAATTGAAAAATAGTGATAAGGCAGAGGAGGTGAGCCTCAGAAAGACTGTGTGTCTGATAACTTTCAAGTGCCCACAGCTTGCAGCGATGCAATGTTGATATCAGTCTTCCGGCTGTCCCATCTGGTTTCTCGTCCTTTTCCTCCCCATTGCATGTTCTGATGCTGTATTTTCTTTTTTTTTAAAGATATTTATTTATTTGAAAGGCAGAGTTACAAAGAGACAGGGAGCGAGAGAGAGAGAGAGAAAGAGAGAGAGGACTTTCATCTGCTGGTTCACTCCCCAGATGGCTGCAATGGCCAGAGCTGCACTGACCCGAATCCAGGAGCCAGGAGCGTCTTGGGGGTCTCCTACACAGGTGCAGAGGCCCAAGCAGTTGTGCAGTCTTCTGCTTTCCCAGGCCATAGCAGAGCTGGATTGGAAGTGGAGCAGCCAAGACTCAAACCAGTGCCCATATGGGATTCCGGCACTGCAGAAGGCAGCTTTACCCACCAAGCCACAGTGCTGGCCCTGTGGTGCTTTATTTTCTAACTCTCACATCAAGGATATTGAACTTAAACAATATCAAGCTAACACAAAAGGGCTAAACTCAAGTGGTTCACGTTGAAATTATATATAATGTTTTTAAAATTATAAATATAGTTTGTATTCACCTATTAATAATTATTTTTGAAATTACAATTAAAGCACTTAATCAAAGAAAACAAAAGAAATTTAAAAGTTAGAGGGGATTTTGACCTAATTATCTCTACACTGAAATTAATCTTAAGAAAGCAATAAAAGTGGATAGGTAAATTTAATAAATTCACATTTAAACCAAATTTATTTTCATATATTTTAATGAATGTTGTTATAAAAATTATTTAGTTGCTCACAATTGCTACAAATGTAACTAGAACCCCTGTATCACAATTTAACTAGAAAGAAATAAATATGGAAATATATCAGGAAAATATAATTTTATATTGTTTGAATATTTAGCATTTCAACAATTGAAAATATGTTCTACTTTCAAGTATTATTTTGCTGCCTTCGATATTTAGTATTGGTGAATAAGTATCCCGTATCTGGAAATTATTTCCATATTTCTACTTTATTAAGTTTATATCATACTCAAATTATGCAACAGCATATGAGGAAAAGTCATTTCCACACTCAGAATAAATTTTTCAAGGGAAATTGAAATGGTGCCTTGTTTAATTCATAACTAGGAAATATGAGGTGAAGTTTTAAAGGCATAGATGAATTTAACGAAGGGAAAATATGATGAAATGCTCCTAGTTTTGATTTTGAAATTATTCAGGGAATGGAAAACATAAAATGATTCTCAAACAAAATCTTAATTTTATAATATCATACATTGTGTAGTGCTTTCTAGGACATGGGCTGTATTTATCTCAAGTGAAGACTAGCATTTTATTAGTTTCCTACACAATGAATATATACTGAATTCAAATTAAATACAGAATCCTGTAAAAATTGCATGACTTTTCAAATGACCACTCATTAAGAAAAAAAATTAGTATATATAAAGCCATTCACACTTGGAAAAATCAAAATTGTAGTCAGTGATGAAGATAAACAGTATATCCATATCAAAAAGAAGAAGGAAAAGGAGAAGGAGAAGGAGGAGAAAATGTAGAAGCAGAAAGAGGAGGAGGAGGACGAGGAGGAAGAGGAGAGAAGAGACGAAGGGAAAAGCCTTAAGCAATCTCTGACTATGTTAACTTCAGTTTCAGAGAACAAATAAGTTCCTCTCCTTAACGTACCCATTTGGAAATGCATACGGCAAAGGACACTGCAGTGATATCCTCCTCTTTGGCTGTTATCCCTCACACCAAATCAATCAGTGCTGACATGTACACTGAAGCATGTGTTGCTATGCATTAATGGACCCAACCAAAGGTTTGAAAGTCAGACCATGTTCCATTTACCTAGCCATGAACCTAGAGGACTGAATCAGCAATAGGCATTTAGCGTAGCAGTTAAGAGACAAGTTAAAAGAGCTGAATTCCATAGTGCAGCCCCTGGGTTCGACACATATCTCTGGCTTCTGCTAATTCTCATCCTGCCAATATGATCGCTGAGATTGGGTCCCTTGACCTGGGATGTTGTGGGTATTTGGGGGGTGAATAAATAGATGCAAACTCTCTCTCTCTCTCTCTCTCCTTCTCTCCTTCCTCTCTTTCTCTCTGCATTTCTTTCTATGTTTATTTATGTGCTACTCAAATAAATGTCAGGGCAATTAAACTCCCTATTCCCTCAAAAACTCCCTATCCTATTCCTTTGCTTATTTTGTTTCTTTGGTGTTTATCATCTAATGCATACAATATTTTATTTATTTCTGTCTCCTACTAGCATTGATCACTACGGATCTGGAAGGGTGCCTGTTATGAAGGGCAATTGAATTATCTGTTGGATGGATGAATGAATGGTGAACTCTCAACTTTGATGATCCCCAGAATTCATCCATAAACATGAAAAGAAACTGAGTTTCTCTAGATAACTTACAGTTCCACAATAGACTACACATATATTAGTTGTACCTTTTTGTAGCCTTGTTAAATTAGTCATGTAATAAATAGGAATATGGAGGCATTTTTAACAAAAATATTTCAATGGGGGGAAAGCAAAAAAGTAGGTGCATATTCAGCATCACCTTGCCTTTAGAACTACCAAATGTAATGGGTTGTTTATACAATTTCCTATGGTTTCCTGACCTTATCATTAAATAAGTGGTATAACTAAATTTTGTCTATGATACATTGTTTTCTTTTTTTTTCTAAGATTTTATTTATTAATTTGAGAGGTAGAGTTACAGACAGTGAGAGAGAGAGACAGAGAGAAAGGTCTTCCTTCCTTTGGTTCACCCCCTAAATGGCCACAATGGCTGGAGCTGCACAGATCCGAAGCCAGGAGCCAGGAGCTTCTTCCTGGTCTCCCAAGCGAGTGCAGGAGCCCAAGAACTTGGGCCATATTCCACTGCTTTCCCAGACCACAGCAGAGAGCTGGATTCAGAGAGCTGGAGTAACCAGAACTCAAACCAGAGCCCATGTGGGATGCGGGCGGACAGGCAGATGGTTAGCATACTATTCCACAACGTGGCCCCTGTCGATGATACATTTTAATTAAACTCTAATAACACTAGTGGTCTGGATTTAAATTATTTTTCCTCTCTGAATTATTTCCAGATTAATATTGATTATAATTTAGACATGCATTAAAATTATGCATATGAATTTGTTGACAGCTCTTTCTGCCCTGTTGAGTACTTCATTATGAGTAGTAGTGACTTTTTTTTTAAAGATTTACTTATTTGGAAGTGAGAGATACAGAGAGAGAAGCAGAGACAGAGAGAGAGAGGGTCGTCCATCCCCTTAAGGGCTGATTCTGAGGCCAGAGTGCTATTTAGGACATCTGCCATTCTATGAGTCTGCTGTGTCTCCTGCTTCCCATGTTGGATCGTTCTCTCCCTTTTTGATTCTATCAGTTAATATTCGCAGACACTAGTCTTGTTTGTGTGATCCCTTTGACTCTTAGACCTATCAGTGTGATCAATTGTGAACTGAAGTTGATCACTTGGGCTAGTGAGATGGCATTAGTACATGCCACCTTGATGGGATTGTATTGGAATCCCCCAGCACGTTTCTAACTCCACCATTTGGGGCAAGTCTGATTGAGCATGTCCCAAATTGTACATCTCCTTCCTCTGTTTTTCCCACACTTAGATTTAACAGGGATGACTTTTCGGTTAAAATTTAAACACCTAAGAATAATTATGTGTTAATTACAGAGTTCAAACAATAGTACTAGAACAAAAAAATACTATAATGGATAAAGTATTACATTGTACATCAACAGTCAGCACAAGAGCTGATCAAGTCACTGTTTCTCATAGTGTCCATTACACTTCAACAGGTTTCCCCTTTGGTGCTCAGTTAGTTGTCGCCGATCAGGGAGAACATATGATATTTGTCCCTTTGGGACTGGCTTAATTCACTCAGCATGATGTTTTCCAGATTCCTCCATCTTGTTGAAAATGACCAGGTTTCATTGTTTTTGACTACTGTATACTATTCTATGGAGTGCATGTCCCATAATTTCTTTATCCAGTCTACCGTTGATGGGCATTTGGGTTGGTTCCAGGTCTTAGCTATTGTGAATTGAGCTGCAATAAACATTAAGGTGCAGATGGCTTTTTTGTTTGCCAATTTAATTTCCTTTGGGTAAATTCCAAGGAGTGGGATGGCTGGGTTGTATGGTAGGGTTATATTCAGGTTTCTGAGGAATCTCCAGACTGACTTCCATAGTGGCTTCACCAGTTTGCATTCCCACCAACAGTGGGTTAGTGTCCCTTTTTCCCCACATCCTCTCCAGCACCTGTTGCTGGTAGATTTCTGAATGTGAGCCATTCTAACCGGGGTGAGGTGATACCTCATTGTGGTTTTGATTTGCATTTCCCTGATTGCTAGTGACCTTGAACATTTTCTCTATCTTAAAATAAGATGTAATGTAATATTTTGAGTGTAATTACAATTTTTCTTGAAAAATATCTCTTCATCTATCCTTAGATCTATGCTTATGTTTACATATACAGAAGTAGATACTTAAAATTTCCCATGCTCACATAGAGAAAAGAGGATGATGAAATCTATTTTCCACTTCAGAAATTGAAAGAGGGGAGTGACCAGCTCTGTGGCACAGTGGGCTAAGCAGCTCCCTGTAACACTGACATTCCATATGGGTGCTGGTTCATGTGCTGGCTGCACCTCTTTCCATCTAGGTTCCTGTTAATACACCAGGGAAAAAAGCTGAAGATGTTCCAAAGGCTTGGGCACTTGCTAGCCATGTGGGAGAA
The DNA here is from genome assembly GCF_033115175.1 of Lepus europaeus. Classification (NCBI taxonomy): domain Eukaryota; kingdom Metazoa; phylum Chordata; class Mammalia; order Lagomorpha; family Leporidae; genus Lepus; species Lepus europaeus. The sequence continues at coordinate 136,464,002 of NC_084827.1, forward strand.
CTGGATGAAGCTCCTGGCTCTTGGCTTCAGCCTGGTAGCTGTTCGGGAGTGAACCAGTGAGTGGAAGATATCTCTCTCTCCCACCCCTCTCACCGTATCTGCATTTCAAATTCTTATGAAAACAATTGGAAGAGGGGAAAAAGTGATTATTAACTCCATGTATCTCAAAATTATTTGACTTATTAATACTTTTATGTATTCTGAAAAAAAATTCTGTCTCTTGAGTTGTGGACTAGAATCTTTTAAAGTGATCATTGCTGAGATAAATTTAGGAAGTGCTTGCAAGTTTACAGTGGAGAGAGAGAATTTCTGTCCTAATCTTTACGAAGTTGAACTATTTGAAGATTCAGGCAATACTTTCACCACTAACATAGTGAACATTATCTGATATATAACAAAATTAGATATTTTGGATTTTATGTTCAGCCCAACAGGTCACTGAATCTATATCTTACAGTAGCCCTTATTTGCACGTATTATCAAAATGCTATTACTTTTGTTTTTCATATCTCTTATCCAAGTGATTGGAAAATTAAAAAAATACATTTCTCACTAATACCAACCATTGTTTTTAAAAGGATATTTCTCAAACAGTCGTGCTACCGACAATTAGAGAAAATAGACCTAATAGTATCAATGTTTGTCTGAAACACATTGCACCTCTCTTTTGAGAGTCCCTGTTTGTAGAACCTGCTGATATCTTTCTAGTTGCATATAACCCATTACATGTTAATTGCATTTTAGTTGTAATGAGATCCATACATTCATTAGTTTCTATGATTTAAAATTTGGGGGTAAAAGCTGCAACCTGATGAAAAAACAAATATCTAGGGATTTTAAGAAAACTGAAGCTATCGCCCATGTACTCCTTGGGGGCAATTCCAGCTCACATGTGTAATTGTGGAAGCTAGGCAAAGGGAGCTAACTATTAAGAATCAAGGTTCTGTTTCATGATTTCTCAAGTTGAAATTATATGATCTTTAGGAATGGGCAAGCTTGAAAAAAATGGCCATATATCCCTGGCAAAATTAATCAATACCTAATTATTTAGAAGCTGTAAATGCTATCTTTGGCTGACATGCTCACAAAATGTGTTTTGTTCTGTCAATAAAGGCCAACAAATCAGAAATCTAGCACAAGGAAGGCTATTACAGAGCACAAAAGACTCACCCTCATTCTTGAACTTAGCTATTTCATCAATTTAATGGTATTTATGTTCCTTTAATAAGAAAAAGAAAGAGCTCAGGCCTTATAAACACAATTGGAAAATGGCAATATTTGAAACCACAGAAAACACAATACTTTAAAAAGAACTTCAGAATTCAAGATATTCACAAACGGCCTTTTGATATATCACCTGTTACCCTTAGAACTCTGTTTAAAGTGCTGTGCCTTGGTCTGCTTTCATATTTATTTTCTTTTAAATCTGAAAATCAAGTCTCATTGCTCAGTGTGGATACTGATGGACCCTCTTCATGTCCAAGGCATGGTTCCTAGATTTGTTGCTAATGGCTCAGAGTTGAATCCCTCAGATGAAGGAAGCCATCTCCCTAAGCGCTAAATTCCCTCCCAAGGCCAGTCCCTCAGTGCTGAGTGTACCTGTTATCCTGTTAAATGCTGGTCAAGGGACCATTCTGAAGGGGAGTGCTGGTTCCAGAACTCGCTGGAAATAATCTGCTGGAAGTCATTTGTTGTGATCGCATCTATGACTCAACAGATTGGATCTTTTCTTTATTTAATCCTGTTGTTTTCATTTTTCTAGAGGTTTTAATTTCAGAGGAGTCACCGATGAATTTCTTGCATGAAAATCTCTCAGAGTTTGCTTACCATGGCATTATATTAGAACTAAAATGTTAATCAAGGAAAAACTAATATTTAGTTTTAAGGATATGAGGAATGCAACTTACGCCATATAAACGATTTTTAAATGATGAAATAGCACAGCAGAACATCACCCTCCCTTGTATCCACGTTCCTCATATCCTTCTGTCATACCTTACACCACACATACATTTACTATAAACTCAGAAACACTGTCTGAAACTTATCTTGTCTTCACAGCAGTAAAGGGCAAATTATCAGTGATTAGTCTCATAAATATTTCTGCTTCTAAGATCAAAGAGTTTACTTTTCTATCATTGCTAGGGCTTAATCTTTGGAGGCTTTATAGAATTCAATTGCACTTGAGAATATCAATAAAGATAGATTCACATTTTATCTATTGATTTATCAAAGTTTTAAATTTAGTTTATTTGTGAAGGAGAGCAGGAGAGAGAGAAAGCACTTCCACCTGCTGGTTTACTCCCCAGTTGTGCACAATAGCTGCGGTATTGCTAGACCAGGCTGAAACCTCAAAGCAAGGAACTCAATAGTGGTTTCCCATGTGGCAGAGACCCAAGTTGTTGAGCTATCACCTGCCTCCTTTCTTTTTATTGATTGCAGCATTTTTCAGAGTCCATTGATTTGTATACTCCCAGCAGACAAAAAACTACATTTATACCATGAGAAATTATTTAAAATTATGTGCTTTTATATGAACATCGATATATAAGTTTACATATTTCAGGATGAAATCAGTTCATAAAATTCCTAAATTATACCTGGCAGCCCCTAAATCACCAGAAATAAAAAATTCCAATTTCATCTTTAAAACTTATTCCATGACAACTGTGAGGCATGAGCTGACAAATGCATAAAATAAAAAAAAGTAACAGACAGCTTTTAGAAGATATCAGTATAATTTATAAGGAGGTCAGGGTAAAGAACAATGGCAAATTCTCAGAAGCACCTGTTGGTCCCTTGCTGATACTGAACACTTCCCTCTATCCTAGGAGAACCACTATATTATCTTTGCTATATAATTTTTATGTCAACAAAGATGTAATGATCCAATGACTGGTTTGTAATGCCTTATACACCCCCAATCCACCTTGTTTAATTTAATCATGTTGAGGAGCCTAAACTTCTTATTTAGCTGCTCAGACTGAACAATGATCTTGAAGTCCTCATGAAAGTAAAACTAAACGTCATCCAGACATGCCCTTTTCTGAACATTTGAGGCCCTACCTTCCCCTGAATCCATAGTAATTTTATGAACTAGAATTCTAATTAGGTTAGTCTCTTTAAATCTCTACTGCCTCCCTTTCTCTTAATGGATAAAGTCCCACAGTTTCACATGCCATCCATATCAATTCATATGCTGGTTGCATCTGGTCTGTTCCTTCTCTTCTCTTGCCGTTTCCTCTTCCTCATATTACGGTACAGCAGTACAGATGATATTATACTTTCCTGGGCACGGGCAAACTTTAGCTTGTGAGAGTACTTACTCTTTTTTCTCAACTCCTCCACATCCCCTTCCCACACGTAAGTACGTTTTTAGAAACTTCTGTTTATCATTCACCAAAAGGGACTACATCCTCATGGAGACAAACTTCATTGTGGAAAAGTCAACATTCTAGCTCCCATGCTATCTCTGTATCTAAGGTACACACTTCTATTCTTGCATTTTCACAGCGTCATAACATATTGCAGTACAGTTCAATGACATGATTTGTCACTCTTACCAGCTGTGAAGTTGAAGTTAAGATAATAGTTATGTTTCTCTACTTATGCAAGATAAACACAGTTTCTGGTACATATATGAGCTCTCAATAGTTGTTCAATTGAATCTTCATTAAACTCTATTTTCATGAAACAACAGATGTGCTTTCTACTGAAATTAATTTCTGCATTCCTTCCTTTATTCCTTGAAAAATCAGATATTGATTCAAGAAGCTTTTGCAAGATTACAAGTGTCCAGGTCAATCAATTCAAACAACCACAGAATAACCTATAGTTAAGCCATGTGCTATATATGACAAGGAGGGATTTTAAGCCTATATTTCTTTACATGCTTCATTTTTATATTGTCTATTACACTGTAAGACCTTATGGAAACAATGGTACCTTTTTGTCAGTTTCAAAGTGTGCCTAGAAAATAACTGGTTGTTCCATCCAAGAGATAAATACAGGTGGTATACGGAGATGATAAACATTGCAGAACTGAGATGGCAGAGTCATGCTTCCTTTGAACTTCTCTGTTTTTGTCTAACTTATTTTCATAAATGATTCTTGGAAATGAGCTATTTTAAATATACAATTTGAGTTTTTGTGTTCTTCATTTATTAATCCTGCTTTTTTTTTTCTTTCCTCTGTGAAAGAATAACAAAATCCTACTTTTCAATCGGCTGAAGAAAGAAAATGAGAAACATTTATTTGTGGTTTTGCACTGAATTGCTCTGAGATGCAGATCTTATTTTCTTTTAAGTGAATATTTATATTGTTTATGAACCACCATGCTTGCTGCTATTTTATCCTTAAATGTTTTCATTAAATTTGATTGCATAGAACCATTATTTTATTGTGAATATTATGATAAAGGCTTGATAATTTGTAAATAATTTTTTTACTAGCTTGGTATAATTATAGAAATAATGGAGCATTATAGGAGGACAAAAAAGTAGATTTAAAAATGTTTCCTTAGCATTTTCTTCCTTTAAGATGTACCATATATTTTATATGGCAATGACTGTGATATTCAGATGTTGGTTTAATGCCACAAAACTGATAAATACCTGAGAATGGATTATTTAGTGCTATTAAATATTGCAATATATGACGAGATTTGTTTACACTTAATGATATTCTATGTTGTACATGAAAAATATATAAACTAGTAAACTGTGAATTCATATTTGTGACTTCATCCAAGGCAAGAATCTAGGCTAATGTGTAAGATTAATAACAATAACTTTTATAGCGATTAATACAGTACATCAAGGTTCTTGAAGCTGATACCATGTAAAACAGTAGCCTATGGTATACTATTCTTTCTCTCATCATTTTATATAGCATTTTATGTATTTGCGATTCTAGTATGAGAATATTTGTAGTTTTTCTTTTGGAGTTGTTTTTTTATTGCTCATTATCTTTATTTGTTATTTCCTTCCTTCCTTTTCTGTCTTCTAACATTCTCTCCTCACCAATTGATTTTCATAGAAAATATGGCTAAATAACAGTAAACTTGATATTTATAACAAATAGATGTTTATAGCTTATCTGATCAAAACCTAAAAACAAAAAAAATTTCCCCAGGATATGAATAACAACCATGCTATTCTTTTGGATTGTACACAAATGGCTATTTGGGTATTTAATAAATACTTTATTATGGTACACTTCATTACTAAAGTAATTAGTTTAAGATATGCTTTCTAACATTGTAAAGTAAATCATCCCATCACACAAACCCAACCCCGTCCTTTCAATGCAAATATGTTCAATATGCTAGTTCAACCTTTCCAGATTAATCCTCCCACATTTACTATTCTCTTCTCTGTTCTCCAGTTGAATAGCACATACACTTCCAGATTATGCACCATTTATTTCAGTTGATTTCTTGGTATTTAAAATATGTATGCATAAGTTAAAATTTATCATTTTTACTATGTTGAAGTGTGTAACTCTGTGGAATTAGCTATATCACAATGGTTTATACCCGTTATGATTATCCACTTATAACATTATTCAACGTCCCACACAGAAGCTCTATACCCATTAAACAACTGCCTCTTCTCTTCCCCTAACTGTATCAACCACCATTCTCCTTTCTGTCTCTATTTTATATATTTGCCTATTTGATACATCTCACTTATAACCAGAATCATGGAGTGTTTGTCCTTTTGTGTTTAGATAAATTCACTTAGCATAATGCCCACAAGGTTCATTCTTATTGGGGCGTGTGCCAGAATTCCTTTCTTTCTAAGGTTGAATAAATATTCCATTGTATGTGTATATCGTATTGTGTTTATCCATTCACCTGTTGATGGATATTAACTTTGTTTCTACTTTTCCCAAGGAGTCTCAGCCAGGCTTCACTGTCAGGGCTCAGACAGCCTATTGTACAAGCAAGCCCTGCCAGATTTTCCACCTGCACTTTGAGTTACATGAGCCTGAGGTGAGCACGTCACTCTGTCAGGTGTCTCTCAGATAAGTCAGAACAGCTGTTTGCAATAATTTGCAAAATCTCATCTGTTCTTTGCAGCTAGAAAGAGGAAATTGGGAACCTTGGGTGGCCTGCATGAATACCAAAACTATGACTTCCACTGGGGGGAAAAAAAAACACCACTAATCTTTTCTGTTACTTTTAAGATGTATTTAGTTAAATATTCCCTTGCTAGCTACAAACCAGAGCTCTAACAAAGTTTGAGCAGATGCCCCTGATATTTTTATTGATGTTTCTACCTGTGAGTGAACAAGAGCTTAGAGCTTCTAGCCTGCCTTTTGGTTACATGCCTCATATTTTTTCATCACTGTAATTTATCTATGAACAGCCTCCCTATTCTACTGACTCGCCAAAGCCTCATATGAATATTAAGCCAATTCTTCTTGAAAATATAAGGTCGTCTATCTCAATGACTCCCCAACCAATTCCTTTAGTGTAGGTGACCCTTCAACTGGAGTAATGTTTATCAAGCTTGAATACTATGCTTTTAAACAAAGGTATGTCCCCAGTGATTCACCATTTTGAATGACTATAATTTTCACATTAAATATACTTAATATTTGCAAATGTTTTAAACTAAATTATATTCCTTTAGTCAAATATTCATAGAATTATTATACATGAAACACAAATAAAATATAACAATAAAATCATTATGGTTCAGATTGACATCATTGCTTTATTATGAGATACTCCTTTTTAAAATATTTTGTTTAATAAGATTTAAAAAGTATATTTATTGATTTGCAGATTGAATGTAATTCCTATTAAAATTCCATTTTGTTTTCTGCAGAAAATAATGAGATCATAAAATTCATTTGGAAATGAAAGGGATTCAAAATATGTAAAGTCATTATAAAAACAAATTTAGAGTATTTAGACTTTTAAATTTCGCAAGAGCATGTTACACGTATATAGGTATAGACATAAGAAACAGAATTAAAATTCAAGAAATATACCCCTATGATTACATTCAACATTTTATTTTTGCAAAATTGCTGAGAAAATTCAATAGGGTAACAACAAATTTTCTATCAAATAGGGCTACAAAAAGAAAGAAAATCAGAATACTTCCTTGAACTATCTACAAATGTTCTCTCAAAATAGACTATAGACTTATATAGAAGAACTAACACTATAAAATACTTAGAAGAAAACAAAGGAGCCAAACTTGAGAACTTAGGTTAGGTAACAGCTTCTTGGCTATGACAGAAAAGGGAAAGGAACAAGAAATGGAAAAATTTGATATTTATATTAAAACTTCTATACATCCAATGAAGGCATCCAGGGAGAAGAAAATAAAAAAGAATGAGAAGAAAAATATTTGCAAATCATAAATAGGAAACAAGTATCCAGATACATAAACAATACTTAAACTGAATAATGAATAGAATGATAACCCAAATGAAAACTGGACAAACTGGAATAGGTATTTCTCTCAAATGGTTATACAAATGACCTATAAGCATAAGAAAACACTCAACATCATTATTCGTAAGGAAATAGAAATAAAAGCTACAATGAAATACGACTTCAAGCATAATATTAGTGATAATCTGGTGAAATGGGAACCCTTTACATTTATAGTGGGAATGAGAAATTGTGCAGTTGCTTTAGAAAAGAGTTTGGCTCTTTTTTACGCTGTGAAGTTTAGGGTTACCATACAACCCAGAAATTCCACTCATGCAATTAGAAGAAATTAGAGCATGTTTGCATACATACAAATCAACGCAAGCCTAGATGAAGGCACTTTAGATAGAATAAAAGACCTCTCTGAGGAGTTAATATTTTAATGTAACACTTAAAGCAGTGAGGAAGCACATGTTCTGAAGGGAGACTGCTGCAGAGCAAGTTCACTGAAATTATATGATTCACTGCTGGATAACATCTAAAATAATTCATTTAAAAAGTTTCCACTGGGGCCGGCACTGTGGCATGGCAGGTTAAGGCCTCGGTCTGCAGTGCTGGCATCCCATATAGGTGCCAGTTCAAGTCCCCTGTAACTCTGCCTTTCAAATAAATATGAAGGGAGGAGAGAACTTCCACTTTGACTATGACCCTGTTGGAATAAGATCGAAGTTGGTGAACTCTAAGGCTTCCATAGCCTTGGCAACTCATGACTAGAACCTAGGGAGAGTACTGACGCCATAAACAAGAGTGTCAGATTGTTAAGTCAACAACAGGAGTCACTGTGTACTTATGTCCCACGTGGGATCTGTCCTTAATGTGTTGTCCAATGTGAAGTAATGCTATAACTAGTACTAAAACAGTATTTTTACACTTTGTGTTTCTGTGTGGGTGCAAACTGATAAAATCTTTACTTAGTATATACTGAATCGATCTTCTGTATATAAAGATAATTGAAAATGAAAAAAAAAACTTGGGGTTAAATTGGAAATTACATAGAAAATTAATCAATTTTTAAAAAATATCTTGTAGGATCTCTGTCCTTAATGTGCTGTACATTGAGATTTAATGCTATAACTAGTACTCCAACAGTATTTTTCACTTTGTGTTGCTATGTGCATGCAAACTGTTGACATCTTTACTTAATATATACTAAACTGATCTTCTGTATATAAAGAGAATTGAAAATGAATCTTGATGTGAATGGAAGGGGAGAGGGAGTGGGAAAGGGGAGGGTTGCGGGTGGGAGGAAAGTAATGGGAGGGGGGAGCCATTGTAATCCATAAGCTGTACTTTGGAAATTTATATTCATTAAATAAAAGTTTAAAAAAAATAAAAATTTTTAAAAATTATTTATTTGTTTGAAAGGCAGAGTTATATAGAGAGAGGAGAGGCAGAGAGAGACAGACAGAGAGAGAGAGAGAGAGGTCTTCCATCCTCTGGTTTACTCCCCAATTGGCCACAATGGCTGGAGCTGCACCCATCCAAAGCCAGGAGCCAGGAGTTTCTTCCAGGTCTCCTATAGGGGTGCAGGAGCACAAAGACTTGGGCCATCTTTTACTGCTTTCCCAGGCCATAGCCGAGAACTGGATTGGAAGTGGAGTAGTGGAGATTTGAACCGGCACCAGTATGGGATGCCAGCGCTGCAGGTGGCGGCTTTAACTGCTACACCAAAGTGCCGGCCCCAAGGCCCCAATAAAATCTTTTTAAAAAGTTTCTAAAAATACATCAATAATAATTGCATCCACATGGAAGACAATGATTGTATACTATTACTTTTCCATATTTTTCTATTTTCATTTGAGGATAATGAACTATATAGGGCTTAAACAGATTTTCAAAATTACATAATTTTAGATTAGTTATTCCAAGTTATTTCAAAGTGTACCAAGGCAGAAAAAGAAGAGGCTAACAGTGTTATAACTGATGACAGTGATCCTCTCAATGTTTACTGAGCAGCAAAATGGGTATAAAGAGGAGTCTAAACACTTCTCTTACTTCCAAGAATTATGGTGTTCCTGAAGTGGTATCATTGTTAACATGTCTGAGATAAGCAGATTATGCAAACCTTACATTTAGTTTACCTATACATTACAATGTGTCTGTTATGGAAAAAAAATAATGAAAACAATACAGGAGCATTTAAATTAGAGGTAATTAAGAATCACTTGAATATTAACATCTCCTTAATGAAGCAGGTAATAATGTGCTTCTTCAATGGGCCTGAATCACTGCTATTAAAAAACTTTAATCTCAGAAGTCAGGAGAAACACATTACCTTTAGATTTTTCAGGCACCACTAAAATCATCCAGTTCTTGAATTAGAAGCAGGCAGATCATTTTTTTTTTTTTTAAAGAGAAAGACCTACACAAATGGGAAATTCTAGTTCACAAAGAAAAATTACATATCTCTAAAAGATTAAATATACACATACTAGTTTTAAATGAAAATTGCAGTGTTATAAATGTCAGATTTTAGTATTTTGCTACACCACACTCCTCATAAATAAGGGTATGAAAAGGGCTGTAAGGAGCCAGGATTCATGGTTGAGAGTAATTTAGTTGATTTGTAATAAAAGAAGGAATATATCAATGTGAGAAAAGTTACAAAATATCAGCAACAGAAAGTTTAAAATATGTAATTTTGCTATCTATTAATGAAATCCAGAAATATTGGATAAATTTTGCTTTAAAAATGAAAATATCAAGACTAGAGAAAATAGTGTGATTTTAAAGATGCATTAGGTAATCTGTATAATACATATTACTTTTTAATTAGCTATCTACCATTAAAGGAGTATAATTTAACCCTATAACAAGCTTTAATTTCAAATGGGTAAAATGAATTTAGATAAAACTTTGAAAAAAAGAAAATATTTCATATATTTGTGATATTTAAAAGTGAAATATATTGCTTATATTAGGATGTGTAGGAAAATTTGTGAAAAAAAATAATTTAAACCTACCTGTTCATCCCATCTTGTTTGGGAAAATTTCATCTAATTTATTGTGAAAACTCGAGTTTGCAAGGTTCTATCATCTTAACAAGCACTAAGGATCCACCTGCTATCCATATTGATCTCTGTGCTAGTTGTCAGTGAAACTACAAATGCCTTGTCAGATCCAGTTGCCTCGCTGCCTCCAGCTCGTGGTTGGTAGACCCTTGAGAAACTATCTTTGGTCTATATTTCAAAAGTCATTCTTCACTTATTGCATGAGTCCCTGCTACCTACTTGGAGCACTGTTAATCAGCTTCGTTACCTCTATTTTCTGCTGTATTTTTCCCAGTTTTACACCCCTGTCTCTTGGCTTTTTTAACCTCCGAGCACTAACAATCTTAGCATATATCTATTTTTATTTTATTTTATTTTTGATAATTTATTTACTGGAAAGGCATTAACAGAGGGAAAGATGGAGAAAGAGAGATCTTCCATCTGCTGGTTCACTCCCCAGTTGAACAAAATAGCCATGGATGGGCCAGGGTGAATCCAGGAGCTTAAGAACTTCTTCCAGGTCCCCCATATCAGTGGTAGGAGCCCAAGCACTTGGGCCACCTTCCACTACTTTCTTAGGCACATTATGATGGAGCTGGACCAAAGTAGAGCAGCCAGGACTCAACCAGTGGTCATATGGGATCTTGAGGTCACAGGCAGTGGCTTTACCCATTGTTCCACAACACTGGCCCCAGGATTTTTATTTAAAAGTCAAAATAAGCCTAGAAAAACCTTTAAGTTGAGAGAATTTGCTGTCCAAAATTAATATTTTAAAGTTTCATATGCTCAAAAATTATTTCTGAGGTGTAGTGAAAATTATGCAGAGAAGTGGAATATTGAAATTTTCAGAAATTTTGTAATAATTAGCTTTTATGTGATATTGAAATATGACTTGAGAATTCAATTTGTAAATAAAAGTAAATAATCCTATTAAATATATGGGTATATGAATGCAGACATACACGCACAATCAAAGTTGAAACATCTGAATTTAGGAAAACTAAGAGTGACAAATATATTTTATCATGAATGAATGAATTTATTTTGTTTTATTTTCAGGAGACAAGTTGGTCTTACAAGAAAGGAAGATTAAACAAAATCTGCTAAAGGGACTTATATATAGTCAGCATTTTTCATTTTTAAACAAAATAAATAATATTTTTATATTTATACAGATAGTTCAAAGTCAGGAATGATTTAAAATGTTTTAAAGGATATTCCAAAGGTGCCACTGCATTGTTTCATCTATACATTGACTTGAAAAACTACCTTAAATTATACAAAAAAAAAAAAAAAAAAGAGGACAGGTGTTTGTCCTCGTGGTTAAGATGCTGCTTGGCATGTCGTCAAGCATGCTTGAGATTGCCAGATTCTGCTGCAGAAAATTTTTATCACTGCATTTCCATCAGCATTGCAAAATTATGCTTCCATCCAATTGCATTGGCTAATACCTCTAGTACAAAGTTAAACTAGTCAACTTTTGTTTAATCTAGTGAGACAGTCTCTAATGTTTGATCTGTATGTATGATCCCGACTCTAGCCATAAATTATCTATGAATTCTTTTTAAGGAATATGTGTTAAACAAGTGCTGTGGACAACTTACAGAGACTGGAACCAGAAGGGAAACAGATACCTCCTAAATAGTCCAGAAGGAGTGTATTCCTCAGGACCCACTTTAGACTTCAGACTCATAAAACTACAACATAATAAATAAACATAATTAAATAATAAAATTTTAACTCATTTTATCAGTAATAGGAAACTGCTACAGTTCTCTTGAATACAGGCCAGTTAATTACCAATACATTTACTATGAATTTTAAAATCTCCAGGCCAAATGCTTGGCTTGCAACGTGAGTGAATAAATGCCAGAATTAAAATGGTATAATTTTTGAAAAACAGAAATATAACTGGCTTCCTCTGATGGTATTAGGCAGGAACACAAGAGGGATTCACCTTGAATCTTCTTTAATTCAACTGGAGAGATGATTCGTGAGATTGTAGCTCCTAGTGCCTTGCATGAAAACAAACAGGATTCCAGTTACAGTAAGTTTAATCTTGTGCAATCTTGATTTTGATCTTCATTTATTACTAGGAAACCACATATGCATATTGCCATTGCTATTTCTTTGTAAGGGTTGATGTCTGGCTCTGATTTCCAAACCAAGCTTCTTGCTTGCACAGATCTTGGGAACCAACAGTACTGCCTGAAGTCCTGGTGTCACCTGTTTGAATTGCATTTCTGTCTCTTTGCCTTGCCTAGCGCAAGACATTCTGGGCAGTTGGGAGTGAGCAAGTGGATAGGAGATATCTCTTTTTCTATCCATTTCGATGTCCTCAAATAATTTTTAAAACTAAATGTTACGGCCGGCTCCGCGGCTCACTTGGCTAATCTTCTGCCTGTTGTGTCGGCACCCCGGGTTCTAGTCCCAGCTGGGGCACTGGATTCTGTCCCAGTTGCTCCTCTTCCAGTCCATCTCTTGCTGTGGCCTGGGAAGGCAGTGGAGGATGGCCCAAGTGCTTGGGCCCTGCACCTGCATGGGAGACCAGGAGGAAGTGCCTGGCTTCTAGTTTCGGATCAGCGCAGGGCACCATAGCGGTCATTTTGGGGGTGAACCAATGGAAGGAAAACCTTTCTCTCTGTCTCTCTCTCTCACTGTCTAACTAAATGTTACTTTTACATCTACATCTGTAATTTTAAATATCCAGTTCCTTAGAACATATTTTTATAATTTATGATCAAATAATCCAAAAATGCTAACTTAAATAGAGCAACACAAAGCATAGTTCCTCAGTAATTATTTCTTCAGCAAAACTGTTTTAGACGTTTCCATTTATCTTTTTCAATGTTTATTTTTTATTATTGCTTATCCACTTCAAAGGTTATTGACAGAGAGAAGGAGAGGGAGAGGGAGAGAGAGAGAGAGATCTTCCATCACCGGTTCACTTCTCAAATACTTCTCCACAGCCAAGACTGAGTCAGGCCCAATCCTAGAGTCTGTAACTCCATTTGGGTCTCTCATGTAGGTGCTAGGGGCCCATGCAGCTGGGTCCTCATCTGTTGCCTCTCAAGATGTGCCTGGAGGAAGTTAGATCAGAAGTGTATCAGCCAAAACTAAGCAGCATTCTGATAGGGAATGCAGGGGTATGTACCAAGGAGCAGCCTAACTTGCTGCACCGCAAAAGCTGCCCCTCCTTCAATATTGAAGGGTTAGACGACAATTTATTAGAAATTTAAGTTATATGTCCAATTTGTAACAAAACAATGGAATCAAACTTGTTAAAAAGTAGATGTCTGGAGCAATGCGATTAAATTTGGACAGAATCACAACTATGATAGCATTTATATGTCTAGGTATCGCATTTATAAATATTTCCCACATCCTTTCCTTTGACAAAACTTCAAAGCAAGTGCAGAACAAACTTTAAAGGTTCCCTAGTGGCACAATTAGCACTTTCAGATCTTCTCCTAATTAATCACTGGGGATACTTGACTAACGTGGACTTAACTCCTATTTCAAAAAAGTTTTCTTTAATCTATGGCATACCTCTTATTGTTTAAATAGTCATTTGTTAGAAGCACATAATTTAATAATACTAGAATTATCTTCAAGAGATGAACTCAAGAGCTTTTTTCTAAGGGAGATTTCAAAATGCTAGAACTACAATGTCTACAGAAATATCTATTTTCTTTGGTGTCATTTAAAAATTTAGAGTTAAATTGTCAAAGAACTTATAAATTAATAGTTGGTTAGTTTTTCTTTCAGAAATTCTGTTAGAAAATACACAAATGAGATTATATTTCACCAAGGAAATACTGACATGTTAATTTAGTTAACTGGTAATAAAATCAATATTAAAAAATTTTAAAAAATATTATGTAGGATCTCTGTCTTTAAAGTGCTGTATACTGTTATTTAATGCTATAACTAGTACTCCAATGGTAGCTTTTTCACTTTGTGTTGCTATATGGGGCAAACTGTTGAAATCTTTACCTAATATATACTAAACTGATCTTCTGTATATAAAGAGAATTGAAAATGAATCTAGATGTGAATGGAAGGGGAGAGGGAGCGGGAAAGGGGAGGGTTGCGGGCGGGAGGGAAGTTATGGGAGGGGGGAAGCCATTGTAACCCATAAGCTATACTTTGGAAATTTATATTCATTAAATAAAAGTTTAATAAATGAAAAAAAAAAGATGCAAAGACCTAAAAAAAAATCAATATGGAAATGTAGTGTTGAAGTATTATTGATGTAATTGCAAAATATGAGTTAACATGTAATTTCCATTATTATACATGTCTGAATATCATTATAACAATGATTTCATATTTAATGATGTTTACTCTACCATTCAAATATATTTATATGAGTAATTTGAAGATTGGCATCTTATATCAAGAGTTTTTACCTTTTTTTAAGAATTTATGGATGCTGATCATGTTTGTACTTTATTTCAATTTTACATCCTCTCACAAATATATTCTTCATTTTATGCTTGAAAGCTTAGGGGTAAGCAGAGTTTAGGGCAAGCTTTCAGCAACAAATTCCCAGTAATGTAAGTCCATGTACTGAACCAATATGTATAGCCATCTACTCAACAACTACATGACAGACATTCTTCTTGGATTTGATGAAACAAGAGTATTAGAAAGCAAACAGAATGAAAGTTTTGTGGGTCATATATTTCAGTGACAATGACTCAACATGAGGAATCTGTCAATGCAAAATTTTAAGAGAGAAATCTTTATTTTTCTTCATGAATTAGGATATATATACGCAATTATTACTCAAACCACACACACAGTACTATATGTAAATCCATAGAATTAATAACATTACTGAACATTTAAAATGTATTGTAAGATAATCTATATAAAATAAAACTGCAGAAAAAATCACCTGTGAAAAAGTTCAAGAACAGCAAAGTAAAACAATGTAATTACTGTGAACTAGAACATAACTACTACAATATTTAAACATCACCACAAATATAAAAACCAATAAAAATATTGTTATCTATGACTGGAATCTGCATTGTTCCTTGAACTTTATATGTTGTACTATTTTACAGAGAGGTTAGGGATAGCTATAGGAATTAGTTCTACTTTGTGAAGAAGAAATAGAATTGCATGCTTCAAGCTCACTGTGTAAGACAATAATCAACAAACAGTTGATATTTATTTCATTCTTCTTTCACACCTAGCCTTGTTTTACAAGTTGAATTATAGAGTGATAGGAATATGCATCAGAAACAAGTAGGTCTTTATCTTTGTCACCTACTAGTTCTGTTACCTTGAGCACACTATTTATTCTTTCTGGATCTTCAGATATTCGTACATGAATTGAAACTCGTTTTACTTTGTTTTGATCATAAAATGCAATGTAATCTTACATGTGAATATATCTTTAACTTTTAGCATACAGTACAGATTCAATGAATATTAGTTCCCATTTGTATGTTTCAGCTATCATTATAAGAAAATGGTATTAATACAGATAGAGTGTTATTCATTTACAAAGGATACTATTAACTTTAGATTTAAACAGAATGCCACTATTAAGGAAAATGAGACTAAAGGTAATTAATACCATTCCAAGAGCAATGCTGTATTGCTTTGAGATATCCCAAACTTTTATTGACAATACCTAAATTAACTAGAAAAATTCCATTAAAGCTCCAGCTTGTTCAACCAAAGCACTTTGTCAGTTGTTCTGCTATAAATAGTTAGCAGTTTACAATTATAAGTGACATATTTGAGAAAATCTTATTCCAGAATGAAATGTAAAGTGAGAATTGAAAAAAAAATCATGCTTACTTTTTTCTTGTGTTAGTTGACTTCCTTACAGTGACCTAAAATTATGTGCTTATTTTCCAGAAAATAAATGACTCTGAAGAAATTTGAATTCAAAGGCATACTACATTATGACTATGAATGAAACTCTACTCATCATCATATTCAAAAAGAATCTCCAAGGCTTGGAGGAATAATGAAAAATAAGAGAACATGATAAAAGAGATTATGGTAAAGTGGGAAGAGAAAATAAACCTTAGTGGGACATAGCCTTGCATAACTGATGAGCATCCACAGAGATTGTCCAATGACCATTTTACCAGCTACCATCCTTAATTCAGACGAATTACCTGGTTGACAAGGGAGTGAACATAAGCCACCCAGTTCCTTTTTGATGAATATCATATTACATTGTTGCAAAGTGTGCCATCAGTTACTTGGCTTTTCTTTCAGCATTGGCACATTCTGTAGTGAATAGGGATGCCATTCCTGCGTATCTCGAGACTTTGCAGTGTCCAGATTCAAATGATCCCATGTACACAATCCTCATTTCTGCTTAATTGCTGCTAGTACTTAAAGTCTCAGGGAAGTTGCAAGTATCTAACATAAAGGATACATTTACCTACCTAGTCTATTAGTGTTGCTAAGAAAGAAATGGCTCATGAACCCATCTATGTTTGGCACTAAATGGAAACTGCTGAATATTTTTGCTCCTGCCCAACATATGCAATCAATAGTAGATGACATCTACTATAGTTATATTGAAATTTAATTGAAATGATGTTATTATGAGTCCGCGATGTCATTAAACCAATTCCACAATGTATTCTAGGGAAATTCCATCTTATCAGATCCCTTCCATTGTTTAACGATTTGTCAAAAAAAGTGTACACTGCAAAATGATACAAACACTGGAGAAAGTGCACTCTCATTTGATTCTAATTAGTTTGTGACATAGGTAAGTGATTGTGAGCATCTATTTCTTTTTCAGAAATATGATAATTCATATGTTTTAAACATGTGACTGAAGATTTAGTTAAAATCCCACATCAATGTAAATATTTTAATGTATGAATAGTATTTTAATGCATAAGTAAAATATAAAGCATAATAACACTACACCGTCCATGAACTCATTGTCTAATATAATAACAACCATAACACTATTTTGAACCCTATAGCAATATCTGTCTTAAATTTTGCATTTCTTTTGTTTTTTTTAATATTATTTTGAACATGCCTGCATTAGAATATGACACTTTATTTGATCTAAGCTCCAAACATAATAAATTTTTGTTGAAATCTATACTTTCTCCCCACTTAACAAAGTGATCTAAGATCCAGTACTATGTGTATATCTATAAATTATTTACTTTTACTCTATGTTATATAAATATACTATATATTTATATATAAATATGAAATATATAAGTATATATAAAATATATACATAAATACACTCTGTTATATAGCTTTTCAATTTATTTATTGATTCTTGTGTTTATAGACATTTGCTGTTTCTGGGATTTGCTTACTTACAAAAATGTCTGATATAAATTTTATACTATTTTGATGCACGTGTGTTATTTTCCCTAAGATATAGACCTAGAAAACTTGACAAACCAGATTGTTACATGTACTGTTAGTAAAATTGCGCAGTCTTATCCATGGCACAATCTACACCCTGACACCATCCTAGGCTCTAGCCCCCGCCACCATTGCTGGAAGCCAGGTGGCCTCATGGCCCAACCACTGTCATCAAGCTCCACCCCCATCCTACTGGGATTTGCTGCTCCTACTTCCCTGCCTGTTCCACCCTACAAAGTTTTAAAAGGACATGTTCCTGAACACATGGCTCTCTGTGCTCTCCATCTCTTGATCTCTCTCTCTTTGTCTCTGGATCTCTCTCTTATGCTCTCCTTCTCCCTCTTTTCCTTTTTTGCCCCTTCCCTCTGGTGTTTCAGGTTTCCCCCAGTAAGCCCTTTCCCTTACTCCAGTGTTTGATGTATTTTGTGGTGGCCTCATATATACCCTGTAGGCTATCATCTGTGTGCTAGTGTTCACATAGCATCTCATATTTTTTGCTCTTTATTGGATTAAAGTGGAATCTCAGTGTGTTCTTAATTTTCATTTCTTATATATCAGAATTGTTACTTAAATTTATCTATTAATATTTCTTCTTTTGCTGAAGAGTTTGCTTATTCTTTGAATAGGTTATTTTTCCTATTAGATTGCTTATATCTTCTTAATTTGTAAGAATTGTTATACTTTATGAATATCAGTTTTTTTATTAAACATTTATTTAATGAATATAAATTTCCAAAGTACAGCTTATGGGTTACAATGGCTTCCCCCTCCCAAAACTTCCCTCCCACCCACAACCCTCCCCTTTCCCGCTCCCTCTCCCCTTCCAATCACATCTTGATTCATTTTCAATTCTCTTTATATACAGAAGATCAGTTTAGTATATATTAGGTACAGATTTCAACAGTTTGCCCCCATATAGCAACACAAAGTGAAAAAAAAATACTGTTGGAGTACTAGTTATAGCATTAAATAAGAGTGTACAGCACATTAAAGACAGAGATCCTACATAATATTTTTTAAAAAAATTAATTAATTTTCTATGCCATTTCCAATTTAACACCGGGTTTTTTTTTTCATTTCCAATTATCTTTATATACAGAAGATCGATTCAGTATATAATTAGTAAAGATCTCATCAGTTTGTACCCACGCAGAAACACAAAGTGTAAAAATACTGTTTTAGTACTAGTTATAGCATCACTGCACATTAGACAACACATTAAGGACAGATCCCACATGGGATGTAAGTACACAGTGACTTCTGTTGCTGACTTAACAATTTGACACTCCTGTTCATGGCCTCAGTAATCTCCCTAGGCTCTTTTTTTAAACATCTCCACTTGTTTGCTTATATATCTACACTATATTTTATGACAGAAGATATATATATATAATATTTAATTTATCATGTTAAAGATTTCATAGTTTCTGTCTTTTGTGATCTTTTTATGAGATTACTTAGATATCATAAAACTATCTCCCTATGCATTATTATTTTACTTTTATATAGTCATACATATGTTAAGTCACTTTATCAAGGTCTCTTAGTAATATATTTTAGGTACTTTTTAGTAATATATTTTAGGTACTTTTTAAATATATTTTAGGTACTTTCCTATTTTGCTACTATTGTATATTCTCTCTTTTTAAATTGACCACTGCCAAGCTTCTTGTCAAGTTTAAGATTTCCTTTTACATCATGCTAAAATAAAAAAAAAAAAAAACAGTGGTTCTTAAGCTACTGAGTTCATAGCACTTTTATTGTCAAAGTATTTTTTTCATAAATCATAGAAATCAAGTCAAAGAACAAAACCAGAAACCAACAGTTTATTAAGTAAAACTCCCAAGTTAATAGTTGTGATTTGCATGGCGTCCAATAGATGTCACTCTGCTTTTTTTTCAAATTTAAAAAATATCCCCCAGTGCTCCCATTCATAATAATTTAGTGGCCCAAAGTACTTTGGCACACAGTTTGGGAACTACAGTTTTAAGAATCATAAATTCAATGGGAATGATAACAAGAATGGGAGTTTTATTAGAACTATTTATTGGTCCCTAGAAAGCATCATTTTTTCCCCATTAGACAGCAACCTCTTTGTCCTCTGCCATAACCTTTGCCTGCAATTTACTCTAATTGGGGTGAGTCAGAGATTCGTTAATGTATATAATAGCTAAGAATACAGTAATGATGAATTAAATAATGGTTATTTTTTAAACTACTAACGCTTAGAAAGAAAATCAAAATGCTTTGAAAAGGATAGTGGTTTCAGTGTAATTAGCAGAGAATAATGAAATGATTTGACAAGACCACTCAGTTTTGTGTTACTAAAAGTAGTGCTTTCAATCTGTCTGCAGAACAACGGCTGTTGGGCTGTTGTAACCCAGTCTTTATATACCTCACTGGCTGAAGATTTAATTTATTTAGCCTCTTGAGAACTCATTTGACATTGTAATATATTTTAGTTCCATGTTTTATTTCCAACAATTATTTGATGAAATCACACTCAAGTTTATTTTAAGAGCAAGCTATTTTCCTTTTAGAGAAATATATGTGTATGTTCATTCCCCAGATGTAGAGAGCAATTCAACTAACATATGTCGATGTTCAGTAAGTGAGATCCTCATGAATCTCACACGGATGGTCAATAATCACTATTTTTTTTACATGCAGAATGGACAGTGAGAGAGAGAGAGACAGAGAGAAAGGTCTTCCTTTTTCCGTTCGTTCACCCTGCAATGGCCGTTGCACCTGGCGTCCTGTGGCAGGTGCACCGCGCTGATCCGAAGCCAGGAACCAGGTGCTTCTCCTGGTCTCCCATTTGAGTGCAGTGCTTGGGCCATCCTCCACTGCACTCCCGGGTCACAGGAGAGAGCTGGACTGGAAGAGGAGCTACCAGGACAGAATCCAGCGCCCCAACTGGGACTAGAACCTGGGGTCAGGTGCTGCAGACAGAGGTTTAGCCTATTGAGCCCTGGCACTGGCCGGGATTAATCTTAAAAGTTGGTTCTCTGCCATGAAATTTTCTGTATGTACAAAGGTTATTGATTTTTCTTTCATCCCTATATATAGAATCATGTCATCTGCAAATAAGGATACTTTGATTTTCTCTTTTCCAATTGGTATCCCTTTAATTTCTTTTTTTTTTAAGACTTATTTATTTATCTGTGAGGTAGACTTACAGACAGTGAGAGGGAGAGTCAGAGAGAAAGGTCTTCCATCCGCTGGTTCACTCCCTAAGTGGCCGCAAGGGCCGAAGCTGAGCCATTCCAAAGCCAGGAGCCAGGATCTTCTTCCAGGTCTCCCATGCTGGTGCAGGGATCCAAGTACTTGGGCCATCTTCTACTACTTTCCTAGGCCATAGCAGAGTAGAGGAGCAGTTGGGACTAGATCCAGCACCCATATGGAATGCTGGTGCCACAGGCCGAGGATTAACCTCCTGCACCACAGCACTGGCCCCTTGATTTATTTTACTTGCCTAATGGCTCTGGTTAAAATTTCCAGGGCTATATTAAATAGCAATGGTAAGAGTGGACATCCTTGTCTACTTTCAGATCTTAGGGTGAATCCTTCCCCAATCAGCAGGATGCTGGCTATGGATTTGTCATAAATTGTCTTGATTTTGTTAAGGAATGTTACTTCCTTATGCAGTATGCTTAGGATTTTTTCAGTTTCTAATGTGATGAATCATATTTACTGATTTGCGAATGTTGAATCATCACTACATACAAATAAATCCCACTTGGTCCAGGTGAATGATCTTTCTGATGTTTATTGGATTTGATTAGCTAATATTTTGTTGAGGACTTTTACATCTATGTTCATCAGGGATATTGTTTTCTAGTTCTCTTTCTCTGTTGTATCTTTTTTGGGTTCAGCAATTAAAGTGATACTGGCTTCACAGAAGGATTTTGGGAGGATTCCCTCTTTTTCAATTATTTTGAATAGCTTGAGAAAAATTTAAATTACTTCTTCCTTAAATGGCTATAGGAGTCAGCAGTTAAGCTGTTTGATTCCAAACTTTCCTTTTTGGGGAGGGTCTTTATTTCTGATCCAAGTTCCATCTTGGTATTGATATGTTTAGATTTTCCATGTCCTTATGATTTGATTTTGGTATATAGTATATGTCTAGGAATCCTGCCATTTCTTCTAGGTTTCACAATTTGTTAACATACACTTCTTTCTAATTGTTTCTTTTTATTTCTGTGGTGTTTGTTGTTACATTTACTTTTTCATGTCTGATTTTATTGATTTGGGTCTCTCCCCCCCCCCTTTTTTTTTTGGTTAGGTGCACCAATGGTGTATAAATTTTGTTTATTTAAAAAAAAAAACAGTTCTTCCTTTCACTGATCTTTTATATTATTTTTTTTATTTCAACTTATTTTCTAATTTTAATTATTTCTTTTCTTCCACTAATTTTGGTTTTGGTTTATTGTTTTTCAAGGTCCTTGAGATCATCGATAGCTCATTTAGTAGGTACTTTTCCAGTTTCTTCATAGGCACTGAGTGCACTAAATGTCCCTCTTATTTTTTTTTCTTTTTTTTTTCTTTTTTTTTTTTTTTGACAGGCAGAGTGGATAGTGAGAGAGAGACAGAGAGAAAGGTCTTCCTTTTGCCGTTGGTTCAACCTCCAATGGCCGCAGCAGCTGGCGCATCGCGCTGATCCGAAGCCAGGAGCCAGGTGCTTCTCCTGGTCTCCCATGCGGGTGCAGGGCCCAAGCACTTGGGCCATCCTCCACTGCACTCCCGGGCCATAGCAGAGAGCTGGCCTGGAAGAGGGGCAGGCGGATAGAATCCGGCGCCCCGACCGGGACTAGAACCTGGTGTGCTGGCGCCGCAAGGCAGAGGATTAGCCTGTTAAGCCATGGCGCCGGCTCTAAATGTCCCTCTTAATAGCTGCTTTTGCTGTATGCCATAAGCTTTGATGTGATGTATTATCTTCACTCATTTCCAGAATTTTTTTTTATATTTCTAAGTTCCACTGTTCATTCACGAGCATACTGTTCAATCTCCATGTGTTTGTATATGATCTAGAGATTCTTGAATTGTTGATTTCCAGCTTCATTTCTTTGTGGTTAGAGGAGAAGCCTGGTGTGATTTAGATTTTTATGAATTTGCTGATACTTGCTTTATGGTCGAGCGTATGGTCTATCCTAGAATAAGTTGCACGCACTGATGAGAGGAATGTGCATTCTTCAGCAATGGGATGAAAAGTTCCATAGATATCAGTTAGGTCCATTTTGTCCATAGTGTCGATTAACTCTGTTGTCTCTGTTGATTCTTGTCTAATTGATTTGTCCATTGATGAAAGTCGAGTGTTGAAGCCCTCTGTTACTATTGTACTGGAGTCTATGTTTCCTTTTAGATACATTAACATTCTTTTTATATAGCCAGGTGCCCTGTAATTGGATGCATATACATTTATTTTACTCACATTTTCCTGTTGAATTGATCTCTTAATCCTTACATAGTTCTCTTCTTTGTTTAACACCTTTTTTGTTAAGTTTATTTTGTCTCATATTAGGATGGCAACATCTGCCCTTTTTTGCTTTCTATTAGCATGGAATGTCTTTTTCTATCCTTTAACTTTCAGTCTGCATGTATCTTTGTCGGTGATGTGGGTTTCTTCTATGCAGAAAATAGATGGGTATTGTTTTTCCATCTGTTCGGCCAGCCCATGTCTTTGAATTAGATAATTTAGGCTATTTACATTCAGGGTTACTATTGAGTATTTATGAGTATTGACTGGGCCCTGCCTTTTTTCCATAAACATTCTTATTCTTCCCTTTGGACTTCCTTTTTATTTTTACTGGGATATTCTCTGATTTCACCTTCTTTTAATGTGATGACCATGTTTCTTTTTTTCTATGTATAGAACATCCTTAAGCATCTTTTGTAAGGCTGGACAAATTTTGAAAAATTCATTCAATATATATTTGCTATGGAAGATCTTTATTTCACTATCATTCATAGTGAGAGTTCTACAGTGTACAGTATTCTCAGTTGACAGTTTTGTTTTTTTCTTTCTTAAGACTTGGACAATGTCTTGCCATTCTCTTTTAGCCTGCACGGTTTTGATGAGAAGTGGACTGTGAGTCTAATTGGAGAACCTCTGAAAGTAATGTGGTTTTCTTCTCGTGCACATTTCAGAATCTTTTCTTTATATTTTACTCTGAAAAATTCGACTACAATGTGTTGTGATGAAAATCTTTTCTGGTCATGTCTGTTAGGGCTATGTGCTTTCTGTACTTGGATGTCCCATTGTCTCTTCAGGCTGGGGGAATTTTCTAGCCACAATTTCAAGAACTCTTAAGACCCTTATGTTGGGTCAACTGATAGTATCACATAAATCTTCAACACTGTTTCTAAGGTTTTTTTTTTTTTTTCTCCTTTCATTTTTTTTTTTTTTTGAGGGGTGGTTGAAGTGGAGCTGACAAAGCTTTACAAAGATTTGTCTTATAGTTCTGATATTCTTTCTTCTGCCTCACCAAGTCTGTTGTTTAGGCTTTCCACTACATTTTGAATTTGATCTGTTACATTCTTCATTTCTAGTATTTCATTTAGATTTCTCCTTAAAATCTCTATTCATGGGATAAATTTTCATTCATGTCATATATGGTTTTCTTTAGTTCATTGATTTGCTTCTGATTGCTTTTGAGTAATCCTATGATTAGTTTTATGAATTCTGTTTCCTGCATTTCCTCAATCTCTTCATCTTCACATACTAATATTAAAATGTTTTGGTGTTCCTTTGTGTGTGTGTGTGTCGGGGGGTCCATGGTATTTTCCTTATTCTTTTTCTTGCATTTCTGCATTTATCTTTAGCCATTGGTGGAGTTAATTTTGTTTTTATCTCTGATAGCTTTTATCTTTGAGCTATGGCTCTCTGCCTTAGTGGTATATCTGTACTTTTAGTGAATACAGGAGTTGTGTGGTGGGTGTGGCCAGGAGCTCAGGGTGGGGTGAGTATCCAGGGTAATACCCAGGTTGGGCATGGCAGATCTCCTCTTGGTAACAGAAGGCACAGAATGGTCACCTCTGTTGGTGTGATCACCCTCTCACCCCCCTCTCTTCCAAGCTGGTCAATGACCAGGTATTAGCCCCTGTTGTGTTCAACACTCAATCGTGCCTTCGTATGAACTGCACAAACGATATGCATGTTCCTTCCTTTGAGCACAGTTTCTGCTGCAATAACCTGTCCCAAACAACCAAGGAGCTCCATGCATGTGGAGCTGCATCCATTGATTGCTCAGAGATCCTGCTGCACATTACACTGTATACCGAGTCTCCATGGTGTCAGCACACAAGGCTCCCATAGTCTCTGGGTGCAGAGACTTCACTCTGCCGTGCCCACCTGTCCACTCAACAGAGAGAGAGAGATGTTCCCTGAGCCAGTTCCACCTAGGCATCTTGATTCCCAGAGCCTGTGGTATGTTGGGAGGCAGGAAGCACCCCACAGTCTTATTGGGTACCCAGACATCTGACAATCATCCCAACCAGGCTCAAAGTCAGCAGGGAATGCAAATTTTTTCCCTCCGCTAGAATTTCTGGATATCATGCATTCACAAGAGCCACTGACAGAATGTTACTCTTTCCCCGTCACTATTGCCAGTACTGCCTAGGAGATGATGACCTGTCACAGCCAGTTGTTGTGTGCCAACGCAAAGGCTTCTGCAGCTGCTGGCCAAACCCAAAATGGCACCTGCCCTTTCTCAGCAGAGCAGTGGGTGCTCTTGTACGAGGTTGGGGCAAGATAAACGCCCAACCTCTACTTCCACTAGGTCCATGGGCAACCACTAGCAACTGCCAGCCCCCACTACTCCCTCCGGCTATATCAACATGCAGATTGCTGCAGTACAGTCTCACCTCTGTCTCCAAGCTGCTGCTCCCTCCAGGCTCTAGGGTGCTGAAGTCATGTGTTGTGTCTTTGTTTATGTTATGTGTCCTCACCTTCCACACAGGCCCATGGCATTCCTCTTCTTGTTCTGTATGTCTTCCTTAATCAGCCATCTTGCAATCCTCTATCAGAAAAATCAATAGAATAGTATCTTAAACCTTCATATATTAACAAGGATAATTAGAAGCAAAAGTGAGTAAATTTTATGAAATCAGTTTTATATGAAGAGCTATTTCCCAGAAAGACACATTAATGAACTTTCTGAAACTATGTAATTGCTTTTCGACACAGTCTGCTTAAAATCTTTGACAGAGAGGCTGGTGCCGCGGCTCAATAGGTTAAACCTCCGCTTTGCGGCGCCAGCACACCAGGTTCTAGTCCCAGTCGGGGCACCGGATTCTGTCCCAGTTGCCCCTCTTCCTGGCCAGCTCTTTGCTGTGGCCCAGGAATACAGAGGAGGATGGTCCAAGTGTTTGGGCCCTGCACCCGCATGGGAGATCAGGAGAGGCACCTGGCTCCTGGCTTCGGATCAGTGCGGTGCGCCGGCCGCAGCGGCCATTGGAGGGTGAACCAATGGCAAAAGGAAGACCTTTCTCTCTGTCTCTCTCTCTCTCACTGTCCACTCTGCCTGTCAAAAAATAATAAAAAAATCTTTGACATAGATATTGATTTTTCTTATATAGATTTGTATCTTTTAATTTTCCCATAGTAAAATTATTATGGCCTTCATAGGCAGTGGTATATATGAACAAATTTTTTTCTCATGTTGTTTTAGTTGGTATTCCCAAGAAAGCCAGATACTAGGCAAAATTTTTGCAGTGACAACTTTATTTGCTGCATAATCCAAGGAATGCATAGGATGGTATAGGGAATAGAAGTGAGTTGCAGAAGTGAGCAAGGCAAACAAGAGGAGTCTCATTTCATGTGGTCCTAACTTTGGAAACCGTAATTGCTCTGTCTTGTCAGACATTTTTAGAAAAATTGCTTCTCTGGATTGTTTACATGGGGAGAAACAGGAAGGAAAAAATGCCTAAATAATGTATCTCCCACCTTGTATCTTCACTCCAGAGAACATCAACTCCCTTGAACTTCTAGTGAGTGCTAAAGAGCCTACAGCATCTTATGTTTCAGCAGCAATCAAGAACCTTGAGGAAGGAAAGGAGAGCCTGTAATGTAGATTGAAAGTGAAGTATCCACAGGGCATCTCCAACAAATCTCTAAGTCTGTTTAAGTGAGTGTAAGCATTAGAAGAAAATATAAAAGCCACTGAGTGTCATCCTACTCAAAAGCTAAGCCAGTGCAGTGATGTGCAATGCATAAACTGAATTTGGTGCACTCCATCTCTTGTGTAACTGTGATCTGTTCACATTCTACTATGATAGTCAGTCCTCATATTCAACTCTTCCATGGGAAATGTGAAAGTTCAATTTCTAAGCATTATTTCTAGTTATCATATCCTTTAAAAGCAACCATGACAAACACACAAAATGTAAATGGTGCTATCAAACAAAGCTACTGTTGATTACCTGCTGTAATTTTGGTGTTCTCCGGATAGGGTAATCTAGACTTTGAGTTTTAAGAGTTGTGATATTCCTCTTGCTTTAAACTTACTAGACTGTGTTTTTGGCAACCACAATTTTCCTTATTACTTTATTCAAAATGACCAGGAGATATTCTAGTGAGTGCTCTGGGTTCCAGACCTATTTCTTTTTGCTCTCACTGTGTTGTAGCATCTACAGCTATTCAAGGTTATTTTAGTAGACTGCTCTCACTAGTACATTCCAACTTCACCAGAACTCACAATTTAAGGTCATTGTGACTTTTCCCCACTTGGAAACTAGCAGGATGGCATGTACCAATGCCATCGCACTAGTCCAAGTGATCAATTTCAGCTCACAATTGATAGCTCTGATAGGTCTAAGAGTCAAAGAGATCACACAAACAAGATAAGTATCTGCTAATACTGATAGAATCAAAAAGGGAGAGAAAGATCCAACATGGGAAGTGGGATACACAGCAGACTCATAGGATGGCAGATGTCCTAAACAACACTCCGGCCTCAGAATCAGCCCTCAAGGCATTCAGATCTGGCTGAAGAGCCCATGAGAGTATAGCAGGCATGGAAAGCCAAGATACCATGGGAAAAAAAAAAAAAGACCTAAGTGAATGATCTCTGTGAGTGAGATCCCAGTGGAAAGAACGGGGCCATCAAAGAAGGAGGTACCCTTCTCCGAAGGGAGGAGAGAACATCCACTTTGACTATGACCCTATCGGAATAAGATCAAAGTCAGCGAACCCTAAAGGCTTCCATAGCCCTTGCAACTCATGACTAGAGCCCAGGGAGATTACTGACGCCATGAACAGGAGTGTCAAATTGTTAAGTCAGCAACAGGAGTCACTGTGTACTTACACCCCATGCGGGATCTGTCCCCAATGTGTCGTCTAAAGCCAAGTGATGCTACGACTGGTACTGAAACAGTATTTTTATACTTTGCGTTTCTGTGTGGGCGCAGACTGATGAGGTCTTTGCTAATTATATACTGAAGTGATCTTCTGTATATAAAGAGAATTGGAAATGAAAAAAAAAAAAAACAACCTGGTGTTAAAATGGAAATGGCATAGAAAATTAATTATTTTGAAAAAAAATTATGTAGGATCTCTGTCTTTAATGTGCTGTACATTGCTATTTTATGCTATAATTAGTAATCCAATGGTAGTTTTTTCACTTGATGTTGCTATATGGGCAAAATGTTGAAATCTTTACCTAATATATACTAAACTGATCTTCTGTATACAAAAAGAATTGAAAATGAATCTTTACACGAATGGAGGGGGAAAGGGAGCGGGAGGGGGGAGGGTTGCGGGCGGGAGGGAGGTTATGGGAGGGGGGAAGCCATTGTAACCCACAAGCTATACTTTGGAAATTTATATTCATTAAATAAAAGTTTAATTAAAAAAAAAAAACAAAAAAAAAAAATAAATCTGCAAAGTCTAAAGAGGGATGAGGAGTTCAATATTCACAAGGGCATATCTGGTAATAATGGTGGGCAGGATCCTGAATCTACTCCTTGTTTTCCATACATATTAGATGTTTGTTCAAAACATATCCCATATTCCAGATACACTGGGAGTTTCTTTCTGTCCTGGCTTCTTAATTAAACCCTCACTCTACCAATGTAATAGGATAAATCAAGAAAGACTCAATTATCTTGTTAATTCATCATCATGTCCCCTTTGTTCTAAGATCATATCATATTCAATAATTGTTGAGGTATCAGGCATTTGTACACCTTTAGATAGTGGTGGTAGTGCAGGCACTATGCACAGGGAGGATGAACACAGGTCTAGAACATGCATTTGTTCTAGAAAAGGCCACTTTTGATTTCCCCAGTGAAACAGTTCTCATTTCATTGACCAGTCACCAAGCAATTCTCTGGAGTCCTTAGTAAATGTGTTCTATGGAGTGCTGTCAGTCTGGGAATTCAGCAGTGGTAGCAATAAGATGAGCCTTGATGAGGAGAAACCCATCTTATTAGGTGAACACATAGTTTAATGCCTTCTATTCTGGCCACTGTGGTCACTGGTCTATTACACCTTCATGGAAGTTGTCACCCTATTTACTTCAGGAAAGAAATGTCATGGAGTTAGGTTCCCTTGGGTGGAAATAAGGATCATTTGTGTGTATCTGTACACTTGGTAGTTGTACTGTTGGATCATCCCCATACTTCTTTCCTGATTTGTTGATTTACTTTTTTAAGGAGGATTCTGACCACTGGGCTAAGCCACTTCTAGAATGCAGGAATGAATCTGCTTTCCTCAACTCTTGCTAGCTCTCTTCCATGTAAAGTGAGTGACTGAGCTCACTGCCCACAGCTCTGCTTACTGGTAGGAGTTTCCTTTCCTGCTGACTGTAAGAACAACCCTGAGTGAGTGTGAATTGTAGCAGTTGCCCATATTTTCAGCCATCTCATCTGTTAGCCAGATCAGATTATTTCTCCCTTTAATGTTGAAGAATGCACAAATTTTTCATTTTAGTACAATATAGCATCGCTTATTTATGAATCTTGTTGTTGTTCCTCTAAAAGTGATGCCTTTTAAATATATATTTTTATTAACTGATAACCCCAATTATCTAAAAAAATCTAGGCTATATAATTAGTGTATATTCAATATATTTATTAAAAGAATGAAGAATAACTTAACTCTCTCTGTCTCCTTCCTCTGTTTCAATTTTCCTCATAGCACTTGTCACTACTTGACATTATATATTATGATTTCTCTGTCTTTTCCTCCTCCATTAAAATATAAAATGTACAAGAGTTTGTTACGTTTTTTCAAACACTTAATCTCATTATTTAGATAAGATTTGGTTTAATTATTAATGAACAAATGGACTATGTTTTACATAGTCCCTAACTGTGTGACCAAGAAACACCTACCCAGTCCGTATTATGTGACGGGCACTCAGTTAAAAAATTGTGATACAAATGAATGCTTCACTTCCACACAGCTTATGACCCAGAACTAGCCCCTGTCAGAGTTAGTTTGATATTTTATCAGGTAGACTTAAACTGAAACTTATGTGATATCTTTGGTACATTAAATTTGTTTCTTGGCAGATTGCGAGGAAAATTTGAATGATTTATCAGCTAGAAAAACTGAAGGGCTCATTTGTTTTACTACCATACAGCTTTTATTTGTAATCCATTAATTATTTTTGAAAACAGAATTCTTTTGTTTTTAGCTTCCTTCTTTTTTTTTTTTAAGAATATTTTATTCATTTGAAAGAATTACAGAGACACAGAGGCAAAGACAGAGGTCTTCCGTCCGCTGGCTCACTCCTCAGATGACCACAAAGGCCAAAGCTGCGCTCATCCGAAGCCAGGAGCAATGAGTTTCCTCCAGGTCTCCCATGTGGGTGCAGGGGCCCAAGGACTCGGACCATCCTCTGCTGCTTTCCCAGGCCAAAGCAGAGAGCTGGATGGGAAGTGGAGCAGCTGGGACTTGAACCTGCACACATATGGGACGCCAGCACTGTAGGCGGTAGCTTTACACATTATACCACAGTACCCACCCCTCCATTAATTTAAGTTCTGGAGTTTTCTTGACATCTATCATCTTATTTCTTTGGGAAAATATTTAATACCAAAATTTTATTAAGTGCCATGGGAAGAGTTTTCCCTTTGAATATTCTTAATGGACATCACAATTTGAAAGTGTTAAATTTTTGCTTTAAAAATACATTTATTTATTTTTTTAAAGCAGAGTTACAGAGGAAGACAAACGCACACACACACACACACATACAGAGAGAGAGAGAGAGAGAGAGAGAGAGAGAGATACAGAGACAGAGAGGCAGAGAGTGGGGAGAAAGAGGACAGAGCATCCATCTGCTGGATCAGTCCCCAAATGTACATAACAGCCAGGAATCAGCCACACCAAAGGCAGGAATACGGAACTCTGTGTGTCCCTTGTGGATGGCAGGGGCCCAAGTATTTGGACCATTTTCCATTGTTTTCCCAAACGTATTAGAAAAGAACAGGACTGGAATTTGAGCAGCCAAGACTTGAACCAGCACTCATATGGGATGCCAGAGGCACAAGCAGAGCCTTAATGTTCTGTGCCACAATGCTGGCCCCAAGATTTAAATTTTTAAAGGATCCTCTTTTAAAAGATGGCTGTATTCTATTGTACAAATATCTGGAGTTGGAAGTCTGGTAAGAAGATGACAATAGACAATTTCCCTACCATTACTTGCAAGATGAATAAGGAGTTAATTCTCATTTTTGACACATGCTATTGAAAATTTGAAATCCATTCTCTGAAAGTTAGGTTTGGAAAGAGTCTAATCTTATGATTTCATTTGAGGTCAGTTCTATGAATATTTGTGACAAATGAATCTTTTATTATGATTCAATATGATGGAATGAAAAAAAATTATGGATAATATTTAATCACTACTGTCATGTAAGAGCTAAGCTGTCAGCAGGATGCTATGACACCTAGAGTTAGTCACTTCCTGTTGAGAAAGGATACACATTGTTTCTAATAACATAGGAAGCTGTGACTTGAAATCTGGCTCACTAATAGATTTGTTTATTGTACTTCATGTTTTGTATGGAATCCTATATTTGAAGCCAATTTAAATGATTTTGAATATTTAATGCTATTTTATTCTTTTAATTCTACTTTTTAAAATGGATACAAAAATATTTTGTCAAAGTTAAAGAGGTCTTAACTATTGATTGACATGAACTTAATTTTGATCATAAAGCTTAATGAGATACTTTGTTAAATTAATGAACTTGTGATTATAATGCAGATGTTGTATGTTCAGGCTTGTGCAGAGAAATCTGGAGTTATCAATAATGTATGGTTCATGTCCTCTGCCCTTGAGGAATTTTCTAAATGGGGAATGAAAACTATCAAGGAAAAAACTATGTGGCACTATGGTGCAGGCTGTGAGAAATACTGGTTTGTCAATGCATGTGATAGGGACCAGGGATCACAGCACTGTTTTAAGGGCAGCGATTAAACAACAGTATTCATTTTACTTTTACTCACGCTATTTTCTGGGTATTTTAAAATACTTTTCCCTTATTTTTGTTGTGTTGCATGGTCATTGTATTTATTTCCCTATTTTTTAGCAACTGGTATTGACTACTTTAAGTTCAGACTCTCCCTGGCAAGACTTTTCAGTATTTTAATAAAAGTTTAGAGGAAAAGAGTGAATTTTATAAAGGCTAATACATTGCAAATATAAAATATGGACTGTTTGTGAAGATTTCAGCAACAAGTGTACATTTAACAGATATGTATGTTTTGCACTTCTTCAGTGAAATACCAACTTGTAAATCAAGGGAATTTTTGAACAACATTATTGTAAAAGAACTTGAACCTTATGAACTGATACTAAAGTTCTTATCAGTTTGAGACAACATTATATTGTGTTACATTATGCAAATAGCAACTGAGTGTTCAGAATAATGAGAAAGAATGCACTTCTGTATTCTAGATAGTATTAATTATACCTGAATTCTTAAGTTTTTTTTATTTTTTTTAACTTTTATTTAATGAATATAAATTTCCAGTATACAGCTTATGGATTACAATGGCTTCCCCTTCCCATAATTTCCCTCCCACCCGCAACCCTCCCCTCTCCCGCTCCCTCTCCCCTTCCATTCACATTAAGATTCATTTTCAATTCTCTTTATATACAGAAGATCAATTTAGTATACATTAAGTAAAGATTTCAACAGTTTTCTTAAGTTCTTATCTAAGGGTTGAAACGGTTTGCTAAGTATTCATGTAATATTGCTATTGTCAGCAAGTGATCTAGGACTTGCTCCCTCATTTCTCTATTCTAAGCCCAACTTGTTCTTCCATTTCTCTATTCTCTTCAAGGTAGGGAACTAATTCTATTATGAAGGAATCTGTAGGATGCACAATTTAATCTTTAGACCTTATAAGAGATGACTAACATTTTTCTGTAATAGCATAGCCAAAATAAGAGCTTAAATAATAATCTCATAGCTAGATTCACATCGCCATCAGCAAAGTATACAGTAAGTAGAAAAAAAAAAAAAAACCCTTCCTTAAGACCAAAGGGAAAGAAAGTTTTAAAGTGAGAATATAATTTTCCTCATGGGCATTGTCTACCTTAGAAAAACTACTACAGAACATGCCTGTGACTATAGACTTGTAGTTCAGGCCACCGAAGATTAGAGATGGGACATGGGCACTCCCTTGACTTGCATCCTCTGGTCTGCTTTAACACAAACCAGGAGGAAAAGAAAGCTAGGCATCAGAAGCAATGGGTGGCAGGCCTATTAATGGCTGATCTGTACGGTGATCTGCCCTCAAGGAGACCCAACAGGCCAGTCCACTGCAGTGGCTTTCAATGTGGTAAGCCTGGGCTTCAGCAGAAGACAGCTTGTGAAGAGCCCTGGCAGCTCTGCCAAGAGTTGGGTCACTGGAAAATGGACCTGCCCTGGAGTCGAAGGATGCCCAGGTCAGAGCCACAGATCATCTTGGCTCCAAGCTGAAAAGCCCTTCACTCAGCCCAACTTCCAAAGTGACCACTGCAGCTGAGGGGATGGTCAAGTAGGGTCAGCAACATTGCAGGCAGAACTGTAAATTTCTTGTTAGAGATGCCACCTGCCTTTACCTGGCCAGCTCTCCTCCCAGGCCAGCCAAGTAATGAAAGTCAACAGAGTGCCTTCCCCTAGGAGGTTCACACCTCCCTTAGGATATACCCCATGTGAAGAGATAGATAGGTCTGGGCCTCTTCACTTACAAGGCCTAAAGCCCACCAGATTATTATCATGCCCCTTCTATCAGGTTCTATTTGCCTCTCAATCAGAAAACTTAATTGTAGCTTAGACAGCACCTTTCTTAGCTCCTCTAATAATGACTCTGTCCTTTGTTCTAGACCCTGTCTAGTGCACTTGGGCCTCATTCCTTTGTAATCATAAACTCTACTCTACCACCAATGGCTCTACTCCCAACCTGTGTGTACTGATGGTCCTCTTCCCCACTTAATGCTGTATAATTGTTCAGACCTGGTAAATGCCACTCTTAGGATCATTGGTTACTATCCTCACCCTGTCTTTTATGACCTTGTCTAAATATGATCAGAGTCGGTGAACTTGGAAGGCTTCCATAGCCTTGGCAACTCATGACGACAGCCTAGGGTGGTTACTGGTGCCATAAACTAGAGTGTCAATTTGTTGGGTCAACAACAGGAGCCACTGTGCGCTTGCTCCTGATGTGGGATCTCTGTCCTTAATGTACTGTACATTTTGATTTAATGCTATAACTAGTACTCAAACAGTATGTTTCACTTTGTGTTTCTATGTGGGTGCAAACTGTTGAATTCTTAAGTTTTAATATGAATACCTTACTTCTAAAGGACATTGGAAAATGAACAATAAAATGATAGAACATTAAGAATTAAACTAAGATTTGTATTCAGAATACTTTTATAACAAGCAGAAAGTGTTCAAAGAGTAGGTTAACTTTTAGAAGAAAAGATGAGGGGCCGGCGCCGTGGTTCACTTGGTTAATCCTCTGCCTGCGGCTCCGGCATCCCATATGGCTGCCAGGTTCTAGTCCCAGTTGCTCCTCTTCCAGTCCAGCTCTCTGTTTGGTGTGGCCCGGAAGGGCAGTGGAGGATGGCCCAAGTGCTTGGGCGCCTGCACTTGCGTGGGAGAACAGGAGGAAGCACCTGACTCCTGGCTTCGGATAGGCGCAAGGCAGGCTGTAGCGGCTATTTGGGGGTGAACCAACGGAAGGAAGACCTTTCTCTCTGTCTCTCTCTCTCACTGTCTAACTCTGCCTGTCAAAATAAAAAGAAGAAAGAAAGAAAGAAAGAAAGAAAGAAAGAAAGAAAGAAAGAAAGAAAGAAAGAAAGAAAGAATGAAAGAAAGAAAGAAGAAAAGATGATAAGAATGATTCCTGAAAGTTTCCAAATATGAACCAGATAACCAAATACCACATCTGCTGTCTGACTTGCATGTTGTAACACAGTATTTTAAGCCACCTTTTGAAATACACACATCCAATTTAAATTTGAGTCCCAGCTTCTATACTTCTGATCCAGCGTCCTGCTAATGCTCCTGGGAGGCAGAAGATGATGGCTCAAGCACTTGAATTCCTATCATCCATGTGAGTGACTCAAATGGAGTCCCAGGTTCCTGTCTCCTTCTCAACCAGTCCTGGCTATTGTGATGATTTGGAGAGTCAAACCACAGAGGATATCCCCCCATCCTGCTCTAGGTCTCTGTCAGTTTGTCTTTTAAATAGATAGATAAATAAATAAATTATAAATGTTAAAAATTACATCTATTGGGAAAGACACTTAATTCTTGAACTAAATATCTTTAAGATAATTTCAATGGTGAAGTGATTCTATCATATGTTAATATACATCCTTTTTATTGACCTTCAGCCAAAATTAATGCCAATTTTATATAACAACTGCAAGTCATATTTAATATATTCTTTAGTTCTTATTATTTTTGCAACGTTGCCAAACTGTTTTCCAAAGCCATAATTTTGTGATTAGTAATAACACATTAATACATATGACTTTATTTTCATTAAGCTGTGTGGTCTTCAATAGAATGCTGGAACCTTCTGTGTGACAAGATCCTCATCCATAACATAAAAAAAATTCCAGTTATAAGATATGGTATGCTTCTTTCCTGCGTTAGGATCATTCTCTTTCTTCTTTCTATCTTTTTTTTTCTTGCTTTCTTTCTTTTAATTAGAGAGACAAGGAGACAGAGACAGACAGAGAAACAGAATTGCCATCCATTGATAGACTAGCCAGGTGGCCACAAAGGCCAAGGCTAGGCTAAGGCTGGAGTCAGAGCCAGAGGCTTGGAAAAATGGATGTCCTTATGCTTCATCACTCCTTCTCATCAAGTACAAAAACCCAGGAAAAATGATTTGAAGTCTCAAATGTAGACCATGAGAAGAGGCCGGCGCCACTGCTCAATAGGCTAATCCTCCACCTGCGGCGCCGGCACACCGGGTTCTAGTCCCGGTTAGGGCGCTGGATTCTGTCCCAGTTGCCCCTCTTCCAGTCCAGCTCTCTGCTGTGGCCCGGGAGTGCAGTGGAGGATGGCCCAAGTCCTTGGGCCCTGCACCCACATGGGAGACCAGGAGAAGCACCTGGCTCCTGGCTTCGGATCAGCACGGTGCGCCGGCCACAGCGCAACACCGGAGCGGCCATTAGGGGTGAACCAACAGCAAAAGGAAGACCTTTCTCTCTGTCTCTCTCTCTCTCACTGTCCACTCTGCCTGTCAAAAAAAAAAATTGAAGTAAACAGCAAAAAATATAACATAAGTAACTGTTCTAAAGATGTGAAAATGGAGCAAGCATTGTGGTGAAGTGGGTTAAGCTGCTGCTTGAGGTACCTGCACCCCATATTGGAGTGTTGATTTAAGTTCTTTCTACTATGCTACTTTGCACTTCCAAACCAGGTTCCTGGTAATTCTCCTGGGAGTCAGAAGATGATGATCCAAGTTCTTGAGTTCCTGCTTCCCACATGGAAAACTTAGATGGAGTTTTTGACTTCTGGCTTTAGCCTGGATTAGCCCAGGCTGTTATGAGCATCTGGGGAGTTGGCTAGTAGATAGAAAATTCTCTCTCCCTCTCTCTTTTCTCTCTTTCAGTCTCTCTTTCTCTCTCTCTCTCTCTCACTCTCTCTCTCCCTCTCTCTCTCTCTCTCTTTTTCTCTCTCCTATTCTGCCTTTTAACTAGATAATTAATCTTTAATTTTTTAAAGAATGTTCAAATGAACTGAGTAGCACTTGTCAAGGGAATACATACAAATGGCCTACTGGTATGAAAAATGCTCAATATTATTAATCATTAAGGAGATGCTTAATAGAGCCATAATGAAATATCATCTCATTTTAGAGTGAAGGGATATTCTCAAAATGACAAAATATAACAAGTTCTGGCTAAGATATAGAGAAAGGATAAACTTTTATACGTTGTTGTTGGGAAAGTAAATTAGAATAGCTACCATGGAAAGTGGAATGGAACCTCCTCCAGTAATTGAAATAGAGCTAACACATTATCCAGCAATCCTATTTCTTTATGTACACACATATATGTATGTATGTATGTGTATATATATATATATATATATATGTATGTATTTCCCAAGGGGAATCAAGTAATTACGCCAAAAAGAAAATCCCAGTTTCATTGCAGTATTATTCACATTACCCAAAGAATTGAATCAACCTAAGTCCTCATTAACGAATGAATAAAGATTATGTGGTATTTACAATGGTATATCAAGAAGTTCATGTTAAAATGGAATTAAAAGATGTTTGTTTTGGTGTGAAATATTTTGAAATTCATACGTAACTGTTCTCATAATACACATGTACCATGAACTTTTTGAAAAACCCTGATGTGCAATGGAATGCTATTCAGGCATAAAACAGATGAAATTCTGTCACTTGTGAGACAAGATGGATGGAACTGGAGGTCACAATGGTAAGTGAATTAAGCCAGGCACAAAAATACAAATATTCCACCATTTAACTCATATATGGAATCTGTAAAATCTGAGCTGATGGAAATAGAAGAATATTGTTTACAATTGGTTAGAGATAGGTAGGAAAGGAAAATGGGGAGAGATAGATAATGGATACCAAATCACAATCAGATAAGAAAGTAAATTATACTGTATTACACAGATGGGTATTTTTACTTAACAATATTTTATTGGAAGGTTCAAAATAGTTCAACGAGAATAGTTAATGCGCTCATCACAAAAATGAACATTTGAAGTGATAGATAACCTAAATATCCTGATCTGATTATCACACATTGTAAACATTACTGAAATATCACATTGCCTCCTGGCTTTGGATCGGCACAGCCATGGCCATTGCAGCCATCTGGGGAGTGAACCAGTGCATGGCAGACCTCTCTCGTGGTCTCTACCTCTCTCTGTAACTCTCTTTCAAATAAATAAAAAAAAAATTAAAAAAAGATGATATAGTGACATTTGTTGTCTTTCCATTTATTGTATATTTCTCTTGCTCCTACAGAATATTTTCAGTCTATAAGAGAGAATAAAGAGAAGATAGCTCTCTTCATAGTAAGAGTAACTGTAAAAGTTATATACTTGATGTTTTATAAGATTTAAAGATTATTTTACAGGAGAACACAGCATCAAAATACAGAGATAATTGTAGGCAAAGTTCTTTTACTTACAACTATAAATAAGAGAAGCCTTTTAGGCAAAGACCTAAAAGGTGATGCACCCAGAGACAAGATAACAGCAAACTGAGGTGCTAGGGGGTCAGTTTATGTAATTGCACATACATTGATTATGTTGGTTTTTCAGATTGGCTGTGAATTGGTTAACTCAAATACTCTCTCAGGCTCCAAGGTATTGGGGCTACTGCTAGCTTTCTAAAATGGGTTTATATGGTAATTAGGGCAGATGCATAATGGCCCAGAATGTCAGAATCTACTAAGGGAACTGATTGACTTACTCAACTGTTCAAACAAGGAAACTGACCTAGCCAAGGCCTTAAAACTTGGCCAAAACAGGGACTAAACAACAAAACAAAGAAACAAACAAAAACAATAAAAAAGTCCTACATTTTTCAACATTTTTTTAGTTGGATTGCTTAAGATATTTTCCAGCCAGATAGCAAGGAAGATTTTTGGAGAGTAAAATAGAATTTTCCCTAACAGTATAGGAAACATTACTATGAGAGAATGAGGAGAGCAAGTCAGCATCCACAAGTTCTTGTGGGTTCCCATATATCCAAGGTCCAAATTATAGCACATTACCAAGAAAACAGATTTATAATTTCCGGCGTCTATAATAATATTTTGGTGGGGTTGTAAATTGTTTCAGAAGTATAGATTAAATGATAGAGTAAATGTTTTTATGATAATATATTGGTGTATTCTGGTTTCAATGTGGCAGGTCCAGTAGTTGTTCTGTGGAGAGTTTAAACTGATAATTCAGGAAGGTATAGGCAAAGATTAGTGATATTTGTTTGTCACAAGAGGAAGAGATGGTTGTGGTCCTGGTCAGAAAACATAGTAGGAGGTCATGGAAGTAAAGTATAGATGAAAAGTCCTTAGGTACAGCAAAGTGTGGCAGGTGGGGTGGGTTCTGACCCTGGGGATTCAAACGTGGACTGATATGAGGCAGTTTCATGCTGAGGAAAGTAGTAATCTTCATTAATTTTCAGAATGGTGTCGATGGTAATCCCTTCACAAGATTTTCTTTAATGCAGAGGCGAACAGAGGTTATGTTTTGACAGAATGCCATGAGTACCCCTGAGGGTCAGAAATATTTAAATTTAAATATAGGGCATGTTCTTGGGGAGGATTTTTAAAAGTTGATGTTTACGCACGTTAAGCCCTGAATTAAGAAAATTAAGTCCTGGGGAAAGATTCAGACACCTTTGAGGATGCATTTGTCATTTTCTAGAATAAATAGAAGTTCTTTGATCAGCTCATTCAGTCTCCCAGTTAAATGAATTGCCTGCTGTCTATGTTAGAGATTGTAGTACAATTGAATGAATGTCTTGGTTACTATCTGGAATGTCTGACCATTCTAAAGGTGACTAGGGTTCCACAAGGCCTTTTAGTATAGCCTTACTATTCATTGAGGCATGTGGAACACTTTAGATCTGTATATTCATTTGAATGGCGCAGTTACAGAGAAAGAGGGAGACACACACACACACACACATATTTACAAAGGTGGTGGGGGCAGGCAGAGAAAGAGAGAAAGAGAGAGAGAGAGAGAACCCTCTATCTACTTGTTCACTTGCCAAATGACTACAATGTCTGGGATAAAACAGAGGCTGAAGCCAGGAGCCTCAAGCTCATCCAGGTTTCCTACAAGGGTGGAAAGGGCCCAGGGATTTGGTTATGTTCTACTGCTTTCCTAGCTCATTAACGGAGCTGGATGAGAAATGGAGCAACTAGGGTATGAATTGGAGATCATATAGGATGTTGGTGTCACAAGCAGTAGCTTAACAAGCTTTGTTCCAATGCCTTCCCTAGGGAATGTGTAACTTTAATTCATGTTTGGATACCTTTAATTAAAGGGATTCTCAGAGTTCCTTACCTGAAGGATCAATTCTTGGTTAATGCTTCAGTAGTTTGGAAAACTGCATATGGAGTTATTTGCTAACCAAAGAACCCAGTATTAAGATGGCTATCTGAATTTCAGTTAAGTGAGCTGGCCCTTCAGTTTCATTCTTTACTAGGGGCATTCTGGTTAATGGATAGAAATCAGAGGCATTCTCTTAGCTTCATCAGTTATGGTGTGGGCAATGCTGTTGTACAATATACAAACTCCAGTTGTTGTTCACTCAATCACAAATGGCTTCTCAGTTAGCCATGATGCTTTGGGGAGGGGTAATGTTCTGCAACACTGTGGCATGTGACAACGTTCAGAGGATAATGGAAGCCATCCCTGCCTGTGATTGGAAAAATTCCGGAGGGCCTAGATTTGGATCCATCCTACATCCTCAGTAACCATGCCTGGCTTATGGGTACTGCTTCTATGACTCAGAGGATAACTAGCAGCTGTGTCTGGGGAGTTACAGGCTCAGTATCTATAAAAGCCTCCAATTCCAGAGTTCTCCATATGTGGCTATAAATTTCTTTTCTGATGGTATATGGCAGAAGGATGAGTAGGATTTGGCTAATTTGAATGATTTTATTGACTTGGACACATGCGGGTTGTTCCTATTTGTCTGAGACCTGGTGCTAGGATAATTTAGGCAGGTGCATTGTAGCCCAAATGATAGAATGGCAGAAGGGGAGTAGTTAATCAGCTTCTCAAAAAGGAGAACTGACTTCTAGTTGAAAGTACAAAACTGGTTCAAGAGAGCACTTTAAAAATGTATATCCACCAGGGTAGGAATAAAGATTAGAGTCATCTAGTCAAACATATGTGCCATTATTGATAAGATTTTTTAGTATTTAATTCATTATGATCTGGACACTGAAGTGAGTGTATGGCTGGGGAGAGGGTAAGGGAGAATATATTTAAGAAATAAATATTTAGGGCTACTCTGCAACAGAACTCTGAGGTAAACAAGAACCACTATATCACAATGAGGTCTTTTTCATTTTGCTTATCTTTTTTGAAAATACTTTAATGTTGACTCATATACAATATGAAATAAATGCCAGACTTTAAATATACTTAATTATAGTCCCATTAAAATGACAGTTCAATTGTTAGCAGTAATATGCTTCTGAAATCTATCTAGACTGCATAATTTTAGGACTTTATCCATTTTGACTGTCTATAAAACTGACATACAAAAATGTCTGCACTTATGGGGCACCATATGATGTCCATTTGGACTTTTTTTAACTACTATATTCAGTTCTTCACTTCACACAGCTCTCATGATAATATACTTGAAAACCAGATCTTTATATTCTTGTAATTTGATAAAGTTCTAAATTTTCAGCAATTACTTGGACAATCATAATCTTTTTTCATTTATATCAAGTGACTAATTATACATTTATTTTTACCATAATAAATAAAATGCAAAAATTGTGTTGTTGTATCCTTTCACTTAGTGATTTT
This sequence comes from Lepus europaeus, assembly GCF_033115175.1. Classification (NCBI taxonomy): domain Eukaryota; kingdom Metazoa; phylum Chordata; class Mammalia; order Lagomorpha; family Leporidae; genus Lepus; species Lepus europaeus. The sequence continues at coordinate 136,505,837 of NC_084827.1, forward strand.
TATTCCAATAATCATTTTCCTTACTTGAATACATGAAAAGTTTAGGCTGAAGATAGTTAAAATATTTCACCATTGTATAGATCAAAGTTTATCTGTATTATTAAAATGATCCAAAGTTTGTAGCATATGATTATTTTGGAAGTCTGAAACATGGGGGATGACAAGCCTTTGCTTCCTTTATAGTATTCTGATATCACAACTGCTAATAATTCTGGCAAATACTTCAAACTATCCACCAGTTCTTGACATCTTACTTATCTGATTTTCTAATTTTAAATAAAACATTGATTGAATATATTACAACTTAAATGAAGTATTTATGTATACCCTGTGAACAAAAAAATGATATTGAAATTATAGTTGCTCCTTAATATTTGAAACTTAAAGAAACTTAAATGTAAGAGTGTAGTTGTCTATATACCAATATGCCACTCGCTGTCTTGAGGAGAGGACTTGGTACCCAGCTGGTAGCTCCTTCAGGGTCTGCTTCAGCTACAGACATCCTACCTGTTAGAGGGTGTGCCTGTCTTTGGGTGACTTCATCTGATGAATGAGTGCGAAAACACTTATGCCTTTGCCATTTTGGTCTTATGCAGGGCATTCCTGTAGGCAATATTAATTCCATAACTCCCTGCATTTTGGCCAGACATTTTCCTCAGCCTGACACTGCTTTCAGACTCTCTCTGTATGTGACAATCCTTAATCTACACCATACACGCGATGCTGTTTCTACTTCCCAAGAACTCAGTCTACGACAGAGGCCACATAGGCACATTCCAGAATTTGTAATTATAATATAATAACATTTTGTGTTTTATTTCAGGTATTCACTATGTCAGGAAATGCAAGTGCTTCATAATGTTTTCTTTTTAAAACAAATTATTTGTTTGAAATCCAGAGTGAAAACCTCCTTCCACTGTTTCACTCCCTGAATGGCTATAACATCCAGGACAGGACAGGTCAAAGCTAGGAGCTAAGAGCTCCATCCTGGTCTCCAGCATGAGTATCAGAGGTCCAAGTATTGCCACATGCCTTTCTGACTTCCAGGTGCATTAGCAGGAAGCTGTAATGGAAGCATAGTAGCTGGGACTCAAGCTGGCAGTTGGGTATGGAAGGGATACCTGCATTGAGAGTTACAGCTTAACCTTTGCACCACAATGCAGGGCCCCAGAATATTTTCCACACAAATCATATGCAGAGTTCCTGCAGGGTCATTTATCAGAATTAATTTTAAGGTCCCAAATCTCTTGTAAACCAGAAAATATATCTAACAATCTTCCTTTATTAGTGCATTCATTTAAACATTTTAATATATTTTGTTCACTCACTCATGCATGCCTGCTTTAATTCAAACACTTGCATATGATTCCCCACTGTATGCTGGCTGATCTGTTACATGCGGTGGTAACAGAGACATGATCTCTGTCATCAAGACACGTAATAATGAGAGGGATAAATACTCACATTGAATATTTTGTGAAAAGAGTGTACAAGGGATTTTTTGTTGGTTTTGTGTTGACTGCTAACAAATTCCAGCAGCAGAATGGCTTAGTAGAGCATGAGTTTATTATCTTACAGTTCTAGAGGTCAGAAGTCCAAAATCAGTCTCACTGGACTGGGTCCTTCCAGAAGGTCTGAGAGCTTGTTTGCTTGCCTATTTCAGTATCCAGTGTCTATATGCATTTCTTGGTCAACAATCTCTTCCCCACATATTTTCAATATCTTCCTTCCAAGTTTAATCTACAACTTACTCAGACTTTCCTGCCTTCTGCTTATATAAACTCTTGTGATTACATTAGATTTACCTTGAAAATCCAAGAGAATCTGCACATCCCAAGAGCCTTAACGTAATCATCCTTATACCATGCCTTTTATCAGGTAAGATAAAATTCACAGTTTCTAGGGATTAGGCTATGTTTTTAGAGCTATTACTCAGTTTATTACAGCATATAATTAGGAACCTGGAAGCAACAGCAATAATTAGTTATTTCTTCATGAGAACCTACTAAAGTACTGGAGAGGATGCTGTATAAAGGTTCAATAAAAGCTTTCAGAAAACTTCACTTGTAAATACTGTTTTAGGTAAGGGATAAGTGAATGTGAGCCAGTGAAAGAGGTGACTGAAATGAGATGGGCCCCCCAAGATCACAGAGTATCTTATGTTAATACATTTGGCTTCAAGAATACAAGTATTTGTGATATTCTAGTTATAAGTCACATTTTTCTTATCTTTAAATATTTCTGAAAAATGCCTTGCATTTTATAATTAACGAGCATATTTAATGCAAAACAGTTTTTAATTTAAAAATGTTGTTAAAATACTGTTGTGGGGTGAGTTTTGTGGCACAATGGGTCAAACCAACTTTTTGAACATCCTTATGTTGGAGTACCTAGTTTTCATTCTGGTATTCCACTTCTGATGCAGCTTCCCAATAATACATTCTGTGAAACAACACAAAGCAGCTCCTGGCACCCATGTGGGAGGTCTTCACTGAGTTCTAGGTTCCTGGGTTTGGCTTCGTTCAGCCCTGACTACTGCAGAGATTTAGCAAGACAACCAGCAGATGGAAGAGATGTCTTTGTCTTTTTCTCCCTTGGTGTGTCTTTCCGCTGAATGGAAATAATCATGTAACAATTAAAATATTATTATAAACAGTTAAAATACAGATAGAGAATATATTTAGATGAAGTTGAAATATAGGACTCCAAGGAAATACTAAGAAATGAAAATGAGAAACAAAACATGTGTCAAATCCATTTTGGTCTTTGCCCATGTTATGAAAAGCATAAATCACCCTGAAAAACACAGGAAATTTTAGAATTCTTCTAAGCCAATTGACATACCTGGTTTTAGTTCTAGAAAAATCACAATTATTACATAGGAGGAAATAGCTGACAGAGGAGCTACTCCATAGGCAGAGAAATAAAGGATTTCTCATAATCCAACTGAAATTTTTGAGGGCCTAAATGAAGGAGGTGATAGGATGATGACTATGAGATAGTAGGACTTAGAAAAGGCCAATTTTAGTAACTGATTTGTAGGTAGTGAGAAGGTAGAGAGGGACAGTAATTATAACTACCGGGTTCAGGTAATTACACTGTACTTTCAACTGAGAAAGGAAGTTAGGGACAGTTTTTTATTTGGGAGACTGGAGTGAAGGGAATAAGTGAACAACATGTATGAATCATATTTCGCTTTTGAAATGCACATAATATGCAAGTATAAATATCTGTCAGCATTTGAGTATAAACCTAAAGCTGAGGAATGGATTTTGAGGGACATACAAATTAAGTATTAGACAATAATAGTGATTACAGGAATTTAAATACAAAAGGAAAAATGCTATTGTATACTCTCAATACTATAAAAACACTAAATATGTCCATTCTGACACTAACTGCTTGGTATTAACAAAGATTTTCGAGGTTAAGAGCTCATAGTCTCACAAGGCTACCCCTACCTACTTCAAATGCCAACTGAATTTCAGGTTGACATCTGTGCTTTTGACCAAATTCTATAAATTGAAAGTTCCCATTGCCTCCTCCTTGGGTTTGATAACTTCCCAAAACAGTTCACAAAAAGCAAGAAAACAGTTTACTGACTACAAGCTTATCATAAAATAATACAATTGGGTACAGTCAAATGGGAGAGATGTGTAGGACAAGTCGTGTGGAAGAAGCAGGGAACTTCCTTGCCTTCCAAATGCTCACCAACCCAGAAGCTCTCTCACTGAGCATCATTTCTGTGGTTTAATGATGGCTTCATACTTAGGCATGATTGATTAAATCATTCATCAGTAGTGATTAAGCCAGTTTCTAGTTCCTCTCTTCTCCTAGAAGATCAGGGTGTGGGGCTAAAAATTATAAACTTCTCATCATGTGGTTGTTTTCCTTGGCAACCAGCCCTTATCCTGAAGCCATCCAGAAGCCCTCAGCACCAATCATCTAATTAGCATACAAAAAGACATGCCATTGTGAAGGTTCCTTTGGCTTTAGAAACTTTGTGCCAAGAAATGGGGATATGAATGAAACATATTTCCTAACATATCATACTATCAGTAAATTGTAGGCAAAATTGATAAAATATTGGAGCATGGTATGAGTATTTGAGTTTGTTTATTTGAGCTGTTCTTTTTTTTCTCATTTTGGAGGAATCTCCAAGTATGTGTATCACTGTGAGATACAGTGGCCTGCTTCTCACCAAGGTAGTGAAAGTGAGATTAACTTACATTTCTCTGCTCAGTGATGGCCAGCGTTTGGAGTGTGCGACTTGGGTCATTCAGTCAGTTGTTTCCAATAGAATGTTTAATTTACAGCTACAGCACAAAGAATAGTTAAGGACTGTTTATAGCAAACGTGGGTTGTTCAGTGAGCACAGCACCAGAACCTAGCAGGAACCATATGCTTCTGCAGGGGCAGAGTCCTAATTAAATTGTTTCTATTAAGCATGGTTAGTAATGTTTCCTGACCCCCTTCTGATTTTTCATCTGTTTTCAAAGCCTGGCCGTCTAGTTTGTCATCAGTTCCTGAATTCCTAATATTATCCCAATAACAGGAAACTCCTGCTGTCTTGGCTAGCTAGAGTTGATTTGCTTCCTTAAATCATGATATAGCAGTCATATAGCATAAGAATAAACAGGAGGACAAATAAGTACATTTGATAGAGAAAGAGGACTCCTCATACTTGATGATTACTCTCTGTCTGAGCCTCTAAGGTTTTCCAGGAAAGTCCTTCACTTCTAACCTAAAAGTTTTGAATTTCTATACTTCTTTTAACAAACAAACAAAAAAAAAATCACAAAAGAAAAGGAAAAAAAACCAAGATACTCTTGGATTTTCTACATTGAATTGATGAAAAAGTTGACTGACAGTACTAGTTTCATTGCTTGAAAAAAGAATTAATTTCTGTATAAGTTTGTACTACCTATGTGTATTTTAATGAGAGTGTAGGGGCTGCTGCCATTGCACAGTAAGTTAATCCTCTGCCTGTGGTTCCAGCATCCCATATGGGTGGTGGTTCTAGTCCCAAGTGCTCCTCTTCCAATCCAGCTCTCTGCTGTGGCCTGGGAAAGCAGTAGAAGATTGCCCAGGTCCTTGGGCCCTGGCACCTGCAGGGGAGACAGGGAAGAAGCACCTGGCTCCTGGCTTTGGATCAGCGCAGCTCTGGCCTTTGTGGCCATTTGGGGAGTGAATCAATGGAAGGAAGACCTTTCTCTCTGTCTCTCCCTCTCACAGTCTGTAACTACCTGTCAAATAAATAAATAAAATCCTCAAAAAAAAAAAAAAAGAAAGTGTGTGTTTTATTCACTTTGAAAAAAATTAACGTGTTCATATGAGTACTAAGTTTATTAATTTACAGTGCAAGAAGATTTTGCTGGCCTATAAATACACATTAAAGTGGTAACTTTTCATTAGAAAAAATTTTCTCTATTGTATCTATAAAATTGTTGCCTGATAAGGTACACAGACATTATATACATGTTACTAACTATCCGGGACATATTTTTAAGAGAAAATAATCTAGCCTACATGTCTATAAACTACACTACAGTAGTATACTGGTCCTTTTTTAGCATTACAAAAACCAAAACCATAATTTTTACATTGTGATAATTAGGGAAAGGAAGATCTTCTAGCTAAAACATGACATTGGAACATGAATTATTTCATTTTCATGAAAGTGCTAAAAACTAACTAAAAACAATTCCTGGAGCAATGACTGTCTATTCAACCAATGGTGCTGGGAAAACTGGATCTCCACATGCAGAAGGATGAAGCAAGACCCCTACCTTACACCTTACACAAAAATCCACTCAACATGGATTAAAGACCTAAATCTATGACCTGACACCATCAAATTATCAGAGAACATTGGAGAAACCCTGCAAGATATAGGTACCGGCAAAGACTTCTTGGAAAAGACCCTGGAGTCACAGGCGGTCAAGGCCAAAATTAACATTTGGGATTACATCAAATTGAGAAGTTTCTGTACTGAAAAAAAAAAAAAAACAGTCAGGAAAGTGAAGAGGCAACAGACAGAATGGGAAAAAATATTTGCAAACTATGCAACTGATAAAGGATTAATAACCAGAATCTACAAAGAGATTAAGAAACTCCACAACAACAAAACAAACAACCCACTTAAAAGATGGGCCAAGGACCACAATAAACATTTTTCAAAAGAAGAAATCCAAATGGCCAAGGATACATGAAAAAATGTTCAGGATCACTAGCCATCAGGGAAATGCAAATCAAAACCACAATGAGGTTTCACCTCGCCCTGGTTAGAATGGCTCACATTCAGAAATCTACCAACAGATGTTGGCGAGGATGTGGGGGAAAAAGGGACACTAACCCACTGTTGGTGGGAATGTAAACTGGGTAAGCCACTGTGGAAGTCAGTCTGGAGATTCCTCAGAAACCTGAATATAACCCTATCATTCAACCCAGCCATCCCACTCCTTGGAATTTACCCAAAATAAATTAAATTAGCAAATGAAAGAGCTGTCTGCACCTTAATGTTTATTGCAGTTTGATTCACAATAGCTAAGACCTGGAATCAACCCAAAAGCCCATCAACAGTAGACTGGATAAAGAAATTATGGAATATGTACTCTATAGAATACTATACAGCACTCAAAAACAATGAAATCCGATCATTTGCAACAAAATGGAGGAATCTGGAAAACATCATGCTGAGTGAAATAAGCCATTCCCAAAGGTACATATATCATATGTTCTTCCTGATCGGTGACAACTAACTGAGCACCTAAAAGGAAACCTATTGAAGTGAAATGGACACTATGAGAAACAATGACTTGATCAGCCTTTGTCCTGACAACAACTTACTATTTTATCCCTTTTAGTATTCTTTGTTCTACTTAATACGCTGAATTCGTTGAATTCTTTAATTAATACACAATTTTTCTTAGTCATTTAAATTTAACTGAAAAGTGATCCCTGTTAAATATGAGTGGGAATAAGAGAGGGAAGAGATGTACAGTTCCGCACATGTTCACTCAGACTTATCCCTAGTGGTAGAATTAGAAACGTGCCAGGGGATTCCAACATAATCTCATCAAGGTGGAATGTAGGAATGCCATCTCCCTAGTCAAAGTGATCAGTTTCATTTCATAACTGATCATAATGATAGGATTAAGTGTCAGAGGGATCACATAAACAAGACTGATGTCGGCTAATACTAAAGTCACTGTGTACTTAAATCTCATATGGGATCTGTCCTTAATGTGTTGTCCAATGTGAAGTGATGCTATAACTAGTACTGAAACAGTATTTTTACACTTTGTGTTTCTGTGTTTATGCAAACTGATGAAATTTTTACTTAGTATATACTGAATTAATCTCCTGTATATAAAGATAATTGATAATGAAAAAAAAAAAAAACCCTGGTGTTAAATTGGAAATTGCATAGAAAATTAATTTTTTTTAAAAAATATCATGTAGGATCTCTGTCTTTAATGTGCTGTACACTGTTATTTAATGCTATAATTAGTACTCCAACAGTATTTTTCACTTTGTGTTGCTATGTGGGGGCAAACTGTTGAAATCTTTGCTTAATATATACTGAACTGATCTTCTGTATATAAGGAGAATTGAAAATTATTCTTGATGTGAATGGAAGGGGAGAGGGAGTGGGAAAGGGGAGGGTTGCGGGTGGGAGGGAAGTTATGGAGGGGGGGGAGCCATTGTAATCCATAAGCTGTACTTTGGAAATTTATATTCATTAAATAAAAGTTAAAAAAAAAGAATTAAAAAGGAGAGAACAATCCAACATGGGAAGTGGGATACACAGCAGATACATAGAATGGCAGATGTCCTAAAGAACACTCTGGTCTCAGAATCAGCCCTTAAGGCATTCAGATCTGGCTAAAAAGCCCATGAAAGTATTTCAGGCATGGAAAGCCAAGACACTCTGGCAAAAATTAAAAAAAAAAAAAATGACCTAAATGAAAGATCTCTGTTAGTGAGATCCCAGCGGAAAGAACGGGCCATCAAAGAAGGTGGTACCTTTCTCTGAAGGGAGGAGAAAACTTCCACTTTGACTATGCATTGTCTAAATAAGATCAGAGCTGGCGAACTCATGAGACTTCCATAGCCTTGGCAGCTCATGACAAGAGCCTCGGGTGATTACTGATGTCATAAATAAGAGTGTCAATTGTTAAATCAACAACAGGAGTCACTGTGCACTTACTCCTCATGTAGGATCTTTATCCTTAATGTGTTGTACTATGTGAATTAACGGTATAACTAGTACTCAAACCGTACTTTATACTTTGTGTTTCTATGTGAGTGCAAACTGTTGAAATTTTTACTTGGTGTATACTAAGTTGATCTTATGTATATAAAGATAATTAAAAGTGAATCTTGATGAAAAATGGGATGGAAAAGGGAGTGGGAGATGGGATGGTTGTGGGTGGGATGGAGGTTAAGGGGGGGAAAAAGCCGCTATAATCTGAAACTTGTACTTTGGAAATTTATATTTATTAAATAAAAGCTAAAAAATACAGAAATGAATTTTGAAGTTGGCAGGCCACATTGAGAGATTATAAATTTTGAATGTGTGAGCATCTGATCAGATATTTCTTCTTACAAATTTCATTTTGTGCTTTCCATGTAGTGGCCAAGGTATTATTAATCATTTGTGGATTGTCTCTTTGAAAGACTCACAGTTTGGATTTATGGTAGAAATAAGCTCAATTATTAATAGCTTTGGGACAAAAAATATAAATATAAACTCAAAAATTAAGAAAATGCGAGTAAGAAACTCTAGTAAAGGTTGTTTTTTTTTTTGTTTGTTTGTTTTTTGGTTTTTTTTGGATTTTATTTATTTACTTGAGAGGTAGAGTCACAGAGAGAGGCAAAGGCAGAGAGTGAAGATTTCCATCCACTGGATCACTCCTTAGATGGCCTCAAAGGCCTGAGTTGAGCCGATCCAAAGTCAGGATCCAGAAGCTTCTTCCAGGTCCCCATGTGGGTGTGAGGCCCAGGTATGTGGGCCATTCTCTACTGCTTTCCCAGGTCATAGCAGAGCAGAAGCAGCCAGGACTAGGACGGTTGCCCATATGGGATTCTGGAGCTGCAGGTAGAGGCTTAGCTCACTATGCCACAGTGCTGGCTCTGCTATTAAAGTTTAAATGGAGAAATATGTTTCATTAGATTCTAAACATTCTTGAATGCAAGTATTTTATCTGTTAAGGAAAGGAGCAAGCTATGTATTTCTTAATATTTTCCTACTTTAATTTAAAAATAATTCACCTTTATTAGAATGGAAATGGTATATTACTACAGAGGAGGTTTAGCTGAAGAAAAAAACCTTAAGAATCATCAACTATTAGTCAATCAAAACTCAAATGGCTTAAGAGGCAGTGTTCAGGGAAAGCAAAAGGCAGGTGACCTAGAAGGTAATGGCACTCAGGGGAAACATTCCATCAAGTTATAGGCGCCCTTGAATGGTCTTACACCTATGTCTTTGCCGTGAGCAATAATTTGGAAACTCTATTTTTGCTCTTTCTTTCAAAATAACACTGATTTTTCTGTGGTGTAATTCCCATTGCCTTATAATTTTATAACTTGAATCATAGTAGATAAGCAATTCATTTAATTATAGCATAAAGTGTGCTAGTTACGATAGTTTAGGGAATACATTAATCACTCAATGACACAAATTTAAGTCTCATGCCCCACACACAATCCTTAAAAGGAAAAATGAGGTTTTATTTTACATTTGTTGGCTGAATTATTTTAAATAATCCGATTTTGAGCAGCAATTATATACCTAGGTAAGCATCAAAACATATTGGTTGTAACAAGTAGTATGAGCACATCTATGATTTAATTTAATTGTTCACCTTATCATTTTATTTATAATAGGTGGTTATTTAGGAAAAATAACTATGAATAAAATCATGTATTTCAGGGCCTATTTGCAATGCTCAGTAGTAGTCTGAGTTTGTACAGATAACTAAATACTCAGATTTTAGAATATTACTCTTCCTACCAGATTACACTTTATACTATATTTTTCTTCCTGTCTTGTTAAATTTAATGTAATATAAAAGCTATGTCAACAAAAGCAAGTTCTCTATAGGTGGTTCTGTTGCTTTTCATTCTACTTATTTTTTTTCTTTAAAATCAATAGACAAATATCAAAGCTTTCATTTTCATTTATGCTATCAGATGTTTCATTATTTATATAATTTCATTTCTATGTGTAAATAACTTGACTATTAATCTATAAGTATGTTTTATTAGAGATTATTCTGATTTTTTTTATTCTTTTTGGGTTACAAATTGCTGGGTCTTAGTCCACCCGTACAAGGATGGACTGGGTCCAAGGAAAGGTAAGTGCGCCGCTCACCCGTTCCCCAGCCTCCCAATCCCAGAGACAATCAGACGCAGCGGGGAGCCAAGTCTAGCAAGGACTCATTTACTTCGTGCATAACAGAGCCTTTTAAAGCACAAAACTGCAGAGTCGTTGGGGCAGGGCTAAGGACCAACCAATCACTTAAATGGTCATTTTACGGGGGGATTTCTATAGGGCTAGCCATATGTCTATACACTTGTTACTAGTTTTGTCACCTCCCCTGATGTTGCGCAGCCAATTAGTTTTAGTGGTAAACAACTTTGGATTCCGCCCACCTTACTTCCTTTGGGCACCATCATGTAACTAATTTCCCCACAACAAATATTGTCAATTTGTCACAGAGTTTCAACTTCCATTTTAAATGTGGAAGCTAGGTAAGTCCCAATAAAAAGGCATGTATATTTGGTGATGTTGGAAGACATAGTAGCCTTCTAAATAAGTTAATAAATTAATTATGGGTAGAGAAAAATTGCTGTAGAAAGTTTGTTTAAAATTTTTAATATTATTATGGCTATTTTTGTGAAAACTAGAATATTAAAATGTGTCAGAATGGATTTCCATTACTTACTGATGTAAGATATTGTTATTATTGTTGTTTGTGTCTGCCAACAAGACTTGATCATGTACTTTTTAATGTCAGAATCACCATGCTAGCACTGTACAAGTATTATTTCATATAATCATCATATTAAGTCACTGACATATCTATTATTATATTTCTTTTCAAATGAGTAAACTCAAGCATTGATTATAATACTGTCTTAAAGCACACATGTAGTGATTCTGAGCACCCAATCAAATGTATCAATTTAAAGCTACACAGTCTACTCCAAAGGAACTTGTTTTTCTATGAGGCATATGTTGGGGGAAAATAACCACAGTTCTTGCATTCGCTTGTGTAAATAAGGGCTATTAGTGAACTTCTTAGCCAGTTGAACAGAAATTAAATTCATTAAAAGGATATTGTGGGCTGGCGCCACGGCTCAGTAGGCTAATCCTCCGCCTTGCGGCGCCAGCACACCGGGTTCTAGTCCCGGTCGGGGCGCCGGATTCTGTCCAAGTTGCCCCTCTTCCAGGCCAGCTCCCTGCTGTGGCCAGGGAGTGCAGTGGAGGATGGCCCAAGTCCTTGGGCCCTGCACCCTCTTGGGAGATCAGGAGAAGCACCTGGCTCCTGGCTTCGGATCAGATCAGCGTGGTGCGCTGGCCGCAGCGCGCCGGCCGCGTTGGCCATTGGAGGGTGAACCAACGGCAAAAGGAAGACCTTTCTCTCTGTCTCTCTCTCTCTCACTATCCACTCTGCCTGTCAAAAAAAAAAGGATATTATATAGTTATCATAATAGTTAAGTACAGACGCATCTCACACATGCACACACTCACAAGTCTCCAAGATAAATGCCTATAAATCAATAAAACCACTACATAATTGTCAAGGAGAGCAACGATAAATCACTTGCTGGCACTATCCACTAGATGCTTATGTCTGTGGCCTTGAAATTGCCTCACTCACACTGCTGAAAACATCAGAGGACCAAATGTGTTCTGTGTATTAGGAAGCAGATCTTATGACTCAAGAGCCAGATGTTTGTGCATAGATAGCTAATACAGAAGCTTTGTTATTATGCTCTTCCAAATCACATGTTTAAACTGTTTTCCTTAACTGTAAAGTGACCAGGGTTTCCTGTTTCTCCTTGGTACAAGCAAGATTTATGAAGCTTGCTATTTCTCCAAAGATTATACATACATAAAATATGAAGCCAACACTGGTGCAGCAGGCTAACCCTTGGCCTGCAGTGCTAACATCCCATATGGGCATGGGTTGGAGTCCCAGCTGCTCTACTTCCAATCCAGCTCCCTGTTAATGCAACTAAGAAAGCAAAGGAGTTTGGCCCAAGTATTTGGACCCCTCTACCCATGAGGGAGGCCAGAAATAAGCTCCTGGCATCTACTTGGCACATCCCTGATCATTGCTTCCATTTTCTAGGTGAACCAACAGATAGATGATCTCTCTCTGTCTCTCCTTCTGTCTCTCTGTAACTCTACCTTTTAAATAATAAAATAAATAAATAAATCTTTAGAAAATAGAATATACAGAATATACATAACATAGTAAACCTCCATAAAAGTGGTGGAGCTCACCATTCAAATTCAAGAATTCAGTGTTATTTTATTTTGGAATACCTCTGCACTGGCTTAAGTCTTGTTTCTATCTTAGGATGTCCATCTCCCAATTACTATAGATTCTCTATTCACTGCTTTATTCTAAATTCTACATCTACATTTAGTACTTAGGGTTTAATAAGTGAAATGTTATGTTATGGACTCTCTAAAATGGTGATTTTGAATTGAAATAATGTTATGCGAAATAATACAATTCTAATATCTAGTTATTAGAGTATTTGATGAAAATATTTTAGGGTTTTTTGTTTGTTTTTAACTGCTTTATTTTTATTAGTATAAAGAGAACAGATTTTATGTTTTTCATATTTATAATTCTTCCATCCCACTCCTCTCTCAATTCCCCTTCTTCCTTCCTTTCTTTTTTTACTTTAATTTTTACAATAACATACTTTCAGTTTACTTTATAATTATAGGATTAATACAACACTAAACAAAATGCTTAACAAGTAAAAAGTAGAAAAACCATTGTTCCACAGGAATATAGACAAAGGCTATAAACAATATTTAAAGCATAAGATGTCAGTTTCATTCTTATACATTGTCTTTTTCAAATTCTGTATTAGCAACCACATGTGGGAAACCATGATGTTTGCCATTTTGGAACTGACTTATTTCACTAAGCATAATAGTCTCCAGTTAAGTAACATTATGTACATATATGCATTCAAATATCCATGAACAAAAATGGCATGAAAAGGATCTTTTTGATAAATTCAACTTATATAGTGTAATTTTTCTGTCCAGAAGTAAATGCAAATGCAAGTCCATTTATTGTAAAGATTAACACATTGAATCAAAGCAGTTAATTTATTCATTTATTATTTTTATACTTAGGCAAATGTCAGTTAATGATATCAAACGCATCAAAGTTGATTTATAGATGTTGGCATTGTGACATAGCCAGTAAAACCGCCATATATGTGATGCCAGCATCCTACGTGGGTGGGTGCTGGTTTCTAGTCCTGACTGCTCCACTTCTATTCCAACTTCCTGCTAATGGCCTGGGAAAGCAGTGGAAAATGGTCCAACTACTAGGGCCCCTGCCATCCATGTAGGAGACCTGGAAGAAGCTCCTGGTTACTGGTTGGACCTGGCCAGTCCTGGCCATTCTATCCATCTGGGGAGTGAACCAGCAGATGGAAGATCTCTCTCTCGGTCTCTTTCCCTGAAACTTTGACCTTCAAATAAAAAGAAATAAATCTTTAAAACTGTTATTAAATGTGGTGCTAGAATAGTTCTCTATATGATAAAGTAGGCAGAGCACATATGTCCCATTTTCTATTTTAAATAAACTTTTTCGTTATCTGTAGATATTGGAAAAATAGGGATACCCTAAAGATTGCTGCATGAGGCAGCTTTTCTTCAGAGCAGAGTAATCCTACAGCTAAATATATCCGATAAAACAAATTTATCTTAGTAACTTGGCCTTTAGCTTCATGTTATCAACCAAAATGTGGCTGATATGTGTTAACTGATTGAGACCCTATATACCATTACTATTTCAAAAGAAAGCAGTGACTTGAAGAATTAAATATAATTTAGGTTTTTCTCTGTGTGTTCTATCTAAAGAACAGTGGAGACAATTGTTTGTAGATCTTCACTGATGATGTGCTTGTGAAATAAATATCCATACACATCTGTGATGACTCTTTTCAACCACTTTCATGAATCATTAGCAAAATTTATGTTCCAGAGAGTCTATTTTTCTAGCACACTTCTTGAACCATGGAGCTGGTTCAGTTAAAATATCCTTAGGATGGACAATTCAGCGCTTGCCAAGTGATCCTCAGTAAGAAAACCCAGAAGAACATTTGCTTCCCTCTACTCAGAGGAAATAATGGCCAAAATGCTAAATTCCAGAGTGTCAAGATGACCTTGGCCTCCTGCATCCTATTGTCTTCTTGGTGGGTTTGTATGTGTGGAAACAAATTAGGTAAAAAAAAAAAAAATGTTACTTGTAATAATCTAACAGGACGTCAGAAAAAAATGTGGCTATTTGGCCTCATTTTTTGAGCATTTATGTAATTTTACTATGTCTCTCTGGAGGATTGGATGTCTGAATGTCAGGATATCAAATATCCCCAGAAAATAAGTTTTACATTTTCATTGTTGCATAATAAGCCTGGGGCCACTCCAGGCCTCATTAATAAAAACCTAATGGTAAAATAATAACAAGGAAGAAATGCCAATGAAGCACAAATATGTTGAGACTAAATTATTTCTCACACCAGCAGGCTTGTTGCAATTGACATTTTATGAAATCAACCAAAGTGGAAGAAAAAAACAACTCCTGGAGGGAGACTTTGACGTCAGCCTGTTGGGTGTCTCCATGGACAGCTGACACTCCTGAAAAGGCCTGGAAAGCGTGAATTAGGATAGCAGTTCTTGTGTGATGAAGTTCTTATTCTGCAAACATGGATTACACATTCACAAGACATGAGTTTACCCATACAACAGCAAAAAGTGGCAGCAGGCAGGCAGAGGGAAAAAAAGATCATCAGACAGTCTAGAGTGCACAGTCTTTTTATATATCACCCAATGCCTTATGCTTGCTTTTAGTTTGGCTAAGCACAACAATCTGCTTGAGGAAAAATCTGAAAAAAACAAAGGTGACTTTGCCAATATTATGTTTCTCTTTGACAAGGCCCAAGATTTCTAAAGGGAATCCACAGTAAATGGGATCAGGTCATTCATTTATGTTGCGTGCAAATATAATTTAAAAATACAACCTTTCCAGAGGGTATGCTTTCTTAAGGGTAGGCATTTGGAAGAATAAAGATAAAGTATTCTTTATGAACAACTGATCTGGACAGGTGTTTTTGGCATTTTGAAATACCCTTGTTGTAAATATTAGAAATATTAATTAAAATCGACAGTATATTCTGGAAAGAACAACCTTTAGCTTCTAGATGGACAAACCTCACAAGGGCAAAATGAAAAGCCTTGACTAAGATTCCATTTTACCTGTGTAACTGCTAAGGCTCCCATTTGATTTTTGGTGTTAACAAATATAGAATACAGAATATTTGCAACTCTTAGCCAAGCCACAAATCTTTAGCTATTCTTTGAACAGTTCTAAAATTCAGATGGTCATTGTCTAACTAGTTTGTTTATGCAAATTTCCTGGAGTGTAAGTATGAGAATTTAATTAATTAGCAGTTTCCATCAATTCAAAGACTCTAATTTCCTGAGTTTTATATCAGGAAGTAATATATTGAGAAAATATATCCACAGATATAATGGTAGATATTTTTCCTCTTTATAACACCTTCATTTGAACAGAAGGGTCTTTGTGATTTTTTTTAAAATAATACTAGTTTAAGTCATAGATAACTGAATAGTAAAGTGGAGTTAAAATACATTATTCATTGTATAATGTGATGATTTTTATGTGTAATGGATCATTACTTGAAGAATTAGTGTTGATCCTTTGAATTTTTCTGTTGTCTCATGATTATATTTTGTAACTAAAAAAGCAACTATATTTTTCTACTTAAGTTCTATTAGTATAATTATGGTTACTATGGCAAACATTAAAGATATTCAAGCAGCAAAGAAGTTACTTAAATATATAGAGATTAAAAGTATATTTCCTAAGGCAGGATTCTGTGTATGATAGTGCATTTGGTTGAAAGAGCACTGGCTTAGAAGAAGTCAAGTTTTCTAGTCCAGAATATTCTCCTAATAGCCATGTGGTTGTATGAAGTCACCTAACCTATTTAAATTTCTTCACATCATTTCATCTCTATAATAAGGGTGTAATATCAGGTTTTCTTTCATAAAAGGACTAACAGAACCAAAAGAGTAGATATCAGAATTTCTTAAAACTGTCAAACACTGATTATGTGTGACAGGCTATTGTTATGATCACTGGCCAGTACAAGAATAAAAAGAAGCAATTTCTTTCATATACCCTCCTTATAGATACACAAAATCCCACAAGAAATGAGTCTCATCTTTTTCATGGTATCTGAAGAATGACAGCAGAATGACAAGGAATGTGTTTGAAGATGGTTTACACAGGTGGTTTGAAATTATTTCCTATATTTACTTTATATATTACATGTTATATTTTGTGTCAGAAAATTAGTTGGGAGATATATTAACAAAAAATAGGCAGAGATATTAGAAATATGGTTTTACCCATATGTGTGACAAAGTAGACTCACTAAATACCCTGGAACCCTAAACAAACGGCACACGAGAAAGCAAAGGAGAAGATAATATGTCATAGTTTGAATTTAAAAAAGTAAATTTATCACATGCACAGTCTTCCTCCTATAGTACAATTTGAGTCTAGTTTATATTAAATAGTGGTATATCCACTAAGATTTAAAACTCACTAAATTCTTGCCATTTCTCTTATTTACCGTTCTTCAAGCAGTATTGTAAAGATTCATGAGGTGAGGTGATTGTCATTTATAACTTTGTTAAATTGCATGAACAGAGTTTCTGAGGCTAAGTATAATAAAATAAACATGCATTACCACTTAAGACCAAATCAGAGGCTGTGCAAAGCATGTTACATGCTTTTAATTCACAAACTGGTAAATGGGTACTATTATCTTATAGACTTATGAGGGAAGTAAAGAAACACTATGCCTTATACATTAAGGTAATACATTTGATAAACAGTTGGATCAACAATTGGGCCTCCTATGACATTGTCTCCTTCTTACAGAGATTCCTGCAATCAAGATATTAATATCAGGATCCGGGATCCATAATGATTAAATTGTGGAACATTAGTATTGTGTCACAGAGGAAATGGGGAAAGAGTGAGTGAGTGTTGGACAGAACTCCCATTCACTGATTCACACTCTGAATAACTACCACGATCTGGGCTGGGCCAGGCTGAAGCCAGGACCTGGAAACTCAGTCTAGGTCTTCCAAGTTGGTGGCAAGGACTCAAATACTTGCATCATCACCTGCTACTCCCAGGGTATTCACCAGCAGAAGCTGGAATTGGGAATGGGGTCAGGACTTGAATTGAGGCTCTCATATGGGACACAGGCATCTCAACTGGCATCCTATCCATTAGCCCAAAGCACACACCCCAGCAAGCGTGCATTTCTATGCTGAACTCAACATTCTACATGTTTTTATGTTCAGATAAAAGGCATCATCATCTGCACCTTTTGTTATGAGGAAACAGACATTGAAACAAGCTTTAAAGGTACCAAATCACATCATGTCCTACTGACAGCAAGGGATTCATATCCAGGTTTGGGACTATTAACTGCACTTCTGTGACTTTATGTTCCTGTGATTTATGTAAGTTGTTCTCTGAGACGCACCTACTATTTGCTGATTTCAACCTGAATGTCTTTTTTATTTAAAATGATCACATGCTTCCAGGTTGGAGATTTGATATCAGGCTACTGTACCATTTATTAGAAAAACACTCTCCGAAATCAGAGTAGAAACACAAGAAATAATGTATTCCTAAAAATTCACCTTATCTTTCCTGTCACAAGCATCTTCTTACTGAGCTTGCGAGGCTGGATCAGAACATGTGTAACTTGGAATTCAAAGTAAATTTTGTATGAGGTGAAAGCTTCAACTGAAAGCTTTTATTATATCAATTGAAATGTAGAATAATTGGAGAGTCTCTCAGGCATCTCTGTTGTTTATTTGTCTCCTTTTCCCTGCTTGTATACTTTGAAAGTCATACGGGGTGGTGACTAGAATTGTCCTGCCAACGGAACTTGTCAGTATAAAAACGCCTTTCTTCGTAAATATTTTAACATGGGACTTCATTTACAATCAAAAATAGTACCAAAACCTGTCAACTCAAACTTAAAAGGCTATCTATGACAATATATTATCTGATGGCAACCTGAGGAAAAAGTGGTGGAAATAAATACATTCATAACCAAGGAATGAAACAAAGCAGAACTGTCAGAGAAATGGTGAGCATTCACAATATTTGAAGTATATGGTCATACAGAAATAATCATAATATAAAGCTACTCAATCCAAAATACCGCTAGTGACATCTCTGTCAAATACATCATCACTGGAGATGTGTTTGAAGCACGAGGCTTGAGTGAATGTCTAGACAGTTAATTGATTCATTTTTATGGAAATTTCACTTATTTTAAATGTCATCCCTGACCATTCTGATTTTTCACTTGAATATCTATTTTTCTAAAATACCAGTGTAGAATTAGATCTGGATTTATTTGGTCTGTAATATGTGACTTTTATTTTTCAATTATTCTATCACATTCGCTTTCATTTTTGAACAAAAAATGTATTAAAATTCATTCATTCACTCCAACTCTAATTAAGTCTATTTCATATAAGATTCTGTCTTTTATATAGGTAACACATTTTTATTTATTTTTCAAAATTGGGATGACATTATAATACTCAGTTACTAAATGATATGATTGTGCTTTGCATTTTAATAAACTTAGTTTTATGGGTTCAACAGAGATGAAACAAGTGAAAATTAAAGCATTGCTTTTTCTAATAGTATAATTATTCAGATTAATTAGTTTTTAAAATAATTTAAAGTTTAAAACTTTCATTGATAATTTTCCTTAATTTTCTAAGTTCTAATTCCTTAATTTTCTAATTTCTAATTCTGATTTTCTAATTGATTTCACATGCATATTGACACTTATCTCACATGTCATACTATTATACACAACTTATAACTAGTCTTAGAAGTTTTCAGTAGACTTAAATACCAAATATTCAAACATTTTTAAAAGAAATTTGCGTAGATAAATTGAGTATTCTTTAAAATTATGGAGGAAGAAACTACATCATACACACTCATATAGCACAAAGAATTAATTCATTTTAAAATGAAAGATAATGAAAAATCAGTCAGCTGTGAATGTGTGTATCATATTAAACTCTATTCATTTTCCATTTGCTAGAGCCATAATGTGCCCTCCAGTTTTTTTGCTTTGCTGTGTTTTGGTTTGGTTTGGTTTCACAGAAATACAGAATTTTTTTTCTAGTTCTATGAAGGATGCGATTGGTTTTTAGTGATTGAACTGAATTTTTAGATAGTTTTGAGTAGTTTGAACATTTTATCAAGATCAATTCTTTCAATCCATGATAACAAGACATCTTTCTGTTTACATACATCTTCAATATCTTCTACGGATATTCTATATATAGCTGTCAATGTACATAACATTCATCTCCTTGATTACATTTTTTCCTAAGTATTTTTTTTTTTTTAGCTACTATAAATACAACTAGCTTCTTTCTTTCAGGTAGTTATGCTAGCATGCAAAAATGCCATTGATTTTTTTTGTATACTGATTTAGTATTCTGTAAGTTGGCTTAAGAAATTTATTAATTCCAGCAATTACTTGGTTGAATCTTTGGGGTTTTCTATATATTAGATAATTTATCTGTAAATAGGAACAGTTAAACTCCTTCCTTTACAGTATAGATAACTTTAATTATTTCTCTTTCCTAACTATTTGAGTTAGGACTTCCAGTATTATGTGGAATGAAAATGGTGAAAGTTGGCATTTTTTACTTGATCCATTCATTACAGGAAAAGCTTTCAACTTTTCTCAGTTCCATATATTATCACTAGTGAATTTGTCATTATTATTCCTTCTATACCTAACTTAGTGAGAGTTTTTATAATGGATAGATTCATAACTTAATTAAATTATTTTCTGAATTTATTCTGGTTATATAGTTTTCATTGTCAAATCTGTTAGTGTGATGTTTCACGTTTATGATTTGCATTTATTGAACTATACTTGCTCCTAGAGGAAGACCCTAACTTGATCATAGGGAATCATCCTTTTAATATGCTGTTGAATTCAGTTTGGTATCATTTTGTTGAGAAGATAAATGCCAGGTTCTGAATTTCCTTTCAATAAGTTAAACTTAGAAGGCTGTGAACGTGATAGCAAAAAATCTGTTTCATAGTAATTGAAACACATGATATTGTTGTGAAAAGCAAATGCATGGAAACATAAAATCAAATAGAAAGACTAGAAGTAAACCCATGCATTTAGTCAAAACTTCAGCAAATGTACTAAGAATATGCAATGGGAATGGAACAATCTATTTAATAAATAATTCTGGGAAAATTGGATGGTGCAATGCAAAAGAATAAAACAAATGCAATGCTATCCATTGTATATAAAAGTACATTCAAGATGGATTAATACTTTAAATCTAAGATTTGAAAGCATGAATCTATAAGGAAAAAAAGCAAGAAAACTTTCTAGGACATGGAACCTGGCAAAGATTCTTTTTCAGTTAAAAAAAAAAAAAGCAGGAAAACAAAAACAAAATGAAGTAAATTGATCACATCACTATAAAACAAACAAACAAACAAACAAAAAAACTCATAACCTTGGCACAGTAAAGGAGACACTGAATAGTGAAGAGTGAAGAGCCACCCTGGGTGAGAGAAAATGCTTGTGTGCCATAGATGTGACAAAGCTTAATATCCAGAGTGCACAAGGAACTCAAGTTCAGCAACAGAAACAAATTATCCAATTTTAAAATGGGATAAAGAAATGAATATTCCTCAAAAAGAGGTACCCATTCAAAGAAGGTATACAAATGGCCAACAAATATGTGAAAGATAATTATCATTAACAATATTATCAGAGATGCAAATTAAAAAATGCGATATCACCTCATACCAGTTTGAACAGCTGTTATCAAAAAGAAAACAGATGATAAGACTTCTCAAGGATGTGGGGAGGAGGGAACACTTACACCTCTTAAACCCATCATGAAAAACAACATTGCAAAAGGAAGAAACTTAATAGAAAGCATCCTTATCAAAAATCTTCAGTAAGTACAATTACAGCATCTGGATATGAAATAGATTCCCAATTGTTAAGCTTTTGAACACAAATCACTCTAAATACACATAGAGTCCTTTCTGCAGAAGTCACAGGAGAGAAGACATAAGGGTCATAGTAAATTTAAAACTGAAAAAGACTAGAAATGATGGGTTATAAAGATATGATACCTACCCCAGAGGTATTAACTTTCTAAAATTGGATATTTTATGGAATCATTTATATATTTATTTTTTTAAATTTTTGTTTATAGTTTTAGTTCTAAGACTTAATTTTTAACATTTTGCACATTCATTTCATAGGTAGACATAGTTACATGCACACATGTGCTTTTTTTCCTTGAAAACAGATATTAGTATCACAAACTGAGAGACTCATGCAAGTGAACGTATGGACTTCAGCAATTAATTTGTGAATTTTACCACATTAATAACAATTAAGGATAAGATTATTTTAGCAATGTATTTGAAGACTATAAAGTTTATTAATATTACCTGTTAATGCTTTAAATGATAAACTAGTTCCCAGACAGCATTAAATAATTAAATCTCAACCGAAATATTTTAGGCAATGTAAAATCCTATTTTAAAAATGATTTTGAAAGATCCTGGTGAACAAGACCGCAGCAGAAGGAACAGGCCATCAAGGAGAGAGGCAGAGAGGCACCTTTCTCTGAAGGGAGGAAGGAACCTCCACTGTGATATGGCCTTGACTAAACAAGTTCAGAGTCAGTGAACTCAAGGGGCTTCCATAGCCTAGACAGCTCATAGCAAGAGTGCCAATTGTTAAATCAACATGGGAGTCACTGGGTACATGCTCCCCACGTAGGATCTCTGTCCTTCATGTGTTTTACTATGAAACGCAAAAAAAAAAAAAAAAACCACTACTAGTCGAACAGTACCCTATACCTTGTGCGGTTGTGTGAGTGCAGCCTGTTGAAATCCTTGCTTAGTACATACTAAGTTGATCTTCAGTATATGAGGGTAATTGAAAATGAAACTTGATAAAGGGCGGGATGGGAGAGGGAGAGGGGGAGGGGAGGGCCACGGGAGGGAGGGAGGTTGGGGGGAAGGAAGCCACAACAATACAGAAGTTGCATTTTGTAAATTCACATTCATGAAATAAAAAATAAAAAAAAAATGATTCTAGATTCCTCCATTTTGTTGCAAATGACCGTATTTCATTGTTTTTTACTGCTGTATAGTATTCTATGGAGTACATGTCCCATAATTTCTATATCCAGTCTACTGTTGATAGGCATTTGGGTTGATCCAGGTCTTAGCTATTGTGAATTGAGCTGCAATAAACATTAAGGTGCAGACAGCTTTTTTGTCTGCCAAATTAATTTCCTATGGGTAAATTCCAAGGAGTGGGATGGCTGGGTTTTATGGCAGGGTTATACTCAGGTTTCTGAGGAATCTCCAAACTGACTTCCATAGTGGCTTTACCAGTTTGCATTCCCACCAACAGTGCGTTAGTGTTCCTTTTCCCCACATTCTCGCCAGATTTCTGGATGTGAGCCATTCTAACTGGGGTGAGGTGAAACCTCATTGTGGTTTTGATTTGCATTTCCCTGATGGCTAGTGATCCTGAACATTTTTTCATGTGTCTATTGGCCATTTGTATCTCTTCTTTTGAAAAATGTTTATTGAGGTCCTTGGCCTATCCCTTAAGTGGGTTGTTTGTTTTGTTGTTGTGGAGTTTCTTGATCTCTTTGTAGATTCTGGTTATCAACCCTTTATCTATTGCTTAGTTTGCAAATATTTTTTTCACATTCTGTCGGTTGCCTCTTCACTTTCCTGACTATTTCTTTTAAAGTACAGAAACTTCTCAATTTGATTCAATCCCAAATGTTTTAATTTTGGCTTTGACTGCCTGTGCCTCCGGGGTCTTTTCCAAGAAGTCTTCGCCTGTACCTATATCTTGCAGGGTTTCTCCAATGCTCTCTAATAATTTGATGGTGTTGGGCCATAGATTTAGGTCTTTAATCCATGTTGAGTGGATTTTTGTGTAAGGTGTAAGGTAGGGTTCTTGCTTCATGCTTCTGTATGTGGTAATCCATTATTCCCAGCACCATTTATTGAATAGACTGTCCTTGCTCCAGGGATTGGTTTTGGATCCTTAATCAAATATAAGTTGGCTGTAGATGTTTGGATTGATTTCTGGTGTTTCTATTCTGTTCCATTGGTCTATCCATCTGTTTCTGTACCAGTACCACACTGTTTTGATTACAACCGCCATGTATTATGTCTTGAAATATGGTATTGTGATGCCTACAGCTTTGTTTTTGTTGTACAAGATTGCTTTAGCTATTCGAGGTCTCCTGTGCCTCCATATGAATTCCAGCATCATTTTTTTACAGATCTGAGAAGAATGTCTTTGGTATTTTGATTGGTGTTGCATTGAATCTATAAATGGAGGAATCTGGAAAACATCATACTGAGTGAATTAATCCAGTCCCAATGGGACAAATATCATATGTTCTCCCCGATCGGTGACAACTAGCCGAGCACCAAAAATTAAACCTGTTTAAGTGAAATGAACACTATGAGATTCAGTGACTTGATCAGCCCTTGTCCCGACTGTTGATGTACAATTTAATACTTTATCCCTTTTAGTATTTTTTTTTTTGTTCTAGTTAATACTATTGGTTGAACTCTGTAATTAACACACAATTATTCTTAGGTGTTTAAATTTTAACTGAAAAGTGATCCCTGTTAAATGTAAGAGCGGGAATAAGAGAGGGAGGAGATGCACAATTTGGGACATGCTCAATCAGACTTGCCCCAAATGGTACAGTTAGAAATGTGCCGGGGGATTCAAATACAATCCCATCAAGGTGGTATGTACCAATGCCATCTCACTAGTTCAAGTGATCAATTTCAGTTCACAATTGATCCTGCTGATAAGTCTAAGAGTCAAAGGGATCACATAAACAAGACTAGTGTCTGCTAATACTAACTGATAGAATAAAAAAGGGAGAGAACAATCCAACATGGGAAGTGAGCTACACAGTAGACTCATAGAATGGCAGATGTCCTAAATAGAACTCTGGCCTCAGAATCATCCCTTATGCATTCAGATCTGGCTGAAGAGCCCATGAGATTATTTTTGGCATGCAAAGCCAAGACACTCTGGCAAAAAAAAAAAAAAAAAAAAAAAAAAAAAAAAAAAAAAAAAACCAAAACCAAAACCAAAACCAAAAACAAAAAAACAAACACCTAAATGAAAGATCTCTGCGAGTGAGTGAGATCCCAGTGGAAAGAACGGGCCATCAAAGAAGGAGGTACCTTTCTCTGAAGGGAGGAGAGAACTTCCACTTTGACTATGACCTTGTCTTAATAATATCGAAGCTGGCAAACTCAAAAGGCTTCCATAGCCTTGGCAACTCATGACGAGAGCCTAGGGTGATTACTGATACCATAAACAAAAGTGTCAATTTGTTCAGTCATCAACAGGGGTCACTGTGTACTTCTTCCTCAAGTAAGATTTCTGTCCTTAATGTGTTGTTCAATTTTAATTAATGCTATAACTAGTACTCAAACAGTATTTTTCACTTTGTGTTTCTGTGTGGGTGCAAAATGTTGAAATCTTTACTTAATATATACTAAATTTAAAATGAGGCCAGCGCTGTAGCTCAATAGGCTAATCCTCTGCCTTGCGGCACCAGCACACCGGGTTCTAGTCCCGGTCAGGGCGCCATATTCTGTCCCAGTTGATCCTCTTCCAGGCCAGCTCTCAGCTGTGGCCCGGTAGTCCAGTGGAGGATGGCCCAAGTCCTTGGGCCCTGCACCCCATGGAAGACCAGGAGAAGCACCTGGCTCCTGCCTTCTGATCAGCGCGGTGGGCCGGCCACAGCGTGCCAGCTGCGGCTGCCATTGGAGGGTGAACCAACGGCAAAGGAAGACCTTTCTCTCTGTCTCTCTCTCTCTCACTGTCTACTCTGCCTGTCCAAAAAAAAAAACAAAACAAAACAAAACAAAAAAAAGAATGGAATGGGAGAGGGAGTTGGAGATGGGAGGGTTGCGAGTGGGAGGGAATTTTTGGGGGTGGGAAGCCATCGTAATCCATAAACTGTGCTTTGGAAATTTATATTTACTAAATAAAAGTTTAAAAAAATGATTCTAAGCTGAACAAGCACTTTACATTTTCTTGGAAGTGATGTTGTTTGTAATAACTTTGATATGGAGACATAAAGTTTTCAAATGCTATTCCTGGTTGTTCACTCAGTGTAAGTGCCCACATCTCTATCATACTCTTTTTCCAAGTAGAAGAGAACAGTTTCAGAGAACATATAACCAAGTCAATAAAATCCATTTAACTTGCTCTTTGATATATCATGAAACTAATCTAACATTAAAACTGTAGTTGTCACTACTACATCATTGCAAACTTTCTCAAATAAATTAAAAAAAAATGCACAAGGAACCAGCTCTGTGTGTAGTGGGTTTATCTTCTGCATCCCATATGGGAGCCGGTTCTAGTCCTGGCTTCTCTTCTTTTGATCCAGCTCTTTGCTATGGCTGGGAAAGCAGCAGAGGATGGCCCAGGTCCCTGCATCCACATGGGATACCCTGATAAAGCTCCTGGCTCTTGGCTTCCAATCAGCACAGCTCTGGCCATTGTGGCCACTTGGAGAGTAAACCAGCAGATGGAAGACCTTTCTCCCTGTCTCTCCCTCTTTCTCTTTGTAACTCTCCATCTCAAACAAATAAATATTTTAATAAATTCACACCAGCTTTTTTTCTTCTTGTAATTCCTATTACATTTTTATGAGGTACCATCAGAAAGTTCATGCCATCTGTCCACATGAAAAATCTATGTTTGGCTATGAAATTTTTGACACCAAACCACACATAAAATTCCAGTTTTCCACAACTCTTCTGAAGAATCGTTATAATGACTTTAGAAAATCAGTAACAAAAATATATCAAATGCAGTGATCCAGAGAGTCCCTCCCTGCCCTTTTCCAGTGTTATAAGATAATAAAGAGAAGCTAGTTGACATCCTTTGATGCCTGGGAAAAAAGAAAGCAAATTAGAATATGACAGAGAGAAAAGTTGGAATTGCTAAGGAATCACAGTCAAACACCATGGTCTGGTGCTGTTATTACAGGACTACCAAATTCAGATCAATGGAATAATACACAACTTGTAAACAACAGACCCGGGGGAAGGAACATCTGCTAAGCCATATTGCCAGAGGGCCCCTTCAGATTTAACTTGAGTACATAGAGACTTTAAACTATCTGAAAGATATCCAAAGCTAGCCAGCTTGACAAAAGAGTTTAAGACATTGAACTAAAAGGTCCAATGTTATAATGAAAAATACTACAATTCATTGTGAAGATTTTCTAATGTTGCAAACAGACCAAATATGCCATAGTTCTTTCATCTCTAATCGTTTAATTGTGGAGTAAATTATGTTGTTCTGTTTTCAGCATTTAATTTTTAAATTAGCTCTTGGCTCAGTGTCCTTGATTACAGAACTTAATTAGCTGAGCCTGTTGAAGGGAATTATGCTATATACAGGATACACAATCACATGGAAAAATGTATTACAAACAAGCAGAATTGTGCTGAAGCCTGGTTGACTGGTTCTAAAATGTAGAAGAACAATTGCAATACAAGCTGCATTAGGAAAAAATGATTCAACAGAGAAAGAAAATTTTGAAAGTAAATGGGCCCCTGCTTATTCTGGACATATATTTGTTTTGAATGACAGTAAGTATTGAGTTATATAAAATAATAATTTAGTTTTGTTTTATTTTTTACTTATTTATTTTGATTTTATTTGAAATGAAGAGAGAGAGAGACAGAGACAGAGAGAGAGAGAGAAATTCTTCCATTGGCTGGTTCACTCCTCAAATACCTTGCAACAGCCAGGACTCAACTGTTCCAAAGCCAGAAGTCTAGAACTCCTTCTTAGTCTCTCAAATGGATAGTGTGACAGCGACTTAGGCACCTGAGCCATTATCTAGTGCCTTCCAGTAAACATATATGCAAGAAGATGGATCTGAGAGAAAATAGTTGGAATTTGAAGTAGACACCCATATGAGATGTAGGCATCCTAGGTGGTGACTTAAACTCTTGCACCAAATGCCCATTCCTACATTTCTTTTACTAATTCACTGGTAGAAAGAGTGAACAATGTGAACATTCCTTAATCACCAAATAATTCAAAAAAGTTCTCTTCTTTTTGTAAACTTTCTAATTTATTGCTTTTATTTTGAGCATCATTTCATGTTAAATTGTGGAAATGTGTTCTTTGTATTTCCATTAGTCATTAATGATAGCTTCTGATCTGATATCATGCAGATTACATAAATACAAACAGATTTACAGTAGTGAATAACTGCTAATCTGGAAATGGTTATTTTTTAAATAATATCTTTTAAAGTAAAACAGTCCACACAGCTAATTATATCTAAGGAATATTTTATTTTCTCCAATAAGCTTAAGGGAACTTTATATTAGATATTATCTAAATGTAATTATTTAACATAAAATTTCCAAAGAACATTAGAAATACAAAATAGTCAAGAAATTATTTAATGTTAATTTTTAAAAGCCAATTGGGTGAAATATTAGGTCAGTAACTACAGGAAAAAAGTTTAGATTTGGGAACAAGGAGAAGTCAGGGATAATACATTAGCAGACATTTTTTTTTTAAATTACTTCCAAGTTTCTTATAAATACAATATGGGGATATCAGATTTTTCTATACAAGAACGTAACCTTTTGCTCCATTTCTAAATATCAAAGATATTTATCTGTTGCTCACATCACGTGAGAGCTGCAGGTCATTTTCAGGGGAGGTCAGCAGAGTTCAGTTGTGCTCATCAGGCTTCTGCTTGGCTGGACTCAGCTCCATACTAAATCTCATCTTATCTTAACAAATGGAAGTAATAGATTAAATACTTAAAAACATGTCTTTATGATGAGGGACAAGAGCAGGAGGAATATAGCTTAAATATGCAGTTTAGTCCAGTGCTTCTACTAGGATATAGCAAACTTCTATTTTGCTCATATACCATTGGCCAAAGAGAGCACATGGCCAAGCCATAGTTTACAGAGATGAGAAGAGTTATTTTTTCTACAGATTACATGGATGATTGACATGAAAACAGAAATGGATATATTATTCTTCAATAAAGACACAGTAAAGAAAATAATAATCCAACCTGCTGCAGAGAAGTGCTATAGTATCTCAGGGACAAAAGATAGACTGCTTTTAATCATTGTTATGATGTCAGGAGGAGAGAAGAAGAGTGTTGAAGGCACAAAAAAGTCACATTTTTATAGATTGTCTTAATAGACTCATTGGGTGTCTATTTTGCCCTACTAGAGTGAACACAATGAAAGCAACTTTTATCTGATTAATTCCCTTTTGTATATCCTGCTCCAAAAAATTCATGAAATGTAATAGGCACTCAAGAAGCTTATATTATTGACATAGCAAAGAGAATCATAGAATACTTTCACAGGGTAATGTGATTATACTAAAAAATGACGATTTACTGGAGAAATGTTGATGGGAAATATCATGGAAACAAAAACATATTTATGGAGGGTGGCCCTGCTCTCTTTTTAAAGTTTTATAAAACAAAATCCAAATGAGAGACTACAATAAAATGAAAGTAAATCTATTGAAACATAAAAAATTAAATAGTCTTAGAACAGTCTTTATTTCTTCAGAATAATTTACAAATGATAATTCTTAATGTGGTCATACAAATTCAGAAGAATTTGGGTTCTATGAGAGGATGAACTTCATTTTCCAGTAAATTGTTGTGGATTTCATTAGATTTTTCTCAATTATAATTGTATAAGGAATAGAGACTAGTGCATACATTGTAATAGTGCATTTTAATAGTTTCCCCAAAGGGAAAACATCTATGCTATCAGCCCTCCACAGCAAAAGGGAAAACATTGCCAAAACCAAAGAAACCGTCTCACGATTCTTCCATGTCATTATTTCTTCCCTTAAATATTCTTACTTCTAAATCACTAGGTCAGTTTTGATTTTTTTTAGCTTTATATAAGATTCAAGTGATTTATATTGTGTCTGATCCTCTTATTTGAAATTGTATGTTATAACAATATATTGGGTTGTGAATAGTATGGATTAATTTATTTTCTTATTGTACAGTTTATGTATAATATGTGAGTCTACAGCTTATCATGAATATTCAGATTGTGGCTATGGTGCATGTTTGTTGGTGCTTATATGTGCATTTTGAAGGATATAATTTCAAGTGATATTGTTGGGGCACATGCATATTCATAGTAAGTAGTAAAATAGAGTCTATGAATATGGAAATACCTAGTAGAAAATGTTAAAATTTTTACAAAGTGCTTCTACCAATATATACTCATTGCATAATTGAATGAAAATTATTGTTTCATATGATAAAATTTCATATTATAAAAACTCTTTGGAAAATTTAATAATATTAGTTAGCTCTTACTATACAGCAAACCACCTCACAATTTATTATTGAACTTTAACTACAATCATTTTGATTGAAACTGTGAGTGTCATCAGTCCAGACTGAGTGATTATCCTGGGCTCAGATGAAGTGGAACACTAATGTTTAGTGATGTCTTAGTGATGCATAAGCATTCCCTATATTTTCTGGATGGGAATTAGATAATTATCAAGTTTTGACTCTTCTTTAAAGTAACTTCCTCTCTATGTTTGTTTTTTCAATAAGGATTTTTTTGTTATTTGACAAATAAGAATTAGATAGATAGATAGAGAGAGAGAGAGACAGAGAGGAAGGTCCTCCTTCCATTGGTTCACCCCCCAAATGGCCGCTACGGCTGGTGCTGCGCCAATCAGAAGCCGGGAGCCAGGTGCTTCCTCCCGGCCTCCCATGTGGGTGCAAGGGCCCAAGCACTTGGGCCATCCTCCACGGCCTTCCTGGGCCACAGCAGAGAGCTGGACTGGAAGAGGAGCAATCGGGATCAGAACCCGGCGCCCATATGGGATGCTGGTGCTGCAAGGCAGAGGATTAACCAAGTGAGCCCTGGTGCCAGCTCCATCAATGAGGATAATTTTAAAGAAAGAATTCTTTCCAACAATAAAACATAGAATTCACCAGGAATTATTTTATGTATGATGTGAGATAGTGGTTTTTTTTTTCAAAGCAACATTCAACTGACTCAGCATATTTTAATGAAGAGTTCTTTATTTTGCTTCATTTTGACACTGCTATGAAGGTCCACATAATTTTTACATACCTTCATTAGTGTGCATGTCTATCTCTGTGGCGTGACGACCCTGTCCACATTACTGTAACAGTATATCCTCCTACCCATGGTAGCAAGTCCACTCTCATTGTCGTATTTCTTCTGGTTCTTCTGTTTTGTTTTTTTTTTTTAAAGCTTTTATGTATTTTAGAGGTAGAGTTACAGACAGTGAAAGGGAGAGACACAGAGAAAGAGGTCTTCCTTCCATTGTTTCACTCCCCAGATGGCTGCAATGGCCAGAGCTGGGCCTATCTGAAGCCAGGAGCCAGGTGCCTCCTCCCAGTCTCCCATGCGGGTGCATGGGCCCAAGGACTTGGGCCATCTTCCACTTCTTTCCCAGGCCATGGCAGAGAACTGGATAGGAAGAGGAGCAGCTGGGACTAGAACCGGCGCCCATATGGGGTGCCAGCGCCGCTGGCAAATATTTATGAAGTTTTTCAAAAATAAGAATTAGAAGTCAGAATATAAATCATTTTATGCCATACAAAGTCTTAAAACTATATATGCGTGTGTGTGTGTGTGTATTTGCATCTATCTATCTATATATATGTTGCATGTATTTATGTATACACACTCAGGAGTGTCAAACTGTTAAGTCAACAACAGGAGTCACTGTGCACCTACTTCTCATGTGGGATCTGTCCTTAATGTGTTGTCCAATGTGAAGTAATGCTATAACTAGCACTCAAACAGTATTTTGCACTTTGTGTTTCTGTGTGGGTGTAAACTGATGAAATCTTTACTTAATATATACTGAATCGATATTCTGTATATAAAAATAATTGAAAATGAATCTTGATGTGAATCGAATGGGAAAGGGAGCGGAAGATGCGGGGGTGCGAGTGGGAGGGAAATTATGGGGGGGAAGCCATTGTAATCCATAAACTGTACTTTAGAAATTTATATTTACTAAATAAAAAAAAAGAAAAAAAATAGATGATTGTCTTGTTTCACAGCTACTTTACAGGGACCCGCATTTCAGATTAAGGTGACTGCTGGGATGCTTGCCCCCCAGTTTGGTGTCAGTTCCAGTCTTGACTGCTCTATTTGGAGTCAGTTCCCTGCTAATGACTGAGAAAAGGGCAAAAGATGGCCCAAGTGTTTGGGTCCCAGCCATCCATGTGGGAGACCCAGAGAAGCTCCTGGCTCCTGGCTTCTACTTGGCCCCACCATTGACCATTAGGGTTATCTGAGGAATAAATCCAAATGCAAGATCTGTCTGTACCCTGTCTGTCTCTCCCTCTCTGTCTTTCTAGTAAATAAATAAATCATTTAAATGTATTCCATAAATACCTTTTGGATTTGTGGATGACTTTCCTTTTATTTGATTTAGAAACAAAAGCAATTGTTCTAGATATATAATTACTCTTGCACAAAGGTGAAAAATTGTATTCACCTTGGCATAAAAATTCTCTGATCCAGAGAACAAGTAGAATGTTGATGGAAATAAAGATGCCTGGTAACTGATTTATAAACATGATTCATTGGAGAGAAGAATAATCTCATTGAAATGAAAACCTATTATATAAAAATTTTATTTATCTTATTAACAGATTGTAAGACAATTTTGTGACACCTTTTTATTTAAGAAAAGATGATTTTTAAAGATTTATTTATTTATTTGAAAGTCAGAATTATATACAGAGAGAAGGAGAGGCAGAGAGAGAAAAAGTTCTTTCATCCACTGGTTCACTCCTCAGTTGGCCGCAATGGCGTGAGCTGGGTGGATCTGAAGCCAGGAGCCAGGAGCTTCCTCCAGGTCGTCTCACGAGGGTGCAGGGGCCCAAGGACTTAGGCCATCTCCTACTGCTTTCCCAGGCCATGGCAGAGAGCTGGATCAGAAGCAGAGCAACTGGGACTTGAACAGGTGCCCCTCTATGCCACAGCACCAGCTCTGATGATTATTTTCACAATGAGACATTTGGATTAATTCTAACAAGGCTACCATTTTTAAGCAAAATGAAGTACTGGTTCTATACAACTTCACAAAAAAAAAATAAGTATAATGCATTAAATGTCAGAATAGATAAAGCTTCTGTGTTATCATTATCTAGTAAATTATATTTGGTTCATTATATTTCCTTCATATTAACAAATTATAAGTTAATAAACATATATTATATGTAATCTGCTTGTCAGATTCTGTGCTAGATATTTTAAAGAGTATGTTCACACTGAATTTTTCTCATCAATCAGTTGAAGTATGTATTCAACATATCATTGTCTAGAATAAGAAACTCATATACTCATTACTCAGGTAAGGAAGAAAATCTCTCAGTAAAAGATCACCGGAAGTTCAAAGTATAAATTAGAAATATCTTAAGAAAAATGGCAGGGCAAAGTCACTACTTATTAATAGTCACATTGAATGTAAATGGCCTCAACTCTCCAGTTAAAAGACAAAGACTGGCTGAATGGATTAACAAAATAAAAGCCATCTATTAGCTGCTTGGAAGAGACACATTTTTCCAACAAAGGTGCAGGCAGACTGAAAGTGAAAGGTTGGAAAAAGATATTACATCCCAACAGAATTCAAAAAAGAGCTGGTGTAGCCATCTTAATATTAGGCAAAATAGACTTAACCACAAAAACTGTTAAAGGAGATGAAGATATGCACTATATTATGATTAAGGGATCATTTCAACAGAAATATGTAACTATTATTAATGTAAATGCACCTAATTACAGGGCACTGGGCTATTTAAAATATATGTTAAGGGATTTAAAGAGACTTAGACTCCAATACAATAGCATTGGGGGACTTCAATACTTCACTTTCAGCAAAGGACAGATCAACCAGACAGAGAATCACCAAGGAAACAGCAGATTTAATGAACACTATAGACCAAATGGATCTAACAGATATCTACAGAATTTTTCATCCTACACTTGAATAATACATATTCTTCTCAGCAGGGCATGAAACTTTCTCTAGGATTGACCACATACTAGGCCATAAAGCAAGTCTCAGCAAATTCAAAAGGAAAAAAAAAAAAGATTGATTTGCGAATGTTGAACCATCCCTGCATATCAGGGATACTGGTCTGGGTGGGATGAGCTTTCTGATGTGTTGTTGGATTCTATTGACCAGAATCCAACCATGCATCTTCTCAGACCAGAATGGAATCAAGCTAGAAATCAACAACTCACAAATCCCTAGAACAAATGCAAACACATGGAGACTGAAAAAGATGCTCCTGAATGAACAGTGGGTCGTAGAAGAAATCAAAAGAAAAATCAAAAACTTTCTGGAAGCAAATGAAGAAAACATTACAACATATCAAAACATATGGGATACAGAAAACAGTGTTAAGAGGAAAGTTTATAGCAATAGGTGCCTACATCAAATAAATGAGCTATCAATGCATTTCAAGGATCTAGCAAAACTACAGCAAACCAAACCCAAAGCTAGTAGGAGAAGAGAAATAATTAAAATTAGAGAAGAAATCAACGGAATTGAATCCAAAAACACATTACAAAAGAGCAGCAAAATGACGAGCTGTTTTTTGAAAAAAAAAAAAAATTGACACAGCATTGACACAAATGACAAAAAATGAGAGAGAAGACCCAAATCACAAAAATTAGAAATGAAAAGGGAATATAACAACAGACACCACAGAAATTAGTACAAAGAGTTGTATGCCAACAAATTGGGAAATCTAGCAGAAATGGATAGATTCCGGGACACATATAACCTACATAAATTGAACCATGAAGACACACAAAATCTTAACAAACACATAACTAATTCAGAAATTTCAGAAATTGAATCAGTAATAAAGGTCCTCCCAACAAAGAAAAGCCCAGGACCAGATGATTCACTGCTGAGTTCTACCAGACATTTAAAGAAGAATTAACTCTAATTCTCCTCAAACTATTCAGAATAATCGAAAAAGAAGGAATCCTACCAAGTTCTTTCTATGAAGCCAGCATCACCTTAATTTGTAAACCTAAAACAGATGCAGCAGAGAAAGAGAATTACAGACCAATTTCCTTGATGAACATAGATGCAAAAATCCTCAATAAAATTCTGGTCAATAGAATGCAACAACACATCAGAAAGCTCATCCCACCCAGACCAAGTAGGATTTATCCCTGGTATGCAGGGATGGTTCAACTTTTACAAATCAATCAATGTGATACACCACATTAATAAACTACGGAATAAAAACCACATGATTATCTCAATAGATGCAGGGAAAGCATTTGATAAAACACAACACCCTTTCATGATGAAAACTCTAAGCAAATTGAGTAGAAGGAGCATTCCTTAACACAATCAAGGCAATTTATGAAAAACCTGCAGCCAGCATCCTCTTGAATGGGGAAAAGTTGGAAGCATTTCCACTGAGACCTGGTAGAGACAGGGATGCCCACTCTCACCACTGCTATTCAACATAGTTCTGGAAATTTTAGCCAGAGCCATCAGGCAAGAAAAAGAAATTAAAGGGATATAAATTGGGAAGGAAGAAGTCAAACTATCCCTCTCTGCAGATGCTATGATTCTTTTTTTAGGGGATCCAAAGAACTCTACTAAGAGATTATTGGAGCTCATTGAAGAGTTTGGTAAAGTAACTGGATATAAAATCAATGCACAAAAGCCAACAACCTTTGTATGCACAGACAATGGCATGGCTGTGAATGAACTTCTAAGATCAATTCCATTCACGATAGCTACAAAAAAAGAATCAGATACCTTGGAATATACTTCTGCAAGGATGTCAAATATATCTACAATGAGAATTGCAAAATCTCAAAGAAAGAAATAGAAGAGGATACCAAAAATGGAAAAATCTTCCATGCTCATGTATTGGAAGAATCAACATCATCAAAATGTCCATTCTCCCAAAAGCAATTTACAGATTGAATGTGATACCAATCAAAATATTAGACATTCTTCTCAGATCTGGAACAAATGATGTTGAAATTCATATGGAGTCACAGGAGACCTCAAATAGCTAGAGCAATTTTGTAGAAAAAAAAACAAAGCCAGAGGCATCACAATACCATATTTCAAGACATACTACAGGGCAGTTATAATGAAAACATCATGGTACTGGTAAAGAAACATATGGATAGACCAATGGAACAGAATACAAATGCCTGTAATCAATCCAAACATCTACAGCCAACTTATATTTGATCAAGGATCTAAAACCAATTCCTGGAGCAAGGACAATATACTCAACAAATGGTGCTGGCAAATCTACACAGCAGTAAATAAAAATGAAACCTTGTCACTTGCAACAAAGTGGAGGGGTCTGTTAACCACCATGCTGAGTGAAATAAGCCAGTCCCAAAGGGACAAAAATATCATATGTTCTCCCTGATCTATGACAACTGAGCACCTAAAAGGAAACCTGTAGAAATGAAACTGACACTATGAGAAGCAATGACTTGATCAGCCCTTGTCCTGATTGTTAAGGAACAGCTTACTATTTTATTCTTTTTTAGTGTTTTCTCTTTCTACTCCATACCATTGGTTGAACTCTTTAATTAACATAGAATTATTCTTAGGTGTTTAAATCCCACTGAAAATTGATTGCTGTTAAAAATAAGAGTGGGAATTTAGAGGGAAGGGATGTACATTTCGGCACAGCTCTCTCTTACTTACCGCTATAGGACTTGCTATGGGACCCCAAATCCCATTAATTTGGCAGGTACTAATTCCAACTTTAGTAG
The DNA here is from genome assembly GCF_033115175.1 of Lepus europaeus. Lineage (NCBI taxonomy): Eukaryota > Metazoa > Chordata > Mammalia > Lagomorpha > Leporidae > Lepus > Lepus europaeus. Next base: position 136,542,142 of record NC_084827.1, read on the forward strand.
TTAAAATGATCAATTTTAATTTCCTAACTGATCATAAAGCTATGATTAAGTGTCAAAGGGATCACATAAATGTGACTATCTGCTAAGAATAACTGATAGAATTAAAAAGGAGAGAACGATCCAACATGGGAAGCAGAACACATAGCAGACTCATAGAATGACAAATGCCCTAAACAGCACTCTGGCCTCAGAATCAGCCTTTGAAGCATTTGCATCTGGCTAAAATGCCCATGAGAGTATCTCAGGCATGGAAAGCCAAGACACTCTGGCAAAAAAATTACCTACATGAAACATCTCTGTGAGTAAGATCCCTGTGGAAAGAACGGGCCATCAAAGAAGGAGGTATCTTTCTCTGAAGGGAGGAGAGAGCTTCCACTTTGATTGTGGCCTTGTCTATATAAGGTCAGCATTTCAGAACTCAAGAGGCTTCCATAGCCTTGACGTCTCATGACAAGAGGCTTGGGTGATTACTGACATCATAAATAAGAGTGTCAAGTGTTAAATCAACAACAGGAATTACTGTACACTTGCTTTCCATGTAGCATTTCTGTCTTAAAGTGTGGTTCTATGAGAATTAATGGTAAAAATAATATTCAAACAGTACTCTATACTTTGTGTGTCTGTGTGTGTGCAAATTGTTGATGTCTTTATTCACTGTAGAATTATCTTCTGTATATAAAGATAATTAAAAATGAGTCTTAATGAAGATTGGGATGAGAGAGGGAGTAAGAGATGGGATGGTTTGCAGGTGGGAGGGTGGTTATGGGGGGAAAGAACTGCTATATTCCAAAAGTTTTACTTTTGAAATTTATATTTATTAAATAAAGTTTTTTATTAAAATGTAAATAAAAAGGAAATATCAGGCTTTTGGTCTAAATTTCTGAAAGAAAATATATTTATTTTCTACCATTAATAACTTTTAAATGGTTTGATTAATATGAGAGATTACAGTAAATAATGTTAGTAAATACATTTTGTTTGCAAAAAACAGATAATGTTACTACACAGGTATAATTACATGGGAGCAAAGAAAGTCTCAGTAACATAGGAAGAACAAATTTTTTAGTTGTAAGATAAACCATATGTTGACTACATTCTACTTAGAAAGCAATAAATACCTATATTTTGGATGTATAATATACTTTCCTGTAAAAATTACAATCTTGATGTTAATTCATCATCTATTTGTGATGGGATTGGTAAAAAACAAAGATTCAGCACTTAACTTTTAAAGCAATCACCAGTTTTTTAGTGTATTTAGTGTAGTGATTTTTTTTTGTATGTGATATACTTTCATACTGAACACTGCTATATCAGTAATATTATTGATAATATTATGAACCAACAATTTTTTTCCATACTGAAACCTGTAAAGCAAAACATAAAACCATTACCAAAACCCCATTAATAGAGACCTCTCCTGAAGCTAATTTACTACTCCCATCAGGAGTGCTTATGTTCTTTCCAGGCCTTTTCTTTCAAAATTCTTAAAACCCTATAAACTCCTGATAATGGTAAAATATGCCTACATCCTGTGCCAGTTCTCATCAGAAGACTATAGAACCAAGCATAATAATAATGTGCCTAAACAAGGAGCAATTAGATATTGGCAAGCTTGAGTGAGCACACCAACCATTTAAAACTCAAGTTATAATCAGAGCCCACACACTTTTCATCAGCACATGCAAAGCACACCTGTGGTTTGTTAGTAATTTTCTTAGCCAAGAATATTGAGCACAAAACAATGCTATTTTTCACAAATACATAGCCTGTATATTTTTTGTACCTATTGGATATTTTAGAAAACTAAGATTTGATTTATAATGCATTTTTTCATTTAAAACATACCTAAAGTGACAAAAACCAAGTAATTAAGATGTATAATTCTAAATACATTCATTTAGATATCATTTTGCAAACTTACTTATTTTTTGTAGTCCAAATAAATTGATGGGCATCATCAATGCTCTACTGAGTACCACTTGAGACATAAGATTGATAAATATCAACATTTAGACCCCTTAAATATATCAGTTTTAATACTTGTAACCACTGTGGAAATGTATAGATTATCAGATTTTAAAATTTTTAAAACATTGAACCTACAGTGAATAAACTAGTCAAAATTTAAGGTATCTTCTTATAATGCTTGTGAAAACTCACTGTAATACTTCATGATGTTATGAAAATATATCATCCTGATATTTAGAGTTCAATTTTTTTTCTCTATCATGTTACTAAAATGACAATAGCCTAACAATTATGTTACTAGGATTTAAACATTTTTCATGAGTATTCAATTCACAGTTTACTAGAATGAATTGCACTGCTTTACATGACAATGTAAAACATATAACAATAACTAAATATAAAATTTAGTAATAATTAAATTTAGTCTTTTTACTAGGTTCTAGATCACAGACCAAACAGGATGAGGCACGGAAGTCTATAATATAAAAGCTCTTGTTTTCCCAAGGGCTTCCCTACTTCTGTTTCTAGTCAAGATGCATTACTGAAGATCACACTTAACCTCTAACTTACGCAACTAAAAAGCTGGATACAATGTGAAGATGCTTTTAGATTTTGTAAGTCACTCATTGAAGGACTATGCCCCCTTGGAGAAGGGAAAGAAATGATATGAGTTCCATAGTCACTGTATCTTTCTTTCCCGAGGAAATCTTGGCATCACTCTGTTGAGAGAAAAAAAAAAAAAATTAATAGAACCTGAATTTTTTTTTTTTACTTAGGTTACAAAGATGTGAAATTTTGAGGTTTAGATGTTTGAAAATTGAGGTGCAAAGCCTAAGAATAAAGAGAAGTGTGCAGTAGGAGAAATGCAGAAATGGGTTCAGAGTAAGTAGAACAACTGAACCAGAAGAGTAGGCAGTAAGGTGTGAAGAGAGCAAACTCTCTCTGGAGAAAGTTCTGTCACAGGCAAGGGAGGAGGTGTTAATGCTGTTGCATAGGGGAGGGGCTGCTTTCTTAAAAGGGCATAAAACCATAGATCATAGACTCTAGGGTCAGACATGGTGGTAGGGGAGACGGGTCATGGTTTTGTAGGTGGGCGTGCTATCCTCTTCAGAGTCTTCCATCATATGTGTGTATGTAGTCATTTCTCTTCAGAGTCCTCTCAGATAGCAACAAAATTAAAACAAACAAACCAACAACAACAACAAAAATGATGGTCAGGGCTTGTGATTTCCAGTAATTCATGGCCTGACTGGTTACTATCTCCTTGGGTGGGGTGAGTTTTATGCTGGAAAAACAAATACAAAAGGGAAAATCTGACACTTAGTAGTTGTGGAGAATAGCCAGAATAATCATATGAGGCCACTCCAGCTGTGTTAGGGTAGCTTTTCATTAACGGTTTTCATGAAGATGCAATCCCTTGGATTGACTTAGAGAAGGCTCAGGGTAGATTTTAGGGAGAAAAAATCCACAAAGGTGTTTTAAAAGGTGGGGTGGGTCAGGGCTAACAATGGAATATAATGTCCAAGGAAGGAAGATGGAGAGTGAAGAGTGAAAGCTGTCTAAATTGAAAAGGAGTTTGTTTATGAATCTAAGTTCCAAAAGGTTAAGCTGGTGTGGGCAGTGCAGTGTGGAGGAAAGTTGCATAAATGCAATGGGAAGCAGATAGGGCCAGGAGCTTGGGTTTGAAGCATAAGTTTTGTGAAATGAATCATTGTGAAGACATTTAACCTTTCCAGTTTTCCTGAGGATTTGGGGCTATAGGAAATATAGAGTTTCTAGCTTATGTTTAAGAAAGTGGTTACATACTAAGTAACTTAAGAAATTAAGCTGGCCAACTATCTGATTTAATAAAGGTGGGGACACTGTATTAGAGGATTTTTTTATAAGAATGACTATCACTGTATCTACTTTCTCCAATGGGTAAGAGTAGGTGTCATTCAAACTGGACAAATTGTATACAAAGACAAGTACATATTTTGTCATTTTGACTGGAGGCATATGAGTGAAGTTTATTTGTTATTTCTGTCCGGGAATTTATCCTCTGACTTGGTGGCTGGGAGGGGGTGGGTGGATAGGAGTTTGAAATAGCCTTGGATGGAGGCCTTTTGAAAAATGGGAGAGGATTGAACGATAGTAGGGAGATCACATGAGAGATAGCCATAATGGAAAAGATAAAAAAATTAATAGGATAAGGGTTCTGTTTCCTAAATGGTTGTAGAGGGAGGTTTGAAAGTCCTAGGCCCCCTGTTTTGGAGGTCTTACCTGGCTGTTTTTAAGAAGCCACCTATCTTGTGTAATTTCTCCCTGTGAGGACTAATCAATCTTCTCTTCTGGTGAATATCAGGAAGGTTCAAGAGACATGGCTAAGAGCAGAGATATTGGAGGAAAATGGGTATGGGACATCTGGTCTTTGGCTTTCCTGTCCGCTTTATTGTTTGCCAAGGCAATGAGAAAACTTTTTTTCTGTTTACCTTTGTATGGTAGATGTCTACTTGTCTGTTGCTGACTGGTATACTTTTAGAATGAGAATACTATTGATTATGGGGGCGTCCAGCTGTAATATCCACTCCTTCTCACCAGAGGGGGCAGGAGAGTTTGTTATATGACAGGTGCATGTAGCGTCTTTGTACATATTTATGTTTAGGTCTTTGGTAGGATAAGGGTTTCTGGGGGGAAGGAGTAAGAGTAATAACCTCTGGGCCGGTGCCGGCGGCTCAATTGGCTAATCCTCCACCTTGTGGCACCAGCACACCGGGTTCTAGTCCTGGTCAGGGCGCCAGATTCTGTCCCGGTTGCCCTTCTTCCAGGCCAGCTCTCTGCTGTGGCCTGGGAGTGCGGTGGAGGATGGCCCAAGTGCTTGGGCCCTGCACCCTCATGGGAGACCAGGAGAAGCACCTGGTTCCTGCCTTCGGGTCAGCGCAGTGCGCCGGCCGCGGCAGCCATTGTGGGGGGTGTGTGTGTGAACCAATGGCAAAAGGAAGACCTTTCTCTCTGTCTCTCTCTCACACTGTCCACCCTGCCTGTTAAAAAAAAAAAAAAAAAAAAGAGTAATAAGCTCTTTTTGATGTGAGGTTGTGCCTGACTCTATGACAGAGTCAATAGTAACATTGGTGTTTCCTGCCATTGAGTAGCCCTTTGCTTATTCAAGCTTCTGTCTAAATACCTTAGGGAGTAGGTTTAGGCAAAGGAGAGTCATGGATTTTTGGAAAGGAGTTTAGGAGAGATCAAAATTTTTATCACAATTATCTTGAAGGTCTTCAGAGTCAGTGAGGTGGTGATCAGGAGTGACTGGATTAAGAGAGGAGCACTTCTGAAGTGTGACGTCAGAGTTTTGTGGAAGCATGGTGTGGATGGTCTGTAACTGGGTACTTGAAATCTTAGAAATAGCTTGATGGGATACAAGGGTCTGAATAAAATGTGAGGTGTGTACAGTGAGATTTTTAGAAATAACTAATTTTGAGCTCTCTAATATTAGCTGTGAAACTGCAGTGAGAATGTAGAGACAGATTGGCCAGTCTGTCACATTTCATCTATCTGGTTATAGAAGTAAGCTACTGGTTGTATACTGGAACCAGAAAAGTGGGCAAGGAGTCTACCTATGATTAAAAGGGTTTAGAGGGATTGGGAAGAGCATGGGGTGGGGCTGAGATGAGACCATTTTTAGTTGATTGAAGGCTGTCCTGATGTAAGCCAGGAGTCCAAGGTGGTGACGGGATCTCCAGAGGTTGCCTGATTAAGGGTTTAGCAATATATATGGATATATGGGTATCCACATATGAAAGAAAGTGGCCAACCCTAAGATATACAGTAAGTTTTCACTTGTTTGGGGGATGTAGTACAGGTCAATTAAAGAGTTCCAGTCTTGGGTAAGCCCCTTAGGTATAGCTGTAATGTTTAACCTTAGATAGTTACCTCAGTCTTGGAAATCTGATGCTTTTAGGGAGAAACTTGGTATCCCTGGTGTGGTGGGAGCTTGAGAAGCTGGATAGTCTGTAAGATACATTGTGTTGAGGAAGGGCTACACAGGGTGGATCATCTACACATTGGACAGAGTTCTGAGATGTAAGGATTATAGGCAGAGAAAATTTGATGAGCCCTGATTAAAAAAAAATATGTAGGCTGTCCTTGAACTCCTGGGGGAGGACTGTCCAGGTTAGCTGTTGAGAAATTTTAGCAGAAGAGTCTGTCCAAGTAAATGCACAAAGGTTTGGGGAGGAAGGGTTGAGAGGAATAGGAAAGAGTGTATCTTTAATATTTATAGGAATGAAGTGAGTAGTGTGTGAGGGAATAGATGAAAGAAAGGTGTACAGGTTAGGGACAACCAAAAATATGGAGAGTGTAGCCTCATTCATGGTATGTAAGTCGTGTACTAAGCTGTGTACTTATACTAAGCTAAGCTTGTACTAAGCTGACTAGAATGGGAATCTAGGCATTGCAAAAGGTATAGGGTTTTGGTAGAGGGGTTAGCAATATGAGAGAAGGCCAGTGAGGGTTGGAGGGCTGTAAGGTAATAGTGGAATGTAACTTAACCAGTGTTCCTGCCCAAGGTGCAGAATCAGAGAGGCAGGTAAGCTAAGTAAGCTGTGAGTGAAGAAGGTTGATCATACTGAGCAGATGAAAGGCTGGGTCCTGAATGGCTGTGAAATTTGGGCATTGACCCTCATAATAGAGAGGAGGAGACTGAATGTCCTTCATGTTCTCATAAAATCAAACATGGTGTATCTGTGTCTAAGAGAATGCTAATCAGCAAACCTACTACCTTGAGTCAATTGAGGTCCATGTTGGTCATGGTTATGGTGGGCCTAGTCAGTTATTTGCAGCCAGTCCAAGAGGTCAGTAATATGACCAAGGCTCAGATCTGTAATTGGAAGGACTGACACCACTTCCAGAGGGGCAGAGGCATTCATATTTCCAGTGTCCTCTTAATGTACACACTGGGCATTGCCCCAGTGCTCACTAGGGCATGCTCTTGTCTACCATCCTTCTTTTTTGCACCAGAAACTAGGAACAGAGGCTCTTAAGAACATTGGTCAGTGGGTTCATTTTTAGCCCTCTTGAAGTGTGGATGTAAGTAGCTGTTATTTAGCCTCATCTCTTCTTAGTTTCTGATTTTTAAATTCCTCTTCCCTATTATTAAAGACCTTGAAGGTGGCTTTTATGTAGTCCTTTTGAGGGATATGTGGCTCATCTTCTAAGCTTTGGAGAATTTTTTTTTTTTCTGATATCTGGAATGACTGAGAAATAAAAGGACTGTTGAGGTAAAGTCTCCCACCTCTGACTCTAGATCTAAGTTAGTATATTTTGAGGAGGGCCCCCATGAGTTGACTCATCAAAGCTGCAGCGTTTTCATTGGGTTTTGTGATGACCTCAAATTTTATCATAGTTTACAGCTTTAAGGGCTGCTTTTTTATTCCCTGTAATATACAGGTTAGAAAATGATCCATTTTTGGTCCCTAAAACCAGAGAGATGATTCCTTCTGGGATTATTAAGAGAAGATTCATCTGCTCTACCAGGGTATCACTATGGTTCTGGGTGGTTAAGAAATTGACAAAGGCTATGGCACAAACCACGTATGGTTTTCTCTTCAATTGTATCTCAAGAGGAAATAATAATATGAACATCTTGATAAGTAAGGTTATAGGAGTTGAGTAAGGTAAAGGAATTCTTTGGAATACTAGGCAGGGCCCATGGTAAAGGTGCTGAGACAGTTTTTAAATTGATTGAAATCAGAGACAGAGAATGGAATGTGGATAGTGGATGTTAATAATACCCACCACAGCAACTACTTCTCACAGGTGCTAGTGGTAGGGGGTGAGAAGCAGGAGGCACTGTGGCTGTTGTTGTGAGTGTGAACAGTGGGGGGCATGCAGAGAGTTGGAGGAAGGTGGGAGAACTGGGGACTGAGAAAAAGTTTCAGGAGGAGGGGACAACTTCTCTCAGAATGTCTTCAGGGATTATTAACAGATGGCACAGAGAGGCAGGGAGCAGGGAGATGAAAGTGGGGTGAAAGTTCACAGGGTGAAGAGAGTTCCCACAGGGGCAGCTGAGGTGATATAAGCAGGCAGATGGGGATGGAGAGAAGGGACATGATCTGCAGGATCAAAAACAGGCTCAGACTTTGGAGGTTCAGGGATTAGAGGTTTGGTTTTCCTTCTAAGAGGCTCAGGAGTTAAAGGCTTAATCTTTTCCCTGAGGAGGAGAATGTTCAGGAGTGACAAGCCAAGGGATGTTTATGGAGATAGAAAAATGTCCATACATAGGGAGCCTCAGACCATTTTCCACTGCAAATGATGAAGTTATTTAAGTCTCAGAGAATTTTGGAGTCAAAGATCCCGTTTTTGGACCATTGACTATTACTAATAGTTTATATTGTGGACAAACTGAATTACAAAAAAGATGAGCTTCTTAGCTCAGTTTATTTCCCTGGATATACGATTTTCTTTTTTGACAGGCAGAGTGGACAGTGAGAGAGAGAGAGAGACAGAGAGAAAGATCTTCTTTTTGCGTTGGTTCACCCTTTAATGGCCGCTGCGGCAGGTGCGCTGCGACCAGCGCACTGCGCTGATCCGAAGGTAGGAGCCAGGTGCTTCTTCTGGTCTCCCGTGGGGTGCAGGGCCCAAGGACTTGGGCCATCCTCCACTGCACTCTCCGGCCACAGCAGAGAGCTGGCCTGGAAGAGGGGCAACCGGGACAGAATCCAGCGTCCCAACCGGGACTAGAACCCGGTGTGCCAGCACCGCAAGGTGGAGGATTAGCCTGTTGAGCCACGGCGCCGGTCTGGGTATAGGATCTAAAGATTATGGAGAAGACGTCCAAGAGGTGAATCCTTAGGTAGTCATGAGTGAAGTTTCCTATGTGGAATCAGAGTGGAGGTGAGTGCTAGAGTGAAGAACTGGAAGGAGGAGGGAGACAGTCCAGTGTCCTCCAAAATTCTTCTCCACCTTAAAAGAGTGAGACCATCTCTACTCCAGGCATGCTTGCAGTTAGACAGGCCCAGGCTACAAGGGCCAGAAGAGAGATTGAGACCTTAGGCATTAGGATTTTCAGACAGATCATGCACCTCGCAGAAATGTGGGAAGGCTCTCTGGAGGGGACTCAGAAGAATTCACCTTGCTTACAAGGATCTTGAACAGTGGATCATATCAAAGGAACAAGGGAAGGTGGAGGTTCCCTACAGATGACTTGCTTTGAAACAACCTTCTCCTTGATTTCAGTACCAATATATTATTAAGTTTAGGATTTTTTAGAGCTCTAAGAAGGTGAGGAGGCAGCAAGTTAAAAGGAGCAAAGGCTTTTATTGTAGAAAAGACAGCATAGAGGAGTTTGAGCAAGGATTGTAAGCCACCTGGAGAGAGGGCATGTAGGCTGAGAATGAATGTTCAGCCCCCTAGGCAGTGGACAGCAGCCCGTTCAAGTTGCTTATTAGGAGGGGTCTTGTGGAAGTGCAGAAATGTATTGGAATGTCTGAGGTGAGGGCCTTTGTTCTGCAATAAAAATCACTCCAGCCTTTAAAATTATCTGTGCCTAATTTCACCCAGTTTGGAATTTAGGCTTCAGTAGCCTAACAGGCCCTAGAAGCAAACATTCAGCAAAAGTGCTATAGTGTCCATATTAAATTGAAGATTAAATGAAAAGTTCAAATAAAAGATTATTCAAAAAATAAGACATTAATTAATGATAGAGTGGCCAATCCTTCAGGAAGACATAACAATCCTCTATATAAATTGGTCTTGAAAATGTTTATGGAAAATTTCTGTTTTGAAAAAGCTATGCATGGGTACCAAATTTTTGTTGCAACAAAATAAGCTTACCTTTTAAATAGTATTGAGAGGAGAGACGAGAGAGGAAAGAGAGAGAGAGATAAAGTAATTTTACCTTCTGGTTCATTTGTCCAAATTTCTGAGTTGGCTGGGATTTGGCCAACTGAAGCCAGGAGCCAGGAAATCAATCAAGACATCTACCTGAGTGGTGGTAACCAAACAGTTCAACTATCATTGCTGCATCTCAGGGTCTACATTAGCAGTAAGCTGCAATCAGTAGCTTTACTGGGAGCTGATCCTAGGTAATGTGCTATGGAACAGGGAAATCTTAACCAGCAAATCAATGCTAAGTCAAACAACTGCTCCTATACTCATCTGTAATTCCATTATTTCATGATCTTTTTGAGTATTTGTATGTATGAGTAAATCTCAATAAGTATTAATTATATTAAGAATCTTGTAATAATGACAAATTTGTGAATATGACATGTAGTAAATTAAAATATTATGGAAAATTAAACTTAAGACAAGTTGACCAGATTGAAACATTTTTCATTATTTTGGTAGGATACTCCATTTTAAATATAAAACTTAAAACAAAGAAAAATAGAGTAAGAGCATAGCTTTGTAGAAAAATAAAATATACTGTATATGCTAAATATAATGTATTTATATTTGATTTCAATTAGAATTATCCAAGATATGTGGCTAAATGAAAAAAGTAAGTTACAGAATAAATAAAAGAGATCTTCACCAAGACATGTTGTAGTTAAACTCACCACAGTGAAACATAAAGAAAGGATTGTAAAATGTGCAAGAGAGAAACGTCAGATTACTCTCAGAGGATCTCCAATTAGACTCACAGCTGACTTCTCATCAGAAACCCTACAGGCTAGGAGGGAATGGTGAGATATAGCCCAGGAACTAAGAGAGAAAAACTGCCAACCCAAAATATTATATCCTACAAAGCTCTCATTTGTGAATGAAGGTGAAATAAAGGCCTTTCATAGCAAACAGAAATTGAAAGAATTTGTCGCCACTCGTCCAGCCCTGCAAAAAATGCTTAAAGATGTGCTACACACAGAAACATAGAAACAAGCCCATCAATATGAAAGAAGGTAAAGGAAGAAAAGCTACCAGTAAACGATCACAGGAAGCTCAAAGCATTTACTACAAAATATCTTTGGGAAAATGGCAGGGCAAAGTTACTATTTATCAATAGTCACATTGAACTTTAATGGACTCCGCTGTCCAGTTAAAAGGCACAGATCGGCTGATTAGGTTAAGGAACAAAACCCATCTATTTGCTGCCTGCAAGAAACATATCTTTCCAACAAAGATGCATGCAGACTGAAAGTGAAAGGCTGGCAAAAGATATACCACGCCAACAGAAATGAAAAAAGAGCAGGCGTAGCCATCTTAATATCAGACAAATTAAGCTTTAAAACAAAAACTGTTAAGAGAGACAAAGGGGGCATTATATAATGAATAAGGGTTCAATTCAACAGGAATATGTAACTATTATAAATGTATATGTACCTAATTACAGGGCACCAGCTTATTTAAAAGATTTCTTAAGGGACATATAGGGAGACTTAGATTCCAATACAATAGTACTGGGGGACTTCAATACTCCACTCTCTATTGAGCCGGCACCATGGCTCAATAGGCTAATCCTCTGCCTTGCAGCACTGGCACACCGGGTTCTAGTCCCGGTCGGGGCTCCGGATTCTGTCCCGGTTGCCCCTCTTCCAGGCCAGCTCTCGGCTATGGCCCGGGAGTGCAGTGGAGGATGGCCCAAGTCCTTGGGTCCTGCACCCACATGGGAGACCAGGAGAAGCACCTGGCTCCTGGCTTCAGATCAGTGTGGTGCACCAGCCTTAGCGCGCCTGGCGAGAAGCCATTGGAGGGTGAACCAACAGCAAAAAGGAAGACCTTTCTCTCTCTGTCTCTCTCTCTCACTGTCCACTCTGCCTGTCAAAGAAACAGACAGGACATAGATCAACAAGGATACAGTAGATTTAATCGACACTATTGCCCAAATGGATCTAACAGATATCTACAAAGGATATCTACAAAACTTCTAATCCCACTTTTAGAGATTTTACATTCTTCTCAGCAGTGCATGGAAACTTCCGTAGGATTGCCCACATACTAGGCCATAAAGCAAGTCTCAGCAAATTTAAAAGAATTAGAATCATACCATGCAGCTTCTCAGACCACAGCAGAATTAAGGTGGAAATTAGCAACTCAGGAACCCCTAGAGAGTTGAAAACACATGCAGATTGAACAACATGCTCCTGAATGAACAATGGGTCATAGAAGAAATTAAAAGAGAAATCAAAAACTTTCTGGAAGTAAATGAGGATAACAACACAACATACCAAAACTTATGGGATGCAGCAAAAGCAGTGTTAAGAGGAAAGTTTATAGTAATAGGTGCCTACATCAAGAAATTGGAAAGGCACCAAATAAATGAGCTTTCAATTCATCTCAAGGATCTAGAAAAACTGCAGCAAACCAGACCCAAATGTAGTAGAAGAGAAATAATTAAAATCAGAGAAGAAATCAACAGGATTGAATAAAAAAAAATCACAAAAAATCAGCCAAACGAAGAGCTGGTTTTATGAAAAAATAAACAAAATTGACACCCTGTTGGCTCAACTAACTAAAAAAAAGAAGAGTAAAACCCAAATCAATAAAATCAGAGAAAAAAAGGAAACATAACAACAGACACCACAGAAATAAAAAGAATCATCAGAAACTACTACAAAGACTTGTGTGCCAACAAACAGGGAAATCTATCAGAAATGGATAGATTCCTGGACACATATAACCTACCTAAATTGAACCATGAAGACATAGAAAACCTAAATAGACCCATAACTGAGAAAGAAATTGAAACAGTAATAAAGGCCCTCGCAACAAAGAAAAGCCCAGGACCAGATGATTCACTGCTGAATTCTATCAGACATTTAAAGAAGAATTAACACCATTTCTTCTCAAACTATTCAGAATAATCGAAAAAGAAGGAATCCTCCCAAATTCTTTCTATGAAGCCAGCATCACCTTAATTCCTAAACCTAAAACAGATGCAGCATTGAAAGAGAATTACAGACCAATATCCCTGATGAACATAGATGCAAAAATCCTCAATAATATTCTGGTCAATGCAACAACACATCAGAAAGTTCATCCCAACCAGACCAAGTGGGATTTACCCCGGTATGCAGGGATGGTTCAACATTCGCAAAACAATCAACGTAATACACTACATTAACAGACTGCAGAAGAAAAACCACATGATTATCTCAATAGATGCAGGGAAAGCATTTGATAAAATACAACACCCTTTCATGATGAAAACTCTAAGCAAATTGAGTAGAAGGAGCATTCCTTAACACAATCAAGGCAATTTATGAAAAACCCGCAGCCAGCATCCTCTTGAATGGGGAAAAGTTGGAAGCATTTCCACTGAGATCTGGTAGAGACAGGGATGCCCACTCTCACCACTGCTATTAAACATAGTTCTGGAAATTTTAGCCAGAGCCATCAGCCAATAAAAAGAAATTAAAGGGATATAAATTGGGAAGGAAGAAGTCAAACTATCCCTCTCTGCAGATGGTATGATTCTTTATTTAGGGGATCCAAAGAACTCTACTAAGAGGTTATTGGAGCTCATATAAAGTTTGGCAAAGTAGCAGGATATAAAATCAATGCACAAAAATCAACAGCCTTTGTATACACAAGCAATGCCATGGCTGAAAAGAACTGCTAATATCAATCCCATTCACAATAGCTACAAAAACAATCAAATACTTGGAATAAACTTAACCAAGGATGTTAAAGATCTCTATGATGAGAATTGCAAAATCTCAAAGAAAGAAATAGAAGAGGATACCAAAAATGGAAAAATCTTCCATGCTCATGTGTTGGAAGAATCAATATCATCAAAATGTCCATTCTCCCAAAAGCAATTTAAAGATTCAATGTGATACCAATCAAGATACCAAAGACATTCTTCTCAGATCTAGAAAAGATGATGCTGAAATTCATATGGAGACACAGGAGACCTCGAATAGCTAAAGCAATTTTGTACAACAAAAACAAAGCCAGAGGCAGCACAATACCAGATTTCAATACATACCACAGGACATTTGTAATCAAAAAATGCATCGTACTGGCACAGAAACAGATGGATAGACCAATGGAACAGAAGAGAAACAATAGACATCAACCCAAACATCTACAGCCAACTTATATTTGATCAAGGATCTAAAACCAATTCCTGGAGCAAGGACAATATATTCAACAAATGGTGCTGACAAATCTACACAGCAGTAAATAAAAATGAAACCTGGAAACTTGCAACAAAGTGGAGGGATCTGTTAACCAATCAATAAATGGTGCTGGGAAAACTGGATTTCCACGTGCAGAAGCATGAAGCAAGACCCCTACCTTACACCTTACACAAAAATCCACTCAACATGGATTAAAGACCTAATTCGATGACTCGACACCATCAAATTATTAGAGAACATTGGAGAAACCCTGAAATATATCAGCACCGTCAAAGACTTCTTGGAAAAGACCCGGGAGGCACAGGCAGTCAAACCCAAAATTAACATTTGGGATTGCATCAAATTGAGAAGTTTCTGTACTGCAAAGGAAACAGTCAGGAAAGTGAAGAGGCAACCGACAGAACGGGAAAAAATTTGCAAAAAATGCAACTGATAAATAATTAATAACCAGAATCTACAAAATGTTCAAGAAACTCCACAACAATAAAACAAACAACCCACTTGAGAGATGGGCCAAGGATCTCAGTAGACATTTTTCAAAAGAGGAAATCCAAATGGCCAACAGACACATGAAAAAATGTTCAAGATCACTAGCCATCAGGGAAATGCAAATCAAAACCACAATGAGGTTTTACCTCACCCCAGTTAGAATGGCTCACATACAGAAATCTAGCAACAACAGATGCTGGTGAGGATGTGGGGAAAAAGGGACACTAACCCACTGTTGGTGGGAATGTAAACTGGTTAAACCACTGTGGAAGTCAGTCTGGAGATTCCTCAGAAACTGCAATATAACCCACCATACAACCCAGCCATCCCACTCCTTGGAATTTACCCAAAAGAAATTAAATTGACAAATAAAAAAGCGGTCTGCATCTTAATGTATATTGCAGCTCAACTCACAATAGCTAAAACCTGGAATCAACCTAAATCTCCATCAACAGTAGACTGGAAAAAGAAATTATGGGATATGTACTTTATAGAATACTATACAGGAATAAAAAAAAACAATGAAATCCGGTCATTTGCAACAAAATGGAGGAATCTGGCAAACATCATGTTGAGTAAAATAAGCCAGTCCCAAAGGAACAAATATATGTTCTCCCTGATTATTGACAACTAACGGAGCACCATAAAGGAAACCTGTTAAAGTGAAATGGACACTCTGAGAAATGGTGATTTGATCAGCCCTTGTCCTGACTGTTGATGAATGACTTAATACTTTATCCCTTTTAGTATTTTTTTTGTTTGTTTTAGTTAAAACTATTGGTTGAACTCTGTAATTAACACACAATTATTCTGAGGTGTTGAAATTTAACTGAAAAGTGATCCCTGTTAAATATAAGTGTGAGAGTAAGAGAGGGAGGAGATGTACAATTTGGGACATGCTCAGTCAGACTTGCCCCAAATGTTGGAGTTAGAAATGTGCCAGGGGATTCCAATACAATCCCATCAAGGTGGCATGTACCAATGCCATCTCACTAGTCAAAGTGACCATCTTCAGTTCACAATTGATAATAATGATAGGACTAAGAGTCAAAGATATCACAAAAACAAGACTAGTGTCTGAAAATACTGATAGAATAATAATTAAAAAAAAAAAAAACCCAGAGAGAACGATCCAACACAGGAAGTGGGATACACAGCAGACTCATAGAATGGCAGATGTCCTAAACAGCACTCTGGCCTCAGAATAAGCCCTTAAGGCATTCGGATCTGGTAGAAAACCCCATGAGAGTATTTCAGGCATGGAAATCCAAGACAGTCTGGAAAAAAAAATGACCTAAATGAAAGATCTCTCTGAGTGAGATCCCAGTGGAAAGAACAGGTTATCAAAGAAGGAGGTAGCTTTCTCTGAAGGGAGGAGAGAACTTCCACTTTGACTATGACCTTGTCTAAATAATATAGAAGCTGGCAAACTCAAAAGGCTTCCATAGCCTTGGTAACTCATGACTAGAGCCTAGGGTGATTACTGACTCCATAATAAGAGTGTCAATTTGTTAAGTCAACAACAGGAGTCACTGTGCATTTACATCTCATGTAGGATCTCTGTCCTTAATGTGTTGTACATTGTGATTTAATGCTATAACTAGTACTCAAACAGTATTTTTCACTTTGTGTTTCTGTGTGGGTGCAAACTGTTGAAATCTTTACTTAATATATACTAAATTGATCTTCTTATATAAAGAGAATTGAAAATAAATCTTTATGTGAATGGAAGGGGAGAGGGGAGGTTTGTCGGTGGGAGGGAAATTATGGGAGGAGAAAGCCATTGTAATCTTTAAGCTGTACTTTGGAAATTTATATTCATTAAATACAAGTTAAAAAAAATACACAATTGTTGTGGCCAGTTTGTGGCGTAGCAGGTAAAGCCGCCGCCTGCAATGCTGGCATCCCATATAGATGCCAGTTCGAGACCCAGCTGCATCACTTCTGATCCAGCTCTCTGTTATGGCCTTGGAAAGCGGTGGAAGATGGCCCAAGTCCTTGGTGCTCCAGCACCGTGTTGGAGACCCAGAAGAAGCTCCTGTCTCCTGGCTTCAGATCAGCCCATCTCCAGCTGTTGCAGCCATTTGGGGAGTGAATCAGTGGATAGAAGACCTTTCTCTCTCTCTGCCTCAGCCTCTCTGTAACTCTGCCTTTCAAATAGATAAATAAATCTTAAAAAAAAATAGGGCATGATGTCACAGGGGGGTGTGGCGAAGGTAGGGTGTGAGGTCACACAGGGGCGTGGTGAAGGCATGGTCTTCCAGCTCACAAACCTAATTGATATTAACCTGTATGCCTGCCTACTTCATCATGTTTACCCTTATCCAAGTTAATTAATAGAGTACCTGGAATGCAATGTATTGGAGTGAAATACACATTTTGAGAATCAGTGATTGCTTATAGCTTTTGTCTCTTCTGTTTTGTTCTTCAGATTATTTTTTGGACTCTTTTAACTTAGTGTAAGGTTAGCTAAACAATCAATATATAAACTGAAAATTGATCTTTGTAGGAATGTGAGAAAGAGGAGGTGGAAGGGAAAGGTTGGAACATGCACAGGATGGAGTGTGAGGGGAAGTCTCACTGTTTCCTAATCTGTATATTTGAAAACATGAAACTTGTATAACTTAAATATAATTTAAAAAAATCATACAGAAGATATTTAAACTCTTCTTCACTGGAGGAATTTGAGACAGCATGATATTTTGAGTACAGTGAAGTAATAGTTTTAATGCCCGAGAACCAGATTTGAATACAAGTTCTACTATCTAATAAAATTTTGTAATTTTTTGAAAGATACAATCACTTTCTGAATGTCCTTATCTAAAGAAATTATATCAGTGCCCACCTTCTCAAATTGCTGGACCACATGAAGGCAGAGTTTGTTGTGTTGAACTCTGTGAAAGTTATGTATGACAAAACATGAACAAGTCCTTCTTCTCATGGTATTATCCACATAAATTTATTGGTATTTTTTGTTAGTGCTTTGTATCATATATTTTGAAAAGTTACTAAGTTTTACTGTTGAATGGGAAAAAATATAGTTTATAAAATGCTTAGCAATTTGGAATGAACAAAGCAGATAAATATGATTTAATATTGTAATTGTTATCAGCATTCTAGCAATTTTCTGCTAACATTTCTGAAAATATAATTGTCAAATGCATGATTCATCTTGGTGAAGATTTAACTTTCTGTAAGTGAGGTGGTGAAGGGTAATTATTAATCTTAATAGGACAACTGAGGCATTACTTCTAACATTATAAAAACTATAAATAGCCTTATTATGTACAAGTACTGTAGAAGTTTGAAAAAAAAAACTTTAATAGACTACAAATTGAATGAGACAAGTAGTGAAGTCTAATCAAAATAAGACATCTCTAGTTATTTTGTTCAAGTACCCTCCATCATCTTTATAAAATTAAAAAAAAATTATGCACCCCCTCATAATACCTATCTCTGTGCATATAAACTAAAGAAAACAGATGTATTTAATGCAAATTATATTTCTACTATTATAATACAAGAAGATAGTTTTCTATCTAATTAATATTTCTATATTAATATTCTATATTAATATTTCTATCTAATTAATATTTAATGGCTACTAGTAAAGAATTGTGTTATAATTTTAGCCCATAGTGTGTTATATGATATATGATATATGAACCTTGTTTTCACCAGTACAAGGAATTTTCCCTAGGATAAATATATGTTAGGCTGTAAAGAAGTCTCAGCAAATTAAAAAAAAAATCAAAATCATATTATGCCTATTTTTTAAATCACAATGAAGCTGGAAATGAACAACTTAACAACTCAAGGATCTCTGGAACATATGCTAACATTTGGACACTGAAGAACAAAATCCTGAATGATCAGTGGATCAAAGACAAAAAAGAAAATAAAACATTGCTGGATATGAATGAAGATGACAATATAAAATATCAAAACTTATGAAATACAGCAAAAGCAGTGCTAAAAGAGAAGTTTATAGCAATTGGAACGGTATCAAAAAATGAGCTTTCAGTGCAACTAAAGGACATAGATAAACAACAACAAGCAAAACCCCAAATTAGTAGGAGGAAAGAAATAATTAAAATTATAGAAAAAATAAAAAATTGAAACAAAAAATATAAAAAGTAAATTAAATGAAGACTTTTTTTTTTCAAAAAATTAAACAAAATTGACAGACCATGGGCCCAACTGACCGAAAAACAAATAAAAAAAAGAGAGTGAGAAGATCCAAATTAATAAAATCAGATGTGAAAAAGAGATGTAAAAGCAGATACCACAGAAGTAAAAATAATTATCAGTAATTACTACAAATTATCAGTAATTACTACATATATGAGAAGGAATTGGAAAATGTAAAGAAATGGATAGAATCCTATATACAAATATCAACCAAAATTGAGTCATGAAGACATAGAAAACCTAAACAGACCAAAACCAAGAGAGAAATTGAATCAGAAATAAAAAGTTTCCAAAAAAAGCAAAGCTGAGGACCAGATGGCTTAACTGCTGAATTCTATCATATGTTTAAGGAAGAGCTAATTCCAATTCTTCTCATGCTATTGAAAACAATTGAAAAGGAGGGAATCCTCCCAAACTCCTTTTATGAGGACAGCATCACCTTAATTTCAAAATCAGAAAAAGATACAGTAGATAAATAGAACTATATCACAATATCCCTGATGAACATACATGCAAAAAATCCTCAACAACATACTAGCTAATCATATCCAACAGCACACCCACCAGAAAGAGCATTCACATGGATTGAGTGGGAGCTATCTTTGTTATGCCTTGATGGTTCAACATTTGAAAATTAATAAATGTGATATATCACATTGACAAACTGAAGAAAAAAATGTTTATCTCAATAGATGAGAAAGCGTTTGATAAAATGCAACATCCTTTCATTATGAAAACCTTAAGAAAATTGTATACAGAATGAACATTCCTCAACACAGTGAAGGCACTTTATGACAAACTCTCGGCCAGCATCTTGCTAAATGTGGAAAAGTAGGAACACTTCCACTAAGATCCAGAACTAGACATGGATGCTCATTTTAGCATTGCTATTCAATATATCTGTGGAATTCTTAGCCAGAGACATTAATTAAGAAAAAAGAAATCAAAGGGATACAAATTGAAAAGGATGAAATCAAATTATCCCTGTTTGCAGATGACATAATTTTATATGTATGGGGACTGAAAGACTCCCCAAAGAGACTATTGGCACTCAGAGAGAGTTCAGTAGAGTTGTAGGATATAAAATAAATGTAAAAAAAAATTGATAAACCTTGTATGTACAGGCAATGCCATGGCTGAGAAAGAACTTCTAAGTGCAGTCCTGATCACAAATAGTTTAAAAATTAAATACTTTAGGATAAATTTAGACAAGGAGTTGAAAGATCTATATGATATGATAAAAATTACAAAACATTAAAGAAAGAAATAGAAGATACAAAAGATAGAAAATTCTTCCACGCTAATATTAATGTCATAACACCTACTACTGATAGCAATTTACAGAATCAATGATACCCCAATCAAATACCAAGGATATTCTTCTCAGATTTAAAAAAAAAGATCCTAAAATTTATTTGGAAACACAAGATACCCTTAATAGCTAAAGCAATCTTATACAACAAGAACAAACTTGGACGCATCACAATACCAAATTTTATTACATACTATAGGCAATAATAATCAAAACAGCCTGATACTCACATGAAAATAGGTATGTAGACTGATTGAACAGAATAGAAACTCCAGAAATTAATGCATGCACCTATAACCAGCTAGTATTTGACAAAGGAGCTAAAATCAATCCCTTAAGAAAGGACAGTTTTTTCAATAGATGGTGCTGGAAAAATTAGATCTCCACACACAGATGTATGAACAAGACCCCTACCTTACATCTTATACAATATCAACTCAAAATGGATCAAGGATCTAAATCCAAGACCTGATATCATCAAATTACTAGGGGAGAAAACAGAAAACTCTGCAAGACATTGGCATGGACAAAATCTTCTTGGAAAAGATCGCAGCATCATAGACTATCAAAGTCAAAATAGACAAATGAGATGACATCAAGCTGAGAAGGTTCTACACTGACAAGGAAATATTCAACAAAGTGAAGAGACAATCTTTACAAACTTTGCAACTTATAGGTGATTAATATCCAGATTTTTTTTTTTTTGACAGGTAGAGTGGATAGTGAGAGAGAGAGAGAGACAGAGAGAAAGGTCTTCCTTTTTGCCGTTGGTTCACCCTCCAATGGCCACTGTGGCAGGTGCATTGAGCTGATCTGAAGCCAGGAGCCAGGTACTTCTCCTGGTCTCCCATGCGGGTGAAGGGCCCAAGGACTTGGGCCATCCTCCACTGCCTTCCTGGGCCATAGCAGAGAGCTGGCCTGTAATATCCAGATTTTATAAAGAGATAAATAAACAGAACTAAAGCAAAGTAAACAATCCAATTAAGAAATAGGCAAAAAGACTTGAACAGGCATTTTTCAAACGAGGAAATTCAAATGGCCAACAGACAGATGAGACAATGCTCAGGATCAGCAGCCATCAGGGAAAGCAAGTCAAAACCACAATTAAGTTTCAATTCACCCCAGTTGAAATGGCTCTCATATAGATATTAAAAAACAAGAAATCTGGCAAGGATGTGAGGAAAAATGTACACTCATCTACTGTTGATGGGAATGTAAACTAGTACAGCCATTGTGGAACATAGAGTGGTGATAACTAAGAAATCTGAAAATAGATCTACCATATGACCCAGCAATCCTACTCCTGGGAATTTACCCAAAAAATGAAATCAGCATTTGAAAGAGTTATCTGTACTCTCATGTTTATTGCAGTTCATTTCACAATAGCTAAGATATGGAATCAACCCAGATATCCATTAACTGATGACTAGATAAAGAAAGTGGGATATTTATAGTACAGAATAGTATCCAGCTGTAAAAAGGAATTGAAATGTTGTTTTTCACAACAAAATGGATACAACTGGAAATCATTCTACTTAGTGAAAGCCAGTCCTCAAAAGACGAATATATTTTTCCTGATCTGTGCTAATAGATTACCAAAAATGTAATGTATAGGAGTGAAATTGGCATTCTGATATTCTATGATTGTTTACAGCCCCTCTCTCTAGTTCTTATCTCTACTGTTGAGGAACAGTGTCATTTTCCTCCTTTTTACTATTTGTTGGACTCTTTACTTAGCATAGGGTTCATATTCTGAGAATAAAGTAAACTGAAAGTAGATCATTGTAAAATTTAAGAGAGAGAATAACAGAAGAAGGAGGAGGAAGTGTGGGAGAATTGGGGGGAAGGGGAGGAGGGTAGAAAGAATTAGAATGTTCCCAAATCTATGTATAAAATATATATTAAATCTATATACCTTGAGTTTAGAAAGCATAATCAATAAACTATGTAGTGGTTTTAATATTTTTGTGCCACTAAAAACTTACTTTTTAATTTTATTTTCCATAAACTTTTAGAAGATTCTTCATACAAATATTAATTCAGTAAGTAAAATTGTCCAAATAAATTATTACAACTTTTTTGAGACTATTATTATAGTTTTTTAGTTCATGGGAATAAAGTAACCAAATTTGGTAATTACTTTGATTTTTTCTGGATTATATATACAATAAATAGTCATGATCTCAAGTGATATGTTTGATTTTCAAACAAGTTTTTCTCTAAGCCCTTATTTCTGATTTAAGAATATTGGAATATGGGACTCTTTCAGAGAAACATGAGGGAAAAGGATGAATTCTCCAGGAGTGCTACAAAGCATGATAGGGAAGCAAAGCTTTTACCAAGAGCATTTAAGAATGTTAGATTCTTTAAACTCCAATAGTTTTGATGATTCTTTTCCAACATGAATAACTTTGTATTCAAAATTTCGGGTCTGGTAGTGTCAAACCATAAATAACGTATTTCAAATATCGCATACTGTGTGGGAGATAGTGCCTTAGTGATGAATCTTATTGAGATTATATGAATTTTCATTTTGTTTCTCAACTCATCATGGATTATATCCCAATAAACTCCTTGTAAAGAAGTTGAAAATGCAGTCACACACCTAACCTACCATCATAGCTTAGCAACATGGTACTTAGAGGGCAGTAGTTTTTGAAAAATTAACAGGGAGTTGCCAAACATTATGAGAGTTCCTACCACACATCACTACCCCAGAGTAAAGTTCAAAACTCAAAGTACAGCTTCTACTGAATGCATACTGCTTTCATAGCACTACAGAAAAGTTATTAAGTAGAATCATTGTAGTTTGATCATCCATGAAATAGATAATTCATAACATATTAGAATATTATTAGTACTTGAAGAATGTAAGTTGTTCTTTTTTAAGATCTTCTTTAAAAGAGTTCAAATCAAAATAGACCTTTCAGCTTGTGATTTTCTTCATTATTCCAATTTTCTATGATTTATGCTCGTGTGTTCTTTATGACATCACTTTCCTAACATTCACTTTGTATCTTTAAAACTCTGAGAAAATAAACCTGACAGTGAAATTGTTCCATTTTTCAGGAATATTTTACATATATACTCTTCTAAATATTTCAAACAGCATTTTTCTCTATAGAAAGAAGTTGATGAGAAATTTGGTAAAATGAGAGGAAATCAGCAACAATAGACATTCACCTTTCATATGCTTTCAGTAAATTCATTGTATTTTTCTGATCAGGCTTAAACTGGCTGAAGCTTGATTTCGCTTTGCCTGAAGTTAATATTAACTTCTAAAGGGATGCAGTTTATTCTAACACTTCATCTTTGCATCCTTTTTTGAACATATTCTTTTTCTGATTTCAAGATGAAATTCTTAGACACTTGGGGATCATGAAGCTGATCATTATATCAAGTCAAAGTTTTTAAGAATGGCTGGGTAAGTGATTTCCTGGTGACAGGAGATACTTAAAGATATTGTAATAAAGTTATTTACAATGATTTGCTTAATAATTGATGCTGTTCTTGAGTGTTTGCCATTTAACAAGTATTTCCTTCAGGAAAATCAGCATGAAAAACAATTAAAAGCTACATGTGTTGCCGTTGATTTCTCAACAATGTTGCAGTGGGTTCGTTTCTGAGAGGAGCAGCGTGGTGGGGGCAAGAGGCGCGGAGTCACCACACAGACCCCGGGAGTCGGGTGAAAGCAGGCTTGAGGCGAGCAGCCCGCAGACTCCTTTATTACAGTTGGTACAACAGCTTATATAGCCAAGACCAGCCAATCTGGTCAAGGGGCGGTCTATGCCCCAACCAATCACAGCCTGTTGCCAGGCAGTTTCCAACGCCATCCAATCACACCCTGTCGCCAGGCAGTTTCAAATCCATCCAATCACAGCCTGTTGCCAGGCAGTTTCCAGAGCCATCCAATCACAGCCTGTTGCCAGGCAGGCTCCATTGCCAGGTGGGTTTCAAAGCCATTCCTGACTAACTGACGCTTGCTTGCCAGTGGCCACCTTCGCATGGCCTTCTCATTCCACTACATTCCCCCCTTTTCGTTTATTTTTGAGCAACGGGAGGCATGATTCTTGGCCATACCATTGTTGACCCCGTTTCCATGTGGTCTGCGTACACAGCTGTGCCTGTCTTAGGTTGTCCCCCAGGGGATCTTACCCGTCATTGACTAACCAGCGCTCAAATCGAGAGACCACAGGATTGCTTGCTCAGATGGGGGTAGGAATGAGGAATAACGGTTATCAGGAATGGCATGACCACACACAGGCTGTGGGCCATTTGAGTGGCTGACCAGAGCTAGTGGGGTATACAACAGTAACAGATATGGCTTTGGGCAGTTTCTCAGGGTAGGATGATAGGGCAGGTGCGTCTGCTAACAAGGCGGAGTCTCGGTCTTGTTCAGCTGGTTCTGGTTGGCTGTCAGTTGCAGGCTTGATGTTTCTGGCTGGTACCCAAATGGGCTGTTCCGCATTCTCTGGAAAGACAAGCATATCCTCGACCCTTGGTTAATAGAAGCCTTTTTATAGGCGTTGGAAACCAGGGCCTGAATTTTCCGTACACTTCGACATTAACAGCAAACATGCTGATGGCATGGGATCTAGCAGCTGTCCTGAGAGCTTGGGGTGCCCGATGACTGCCACAAATGTGGGGATCCTCACTGGGTGCAGATGGGATGACATTGCATGAGTTATTGTCTAGAGGTCCTCTTAGTTCATCGCACTCGTATGTGGGGAGTGGCTGACTACGCTTTGCTACCTTGTTTGCTACGTTGTTTTTTTTTCACTGTCGGAGCTCTCTCTCCCTAAGTCATTAACCATTGTCTGTGAGACAGGGACCTGGAGCGTCAGGCTCCTACCACTCACAGATTCACTATCTTTGAAAATCCGCACAGGATTCTGAGAGGGGGGTATCTTTCCCATGTCTGAGCGCTTAAGAGTGGCACGATACGCCAACTCTAGCCAAAGGAAAGACACGTACAGCACTGCTGCCATAACAAAGCAAATTCCTAGCACCTCAGCTGTGGATAGCATTTTGCAGGAGGTTTCCCTACGTTAGACAAACAGATAGTGGTGTATCAGATCGTACGTATGTCCTGTGCTTAGTGGGGAACTTCCTTGATTCGTTAGGTCAAGGCCGTATGCCCACACGGTGTCTCCGGAGCGTCACCTCTCTCGAGTGAAGGAAGATGACTTTCATACATGTGTATTTTTATCTTTGTAAAATCTTTTTTCTCAAGAAAACTTTAATTATTTTTTAATTACTAAAAATGTGATTTGTAGTACATATTCTTGTTACTTCTATTTCAATAATAAGAGTTGAATATTATTTTGTTTTGCCCAAAAGCTTATCAAACAAACCAGCATGAAAAATGCACGGGTATGGTTTTGATTATTCATTATTTTTCCTTTTTCTTTATTTCATTTATACTTTTCTTTAATACAAGAATTTTATTAAAGTTTTTATTACTTTTTTTAAAACTGTTAGATTCACAATGAAAATGAAAATAAAATTCAGAGCATTCCAAATATATCTTCTCCTGCACATTCTAAGCTTCATTATATCAACATCTCTCTAAAGAGTGTTATGCTTGTTGTAGTTGATCAATCAAAATTTTTATCAAAATAAGATACAAATACATTTCTATTTTTAGTACACTTTTGTGAAAATACTAAAGGAATCTGTGTGCTTGATGATATTAATATATCTATATGTACATACAGAATTTAACAGGTTTAAATGTGAGTGGGTAGGATGATGTTCTTAGTTTTAAAAATCACACACTGCCGAATTTCAGTAATAGTAACTTACCCTCAAATAATGATGGAAAACATTCAAAGATTTTTTTTAATATTTATTTATGTAAAGGAGTTACACAGAGATTAAGAAACAGAGAGAGAGAGAGAGAGAGAGAAACTTTCATTCACTGCTTCACTACCCAGATGGCCTCAACAGTCAGGGATGGGCCAGGTAGAAATTAAGAGACAGGGGCATCTTCTAGTTCTCCCACATAGATGGCAGGTGCACAAATCCTGGGCCTTCTTCTTCTGCTTTCCCAGGCCATTAGCAGGAGTTGGATCAGAAGTGGAGCAGCTGGATCTCACATTGGTGCCCACATGAGGTGAAAGCATCACAAGCATGCATCCATATAGGTGCCAGTTTCTGTCCTTGCTTTACCTGCTACACCACAGTGCCAGTCCCTCTTTGTAAGATTCTCCTGTTTTTCTTTTTTTCTTTTTGTTAAGAATCATTTTATTTATTTGAAAGGCAAAGTTAAACAGACACACAGAGGGAGACATAGGGGCAGAGATCTTTCATCTGCTGATTCACTCCCCAAATGGATTCAATGGCCAGGGCTGGGCGAGGAGCTTCCTCCAGGTCTCGCACATGGGTGTGGGGGCCCAAGCACTTAGGCCATCTTCCACAGCCTACCCAGTTTCATTATCAGGGAGCTGAATTGGAAGTGGAGAAGCCAGAACTCAAAACAGCACCCATTTGGATTCTGCATAGCAGACAGCAGCTTTACCTGTTATGCCATAACGCTGGCCTTGTATTTTTTTTTTTTTATTAGAATACCCACATGCACAGCAATTCATAGATTAATAAAAATGTGAAAAATACAATAAATATGAAATCTATTACTAGCTATTTTAACCTACCTAGTTGATATCTATACCAGACAGGCTCATAATACAACATTCTTTTTTTTTTTTCAGTTAGACAATAATTTTATTATGTTTTATCAGAAAAAAGGGGCAAAATGTCAGGTAGCATGATGCTAAAATTCCACCAATACCCTCCAATCTGGAGTTTTTCTCAGATGCATAAAATTGATAAAGTGTCAAACAGTTTTTTGACAAATAAAAGAACACAAAGCAAAATACCATCAGTAGGATTGTTTGGGTGGCTTTGTTTTCTGGAGATGTCTTGGAAGAGAGACTGGAGGTGTCAATGTGCTGGGCCTTCTTGCAGTGTCTGTAGAGGATCCACACCATGTAGAGGCTGGACCAGATCATCAGTGCCAGGAACACTACATCATGAATCACTATGATACTTATAAATGATGCTGCTTCGTGGGCTATGGGCTTTCTGGATTGACGATGTATATTTATATATCCCTGACCAACCACAGTGAAATTTAATCTGGTGTTTACAGTTCTAATGATGAGGTTGTAGATCAGCATGCTGATGACACAAAACAAGAGTAAAGAGGGGGAAATCTACTTAGAGAGTTTAGATTTCAACCAGGCCCATTTAGAATAACTAGGACTGACAGTGATGGACCGATATACACTTAGGAGGAAGGTACTACATATGGAAATACCTCGAATCACTCTGGATATGTTCAGAAATGTTTGACAACCAATATTGTCCAAGAAATCTTTGATTCCAAAGGATGACATGAGTTCTGCTATTGACTGGATCATACTGATTGAAATATTGACCTACTATGGGTTTCTTCAGATGAGGCTCAATCAGGAAGTGATATGTGTATATAACGAAGAGCAATGTGTTTGCCATGAGACCAATACAAATCTGACATATTAGAATAAAGCTATAAATTGTATCACTTGTTAACATTATCTCAAGGATGTTTTAGATATTTTTAGATATTTTAATTATGTTAATTTGGCAACCTTCTTAAAAATAATCAGATTGTATTCTGAAATTATAAAAAATTGAGCCTGTTGAAAACTAGGATGACTGACAGCTCTGTTTGAGAAACAGGTGGTGAAATGTTCAAATTGTCTATATTTCAGACCCAACTGTGGCACTTCCAGGGACTGGACTTTGGGCATCCTTTGAATTTCAGAGTATGGTTATACATGATATGAAGTAGTGGACATCAAATGTAACATCCTACATTCCCATCTATTGCCACGAGGACATGTTGGCCCCTATGAATGAAAAATATGCATGTGATATTTTCTTCAGAATATAGACTACTTTTAATCTCTAAACCAATGTGTATATCTCACCTCTCTGAAAATATTCTACTTCTAATGCATGCAGTGGAGTATATGCACTTGAACTGCTTTATTAGAATTTACACTGCAGACAACTTTTTTTTTTTTTTGACAGGCAGAGAGAGAGACAGAGAGAAAGGTCTTCCTTTTTGCCATTGGTTCACCCTCCAATGGCTGCTGTGGCTGGTGCGCTGCAGCCAGCGCACCGCGCTGATCCGAAGCCAGGAGCTAGGTGCTTCTCCTGGTCTCCCATGCGGGCGCAGGGCCCAAGAACTTGGGCCATCCTCCACTGCCTTCCTGGTCCATAGCAGAGAGCTGTCCTGGAAGAGGGGCAACCAGGATAGAATCCGGCGCCCCGACCGGGACTAGAACCTGGTGTTCCGGCGCCACAAGGCGGAGGATTAGCCTATTGAGCCATTGCGCCGGCCACTGCAGACAACTTTTAAACAAGGAACATTTTTAACACTTCAGAGCTGTTTTAAACACTTCAGAGCTGTTTTAAACAGGTATTATA
Organism: Lepus europaeus; assembly: GCF_033115175.1. NCBI lineage: Eukaryota > Metazoa > Chordata > Mammalia > Lagomorpha > Leporidae > Lepus > Lepus europaeus. Next base: position 136,570,642 of record NC_084827.1, read on the forward strand.
CCAATTAAAAATAGAATTAATTAAATTTTAAAATGTGAAAAGGAATAACTGGTTTTCCAAGTGAGTATTTTGCCTGTCCTCACCTAACCACAGTGTTTGGAGCCATTTTTGTTCTCAAACACTGCAGAGCTCCTGAAACACAGTGGGTAGAGGCTGAGAATACAGCTCAGTTTCACACAATGCATTGGACAACCCTCAAGGGTTCTGGCCTCAAGAGGCAGACACACACATGGTTCATGAACACAGACTAACAAAGCATCCCTGTGCCTTTCTCACTACACCACATCTAAAACTTTGGTTCAACGTTTTTTGTGCATTGTTATGCAGACAGAAACTGTTGGTTCACAAACAGAACAGGAAGAGCATAACAGGCATTGAGGCTGACTTAGTGCTTCATCTCCGTTTATTGGACTAAGGAGTTTTGCTTCTGTCATCCCTCAGAGAATATGTCTTTGTCATGTAAGGCATCACCTTCCTTCCTACAAAGATTGTTAGTGAATTCCGTATGTGTCTCCTTCATCTGACAACATTCAGAGAATATCTGAACTTCCTAAGTCCCATTCTCAGATTCACAACAGCTCTCTCTTCTGGCATCAACTCTACTACAGAACTGGCTTTTAATCATCTAAAAGAGGAAAGAAATCCTACATGTAATAAACACCATCAATAGAGAGTACATGTCTTCTGTTCTCTTATCTGTGCCTTCAAAATATCTTAGTAATTTAGGACTATATTAGTTGGAATTATTTGAAATTGTGTTACCAATATGATCAACAATGTTAACTACTCTTAATTTTTCAAAAAGCATCCTAGTGGGGGGCAGCACTGTGGCATAGCTGGTAAAAGCCACCACCTGCAGACCTGGCATCCCGTATGGGCACCAGTTCGAGACCCGGCTGCTCCACTTCCAATCCAGCTCTCTGCTATGGCCTGGGAAAGCAGTGGAGAATAGCCCAAGTCCTTAGGCCCCTGCACCTGCATGGGGAGACCTAGAGGAAGCTTCTGGCTCCTGGCTTTGAATTTGCACAGTTCCAGCCACGGTGTAGCTGGGTAGTGAAACAGCGGAGGGAAGACCTCTGTTTCTGTCTCTCCTTATCTCTCTGTGTAACTCTGACTTTCAAATAATCATAATACAACATTCTTCTAAATAAGCCATGAAGCAAAGTAAAATTTACAAGAAAAATGAGGACCTATTTTTCAAGGCTTCTTTGTATTTCTTTTTCCTTTTTCTTTTTTTAAAACTTTTCTTTAGTAAATATAATTTCCAAAGTACAGTTTATGGATTACAATGGATTTCCCCCCATAACTTCCCTCCCACCTGCACCCCTTTCATCTCCCGCTCCCTCTCCCATTCCATTCACATTAAGATTCATTTTCAATTATCATTATATACAGAAGATCAATTTAGTATATGCTAAGTAAAGATTTCATCAGTTTGCATCCACACAGAATATAAAGTGTAAAATACTGTTTCAGTACTAGTTATAGCAGTAATTCACATTGGACAACACATTAAGGACAGAGATCCCACATAAGGAGTAAGTACACAGTGACTCCTGTTGTTGACTTAACAATTTGACACTATTGTTTATGGTGTCAATAATCTCCCTAGGCTCTAGTCATGAGTTTCCAAGGCTATGGAAGCCTCTTGAGTTCGCTGTCTTCGATCTTATTTAGACAAGGTCATAGTCAAAGTGGAAGTTCTCTCCTCCCTTCAGAGAAAGGTACCTCCTTCTTTGATGGCCCATTCTTTACTGGGATCTCACTCACAGAGATCTTTCATTTAGGACTTTTTTTTTTCCCAGAGTGTCTTGGCTTCCCATGCCTAAAATAATCTCATGGGCTCTTCAGTCAGATCGGAATGTCTTAAGGGCTGAATTTGAGGCCAGAGTGCTGTTTAGGACATCTGCCATTCTATGAGTCTGCTGTGTATCCCACTTCCCATTTTGGATCGTTCTCTCCCTTTTTTATTCTATCAGTATTAGCAGACGCTAGTCTTGTTTGTATGATCCCTTTGACTCTTAGACCTATCAGTGTGATCAATTGTGAACTGAAGATGATCACTTTGACTAGTGAGATGGCTTTGGTACATGCCACCTTCATGGGATTGTATTTGAATCCCCTGGCACATTTCTAACTCTACCATTTGGGGCAAGTCTGATTGAGCATGTCCCAAATTGTGCATCTCCTCCCTCTCTTATTCTCACACTTATATTTAACAGGGATCACTTTTCAGTTAAATTTCAAAACCTAAGAATAATTGTGTGTTAATTACAGAGTTCAACCAATAGTTTTAACTAGAACAAAAAAAATACTGAAAGGGATAAAGTATTAAATTTTTCATCAACAGTCAGGACAAGAGCTGATCAGGTCAGTCTTTCTTATAGTGTCCCTTTCACTTCAAAAGGTTCCTCTTTGGTGCTCAGTTAGTTGTCACTGATCAGGGAGAACATATGATATTTGTCCCTTTGGGACTGGCTTATTTCACTCGGCATAATGTTTTCCAGATTCCTCCATTTTGTTGCAAATGACCAGATTTCATTGTTTTTGACTGCTATATAGTATTCTATAGAGTACATATCCCATAATTTCTTTATCCAGTCTACTGTTGATGGAGATTTGGATTGATTCAAGGTCTAGCTATTGTGAATTGAGCTGCAATAAACATTAAGGTGCAGATGGCTTTTTTATTAGCCAAATTAATTTCCTTTGGGTAAATTCCAAGGAGTGGGATGGCTGGGTTGTATGGTAGGGTTATGTTCCAGTTTCTGAGGAATCTCCAGACTGACTTCCATAGTGGTTTAACCAGTTTACATTCCCACCAACAGTGGGTTAGTGTCCCTTTTTCCCCACATCCTCACCAGCATCTGTTGCTGGTAGATTTCTGAATGTGAGCCATTCTCACAGGGGTGAAGTGAAACCTCATTGTGGTTTTGTTTTGCATTTCCCTGATGGCTAGTGATCTTGAACATTTTTTCATGTGTCTGTTGGCCATTTGGATTTCCTCTTTTGAAAAATGTCTACTGAGATCCTTGTCCCATCTCTCAAGTGGGTTGTTTGTTTTGTTGTTTTGGAGTTTCTTGATCTCTTTGTAGATTCTGGTTATTAATCATTTATCGGTTGCATTTTTTGCAAATTTTTTCCCATTCTGTCGGTTGCCTCTTCACTTTCCTGACTGTTTCCTTTGCAGTACAGAAACTTCTCAATTTGATGCAACCCCAATAGTTAATTTTGGCTTTGACTGCCTGTGCCTCCAGCGTCTTTTCCAAGAAGTTTTGCCGATGCCGATATCTTGCAGGGTTTCTGCAATGTTCTCTAATAATCTGATGGTGTCAGGCCATAGATTTAGGTCTTTAATCCATTTGAGTGGATTTTTGTCTAAGGTGTAAGGTAGGGGTCTTGCTTCATGCTTCTGCACGTGGAAATCCAGTTTTCCCAGCACCATTTATTGAATAAACTGTCCTTGCTCCAGGAATTGGTTTTAGATCCTTGATCAAATATAAATTGGCTGTAGATGTTTGGGTTGATGTCTATTGTTTCTCTTCTGTTCCATTGGTCTATCCATCTGTTTCTATACCAGTACCACGATGTTTTGATTACAACTGCCCTGTAGTATGTACTGAAATTTGGTATTGTGATGCCTCCGGCTTTGTTTTTGTTGTACCAAGTTGCTTTAGCTATTCGAGGTCTCCTGTGTCTCCATATGAATTTCAGCATCATCTTTTCTAGATCTGAGAAGAATGTCTTTGGTATCTTGATTGGTATCACATTGAATCTTTAAATTGCTTTTGGGAGAATGGACATTTTGATGATGAGGATTCTTCCACATAATAAGCATGGAAGATTTTTCCATTTTTTGGTATCCTCGTCTATTTCTTTTTTAAAATTTTGTGATTCTCTTTGTAGAGATCTTTAACGTACTAGGTTAAGTTTATTCCAAGGTATTTGATTGTTTTTGTAGCTATTGTGAATGGGATTGATATTAGCAGTTCTTTGTCAGCCATGGCATTGCTTGTGTATACAAAGGCTGTTGATTTTTGTGCATTGATTTTATATCCTGCTACTTTGCCAAACTCTTCTATGAGCTCCAATAGTCTCTTAGTAGAGTTCTTTGGATCCCCTAAATAAAGAATCATACCATCTGCAGAGAGGGATAGTTTGACTTCTTCCTTCCCAATTTATATCCCTTTAATTTCTTTTTCTTGCCTGATGGCTCTGGCTAAAATTTCCAGAACTATGTTGAATAGCAGTGGTGAGAGTGGGCATCCCTGTCTCTACCAGATCTCAATGGAAATGCTTCCAACTTTTCCCCATTCAAGAGGATGCTGGCCGTGGGTTTTTCATAAATTGTTTTGATTATATTGAGGAATGTTCCTTCAATACCCAATTTGCTTAGAGTTTTCATCATGAAAGAGTGTTGAATTGTATCAAATGCTTTCCCTGCATCTATTTAGATAATCATGTTTTTTCTCCTCAGTCTGTTAATGTCTGTTATTGATTGATTTGTGAGCATTGAACCATCCCTGCATACCAGGGATAAATCCCACCTTGTCTGGGCGGATGATTTCTCTGATGTATTGTTGTAGTCTATTGATGAGAATTTTATTGAGGATTTTTGCATCTATGTTCATCAGGGATATTGGTCTGTAATTCTCTTTCAATGCTGCATCTTTTTCCAGCTTAGGAATTAAGGTGATGCTGGCTTCATAGAAAGAATTTGGGAGGATTCAATCTTTTTTGATTGTTCTGAATAGTTTGAGGAGAATTGGAGTTAGTTCTTTTTTAAATGTCTGATAGAATTCAGCAGTGTATCCATCTGGTCCTGGGCTTTTCTTCGTTGGGAGGGCCTTTATTACTGTTTCAATTTCTGTCTCAGTTATGGGTCTGTTTAGGTTTTCTATGTCTTCATGGTTCAATTTAGGTAGATTGCATGTGTCCAGGAATCTATCCATTTTTGATAGATTTCCCTGTTTGCTGGCATACAAGTCCTTGCAGTAATTTCTGATGATTCTTTATATTTCTGTGGTGTCTGTTGTTACATTCCCTTTTTCATCTCTGATTTTATTGATTTGGGTTTTTTCTCTTCTTTTTTAGTTAGTTGGGCCAACAGGGTGTCAATTTTGTTTATTTTTTCATAAAACCAGCTCTTCGTTTGGCTGATTTTTTGTGATTTTTTTTTTATTCAATCCTATTGATTTCTTCTCTAATTTTAATTATTTCTCTTCTCCTACTACATTTGGATCTGGTTTGCTGCAGGTTTTCTAGATCCTTGAGATGAATTGAAAGCTCATTTATTTGGTGCCTTTCCAATTTCTTGATGTAGGCACCTATTTCTATAAACTTTCCTCTTAACACTGCTTTTGCTGCATCCCATAAGTTTTGGTATGTTGTGTTGTTGTCCTCATTTACTTCCAGAAAGTTTTTGATTTCTCTTTTGATTTCTTCTATGACCCATTGTTCATTCAGGAGCATGTTGTTCATTCTCCATGTATTTGCATATGCTCTAGGGATTCCTAAGTTGCTAATTTCCACCTTCATTCCCCGATGGTCTGAGAAGCTGCAAGGTATGATTCTAATTCTTTTTAAATTTGCTGAAACTGGCTTTATGGCCTAGTATGTGGTCAGTCCTAGAGTAGGTTCCATGCACTACTGAGAAGAATGTAAATTCTTTGTGTGTAGGATGAAAAGTTCTGTAGATATCTGTTAAATCCATTTGGGCAATAGTGTCAATTAAATCTACTGTATCCTTGTTGATCTTTGTCCTGTTTATCTGTCTATTTCTGAGAGTGGAGTATTGAAGTCCCCCAGTACTATTGTATTGGAGTCTAAATCTCCCTTTAAGTCCCTTAACAAGTCTTTTAAATAAGCTGGTGCCCTGTAATTTGGTGCATATACATTGATAATCGTTATATCTTCCTGTGGAATTGATTCCTTAATTCTTATATAGTGCCCCTCTTTGTCTCTCTTAACAGTTTTTGTGTTAAAGCTTATTTTGTCTGATATTAAATGGCTACGCCTGCTCTTTTTTCATTTCTGTTGGCGTGGTATATCTTTTGCCAGCCTTTCACTTTCAGTCTGCATGCATCTTTGTTGGAAAGATATGTTTCTTGCAGGCAGCAAATAGATGGGTTTTGTTCCTTAACCGAATCAGCCGATCTTTTAACTGGACAGTTGAGGTCATTAACATTCAATGTGACTATTGATAAGTAGGAACTTTGTGCTGCCATTTGCCAAAGATATTTTCTGATATATGCTTTGATCTTCTTGTGATCTTTTGCTATGTTTCCTTCCTTTACCTTCCTTCATACTGATGGCCATGTTTCTGTTTCTGTGTTTAGCACATCTTTAAGCATCTTTTGCAGGGCTGGACAAGTGGCGACAAATTCTTTCTATTTCTGTTTGCTATGAAAGGCCTTTATTTTACCTTCATTCACAAATGAGAGCTTTGTGGGATATAATATTCTGGGCTAGCAGTTTTTCTCTCTTCGTACCTGGGCTGTGTCTCACCATCCCTTATTAGCCTGTAGGGTTTCTGATGAGAAGTCAGCTGTGAGTCTAATTGGAGATCCTCTGAGAGTAATCTGACGTTTCTCCCTTGCACATTTTAGAATTTTTTCTTTATGTTTCACTGTGGTGAGTTTGATTACAATGTGTCGTGGGGAGGATCTCTTTTGGTCATGTTTATTAGGGGTTCTATGAGCTTCCTGTACTAGGAGGTCTCTGTCCTTCTCCAAACCCAGGAAGTTCTCGCTAGTATCTCAATAAAATGCCTTCTTTTTAAAATTTTTTTTGACAGGCAGAGTGGACAGTGAGAGAGAGAGACAGAGAGAAAGGTCTTCCTTTTGCTGTTGGTTCACCCTCCAATGGCTGCTGCAGGTGGTGCACTGCGGTCAGTGCACCACGCTGATCTGAAGCCAGGAGCCAGGTGCTTCTCCTCGTCTCCCATGGGGTGCAGGGCCCAAGGACTTGGGCCATTCTCCACTGCACTCCCTGAGCAGAGCAGAGAGCTGGCCTGGAAGAGGGGCAACTGGGACAGAATCCGGTGCCCTGACCGGGACTAGAACCTGGTGTGCCAGCTCCGCAAGGCGGAGGATTATCCTAGTGAGCCACGGCGCCGGCTAAAAAGGCCTTCTAATCCTTTCTCTCTCCCCATGCCTTCAGGAACTTCTAGAACTCGAATGTTTAATAGTATCCTGTAGATTCTCCACAATATTTTTTAGATTTCTAGTTTCCTCTTCTTTTCTTTGGTTTGAATGTGTACTTTCCTGTGCTCTGTCTTCTAAGTCCAATATTCTCTCTTCTGCTTCACTCACTCTGTTTTTAAGGCTCTCTGACGTCTTTTACTTTTGATCTATTGAGTTCTTCATTACATTTTGATTTCTCTTCACTATCATTCCTTTCTGTTCTACTAGTTTCTGCATTTCATTTTGATTCCTCCTTAAGATTTCATTTTCACAAGAGAGATTTTCTATCCTGTCCAGTAAGGATTTATGTAGTTCAAGCATTTGTTTTTGGAAACTTCTAAATGTTCTTATAATTTTTTTAAATCTGTATCTTGCATTTCTTCCATCTCATCATCTTCATAATCTTGGCTTGGGGTGTTTTGTTCATTTGGGGGTGTCATAATGTCTTCCTTGTTCTTGTTTCCTTGGTTTCTGCGTTTGTTGCTTGGCATTGTTGAGATATTCTTTGGATTCTTCTTCCCTTGCTGTGGTGTTTTTTTCTTGTTATACTATGACTGTATTAAGTGGACTGTCTGCTTTTGATGGAGCCTTAGAGGCTTGAGATGGGTGTGGCCAGAGAGCTCTGTTTTGTTCATCAGGGTTAAAGGTGCTGTACATTGTTATTTAATGCTATAATTAGTACTCCAATGGTAGTTTTTTCACTTTATGTTGCTATATGGGCAAACTGTTGAAATCTTTACCTAATATGTACTAAACTGATCTTCTGTACATAAAGAGAATTGAAAATGAATCTTTAAGTGAATAGAAGGGGAAAGGGAGCGGGAAAGGGGAGGGTTGCGGGTGGGAGGGAAGTTATGGGAGGGGGGAAGCCATTGTAACCCATAAGCTGTACTTTGGAAATTTATATTCATTAAATAAAAGTTAAAAAAAAAAAAGTGTGCCGAAGGTGACACTCTCAGGTTAGGTGGTTAGGTGTGGTAAATCTCTCTCTCTCTTTCTTTTTTCTTTTTCTTTTTCTTCTTCTTCTTCTTTTTTATTTATTTATTTTTTGATTCATAGGGAAGTAATTCTGCACAGCTGAGTGAAATTGAAGGCAGTAAGCTTCCAAACTCTGGCTCCTGTGGGTATAACATTTGCTTGCTTTTTTCCAAGGACCACACACGGAATCTGTCCTGCACTCAGTGTGGGCTCAAATTCTCCTGCAGTCTCTCACTGGGTTGTCAAGATTACCAAATTGTAGTGTCTCTGGAGAGTACTCACGTGAACTCTGTGAGTTCTCTCACCCACCGTCTTTTTTTTCACAGTCTCAGTTCATTAGCTCCACACATTCACTGGGTCCTAATCTCCTGTTATTTCACACACACACACACACACACACACCCCGAGTCAGGTTGTTCTTCTTGGCTGTGGGCGGGTGCAGACCTGAGGCCAGGCAGCTTTTATGTATGACCAAAATGCGCCTGCTCTTTGTCTTGCTCGCCTTTGAGATGTGAGTGGAGAGAGAGAAATTCATGTTCATACTGGTCCCTTTTTTTTCTCTCTCCTCTGGTTAGCCTGGTGAACTTTCCCCCATGGGGCTTCAAGCCTCATTCCCTCTAGGCTCCTCCTTCTGCTTTCCTGACAGTGTCTTGGGCTATTGAGGTTCTGCTCACCTCGCATTCCAGCACTGGTGTGAAGATTCTGCCACTGGTGTCCCGAGCCATGGGCTCCCACGTCCTCCATGCAGGTCCACCGTGAATCACTAGTTCTGGAAGAGTTTCCTCTGCTGTTTCTTCCCCAACTCTTCCTTGAACCTGCAGTATCTCTACTTTCATTAAACTGTCTCTTCCCAGACTATCAGTCTGCTCCCTTCCTATTCTGCCATCTTGCTGGAAATCCCTCTTTTTCCTTTTTTTAAGAATTTTTTTGCTTGAAAGAGTTACAGAGAAAGAAAAGAGAGAGAAGGACACACACACACACACAATCTCATCTGTGGGTTCACTCCCCAAATGATGACAATGAATATGTCTGGGCCAAAGGGAAGCCATGAACCAGGAGCTTCTTCTAGCTACCAATGGGTACAGATGTCCAAGCACTTGGACCATTTTCCACTGCTTCCCTGGGTGCATTTTCAGGGAGCTGGATTGATAGTGGATCAGCTAGGAATGGAATGGGCACCCATATGTGAAGCTGGCACTGCAGCACTAAGCCATAACATCAGCACCCAGAAACTACTTAGAACTAAACAATAATACATGATGTTAGAATCAGTAGGATTTAGGAAATAAAGAGCTAACAAAAATTAGCTTTCAAATGTGTATATTGAGAACGAGTTGGGGATCCAAAATTAATGATTTAAGATGCCAACAATAAGCAAGAGACACAAGAGCAAAACAAACTCCTAGATAATAAAAGAACAAAATAATAAGGTTGTATCAACTGATGAAGATTAAAAAAATAAATTGTCAAAACTAAAAGCTGGGTCTATGAAAATATCTTTTAAAATAATAACATACAGTTATAAAGGGGAGGAATAAAAATTACCAATAACAAGAAGGAAAGTAATTTCTCAGTGGATCCTACACAAATATAAAAGCAATATTAAGATTACACAAATGTCAACTAATTTGGCAAGGCAAATGAAACAGAGATATTTCTCTAAAAACAGAACTTAAATGAACCCTGGCCAAGATCAAAATACAAAATAGAGGCCAGCGCTGCTGCTCAATAGGCTAATCCTCCACCTGAGGCGCTGGCACACCGGGTTCTAGTCCCGGTTGGGGCACTGGATTCTGTCCCTGTTGCTCCTCTTCCAGTCCAGCTCTCTGCTGTGGCCCGGGAGTGCAGTGGAGGATGGCTCAGGTGCTTGGGCCCTGCACCCAATGGGAGACCAGGAGAAGCACCTGGCTCCTGCTTTTGGACCTTTCTCTCTGTCTCTCTCTCTCTGTCTCTCTCTCTCTCACTGTCCACTCTGCCTGTCAAAATAAAATAAAATAAAATAAAATAAAATAATACAAAATAGAAAGTCAGAAATGCCTTAGAAGCATTTAGTCATTTGATTTTTCTTTTTTGGATAACTAACTTGAATACATATTCTGGCATTATGATAGAATATATGGTATAAAAAAAACAAGACAAAAAATTAACAAAAGCTGAAAAATGTGAAGAGGATCTCTTATCTATTGCTGGAATGTAAATTAATGCAGCCACAAGGGAAAACAGTATGGAAATCCATTTTAAAATACACATGGACCTGCTGTATGATCCATCATCTCATAACTGGGTATATATAAAACATATGAAATAATTATATCAAGGAGATACCTACTCAACAATATTTACTGTAATATCCCAGATATAAATTGAGAAGTCCATCAACAGAAGAATAGCAAAGAAAATGTTACACACACTCACACATGCACACTGGAATATAATTTGGATGTATAAAGAATAATAGCCTGTCATTTAGAGCAAAATGCATGGAACTAGAGGGCATTATGTTAAGTAAATATGCAAAAATCATATACTACAAGTTTTTCTTCATACATGGAAGCTACAAAGAAGGAGGAGGAGGAGGAGAAGGAGACAGAGGAGGTGGAGGAGGCAGACGGGAATAATAAAAGGAAGGAAGGAAGGAAGGAAGGAAGGAAGGAAGGAAGGAAGGAAGGAAACCCTCAGTCTGAACATAGAATAGTAGTTAATAAATACTGGTGGAGGTAGGGTAGGTAGAGGACGTCAGGTAAGAGTCATGAATCAAAGTTAGAAGAAAAAAGTTCCTAGTGTTGCATGGCAATGTGGGGTGTTCATTTTATGTGCACATGGAATAGAGGAGTTCCAAAGCTTATATCATACATTAATGTGAAAGATCAGGACGATGTTGATTGCCCAGATTTGATCTGCAAAATTGTATACATGTATTGAAATGTGCATTATACCTCATAAATATATACAATAATTGTTAACTAAGACATTTTAAAAACTTTCAGATTCAGAGATCTTATCAGTGATTTCTATCAGATACTTTAGAAATTTAATCTTTCAGACCAGTGATTTTATCCAAGTTCTTTTGCAAAATATTAAACAATGTTTCCCAGCAAATTTTAAGCATTCAATATAAAACAAATACCACACCTAAATAAATACATTACCAAAGGGATGTTAGTGAAAGAAGACAGGAAAGACTATTTTAATAAATTTCTATCATAAACAAAATGCAAGTATCCTTAGCAAATGTCAAGTAGAACTCAGAAGTATATAAAAATCAAAATACTACATGGCCAGATGGAATTCACTTCAAAAATCCGAAGTTGCTTTGGCACTAGAAGAATTATCTATGTAGTTAATCATATTAACAGAGTAAAAATGGGAAACTGTCTTTCTTTTCATGGATTGCAGAGACAAATTTGACAAAATTTAGGATTCATCCATGAGAGAAACATAACATTTTGATTAGAGAACTCTAATTTTATAATATATACATATTTTATAAATTTTACAATGAACAATTTTTACAGTTTATGGTTAAATATGAACTCTTTTCTTACTAATATCAGAAAAATGCAGTGGAGAGGCAGAATATACATTCTTGCCCTTTCTTAAAAGATGAATTGTGCATTTTTAACCACGACAATGAGGCAAGAAAAAAAGATGCAAACTAGAAGAAAAAGAAGAAACAGGCTGCCTCTTGTTTTGTAGATGACATAATTATAGATAATCTTAGTCTACAAAGCAAATATATGACTAATAAGGAAATTTTATCAGAGTTTTGGACTATTAAGTTGAAAAAATCAATAGTATCAGGATAAAATACAAAGGATAAATTAAGTTAAAGATATGCAAGATTTATAAACTAAAAGTCATAAATATATTATCTAAACTAATTTTAAGGTAGCTCCACCCAGACAGTATGGTAAGTTCTTTATATATTCTTCATCGGCTGGAATTCTCCTATGTTGTATTTTACCAATTGGAAGGGGAATTTAAAATTTGAAATGCACCCTTAATTTTTAAGCTCTATTTATTTATAGGATATCCAAAGCATATATACAATCCTAATATTATTCTACCTTTGTAGTAGCTTTGCAGCCAGAAGAGGTTTGAATATTCTGAAAACCCTTGCAAGTACTGATGTGTGAGGACTGGAGAAACTTCACAGGTGATATTTGAAACTGCCAGTTACCAACCCAGTGAAGTATGGAAAATTAAATTCCTCTCTTGGAAATGCTGTTAAGACAATAGCATTTTCAAAATAAAACTATTGGGTTATCAAGAATATAAAAACTAAGCGAGCAATATGTTCAGCAGAATCATTCTGTTCTTCTGTTTCACCTGAGGAGAAGTGACTTTAATGACAGTGTCAGTAATGAAAACAATGACACAAGTTACAACTGGAAATAAATAACAGTCTGAAGTGAATGTGAAAGAAATAACGCCATTTTAACACATTATTGTGGTATGAAACAGCATTAAATCAATACCGCAGATGTTTGAATTTGAGATTGTACAATAGACTGATATAATTTGATGATAATCTAATGTGATAATTTACAATAAACTAAGTACATTAAATGCAAAACATTATTATATGACACAATATAACAAAAAAATAAAAGTGTGAATACTTAAGCCAGTAGTTGCCCATATGCTACATTAGTGTTCTTGGTATTTAGAAGCCTGATTAGAAGGCCCTTGCATTAATAGTATATTTTCAAATGTTACACCATTTACTGGAGAATAGAAGAAGCATGATTCTCATGTGTGTGACCCCCCTGCACCAAGCAGTGTTCTAATATAATTCTATTATATTAACAGATATATTCCTTTTTCAGAAAATAAGTACAGTCTCACAGATTTAAATATAAAATATATTTATAATTTATTACATTATAAGATTCACAGGATATATGATAGAAGTTGGAAATTTGTAAAGGCACTATGTTTACATGTAAATCACTTTTTGCCAAAAGTGATGTATTTATAGCAATATGCTCATGCTCTTCTTCCCTCTTATTCCTCTCTCCCATTAAAATATCTTGCTTCAGTGAAATGTATCATATGTCAGCTGAAACAGAAAAGATTTATCTTTAGAAGCCTGGTGGATGGAGATAGGGCAGGGTATTGGAAAACTTAATTTTATAGGGAAAACTGTTAAAAGAAACCATCCAAGTACCCAGTTTCTGCCAGAAATGAAATAACCAACTGTGTTGTGACAACTTGTAAATCCACCAGCATTTCTGAATCCAGTTGAGACTGAAGTAACGGAGCAATTAACTAACCTGATTTCAAAGGAGAAGCAAAAGCCTCAGAGAAGAAATAAACATTGACCCTTGTTTTCTTGGGAGACTCGATCAGACATCAAGAATTCAACTAATATTATTAACAGAATAGGATGGGCTCAGTGTGGTATTGTGAAAAAGCATGGAATCTCTGGCACTATGAGTAATAAAAAACTGAACACTCGCTTATAGAGTTGAAATGGCCATGGTGGGATTAGCTCACCAAAGCCATTGGTACTTGCTATAAATCTAAGCTAGATTGATTGTTCTGTTGATTAGTTAAGAAAATGATAGATAAATGTTAATAATGCAAATTAAATTTAAATTTATATTATATCAATAACCATTGCTTTGTTAATAAGTCAAAATTTTGTGGAAATACATTTTGAATATTCATAAAATTCTACCTAAGTCATAAGGGAATCTTTCATGTCATTGACAAATGAATGAAGTTCAAACACAGTATTGTGGTTTCACTTTTGACTAACTTGCAATTGTAACAAGCCAGTCAAATATCAACATCTTGCCTACTTTCGTGTAACAACTATACTTATTCCTGTGTTGCGACCTAGGAAAAGGTCTTGCAATGTTTTCATTCTGAGGAAAATTATGGTAAAAGTCAGTGGGAACATTTTTTGAAACTCAACTGGCTTTGTGAAAATTAGAATAAATAAATATGTATTTTATTTTAAATTGTGAGATATTTAAGAATGTATGTATTTTTAGGTTTTATTACTTAAAATTAGCAGAAATTTAAAAAATTGTACATATTTATGGGTACTATGTGATGCTTTGTTACATGTGCACATTATATAATGTCCAGTTATATTAAATACACTTACCCATTTAAGAATTTAACATTTTTAATGGTTAAAACATCCAATATCCTATCTTCTAGTTTTTTATTGAGAAATTTACTGTCAATTATTATCTTGTCACTCTACTGTGCAATAGAAATACAGAATTTCTTACGCTTATCTGTCTATATAACCTAGTAGCTGTTAAACAACATTTCCCAATCCTTCCTTCTCCATTTTCTTCCACAGCTGTGGAAATCACAATTAGATTTTTATCATCTAGGAGATCAACTGTTTTTTTGGATAACAAATATGAGTGGATCACGTGATATTTGTCTTTCTGCTCTTAGCTTATTTTACTGAATGTAATGACCTCCAGTTCCATTCATGTTTTTGTGCATAGCAAAATTCCAAATGTTTATGGTTGAGTAATATTTCATGGTGTGTATGTACCACAATATCATTATCTACTTAGCAATTCATGGACATTTAGGTTGTTTCCCTTTCCTGGGTACTATTAACAGTATTGCAATAAACATGGGAAAGAAATGCCTCTTAGATGGATTACATTTCTCTTGGAAATGTGCCAAGAAGTGGGAATGCTGAATCATGTACTAGTTCTATTTTTAGTTTTCTGAGGAACCTCCATCCTATTTCTCATAATGGCTAATTTGCATTCCCACCAGTAGTGTGCAAGTGTTCTCTTTTACCTATATCCACACCAACACTTATTATGATTTGTCTTCTTAGTAGTACCCAAATCTTACTGAGTGAGGGAATATAGCATTGTAATTTGATTTTGAGTTTCACTGACAATCAGAGATGTATATTTTTTCACGTAACTACTGGCCATCTATATGTATTCCATTGAGAAATGTCTGTTTGAATTTATTGTGCCTTTTTAAATTTGATTGCTATTGTTCTTTCTATTGAGTTATTTGAGTTCTTTATACATTCTGGATACAAAACCCTTGTCATATGGATAGCTTGCAAAAATATTCTCCTATTTGTCTTCTTGCTCTGTTGATTGCTACTTTGCTGTGCCAAATCTCCTAAGCTTAATGTAATTTTTGCCTTTATTTTGTGTTCTTTTGGGGTACTTTCTGCTGGCTGTTTGGGGAATGGTGTTAGACACTGCTTAGATGCAGAACTCCAAATATTTTCTCCGTGGGAAGAGGACTGGGGAGAGAGGGTGAGGGACTCAACCAGAAAGAATTTTTTTTTTTCTCAGCGGTCCTGCAGTGGGATTTAGCTTACTGTCCATCTTTTAGGCAGGAAGCATCTCTCCATGTTGCATCCTTGGAGCTGGAGGAGAGGTGACACAGGCAACTCTGCTTCTTGCTTTATCCATTGCAGATTTTCATATGATTAACAAGACAAGGTACTTTGTTCTTTCACCTGGCTACACTACACCTCCTTTGAAGGTGACTTAGTGTCTGTAGAAATGTTTGCATGGGTATTTTTGTGGAGAGGTGTTTGTGGGAATTTCTTAACTGCCATCTAGAATTGAGTATAATTACTGAATTTATGTATTTATGTAAATATATAAATACTTATGTTTATTTGCTTAGAGAAGTGTTTGTGATTTACAACAGCAGTATTATGAATATACAATAATTTACCTATCCATTCTGTTACTAAAGAAGTTACATCATTATAATTCTTTTCCTATTTTCCTTAAAATTGAAATACTGTATACATTCTTGTGAAACTTCTTGGTAAATGTAAAGGCTAAATATTTTTGGCTTTTCTGGTCATATGGTCTGTGTTTGCACTAAATAATCTTGCCTTTTTGGTGAGAAAGAAAACAATAGCACATGAATGGCCCTAAACTTCAATGTACCTGTTGCTGCCTTTGGGTAACTGAGGAAGGTTTTCTTGGACTATTGTAAAGTACCGCACACTGGGTGGCTTAACTAACAGAAATTATTAATTTCACCGTTCTGGAAACTAAAAGTCTAATATCAAGGTATAGGCAGGATTGTTTCCCACTGAGTACTATAAGAGTAGAATCTCGTCTTGATTTTACTCTTTAACTTATAGATAGTCAACTTTTCCTGTCTCTTTACGTTACCTTCCCTGTATTTATGTCTGTCTCCAATTCCCCTTTCCTAAAAGTACACACATCAAATTAAGGTCCACTCTAATGACTTTTTTTTAAAACTTTTATTTAATGAATATAAATTTCCAAAGTACAGCTTATGGGTTACAATGGCTTCCCCCCTCCCATAACTTCCCTCCCACCCGCAACCCTCCCCTTTCCCGCTCCCTTTCCCCTTCCACTCACATCAAGATTCATTTTCAATTCTCTTTATATACAGAAGATCAGTTTAGTACATATTAGGTAAAGATTTCAACAGTTTGTCCATATAGCAACATAAAGTGAAAAAACTACCATTGGAGTACTAATTATAGCATTAAATAACAATGCACAGCACATTAAAGACAGAGATCCTACATAATAGTTTTTAAAAAAAAATTAATTAATTTTCTATGCCATTTCCAATTTAACACCAGGTTTTGTTTTTTTTTTTTTTTTCATTTCCAATTATCTTTATATACAGAAGATCAATTCAGTATATAATTAGTGAAGACCTCATCAGTTTGTACCCACACAGAAACACAAAGTATAAAAATACTGTTTCAGTACTAGTTATAGCATCACTTCACATTAGACAACACATTAAGGACAGATCCCACATGGGGTGTAAGTACACAGTGACTCCTGTTGCTGACTTAACAATTTGACACTCCTGTTCATGGCGTCAGTAATCTCCCTAGGCTCTAGTCATGAGTTGCCATGGCTATGGAGGCCTTTAGAGTTCACTGACTTTGATCTTATTCCGATAGGGTCATAGTCAAAGTGGAAGTTCTCTCCTCCCTTCGGAGAAGGGTACCTCCTTCTTTGATGGCCCCGTTCTTTCCACTGGGATCTCACTCACAGAGATCATTCATTTAGGTCTTTTTTTTTTTTTTCCATATCTTGGCTTTCCATGCCTAAAATACTCTCATGGGCTCTTCAGCCAGATCCGAATGCCTTGAGGGCTGATTCTGAGGCCAGAGTGTTGTTTAGGACGTCTGCCATTCTATGAGTCTGCTGTGTATCCCGCTTCCCATGTTGGATCTTTCTCTCCCTTTTTGATTCTATCAGTTAGTATTAGCAGACACTTGTCTTGTTTGTGTGATCCCTTTGACTCTTAGACCTATCAGAGCCATCAATTGTGAGCTGAAATTGATCACTTGGACTAGTGAGATGGCATTGGTACATGCCACCTTGATGGGATTGTGTTGGAATCCCCTGGCACATTTCTAACTCCACCATTTGCAGCAAGTCCGATTGAGCATATCCCAAACTGTACATCTCCT
Organism: Lepus europaeus; assembly: GCF_033115175.1. Lineage (NCBI taxonomy): Eukaryota > Metazoa > Chordata > Mammalia > Lagomorpha > Leporidae > Lepus > Lepus europaeus. Next base: position 136,588,243 of record NC_084827.1, read on the forward strand.
CCCTCTCTTTTTCCACTCTTAAATTTAACAGGGATCACTTTTCAGTTAAAATTTAAACACCTAAGAATAATTGTGTGTTAATTACAGAGTTCAACCAGTAGTACTAGAACAACAACAACAACAACAAATACTAAAAATGATAAAGTATTACATTGTACATCTAAAGTCAGGACAAGAGCTGATCAGTTCATTGTTTCTTATAGTGTCCATTTCACTTAACAGGTTTCCCCTTTGGTGCTCATGCTGAGTGAATTAAGCCAGTCCCAAAGAGAAAAATATCATTTGTTTTCCCTGATCGGTGACAACTGAGCACTCTAATGACTTTTTTAACATTTCTATCTTTTTAAAGACTATGTCTCTGAATATGTTTATATTCTGGGGTAATTGGGAAGAATATTTCAGATATGAATTTTTAAAAACATAATTTAAATCAAGTTAGTATAAAAATATTCAAAGTTGGGGCCAGCGCTGTGGCACAGCAGGTTGAAGTTCTGGCCTGAAGCGCTGGCAACCCATATGGGCATCAATTCTAGTCCCGGCTGCTCCACTTCCAATCCAGCTCTCTGCTATGGTCTGGGAAAGCAGTACACGATGGCCTAAGTCCTTGCACCCCTGTACCCGCATGGGAGACCCAGAGGAAGCTCCTGGTTCCTGGCTTCAGATTGGTTCAGCTCTGGCCATTGCAATCATCTAGGGAATGAACCAGTGGATGGAAAGCCTTTCTTTCTTTCTCTACCTCTCTCTGTAACTCTGTCTTTCAAATAAATAAAATAAATCTTTTAAAAAGAAGTATTCAAAGTTACAAGAAAACTAAAATGTGATCAACAAAGTAGGAACAACTATTTATATTCCTATTAATAGTTTATAATTTCTTGTCAATACTTTCAAATTTCTGAAGTTTTTCTGTTTCACTTAATATACATTGAAAACAATTTGTTTAAATTTTAATTTGCTAACAACATTGGACATATGAGGGAACTCTAAAATGCTCTAGGCAAAATGGAACCAAAAATTTATCTTGGTGTTTAAAATGTTGAATGTCATGCATAATTTTTACATAATATGCATTTTCCCTGAACTTTATGAAGTGCCTTCATATTTAATACATTCAGCGTGAGCACACACATACACACACACAGTCAATTTCTTGTCATTTTTGAAGTCACTGCTATTCTGTTAGATTGAAATTTGTTGTAAAAAAAGAGAAGTAGATGCACGCTTGTAAATACTTATCTACCTCTTTTGTGAACTATAACATTGAAATTTTAGTCTGCACTTGAATTCACTAAAGGATTCTTTCTGATCCCTAATAAACTAATAAAACAAAAATTATTTTGTGTTTTTTTAAACTTTAAACAGACAAATGCAATTTGATATATGTCTGATTTAGTATGTGGTAGAGATATTTACATTTTGTAATATCTGTCATGGTAAACATAGCTGTTTCCTCCAAAATTTCTACTCTCAATTTCTATGAGTTCAAGAACATTTTAGAATACAGCCATAAGTGAGATCATGTGGTATTTGCCTTTCTATGTTTGGCTTGTTTTACTTAACACAATGTTCAATATCCCATCCCTTTGTGTGGGTAGTTATTATCCTACTTTGTTTACATACCATAATTTATTTTTTAAGATTTATTTATTTATTTGAAAGAGTTACATAGAGAGAGAAAGAGAGGCAGAGAGAGAGAGAGAGAGAGAGAGAGAGAGGAAGAGAGAGAGGTCTTCCATCTGCTGGTTCACTCCCCAATTTGCCGCAACGGCCGGAGCTGAGCCGATCTGTAGCAAGGAGCCAGGAGCTTCTTCCTGGCAGGAGCCCAAGGACTTGGGTCATCTTGTACTGCTTTCCCAGGCCACAGCAGAGAGCTGGATCAGAAGAGCTGTCAGGACTAGAACCAGCGACCATATAGGAATCCGGCACTGTAGTCTGTGGCTTTACCTGCTATACCGCAGAGACAGCCACATACAGACTTTATTTTTTTCAACTTTTATTTAATAAATATAAATTTCCAAAGCACAACTTCTGGATTATAGTGGCTTTTCCCCCCATAACCTCCTTCCCACCCTCAACCATACCATCTCCCATTCCCTCTCCCATCCCATTCTTCATCAAGACTCATTTTCATCTTTATATACAGCAGATCAACTCAGTACATAATTCATCTTTATATACAGAAGATCAATTTAGTATATACTAAGTAAAGATTTCAACAGATCATACCCATACAGATACACTAAGTATAAAGTACTGTTAGAGTAGTAGTTTTACTGTTTTTAACCATTCATCAGTTCACAGACACTGAAGTTGTTGTCTTCTCAGGAATGTTGTTAATAGCACTGCATGGGAGTGAAGTTTCTTCAACAGATTAATTTCATTTCACACACACACACACATATGCATATATGTATATGCAATAAAGAATTGCTGGGTAAATATAGAAGTTTTAGTATTTGGAGAAAGAGCTTGGTGGAAAAGAGGAGAAAAAGCTTTCTGGAAAAGAGGTTGGAGTTTCATCAAAAAAACAAAGGATTAATAATGTACAAATATTAATAAAATATTTATTAAAGAATTTATTTACCTTTTAAAATTTCATGGTGTTGATATAAAGACATTAGAAACATTTTCTAAATTTTGCACATGCTTCCTTTCCAGTTCCTGGGTTTCCCTTAAATAGTTTACATATTTTAATCACAAGCTATTGCTGAGTTTTCCTACCCATATTTGAAAATTTATATTCATCTGTTTAACCACATTTTCATTATTATCATCCTACAAAATTCACTATTTTGTGTTAAATTTCTTTCCTGAATGTACTCTAGTTGGACGTGTAGTCCAGAAAAATCTTCTGTCCTTTATGTATTATCTATATTGTAATATTGATAATATTAGGTTTTTTTTTTTTTTTTTGTAAGATTGACAGTGAGAGAGAGAGACAGAGAGAAAGGTCTTCCTTTCATTGGTTCACTGAAGCCAGGAGCCAGATGCTTCCTCCTGGTCTCCCATGCAGGTGCAAGGACACAAGCACTTGGGCCATCCTCCCCTGCCTTCCCAGGCCACAACAGAGAGATGGACTGGAAGAGGAGCAACTGGGACTAGAACTTGGCGCCCATATGGGATGTCAGCGTCACAGGTGGAGGATTAGCCAAGTGAGCCATGGTGCGGGCCCAATATTAGGGTTTTTTTCAACTAACAATATGGCCTACATTATATCAATAGGCATCAGCAAGTTTATTCATTTAAAGAACAAGAAAAATACTAGTTTCTAACTGAAGGTTATTTTGGGATTAAGCAAATTAAGATATGAAACAAGTTAAATGAGAAATAGTGAATATCAACATCATTTATTATTATCATTACTAGTAACTTCATCTTTAATGTTCTAGTAAAAACTTTTAATTTTAAATTTTATGTCCTTAAATATCCTCTTTCTTTTAAAATTTTTACAATTTAGATGAGTGGTATCTTTGGTGAGAATAGTATTTGCATTACTCTCTATTTATTTTCCTATGAAATATGTATTTCCCAAGGACTACACTGGAAAACAATGTTGATCTTAATTCTTACTTCAGCATATGTTTTATCTGCACTGTACTCCAGATTTGTTTGATTTCTATTTTTTTTTTTTTAGAGAGAGAGAGAGAGCAAAATACAGAGATAGATAGAGATTTTCCATACACTGGTTTACTCACTAAATGCCCTCAACAGTTAGGGACAGGTCAGGCTAAAGCCAGGAACCAGGAACTCATCTGTTGCCTCCCAGCACAAAAGCAGGAAGCTGGATCAAAAGTGGAAGACACAGGCCTTGAACTGGCACTCTAGCATGGAAAGCTGGTATCCCAAGTGGCAGCGCAACCCATTTGAGCCACAACATTTGTCCCTGAGTCATGTTTGAAGTTTACTTTAGATAGCTGTTCATTTCTACACCTGTTTATTTGCTTGTTTGTTCACATTTTATTATTTGTTGGGTTAAAACCTCTCATCTTCATAGATTTTCAGACCTCTCCAAGCACTTTTAGGATATAGAGATTTTGTTCTAGTGGGTTGTGGATATGTCCAATGTCAAGAAATGATGAGGGATATTTCTTGACCTCTGTTTTTGCTAGAACACTTCAGAGCACCATTTGTCCCCTCAACCATGAAAATGAGTCACAGTTTAGGTCATCTTTGTAGTTCCAACTAGTTTAGTCTTTTGTGACGGCTTTAACAATGTTCCTTAGACCGAGTGTCTTATAAATGACATACATTGGTTTCTCATTGTTCTTGATGCTAGAAATCCAAGGTCAGGGACAGCGTGTCCTGTTCTGTTGGAGCACCTTTTCCAGGCTGGACATTGACTATTTATAGTATCACGTGGTGGACGGCAGAAAGAAGAGCGAGAAAGAAAGCTCCCTGGTGTCTTTCTATAAGGCTATAATTCCATTCATGAAATTTTCACTATCATAAAATATTTATTTTCTAAATGACCCTCATTCTGATACTTTCAGAATTTTAACATATGCATTTCTGAAGGATATAAACGCTCAACTATTCACAACACCAAACAATGATCATAACAGCACCTGGAAATCTTAAGTAAAATTTCAGGAGGTTTCATGTTTTACAATTTAGTAGTTCACATTGTTCTCAGAAAATGTTTCACTCCATGTAATTCTGAACTCTCTAAGTAATAAATTTTGGATATACCAGGGACCAGATGACTAATTTGTACTTAATTATTGACCGACTAACAGAAGACAAGTAAATCACATATTAGATACTTCTTAGAATATAGGTTACATCAGACATTGGACATCTTCCTGTAAAATACATTCTGTGAAAGTAGAAATTCTGTGATAATTAATTAAAAATTTTGACTAATTATTTTTTACTTTGAGTAATTATTTCTTTTACCATAATAATTTACTACATTTTATTTAACTGTAACGTAACTGTAACTGAAACTTGATGTAAGATGTAACAGAAATTTGATGTATCAGAAACTTGATGTAAGAAGTTAGATGTAAGAAGATCATGGGGTAAGTTGTAAATGAAAAGAATATTGATTGCTTGCACTTTGAAGAGATCAACACAACATACACAAAGCTAAAACATTGCAAAAAATTAATAGTTCATAAAATTTCATAGACTGCCGCTTAAAGAAGACTCAAAATATGTTTGTTTGACTTTATGAAAAAATCAAAACTACAGCTGTTGTTTTATCTTGGCCTCTGGTGCCATCCTCACTGAATGGGAGGAAGATACTGAAACCTGAAATTTCTTTTACTGAGACATTTGCTTTCCTGACTAAGAGAGGACTGCCAAGGAAAGAAAAGGCAGTTGATCCAATCTAGTCCCCTTGTCAACTTAACATCTAGATAAATTAACAATGCTGTTTCTGAGGACAAAAAGATCTTATCTATTAAATGTACTGAATAGGACCATACCAGACTGAGAATCACTTGTAGCAAACAAAATCTGACTCTCCAAGGTGGCTTTTTGGAGAATGCTGTATAAACTATTATAAAGAGCTCAGCCACAAACAAAATTTAAAAACACAGTCTCTACACATGACTTATCTCCAGCAGCAACATCAAGTTTTGAGGGTTTTCAGGCCCATCTAGACCTTCAATAACTCAGAATAGGGACATACATGATTTGCTGACAGCTGTTATATTCATAAGTGCAGTTTAATACAGAAAAAGAGATATAGCTTAAGATCAGACAGTGAAGAGATACATAGGGCAGAACCCAGAAAGAAGCCCAGCACAGTGCTTCAGACGTCTTCCTCCTGGGGAGTCACAGGCAGGATTAATTGCTCTTGCCTATGATGCATGGTCATATTTACTGAGATGCCAACGAGGTAGCTCACTGGAGGCATTTGTCCTCAGAGATTTCACTCTGCATCAAACACATATCCCTGTCTGACTGATTACTCTTCAGCTCCTGCCACAAGTCAGGCTAATACTTTTAGCCTCTAGTTACCCCAGACATGATAAATGATACTGCATAGTTCAAAACCCCATCACAAATCATCTTGTTAGACTATTTGGTGACCACATTTCCAGGCAAGCAAAGATCAGGGTATTTTAGGGGCATAGAAATCTCCTTCCAAAAGCCAAGGGGTCAGGTCATGCTGTTTTAGGATAAGCTTAATTCATCACTATCAAGCTATGTAATTTCTGGATAATAAGATGAAGAGGTGTAAAATACAGATTTTCCTCATGTATGCTAATACCACCTATTACTGGGCCCAAAGTGCAATTCTAGTATGGGAAGGAAGGACCCAGAAGCCACGTTAAATAAATCCAGCTTTTTTTTTTTTTCTTTTCTAGTACAGGGACTACCTATGTTTTTTTTTTTATTTTATTTTTAGGTAAACAAACTTTATGCATTTTATAAATACAAATTTAGGAACATAAGATTCTTCCACCCTACCCTCGCTCATTGAATTACCTATGTTCTTGAAATCATTAATAAGGCTGGGTAAAAATATAATTCCGTTTGCATGATTTGACAATAATGTTCTAAGTATTGGTTCTCTGAAATTATATTAAATCTGAAAATTATTATATCCAAGCAAGAAGGAAAAGCTAGGAAATCAGTAACATAAAAATGGAAATTACACAAGAGATAAAAGTATTTGGCTAGGATAGGAACAGTAGAGATGTGGTTAAAACAAAAACCCACACACACACACACACAAACACACATACACATACATTTGGGGCCAGCAGTGGTTAAGCAGCCAAAAGGCAATAGAGCAATCTACATTAGCATTCTTTTTTTAACTTTATTTAATAAATATAAATTTCCAAAGTACAGCTTATGGATTACAATGGCTTTTCTCCCCCATAACTTCCCTCCCACTTGCAACCCTCCCATCTCCTGATTCGTCTCCCAATCCATTCGCTTCAAGATTCATTTTCCATTTTCTTTATATACAGAAGATCAATTTAGCATATATTAAGTAAAGATTTCAACAGTTTGCACCCACACAGAAACAAAAAACTGTATGGAATAATAAACAGTTATTAAAATATATATTATAGAGAAAGGGAATGCACAAAATTTCTGGTAGCTGATTTCTCTGAGTGAAGATATGTAAAGACATTATTTAATATCCAACATATTCACATAATTATCAAATTTTCAACAATGGGAGGATGTTGATATTAAAGAAAATATACATTGAGAAGAACATATTATGCTATGAATTTTCCTTCCCCTTTCCCCCTACATGTCTTTATTTTTCAATGAATTTCTGTGCAGCTTTCTCATCACTTTCTGTTGAAAGGCTCACACACATTGAAAGTTTTCTTCTTCTGACTTCTCAGGTGAAGCAACCTCTTTGTTGTATTGTGGGGTTCTGATAAGGAACATCCTTAGCAGTTGTACATGCTCCTGCAAAACCCAGCACATTCAAAATCCTGCCATCGGATCAGCGCGGTGCGCCGGCCACAGCGCGCCTACCGCGGCGGCCATTGGAGGGTGAACCAACGGCAAAAAGGAAGACCTTTCTCTCTGTCTCTTTCTCTCTCACTACCCACTCTGTCTGTCAAAAAAAAAAAAATCCAAGTGAGATACTTAGGATTATTAACTTTACACGTCCACATGTGCTTTAAAATTATTCTCTTCTCCAATTCATGTTTAATTGGACATCATTCTTTTACTGTGTGTAAGACTATTAAACGTGTGAATAGAGAAAGTCTGTTTTTTTCTGCATAAGAAAAAAACTAAAATCAATGGTTTTAAGTCAGTAAAAACATGATCCTATTTCTTCTCTGAAACTACATAGGCAGTACAGGATAATAGATTTTTATATTACAAATAACCTCAATTCATAGATAAGAGTATGAAGTTAATCTTTCATGATTCTGGCATTTTTTAATAGCTTGCTTATACTCAGTTGACCTTCTGTAAATATGTGATCAGTGCAGTGCCTATTTTTGTACTGCCCTAACAAATATAGAGCATTTGAACAGACTGATAGTTGACTTATATTTCTGTAAGTTTGATTCACTACTAACTGTGTTTTGTCAGTGACAGCTTGTTGGGGAGGACAAAAAACGCACACAAAAACAAATGCTATCATTCAAATGCTATGTATTTTCACCTTTAATAACCTTGAAAGAAGTAGTATACCTGAAACAATTTTGCTTCACATATTCCAAGTGCAGTTTGTTTTAGTTATTTTTTCATGTGTCAGCTATGTTCAACTGCTGAATACACCTTTTTAAAAATTAATACCAATGACATTTGAAATAATATTATATATGTAATAATGATATGGTGGATGGTAGATTTGTCATGGATAACCTAATTATACAAAATTGTGTTCAAGAGCTCAGAACAAGGTTTTAAACTACTGAAGGTAAAATATGGAGTTTATGTTTACATTCGTTTTTATTTTATGTATGCATGTGTATATTACACATGCTATATATGTGTATAAAATATATGTATAACACATTTAATAAATAAAATTGCATAGTGTGATAAATTCCTAGCAAGCAGAACAATTTCTCATTAGTTTAGAATACACCTAAAGATAGGATCAGTGTGTTACATTACACTGTTCCCTAGCCAGAATTTATTGTTCTTGATTTTCATCAGTCTTTTGGAATTGGGTATAACATTTAACGCTGTTAAATCCCATGTGTCTTTAATGTAGTCAACTTTGAAGTTTATGCAAGGATTACTTTGTACAATGAACTCCAAAAATGCCTAACACATTCTTTCATTTTATATTTGTTAATAAATCTTAAAGTGGAGGCAAGCAAAATGGAAAAACAATACATACTGTCATCCATAATACTGATTTGACTTTTTGTTTTTCTTCCATGATACCATCAGTCGCAGTATGACATTTTGTCTTGACCTGAGCAACGTGTACACAGCCCTTTCTAAATAAGATTTGTTAAATGAGGCAACATATTCATGAGCACATCTTGTAAGTTGAGATGCACATTCCACACTATTTAGCTGTGGTTTAACAGCGGCTGAAAAGAATTTGTCAAAGATAAACAACTTAAATTGAGATAAATCAATTTGGAGGAAGCCAATTATAGGACACAAATTAATTCATTTAAGGTCCTCCCCCAGCCATCTATGAGAATGCTAACCTTCTAAATATGCTCCCTGGATAGAGTGACAATGTGTCAAGATTTACCTGGGGCCAGCCTGGGTCTAGCATACTGTCACTGTGTAATTATTCATTGTGTTCTATTTTACTCTAAAAAGTTAGCCTGTTTGGATGATAAATTATGTGGTCATCCTGGCTACATGCAGAAATGATGGGCAGAAAAGATGTGAATTTCCAGCCAAAGAAAAACAGGATACTAGAAAGCAGAAGTGCCATGAGCATGCCTGAGAAGAGGGCAGATAGTTGCTTTTACAATTTTATTACATCATTTTCTCCTAATGTCAGTCCAGAAATTCCTCATGCCAAAAAATAATTATTTTATGAAATAAGATTTGTCACTATAACATATCAAATTAAGCTTTGGAAAAAGCAATCACCATGTATATTATCATTCTCAATTCTCAAAAGACCAATAGAAAAACAACAAAAATAATTTAAGTTTCTTCAACACAGTTTTCCTCAAACATCTTCATTTCATGAAGTATCTATTAACATCTAAAATAAATAATATTCTATAAATATGGTTATTAAACACTTTATCAGGCAAGATTCCTGAAAGTGAGAAGGAACTAAAACATTATTAAGTAAACTGTGAGAACAGTGTGAATGAGATTTGTCCTGAATAAGCTAAGGTGTTTTGGTCTGGTCCAGGGTTTACTATCAGTTTACAGATTATCCACATAAATCTCAGTCCATCGACTCTTCTTCAAATTATAATATTGGATGTAATATCCAAACTCACTAAAAAACTCTTCCGAAGTTAACACTTTGTACCTGCTTCCCATTTAAAAACAGTATTTTGTAAAGAGAGTGATGTCACCATTCCACTTGCAAGGTGGAAAACATATAGAAAGTAAAGTGCTAAAACTATTTATTACTTTACAGTAAGACTTTGGCTTGGACAGTGCCAGTGGGGGAAGACATGATAGCATTTTAATAGAATAGAACACTTACTAGCCAGGAAGACATTTTTCCCATATGATATATCAGTGGTCAGTGAGGTAGAAAGGGAGGTTTTGAATATCATGATAAATTAAATCAGTAATTTGAAAGGTAATATGTGACTTAGCCTTAGACAGAATTAAATTTCACAGTTTGAAAATGAATGTAGTCTTACTACATTACCTTATGGTTCCCCACATCCACTTACACTTTGGTAAATGGATACTTTATTAAATATTTCTTGAATTATTTTAGAGTGTGCTGTTTCTTATTTGAACTTACACAGTCCTAGAGAAATAAATAAAATATCCAATAGGACTATAATGCTGTGGCTGAACTCTATGTGACTGAATTCATATTATCTCTTTCTGCCTTTTCAGAATTGACTTATTGACAGGTGTGCCAGGTACACATGTTCAAGTCTTAGTAAGCATGTGGTATATCAGATGTTTAATATAGGTAACTTAGCTCAGAAAGGGGCATAAGGGGTTGGCATTGTGGCATAGAGGGTTAAGCTGACTCCTGCAGTGCCAACTCCCATATAGGTACAAGTTCAAGTCCTGTCTTCTCCAGTTCTGATTTAGTTCCCTACTATTGTGCCCTGGAGTGCACTGGAGGATGGCACAAGTTTTTGGGCCCCTGTACCCATGTGGGAGAACTTGAGGAAGCTCCTGACCCCTGGCTTTGACCTGGCCTTGAACCAGCTGTTGTAGCCATTTGGGGAGTGAGCCAGAAGATGGAAAACCTCTCTGAGTGTAACTCTGCCTTTCAAATAAATACAGCAAAACTAAAAATAATAATAATAATAATAAAATAAATAAATTGAAAGAAAGGATCAGTTACATAAGCAATACTAGATCCATTGTCTGCCCCAACCTAAACTCATCTGTATCTCAGGGCCTGAATCTAAGAAGTTTATAGGATAAATATTATGTTTATCAACAGAAAACTTTTGGTAGAGAGTGGTGTTGTGGCGAAATGCTGTAAATCACTGCTTTTCAATTTGGCATCTCAAGTGGAAGTGCCAGTTCAAGTCCTAGCTGCCATGAATCTGATCCAGCTTCTTGCTAATGTGTCTGGAAGGACAGTAGGGGGTGGCCCAAGTACTTGGGTCCCTGACACCAACGTGAGAAGGCAGGAAATACTTCCTGGCTCCTGGCTTTGGTCTTGACTAGAGCTGCTTATTGTGGCCATCTGGAGAGTGAACTAGTGGATAAAGGATCTCTTTCTATCTGGCTATCTCTGTATGTCACTCTGCCTTTAAAACAAATAAAGAAAAATATCTTTAAAAGGAAGAAAATTGTTGGCAGATTAGTTCATGAAGTCATGTTGGTATATGAAATGATCCAAATTGTTTTTCAGGGTATTTGGAATGAATATATATTTTGTTTTAACAGGCAGAGTAGACAGTGACAGAGAGAGAGAGAAAGGTCTTTTTCGTTGGTTCACCCTCCAATGGCTGCTGCGGCTGGTGCGCTGCGACCGGTGTACCGTGCTGATCCGAAGCCAGGAGCCAGGTGCTCCGCCTGGTCTCCTATGCGGGTGCAGGGCCCAAGGACTTGGGCCACTGTCCACTGCACTCCTGGGCCACAGCAGATATATTTTAAATATCCAGGTTTCCTGATACGTATTTGTGATTTTTGAGTCTGTAATTTGGCTTTACCAAACAGATGTAACATGCTTTTCTATTACTACTCTATTATGGAGAAAATTAAAGTTTTGGTGAGCCATGATGGTGTGCTGGTACTTTGGATTCAGCCATGGTCTGATAAGGTGGGAAGACTTTTAACATCAGTTAAACACACACATTCTTTCCCCTCATACATATAGAACAAATAATAGGGTTATAGCTTTATTTTTCATTTCAACTACACCCTGCTAGAATATGTCATACAAGAATATCCCAGTGGCAAATACATTTCTCCAGAATACTAATTCTGAAAGTGTCCACAAAAATTTTTAAAAAAAGAAAAGACTTAAACAGATCAAATACTTCTGGGACATGCTGTATGACATATCCTAGACAGATTAACAATATTCATTTAACAACTGGAGAGATACTATAATAAGGCAACATGAACATGTATTTTAATCCATAATTATTTGGTGTTTTTAATGAAAATTTAATATCTACATCATTTTTGTACAAAGCATATTTCCTACAAAATTGATGTATACATAATAACAGTGTTAATTATAAAATTATGTTATCTCTTAAATGTTTGATTGATTTCTTACAGTGGGACTTCTTTCTAAAGAATCTGAAATCTCTCTGATATTATCCCTCAAATCATTTTTAAAAGAAGTACAAATGAGATCGTAATTAAGTAGGCTCAGAGCTTCCATTATGATGCACAGAGCTCAGGTGCTGCCTGCAATGCAAGTGTCTCATATCACAGTGCCAGTTGAGAACTGGCTGCTCTGCTTCTGATCCAGCTCCCTGCTAACATGTCTGGAATAGCAGCAGATTATGGCATAGATACTTGGGCCCCTACAACCTACATGCAGACATGGATGATGTTCCTAACTACTGGCTTTGTCCTGGACCAGTACCAGTCGTTATGACCCTTAGACAAGTGAACGAGCAAATTGGAGATATATCTCTCTCTCACTCTCTGGATCACTCTCTCTTGGTCTCATTCTCTCTCTCTCTCTTCTCTCTCTGTCACTCCCTTCTTCAAATAAATGAATAAATTTTAAGTAATCAAATTATCTCTACTGTTGAAACCTCAAAAGTGTTAACTTCACTTTATGATAATTAGAAAATACTGATATGACAGAATTATATATTCCTAGGATTCTAAGATATGCTACACTCTAGCTACTTGAAGAGAGGGAGATGCAAGTGAAGAGTGGTAGGGTTTGATATGAAGCTTGATGTAAAATAAGATGGCTTCCCAAGACTCTAAACCAGTGATTTTGGACTTCCCACTGCACCCTTATCTGAGAAACAGGGCATATACAAATTAATAGTGAGTAATTGCAAATGTTATCTCAATCAGAGGGCACATTTCCCATGTGCATCTCTTACACCTTCCTGAGAATTGAGGCAGGTGAGGCAATGAAGGATGTGTGTAGCTCAAAAAAAATCACTCCAGTGTAATTCATTCAACATTTCCCCAACTGCATCCACGGAAACTAGAATGTTGAAAGATCAGGAGTCAGGAATCTAGAATGCAACTTCAGCTATTAATTCAGTCAATGTGTTCCTTTTCTCCTGTATAAGCCACGACAGAGTTGTATGCTAGGAAGTATTTATTCTCCTCATTGTATTCCTGTAACTATCATTACCGTTTGCATATCTCTGAAAGCAAGACTATTTGTTTCCACAAAATTCTGTTAGAAAAGACTCCATATATCATTGCAAAAATTATACATGTCAATAGTTTTCCTGTAATCTTGCTCCTCAAAGGGCTATATGAGTCACGAGATAATATTTTTTTAGAGTAGAGTATCCTATATTTCAAATACTTCCCTGTATAAACTGAAAACTTCTAAAATGAGTTCATCTATTTTACTAGACATTTGAAGTATAATATACATATACTAAAGGGCACAAATAATATCTGTATGTTTTGGTGATTTTTTTCACCAACTCAACACACTTGTAATATTTATGATTATCATTTTCCATTACATAAATAATTTTTCCAGTTCCACATTAATTAAGTGTTCTTCTGTGTTTTCTAAAAGCTATAGTTTTATACCCTATATATTTAGAGGTACAATCCCTCTGAAATCAGTTTTTGTTTATGACATGAGTTGGACTTAAGATATTCAATTCACCCAGAATTCTATTAAAATTTCTACTTCTTTCTTCTTTTAAAATATATTGACTGCAAAAGTATGTATCCATTGTCTGAATTCCATACTGCCCCATTAGGCTATTGGCCTAAGCAGGTACCAATGTCTTACAGTTTCTGTAGATGTATAATGAGTGTTAATGCCAAATTAAGTCTACTCTAACACTTTTGTGACTACCCAATAGTCTTTGCATTTCTATATAAAACTTGACATTAATCTGTCAATTTCCACAAAAACAAAACACTTAAATATCTGACTGGAATTTCTTGACATCTCTACATACATTATAGGAAAGTGGATTTTATAATTTTAATTCTTTCATACTGCAAATACAACATGTTCATCATATTTTTTTAATATCTTCATTTTGTTTTAAAGGCAGAGGTTGGGGGGGAGATGAATATTGACATTTACCATTCACAGGTTCACTTTTCCAAAGATAGGAACCTGCTTCTTAATCTGGTTCCCCCGCATGGGTAGCAGGGAATCCGGTGCTTGAATCATCCATGGTGTGCATTAGCAGGAAGGTTAAATTGGAAGTAGAGCAGGACTCAAACCCAGGCACTCTGATATGGGATGTTGGCATCTATAAGTAGCATCTGAAGCACTGCACCAAATGCCTACTGCTGTCTCCTGTCTCCTCATTTATTTAGTTATCCTTTCACTCCTGGAAATATTTTACACTTCTGATTAAAGTGATACTACACATCTTTTGTTGGATCCATTGCTTATGGTTCATTCGCTGTGGTTTTTCAATGACACATAAAGTGATATAATTTTAATTTTTCTTCTTTATTTTTATTACTGAAATAGAGAAATTTAATGAACTCTTTAAAATAATTTTTATCAGCTGACTGTGCTAAATGCATTAATTAGTACTGGTATTATTGTGTATGGTAGGTTTTCTTCATACAAAATAATGCATCTCCAACATGCTACTCCTGCCTTTTCTGTACTGTTTAATTTTTATTTAATTATATTTTACTGTTTTTCATTTTGGTGCTGGTTAGCTCCTTTCCAGTATGGTGTTGAGTAGGAAGAGTATGCCCTGGTCTTGTTCTCAATACCAAGTGGGGAAAAGAGTAACATTTAGGCCGGCGCCGCGGCTCACTAGGCTAATCCTCCGCCTTGCGGCGCCAGCACACTGGGTTCTAGTCCCAGTCGGGGCACCAATTCTGTCCCGGTTGCCCCTCTTCCAGGCCAGCTCTCTGCTGTGGCCAGGGAGTGCGGTGGAGGATGGCCCAAGTGCTTGGGCCCTGCACCCCATGGGAGACCAGGAGAAGCACCTGGCTCCTGCCATCGGATCAGCACAGTGCGCCGGCCGCAGCGCGCCAGCCGCGGCGGCCATTGGAGGGTGAATCAACAGCAAAATGGAAGACCTCTCTCTCTCTCTCTCTCTCTCTCACTATCCACTCTGCCTGTCAAATAAATAAATAAATAAATAAATTTAAAAAAAAAAGAGTAACATTTAATTACCTGTGTGAAATTTCAGTGGGTTCTTATTTTCGATTCTTTGCATCAGTGAATGAATTTCTCTCCTATTTGCAGTTCCCTTCCAACTTGTTTTCATCAGTGGATGTAAAATTTTGTCTTTTTTTTTTTTGCATTTCTAAAATTAACATCTAGTTTGTTCTTAAGTTTTGTGTTTACATGATGAATTACAGTGATTGATTTTCCAGTGTTAAGCCATTCTTCTATTTTTGGCTTCCCAGGTTCTTAGCTTCTAAGCAACTCCCAGAAAATGTAAATGCTCCCAAGGAAAGCTAGCTGAAAATATGAAGACTCCTCTGGTAAGTGCTTTACCCTCTCTGGAGTATTAGTCCTGTTAATCTTCTAATGTCTAAAACTTTAGTTTTATAATATAATATTTAAAACTTCTCCTGGTTTTTAGCTGCTTTTAGTAGAAACTCAAGAATGTTATGAATGACAAATTGTAGCACATGTAAAGTGTTCGATCTCCAAAACACTTGCCTGTTAATTATTTTAAATACTCATCTGCTTTTAAATAGGCTGAAAAGTAGGCTTGTGGGCTTCATTTTATAACTTTGAACATATTATCCAGGTAATTACCAATTAGGATTATTGTTGCATTTATGTGCATTGTATACATATATAATACTCTCAACAGTTCAACTAATTGGATTTTTATAGTAATTTTCCAAAAAGCAGAAGTGAAATGTGTAGAGAATCTACGTGACATGTCCAGTGCTGAAATCACTGACTAACAAAAGCAAGATATGCTTCCTGTGGGTCTATACGACAATTAGGAAAGTGTCAATAGTCTGACTGGACACTAATTTCAACACTTCATTATGTATATGGTGAAAATTCACAGTGCAAGTCTCAGTTTAAAATAAAAATAAAAAAAAATAAAATTGTTGTGTTGAGATTAACGTATGTAACACTATTTACTCATATGTGTGCACTGAATACTGATATTTAGTGTATAAAATAAGCATATTTCCCTTTTTCTCTAGATGAATTAAACTTGAAATAAAAATATTTATATGAACCACCAGCCCACATATATAAAATTATTAATCTCAGAATGATTCTAATTGTTATGACTTCTGGAATTGTGGGATTAACACATCACATATATAAATGGGTATAAATGCAGTATTCCTACATCTATATTTCAATGTATATGTACATTAATATTACATATTAAAATGACAAATCAGATGTATCTAATAATTTGTTTTGATTAATTTATAATCGAAATTCAATCAAATAATGATTTTCTAATTTTATTGTGAGAAAACTCAAGTTTGGAAAACTTATGTAGACTGCCTATGTTCACAGAAATCTAAGTAGAATATAACATCATCTCAATAAAGAAGTAATTCTGTTCTACAATATGATTAAGTGTAAGTCCGGGCTTTTGTGTGTCCACATACAGAAATACAAAACACAGCAAGAAAAAAAGTTTCTTCTACACAGCATCCTCCAGCAAATTCCAACCTTGTGTTCTTCCTCATCTGTAATCTCATTTCTTCCTTTCTTCCCCATTCACTCAACTCCAGCTCATTTATCCTCAATGTTTCCTTTGTCTACAACCTACTTCATTCATAAACGTACATAACAATTTCTCATTTAATTCAAATCATTTTCAAATGTCACCTTAGCAGACTTCTCTCATAGGTATTTGGTTAAAGGGAAATATTTAGTCCCAGAGAGATCTGATGGAGAGGAATTTAATCTTTGCCCTTAAGGAGATCATCCACATTAACTAGTGCAAAGCACACACAACTAACCCATTACAATATAATGAACACAATGCAACATGTTCCACACTAGCTGAAATGAATACATAAAATATCCTAGTGAACCACTCTAGTTTTATCCTACACAAAATAGTTTATTCTTCTTGCTTTTAACCTCATGGGATCAACTACAAAGACTTTAAGATAGCTTCACTATTTCCCATGGATGTTTTCTTTCCTTTTAAAAAGAATCCCTGAGGATATCTCTCACTTATTACCTTTTTGCAAGGATTTTGCACATCCCGTAACATGTACTTCTATTGTCAGCCTTCAAGCCAATTCTGTTTTGATAGTCACAAAATCATCTTGTGCTGCTCTCACATAATGCTGAAATGATTGAAATGCTGGCAATTCATTTATTACAATTTTAACACATTGAAAGGGAAGATTTATAAAAGGCGTTAGATGCTGTAGAATGTTAACACTCAAATCTCACTCTGTTTCTAACTAAGCTAATATGTTTACACTTCTCTGCAAGGTTGACTACAGGAGAGTATATCTACTCACTGAGAAAGGAAATGAAAGTTCCCTCAGAGACAACAAAAACCACAGTAATAATACCTAAAGGCCACTACTTCAAATAGAAACAATCGTAGACTAGTTGAGATGAATTCTTTAATTGTTTCTTTCAGTTAGGAGACCAGGGACTTTTTATTATAGCTTTTTTGTGCTCTTCATATTTCACTTTTCATTTTACCCAAATTTTATTTATTTATTATTATTTTTTTTATTTATTTGAAAGGTAGCAGAGAGAGAGAGAGAGAGAGAGAGAGAGAGAGAGAAAGGTTTTCCATCCGCTGGTTCACTCCCCAAATGGCCACAACAGCCAGAGCTGTGGCAATCTGAAGTCAGTTACCAGGAGCTTTCCCTGGGTCCCCCAGGAGGGTGCAGGGGACCAAGTGCTTGGGCCATATTCTACTTCCTTTCCAGGCCATAGCATAGAGCTGGATCAGAAGAGGAGCAGCCAGTACTAGAACCTGCACCCATATGGGATGCCTGCACCACAGGCGGAGGATTAACTCACTGCACCACAGCACCAGCCCCCTAAATTTTATTTTAAAATTGGGAGTCAGGGCCCAGGCTGTGGCATAGCTGGTGAAGCTGCTGCCTGCAGTGCCTAATACATTGTTGACATCAATTTACACTGCATTTTAAGTTAAGTGAGTTGCTACTTCTGTGCAACAACATTCATATTCTATTAGTTCATTTTTTCTATTTTCTTTTCAAATTCCAGTATTTTATCCCTTATTCCTTTCAACTAGAGTTGTAATTTCCTTTTTTGTGTGTGGAATACTTGAGACAGATAGGCATGGTACTTGCCTGAATATAGCACAAAAATCCCCAGAATAGTCAACAATGAGTTGCTTCCACTTTTTCCTCATGAAAGTGACAATTATAGCTCAGGTCCCTTGAATTTCTGTTCCATTATCTTATCCCAGTTTACACACACTACCTGCACACAGGCATACACACAATGGTCCATAGAGATCCTTTTCAAATTCTGCTTCATAAACTCTGATTAAAGAGAGAGCTCAAATTAAATTAAATATTAGGAGAGTTTGACAATACCCAAAGCCTTTCCCTTCTCTGATTTTGATTCATTTGAGAATGAGAATGAGTTGGATGCACAGATAAACAACATCTTTATTAGTAATAGGTCTGTTTTTAGGGAATGGATGTGTTTTAAAGTTGTGGCAAGTGGACTCCATAACACCAACTTCAGGATTAGTGACATCAGGTCCTGATCAGGTTTTTTTTTGTTTTGTTTTCTTTGTTTGTTTGTTTTTCCATATAAACACATTTTGCCTCCTCTGAGCCACTGTCCACACGAGGAGAAAGAGGAGAGAGAAAGATATGAAAATCTGCTAAGTCTCTCCCTTCCTAAATCTCCAGTCAGAAAAGTGAGAGGAAAGAGGCCAGCAGTGCATGTGGGTGAATGGAAGGATGGATGGAAAGAGAGGAGGGAGGACTGAGTGAGAGAGAGCAAGCGAGCTCATAGTATAGACGGGTGGATAGATAAAAAATGAAATTTTTGTTGCAGAATTACAAACTGTAGTATTTTACTTTACTCAATTGATTTTTATGCTACTATCAGAATATACACCATTGTAGTTATCTTTGCACTCAATTTCCTTCTTCCACTTCCAGTCTCAGCTAACATCTAATGTTCTCTCTTACTATAACTTTGCTTTTCTAGTATTTCTTATGAAAGAATCACACAGTATGTGGCTTTTTTTCTTCTGCCTTCTTTCATCGATACCAATGATTTGAAATTCATCAAAGCTTATTCAAGCATCATTATTTCGCCTTTTTATTGCAGAATATAAATTGTTCTATTGTGTGGCTGCAAAAACATTTGTTTTCCATGTGTGATTTGATGACTATAGGACTAAAACCAGCTTTTGACACTTATGAATAAAATGTATGTGAACATTGTGAGGGGAAATCTTGTGGTGATGTACATTTATCAAGCCACTTTTATAAGCAACCAAAAATAGCATTTTTTGTTTATATAGTTATCATTCTGTTTAACTACACATATTAAACTATTCTTCAAGGAGACTGCATGATTTTGCATATCACCTGCAATGGATACAGATTTAAGTTTTCCTGAATCCTCGATAACTTAAAAATATTTAATATTTTATCAGCATCAGATATTTATTTTGATTCTTTATGATTTCAAGTGGATGTGTGAACTGCATGATGTTAGATCATTTGGCACACAATTGATCAGTTTTGGGTTTCCTTAAGGAGCTTCAGCCTATTTATTATGTAAAAATACACTTAAATATTGATTTATTTTTTCAGTTGACATTATGCTTGATTTAATTTTTACATTGTTTTTCTTTTTTATGATTTATTTATTTATTTGAAAGTCAGAGTTACACAGAGAGAGAAGGAGAGGCAGAGAGAGAGAGGTCTTCCATCTGATGGTTCCCTCCCTAGTTGGCCACAATGGCCGGAGCTGTGCCAATCCAAAGCCAGGAGCCAGGGGCTTCTTCCAGTCTCCCACATGGGTGCAGGGGCCCAAGGAGTTGGGCCATCTTCCACTGCTATCCCAGGACATAGCAAAGAGATGGATAGGAAGTGGAGCAGCCAGGCCACGAACCAGTGCCCATATGGGATGCCGGCACTGCAGGCCAGGGCATTAACTTGCTGTGCCATGGTGCAAGCCCTTTACATTGTTTTTCACTATTATTTCTTTTCTTGTCCTGTTTAGTCAGCTTGCCATTTCTTTTTATAGTAGTCATTTTCTAATTATATGTATTGATAGTCATGTCCCTATTTCTCAACTGTAATTTCCACTAGATTTGTTTGTCCACTGCTCCTTCCAAACATTACAAATAAAAGTAGAGAATATTTTACTTTCCATAATCACCTCCCAATACCTTATTCCTTGGAAGAACTTATATATAACTTTTTTTTGTTTTTCCTTCCCACTGCAATTTGGAAATTTTTACAAAATAGCTTGGTAGTTGTAATACTAAATAATTATTTCTGCTTTTTCTTTTTTTTTTCTTTTTTCTTTTTTTTCTGCTTTTTCATCAACTGTTATTAAGCTCATGGTCCATGGGCATAATTCAAACAATCTCTGTAAACTTGGATAGTGTGGTAGAACGTGGTACCATACATGTTTGATATTCCCTCCATTGAGACACACTGGGTGAGTGGGGCGGGTCTTGATTCCCTTTTCTTCACTTTTATGAAGATTTAGGGTGTTTTCTTGCCCAGTAGATCATGTTACAAATGACATGTTGAATCTTTGGAACTACATCAAAAGATGGCCTGGGTACCTGATATATCTGCTATAAGAACGCAGTTACTATGATAGGACAAGTCAAGGCTGAGTAATAAGCAAATCAATTGACTGCCCCACTGGGATCCCTGTAGCCCCTTCAGAAAATGTGACCACATCTGACAGTTGTTTAAATGAGAGATGCCAAGTGAGAATCTGTTTAGAAAAATCCAGTCAATCAATTAACTATTAGAGCTAAAATACAGTTTCTGAAGCCAATAAGTTTTGGTGGGGTTTGATATATAGAAATTAACAGGATACATGTTGTCATGTTGATAAAGAAATGCATAATATCTCATTTGTTTTTTAGGTATGAGTAACTCAATTTCTATATAATTGGTTTTCTTTGCAATTCTATTAACTTAATTGCAGGTGTTTAAAAACAGTATTTTGGAAGATGTTACATCAACTCTCTAAAGGGTCCATGACATATTGTTTTTAGCAACAAGTCTCTTTTCCCACATATCACTATTTAGTGCTTTTATTATAAATGGCCACTCATTTAGATTTAACATACAGATAAGGGCCTGTGCTGTAGCATAGAGGGTAAAGGGATGTAGTGCCAGCATTCCATATGGGTGCTCCACTTCCAGTCCAGCTCTCTCCTAGGCCCGGGAAAGCAGTGGAAGGTGGCCCACGTGCTTGGGCCCCTGCACCTGCATGGGAGACCAGAAGAAGCCCCTGGCTCCTGGCTTTGGATTGGCACAGCTCCAGCTGTTGTGGCCATTTGGGGAGTAAACCAGCAGATGGAATCCCCCCTCTCTTTTTTTTTCTCTCTCTTTCTCTGCCTCTATATAACTCTGCCTTTCAAATAAATAAATAAATCTTTTAAAAAGAGTTAAAACATTGTGGAAGGGATATGAAGATATTACCTTAATTTAAAAATGTGAAGCTTATGGGTTTCTCTGTGTCTACATGTATCTTTTTATCACTTGTAGAAATTACTAAATTATATAATGTGTTCATATCAGATATACCAATGATAATTTTTTATTTTTAATTTCACTAGAGGCCCAAATGACCACTAATCTGGACTGCTAATTCTAAAATACACTGAGTAGAGATTTTAATACAAAAATTCATGTTGATAGAATGTAAGAAAGAAAGGAAAAAAAATTAACCATTGGAGGTCCATCTACAATGGCAATGAATAACAGCTCACACATTTCTCAAACTAACATTATTTTCAGTAAGATGTATTTGCATAGTTTGATGAAATTCTATTAAATAATCCATAAATCAGGATGGAAAGTTAAAATATCATTACAAACAACCACAGTGCACAAGAGTTTGTAACAACAAAATTATATTACTGCTTACATAAAGACAGTTGCAATTCCTTGTGACAGTTGAAGGTCACTATCTGCCACAGGATGACAACATTTCACTTTGCTATCAACACAGGCTTCTGCTGTGGCTGCAGCAAAGGAGTGGTATTAGCACTCCTACCAGAATTCAGTGTTTGTACCTATGGCAATACATGTCGTGTCATCTCATTTTAACAGAGGTAGGAACCAGCAAATGCCCAGAAATGCGCCCAGAAAGTGAACAGCCGGATATCTGGCATTAGCGTCTGCCCTGAACATGTTTACAAAATATTAGAGTCAATAAAATTCATAGGGTTAAAGGGTTATACACAAATATATAAAGACAAGCTCTGTAGTAAGAGAACTGACAAAAAACATCCTTATACGTTTCATTGATTGCCAGGAAAACAAAACAGATCTGTCAGTGATGGTGACTGATGGAGCATAGTAAATTTAATCTTTGTGAGACCTTCACCCAAGTGTGATTAGTCATTTAACAAGGCAATTTCTCTTAGTTCGCAGGATTATCAATATTCTGTATCCTTCATCATTTTCATCTCACAAAGATAGGCAATTTACCACAGAGCAAATGAATAAACAAAATATTTGGTCCTAAAATTTATGTAAAAAGCTGTTAATCTGTATCAAAATGATGACTTTCATAAAGGTTGAATGACAAAGGGCTTATACATATTTCAATCAATGTTTCTTGCATAAAGAGAAGCCTTAAATTTCAGATTCAATCGCTTTTTCTTCTCTCTCTATCCTGTGTTCCTCTTTCTCTAAATAACATCCCAATACACATACACCAACAAGGACAAAGATAGACTCAGAAACATTTAGGAAAAGAAACACATAATATGTAAATAATGCAAATAATTTACATATTTACTTTCCATATTTAAAGTGATTTTAAACTAATAACATTTGAAGGAGAAAAACGCCAAGGGTACCAGATAGTCATTATTCAGTTCATGGTTTGAAAAAAGCAACATTCACATGGGATAACTATATTCAAAACGTGTATCTGAAAACACATAACAAAATCATAGATAAAATTGTTATTTCTAAGAGACCAATGTCAACAATTGATTAATTTAGGGGCCAGAAAAGAGGGCATGAGCTCATTTTTATTAGTTTATGCTAGTGTGAAATTCTTTGTTGTTGCTTTCATTTTGACTGTGAAGGTTCTGGTCACAAAGAAAGCAGAACAAAGTGTTTGTGTCTGCTTCTAAAATAGTGTGGTGGTGCCTGTCGGTAACATAACAATTTATGTACGTAGAATGAGCCCATCACAGTCATTGAGGATGAGATTTTTATAGCCAGACTTCATCATTGTTGCCATCATTGTTGCCATTTGCTATAGTACGTGGCTCTGAGAATTTTACACAAGCTCAGTGCGACTCTGAGTCTGTTCCTCTATGTATACGTGCGTTGATTTCTTTGTCAATAATTTACAGCTGTAATAAAATACAACTCATCATAGTTTTTAATTAAGTGGGTCGGTTCATATACTGTACTAGGTTATCTCAAGCAGATAGTAAGCATTCATACCAGTAAGTGTTTTGTATTTATTTGGATCGTTATTGCCATCATAATCTTCTGCATCCTCTTGGTGGCCCCTTCTCTTTAGATGGCCTGCCCCACTGCCTGCTAGCTCTCTTTCCCTCCACTTGACCATTACTCCTCTGCTTTCCACAGGCTGAACTTGACCTCTGTTTAATTCTCAGCACAAGGGTTATTTAGAAGTGAGTAGTCTTGTCTTATTTTCAGACATTTGGTAGGGTTTTAGTATCTTTTTTGAAGTTTATTTATCATTTATTTTATTGGGGTCAAAATATTTTCGCATAATACTATTCTTCCAATTAATTTTACATGTTTTTGTTTGTCAAGATTGTATAGTTTGCTTTTGTTTATACCTTGAACATAGATAATTCAGTACTTATAAGTACACACTGAAAGCATATGTATACATATATATGCATTACTAAAAAGAAAATGACATGCAATAAGTTTATGAAGTTTTTATCATGAAGAAAACTTTTTTCCATTACTTTTGCCTCACTTGGTCTTCACAATAATGCATTTCATTTTTGTTTTTTTTAACTTTTATTTAGTAAATATAATTTTCCAAAGTACAGTTTATGGATTACAATGGTTCCCCCCCCCATAACTTCCCTCCCACCTGCACCTTTCCCATCTCCTGCTCCCTCTCCCATTCCATTCACATCAAGATTCATTTTCAATTCTCTGTATATACAGAGGATCGGTTTAGTATATATCAAGTAAAGATTTCATCAGTTTGCACCCACACAGAACATAAAGTGAAAAATACTGTTTGAGTACTAGTTATAGCAGTAATTCACATCGGACAACACATTAAGGACAGAGATCCCACATGAGGAGTAAGCACACAACAACAACTCCTGTTGTTGACTTAACAATTTGACACTATTGTTTATGGTGTCAATAATCTCCCTAGGCTCTAGTCATGAGTTTCCAAGGCGATGGAAGCCTCTTGAGTTTGCTGACTTTGATTTTATTTAGACAAGGACATAGTCAAAATGGAAGTTCTCTCCTCCCTTCAGAGAAAGGTACCTCCTTCTTTGATGGCCCATTCTTTACTGGGATCTCACTCACAGAGATCTTTCATTTGGTGTTTTTTTTTTTTTTTTTTTTTCTGCCAGAGTGTCTTGGCTTTCCATGCCTAAAATACTCTCATGGGCTCTTCAGCCAGATCCAAATGTTGATTCTGAGACCAGAGTGCTGTTTAGGACATCTGCCATTCTATGAGTCTGCTGTGTATCCCACTTCCCATTTTGGATCGTTCTCTCCCTTTTTTATTCTATCAGTTAGTATTCGCAGACACTAGTTTTGTTTGTGTGATTCCTTTGACTCTTAGACCTATCAGTGTGATCAATTGCGAACTGAAGATGATCACTTGGACTAGTGAGATGGCATTGGTACATACCACCTTGATGGGATTGTATTAGAATCCCCTGGCACATTTCTAACTCCACCATTTGGGGCAAGTCTGATTGAGCATGTCTCAAATTGTACATCTCCTCCCTCTCTTATTCTCACACTTATATTTAACAGGGATCACTTTTCAGTTAAATTTCAACACCTATGAATAAATGTATGTTAATTACAGAGTTCAACCAATAGTATTAAGTAGAACAAAAAAATACTAAGAGGGATAAAGTATTAAATTGTACATCAACAGTCTGGACAAGGGCTGATCAAGTCACTGTTTCTCATAGTGTCCCTTTCACTTCAACAGGTTTCCTTTTCATTTTTGGACAGAACTTTGTACATCAAGGTCAGTAATTTGCCAAGTGCTACAAAGTGACATATGATATATGACCTCACAGTCATGTACTTAAACTTATGCCATCCTACATGGTCAAGTTTTGGGTTTATCTGTTCTCCTTTGTCTCCATAGTGCTGCATTGTCATCTGACATACTGTAGATATCCATCTATATTTCTGAATAACTAAGTCAATACTCTGCATTGAAAAATATCATTACTGAGTTGTCCAAAACACTACTTCTTGTGAGCTGAATTCCTTTTTTTTTTTTTTGAGAGAGAGAAAACTATAATATTCATCATATCTCTCATTAGAGTGGTGGATATGTGATACATGCAAACCATGTATGTGGTTTGCATCCACATACATGCACAAACAACACAAAATCTCTTTATTATTCAAGATGAAATGTTTTGATGTGCTAAACATTACTATCAGTTTTATTTTTCATCCTATTTAATTTTTAAAAATTCATTTTTTTAAGAAATGTATTTATATGTATTTGTATATTTTTACTAGGTAAATGAAGAGCATGTTACATATTACTATATTTAAGAGACTGTATATTTTACTCTTTTTTTTTTTTTTTGAGGCTTCTTTAATTATCTGAAAGGCAGAGTTACAGAGACAGACACTGAGACAGAGGGATCTTCAATTAGCTGGTTCACTCCCCAAATGGCAGCAAGGAAACCAGGAGCCACCAGCTTCATTTGAGTCTTTCGTTTGAGTGCAGGGATCCAAGGACTTGGGCCATCTTCTGTTGCTTTCCCAGGCAGGACAGCAGGGAGTTGAATCAGAAGTGGAGCAGCCAGGATATCAGCATTGCAGGCGGGAGCTTAACCTGTTGGGCCACAGCATCGGCCACTTTTACTCTGGTTTTTAATGGATTTGACACCATGTACTCCAAGTAGGAAAAAAAAGAATGAAACCATGACTTTCTCTCTCTCTCTCTCTCTCTCTTTTTTAATAACAAGGGCTAGAAAAGTAGATTTCTCACTTTGTTGAGTTTTTAATGAATTTTATTCAACCATCTCTAATTTAGTGCTTTCACTAGAATAAGTATTAACTTGCTTTTTCTGACTTAGCAGTCAGTAAGTAATTGAAGTATCATAGGCATTTAAAAGCGCTGTCTCCTGGGTCCATCAAAGAATCCAAAATCCTTTTGATGGTCACATCTTTTAGCCCATATCTTATCAAGGAGATTTGTCATGGGTACTAAGTAGGACACCATAATGTCGAATGCGGTAACCCAATGTGAGTCTCTTAATCAATTTATTGCTTGGGCTTAAGGCTATCTCTGTATTCTCCTGCCAAGGATAAATTTAGCACAACTTATGATGTGGAAATATTTTACTTTAGCTGTTTATATAACTCTGACTTCCTCCTTGGAGACTTACTGAACAAGTTTTCTACACTTTCTTTCCCTCTTTGATCTAAGGCTTTCTGAACTTCATTTACATTTCGTTCTGGTTAAATACATGTCCTTTGTATTATGAAGAATGGTTAGAAGACAGAATTGGACATAAATGTGTGAATTTCATAATATATTGAAGTATTAGAAAATATATTTCATGCTCTTAAAAGTTTTTGTTGATTATATAAACATGTATATGCGTGCATATAAAGGAACATTTTAAATGGTTTTGCATTTGCTCAAACTCTAAACCTAATTGTGCTTGTTGCCCATCATGACATATCTTCCAAGAAGTACTAATATTACTAGCAGCATATTTAAAAATCAGTTTTCTTCATGTTCATAACTTTTTTATTTAAAATAATTGGTTTTTGGAGATTACATTTCACACACATTATTCTTTTTCCTCTTGTTTATCATTGTACAGAAGTGTTAATACTTTATTCTTCTTTTGATAATAATCTAAACTGGTAATCCCTAGTTCAAGTAAATTCAAATAATTAATTACCATTATTTTAAAACCTCTGACTATGCAAATATAATTTTTATTTTGAAAAATATATCAAACTAGCAAGAGCTGAAATAAAGTCATGGGGGTATTCTAAAGTTTTCTCAGAGCTCAAATAAAATATATTTTGTCTACATGAGTACAAAAATTGTAAATTATGTTTCAAACACAAGATGAAATTTATTGACATTCATATTAACTTCTAGATTTAATAATATTGTTTATGGGGCCAGCATTGTTATACAGTTAAGATGCCACTTGGAAGATGACTACTTTGCTGCCTGCATCCAGTAATGAGGTGCCCATTTGCATCTCAGCTGCTCTGATTCTAATCTGGCTTCCTGCTGAGGCAACTGGGGAGCCAAGTGCTTAGATCCCTGCCACCCATTTGGGATACCAGGATGATATTACTGGATCCTGACTTCAGCTTAGCCCAGACCTAGGTGTTATATCCAATTGAAGACTGAAACAGTGGATTGATAATCTTTCTGTTTCTCTTTCTGTGCATCATTCTAATTAAAAATAAATAAGTTTTAAGTATTAAACAAATAACTAAGTCTTTTAAATCCAGTTCAATATTAGCTTAGTTTATAAAACATTAATATAAATAAATATTACTTAACTTAAAAATAGTATAATAGTCTACAGTAATAATAGGAGAAGTAGCAATTGAACCACCAAACTTAAATAGAAGAAATTCCATTATAGAGATAAAATTTCAATAAAAAGATATGCAATTTTAGACAAAAAACGAATATATTGAAATGTGTATATATACATATGTAAATAAAGTATTATCTACTAACATAGACTTAAGCACACTTTCACTAAATTAAGTACTACTATTAAATTCTAAACATATTATTTTAAAGATTTATAAAATTAATAATCATAATGTGTTTATGATCACTAATAACTTGCTTTTGGTTTTGTTTTTCATGTTCAATTTATTGCTTTGGTATTATACAAATATAGTAAAAGACTTAGACATGACACTTGCATCTATTAGGAATATGTTATATTTTATTTTTAATTGTCAAAGAGAACCAGAAATTGACACTGTTAAAGTACAAAAGATAAGAATTATATTTTCAAAAAAACACAATTAAAAGTATATATTTTCTGCTTCTGTTAGGTACAATGTTCTATCTACACTTATGTCTATAAGATAACTTTGCGCTTTACATTTTTCATTTTAATATTAATAATTTTAACAGTTTCAGCGTGACTTTTAGATAAAACTTCATGAACATGATGATATTGTCTTCCTCCACCCTCCCAAACTCCTACACTTGCTCTTTCTTTCTTTCTTTCTTTCTTTCTTTCTTTCTTTCTTTTATTAGACAGGCAGAGTTACAGACAGTGAGAGAGAGAGAGACAGAGAGAAAGGTCTTCCTTCCATTGGTTCACTCCCCAAATGGCCACCATGGCAGGCGCTGAACCAATACGAAGCCAGGAGCCAGGTGCTCCTTCCTTGTCTCCTATGCGGGTGCAGGGGCCCAAGCACCTGGACATGCTCCACTGCCCTCCTGGGCCACAGCAGAGAGTTGGACTGGAAGAGGAGCAACCGGGACTAGAATCCAGTGCCCATATGGGATGCCAGCACTGCAGCCAGAGGATTAGCCATGTGAGCCATGGTGCCACCCCCCCTACTTTTCTTTAAATCTTTTTTTTTTTTTTTTTTTTTTTTAGTTTTTGAGATAACATATTTGAAATTTACATCACCCTAAAAAGGGTTAATACTTCACCGAATAAGAGGTTTACCAAGTAAAAAGAATAACTACTGTAGTTTATTGGGAATATATACAATGACTATAATCAATAATTTAATGTATAAATGACCATTTCACCCTATACAGTTTGTTTTTTGTCATTTCACCATCCACAATTTCTTTCAGTGAAATAGAACCAGCGACAACGTAAAATCTAAATATTACCTATGTCATTACAAGATAATAATTAACTTTACTTGGAATTTAAACCATTTCCTCTCAACAGATTATGCACAGGAAAAAATTTATGAAGGTTGCAATGTAAATAATTATACATTACATTTTTTTGTATTCTATTTGTTACCACAGATCACAGAAAACATGGTATTTGTCTTTTTGGGACTAGCTTAATGCACTAAGTATAATGGTTTCCAGTAGCATTAATTTTGCTGCAAAAGACAGGATTTCTTTCTTTTCTTTTTCTTTCTTTTTTTTTTTTTTTTTTTTTTTTTTTTTTGACAAGCAGGGTGGACAGTGAGAGAGAGAGACAGAGATAAACGTCTTCCTTCCGTTGGTTCATTGGGGTTCCGGCCCCCAGTGGCTGGCGCACCGTGCTGATCTGAAGCCAGGAGCCAGGTTCTTCTCCTAGTCTCCCATGCGGGTGCAGGGCCCAAGGACTTGGGCCATCCTCCACTGCCTTCCTGGGCCACAGCAGAGAGCTGGACTGGAAGAGGAGCAACCAGGACAGAATCCAGCGCCCCTACCGGGACTAGAACCTGGGGTGCTGGTGCCGCAGGTGGAGGTTTAGTCTGTTGAGCTGTGGCGCCAGCCAGGATTTCATTCTTTTTTATGGATGATTATATTCCATAGTGTATAGGTTCCACATTTTTTTATCCAGTCATCTGTTGATGAACAACCAATTGATTCATATCTTAGCTATTGTGAATTGGGCTACAATAGACAGGGATTTACAGATAACTCTTTAAAATGCTGATTTCATTTCCTCCGTCTAAATTCCCAGGAGTGGGATGGCTGGGTCAAACGGTAGATCTTTTTTCAACTTTCTGAGGAGCCTCCAAACTGTCTTATCCATTTTGAGTGGATTTTTGTGTAAGTTATAAGGAAAAGTTGTGGTTTCATAATTCTGCATGCACAGATCCAGTTTTCCCAGCACCATTTGTTGAAGAGACTGTCCTTGCACCAGGGATTGATTTTAGCTCCTTTGTGAAAGTTAAGTTGGCTGTAGATGCATGGCTTGATTTTTGGAGTTTCTATTCTGTTACAGTGGTCTACAAGTCTGTTTTTGTGCCAGTACATTCTGTTTTGATCATAAGTACCTTTTGCAGTGTCTTGAAATCTGCTATTGCCATGCCTCTAGCTTTATTTTTATTGTATGAGATTGCTTTAGCTATTTGGAGTCTCGTGTTTCTATATGAATTTTAGCATCATTTTTTCTGGATCTGAGAAGAAAGTCCTTGGTGTTTGATTGAGGCACACTGAGTCTATAAATTGCTTTAGTTAGTATGGACATTTTGATGACATTAATTATTACAATCCATGAACGTGGAAGATTTTTCCATTTTTGTGTATCTTTTTCTATTTCTTTTTTTAAAGGATCTATTTTATATTATTTGAAAGGCAGAGTTACAGAGAGGCAGAGGCAAAGATAAAGAGAGAGGTCTTCCATCTGCTGGTTCACTCCTCCAATGGCCAATTCTTTGATGTGATAGTCTCTAGCGCTGACACAATCTCTGTCTTGGATATCGGTCTTGTTTAAGTTTTTAATGTCTTCATGACTTAATTTTGGTAGATTGTATGTGTCCAGGAATCTGCCCATTTCTTTGAGGTTATCCAATCTGTTGAAATATAACTGTAGTAACTCCTGACTTATTTTTATTTCTGTGATCCCCATTGTTATGTCTCCTTTTCATCTGTAACTTTATTAATTTGGATCTTCTCTCTCTTTTTTTTTTTTTTGGTTAGTTAGGCAAATAGCTTATCAATTTTGATTATTTTTTTTTCAAAAAACCAGCTCTGCATTTCACTGATCTTATTGTAGCAGGTTTCTTTTTTTTTTTTTGCTTCAATTTTATTTATTTATTCTCTCATTTTAAGTATTTATTTCCTCCTAATAATTCGGTTTTTGATTGGTTATCTTTTCTAGGTCCATGATATGCATTGATAGCTCATTAATTTGATGCCTTTGTAGTTTCTAGATGTAAAGACTAATTGCTGTATAATTACCTCTTACCAGCTTTTGCTGTATCCTGTAACATTTGTAATGTTGTATTATCATCTTCATTTATATCCAGGATTTTTTTTTATTTCACTTTTGATTAATTCCATAACTCATTTCCACTCAGAAGCATATTGTTCAGGCTTTAGGTATATGCATATTTTCAAGAGTTTCTTGAGTTGTTAATTTCCGGCTTCATTCCTTTTGGTCAGAGCAGATACATGATGTGATTTCAAATTCCTTGATTTTGCTGAAACTTACTTTGTCGGCTAGTATATGGTCTATCTTAGAGAAAGTTCCATGCATGGAGGAAAATAATGTGTGTTCTGCAATAATGGGATAAAATATTCTGTAGATATCAGTTATTTAATCCATAGTTTAGATTAACTCTGTTACTTATTTGTTTACCTTTTGTCTAGTTAATCTGTCCATTGGCAAAAGTGGGCTGTTGAATTCCCCTATAACTATTTTATTGGAGTCTATGTCCCCCTTTAGATCCATTGACATTTGCTTTAAATAGCCAGGCGCCCTGGCATTGGGTACACATACATTTATTATATTCACAACTTGCTGTTGAACTGATGCATTAGTCATTACATAATACCCTCCTTGTCTCTAACAGTTTTTGTATTAAATTCTATTTTGTCTGATATTATGATGAATCCAGCTGTTCGTTTTTGTTTTCAATTCACATGGAGCATCTTCTTTCATTCTTTCACTTTCAGTCTGCAGGTATCTTTGTTGGTGAGATGTGTGTCTTACAGGCAGCAAATAGATGGTTCTTGTTTTTTAATTCATTTCAGTCAGTCTGTATCTTTTAGCTAGAGAGTTGAGGTCATTTACATTCAATGTGACTGTTGATAAGAAACGAATTGGCCCTGCTATTTTTCCATAAATATTTTATTTTGGATTTCCTTTGTACTTTTACTAGGAGATTTTCTGCTTTCCCATTTTTCACAATGATGTGTATCTTCCTGTGCTTCTGTGTGTAGCACATCTTGAAGCATCACTTGTAAGGCTGGACAAGTTTTGACATATTCTCTTTTTTAAAAAATATTGATTTATTTATGTGAAAGGCAGAGAAGGCAGAGCTACAGAGAGAGAGAGGCGAGGCAGAGAGAGAAAGAGAGAGAGGTCTTCCATCTGCTGGTTCAATCCCCAGTTGGCCACAACAGCCGGAGCTGTGCCAATCCGAAGCATGGAGCCAGGAGCTTCTTCAGGGTCTCCCACACAGGTGCAGGGACCCAAGGACTTGGGTCATCTTCTATTGCTTTCCCAGGCCATAGCAGAGAACTGGATCGGAAGTGGAGCAGCCGAGTCTCGAACTGCTGCTCACATGTGATGCCAGCACTGCAGATGGAGGCTTTACCCGTTACCCCACAGCATCAGACCCGACATACTCTTTCAATTTCTGTGTGTTACACTAAGGCTTATTTTATATTCCTTAATGAATGAGAGCTTTGCAGGATACAGTATTCTGGGTTTAAGTTTTATCTTTTAATATGTGGACTATGTCTCTATTCTGTCCTATCCTATAGGGTTTCTGATGAGAAATCAGCTATGAGTGTAATTGTAGATAGTCTTAACATAACCTAGTGTTTTTCTCATGCAGATTTTAGAATCTTTTCTCTATGTTTTACTGTGGAGAGTTTGACTACACTGTCATGGTGGGGATCTTTGCTGGATGTATCTTTTAGGAGTTCTTTGTGTTTCCTGTACTTGAATGCTCCTTTCTTTCTCCAAATTTGAGAAGTTTTCTGTTATTGTCACTGACTAGGTCTTCTAATCCATTCTCTATTTCCCCACCTTAATGAATTCCTAAGACCCACAGGTTAGGTTGTTGATAGTATCCTTTAAATCCTCAACACTGATTTTAATTTTTCTGGTGTCTTATTTTTTTGTTTGTTTATTTGATTGTTGTTTTTGTCTGATTGAGATACTGCTAAAGATTTGTCTTGTATTTCAGATAGTTTTTCCTTTGTATTACCAGTCTGTTGTTAAGGCTTTCCTCTTGTTTACCATACTGAATTCATTTCTAGCATTCCAGCTTGATTTCTGTTCAAAATCTCTATCTCACAGGAAAGTTTTTCATGAATGTTACGCATGAATTTCTTATAACTCATGAAATTGTTTCTCATTGTTTATGAGTAATCCTATGATCATTCATTTGAATTCATTTTCAGGCATTTCAGCAACCTCTTAATCTTCACATTCTAATATTGGATTGTTGTGTTCCTTTGGGGAATCATGTTATCTTCCTTGATCTTATTTCTCGTCTTTCTGTGTTTATTTTTAGGCATTTGTGAAAATGCTTTTGTTTTTCTTCACTAATGGGTTTTTCTTTGATCTTTACCTTTGTGGCTTAATGGTGTGTCTACTCTTTCAGTGAATACCCAGAAGGTTGTGCTGGGTAGGGCCAGGGAGCTCTGTACAGTGCTCAAGTGTGTGGCAAAAATCCAGGGTAACACCCAAGTTATTTATGATCACACCTGTTGATATAATCACAACCTCACCTTCTCTCTGCCAATGTGATCAATGCCCAGTGTTAGCCCACAGTCAGTATAACCCTCATTGCTGCTGGAGCATGAACCTCACAAAGGATCTGTGCAGTCCTCATTGTGAGCACAGAACTCTCTGCAATGACCCACCCCAGTCAGGGAGCTCTGATTTTCTGATGCCAGACACAGTGATTGCCCAGAGACCCAGATACACCCCACAGTCTTTTGTGCTGTCACAGTGTGCAAGGATCCCATAGTCATGGGGTTCAAAGGATCCCCTCTCTGCCCTGTGAGCCTTCCATGTTCATGGAGAGAGCTAATTCCTAGAACCAGCTGCCTGTGTGTGTTCTTGATGTGGCAGTTTGAACCCTAGAGCCAATGACAAATTGAAAGGATGGGAGCCCCTCAAAATTCTAAGTGGGTGCCCAGGCCCCTGTCAGCCCTGCCAGCCACACTCAAAGTCAGTGGGAAATGTGCATTTTTTCTCTGATAAAACCCCCTGGTTGCATGAGTGAGAGCTACTCCGGCCTCTACTGGTGTCTAGACGCCAACTTCTCCCCACTAGAGGCTGGGGCCCTTGTGGGGATTGGGGAGAAATAATTGTGTTTTCCTTTCAGTGGATTATGTGGGTACCCTGCCTCCTGTTATGGCTCTAGTTGAACTCAAAGACAGTGTGGGTGCAAGTTTCCTCCTCATGCAATATCTCCAGAGGCATGGCTGCCACAGTCTGCTCTCACCTCATTCCAGAGCCTGGCATCTCTTCCAGCCTCCAGCTACAGGAGTTGTGGGTGGAGTTCCCACTCACTGCTGCACCTCTCCACTTTCCATGCTGTTGCATGGTGTCCCTCTTCTTTCTATATAATTCCCCCTGCAAACGTCTCCCCATCTCTCCCCTGAGAACACAGTTCCACTGCTTTTCTTCTGCTATCTTCTCCTTACACTAATAACTTTCAATTAAAAGAAAAATTAAAGTTTTTCTTTTTTTTCAAAAGTTATCATATTTCTTACCTTCATCAGTTTATTAAACTTGGATTTCAAAAAACATTCTTATTTAAAGCGGATAAACACAAGCGAACTAAGAGCAGATAAAGTAAAAGAAAGAACAATTTGAGATATTTTTCATAATTTTCAACATTTACTTCCTCAATTCATTCTAGCAAATATCATTTTTTGCCTTTCCATATAGTTGGAGAGACCCTTGCGAATGTATCAGATTGCCTTCTGTCTTCTAGGGTTGAGGAAGTCACTGAGGTTGCTTAATGAGCAGCTATATATATTTATCAAGTAATTGATATGTGACTGAAGCCAGGATGATTAGAATCTCTCTTTAGAACTAGTTATGTCCTTTGAATTAGATATTTCATTTTTACTATCAGATCTTCTGCTTAAAAGACATTGACTTCCTTTAACTTAAACAATGTGTATTCCTACTCTTTATTTTAAAAAAAAAGTGAAGAAATGATGATGCATAAAATCAATACAGAGATTTTGTTTTGCACCTTTAGCTTGGAAAGTAAGTGAAAAGTGAGGAATTTTTTTTTTACCTTCTATGAACCACAAATTAACATTACTCTCAATTTTCTTATTTAACTTTTCTCTCTCTCAAATAATCTAGGGGTTCTCCATCAAAATATGTAGAAGAAAATTAAATAAGCCACTCTCTAGTCTCTGATTATACTGTTAAACATATCATAAATGCAGATGTTATGTATTGTTGAACTTATAGGAAACTCTTAAATTTTGGCATTAGTTCAAATTCTTTAACCATGCTGTAATTTTTTTCATGATTTTTTAAAATAAGAATTAGGTTGATTTTTCAAATATAGCAACTTCAGTGAATTATCTGAGGATTTACATGCTGGTTCCTCATTTACCTATTCTTTCTCTTCATGTTCCAAAAGGAGTTTGCAAGAAAATTTTAAGAAACTCTGCCTAAACATCTGTAGAGTTTAGGCAGTTTATACCAGTGAACTCCCTGGTATTGCAGGTAGAGGAATTTTTGGACATCTCACATATGACCCTGATTATTGATTTGTGGGTTTCTTGAAGATTTCTTTTATGTATTTATCATATTATGGTTCAATGCACATAATAATTTAGAAGATATTTGAAATATACTGGGTAAAGTTAAGAGTTTCCTTACAGTCAGGCTGCATGTTGACTTCAGTTTGTCTTGGAGTCCTGCTTGATATCCCTCTGTGGTGTTGACACTTAGTGAGCAATAGTAAGTCTGAAACATTGGCACTGCAGCAGGGAAAGAGAATCCACAAGTGAGTGACACCAGCAAACTTCTTGTTAATTGTATTGATGCAGTCACAAAACCAACCTATCAAAAATGGCCAGGAACTATATTCCAGTCATGTGCTTAATAGGAGAAAAATATAATGCAAGATGTCATTTCTTAAGCCTGCTTTAAGAATCTCCCCATTTCATATTGCAGTAGTATTTTTAATTATTATCCCTAAAGAAATTATACATTTTTATCATCTATGGATCCAAAGAAAAGTTTTAACTTGAGTGACATAAAGCAAAGTACATTGTTAATCCAAGATCAATGGAATTAAACATCAATACATAATTGTCCAGAGTCAGTTTATTTTTTTTTTCTGACAGGCAGAGTGGATAGTGAGAGAGAGACAAAGAGAAAGGTCTTCCTTTTTGCCGTGGTTCACCCTCCAATGGCCGCTGCGGCCTGCGCATCGTGCTGATCTGAAGCCAGGAGCCTTGTGCTTCTCCTGGTCTCCCATGCGGGTGCAGGGCCCAAGGACTTGGGCCATCCTCCACTGCCTTCCTGGGCCATAGCAGAGAGTTGGCCTGGAAAAGGGGCAACCGGGATAGAATCCGGCACCCCAACCGGGACTAGAACCCGGTGTGCCGGCGCCGCAAGGTGGAGGATTAGCCTGTTAAACCACGGCACCGGCCAAGAGTCAGTTTAAATAAGTAGACTTTTAAATTATGAACTTTTGGTTTCAAATAAAAATGCCATATATCTATATCTAATCTATATCTATTTATATATACTATATTATATGTATTTTATATGTATTTTATATATAATGGTATTTTGCTAAAGAAACCAGGGTGGAAACTTATTTACAATAGGGTAAAGAGACATCCCACTATGAGAAGTTAGCCAATTATTCTTGTAGTCGCATTCAACTGGCTACTTATGAAACATTAAAATCAAATCACTTTAGGCAAGTGCTTTGTAATGGATTAACTTGTCCATGATGTAATCAAGCTTTAGAATAATATTACAATGCCAAACAAGAGTTTCAAATAGCAACATTAAGACCCTTTGCCAGCTGAATCCATTACTGCAGAAGGAAATCCTTCAGGCAATGTTAGGTCACTGATTATAGCAATTTATTTCTCATTAGCTTGTAACTACCTGACCTCTTCATCTGTTTCTGCTCTATGAAATTGCACTTCCGAATTTATACATACAAACTCACAAAGAATCACTTTATTTCTTTCACTCAAAATAATATGAGTACAATTAAATGTAAAAGATTATTTTCCAGAATTCTACTCAGGAATGTTGACTATTTTTTTCTCACTTGAAATTTCACGAGATATTGGTAAGGAAAATCAGAATCAGATTAGATAGAAGTACATGGTTGAACTATTCATTATCATATATTCAGAAGGTTGCATTAGTATAAAATTTCAAAATTTAACATCCTTCATTCAATAAAACCTAAAAGCATAGATCAGGATGAAGTAATAAAAAAAATCCCTGCTAATAAAAGAAAGCATTTCAGAAAGTGATGAAGAGCATTCTGGTTCATCAGATTTTCATACAATCTTACTATTAAAACTAAGTAAATATATTTTAAATAATATGTGTTTTATTAGTTTTCTATAATGGTTGTAGTAAAATTGCTATACTCTGTGGCCTAAAACACCAAAAGGTTTTCGTATAGTTTTGGAGATGAGAATTCTGAAATCAGTTTCAGTGTTCTAAAGTCAAGGTGTTAAGAGATCTGCACTCCCTCTGCAGGCTCTAGGAAAGAATCTATTTCCTTGCCATATCCTGCTGTTAGAAATGCATTCCTTCCTTTCATTGCATTGTGTGTATCCTGCATTTTAAAAGTCATGAGTTTAATATCTTCATTCAGTTGCACCACAGCCTTCTTTCTCCTCGTGCCTCTTTTTCTCTTTCCATTTTCCATCTCTTAGGTGTTTCCTCTAAGCACTGAAAGAGAGAGGAACACTGGATTACATATTGAAGAAATTTAAAGCTCTCTGCAATGGCCCTGGAAAGCAGTAGAAGATGATCCAAGTTCTCGGGCTCCTGAAACCACGTGGGAAGACCGGGAAGAAGCTCCTGGCTCCTGGCTTCGGATCGACACAGCTCCGGCCATTGCGGCCATCTGGGGAGTGAACTATCGGATGGAAGATCTCTCTCTCTCTCTCTCTCTCTCTCTCTCTGCCTCTCTTCTCTCTATGTAACTCTGACTTTCAAATAAATAAAATAAATCTTTTAAAAAAAGAAATTTAAAGTCTCAGTTAGAGAGAAATATTCCCTGAATTCCAACCATTGTGACCAAATTTCTATTAGTTGATAAGATTCAAAAAATAAAATCATTATTGGGTCACATGTCCACTAAAATATCAAGCTGTAAGGCACTGAATTTGATAGTCCTACCAAAATAATAGCTACTCAGTATAGAACCAATGCTAAACCAGTGAACCAACAAAGCTTTAATATGTTCATCAGAGCTGAACTCCTAAATTTCTGCAACATTTTGTTGATTTCAAGAATACAAAATAGGATATCCCAAACCTGGTGTTATCATTCTTAGAAAAATTGGCAGTGTTTAAATGATAAATACCTCTGCACTAATCTCAATGTTAGATATCTCATGTCTAATAATAATGAACAAGAATAAAGTTGAAAAATGCATATCTGATTGTAGTGAGTTTTTTGCTTCTGAATGGATTCACCAGTCAAGCATAGTGGACCTATCTGTTCTATCCTCTATATTGCCACTGCAATTTGAAGTGTCATTTTGCATATATGGGTATTTATCATAATATCATAATAAAATTGCTTCACAAATTAATCTACATACTGTAATCCATCCTCCACATCAAGTCAGGTTTCCATATTAATGTTTCTTACTTCTTTTCACAGGAGAAGAGTTACTTACTATAATATTGGAGGAGTGACCCAGCAGATGGAAGATCTTTCTTTATATACCCCTATTCACTTCTCATCATACTCTGCCTTTAACATAATAATAACTAAAAGATAATAGATGGAAATGTTCCTAAATTTACCCAGAGCATCTACTTCAGAAAGTTATTCCACAGATTTTTACAATTGATTCTAAAATTTATATGGAAGGCTTGCATTGTAGTGCAATATTGGAATCCATTTTCAATTCCCAGGTTCAAATCCCAGGTGTTCAGCCCCTGATAATGTGCCTGGGAGAATAGCAGAAAATGGCCTAACTTCTTGAGTACTTGCTACGCATAGACGAGACCCAGATGGAGTTCCTGGCTCCTTGCGCTGGCCTGGTCCATGCCTGGATGTTGTGACCATTTGTCAAGCCTAATGTCTGCTGAAAAACAGAAAAACTAATCAACTGAATGGAATAAAGAGCCTAGAGAGAACCCAAAACCCGATATGGTAGTTTACCCAAGCAAATGATAATGGAACAAGTGAATATTCATATAACCCAAAATTATATAAACACATACTTAATATCTCTCACAAAAATCACAAAAGTTATACAATAGAAAATATTTTACCCTTAGATATAACACTAAAAGTATGATCATTAAAAGAAAAAAAATCAAATTTCAGTTTATCTAGAAAAATCTAGAAAACTGTTAAGTGAATGAAGTAGGAAGCCATGGAATTGGTGAAAACATTTGGAAAATACATATCTGATACAGAACTCATATCCAAATATACTCTTAGAAATTCAACAATGGGAAGACAAACAAATTTTAAAATGAGAAAAATATACAGAAAAATACCTTACTGAAACATATATTTAGATGGCAAAGAAGTAGATGATGGCATTCCCTGTGTCATTTTTCATTAGGAAATGGCAAATTAAAATGAGATGTCACTATGCGCCTGTCAGATTGGCTAAAATATAAAAAACCAACAACAGTAAATGCAGAGGACTAACGGTTTCATAAAAACCACGAATAGTCATTCATTGTTGGTACATAATGGTATAACCACTTTGGAAGACAGTTTCACAGTTTCTTAAAAATGTAACATACTAATGTGAGATGTGACTAATAAAGCAAGATATTAGAAAGTGGTTGGGAATGGGGTGTGGCAGTATACAGAAGTCTATACTGTCCGGTAAATTTTCATGCAAAACTTTTCTGAAACAAAAGTCCATTGAATTTTCAAAAGTAAAATCTTATATTTAAAAATAATATTTACAGATTAAATGACAACTAATCAATATACTGAGGTCTGTATTATGACAAAAATAAAATTAATTATCCTTAATAAGAAATGATAGAAGTAGTAATCATATTTT
Source organism: Lepus europaeus (assembly GCF_033115175.1). Taxonomy (NCBI): domain Eukaryota; kingdom Metazoa; phylum Chordata; class Mammalia; order Lagomorpha; family Leporidae; genus Lepus; species Lepus europaeus. Next base: position 136,628,680 of record NC_084827.1, read on the forward strand.
GAAAAAGTCAGGGGCCAGGCTGGCGTTAGGCTAATCCTCCACCTGCAGCGCTGGCACCCTGGGTTTTAGTCACGGTTGGGGCACCAGATTCTGTCCCGGTTGCCCCTCTTCCAGTTCAGCTCTCTGCTGTGACCCGGGAAGGCAGTAGAGGATGGCCCAAGTGCTTGGGCCCCTGCACCGGCATGGGAGACCAGGAGAAGCACCTGTCTCCTGCCACTGGATCATTTGAATTCTCCACATTATCATTGCATACAATTTTAAAATTACATACACATACACACAGTTGTTAGTCATTAATGTTTAGCAGTTCTGCATTTTCTCTTAGGCAGTATTGTAAATTTATATGTACATCATGACAGTGTTATTTAAGCCTCATTTCTTCTACACTAATTTCTTCTACAAGCGAATAGGAAACGGTGCTGATATGTAAGCATGAAAATAACTTTTTCAGGTGATGTGTTTTAACTTGTTTCTGTTTACAAGCTTTAAGACTATACACAATTCTCCATTAATGTAAATATGCTGTCAATGTCATGAACTGATTTGTTTTGTCTCTCTGTTCACCTTCAAATAAAATGTGTTTTGAAGGATGAAATCTAGCATCATGAACATATGTCTGAGATAAAATTACTGCAGTATAAAAAAAGCATAGTACATATAAAATATCTCAAAGTTCTAGAATGTGGAATTAATGCTGACAAGATACTGTGCAGTGTGCGTACAGTATCTTTATTATCTTCATCTGTATTCTAGAGGTCCTCTTGGGATTGCCTTTCCTTGCTCATGGAATTTTGTTGACACATTAGATGTCAACTTCTAAAAAATTTATGGACTGGAACAGAAGGGTGTTTCCTTCTTAAAGTTTTATATACCCAAGTTTTCTTCTCCTGATGAGGCAGCTGGGATTATCTTTAGATCAAACACTGGGATTTTCGCCAAAATGCATTTGAAGAAGAAAATGAAGAAAGGATAGGGAATACCAAAGTTGACACGCATAGTAAAACTTTAAGATTTTTTTTTTTAGTTAGCAGTGTTTTCATTGAAGAATATATATGAATATCAATTACGTTATATCTGCATAGACACATCTTTATGTATTCAACACATTTATTTTTACATAGTTTATATATATATGTATATATTATATTTCTCAATTAAGCTATACTGATAATAGTTCTTTTCAAAATCTTTTTATTTAATATTAATTTGAGAGGCATAGAGACCAAGGGAGAAAGGGAGACAAGGATGGGGGTGGTGAGGAAAAGAGAGAGAGAGAGAGAGAGAGAGAGAGAGAGAGAGAGAAACACATACTTCCAATCTCTAATTTACTCCCTGAATGCCTGCATTAGCCAAGCTAGGCTTGGGCAAACGCAGTAGCCAATGAAGTTCTCCTATACAATTAGCTGAGCCATAAATACTGCTTCATAGGATCTACTTTAGCAGGAAGCTGAGTCTGGTTAGAAACCAGACTGGGGGCCGGCGCCGTGGCTCAACAGGCTAATCCTCCGCCTTGCGGCGCCAGCACACCGGGTTCTAGTCCCGGTCGGGGCACCGATCCTGTCCCGGTTGCCCCTCTTCCAGGCCAGCTCTCTGCTGTGGCTAGGGAGTGCAGTGGAGGATGGCCCAAGTCCTTGGGTCCTGCACCCCATGGGAGACCAGGAGAAGCACCTGGCTCCTGCCATCGGAACAGCACGGTGCGCCGGCCGCAGCGCGCTACCGCGGCGGCCATTGGAGGGTGAACCAACGGCAAAAAGGAAGACCTTTCTCTCTGTCTCTCTCTCTCACTGTCCACTCTGCCTGTCAAAAAAAAAAAAAAAAAAAAAAAAGAAAGAAACCAGACTGGAACCCTGGTGGTCCGTGTGACATGAAAGTCTGATCCCAGTGGAAAGAATGGGGCCATCAAAGAAGGAAGTACCTTTCTCTGAAGGGAGGAGAGAACTTCCACTTTGACTATGACCCTATCGGAATAAGATCAAAGTCAGTGAACTCTAAAGGCTTCCATAGCCCTGGCAACTCATGACTAGAGCCTAGGGAGATTACTGACGCCATGAGCAGGAGTGTCAAATTGTTAAGTCAGCAACAGGAGTCACTGTGTACTTACATCCCTTGTGGGATCTGTCCTTAATGTGTTATCTAATGTGCAGTGATGCTATAACTAGTACTGAAACAGTATTTTTACACTTTGTGTTTCTGCGTGGGTACAAACTGATGTGATCTTTACTAATTATATACTGAATCGATCTTCTGTATATAAAGATAATTGGAAATGAAAAAAAAAAAAAACCCTGGTGTTAAATTGGAAATGGCATAGAAAATTAATTATTTTTTTTAAAAAAATATTATGTAGGATCTCTCTCTTTAATGTGCTGTACACTCTTATTTAATGCTATAACTAGTACTCCAACAGTATTTGTTTTTTCACTATGTGTTGCTATATGGTGGCAAACTGTTGAAATCGTTACCTAATATATACTAAACTGATCTTCTGTATATAAAGAGAATTGAAAATGAATCATGATGTGATTGGAAGGGGAGAGGGAGCGGGAAAGGGGAGGGTTGTGGGTGGGAGGGAAGTTTTGGGAGGGGGAAGCCATTGTAACCCATAAGCTGTACTTTGGAAATTTATATTCATTAAATAAAAGTTTAATTAAAAAAAAGTCCACTCCAATCACACTTTTCATATTGTGTTTCAAAGCTAATTCAATGTATTTGATCCAAGGTATCAGGGTGGGCATTTTTTATCCTAATAAAATATAACCATTTAGCCTTCACAGAAGATACAAACTGAATCCAGTTAACTTTTTCATATTTCTCTTCTTTCTTTCCACTCCCTAATCCCATTTTATTTTCCATTTATAAGGAATAGTCAAGGTAGCAGGAAAAAGCAAAAAATTGTGTGTGTGTGTGTTTTGCCATGTTCTGCTTTACAACTAGGTATTGTAGTTCTTAAATCATTGTGCATTTCAGTATTGTAAACAGAATATACAGACTGATACACAGTATTTCCATAAATGGAAGGGATCATGTATGGAGAACAGAAAGTCCTGCTTAGGATTGCATAGAGAGGAATACTTTCCCCTTGAGAAAGATGCACCATATGTATTCAATATTTTATTAACTAATCCCATTAATGGAAAAAATTCCTCAAATTATCCAGGAATAAATTAGCTTCATATGAGAAAAAGTTGATAATGGGGAAAATAGTTTCTACTTTATTCCAGCTGAGACTGATATGGAACTCCATGCTCTGCACAGCAAATCTGTTTAGTGTTTCTGCCCTAACAACCAACACTGCCCCTTAACTTACAAGACAGTACAGAATTAAAAGGAGAATATAACAATTAGAGAGAATATTTGTTTAACTAATAAGATATTGTATATCCCAATATGCACAGTCATGACAAAACTCTATGGGTTTATTTTAATATTCTTTAGAACTGGGGCTGGCAGAATGGTGCAGTGGGTTAAGCCACAACCTGTGATGCTAGCATCACATATGAGTATCAGATTGCATCTTAGTTGCTCCACTTCCAATCCAGATCCCTGCTAATACACCTGGTAAATCAAAGGAAAATGGCCCAAGTACTTTCATCCTTATCACCTATGTAGGAGACCTGGGTGGGGTCCAGGTTCTTGGCTTCTGCCTTGCACAGTCTGGGTTTTGTGGCCATTTAGAGACTGAATCAGTGAATGGAATATTGCTCTGCCTCTCCCTCTCTCTAATTCTGCCTTTGAATAAATTTTTTAAATATTTTTATTATAAACAATATGGGATACTCAGGTAGCTAGCTAGATCAGCTGAGCTGGAAGCCACCACCCCAGTCCCATATACCAGCCTACTTGTCAGTCAGACTGCCCCCTTCCTAGGATGTATCTCTGCCTGGAACCTGGTCGGAGGTGCCATGGAAATAGCCACTCCTCCTTCGACATCATTAAAGAGGCTGAGAACTGAGGAGAGCTCTTTCTGTCTTCTACTGGAGGCCATAATCTGAGGAGCTGCTGAGGTGCTCTCTCTCTCTTCCTCTATCTCTTATTTCCCTTCTCCACTTCCTCTTCTCTTGGGCCCACATCCATTCAAGACAGATATCTCTTTGTGTGGGGCAAACTATGTTCACATCTGTGTGTGAACTCTCTCATCTTCAGAATAAAATTTATTTTATTTTTTGTGCACTTGCTTTCTCATCTTCTGAATACAATTTATCTATATATACTAGCATTAATAATTCCTCTCTTTATGCATAGCAATAACTTGGAGTAAAAACTAAACCCCATTTCCCCCCACTTCATTAATTAAGAATAACATTGTTCTACGGAGTTAGAAACTGGTTCTAATTTCGACACTTTTAATATAGAAAAAGAATATGTTGTATGTGACATAAAATTTCAAACACTAACAGATAAATAAAAGTGAGAGAAGAGACAAACAGAAGCAGGCTAGGCAAAGGGAAATTTAAGGGAAAGATTGTAGGAGAACTGAATTGCATGGCCAGGTTCTAGTCCTGGTTGCTCCTCTTCCAGGCCAGCTCTCTGCTGTGGCTCGGGAAGGCAGTGGAGGATGGCCCAAGTCCTTGGGTCCCTGCACCTTCATAGAAGACCACGAAGAAGCACCTGGCTCCTGTTCAGCCATTTGTGGGGTAAACCAGTGGAAGGAAGACCTTTCTCTCTGTCTCTCTTTCACTAACTCTGTCAAATAAAAAAAATGTTAATGGATCTAAAAGGAGACATGCAATAATCCTGGGCACTTCAACATCCCACTTTAATCAATGGAAAGATCAACAAGACAAAAAAATAAGCAAACAACAGAGATGATCTATACTACAGACCAAATGGACCTAATAGAGATCTGTAGAATAGACATTTTTTTTCATCTCTGCATTGTACATTCTCTTGGATAGATCATATACTAGGATGTAAAACAAGTCTCAACAAACTCAAAAATGTGAAATCATGTCATGGTTTTTTTTTTTTTTCTGATCACAATGAAATGAAACTGGAAATTAAGAATAAAAGAAGTTCTAGAAATATACAATCAGATGGAGACTGAGCAACATGCTGTTGAATGAATAATGGGTCATAGAAGAAATCAAAAAGGAAACAAAACATTCCCTTAATTGAATGAGAATGAAAGCACAACATTTCAAAAGTTATGGGAGACAACAGAAAGAGTGTTAAGAGGAAAATTTATAGCAATAATTTTCTACTTCAAAAATTGGAAGGATCAAATAAATGAACTAAAGTGTGTTTCAAGGGCCTACACCAAGAATGATAAACCAAACCCAGAATTAGTAGAAGGATAGAAATACTAAAAAGGGAGAATAAATTAAATAGAAATAAAAAACCAGCAATACAAAATAGCAGTGAAATTAAGAACTGGTATTGTGAAAAAATAAAGAAAATTGATAAGACATTGGCCCAACTAAACAAAAAATAAAAGACCAAAATCAATAAAATCAGACATGAACAAGGTGTTATAACCAATATTACAGAAAAAAAAGCAAAATTAGAAATTATTACAAACAAATATATGATGAAAAAACTGCAAAATCTGGAAGTGGACAGATATCTGGAATGATATACTTTACCAAAATTGAAGATTGAAGACATAGGAAACTTGAATATACCAACAACCAAGGTTGGTTTATCACTGACTTAAGGCTAAGATTAAATCAGTGATAAAGACCCTCCCAATAGGCCGGCGCAGCGGCTCAATAGGCTCAATAGGCTAATCCTCCGCCCAGCTGCACCTGCACACTGGAGTCTAGTCCCGGTCGGGGCGCCGGATTCTGTCCCTGTTGCCCCTCTTCCAGGCCAGCTCTCTGCTGTGGCCAGGGAGTGCAGTGGAGGATGGCCCAAGTCCTTGGGCCCTGCACCCCATGGGAGACCAGGAGAAGCACCTGGATCCTGCCTTCGGATCAGCGCAGTGTGCCGGCTGCAGCACGCCAGCCGCGGCGGCCATTGGAGGGTGAACCAATGGCAAAAGACCTTTCTCTCTGTCTCTCTCTCTCTCACTGTCCACTCTGCCTGTCAACAACAACAACAACAACAACAACAACAAAAAGACAAAAGACCCTCCCAATAAAGAAAAGTCCAAGACCAGATGACTTCATTGCTGATTTCTATCAAACTTTTAATGAAGTACTAATCCCTATTCTTCTTAAGCTATTCAGAACAATTAAAATGGTAGGAGTACTTCGAAACTCATTCTATGTTAATATAACACTTATATTAACTATATATCCTTTTACCAAAGAGCAAACCCAGACATTATGATGCTATGTAAATGTACAGGGTCACAGAGCAGGTAAACAATAGACATGGAATTTGAGCCAACCCAGTATGGTTTCTGGAAACTTCTGTAATTTTTTTTTGCCTCTCACAATCCAGATCCTACAAATATGAAGCATTTAGGGTAGGGCTTTGCATACGATTAGTATTCATGGCATACTAGCCATTGTAATATCCATTTTAACATTGTGTAGTTGAGACTACATGTGGTGCAGGATCTGAGTAATGAGAATTGGGGGAAGAGAACAACATTTTGAAACAATCTCAAGGAATTAACCATCCTATTTCTAATCACTCTTGGGATTTGTTTTCCTGCCCTCTTTGTGATTTGCTTCTTTATTATTTTCTTTTTTAAAGATTGTTTATTTGAAAGCCAGAGTGAGACAAGAAGGAGAAAGAGAGATAGAAGAGAGACTTTCCATCTACTCACTAAGTACTAAAGCAGCTGGGATTGGAGTAGGCCAAATGCAGAATCCAGTAAAAGTAGGAATTCAGTTCTCATCTGTTACATGGGTAGCAGGTAGATGACAGGAATTCAGGTACTTGGGCCATCACCTACTGTGTACAAAATGTGCACTAGCAGGAAGCTGGATAGGAATTTGAGGCAGGACTCGATCCTTGGCTTTCCAATAGCATTGACATTCCAAGTATAGGCTTCATCTGCTGTGCCACAGCATCCACCCTTTATTAATAAAGGATATTTTTAGGTTAGAAAAGTAACAATTTTATTTATACCTCTCATTTGCCAAAATGTAAACATTTTGTATAATAACCTTCTGTTATTGATTTTAGTGGATAATATGTTTAAAGAGAGGAAAAATGTCTGGATTTTCTATTTGGTAAAAGGAAGTATAGTTCATATAAATGTTATATATATTATATGAGGCTATCCCAAATAAAAACATGTTAAGTTTAGAAACAGGGACCCAGACAATATCTGTTGATCCAGGATTAGGATCTAGGCAATTTCACAATGGAGATTGTAACTTCTGCTACTGTCCTGATAAGAACTCTATCCTCAGAGGAATGAAAGAGAAAAGAAAGGAGGGGAAAAAAAAAGAGGAAAAGAAGTTTGCAAGTTCAGTTCAGTTCACTTATGAATATAGCATTAAAATTAAAATTAGAGCAAGTGGTATTCATTTGGCATGAAAAACAATGGAATATATATGAAAGGAATATGATGCAGTGTTACTGATGACACATACCCAGACATGTCTATTTATACTAAGGTTTGGAAATATAGAAACACTATATGAAAACTGCTGTCAAATATCAGCCACAACATTTGGATCACTCATTAAATGTGTGTTTACATGTATGCATATGTGTTTGCCAGTCTTTCACTTTTTAATGATTTTCTCATTTTGTACACATATTATGAAGGATTATCAGAAGAATCCTCATCCCATTATGAAAAGCCATAACTAAATTACATGAGAAATCCCCATACAGCTCACCTACTTGCTCAAGACATCTGTTACTTCATAAATTAGTTAAATCATTAGCATTAGCTCTACTGAAGGCAAATCAAAGCAGATTGTAAAAGGCTGCTCTGGTTCATACTCCATCACTTTGCCTACAGACATTTGACTCACACTGTCTGAAGTAGAAACCGGTCTCCGTTTTCTCAAGTACCAAATTAAAAAAAAAAAAAGTCTTTTGATAATGGAGAAATACTGGTTTCTATATACTAGTAGAAAAACCATGCACAATGGCATTAAAAACATTTTTCTAATGCCAGATATTCTTCCCAGTGGCTGAAAGGAAATGTATAGGGAGCTGATGCTGTTGGCATAACAGGTTAAGCCACTGCTTACAATTTCAGCATCCCATATGGATGCCTGTTTGAGTCCCGGCTGCTCCACTTCCAATCCAGCTCCCTGCCAATGTGCTTGGGAATGCAGCAGAAGACGGCCCAGGACAAAGGACCCTGAACTCATTTGAAAGACATGAAAGAAGCTCCTGGCTCCTGACATTTTCCTGGCCATCCCTAGCCACTGTAGCCATTTACGGAATGGATTAGAAGATGGATGATCTCTCTCTGTCTCTCTCCACCTCTGTAAATCTGCATTTCAAATAGATACAATACATCTTTAACAAACAAATCAATCATACCCAGAACAGTAATGACACCATTGCCACTATTAATAATTTTATAACACATCTGGGACTTTGATTCATTTCTTAGGCAACCTACACAGAACCCGAGTAGACATAACTATTTTTAAACATTCTAACAGGTATTATCCTACAACACTACAATGACATCATGGGAAAATATGACAAAAACAGTGAACTTTTGGAAACCAATCATTGACTTTAGAACCAGAAGGAGAGAAAGAAAAAGAACCTTATTTTTTGTGTTACCTGAACTGATAATTTATGAACTCAGCTACAGGTACCTTTGCTAGTTAACATATTTGATTCCTCTCATGAGAAAAAAAATATTTGGAAATTTATACAGTCTTGCAAATCACATCTAATAATACCAAAAAAATCTGCTATCATTAGCAATGATATTATGAAAACCATATGAATTAATATTTGGCCATTTCTTGAAGTTTTAATGGCTCCATCTGTCTCTGATTTCATTTGGAATAATTAGTACACTCTTCCTTATTCTTTTGAAGGTAGTTCCTACACTGTATCCTCAAATGGTTGTAAGCATTGTTTGAATAAGAGAGGGTGTGGATATCATGTCCTGCATCTGTAACTACCTTAAGAAGAGATACCCTTGATATATTCATACTGCCAGGTAGATTCCTATTTTCAGCTTCAAGGTTGGCAGAATGACAGAGAGAAGGATATAAACACGGTGAATATGACAAGAACATAATTACTGCTACTATAGGAAAGAAAGCAAAGCAAGATAACCAAATCATTTTTCATGTGTTTATTTGTATTCCATGTTATCAAAATATTCCATAGATTGGTAAATAGTCACAGAATACATGGATTATTCAATTTTCTTCTATCTGACATTTTCTTTTTCCCCTCTTATTTTATGCTACTTCTTTCCAGTTATGTAAGGAGCAATGCTCACTTGCAAACTACCTCTATGAATATGAGTCTAAACTAAAGGGGATATTCTAGGGAAATATTTGTAAACTATACTTGAATAGAAAAAGTCATAGGGAAATTAAAACACAATTATAAAAACTGAAACTCAAGTTTGTTTCACTTGGCACCAACACAGCTATAGGGAATACCAGAATACAAATTAACAGATGTTTTTATAGAAACCAAGAAAATTCTAACTGCATGATTGCACTACCCAGGGAATCGAAAGCCTGTTCCAGACTTCAAAGCAGATACTGTACAGAAAGTTGCTGACCTGACATCTAAAATACAAACTTTATTGATTGTGAAAAGTGTAAGATTTCAGGCATATTTTTAGTATCAAGGGATTCATAATAACATAGCTGTCATTTTAAGGACAGCTTTTAATTGAGATACATCCAAGAATGTGCTTATAAATAAAATGTAGACTTTTATCACTGAATGTTTAAAACAATTTTATTTAAGTTATATAAGTTTCATGTATTTCATATATAGAGATTTAGGAACATAGTGGTACTTTCTCTCCTATCCTCCCTCCCACCCATGCTCCAACCCTTCTTATTTTTTTCCCCAAGGCAATAAAAATGTTCAGTATGTTATAATGAAATTGGCAAGTATGACAAACGGGTCTTAAGATGAACCAAAAAACATTTAGAGCATATGGACCAAACACACCAAACATTTATGACAGTTCAATAGTGTCATTGAAAATGTACTATCAGGTAAAGAATATTTTTCTTTCCAAAATTTTCTTCAAATTGAACAGGCAAAGAGTCTTGTTTATAATACACAGTTCTTTAAAAAAAAATCACAAAATGAATTAAATAAATAAAATTAATGTAATAAGTGATATCTGAAATTTAAAAGGCAGCAGAACTGATGAAATAACGAATTTTATGAATAATTGAAAAACAAGGGGCTGATGTTGTGGCAAAGCAGGTAAAAACACTGCCTGCAGTGCCTGCACCCCATATGGGCACCAGTTTGAGTCCCTGATGCTCCTCTTCTGATCCAGTTCTCTGCTATGGCCTGAGAAAGCAGGCTCAGCTCTGGCTGTATCAGTCATCTGGGGAATGAACCAGTGGATGGAAGACCTCTCTCTCTGTCTCTCTCTCTGCCTCTGTCTCTCTGTAACTCTGCCTTTCAAATAAATAAATATTTAAACAACAACAACAACAACAAAAAAAAAGAAAAACAAGATAGCAACACAATTAACACTATATTTAACTAATCAAACATTTTTCAAATATTACAAAAACTAGTTGCTATATGGGGGCCAGCGTCGTGGTGCAGTGGGTTAGTCCTCCGCCTGTGGAGCCAGTATCCCATATGGGTGCTGGTTCTAGTCCTGGCTACTCCTCTTCCAATCCAGCTCTGTGCTATGGCCTGGGAAAACAGTGGAAGATGGCCCAAGTCTTTGGGCCCCTGCTCCTGGCTCCTGGCTTTGGATCAGCACAGCTCCAGTCATTGCAGCCATTTGGGGAGTGACCCAACAGATGGAAGACCTTTCTCTCTGTCTTTCCCTCTCACTGTCTGTAACTCTACCTCCCAAATGAATAAATACAATGTTAAAAAAAATAAACTAGCTGCTATAAAACAATATTGGTTAATGAATAATAGATACACCACTTTTAAATATTGCATATAGAATTAAGATTAATTTTATGTTAGTTCATTCTTTATTCTATTCTTGGATATATCACATATTCACTAACTGCCCACTTAATACATTGGTAACAGTTGAATCAAACACAGTGGCTATCTTAGTTGTCTTTGAGCTTGCATTTTTAAAAGCAGTCTGTTTAATCAAACTATAACCTTTTAGGGCACATTGTCAAAGACAATAATGTCATTTTTTTATATATTCTCTGAAATTATTTAAAAAGAAATTGTTATTACTATTTTCCATGTAATGGAGTATAATGAATTTGAGAATAATTCCATCTCTAAAGGAATGCAAATTGAATTACATGTGTCATAAATTTATGTCATATAAAATTCAAGGCTAGATAGAAAAAATGAGTATGAATATTAAAATTTACTCTACATAAAATGATTCAAGAAGGTGCTCAGGTTTTAAGACATTGATGATATCAGTTAATGAAAGTGGGGAATTTTAAAGTCAGCAGGAAGAAGGATATAAATAAAATTTTTAATTTTTTATTTATTTTTTAAACTTTTATTTAGTAAATATAAATTTCCAAAGTACAGTTTATGGATTACAATGGCTTTCCCCCCCCATAACTTCCCTCCCACCCGCACCCCTCCCATCTCCTACTCCCTCTCCCATTCCATTCATATCAAGATTCATTTTCAATTATCTTTATATACAGAAGATCAATTTAGAATATATTAAGTAAATATTTCATCAGTTTGCACCCACACAGAACATAAAATGTAAAATACTGTTTCAGTACTAGTTATAGCATTAATTCACAATGGACAATACATTAAGGACAGAGATCCCACATTTAAATCTATTAAATAAAACTTTTTACACCTTTTTTTTAAATAAAAAAAGATTTATTTATTTATTTGAAAGACAGAGTTACAGAGAGGCAGAGAAAGAGAGAGAGGTCTTCCATTACTGGTTCACTCCTCAGTGGTCTCAATGGTCAGAGCTGAGTCAATCAGAAGCCAGGAGCTTCTTCCAGGTCTCCCACGTGGGTGCAGAGGCCTAAGGACTTGGGCCATCTTCTACTGCTTTCCCAGGCCATAGCAGAGAGCTGGATCAGATGTGGAACAGCTGGGATTGGAACTGGTGCCCATATGGGATGCTGGTACCACAGACCACGGCTTTACCTGCTATGCCACAGTGCAGGCCCCATAAATCTAATACTTTTATAAACATTTTAAAAATGGCAATTTGCACTACTATGACTGAATAATTTAAGGGCATTATTTTTTTAAGATTATATCTGATTTTCTGACTTCTGTGCTTTACCTTGTTTTCATACAAATGAAAACTCAGAACACAATAGTTTCATTGATTATGTGACTAGCCTAATTGCTTTTATTTCTTCTTCTTGTCATTATAGTTGTAGTTATTATTTGTGTTTGATAGTTTGTACACTTACAATATTAAGTTTAGAATTCTTTCTTGATTTTAGTTTTTCACTTGAATAAATGGTCTTTAAAACATTATCTGATAATGCCAAGTTTCTTAGAAATATATCACATTATGAAACAGGTATAACTAATAAAATTATTAGATAAAAGTGAAAGAGAGAAGCAGAAGAAATCTAACACTGTTCGATTGGCAATGTATCAAAAGTTTATTCACTTCCATCTTTTATTTGGTATCTATTAGGGTTTGTGTAACAAAAAGAGTAAATTAAAAAGAAGATCCTGGAGCAAGGTACTCAACATAAGAAAGGGACAAAGGGAAATCCTGGACAATGTGAAAGATAACAGCTTTGCAGAACTGAAGTTCAAGTTTCTTTCTTTCTTTCTTTTTTTTTTTTTTTTTTTTGCTTTATTAATTTATTTGAAAGTGAGAGTTACAAAGAGAAAGAGCAAGACAGGGAGAGAGATAGCTTCCATCTGCTGATTGACTCCCTAGATGTTTGCAATGGCCAGGGCTGGGCCAGGTCAAATATAGCTAGCCAGGGCTGGGCCAGGAGCTTCACCCATATCTCCCACAAGGACTCCACAAATACTCAGGCCATATGCCACTGCTTTTTCCCATGCCATTATTAAGGAGCTGGATCAGAAGTGGAGCAGCCAGGACACGAACTGGAGCCCTTATCAGATGCAGGTCTTGCAGGTGGTAGCTTTACCTGCCACAGCATGATACCAGCCCCTCAAGACCCAGTTTCTAATTCAGAAGATAGAGCCAGAAAAAGAGACTGTCCAGATTGTAGGCTATTAGAAAGCTCTAGCAAATATTGTTTTCCAGAAAGTAAAATTTAAGAGACATGATGATGAGTTTGTACATAGTGTGAAAAATATGGGCAATTGTCAGAATCTTTGGTATTGAATTGGCAGAAAAAAATCATTGTATTATTAATTCCTAAAAAATAAATTGTGCAGTAAAAACAAAAAATAACTATAATGATGCTTTTTTCACAATTTAGCAGGCATCAGAATTGCCTAGAGGTCTTATTAAAACACAGATTTCTGGGATCCATCCACAGTTTTTAAGAAGTTTGGGATAGTACCCAAGAATTTCTACATTTCTCAAGTTCTAAAGTAATTCTGAATTGGCTAGTCCAGGGAGTACAGTTTGAGAACCTTTGGTATAATATATGGATCACTTGTAAAAGCATTTATATGATCATGATAATGTAAATGCTGATTATTGATTTAAGTGACAACTATTTAGGCATATGTTATGGTCAACAGGTACACATGTGCAAAGGGGAAGGGTGGAATGAAGAAAGAACAAAGTTGATTCTCCCTTTTTCTATAAGGAGATGCCAAAAGATAATCTCTAAATCTGAGAAGTCAATGCATGGAGATTTTAGTATTTTATTATTATTATTTTTGACAGGCAGAGTTAGACAGTGAGAGAGAGAGAGACGGAGAGAAAGGTCTTCCTTCCGTTGGTTCACCCCCAAAATGGCCGCTACAGCTGGCACTGCGCTGATCTGAAGCCAGGAGCCAGGTGCTTCCTCCTGATCTCCTATGTGGGTGCAGGGCCCAAGCACTTGGACCATCCTCCACTGCCTTCCCAGGCCACAGCAGAGATCTGGACTGGAAGAGGAGCAACCGGGACAGAATCCGGCATCCCAACCAGGACTAGAACCCAGGGTACCGGCGCCACAGGTGGAGGATTAGCCAAATGAGCCGCGGTGCTGGCTGAATCTAGTATATTATTTAAAGACATGGAGCTATACATTAAATGAAAAGAGATGACAGGACACTTCTTTTGGGAAGGGATAAATGGGGCGACATTGATATATATATATATATATATATATATATATATATATATATATATATGGAGCTCAATGCTGAGCTTCATATATCAACATAGATGGCATCTTTATAGGAAGTTGAGAAGCCAGTAACTCAGTGAGATTCATGTTCTTATACACCCTGTTTCATGGGAGAAAAGTAAATGAAGGAATGTAGGCAATTTTTTGAAGCATTGTAAATAATCATCAGGTGGAACAAATAGACCCCAAACCAGACAATCATCTGTAAATTATTATTTGGGGGAATTGAGTAGCCAAGGAGGTAGACAATAACTTTAATAAACTTTGTACAAATGAGGTGGCATTTCTGTATCTTTCTTCCTATAATATGTGTTTTGCTAATGAAAGCTCAGGATGAATACAAGGGCAACTGTTTCATTCTTAGCAGGTCCAGTCCTTGGGCGGACAAAGGAATGGAAAAGTAAAGTCAACCCAGCATCTGCCTTAATTTAAAGTAAGCTGCATATAAGCGCGCCATATTTTGGAGTGACATTCCCTTCAGACTGCATACATACCCTGGTTAACAATTAAAACTTTCAAAATAAGTAAAGTGAAATCAAAAATTTAATTAAAGGTAATATTGGCAAATAGAATCAAAGAATTATATATATATATATATATATATATCTTCTTCATTCTTGCTTAAAAGAGTTTTTTAAAATAGATTCCATGTAAGAATGCCAAATCAAGTATGTTGAAATTCAACAGATATGTACATGATAATGCTGACCTTAATAAAATGTTATCTTTGAAAACTGTGATTGTAAATAATTCTATTCATTAAATTCTATGGGTGAAAGGGTTCGCATACAAATAAAAGACACTTCCTACATTTAATTTACAGTTGACTCTTGTTATCTGTCATAATTGTGTAGTGTGAAGTTGATAGGAATGCTATATTAGCTAATATTTAATCACTGGCAATGTGGGAAATGAAGGGTTAAATTCTTGCAAGCCTCCAGATACAGCATTTTCATCAACTGATTAATACATGACCTTGTTTTATATGTGGTTTTATCTAGAGATAATATATAACATACATATATATTGTTCCATTAATATTGAATTCATGACCAAAAGCCCTATAACTCCTGCCCAAGAAAGGTCATCCAACACATGTATTTTCTGGATAAAGTGATATCAAAGCCTTTTTTTCTGACAGAAATACTACATACCACTTCATCACAAGCAGAGGGCCATTACAATGGTTGAAGTTACCCGTCAATAAATAGAAACATGGGGTAGACATTCAAATCAGCACTTAAGAATACTGATTACGATGTCTTCATACAGGACTCCTGTTGTGGCAAAGCAGGTTATGCTATTGCTTGCAATGTGGGCATCCCATATTGGAGTGATGGTTCAAGTCCTGGTTGCACTGCTTATGATCCAGCTCCCTGCTAATGTGCCTAAGAAAGCAGTGGAAGACGGATCTGTAGTTGGACTCCTGCCACATAAGACCTGGAGGCAGTTCCTGGATCCTGGCTTCATGCAGGCTCATTCATTTTGGGAGTGAACCAGCAGATGCAATCTCTCCTACTCTCCCTTGCCTTCTGTTGCTCTGCCTTTCAAATAGATAAATAATCTTTTTTTTTTTAATGACTGCATTCCACAGCAGAGTATTTGGGTTTAGTTTCAAATCACAGTTCTAGCTTTGTGCTAATGCATATCTGGAAGGTATAGGTGATGGTCCAAATAATTAGGTTCCTGTCACCCAAGTGGATTTTGTTCCCAGCTCCTGGCTTTGCCCTAGTTCAATTCCAGCCATTGCAGGCATTTAAAGAGTGAACTAGAGAATGGGAGCTCTCTCTTCCTTCATCTGTCTCTGTAACTCTATTTTGCCAACTCTAAAATAAAAAAAAGGGGAAAGATGCCCTACTATGTAAATTATAAAAATTTCAATTTATATAATATGGGAGCTGAAATAATCTTTTTTTCACCTCTTCTTGGAAATCATGAGTTATTAAATGCAACATTTGTGCTGGTCTGCCCATATGAAGAAAAGTTGATTTTGAGGTTACAAATAGGGTAGCAAGTGAGAGACTTTGTAAATATAGAGTAAATGAAAAATAAAGATTGGTGCACTTTTACTTTATTAGCAGCCTTTAGGGTCAACCCTCAAATGGATCTCTGTATCCAAACTGTAATGTCCACCTGCTTCTCTGGAAGTTCTATTTAATATCTGAAAGGAATAATATTCTAACTTGTTTGAAATGGAATTATTTTTCTCACTCAAAGAAATCCGCTAATATTCTGTATTCCAATGACATTTAAACTTAAAATTCATATCACAGGATTCGCAGCTTGGTATTGTGTTTGCAGTTCTATTACCATTCTGTATCTTTAATCTGAACTTCTAAACTCTGCCTTAATTTTTCTATCTTATCCCTTCACCCTTTTATCTTTAGCATTTAGGAAGCATTTCATTTCCTCAGGAAACAACATCCTCTCATTTCTGAGCCATCAAGCATCTTTTAGTTTTTGAAACGTCTTTATTTATTTGTTTACTTGAAACATCTTTCTCCTTCAACTCCTCTATCTGTGTAATTGTGACTCTAGCTTTAGCGTTCATTTCAATCATTACTTCTTCAGAGAGATCACTCTTGTCTCCCTTAATGCACCCTAAACCTTGATTTGATTACACTCATTGCACACATATATAGGAGATTTAATTTTCATTGTTATATACTCAGGAACAAAAATGTATATCTGCATTTACTAATATGTTCTGAAATATCTAATAATTTCTGTTTTCTTAATATAAGCTTTCTGTTCAGACCTAATCCTTGCCTGCATTTAAAGAGTGAATGGATTGCTTTTTCTTTTTCTCTGTTTCTGTCTCTCTCTTTGTCTTTCAAATTAAAAAAAAAAAAGTAATTTTTTAGCAACATGAGATTTGTTATGTTATATCTACACATGAATTTACCTGAATGTATTTGATGTTCCTTTTGATTTATCCCTTGAGCCATCAGTTATTTAGGAATGTATTATTTAACTCCCATATCTATGTGAGTTTCACAAGTTTTTGCATATTGATTACTAATTTCATTTTATTGTGGTTAGATAGCATATTTTTGTTATTTCTCTCTTTTTCAAATTATTTTGGTTTTGGTTTGTGTCTTAAGACTTGATTCATCCTGGAGAATGTTACATACATAACTGAAAAGAAGGTGTATCCACTGCTGGTGGATGGAATTTTCTGTAGTTGGCTATTACGACTAGTTGATTTGTAGCAATGCTCTTGTCTCCTATTATACTGCTGATATATTTTTTTTCTTACATTATTGAATACTGAAACCTTCAACCCTTATTATAAATCTATTTGCACCTTAATTTCTGTCAATTTTGTCTTCATATATTTAAGTGCTCTTGTGATAGCTGCACATAAATATATACACATATATATCTGTCTGATGGATTGACTCTTTTGCTATTGTAAATTCTTCCTATTTGTCTAGTAGCTTTTTGTGTTTTGATGTCAATTTTTCTATTAGTGTAGCCACTCCAGACTCTTTTGCTGTTTTTATCACTTATACTTTAAAAGCTTGTTAAATATAACATCCAATCTCTCTTATAGGCAGTCTGTATGTTTTTTCTGTGCTATTCCTCTGATGTATAAATCATATTTTCCACTACTTTCTTCACATGTCTTATAATTTTTATTGGACAAAATATACATTTTGGGTAATTTATTATATGAACTCTAATACTGGGCCTCCCTTCCCTTTGGGCTTCTCATTGTTATTTGCTTGTTTTTCTGCTTAGTGGCTGTTAGATTGTTTTAATGATGTCTGTGACTGATACCCCCTGCTCCCACAAACACAACAGTGTTCTGTTATTACTCAAGAGAGGATTCCAGTCAACCAGGATAATAATGGTTTGGTTGTTTCCTCCCTGCCCTCTTGGATGCTAAACTGCACTGTTTTTTTGTTTGTTTGTTTGTTGGAAGGGGGTGGCGCCTATTTTTAAATTATTATTATTTTGACATTTTCCTGATGGATCCATCACTTTAAAGCTAATACAATCTTATCCTGGCTCCTTTTTAAGGAGTAGTTGCAGTCATTGTTTTTTTCTTTGTTCTAACCTCAGGAGGGATCTACCCAGATACAATATTTTAGGTTCCTTCTGCAAACTGGCTTGCTGTAGGTTAAATTGGATCAACTCTTAAATTCCATTCACTCTTTACACTCTTCTTTTTTTTTTTTAATAAGTTACTTAAGTAACAGGGTGAAACTATTTTTTTTTAAGATTTATTTATTTACTTGAAAGATTAACACAGAGAGAGAAGCAGAGGCAGAGAGAGAGAGAGAGAGAAGTTTTCCATTCGCTGGTTCACTTCCCAGAGGGCCAAAACAGCAGAAGCTGTGCTGACAGGATGCCAGGAGCCAGGAGCTTCTTCTGGGTTTCCCACGTGGGTACAGGGACCCAAAGACTTGGGCCATCTTCTTCTGCTTTCCCAGGCCATAGCAGAGAGCTGGACTTGAACCGGTGCCTATAAGGGATGCCAGCACTGCAGGCAGCTGTTCTACCTGCTACGCCACAGCTCTGGCACCTCCACTCTTCTTGAGAGCAACTTTAGGCTTGAATTTACCATATATCTGTGAAAATTAAGTCAATTACCGTAAAATCCATTTATGTATTTGAGTGACAGAGTTCTCATGTATTTATTCACTCTCCAAATGCACAGAATATCCAGAGCTGGGCCAGGGCCTGAGCAGGGAGCTGCCAATAAAATCCTGTCCCATGGAGCTGACAGAAACCCAAGTACTTGAGCCATCATCGGTTCTGCATTGAAAAAAAGCTCAAGTCATGAACCAGAGCTGGAAATTCAACACAAGTACTCTGATATGGTATGTGAGCATCCACACTTACAGGCTAAATGCCTGCTCCCAAAGGCGCTTCCCCTGAGACTACAAGCTATGTGTATATCTGCTGTATGGCCTGTCGCTTCCCCACATATGAGCCAATTAACTGCTAAGCTAGGTGTCTATTCTCCACATCAACTTATCGAAGAATAAATTAGGAACTATATGTATCAGTTTTAAAGTGTGTGGCTCTCCTATTTTCCACATCAGGGATAATCTCTGAGCTGGAACCTTT
Source organism: Lepus europaeus (assembly GCF_033115175.1). Lineage (NCBI taxonomy): Eukaryota > Metazoa > Chordata > Mammalia > Lagomorpha > Leporidae > Lepus > Lepus europaeus. The sequence goes on from NC_084827.1 coordinate 136,648,044, forward strand.
GGAACTGATGATGGGGCCAAACCAAGGTTCCTTCTAAAGTCCAGCACAACTGGACTTGTTAGTGTGTCCTGCAGCCTGGACTCCCCACAGCTCACTCTTGTAGCATGTCAGGAGCAGAGGCAAGAGTGTGTGGGACCTCAATATTCTCAGCTTACCATGTCCAAAGTAAGACCTCCATTCCATGAGTAAAGATTGCTGATAAAAGGGAGCTCCGACTTTTCCACTACATTTTCCGGAGTTCCACCTCAGCAACAGGAAGCTGAGGACAGTTTAAGAAATACTAGATCCTTATTTTTGCAGGAAGGAAGCCCTTTGTCTGATGTTAGAGTAGAAAGGCGCCCAGTATTTTGGGATGAAATGGTTCAGGATGGAGTCGACTTCACTGAGCTGGGAGAAGGAAGGGAAGGGATGGGCTTGGTCCAAACACTTGACTGTCACCTTTCTTCCTATTCTCATTAATTTATTTTTTTTTAACTTTTATTTAATGAATATAAATTTCCAGTGTACAGCTTATGGATTACAATGGCTTCCCCCTCCCATAACTTCCCTCCCACCCGCAACCCTCCCCTCTCCCGCTCCCTCTCCCCTACCATTTGCATCAAGATTCATTTTCACTTCTCTTTATATACAGAAGATCAATTTAGTATAAAGATTTCAACAGTTTGCACCCACATAGAAACACAAAGTGAAACATACTGTTTGAGTACTAGTTATAGCATTAAATCTGTGCTGCCCTCAGTGTGGGCTCCAATTCTCCTGCAGTCTCCCACTGGGTTGCCAAGTTAGATGCTAATCTCCTGTTATTTCACCCCTCCCCCCAGAGTCAGGTTTTTCTGCTAGGCTCAGGGCTGGTGCAGACCTGAGGTCGCCCTGCTTATGACGTATGTCCAAAATGGCGCCTGCTCTTTGTCTTGCTTGCCTTTGAGGGGTGAGCGGAGAGAGAGAAACTCGTGTCCATATCGGTTTTCCTTTTGCCATTGGTTCACCCTCCAATGGCACCGCGCTGATCCGATGGCAGGAGCCAGGTGCTTCTCCTGGTCTCCCATGGGGTGCAGGGCCCAAGGACTTGGGCCATCCTCCACTGCACTCCCTGGCCACAGCAGAGAGGTTGCCTGGGCAACCGGGACAGGATCGGTGCCCCGACCGGGACTAGAACCCAGTGTGCTGGCACCGCAAGGCGGATGATTAGCCTAGTGAGCCACGGCGCCGGCCACTACACGTATAATTTAACAACTGCAATTATTGGTCAAGACAGTTTGTGAAATTAATGGTTTCTGCATGCAGAGCTTCTAAACATGTGATGTGGTTATTGGGAGAGGTGTCTTAATCTTAAATAACCAACAGTATCTGGATAGACTCTGTCTCCCTATTACTAATGTAATCTCTGGTGTAAAATGAGATATATCACTACAAGAATTAAGAAAGTCACTAAGCATCTATTTTTCTACTAGTAGATTTTTAATTATAAGGAGAATTAAGCTTGTGATATAATGGACATGCTTGTTTTCTGCTTCAAAACACAATAATCATCATATGAACTTTACTTGGTTCTTAATTGTTGTTAAGTCATATAACTGTTACACTGATGTTGACTTTAGAAAACATTTGGATTGAAAATTAAAATTGAAAGGATATTCCCTAGTATTAGTCATCTGATTTTTAAAGTAACATTTTGTACATTAGCACTGCTTTTTATAATGGCAACATAACAGAACACAATAATATGAAAATAATACTGGTTGGTATTTACAAAGTTCTATCTTTCAACTAAATTTGAAGTTCTTTGAAAATACAATTTCTTTAATCCCTATGTCATATTTCTCATGCAACCTGTTATGAAAACTGCTCTGGTTGAAAAAGATAATATCTGTATTTCAATTTTAGTAGATTACCTTAATATTGTGGAACTCAGTATCCAAGTGAGAATCCTGTTTGTCATAAGTAATGAGAGCCCCCTGAAAGCTGATGGCAGACTATTACCATTATTCAAATTTATATGATCAGTCTATCCTATCTAGACTCATTTGCAGTGATAGATAGATTAATAAGACTTCTTATATTTGTGTTTTTTATACTTTTTAAAGCAAAGTAGCAATGCCTTGTGCTCTTGTGCTATATTCTGAAGAGTTGAAAGAATGACCCTATAATTCTTTTGGCTCATACTGAAATGACAACCTCATTCTTAGCTCCTATGAGATACTGTCAGCATCTTCAAAATGAAAACCAGAATATAACTTCAAAGTCAAATTAGGCTTAGTAGAGGAAAAAGATAACTGAATATAAGAACAATAGGTTACAGCAACAGAAAAGTTAAAATCATAAAATTTACAATTGTTAATTATCATAAACAATAAATTTTAAGCATTATTTTAAGTCAGTGATTATCAGTAAGTTATGCAAATGCCAATGGTTAAAAGTGAACGTTAACTTTTCATTTATACAGATGTGTCTTTTAGCTACCTTACCTGCATTATAAAGATGAAATGATGACTGGCAACATGGCATAGCACATAAGCCATATGGGTGCCCGTTCTATTCCTGGCTGCTTCATTCTGATCCAGTGACCTGCTAATGAATATAGATGAGCATCAGAAGATGGCCCAAGTACTTGGAATCCTGCATCTATGTGGGAGATGCGGATGAAACTCTTGGATCCTAGATTCAGCCTGGCCCAGCCCTGGCCATTGCGACCATCTGGTGGAGTGAACCAGAAGATGGAATCTCTCTCTCTTACTCTCTGCATCTCTGTAATTCTGTCTTTCAAATAAATGAATATTTTTTTAAAAAGATGAAATGTGATAATTGATATACATATGTGGCACAGTAACTGGAATGTACTGACTTTTTGCATTATTATGCTTGTATCATACTACATGTAGCAATTTTTAAAGGAGTCTACAGAAGAGAAAATCATGGGATCAGATCTCCACCCTGATCCTAGTGAATATTTATGCCCAATAAAAAATAAATATAAAGATAATAAATATCAAATTAAACTTTAATAAAATATAAAATTAAAATTCAATTCTTAAAATATTTTCAACAGCAATTTGATCTCAACTTTTTTCACAAAACAAAAATAAATGTAGGCAAATATTAGTGCATGATTATATACTGTAATAATATTCAATGTATAGATTAGATTGATTTTAATGATGATATTGCTAGATTTATGGTTTATTATAACACATCTTTTTGTATATACATAGGCCTAACAAATTGATTAAAGATGTGAATAAAAAGTAATTGAATCAGTCAAGTATTAGGATTCACTTTGAGTTTAAAAAAAACTCAAAATAAAAATGGCTTCAGCACTGCGGAGGTAATGTTTTTTATGCCAGCACATTCCCACGAGAACTCAGGATCCAATCCCATTCCTTCATACATTTTATTATGAATAAAGTTTGAATTTCATCTCTAAGGTGCTCTCAAATCTATACTTGACAGGAAGATGGCTTTTGATGACAATTTTTCATGGTTCTGGTTCTGATCAAAGAAGCCAATTTAAGAATGGTTTTACAAGCAGACATCTTAAAACAGTCACTCCCTCCAGAGATATCTAGAGACACCTCTAGAATAGTATTTCTCATATTAGCAAGGAATTTTTGCTAACATTCAGGATAATAAAACACTGTCTTTTTCAGGAGCAGATCATAAGGAATTTTCACAAGCTGAGTATTCTTCAGCTATGAAATACTCCGAGTGCATAGCATTTCCCAGGGTGTACCCTTGTAGACTTGGGAGGTGGTGCAAAAATCATTGATTGGCAGGAAGTTTGTGCTCCTCCTGAGCACTGAATACAGCACAGTTGTTGAAACTGAGTTGGACTCATTGGTTTCTTGTCAATCCAATTTACAAAGTGTGGCGAGACCAGGCTAGAAGCCTTGCTACGATTGAGGATTTGCTTGACTGCTTGAGTTAGTTGGTAAAATAAAAGGGGCAAAGAACACATGAAAGCCCTTCTTATGGAGGGTCTGTAGAACCTACCATGGGAGATCTAAAAGTCAGTCAAGGAGCCACACAAATTTCAGGGAGGTCTTGGAATTGTGTTCTATGCCATTGCTATGCTCAATCATATTATCAATCATTTCTATGGAGGTTTGGAAGCAGTTATTAAAGGAAAACTAGCCCTTGTCCTAATGTAGTAATTGTTCTCCAAAGGTAACTACAAAATAATTGGTGAGAAAACAGTGCAAAGTGAAATAAAAACTTTATGGATGCATTGGTGCATTTACTTATGAGTATTCACACACAAGCACATATCAAGACAGCTGAATAATACATATCAGTCAATTTGGCCAAAATGAAAAATCAATGAAGATACTAAATGCTTAGAATAATGTATTTTAATCTTCAAATAGATTTTAGAAGAAGTTTTGGAACAAAGAGTGAAGACAAATGCTGACACATAATTTTACAGTAAGAGATAAAGAGTAGAACTTTCAGCCAGCGTGTCTTCAGGGAAATATCCAGTTGACAGGACAAAAGATGTTGTCAGAATATACATGAATGGGATAAAAGAAACCAAATGTGTTAAGGAACTGAAATTATTAATGCACTATGTAAGGACTTAATCTTTAGTTTCTGGTCAATTGATTGACATTGAATACTAACAAAAGGTAAAATTGGATGTCTGGATGGCAACAAATAAGTCAGGATTTCATGGAATGACTTTTTTTTTCCCTCTGAGGTTATTGTAATTGTAAATCTGTAATCCAAGAGAAAGGACAGGAACAGAGAGAGAGAGTTATCTGGTAGCTCACTGAAAGACACATTTAAATACTCGAAGCAATTTCTCAGTCCATTTTGAAGAGGAAGTAAAATAAGTAGTAAAACTGTCAAGTATCAAATTTAGACCTTTGGTGGTAGGGATTTTGTTTTATTTTCTGTAATTAAACCTGTTTACTCACTTTCTGGAATTTTGCAGCAGGTATAAAGGCAATTTAGGAGAACCTAATTGTATAGAATAGATGTAGAAGGATGTGATCATGTTATTAATTGTCATTCATTTGTTTTATTTGCATATCATGATGGCCTTATACTATTTTCCAATTAGTTTCCCCTGTTTTTAGATATCAAGTGATTCCAACAGAACAATCTCATCGTATTTTATTATACGTTTGGAAAAAGTGCCCGATCTAGCAGATAATTACACATTCCAAGACATTTTTATAGGCTTTTATTTCATAGCCCATGAAGCTCAATATTTCGTGAACTTTATAGTCCATGAAATAAAGAGCTGGTGTAGCAATAAGTTAAACCATTTAGGCTTCAAAAATGAATGTTAATTCTGAGATGCATTATGCTACAGGCCAATTTTCTAATGAGTTTCAGAGTAATTTTATTTTTATATATTTAGAACAGTCTCTCTATCACACAAACAAATTTTTACTCAAGAATACGTCTGAGACCAAAGAAGTGAGGCAAAATGAGGACAAGATTTCTAGCTTTGAGTTCAATCGTGATATAGATAGACAGATTTCTGTACCCTCCAGAGTTCAATTTAGAGCTCTATAAACTGATGAGGTTTGAAGAAAAACTATATAAAATATAGACAAGCGAAGAACATATCAGAAGTAAAGGCATTCAAGAATCACCAATTCAAGTGTATAAAATCAAGTATCTTTTGTTTCTAGAGTGGATCTTATTTTGAAGGGAAGCTAAATATCTCTTTTACCCTACATGAAAGGCAAGCATTTTTGTAGAAAATGAATATTTATTTGAGCATTGACACAAACACATAAGTTCATAACTTAAAGATGTGTTTCTCAATGTTAGTTCCATGGAACACTAGTGTTGCTGGAGAATTAAAATAATTATTTAGTTTTTTTTAAGAAATAGTACAGTATGTCAACTTAAATGTTTCTTTAAGGTGAGTTTTCTAAGGGACCTATATACGCCACATCTAGGGAAAGGCTCCAAGAGGATGGCAAGCATTGAACCATTTTCAAATCCATTGAGACTGTGTGTAGAGCTTCACCAAAAGTAGCTCACCACAGAACACATTTAGTTAAATGGTAACCTAATGATTGCACGAATTCATTCATTTTCTGGGTATTCAGAGATAGATTATTCACAAATAAAGATGATGCTCTTCTAGTTCATGTAATGTAAGTTTAAATAAGTGATGTTGGAGGTATGTTAAAGCAGGCCCTTCCCTCTGCCCCTTTGTATTTCTTGCTACCTACATTCAATCAGCCAACCATTTAAACATGCTCTGTTGTGTGCATGATGTGTGTGTGTGTATGTGTGCATGTCTGTGTGTGTGAGAAGTTACCAGGTATACAAAAGGAAATAAAAGGAATTTATTATACAATATCAATTTTTCTGAGACACACAATACACTTTCTACCAAAGTTGTGGTACCTCGCACATATCTTTTGAACTGCTCCAGTGCCAACAGCAGAGTCATGCTGAGTCCTGAGAATACTTTGAGATGAATTCACATACTTAGGATCTTTGAAAACCCCAAGTAGTCCTAAATAACTTTATTAATTGCATTGTCTTGCATTTAAGGAAACTAGATCACAGCAATTTGAGGCCAAGGAAGCAACCAAGCCTAGATTCAATCTCCACTTTTTGTACTCAGGGCTGTATTTTTAAAACCATGATATTTCCAATTTGCTGATGGCTTTATTATCTGCTAGAAAAAGACAAGCATTGGAACTGAAGTAAGTAAGTTAGGCTTCAAAAATCGTTCTTTCATTTTATAATCATATGCTGGTGTATATTTCATTTAACAAGTTCAGTCTATTATTTCTGTATATGGTTAATTAATAACTTGTTAATTATATTTCATTATATATATAAAACATGTGATAATAGATTTTGATCTTTTTAAAATAGCAAGATCTTGAAAAAATAAATGAAATGTTATACAGAAAGCCAATTAGGGAGAAATGCAATTTGTCCTGTATGAAATGGAAGGCAGATAGCAATGAAAGGGATATGAGATTTTAGCTCTTCTAAATCATATTTTCCTTCTTTCAATCCCCTCTCACCACAAGCTATGTTAATAACAAATTCACATATCAACAGGTCATAACATTAGTCTTCTATATATTCTTTGCAATTTTTTGTATTCTCATATTTGTAAAATTGTGTCATGTAATGAATTATTAAGTTAGTGGTACTATATTGCTAAATTGGACAAATCTGTTCCTCAAATGCTTTCTGGAATGAAGCACCTTTCAAATTCCGTAGGCCTGGAGATGGCTAATGGAGAGGGGCTGAGATTTGACAGCCTGAGCCTGTTGCAGCATGGCCCATGGCCTGACAACTCTGGCTGAATTTCAAGACATGTCTGGCCAACATGTGGAGAAGCCCCAGCCATTTAATGTGGCAGCATGTCCACTCTGCATGACAGCCCATGTTGGCCCACATAGTAGCCTGATCTGCACTGCCCAAATCCCCCAGTCCAGGCACTGTCCAAAACTGCCTTCCATGCACTTCCCAAACCCCTTTCTGTGACCTGTCCAATCTCCCTTTCTGGGCATCACCCAAACCTCCTTTTCCACATACTGCCAAAAGCCACCTTTTCCATGTCGCAGAAGCAGGAAGTCCCCCAGTGTTCCAACTTAGAACCAGTGCCAGCTGAAAATCTTAAACATGGCTGCTGGCTGCATCCCCATGATGTCACTCTAATACAATCAGCAAGATTAACACTGCTACTCTGAAAATGCACCTGGCGTAATGGCACTTCCAAGATTTCCAGATAAAGGCATGGAAATGGCCCATACTCAAGCCTTAACACATTAACAAGATTCAAAAAAAAAATTCAGAAAGTTGCCTGACCCACCCATTTCTTCTGTGTTGTGAAGACAAACTATGGATCCCTTTTGTCCATAGCAGGACATAACTATAATATGTCATCTTGGAAGTAGAGAGCTCTCTTCAGACACCAAAGCTACCGGCATCTGAGTTTTGGACTTTACAGCCTCCAAGATTGCATAAAATAAAGTTTTGTTGGTTACAAAGTAAAGTATTTTGTTATAGTAAGCATATAGTAAAGTATTTTGTTATAGTAGCAGCAAAAGAATTAAGCAAGCCCAATTATTGAACCCACTTATATCTAAAGAAATTTCCCTCTAAGGGAGACATGTACCTTAAATAGCTAGGCAAGCATTGAGTGAGAAATATATCTCAGGCTGTCTGGTTCCAGTAAATTTAAATTGGATTTAATGAAAACAAAATTACAGGGAGAGTGAGAGGGTAATCTTTCCAAAGGATCTGAAACATGACATCAATAAATAAGAAAACATGACTGAATTATATCAGCCCATGAATAAAACACCAGGTGTCAGGTGGATCACTAGTGATATATATGTGTTAAGAAACAGAACATGTAGTAACTGAAGAAAAGTAAGTATGCGGAAATATGTTGGCCTCATGAGGCTGTACCTTCTCCAATAGAGAATGCATCATAATTTTGCTGATAGAAATTATTTTGGGTTCTAAATTCAAATGCAACACCATTTGCATTGATTGGGGTTATATTTTCAATTATAGTCAACTTCATTTTGTCTTTAACTTCACAAACTTTGGCATACATTATTAATAATACCAGTCAAACAAATAAGACCTATAATTTCTAACACAAGAAACCACATAGCTAAACAAGCCAAAGTGATCAATTCAGAGTAAAACTAAATATTAATTTAAAAATTCTCTGCAAGTCAGAGTAATCATTTAGCAGAGCAGTAAAGTCACCAGCAGTACACATCCAAGTGCCTGTGTAGAGTTCTGGCTCCTCTGCTTTCAATTCACCTTATTTACAATTCACACTCTGGAAGGCATCACATATGGATCTAGACTTGCATAATAGCAAGTCATTTGGGAAACCTGAATGGAAAGGACACTATGCTTCAGAGTGGCTCAGGGCATGCTATTGTAGGCATTTGAGCAATGAAACAGAGAATTGGAGTGCTCTCTCTCTCTCACTCTCTCTCTTTCTGTCTTTTTTCTTGTCTCTCTGACCTTAAAATAAAGAGGAAGAGGGCTCCAAGATGGCAGAATAGGGAGGGAGCTCACTGATAGTCCAGGAAAAGATAGTTTAATAAAAGTGGAGATACTGTAGCCTCAGGGAAGAGTTAGGGAAAAAACTGCAGAGGAAACTCTTCCAGAATTAGAGGGACACAATGGACCTACGTGGAGGGCATGGGTGCCCATGCCTCAGGAGCCTAGATGCTGGGAGAGTCTCTGCACCAGCACTGGAAAGAGAGGTGAGGCAAAATCACAGTAGCCTAAGACATTGGCGGAGTGGCAGAAAGAGACTAGACAGAACGAGACTTGAAGCCCATTGGGGGAAAGTACACCAGCCTAACTAGAGGAGAGAAAAAAAAATAAAAGGGATCGCTACAAACAGGATTCTCTCTCTCCACTCACCTTACAAAGGCAAGTGAGACAATAGAGCAAGCACAATTTTGGACATATGTAAAAGTTGCACCACCTTGGGGCTGCACCCACCCTCAGCCAAGCAGAAAAACCTGACTCTGATGGGGAAAAATAACAGGAGACTAAGAACTAGTGAATGTGTGGAACATATGAACCAGGACTGTGGAAAAAACAAACAAACAAACAAAAAACTTAGCCTGTGCCACGACTCAATAGGCTAATCCTCCGCCTTGCAGCACCAGCACACCGGGTTCTAGTCCCAGTCAGGGCGCCGGATTCTGTGCCGGTTGCCCCTCTTCCAGGCCAGCTCTCTGCTGTGGCCCGGGAGTGCAGTGGAGGACGGCCCAAGTGCTTGGGCCCTGCACCCCATGGGAGACCAGGAGAAGCACCTGGCTCCTGCCTTCGGATCAGTGCAGTGTGCTGGCCACAGCGTGCTGGCTGTGACACCCATTTGAGGGTTAAGCAACCGCAAAAGAAAGACGTTTCTCTCTGTGTGTCTCTCTCTCTGTCCACTCTGCCTGTAAAAAAAAAAAAAAAAAAAAAAAAAAAAAAAAAAACTGAGGGTGTGTGGGAGAACTCACAGTATGGCTGAGATTGAGTAGTCTCGGTGGGAGATGCTACAAACTCGGGCGGCCTTGGCTACCCGGTGAGAGACATGGCAAGGGAATCTGAGCTTACACTGAGGATTGCACAGATCCTTTGTGTGGTCCTTGGGACAGAGCAGACAAATATTATACCCACTGGGGCTAGTGCTCAGGCACGATTGCCATCTAGGAGAAGAACTCAGCTGAGCAGAATTACTTGGCTTCAGAATAAAAAAAAGAGAGAGAGAGAGGGAGAGAGAAGATTTACCTTGCCAAACCTGGCTGTGTCACATTTGGCACACTTTTAACCCTGAAGAACTGAACAGAGCTCTCTGGCCACACCCACCACAAGCCTCTAGAGATTCACCAAAGCAGACAGTCCACTTAATCTAGAGTCATAGTATAACAAAAAAGCCACTACAGAAAAAAAAAAGGAGGAGAAGAAGAAGAAGAAGAAGAAGAAAGCATAGAATATCACCATAATGCCAAACAGAAAACACAAAAACAGAGGAAACAAGTACAAGGAATACATCATGATGCTCCCAAATGAACACGACACTCCAATACAAGATTATGAAAATGATGAGATAGAGGAAATGCAAGAAATGGAATTCAAAAAATTATGATAAGAACATTTAGAAGTTACCAAAAACAAATGCATGAACTACAGAAATCCATGCAGGACATGACAAAATCTCTCTCATGAAAATGAAATCTTAAGGAGGAATCAAAATGAAATGCAGAAACTAGTAGAACCGAAAATTGAGATATTGGAGAAATATCAAAATGAAATGAAGAACTCAATAAAACAATTTAAAAACACAGTTGAGAGCCTTAAAAAAAGAATTAGCGAGGCAGAAGAGAGAATAGCGGACTTAGAAGACAGAACCCAGGAAAGTATACAGTCAAACCAAAGAAAAGAAGAGGAAATTAGAAAATCTAAAAAATATTATTAGGAATCTACAGGATACTATTAAAAAACCAACATTTGGGTTCTAGGAGTTCCTTAAGGCATGGAGAGAGAGAAAGGATTAGAGGGCCTTTCTAGTGAGATATTAGCAGAAAACTTCCAGAAAGAGACATCCAAGTGCAGGAAGCACATAGAACACCCAAAAAACATGACCAAAAGAGATCCTCACCATGACACATTGTAATCAAACTCACCACAGTGAAACATAAAGAAAAGATTCTAAAATATGCAAGAGAGAAATGCAAGATTACTCTCAGAGGATCTCCAATTAGACTCGCAGCTGACTTCTCATCAGAAACCCTACAGACTAGGAGGGAATGTCAAGATACAGCCCAGGTACTAAGAGGAAAAAACTGCCATATGTTGCAAAGCTCTCATTTGTGAATGAAGGTGCAATAAAGACCTTTCATAGCAATGAATGGATGGTTGCGGGTAGGAGGGAGGTTATGGGGGTAAAAGCTGTTATAATTCAATAGTTGTTCTTTGGAAATTTATTTATTAAATAAAAGTTGAAAAGAAAAAAAGAAAAAAGCTAAAATCTGATAAAAGTTAAAAAAAATAGTTACCACCAGCTTTCATTTCACCACCCATATAAAATCTAGATTAAGTATATATTTGTTAAAGTATGTATTTAACATCCAATTATCTACAGTAATTTTTTCTGATTACCTCTTAATTTCTTTAATGAATATACTGTGCTTAACCTGTACACTATCATTCATTCCTCCACATTATTTAAATCCAGAGAGGTCACTGACTTTCAAACACTTAAGAGAATAGGGAATGTAAACAAACAGGAATTTGCATATATAACAAAATTAATATATAAATTACAGGAAGGTAATCAGTTGATTTAATGAGACCATCAACGTATGAAATTAAAGCTATCCTTTATGCAGTGTGCAATGTTAGAAAATATGGTAAAATTATATTCTCACTTTAAAACTTTCTTTCCCTTTGGTCTGAAAGGGAGGTTTTTTCTACTTACTGTATACTTCGCTGATGGCGAAGTGAATCTAGCTATGAGATTATTATTTAAGTTCTTATTTTGGCTCTGCTATTACAGAAAAATGTTAGCCATCTCCTTTATAAGGACTAAAGATTAAATTGTGCATCCTACAGATTCCTTCATAATAGAATTAGTTTCCTACCTTGAAGAGAATAGAGAAATGAAAGAACAAATTGGGTTTAGAATAGAGAAATGAGGGAGCAAGTCCTAGATTGCTTGCTGACAATAGCAATATTACATGAATACTTAGCAAACCGTTTCAACCACTAGATAACAACTTAAGAAAACATTTACCAGAAGGTCCAATGCCTTCTATAAATTTTAAGAATCATGTATTTGAAAACACCTCTTAAATATCTAACATGGTGTAGTTTGTTTAGCCAGTAAACTTAAGCACAACCACATAAAATGTTTTTAGTTTCTTTCTACCAACACGTTTAAAACATATGATACACAGATTCAGGTCACTCAAATTAAAATGTATCTTTGATTGATTTTAGCAGCTTAAATTTATGGACAATCTTATCTATAAGCCATTTAAAATAAAACTCTTAATAAAATTTCCCCATGTGGACATACAATATGTACACACATATAATATAGCATAATAGACCAATATAGCAATTTTAATAATAGCTTTTAAAATCTTTAACTCTTTTTGTAGATTACCAATTGATTTGATTTGAAGTTTTAAAGTGAGAATATAATTTTCCTCATGGGCATTGTCTACCTTAGCAAAACTACTACAGAACATGCCTGTGACTATCGACTTGTAGTTCAGGCAACCGAAGTTTAGAGATGGGACACGGGCACTCCCTTGACTTGCATCCTCTGGTCTGCTTTAACACAAACCAGGAGGAAAAGAAAGCTCGGCATCAGAAGCAATGGGTGGCAGGCCTATTAATGGCTGATCTGTACAGTGATCTGCCCTCAAGCAGACCCAACAGGCCAGTCCACTGCAGTGGCTTTCAATGTGGTAAGCCTGGGCTTCAGCAGAAGTCAGCTTGTGAAGAGCCCTGGCAGCTCTGCCAAGAGTTGGATCACTGGAAATGGACCTGCCCTGGAGTCGAAGGATGCCCAGGTCAGAGCCACAGATCTTATTGGCTCTAAGCTGAAAAGCCCTTCACTCAGCCCAACTTCCAAAGTGACCACTGCAGCTGAGGGGATGGCCAAGTAGGGTCAGCAACATTGCAGGCAGAACTGTAAATTTCTTGTTAGAGATGCCCCCTGCCTTTACCTGGCCAGCTCTCCTCCCAGGCCAGCCAAGTAATGAAAGTCAACAGAGTGCCTTCCCATAGGAGGTTCACACCTCCCTTAGGATATACCCCATGTGAAGAGATAGATAGGTCTGGGCCTCTTCACTTACAAGGCCTAAAGCCCACCAGATTATTATCAAGCCCCTTCTATCACGTTCTATTTGCCTCTCAATCAGAAAACTTAATTGTAGCTTAGACAGCACCTTTCTTAGCTCCTCTAATAATGACTCTGTCCTTTGTTCTAGGCCCTGTCTAGTGCACTTGGGCCTCATTCCTTTGTAATCATAACCTCTACTCTACCACCAATGGCTCTACTCCCAACCTGTGTGTACTGATGGTCCTCTTCCCCACTTAATGCTGTATAATTGTTCAAACCTGGTAAATGCCACTCTTAGGGTCATTGGTTACTATCCTCACTCTGTCTTTTATGACCTTGTCTAAATATGATCAGAGTCAGCAAACTTGGAAGGCTTCCATAGCCTTGGCAACTCATGACGACAGCCTAGGATGGTTACTGGCGCCATAAACTAGAGTGTCAATTTGTTGGGTCAACAACAGGAGCCACTGTGCACTTGCTCCTCATGTGGGATCTCTGTCCTTAATGTGCTGTACATTGTGATTTGATGCTATAACTAGTACTCAAACAGTATGTTTCACTTTGTGTTTCTATGTGGGTGCAAACTGTTGAAATCCTTATACTAAATTGATCTTCTGTATATAAAGAGAATTGAAAATGAATCTTGATCCAAATGGAAGTGGAGAGGGAGCGGGAGAGGGGAGGGTTGCGGGTGGGAGGGAAGTTATGGGAGGGGGAGGCCATTGTAATCCATAAGCTGTACACTGGAAATTTATATTCATTAAATAAAAGTTAAAAAAAAGAAAAAAAAGAAAAAAAAATAGAAGATAGGAGGTAGAAAAAAAAAAGTAGTGATACAGTAAACTCTTGGCCACAGAACAAGTGATTAAAAAGGATTAACAATGATGCTTTTATTTGTTTCTCATTTTGTTCTCCTTTCTGACACAATTTCTATAATAAAAAATACACTACAATAAAAAAAAGAAAGAAAATATGGTAAAATAGTTTTTCCTTGTACATTTTAAGGTTTTTCGGTCCAACAGAAAAATAAGAAATGGCCGTGCATCCAAGGCCCTGCATTTTGTAGCAATATCATTTAGGGAATTATATTTTTAATTGTTTCAGCATAAAAAATATTTCAAAGAATATTTCTTGAACTCAGCTAATAATGTGTTTGCCATTTCTGATATACTGCTATGTTTTGTTTTACCAGGCAATGAGAAATAAGGAGATCATATTATTTCATTTTGTCCTTTATTGCTATAGAATGCTGAAGACAGTTTTTAGCTACAGTTTTTTGTCTTATCCTTTGTGTTCTAATAACCATGAGATATCTGTACCAACTTTATTATTTATGAGTTTTCTTCCTAATAGTAAATAATGTATAATTAAATTGATAGTAGTTACATCAAAGTTAATCATGTGAATAAAATTGTACATGTATCAAACGACTAGGTAAGTCCAATTTTCATCAGGCTGCTAATGGGTATCTATACTATTCAGGGTAGGATTCAAACCTTTTAATCAAAAGGAGCACAAATATTACAATTAAATGAGAAAGAAAGAAATTTTTATCTCTTTGGGAAATCCGGACATGAACAATCCAAATCTGGGTAGACTGATTCACATCACAAAGCCATTGAAGCACACAGGTTGCTGCGATCTTGAGTTTCAGCCCTACAGCTGTATATGTCCCACAATAAGAAAATAGAAATACACAGCCTTGGGAAGTATCACCCCCTACAAAGAGAAATCTCAAAGGTCACATACGTCATTTCTACATATTTCTCACTGTCTGTTTTAATTCTATGCAAACTCATAGCTGCGAGATAAACTAATAGCTTAAATTCAGTGGAGTGGTATTTCTGTTTTTATATGGAGAAAAGAGATTGCTTTTGGAGTGAAATTTCCATCTCTGCCATAGATTATTTGCTTGATGTATTTCCAAGTTGCAATCTGACCTCAACTCATACTACAGAAGGGACAATACTTTGTAAAGTCTTCCATTTTATAAATAGATGGTCTAGATTTGGTATTCCAGTGCCACTGATTTTTGTTGTAAATAGTTGTCAAGTCACTTAATGTTTCTGAATGTCTATTTGCTCATCCAGGAAATGTGCATAATATACCTAACACAGAGGTTTTATGATTTAGGTTTGACTTTCTTACATAGTATGCTCCTCTTTGAAGTGATTTATTTATTTGAAAGGAAGAGAGAGAGACCTTCCATTCATTATTTCACTGTATTGTTTAACTCCCCCAGATGAGTGCAACAGCCAAGTCTGGGCCAAGCCAAAGCTAGGAGCCAGGAACACCATCTCCAACTCTCCAACATGTACAGCAGGGACCAAGTCCTTCCGCCATGTTTCATTGCCTTCCATATGCATTAGCAGGAAGCTGGGCCAGAACCAGGGTAGCTGAGACTTGAACTGGCACTATGATACGGGATGCTGACATCATATGCACCCTTTATCCCACCAAAATGCTGGCCTCAGTATATTCTTAAGTCATAACAAGTGACATCAATTGATGTTATCAGGGAAGTTATTGTAGACTTCTCTCATTTGAAGCATTTCTTTTTTTTAGGTTTATTGTTTCATTTGAAATTCAGAGTTACAGAGAGAGAAAGGAAGAGATAGAGGGAAAAACTTTCTAGCCATTGGTTCACTGCCCAGATGGTCACAATAGCCAGAACTGGGCTAGGTAGAAGCCAAAGCCAGGAGCTACCGCTAGGTCTCCCACATGGGTAGCAGGGGCAAAAACATCTCGGTTGTCTTCCACTGATTTTCTCAGTCTATTACCAGGGAGCTAGATTGGAAGTGGAGCAGCCAGGACATAAACCACAGTGCATATAGGATGTCAGCACTACAGTAGATTTACTTGCTATACCACAGTGCTGGCCTTGAAGCATTTTATTCATTACACATTAGTTAAGATGACTTCTGAATTGCATTCAGTGTAAATTTATGTCTCTACAAACATCCCAAGTCTGGTGTTGTGGAGCAGTTATACCACTGTCTTCAAACTCAGCATCCCATATGGGCAGTGGTTCATGTCCTGGCTTTCAATCCAGCTCCCTGCTAATGTGCCTAGGAAACCAGTAGATGACATAAGTGCTTGGGCTTCTGACACCCATGTGGGATACCTAGAAGAAATTCCTGGCTCCTGGCTTCCCCTGCCACAGCCTTGGCTGTTGCAGTCATTTGGAGAGTGGACCAGCAGATGAATGATTATCTTTCTCTCTCTGTCTCTCTAACACTGACATTCAAATAAATAAATAAATCTTCACAGTAAACAACTCCCACATACACATTCCAGAGGAGCTGCTACCTACTAGAAATAAAAGCCAAAAAGAACTGCTTCTCATATGTGGGATGATGTACTAACCAAGGAATATTGCCCAATTAAATAGGCAGAAACTGACATTACAGGGAAAAGACTAAATGTGTGTTTGCCATGTCGGCTGCATGCAATTTACTATGTAAATTCTACTTGGAAAGCAATGCTTTTCAAGTGAGATACTCTTTTTTTCCACACTAATCTTTGTTTTGGTTCTAATAATAAGTTATGGAGGCAGTTGAAAGAAAGGTTGTGAGAGTGGGAGTCACCTGCAAGAATACATACTTGATTGATTTTCTCCTGATGTGTGGTTAGTTGCTATGGTGACAATCTGTTCAAGCATTTAATGAGAAAATAGTGTTTCTTACTTTTCCTTCATTTAAGTACATAATTTCTAATTTTGGTTGGCAAAATTATGTTTATAATTTAAGTTAGAAGCTGGTTTTGTGTATTTTTACATTTCAAATTGTTGGTTTTCCTAAATCTACAGAATATAATTTATTTTTCATTTGTTTTAATCTGAGAGGCAAAGAGAGAGAAAGAGAAACAGAGAGAGAGAGAGAGTCCCTGTCTGTTGAGTTCTCTTTCCAAATGCCTGCAAGAAATGGGGCTGGGCCAGGGCTTATACCAAGAACAGATAACACAATCTAGTGAAAACAATCTCTCCCATTTAGGTGACAGGACCCAATTGCTTTAGATATCACAGCTGTCTCCCAGGGTCTGTACTGGAAGGAAGCCAGAGTCAGAAACAAAGCCTGGAGTTGAGCCTCTGTACTCCAACAGGGGACATGGGTGTCTAAATACCTGCTACTCAAATATAATTTCGAACTCAAAATAAGTTCTATTAAATTGACTACAATTGCTCAAAATTTATTATAAAATATCTTATAAAATATCTTATAATCAAATGTCTTTCTCTAATGCAAATATTAGAAATTACTATTAAAGAAAGGTCACTATTTGTTTAAAATTTATTTTTTAACAAATTATACATTAATATGGTCAGTCATCATTTTCTAAACATCTCCAATAAGTATCCTGACAGAAGAAACATCTGCCTGAAATAATGAGCAACAATAATTTACAGTAAACACTGACTTTAATTTCACCTTCACAAACAATTGTTCATATTAACAAACTATTAATTTTCTTAATTATAATGGTTTGATTTGAAGATTTCTTTTTAGTTTTCATTTACTTGCCACTTCAGTTTCTATTATTTTATTTTATTTTTTTAAATTTTAATTTGATAAATATAAATTCCCAAAGAACAACTTTTGAATTATAGCAGCTTTTACTCCCATAACCTCCCTCCTATCCAAAACCATCCATTTCCCACTCCATTCCCCCATCCCATTCTTCATCAAGATTCAATTTCAATTATCTGTACATACAGAAGATCAATTTAGCATACACTAAGTAAAGAGTTCAACAATTTTCACCCACACAGAAACACAAAGTGTAAAGTACTGTTTGAGTACTAGTTTTACCATTAATTCTCATAGTACAACACATTAAGGGCAGAGGTCATACATAGGGCACAGTGACTTTCATTGTTGATTTAACAATAGACACTCTTATTTATGACATCAGTAATCACCCGAGGCTCTTGTCATGAGCTGCAAAGGCTATGGAAGCCTCTTGAGTTTGCCAACTCCCATCTTATTTAGACAAGGCCATAGTCAAGGTAGAAGTTCTCTCCTCCCTTCAGAGAAAGGTACCTCCTTTGAGGGCCCATTCTTTCCACTGGGATGTCACTCACAGAGATCTTTCATTTGGGTCATTTTTTTTTCCACAATGTCTTGGCTTTTCATGCCTGAAATACTCTTATTGTGGTTTTGATTTGCATTTCCCTGATGGCTAGTGAACCTGAACATTTTTTCATGTGTCTGTTGGCCATTTGGACTTTCTCTTTTTAAAACGTCCATTGAGGACCTTGGCCCATCTTGTAAGTGGATTGTTTGTTTGTTGTTGTGGAGTTTCTTGATCTCTTTGTAGATTCTGGTTATTAATCCTTCATCAGTTGCATAGTTTACAAATATTTTTTTTTTCCCAGCCAGGTTTGGCAACGTAAATCTTTCTCTCTCTCTCTCTCTCTCTCTCTCTCTCTCTCTCTCTCTCTCTCTCTCCCTCTCTCCCTTTTTTTATTCTGAAGCCAAGTAATTCTGCTCAGCTGAGTTCTTCTCCTTGATGGCAATCGTGCCTGAGCACTAGCCCCAGTGGATATAATATTCGTCTGCTCTGTCCCAAGGACCACACAAAAGATCTGTGCAATCCTCAGTGTAAGCTCAGATTCCCTTGCCATGTCTCTCACCGGGTAGCCAAGGCCGCCCGAGTTTGTAGCATCTCCCACCGAGACTACTCAATCTCAGCCATACTGTGAGTTCTCCCACACACCCTCAGTTTTTTTTTTGTTGTTGTTGTTGTTGTTGTTGTTTTTTTCCACAGTCCTGGTTCATATATTCCACACATTCACTAGTTCTTAGTCTCCTGTTATTTCTCACCATCAGAGTCAGGTTTTTCTGCTTGGCTGAGGGTGGGTGCAGCCCCAAGGTGGTGTAGCTTTTACATATGTCCAAAATTGCTCTTGCTCTATTGTCTCACTTGCCTTTGTAAGGTGAATGGAGAGAGAGAATCCTGTCTGTAGCGGTCCCTTTCATTTTTTTTCTCTCCTCTAGTTAGGCTGGTGTACTTTCCCCCATGGAGCTTCAAGTCTCGTTCTGTCTAGTCTCTTTCTGCCACTTTTCCGCCAGTGTCTTGGGCATCTGCGGTTTTGCCTCACCTCTCTTTCCAGTGCTGGTGCAGAGACTCTCCCAGCATCTAGGCTCCTGAGGCATGGGCACCCATGCCCTCCACGTAGGTGCATCGTGTCCCTCTAATTCTGGAAGATTTCCTCTGCTTTTTTTTCCCTAACTCTTCCCTGAGGCTACAGTATCTCCACTTTTATTAAACTATCTTTTCCTGGACTATCAGTGAGCTCCCTCCCTATTCTGCCATCTTGGAGCCTCTCTTTCAAAATAATTTTATTTCTTTTAAGTTGGACAAAAATGACCAAAGAGTCATCATCCTTGCAACATTATTACAATGCCTCTAATTTTGTAACTATGATGAAATTCTCAAGACCCCATGATATTTATATAACTTTCATACACACACATATATATATATATAATGTTAAATTATATGAATTCATTTTCCACTCTAGATTTTCACATCTCTTAAAACATTGAAGGATGTATTTAGTGAGAAGAATCTGTTTTCTTCTGAAGTTTTCAATTATCTTTCAAAAGCCCATGAAAATGTTTTGAATATTCATTACTATATTTTCACCACAGTAAGTATGCCTTCTTTTTTAAAAATAACCTTTGCTTTGTCAATAAATTATCATTTTACTTAAAGATTTATTTTAATTATTTGAAATGCAGAATTACAGAGAGTGAGAAGGAAAGATAAATAGATCTTCCATCTGCTTGTCCACTTCTCAAATAGCTGCAATGGCTGGGGCTCTGATAGGCTGAAACCAGGAACCAGGAGCTCCTTCTGTTTTCCATGTGGGTGCAGGGTCCCAAAGACTTTGCCTATTCTCCATTGCATTTCTGAGGCACATTAGCAGGGAGCTGGATCAGAATTGGAGCAGCTGGGACTTAGAATGCTGGTGTCGCAGGGGGCAGCCTAACCCGTTAGACCAAAACATTGCCCCTCACCACCCCTTAAATTTACTTTTTTAAAAAGCTTTAATTGAATACTTTTCTATAGTTTAGGCTAGTTAACTTGATATTCTCCCTGTGGCTTTTATTATTTTAAAATTATAAGCTACTTATATTTTAGGTTCTAGTATGTACTGTTTGGTTTTATTTCATTTTGTATCTTTTTTTTCATTTATTAAACTTTTATTTAGTGAATATAAATTTCCAAAGTACAGCTTATGGGTTACAATGGCTTCCCCCTCCCATAACTTCCCTCCCACCCGCAACCCTCCCCTTTCCCGCTCCCTCTCCCTCTCCCCTCCCATTCACATCAAGATTCATTTTCAATTCTCTTTATATACAGAAGATCAGTTTAGTATATATTAGGTACAGATTTCAACAGTTTGCCCCCATATAGCAACACAAAGTGAAAAAAAAATACTGTTGGAGTACTAGTTATAACATCAAATAAGAGTGTACAGCACATTAAAGACAGAGATCCTACATAATATTTTTTGAATTAATTAATTTTCTATGCCATTTCCAATTTAACACCAGGTTTTTTTTTTTCATCTCCAATTATCTTTATATACAGAAGATCGGTTCAGTATATAATTAGTAAAGATCTCATCAGTTTGTACCCACGCAGAAACACAAAGTGTAAAAATACTGTTTCAGTACTAGTTATAGCATCACTGCACATTAGACAACACATTAAGGACAGATCCCACATGGGATGTAAGTACACAGTGACTCCTGTTGCTGACTTAACAATTTGACACTCTTGTTTATGGCATCAGTAATCTCCCTAGGCTCTAGTAATGAGTTGCCAAGGCTATGGAAGCCTTTAGAGTTTGCTGACTTTGATCTTATTCCGATAGGGTCATAGTCAGAGTGGAAGTTCTCTCCTCCCTTCAGAGAAAGGTACCTCCTTCTTTGATGGCCCCATTCTTTCCACTGGGATCTCACTCACAGAGATCTTTCATTTAGGTCTTCTTCTTTTTTTTTTTTTTTTTCTTTTCCATGGTATCTTCGCTTTCCATGCCTACAATACTCTCATGGGCTCTTCAGCCAGATCCGAATGCCTTAATGGCTGATTCTGAGGCCAGAGTGCTGTTTAGGACATCTGCCATTCTATGAGTCTGCTGTGTATCCCGCTTCCCATGTTGGATCTTTCTCTCCCATTTTGATTCTATCAGTTAGTATTAGCAGACACTAGTCTTGTTTGTGTGATCCCTTTGACTTAGACCTATCAGAGCCATCAATTGTGAACTGAAATTGATCACTTGGACTAGTGAGATGGCATTGGTACATGCCACCTTGATGGGATTGTATTGGAATCCCCTGGCACATTTCTAACTCCACCATTTGGGGCAAGTCCGATTGAGCATGTCCCAAATTGTACATCTCCTCCCTCTCTTTTTCCACTTTTATATTTAACAGGGATCACTTTTCAGTTAAAATTCAAACACCTAAGAATAATTGTGTGTTAATTACAGAGTTCAACCACTATTACTAGAACAACAACAACAACAACAACAAATACTAAAAAGGATAAAGTATTACATTGTACATCTAGAGTCAGGACAAGAGCTGATCAGGTCATTGTTTCTTATAGTGTCCATTTCACTTCAACAGGTTTCCCTTTTGGTGCTCAGTTGTCACAGATCAGGGAAAACAAATGATATTTGTCTCTTTGAGACTGGCTTAATTCACTCAGCATGATGTGAAATGCCCATCAATAGTAGACTGGATAAAGAAATTATGGGACATGTACTCCATAGAATACTATACAACAGTAAGAAACAATGAAACCCGGCCATTTGCAATAAGATGGAGGAATCTGGAAAACATCATGCTGTGTCATTTTTTAAATTTTCTAATGTCTCTATTTTTGTTTTTTAATTTCTGTTTTTAACTACATGCTTTCTTTGGAGAATATTTAGTATTTCTTGATTTCTACCCAAATATCATTTACTATGTTTTTTTTTTTTTTTTTGGACTGTTGACCTTTTTTATTAAATAGTCAATTGACCTTCTATTTACAATATCATGGTGTAAGCTGAAACAGCTACATGACTTTAATATTTGTATGCCCCAGGCTTAAGGCCCTGGACAAGAAGATCCAGTTACCAACAGGTCAGAGAACAACTTGGAGCTGTTTGTGGGTTTGTATCTCTTTACTCCCAGTGACATTGAGATGTGCACAAGAAATAGCCACTTGCCTCTGGCCTTGGGGGGGTCTTAAGAAGTATCTGCCTTTGTGTCCACGGTGGTGGTTGGCCACTCAAAGACATCGACACATATCCACACAAGGACAAAGTATATAGGTGCACCTCCATACATAGGCAGTTGTGCTTAGTCATGCTCCCCGTTGTTCATATGGCCCAGAGCCAAACTATTACATAACAGACATGTGGGCAGCTAGCCAAGTAGGTGGACCTGTCAGTTACCATACACCAGTTACCATACAGAGACAGAGATGTGGGAGCGCAGAGATAAGGGACCAAGGCCAAAGGAATGAGAATTTGATCTCTTCACTTTCCCAAAGGCATCTCAACATCTATTTCCACGTGTTATAACAGATAGTGTTAAATCAATCATCCTATGTATAGAGTTTGGATTACTTTTTGTCCCAATGAATTTCCTTGTTCCTACCTACAAAGAAGCTCATTTGTCAATGCACATCTATTTTTATTCTTTCATTCCTCCCAGACAGCTAACCCTTATCAGGTTTCAAAAAAACTAGGTAACTTTCTATTTTTCCTCCATAATTTACTCCCTGGAGAACTGTTGTCATTGTCACCAGAGATCATCAATTTTAGAGTCTATTTAAGGAGTCTATAAGTACAGCAGAGGATCTGGACCTGCCTTCCGTGCTTTGTAAATGAATGTGCATTCAAGCGCTGGCTGGAACTTTACTGGAAATATTCTACCTTACAATGGTCTAAATACTGTTTTCCATTTCAGATGATCACACAATCAGCATATTAAAGTTTAAATGACTTCTACAATGATGGAGATAACAAAGATATCATATTATTTACTCAAACCAGTCACTTGTCTCAAATTGCTACACGTTAATATAGTTTGGAATTCTTAGAAATTCCATGAAGCTCTAAGTCCATGTTTGCCTTTGAGCATATTTTTCTGGTACACATCACACTTTTTTTTTTTTGACAGGCAGAGTGGACAGTGAGAGAGAGACAGACAGACAGAAAGGTCTTCCTTTTGCCGTTGGTTCACCCTCCAATGGCCACCGTGGTTGGCGTGATGTGGCCGGCGCACCGCGCTGATCCGATGGCAGGAGCCAGGTGCTTCTCCTGGTCTCCCATGGGGTGCAGGGCCCAAGTACTTGGGCCATCCTCCACTGCACTTCCTGGCCACAGCAGAGAGCTGGCCTGGAAGAGGGGCATCCGGGACAGGACCGGTGCCCCAACTGGGGCTAGAACTCGGTGTGCCGGCTCCGCAAGGCGGAGGATTAGCCTAGTGAGCCGTGGCGCAGGCCACATCACACTTTTTAGTAGACAAAGCACATGAGTGCACACTGCAATTATAGAGAGTCAGCAGAATATTACAGAAAATTTTGAATTTGATTCCAAGTTACCAGACTCAATTCCTGATACTAAAACTCATTGGCTCTTCTCAAGTTTAGCAAGTTACTTAACATCTCTGGAGTCTCATTTTCTCCACATATAAAACATGCCATTATATTTCCACTGAGTTGTTTTTTGTTATGTATTTATTTATTATTGGAAAGACAGAAGCAGACTCTCTCTCTCTCTCTCTCTCTCTCTGTCTCTCTCTTATGCACACACAGGAGAGAGAGAGAGAGAGAACAAGAGACAGAGAGAGAACTGCTATCCACTGATTCATTTACTCACTCCCCAGCTCCTCATATGTCCACAGCAGCTGGCACTGTGCCAGGCTGAAACTGAATCCAGGTATCCCACATGGGTGGCAGAGACTTAACTACTTGAACCCTCTCCCATGGCTTCCACTGTATGCCTTGACCAGAAGCTGGAATTAGGGGTGGACATTGGACTAATACCAAGGCACTCCAATATGGGTGACTTAATTGCTGTATTCTTTAACTGGCTCAAATACTCATCCCTCTACTGGGTTGTTTTAAGGATTACAGATTAGGCAAATGTCATCTTCTTTATGATGATCAATAAGTTCTAGTTTCTATTATAATTGCCCAGTGAGTGTGCAGTAAAACAACTAGTCATTTATTTTATTCTCTTGAAAATACCAATTAAGATTTGGTTTTTACTTTTTTCAAACTTACAATGCTTATTTGTTGATAAACTATAAATATTTATTGTTTTATATTTTACTTATTTTTTAAAATTTTTAATTTTTATATAAAATTTTAATTACTTTTTAACAGATTCAATGTGATTTTTAGATACAATTCTTTCTTTAACTTTTATTTAATAAATATAAATTTCCAAAGTACAGCTTTTGGATTACAGTGGCTTCCTCCTGCCCCATAACTTCCCTCACACCTGCAACCCTCCCATCTCCCGCTCCCTCTCCCATCCCATTCCCATCAAGATTCATTTTCAATTATCTTTATATACAGAAGATCAATAGAGTATACACTAAGTAAAGATTTCAACAGTTTGCACCCACACAGAAACACAAAGTGCAAAATACTGTTTGAGTACTAGTTTTACCATTGATTCACATAGTATAGCACATTAAGGACAGAGGTCCGACATGGGGAGTAAGTGCACAGTGACTCCTGTTGTTGATTTAACAATTGACACTCTTGTTTATGGCATCAGTAATCACTCGGGGCTCTTGTCATGAGTTGCCGAGGCTATGGAAGCCTTTTGAGTTCGCCTACTCCGATCTTATTTAGACAAGGTCATAGTCAAAGTGAAAGTTCTCTCCTCCAGAGAAAGATACCTCCTTCTTTGATGGCCATTCTTTCCCCTAGAATCTCACTCACATATATCTTTCTTTTAGTTTTCTTTTTCTTTTTCTTTTTTTTTTTTTCCCCGCAGTGTCTTGGCTTTCCATGCCTGAAATACTCTCATGGGCTTTTTAGCTAGATCCAAATGCCTTAAAGGCTGATTCTGAGGCCAGAGTGTTGTTTAGGACATTTGCCATTCTATGAGTCTTGTGTGTATCCCACTTGCCATGTTGGATTGTTCTCTCATTTTTAATTCTATCAATTACTATTAGCAGACACTAGTCTTGTTTATGTGATCACTTTGACTCTTAATCCTATCATTATGATCAATTATGAACTGAAGCTGATCACTTTGACTAGTGAGATGGCATTGGTACATGCCACCTTGATGGGATATAAGGTGACAACTTTCAAATATTCAGATTTAGGATCATAGTGATACTTCCCACTCTACTCTCCCTCCCTCCCACGTCCCCACTTTCCCTTCTTTTTCCTTTATTATTCTTTTAATTTTTACAATGATATACTTTTATTTTATTTTATAATCATAAGTTTAACCTTCCACTAAGTAAAGAATTCAGTGAATTATAGGAAGGAAAAAACAATGTTTGTTTGATAAATGAAGGAGAAATGCATGGTAACACAGTTTTTCTCTATCACTTGTAAAACAAAGGAATAAAATATGCTTTTATCACTTTAAGCATTCAGAATAATAATGACAAATAAAATAAATCAAGGTAACTTGGTGTAGATTAGTGGAACTGTAGTCAACTGAACATTTATGCTGAAGATGTTAATAGCTTTATCTTAAAAATTATTAGTAAAAATGATCCTGTTCAAGGGAATTTTCCAAATATACTTCTCAATCTTTACCAGTGAATGATGCTTTTTACTAGCAAGGGAATATTTTCTTCAAATCCTCAAGATGATTAACTAGACTTAAACATTTTTCAAATACATATTCTACACAATACCTAATGAATCATGATAGCACTACTTTCTGATATGGCCATGGAAGTGTCACAGTTCACAATACTTGTTAGGTGCTGCTTATTTGGTACAGGGTTTGACGATGCTCTGATGCTTCCAGTTCAGCTTTCTGCTAATGTGTACACAGCAGATGAAGATTCACGCTCTTGGGTCCCTGAAATTCATGTGGGGAACACAGTTTGAGTTCTAGGCTCCTGGCTAAAGATTGGTCCAGACCTGGGTACTGTAGGTTTTTGGGGAGTGACCAATAATATAGGATATCTCTCTATATCAGCCTGTGTCTGTGTCTGTCTCTCCCTCTTTTGTTCTGTCTCTATCATTTAAATAAAAAAATATAAATTTATAAAATAATGTCAGTTAAACAAACACTATTACCCATGTAAGTCCAATAACTTTCATTATCCTAATGGTGCATAGTGGTGATCATCATATCACAAGGTCATGAACTCTTACTAACCAGATCCAAGCCATTTCTGAGTAAATTAATTAATCACAAATATGTTTTAGAAACAAAACTAATACGGAATGTTTAATTTAGAAGAAATACTCTGTAAGCAAGAAAATATTTTTGATTAGAAAAAGGAATTGTTGACACTTCATATGTATAAATACATCTATATTTAACTTTATTATTTTAGAATCCCCTAAGCAAATCAAACCATACAGTGTATGCTCATACACACACACACACACAAATAAAAAAAACAATTTATCATTTTTCAAGATTCAAGAATTTCATGAAATATCTAAGTAACAACTGTAGCAAATGTCTTTTTTGCATTTGAATTTTTTCTTAATTCACTATTTTACTAAGATAATGGCCCTATGCATACAGTATGTTAATGAATATATTATGTTTAATGTGTTATAAAATAATATGTGGGGGTTTTTTTTGTAATCATATTCTCATGCATGACATTACCCAAGACAGATTGCTTTATCAGAGTAAATTTCTTTATGTCTTAGCAAGTCTATTGCTACAATTTGCACTGTGGATATAGCAAAGGAGTAAAGAAAAAAAAACACAGTTCAATATCACTTGTTAAAAGATCATGTTTCATTAGGGAAGCGGGGGAACTGACCTCTCATGTTGGTCCTCAGAGGAATACTAAAAGTAAGAAAGGTACATTAATATTAAAGACATTTATACAATTTTCAGACAGCTGCAAAAGGTCTAAATACCAATTTCTTTCATTGGTGAAGGATAGTAGATTTGTGACCCTCACTATTTACAAGAGAAATATTGTTTTCTACAATCCACTGAATTTATCATAAGGTCACGAACTCCTTCTAACCAGATCCAAGTCCTTTCTAAGTAAATTAATCACAAATATAATAAATTACAAAGCTAACATAGAATATTCTATTTAGATAAAACAGTTTGTCATATAGGGGAAACTTTAGAGACAGATAAAACGAAAGTGGATATCATTCCAATACTTTTCTTACATTCAGCCTATTTCTTACAACTTATTATCTCAACTGAGTTATGAAGTTACATTTTCAAAGTATCTTATATAGTAGAATCAATAAATTTGAGGCTGGAAGTAAGCTCATAATAGTTAAAAGTCTACTTTTCTCCAATGTTGAAAATACATTTCACTACTTCATAACCACTTTTTGGTCCTTCTTAACTTACAGTGAAACTATTTGGGGACAATAGGACAATTTAATTTGCTTTTAGATGTAGCATTTTGACTTTTATATAATCAAGACACATATCCATAGAATGATGTAATTGTCTGGAAGCATTCCTTTAATAAAGAATGTCAGCCCTGGCAGGACACACTAATGAGATCTAGTTAGGCATAATTGATTCATCCACTGATTATGCTTCTCCTGGGGATCTGTGTGTGTGTGTGTATGTGAGAGAGTCTGTGTATAAACTCTATATATTTTCTGTGTTACTTCTCTAAAAGTTTTACACTAATTCTAAAATTTTATAGTGTCTGCATTTTCCTTGAAGTACTGAAAACCAAAGATATAACCTATATTGTATATTTTCTTTTTTATACAAAAATACATTCAAAGGATGACATTTTTAGGTTATTTTAGCAGGATATTAATTTTAAACAGCAAAGAATTTAGGGATTAAGCACTGAAAATATGATGACATTTTAAAATTCTGAAAGTATTATACACAGGAAGTATATTATCCTTTCAATACATTTTTGTACAATTTTTTTTTTCTTTTTTTTTTCTTTTTTTTTAAACTTTTATTTAATGAATATAAATTTCCAGTGTACAGCTTATGGATTACAATGGCTTCCCCCTCCCATAACTTCCCTCCCACCCACAACCCTCCCCTCTCCCGCTCCCTCTCCCCTTCCATTCACATCAAGATTCATTTTCAATTCTCTTTATATACAGAAGATCAATTTAGTATAAAGATTTCAACAGTTTGCACCCACATAGAAACACAAAGTGAAACATACTGTTTGAGTACTAGTTATAGCATTAAATCAAAATGTACAGTACATTAAGGACAGAGATCCCACATGAGGAGCAAATGCACAGTGGTTCTTGTTGTTGACCCAACAAATTGACATTCTAGTTTATGGCGCCAGTAACCACCCTAGGCTGTCGTCATGAGTTGCCAAGGCTATGGAAGCCTTCCAGGTTTGCCGACTCTGCTCATATTTAGACAAGGTCATAAAAGACAGAGTGAGGATAGTAACCAATGATCCTAAGAGTGGCATTTACCAGGTTTGAACAATTATACAGCATTAAGTGGGGAAGAGGACCATCAGTACACACAGGTTGGGAGTAGAGCCATTGGTGGTAGAGTAGAGGTTATGATTACATTTTTGTACAATTTTAGCAATTGATTCCTCAAAATGGAGTCTCATGGGGTATTGGAACCTATTAATAGAAAATTATAGAAAATACTTGTTCATTTCAAGAAACTGTAATAATCAAACCTCTAAGAAAACAAAAAGATGATTTTAATAGAATCTATAGTTGATGAATTAATGCTTGTGTCTTTACAATTTATAAACAAAAAAAAATTACTTCCAGCAAGAGAATTTGATGTACAACAGAACTTATAATTAAAATATTTTGTCAAAGAGAATAAAAGAAAAATTATCAGCATCTTCTATAACAATTTTAAGAATTTTCAGAAAGAACACCAGTTTGAATGAAAATGGTCCACAAATATATTGAAAAGGGAGTCATCTAGAAAGATTAATCTCATGTATGATCACACACAAAAAAATGGGAAGGAACTTGGTGACTCCAGAAAAAAACAAAGCAAAACAAACAAATCAACAAAAACTGATATGTGTACTGCCTGGGAAACAAAATAGTAGCTTGGTAGCAGTTGCATAAAGAGAAAGGAATTTGACATGGTAACCAGAATAATTCCATAAACCATGATTCTATACCAAAAAGCATAGATCAATTGAGTCATGTTGTCAAATTTCATATATTTCTACTCACAAATCTCATTTCCAGTTTTTTTTAATTAAACTTTTATTTAGTGAATATAAATTTCCAAAGTACAGCTTATGGGTTACAATGGCTTCCCCCCTCCCATAACTTCCCTCCCACCCACAACCCTCCCCTTTCCCGCTCCCTCTCCCTCTCCCCTCCCATTCACATCAAGATTCATTTTCAATTCTCTTTATATACGGAAGATCAGTTTAGTATATATTAGGTAAAGATTTCAACAGTTTGCCCCCATATAGCAACACAAAGTGAAAAAAAATACTGTTGGAGAACTAGTTATAGCATTAAATAAGAGTGTACAGCACATTAAAGACAGAGATCCTACATAATATTTTTTTAAATTAATTAATTTTCTATGCCATTTCCAACTTAACACCAGGTTTTTTTTTTTTTTCATTTCCAATTATCTTTATATACAGAAGATCGATTCAGTATACAATTAGTAAAGATCTCATCAGTTTGTACCCACGCAGAAACACAAAGTGTAAAAATACTGTTTCAGTACTAGTTATAGCATCACTGCACATTAGACAACACATTAAGGACATATCCCACATGGGATGTAAGTACACAGTGACTCCTGTTACTGACTTGACAATTTGACACTCCTGTTCATGGCGTCAGTAATCTCCCTAGGCTCTAGTCATGAGTTGCCAGGGCTATGGAAGCCTTTAGAGTTCGCTGACTTTGATCTTATTCCAATAGGGTCATAGTCAAAGTGGAAGTTCTCTCCTCCCTTCAGAGAAAGGTACCTCCTTCTTTGATGGCCCCATTCTTTCCACTGGGATCTCACTCACAGAGATCTTTCATTTAGGTCTTCTTCTTTTTTTTTTTTTCTTTTCCATGGTATCTTGGCTTTCCATGCCTACAATACTCTCATGGGCTCTTCTGCCAGATCTGAATGCCTTAAGGCCTGATTCTGAGGCCAGAGTGTTGTTTAGGACATCTGCCATTCTATGAGTCTGCTGTGTATCCCACTTCCCATGTTGGATCTTTCTCTCCCTTTTTGATTCTATCATTTCCAGTTTTGATACCTTGTTGATTTT
Source organism: Lepus europaeus (assembly GCF_033115175.1). Classification (NCBI taxonomy): domain Eukaryota; kingdom Metazoa; phylum Chordata; class Mammalia; order Lagomorpha; family Leporidae; genus Lepus; species Lepus europaeus. The sequence goes on from NC_084827.1 coordinate 136,678,767, forward strand.
CACAGTGCAGCTCTATTTGATGGTTTTGAAGCATTGGTTCACAGTGCTATCTACTGACGTGATGCACCTGGAACTCTTTGACTTAGAAAAGACATAACGATCCAAAAATGTTAATCATGATATGTTATTTCTGTTATCTATGTTAATCAAGACTTCAGAGTTTATAATACAAAATATTAACACATTTTGCTTTTCTATTGGATGTTATTATCATATTGTATACCAAAGAATGTAAAATCCTTGAAATGGTGATAAGTATCAAATGGTTATTAATGATGGTAATATGTTAACAAAGATTTTCTGTTAAGATTTATTTATTTACATGAAAGGCAGAGTTACAGAAAGAAAGAGAGAGAGAGAAATCTTCCATCCTCTGGTTCACTCCCCATATGGTCACAACAGCCAGAGATGGGCCCATCAGGAGCCAAGAGCTTCCCTTGGGACTTCCAAGTTGGTGCAAGGGTCCAAGTACTCAGGCTGCTTTCCCAGGCACAGTATCAAGGAGCTGGATCAGGATGTGGAGGAGCCAGAACATCATATTGGATGCTTGTGCTACAGGTGGCAGCATTACCCACTACATCACAATTCAGGCCCCCAAAATGTTATTTTTTTTTATTTTGACTAGGTTGCTGATTTTTGTTTGCTTAGACAGTACTTTTTTTCTCTAAATGTTAAAAAGGATCCTCAGAAAATATACAGAACCATATGTGACTTTACTCACCAAATTTCAGCAACACATTCAGGAAAAATTTAAGAATGATATTTATGTTCAGAGATAATTTATTTCTATTTTTAATTGAAGTAGTCAAAATTATCTTTCTCTAATGGTGTCCACTAGGGACAGGTAAAATTTTCTTAGCTTATTATAATTATTCTGCAGAAAATTTACATTTTCCTTAAGAAGTCTGTTGAGAAGCGGCACTTAGCTCAAAGTGGCTGAGTCATATGTCCCAGGAGGCTATCCCAGGGAGTGTGAAAGAAGCAGATGTTTTCCGTCTTCACCCACTCCTGAAGTGCTATCATTAACATTCTTACCAGTCACGTGCTATAAATTTGAAGCATGCTTAATCTAGCTTATTTTCTTTGATAGGTGTTTCAGTTTGAAAAGATTTTATCCACATGGCCTTTGATTTTAGCTCAGTTTCCTGGGACCACTTTCTTTTGCACGTGTATGACTATTTCTCGTGAAAATAAGTGGAATATAGCTAAAACTATTACCTAAGAAATGTGGCATAGCTAGAGCTAGAAGTATAGACACCTATATTATTTGCTAAAATATTGCTAACATTGCATATTGGAAGGAACATTATTCACCAACCAGTTATTTTCCTTCTTTGGTTACTTGATCACCACTGAGATTAGTATTGGGATATTTCTTGAAGATTTTTTTTTTTTTGACAGGCAGAGCGGATAGTGAGAGAGAGACAGAGAGAAAGGTCTTCCTTTTTGCTGTTGGTTCACCCTCCAATGGCCGCTGTGGCCAGCGCATCACGCTGATCCGAAGCCAGGAGCCAGGTGCCTCTCCTGGTCTCCCATATGGGTGCAGGGCCCAAGCACTTGGGCCATTCTCCACTGCCTTCCAGGGCCATAGTAGAGAGCTGGCCTGGAAGAGGGGCAACTGGGATAGAATCCGGTGCCCCGACTGGGACTAGAACCCAGTGTGCCAGCGCTGCAAGGCGGAGGATTAGCCTGTTAAGCCACGGCGCCGGATTGGTTTTTCTTATGATTTCAAAACTTGACAGTCTCATAGAATACAAAGCATTAACTATTTGTAAGAGGTATATGCAGTACTATTATTATCAGCTTCCACAATTCTCCAGCATGTTCCTGGTTACTAAGACAGTAGGGTAACATCATTCACTTGCATATGTTCATTCAACACAGACTATTCTTAAGAGCCTTTAAAGAATATATGTGTATTTGTGCATTGATTTTTTTTAAGACCCTGCCTAAGGTGAAAGAGACAAAACTTAGCCCAGTTCTCTGCTGTGGCCCTGGAGGGCAGTAGAGGATGGCCCAGGTGCTTGGGACCTGCACCCGCATGGGAGACCAGGAGGAAGCACCTGGCTACTGGCTTCACATCAGCGCAACGTGCTAGCCACAGTGGCCATTTTGGGGGTAAACCAACAGAAGGAAGACATTTCTCTCTGTCTCTCTCTCTCTCTCTCTCTCTCACTGTCCACTCTGCCTGTTGAAAAAAAAAAGAATAAGAAAGGAATGACTATAATCAGGCTATGAACTAATTGGTGTTCCCACATGACAGTGCAACACAGGTCTTTATATATCTACTTTTGAAGAAGTCTTGATTGTGAATGAGTGGAGAGAATGAAAAATTGTAATGATATGTATGTAGTTATTTTTAAAGAAACCTATTTAAATTACATTTATTTCCTTTACAGTTTCCTTTGCCTAGGGACAATGAGGAAAGCTCAAAACAAAGGTTTCTAGTATTGACAACAATTCAACAATTAAACAAGCATCATGTGGTGTACAGTCTTAAAGGCAATAGCATTGGAAACCCAACAAGGATGACTTGTACTTGCTCTTTACAATTCTACTAGTAAAGTTTTGTGGGAGAGGACATTCTTTAGGATAATATAAAGATGACTGCTTCCTACATCAGAGTACCTGGAATTGATGCCCAGGTCAGGCTCCATATTCCACTTTCCTTGGAATACCTTGGGACGCAAGAAGTGACAGCTCAAATAATTGAGTCTCTGACATCCACAGGGAGACCTGAATTTAGATAATAGATCCTGCCTGTGACTCTGCCCAATCCTGCCCTTTGTGGACATTAGGGCAGTAATCCAGCTGGTTGATTCTTTCTTTTCTCTCTCTCTGTCTGTCTCTCTTCCCATCATCTCAGACCCTCTAACCTTCACATATATATAAAAAAAAGTTTAAAATATATGTATAGTTGTTTGTCACCAAATGAATTTTTAAAAAATAAGCAGAATTCAAAAGTCTAATTTACATGGACACATTCATCTTTTTTTTTTTTTAATTTTAGACAGGCAGAGTGGACAGTGAGAGAGAGCAAGAGAGACAAAGAGAAATGTCTTCCTTTGCCGTTGGTTCACCCTCCAATGGCCGCCGCGGCCGGCGCACTGCGGCCGGCACACCGTGCTGATCCGAAGGCAGGAGCCAGGTGCTTCTGGTCTCCCATGGGGTGCAGGGTCCAAGCTCTTGGGCCATCCTCCACTGCACTCCCAGGCCATAGCAGAGAGCTGGCCTGGAAGAGGGGCAACCAGGACAGAATCTGGCTCCCCGACTGGGACTAGAACCCGGTGTGCCGGCACCGCTAGGCGGAGGATTAGCCTGTTGAGACACAGCGCCAGTTTTACACATACATCTTTAACTCAAGATTATCCAGTGTTTCCAAATAATACTTCTTCATTTCTTCTTTTTTAAGATTTTTTATTTATTTATTTCTAAGTTAGAGTTACACAGAGAGAGGAGAGGCAGAAAGAGAGGTCTTCCATCTGATGGTTCACTCCTCAACTGGCTACAATGGCCGGAGCTGCGCCTATTCAAAGCCAGGAGCCAGGAGCTTCTTCCGGGTCTCCCATGTGGGTGCAGAGGTCTAAGGACTTGGACCATCCTCCACTACTTTCCCAGGCCACAGCAGAGAGCTGGATCAGAAATGGAGCAGCTGGGTCTTGAACTGGCGCCCATATGGGATGCCGGTGCTACAGGCCAGGGTGTTAACCTGCTGCGCCACTACACTGGTCCCACTTCTTCATTTCTATATATGGATAGAATTTTACAGTACTGATGTGGTCTGGTCTTCTAAGGAGTGATTTCTATTTTAAATATTTTATTGATAACAACACAGTGTACTGATTTTCACTACTGGTTTCAAATGATTGGTCTTAAATTGCTTATACTTACTAATATATTAGATGAGTAATTGTTATCTTAAAATATTCCATGTGTCAGGGCTGGCATTGTGATATAGCTTGTAAAGCTGCCACCTGTGACTTCAGGGTGCTGGTCATGTCTCAGCTATTCCACTTCTGATTCAATTCCATGCTAATGACCTGGAAAATGCAGCAGAACAAGGTCCAATGTTTGGCCCTTGCCAATCTTGTGGGAGATTGGGATGATGCTCCTAGTTCCTGGCTTCAGCCTGGCCTAGCACTGACCTTTGCAGCCATCTGAGTGAACCAGTGGATGGAAGATCTGTGTGTGTTTGTGTGTGTGTGTTCTCTTTCTGTAAATCTTTCTAAATAAATGAATTCAAAGTATATATATTCCATGTGTCACGTTATCGTAAAACATTTCATGTGGGCCGGCGCCACGGCTCAATAGGCTAATCCTCCGCCTGTGGCACTGGCACCCCGGGTTCTAGTCCTGGTTGGGGCACCGGATTCTGTGCCGGTTGCCCCTCTTCCAGGCCAGCTCTCTGCTGTGGCCCGGGAGTGCAGTGGAGGATGGCCCAAGGGCTTGGGCCCTGCACCCCATGGGAGACCAGGAGAAGCACCTGGCTCCTGCCTTCAGATCAGCGCGGTGTGCCGGCTGCAGCACGCCGGCCGCACCGGCCATTGGAGGGTGAACCAACGGCAAAAGGAAGACCTTTCTCTCTGTCTCTCTCTCTCTCACTGTCCACTCTGCCTGTCAAAAAACAAACAAACAAACAAAAAACGTGAAACCCAAATGGCTCACATTTCCGTGCTATCATTTTCTTATGTTTTTCATAGTCTAATTATTATCTCTAACTCTTTATAAATTATCCCCCAGAAATAATTGGAAATTATTAAATCAAGTGCTTAGAATTGACAAACAAAAATGACCAGTTAGAAGGTAACAATCAACACGAAAAACGCAATGGAGAAATGTGTAAAAAGCAGTTAAAAGAGGTGCCAGCATAAAGACATGGCAGTTAAGCTGACACCCCCATCCCCTATCAGAGTGCCTGGGTTCTAGTCCTGGTTTCACTTCCTGTCTGGCTTTCTGCTGATTTATAGCCTGGGAGATAGCAGGTCCTGACTTGAGTAACTGAATTGCTGCCACTCATGTGGGAGATCTGGACTGAGTCCAGAGTTCCTGGCTTCAACCTGATCCAGACCCAGCTGTCTCAAGCATTTGGGAAATGAACCTTACATGGTTGGGAGTTAGTGATGTGGTATAGTAATTTACTTTTCTCTTTGCCATCCAAGCCTTAGACTTAAATCTTTCTACTTATTGTGGGTATTTATTGTGTTTCCTTCCTCAAATACCTCTCTTGACAAAGATCTTTGTTTAAACATATAGATGTAGATAATGGCAGGAGGTATTTGATATGCCCTTTCCCTGGCTACTTGAACAATTACCAGTGACGTCAATGATAGCGTTCATCACCTACATTATAGTCATTGTTCCAGGAGTACATTCATGATTCAAGCCTGCTCATCAGAGTGATTCTATCTGGTTACAGAAGTGTGATGAGTTAAGACTGAAGATGTCTAAGTTCAGGGCTCCAGTCTTTGGTGAAGTTGGCCAGAAAGAATGATGCTGACAATTATGAAAATACACAAGATAAAAACAAAAGCAATAGTATTTGTGTCATTGCTTCCACTTATCACTAATGACAATTCCCCTGCTTCGCACTTCTCCATTTTCACTCTTTAACATAAGTTCAGTTTCTTCACTTGAATCCAAGGGGCCCTTATTGATCACAAGACTTTTTCCACTGTCTGTAGTAAGAAAGAAAATAAAATATTAGATTTTATTTAGAACTTTTTTTTTTTGCTTAAGTCGGGAATATCTGGAATATCAGAAGATTCAGTAAATAAAAGCAACAGAAAGTTTTTATTATAATGATTATTATTAAAGAAGTACTTGTTATCCTTTAAATATCATTTCCGAGTTAAAAGTACTGTACATTTACTTGACTACATCCTTACTACAAAGATACAAAATCTGACACGTAGTGATTAATTTACCAAAGTTTCAAAGGGATCCTGAATTCTGGAACAGACTTGGACTGGCACTGTGGTAGGCTGCAAGGGGATGTAAATTGCAGAACACTTACATGGGGACCTAACTCGCAATGACGTTCAAATCTATGTGTGTTTTTTGAAACTACTTATCATTTGTGATAAATAATTCATAGCTTAAGTATAATTTTTTATATTGAAGTTATCACTGGTTTGTATTTCATTTTCATCATGAGTAATGATATCATTAACATTTTTCAGAAACGCATGACACTAATGCACATTTGACAGTCTTGCGATATGTGAATTTTATTTAGCAGAACTGATAGACAAGCCTTCTTATTTTTACAAATAACTCTATGAATTAGATAAATTTTTAATTTTGGCTTATTTGCTTTTCACTTATTTGAAAAGCAGAGAGAGAGAGAGAGAATGTTCCACTTACTGGTTAACTCCCCAAATGTCAACAACAGCCAGGGGTGTGCTACATGGACTTCAGGAGCCCAGAACTCTGTCCAGGCCTCACACATGAGTGACAGGGATCCAAGCACTTGAGCTATCACCTGCTGCCTCAAAGTATGTGTCTTAGAATGAAGCTGTATCAGAAGCAGAGGAGGGACTCAAATCAGCACTCATTGCAAGTAAAGGTTTAATTACTACACCACAGGGCTTGTCCCTCTATGCTTATATTTTTTTAAAGTCTAAATTTTAGCTTAATTTCAGTAAAGAATATTTTATTTACTCACTAAAATCTCTTTATCATTTAAGGAGTTAAGTGCAACAAAAGCAAAAGTCAATTGATTAAGAAATCCAAGAACTGTATATCAGAAATATAAGCCTGAATTGGATGTGAGTCAAATTATAAATAAATTTGTGTTGCAGTGAAAAAATAAAAGATTTTAGAAAATAATTAAAAAGAATGTTTCTACCCCAGTTTTCTCCTTTAAAAGCACAGAAATTTAAAATGAAGAAAGCTAAATTACAAGTAGAAGTCTGTATCTCTCAAGGAGATAGTAGTTCTAGTAGCTTTGTTGTCACACTGTATTTACTAATTCAAAACCATGAGAAAAAGATATTCTGTATTTCAACTAATAGGGGACTTAAGAACAAAGATTAATTATGCCACAATATGGTAGGAACCATTGTGGGCTCAGTACAGGTGGCAACTTCTCCCTGAAAAGCCCAGGCTTGGAATGGGCAGATATGTTTGATGCTCCGCATCTCTGATGTCATGAGAAGCACATTGGTGTAATCATCACTGTAGAACCATTTGGGGGAGATTTTTTTATTCTCTGACTCTAAAAACTACTTACAACTACAATCTATTGGAACAAAAGATTAGAGAGAGTTCAACACTATTAATAGGCACAAATTATCAAACAGAGAAAATACAAAGTGAATGCAGAGCTAAATGTTAGTTGGAAAAGCAAAAACAATCACAAGTAAATAGAGCTTATATTGAACATAAAAAATTCACCTTTCCTACTCTTTCTGTTCACTTTCTGCCCAATGAATTGTATGATGTCTATCCCCATCATTGAGGGAAGAAATTCCTCATGCCCTCTACTGATGCAAATGCTAATCACTTTGTTTTTTTTATTTATAGTTAAGTTATTGTATAAGATAAGATAAGTTAAGAAGATAAGTTAAGATGTAGTTAACAGATAGTTAGATGTCAGAGGCCACCCGACAAACCACAGGAGACGCAGCACTCAGTCAATTCATCACCACGTTTATTGTCTCCTCGTGTTCCAGGCCAAAGTAGGGGGATGGAGGCCGTCTCCCTGGGGAAACTCTTCAACCTCCAGCCCCAGCACATGGAAAGACAAGGATATATACCCCAGGCCCCATACAGATAACATTCATTGTGTGCAATCATGCATAGCACAGGAACAAAACGAGTTTACAAGGTAGCAAAGATCAGGGTACAAGCTCTGCTGATAGAGCATCATAAACCTTCATCAGAAGTCACATCCTGCCTGCAGGAATGAGTCTGGTGCCTTTAGAACAATTAGCACAGGAAACAGGATTAGATAAGGGACAGCCTCAGCCTGCTGCATCTCATGTCATGCCAGGGCCACTAGCCCCGACAGTTAGACAGTGAGAGAGAGACAGAGAGAAAGGTCTTCCTTTCATTGGTTCACCTCCCAAATGGTTGCTATGGCCACCGCTGCGCCAATCCGAAGCTAGGAGCCAGATGCCTCTTTCTGGTCTCTCATGCGGACATAGGGGTCAAGCACCTGGGCCATCCTCCACTGCCTTCCCAGGACAGGAGCAGAGAACTGGACTGGAAGAGGAGAAACTGGGACTAGAACCCGGCACCCATATGGGATGCTGGCACCACAGCCAACAGCCCCCAAATGCTAATGAATTTGAAAACAGATGCCTCACAAATGCACCTAGAAGTAACATTTTATTAGCTTTCTGGGTATCCATTAAGCTAGTCAAATTGACACATAAAATACCAAACTACAGGACATACTACAGAGTAGTTGTTATCAAAACAGCATGGTACTGGTACAGAAACAAATGGATAGACCAATGGAACAGAATAGAAACACCAGAAATCAATCCAAACATCTACAGCCAACTTATATTTGATCAAGGATCCAAAACCAATCCCTGGAGAAAGGACAATCTATTCAATAAATGGTGCTGGAAAAATTGGATTTCCATATGCAGAAGCATGAAGCAAGACCCCTACCTTTTACCTTAAACAAAAATCCACTCAACATGGATTAAAATCTACGACCCGACACCATCAAATTATTAAAGAACATTGGAGAAACCATGCAAGATACATGTACCGGAAAAGACTTCTTGGAAAAGACCCCAGAAGCACAGGCAGTGAAAGCCAAAATTAACATTTGAGGTTGCATCAAATTGAGAAGTTTCTGTACTGGATAAGAAACAGTCAGGAGAGTGAAGAGGCAACTGACAGAATGGGAAAAAATATTTGCAAACTATGCAACAGATAAAGGGTTAATAAAGAAAATCTACAAAGAGATCAAGAAACTCCACAACAACAAAACAAACAATCCACTTAAGAGATGGGCCAAGGACCTCAGTAGACATTTTTCTAAAGAGGAAATCCAAATGGCCAGCAGACACATGAAAAAATGTTCAAGATCACTAGCCATCAGGGAAATGCAAATCAAAACCACAATGAGGTTTCACCTCACCCCAGTTAGAATGGCTCAAATTCTGAAATCTACCAACAACAGATGCTGGCAAGGATGTGGGGAAAAAGGGACATTAACCCACTGTTGGTGGGAATGCAAACTGGTAAAGCCACTATGGAAGTCAGTCTGGAGATTCCTCAGAAACATGAATATAACCCTACCATTCAACCCAGCCATCCCACTCCTTGGAATTTACCCAAAGGAAGTTAAATTGGCAAACAAAAAAGCTGTCTGCACCTCAATGTTTATTGCAGCTCAATTCACAATAGACCTGGAATCAACCCAAATGCCCATCAACAGTAGACTGCATAAAGAAATTATGGGACATGTACTCTATAGAATACTATACAGCAGTCAAAAACAATGAAATCTTGTCATTTGCAACAAAATGGAGGAATCTGGAAAACATCATACTGAGTGAAATAAGCCAGTCCCAAAGGGACTAATATCATATTTTCTCCCTGATTGGTGACAACTAACCGAGCACCTAAAAGGAAACCTGTTGAAGTGAAATGGACACTGTGAGAACCAGTGACTTGATCAGCCCTTGTCCTGACTGTTGATGTACAATTTAATACTTTATCCCTTTTAGTATTTTTTTTGTTCTACTTAATATGATTTGTTGAACTCTGTAGTTAACACACAATTATTCGTAAGTGTTTAAATTTAACTTAAAAGAGATCCCTGTGAAATATGAGAGTGCGAATAATAGAGGGAGGAGATGTACAGTCTGGCACATGATCAATCAGACTTGCCCCAAATGGTAGAGTTAGAAATGTGCCAGGTGATTACAATACAATCCCTTCAAGGTGGCAAGTACCAATGCCATCTCACTAGTCCAAGGGATCAATTTCAGTTCACAATTGATCATACTGATAGTCCTGAGTCAAAGGGATCACAGAAACAAGACTAGTGTCTGCTAATACTAACTGACAGAATAAATAAGGGAGAGAATGATCCAACATGGGAATTGGGGTACACAGCAGACTCATAGAATGGCAGATGTCCTAAACAACACTCTGGCCTTAGAATCAGCCCTTAAGGCATTCAGATCTGGCTGAAGAGTCCATGCGAATATTTTTGGCATGGAAAACCAAGACACTCTGGAAAAAAAAAAAAGTCCTAAATTAAAGAAAGATCCCTGTGAGTGAGATCCCAGTAGAAAGAACAGGCCATCAAAGAAAGAGGTAACTTTCTCTGAAAGGAGGAGAGAACTTCCACTTTGACTATGACCTTGTCTGAATAAGATTGAAGCTGTGAACTCAAATGGCTTCCATAGCCTTGGCAACTCATGACTAGAGCCTAGGGAGATTACTGATGCCATAAACAAGAGTGTCAAATTGTTAAGTCAGCAACAGGAGTCACTGTGTACTTACTCCTCATGTGGGATCTCTGCCTTAATGTGTTGTTGAATGTGAATTAATGCTATAACTAGTACTGAAACAGTATTTTACACTTTATGTTCTGTGTGTGTGCAAACTGATGAAATCTTTACTTAATATATACTAAATTGATCTTCTATATATAAAGATAATTGAAAACGAATCGATGTGAATGGAATGGGAGAGGGAGGGGGAGATGGAAGGGGTGTGGGTGGGAGGGAAGTTATGGGGGGGAAGCCATTGTAATCCATAAACTGTATTTTTGAAATTTAAAAACAAAAAAATAAGTAAGTCTGGGCTGTCGCCGTGGCTCACTAGGCTAATCCTCTGCCTGCGGCACTGGTACCCCGGGTTCTAGTCCCTGATGGGGAGCTGGATTCTGTCCTGGTTGCTCCTCTTCCAGTCAAGCTCTCTGCTGTGGCCCGGGAAGGCAGTGGAGGATGGCCCAAGTCCTTAGGCCCTGCAGCCGCATGGGAGACCAGGAGGAAGCACCTGGCTCCTGGCTTCAGATAGGTGTAGCACGCTGGCCATAGTGGCCACTTGGGGAGTAAACCAATGGATGGAAGACCTTTCTCTCTCTCTCTCTCACTGTCTAACTCTGCCTGTTAAAAAAAGAAGTAAGTCTGTAGGAATGTGTGCAGAACTATACAGCTTTATGGTTACAAGTTTCATAAATTTCATAATTACCCCTTTATGATCATGGTAATTCTTTATGCCATGTCTGCCCTCCCATTGCCAGTCCACCTACTCATAGTTTTTACTAATTCTATTTTCAATTAATTTCATGCACATATGATTAACTCTTTGTTAAGTAGACTTCAATAAATGGTATGAAAAAAAACTGTTCCTCAACAATCAAGACAAGAGCTGTTCAAAATCAATGCTTCTTAAAGTGTCAGTTTCACTTCTTCTACATATTGCCTTTTATATGCACTATTAGTTATCACAGGTCAGGGAAAATATATATTATTTTTACCTTTGGGACTAGTTTATTTCACTAAGTATGATGTTTTCCAGTTTCACTCACTTTGTTGCAAATGACCAGATTTCATTTTTTTTCTTTTACCACTGTGTAGTATTCCATGGTATACATATCCCATAATTTCTTTATCCAATCTCCAGTTAGGGGCATGTTTCTATGTCTTAGCTATTGTGAATTGAGCTGCAATAAACATGGAAGACAGGTTAATCTTTCATATGTTGATTTCATTTCTCTTGGGTAAATTCCCAGTAGTGGAATGGCTGGGTTATATGCTAGGTCTATATTCAGATTTCTGAGGAATCTCCATCCTGCTTTCTATAGTTTCTTTACGAGTTTACATCTCCATCAACAGTGAATTAGGGTACCTTTTTACCCACATTCTTGCTAGCATTTGTTGCTTGTTGATTTCTGTATTAAAGTAACTCTAACACAGGTGAGTCAAATTTTACTGAGGTTTTGATTTGTATTTTCCTGATGGCTAATGATCCTGAGCATTTTTTCATGTTTCTTTTGGCCACTTGGATTTCTGCTTTTGAAAAATGTCTGTTTAAGTCCTTTGCTCATTTTTTAATTGAGTGGGTTGTTTTGTTGCTATTGAGTTTCTTGATCTCTAATCAGTTGTATAGTTTGTGAATAATTTCTCCCATTCTGTTGGTTGCCTCTTCAGTTTGATGAGAGTTTCTCTGTCAGTATAGATGATTCTCAATTTGATGTAATCCCCTTTTAGCTTTGATTGCCTGTGATTCTGGGTTCTTTTCCAAGAACTCTTTGTGTACATGAATGTGTTGCAGTTTCCCCGTGGTTCTCTAATAATTTGATGGTATTTGTAGAAGAAACTGTCTTTGTCTTGGGGGTTGATTTTATCTCCTTTGTCAAAGATAAGTTGGTTGTAGATGCTTGGATTGATTTCTAGTGTTTCTGTTCTTCTCCATGGGTCTACCCATCTGTTTTTGTACCAGTACCAGGTTGTTTTGATTACTACATTGTAGTAGGTCTTGAGATCTGCTATTGTGATGCTTTTGGCTTTGTTCTTGTTGTACAAGATGTTTTTTAGCTATTTGGTGTCTCCTGTGTTTCCATATGAATTTCAACATCATTTTTTTCATATTTGAAAAGAATATCCTTTGGATTTTAGTTGGTATCACATTGAATCTGTAGATTGCTTTTGGTAGTATGGGCATTTTGATGATATTGATTCTTCCAATCCACAAATATAGAAAATTATTCTAGTTTTTTATCCTCTTCTGTTTCTTTTTTTTTAAAAATGTTTTGTAATTCTCATGATAGAGATCTTTGACAGTGTTGGTTAATTTATTCCAAGATACTTGATTTTTTGTAGCTATTGTCAATGGGATTCATATTAAAGCTCTTTCTCACCCATGACATTGTCTATGTATACAATGGTAGCTGATTTTTGTTTGTTGATTTTATATCCTGCTATTTTACCAAACTTGCCTTTGAGTTCTAAGAGTCTCTTAGAGGAGTCTTGGATCCCCTATATATAAGATCATGTCATCTGCAAAGAAGAATGGTTTTACTTCCTTCTTCCCAATTTTACTTGCCTCATTGCTCTGGCTAAAACTTCCAGGACTATATTGAATAGCAATGATGAGAGTGGGCATCCTTGTCTTGTTCTGGATCTCAGTGGGAATGCTTTAAACTTTTCCCCATTCAATGGGATGCTGGCCATGGGTTTGTTATAAATTTCCATGATTGTGTTGAGGAATGTTCCTTCTATACCCAATTTGCTTAGAGTTCTCATCATGAAATGGTGCTATATTTTATCAAATACTTTCTTTGCATCAATTGAGGTAATCATATGATTTTTGTTCTTCAAGTAGATAATATGTTGATTTGCAAACCTTGAACCATCCTTTCATACTGGAGATAAATCCCACCCACTTGGTCTGGGTGAATGATCTTTCTGATGGGTTGCTGGATTCGATTGGCTAGTATTTTGTTTAGGGTTTTTGTGTCTATGTTCATCAGGGAAATTGGTCTATAGTTCTCTTTCTCTGTTGCATCTTTTTCAGGCTTAGGATTCAAGGTGATGCTGACTTCATAGAAATAAGAAGTATTTCCTATCTTTTAATTGCTTTGAATAGCGTGAGAAGAATGGAGTTAGTTCTTTCAATGTCTGGTAGAATATGGCAGTGAAACCTTCTGGTCCTGGGCTTTTCTTTGTTGGGAGGGTCTTTATTACTGACTCAATTCCCATCTCAGTTTTTGGTCTGTTTGGATTTTCTATGCCTTCAGACCTCAATTTAGTTAGGTTGTATGTGTCCAGCAATCTATCCATTTCTTCTAGTTCTCCCAGTTTGTTAGCATACATTTCTTTGTAGTAACTTCTGATGATTTTTTTAGTTCTGTGGTGTCTGTTGTTACATTTCCTTTTTCATCTCTGATTTTATTGATTTGTGTCTTCTCCCTCTTTTTTTTGGGGGGTGTTTGTTTTGCCAATGGTATATTGATTTTCTTTATTTTTTTCAAAAAAACAGTTTTTAGTTCACTGATCTTTTGTACCTTTTTTGGTTTCATTTTTTTTTATAATTTCTATTTAATTTTTTTCCTCCTAATAGATTTTGGTTTGGTTTGTTGCTGATATTCTAGTATCTTGAGATGGATTAATATCTCTTTTATTTGGTACCTTTCCAGTTTTTTCACGTTGTTACTGTTTGCTATAAACTTCTCCACATCACTGATTTTGCTGTATTCCATAGCTTTTGGTATGATGTATTGTCATCTTCATTTGTTTCCAGAAATATTTTATTTTTTAGTTTGATTTCTTCTATGATCCATTGTTCATTAGGAGCATGTGTTCAGCCTCCATGGTTTTACGCATATTTTAGAGACTTATGATTTCTTGGTTTCTAGCTTTATACCTTTCCAGTCAGAGAGGGAGCATAGAATGATTTTGATTTTTTCAAATTTGCTGAAACTTGTTTTGTGACCTAGTGTATAGTCTATTCTAGAAAAAGTTCCATGCACTGATGAGAATAATGTGTATTCTGTCACTGTGGCTCAAAGTTTCTGTAATTATCCGTTAGGTCCATTTTGTCTGTAGTTTCAGCTAATTCTTTCTTTTTCCTTGCTGATTTTTTTGTCTGGTTTGTCTGTCCATTCCTGACAGTGGGGTATTGAAGTCTCCCGTTACTATCATATTGAAGTCTATGTCTCCCTTTAGGTCTATTTACACTTTTTAAGTAGCTAGGCTCTCTGTAATTGGATGCATATAAATTTATTATAGTCACATCTTCCTGTTGGGTTCATCCCTTGATCATTACATGTCTGTCTTCGTCTCCTTAGCAGTTGTTATGTTAAAGTCTATTTTGTCTGATATTTGGATGGCGACACCAGCTCTTTTTTAGTTTCTGTTAGCATGGATTATCTTTTTTCCAAACTTTCACTTTCAGTCTGCACATATCTTTTTAAAATGTGTTTCTTGTAAGCAGCAAATAGATGGTTCTTGTTTTTCAATCCATTCATCCAGTCTGTGTCTTTTAACTGGAGAATTAAGGTTATTTACATTCAAGCTGACTATTGATAAGTAACAATTTGGCTCCACCATTTTCCTATACTTATTTCTATTGTTTATCTTGTTTTTTTTTTTTGGGGGGGGGTACTTACACAGGTGGTTTTTCTGTTATTCTTTCATAATGGTGGCTGTCTTTCAGTGTTTCTGTGTGTAACACATCTTTAAGTACCTTCTATAGGGCTGGGTGAGTGTTGACAGATTTTTTTCAATTTCTGTTTGTTATGGGAGGGGTTTATGTCGCCTTCATTCATAAATGTAGGCTTTGCAGGGTATAGTATTCTGGATTGACAGTATTTTTCTTATAAGATTTGGACTATTTTTCACCGTACCTTTCTAGCCTATATGGTTTCTGATGAGAAGTCAGCTATGAGTCCAATTGGAGATCCTCTGAGAGTGACATGGCATTTTTCTAGTGCCCACTTTAGAATCTTTTCTTTATGTTTTACTGTGGAGAGTTTCACTACAATATGTCGTGTTGAAAATCTTTTCTGATCATGTCTGTTAGTTCTATGTGCTTCCTCTATTTGAACATTTCTTTCTTTCTCCAAATTGGGGAAGTTTTCTGTAATTATTTCACTAAATAGGCCTTCTAATCTTTATCTTTCCATACCTTCAGGAACTCCTATAACCCATATGTTTGGATATTTGATAGTACCCCATAGGTCTCCAACACTGTTTTTAAGTTTTCTATTTTCTTCTTCTTCTTTTTTTTTTTTTTTTTGGTATGACTGTAAAACAGCTAAAGATTTGTCTTCTAGTCCAGATGTTCTTTTTTCTATCACATCAAGACTGCTAAGACTATCCACAGCATTTTTAAGTTGATCCATTGAGTATTTCTTTTCTAAAATTTCATATTGATTTTATATTCTCGATGTCCTGGGAAAAATTTTCGTTCATATTTTGTATGGTTTTCTTTAGTTTGTGGATTTGTTTCTGATTTTTTTTTAAATCCTATGATTAATTTTCTAAATTGCATTGTTGGCATTTCCTCAAGCTCTTCATCTTTGCATTCTAATGTTGAAATGTTGTTGTGTTCCTCTGGGGCGGCAGTTCATGGTGACTTCCTTATACTCGTTATTTGCATTTCGGTTCTTATTTTTCATCATTTTTGGAATCGATTTTCAATATTTTTCTTCTGCTTTTTTTTGTGTCTGTTGGGGGCTATGCATCTGAGGCTTCCTAGAATATCTGCCCTTTCAATGAATACCAGGAGGTGTGTAGTGGGTGTTCCCTGGGGCTCTGGTCAATGCTCTAAGGTGGAGTCAGTTTCCAGAGTAAGAATTCACAGCTATGCCCTGTAGCTTTTCATATAACCACATAGTTCCCAAGGTCTTAGTACCTAAGAGTCCCTCCTATGCTGCTGGCACAGATGCTCCATTTATTTATTTATTTATTTATTTATTTTGTAGTTGTCCAGTCACTTCCCAGTTGATCTCTGAGAAAGTTGGGGCTGTAGGCCTTCCCCCATTCCTAGCTCTGGATCACACACTACAGTCACTGGCTTAACACCTGCCAGCCGCTGCTGCCAGTGCTATGTTAAGGCACTCTGTCTCAGTGGAGTGTAATGTGTTTGCATGTGGGCTTCCCTTGTTGTAATCCTGATTTAAAATGGCATCCAATTTCTCTCAGCTGGTTGTGGGTTTTGTTTTGGAGAGTGGTTTGAATCAATCGCTTCTCTCCACTTCTACTTGGACCTCAGGTGACGGCTGGCAACCTCTGGATCCCCAGGTTCTCAACAGCACCTGCTACACACTATACCCAGATTGCCGCCGTCCACTTGCACCTCCTTTCTCTACCTCCCTTCCCTGCCTCCCCTCTGATTCTGGCTGTCCTCAGCTTCAGTTTTCAGTGCTCTCTGTGTGCCTGCCAGCACTCACTCTCTCCACTTCAAGTTGGTTCCCCCACTTTCTGTTGGACTTCCCAGGCAGTTTTATCTTTGATTTCTGTATACCACCTCGCTATTTCTCCCGAGCACTATGTATCATGTTGTTCCCTAATCCACTATTTTTCCACCAAGGTCCTTTACTTTTAATTCTTTGTTCGAAAGTCAGAGTTGCAGAGAAGAGGCAAAGGCAGAGAGAGAGAGAGAGAATTCCATCTGCTGTTTCATTCTCCAAATGGCCATAACTGCGGGGGTTGGGCCAGACTGAAGCCAGGTGCTTCATCTGGGTCTCCCACATGAGTGTAGGGGCCCATGGGCTTGGGCCATCCTCCACTGCTTTCCTAGGCAAATTAGCATGGAGCAGGATCAAAGTGGAGCAGCCGGGACTCAAATCAGCATCCATATGGGGTGCCCACACTGCAGGCAAAAGCTGTCCCTGCTACACCACAGCCCCAGGCACAAAAAATACTATTTCTTAACATCTACATTTCCAATTCCTGGAGCATCACGTAGTGTTAAATTTTATCAAGATCTCACTGACCTCTAGTGCCACTTATTTACCATTCACAGACCAGATGAAAGAAAATATGCATAAAAGACAATTCACATTTGTTCAGTAGCATGTTACCAATTCAATTATATTTACTAAGTTCTAACTCTTCTTGTATTCCAGACTTCTTACCAACCAATGTAGAATCCAGTATAATAAGAATGTTATAATTTTTACTCCGAATGATTAACTTTTAGCAAGTAAATTGATAAAATGTATAAATAAAAATGAAAGATAAATCTTAAAATTAAGAGTTTGAGAATTATATTCTGGATCCTAATATGTGAGCTAGCATTTCCTAGATGTTGAGGAGGATCTTCTAGGATGACATGGCAGCAAAGTGGAAACCTGAATCGCATATTGGAGTGCTGATTTGAGTCCTGTCTCTTCTGTTTATGATCCAGCTCCCTGCTAACGTGCCTGGGAAGGCAGCAGAAGATTGTTCAAGTCCATGGGCAACTGCCACCCCTGTAAGAGACCAGGATGGTTGTCTTGGCTCTTGGCTTCAGCCTGGTCAATCCCAGGCTGTTGTGGTCATTTGAGGCATGAAGCAGAGAATGGTACATCTCTTTCTCTCTCTCTCTTTGTGTGTGTGTGTGTTTGTGTACATGTGTCTCATTCTGCCTTTCAAAAAAAATAAGTAACAAAGTAAGTAATTCCTTTTTTAAGAAAGAGGAGCTTCTAGTTAGTTCTGTCAGGGTTAGGGTGGTGGGCACAAAAATGTAGAGAGAATCAAGGAAATTGGTTTGAACAGAGATGTACAAATAGTGATCAATGGGTATGCTCAGAAAATAGTAAATTACTACTTTGAGAAAAGTATTCACAAAAAGAAATATGAGATAAAGGTAGACAGGTAGATCCAGGTCATACTGAGGAGAGTCCCAGTGACCTCTAATTAACACTGCATGATGTAACCACCACTATGAGTTTTGAGGAGGCTTTGGAAGCACCATGTCAAATTTGAAGAATAGATTTAGTGAGCAAAATCAAGCGTTTGTGAAAATCTACAAGGTATTTATAACTATAGCCTAGTGAAGATTTAGCAGGAACAATACAAGAGAAAATGAGAGTGGAGAATAGGAATTCTTAAGAGAACTAAAAGTATCACTTAGTTTATTTCCTGAAATTTTACATATGTTTTTGTCCTTTGTATAAAAAATGGTGACTGATTTTTTATTTTTAGTTCTGGAGGGACAATGAAAATGGATATACTAGCAGCTGTCCTTTCTACATTGAATACACATGTTGTCTGGCCTCGGGCAATCATCCAAGTAACATCATGTCAGGAAGATATAAATTATATGTCAAAAATGAGTCTCAGGTTGTGCTATAGATATTATCACATGGCCTTTCCCATCACTATTTTAGATTTGTTTCCCCAATGGAATAATTTAGGAACAAATAGCACAGGACCAATTTATTGAAAAAAAAAAAAAAGAGTGATTGCCTCATGATCCATGAGACTATGCTCCACCAGGGACTGGCCAGCCCTTCAATGCACAGCTGCCTAAGCATCTGCCTTAGCACTGCCAGTATTTATTGTCCCTTGTGATGCTTGATTGTCTTCAAACAGGAACTCCATATGAAATCAAAGATCTCTCCAACATCCCCAAATTAGATAAACTGAAGATTTATAATGCAGTGACAAAACTCTTTGGGTCTGTTTTGTCCCAGAATGTTTATCACAAAAGCACTTTTCTTTGGAGACCCATGATGTGGATACAAATGATTTATGAGTTACATGAATTTTGAGGACCTATTAATATGTTAATATTTTTGGTCTTTAATAATATTTCATACTAAGAAGATTTTGTGTTAAGCTAAAACCTTGAAGAACTAGATTCTCTTATATTTCTATCTACAGATATTTGACCAGTTTTTCCAGCTACTATAGTTCACTTCTTTCTTGCCTCTCCCTGGACCTTCTATTTGGATATTTCATAATGTTCTTTCCATGTGATGTCTTTCTGGCATCCCAGCTCTTATGACTCAATGATGGATATTATTATTTTAGTTAGTTATCCAAGGAAAATATACCTTAGTAATCAAATCACATTTAGGCTTGTATGATTCCTTAAGCTAAGAAAAATAGGTAAATTAGCTGCAGATTTGACAATGCTATATAGATAAGCAAGGATTACAAAATGGTGGTGATCTTTTAGAGCCACACAGAAATAAACATGTGACTATAAAAATATTCCAGATGGCTAAAGCTCCTGAGCCTGGCAGTCTGTGAGAACAGAAAAAGCAGTGTTCTGCAATGTGTGATCCTCACTCTCACTCGGTGTTTCTCAACCTTTTTTTCCCCTTCATGATCTTCTCCTCAGAAAAACTCTAGTTTTAATCTAATCAACCTCCAAGAGCGTTCATGATACAGATGTCTTGTATATCTGTAAGTACTTTATGCAAATCTTTGCTTTTTATCACAAGAGTAAGATTAGTTCTCTCCACCAAAAGCTTATTTTTTAAACTATGATGAGACTACCTCCTCTATTCAGTATTCCTGCACCAAAGTAACCTCAATATATGCTATGACAAAAAGTTTTATCTCTGAAACTCCAGGTAACATGGACTCAGAGAGCAGCATTATGGTGTTTATACCTGAGCTATGGGAAATGTAGCAATTACTCAGGTGAATGAGGAAGATTGTATTGTAAGAAGAATCAAGCCGTGGCACTAACTTTGTAAAGTATAGGAATAAATTGCACAATTCACAAAATTAACCCCAATATAAATCCTACTGGATATCAAGACACAGGAGTAGTTTTGTATCAGAACATCTCTGTAATGTCTGCTTTTTTTAATAAGGGGAAACTCTGAGACAAGTCTGGATATATAAATAAGATTGCTTATTTGGCAACCAGATAATAATAACAAGTAAAATTAATGATTTATGAACATGAAAATTATATGGAATGTGACTTGTGGTTGCATTGCACAAAGAATAAGAGGAAATCAGTATATTATCGTTGCCCAGAGTGAGGACTGAAAATTTAATTCAGACAGGGGTTAAAAAAAATGGACTTGGGTAAAATCTCTTGGTAGTCATCTCTTTTATCTTTGACCTTTCATTGCCAGGAATCTAAGTCTGGGAAATGACAGTTAGCTGGAAAGTCTGCCAACATCTAGGGAGCTTCATCCTCAAACCTGGATATCTGTTGAGGGAGAGGCAAGAAAAGTGATTCCACTTCCAGAACAAAAAAGGAATACTAAGAGCTACAGAAAGACCCTGTAAGAAAAATGAGAAGAAAAGTTTTCCATGGTGAAAAATGCTTTTCAGTTAAAGGAAAATTGTCAGAATGCCTGAACTCTATTTTAGTCATTTCATTTTTCCTATTTACTTTGATAATGGCAATGTGTCCTCGTTAATGAAAAGTCATTAAGCAGCTAGACATTAGTTGTTTCCTATTAAGAAAAAAATTTAAGATGTTAGTTCAGAAGCCACTCACATAAAGTCATTAGGGAATTAAAATGTTTCACTATGTAATTAAAAGGTATCTTCTTCCATCAAGAAAAAAAAAAAAAAACAATGGTTTGCATGCCAGTCATTAATTTAATCAGAAAGGAGATGGACCACCTAGAAAAATTCCACACTTTTCCTACTAGGAGAAAGAAAAAGTGTGAGCGTTACATATGCTTCAAATAAATGTATTAATGAATTTCCTATTTTTTGAGTGAACAATAGGAAGCAAATGAAGTAATGCAATTTATTTTCCAAAAGAATTTTGGATTTTTTTGTAATTGCATATAATAATTGATAAATCCCACATGTATTTGAACAATTACTTGCAATGTGGTCCTTAAATCAATGGATGGATCTATTTATACTTTATTAAAAATTGAAACATAAATGGACAGAAATTCTCAAGACAATCAGTTACTGTGATGAACATAAAACACTATGTTAAATGGAATTAAGTGACACAAATTTATCCGTTAGCTAATATCATAAGTATCAGAAAAAAATACTAAAATTATAAAATAAAAAAATATAGACTTTTTAAAAAAGTTATCTTACCTCAACTTACACTTTAAAATATAATTTGTAATATAAAACATTTTATAGAATTACTGATATTTACTTTGAAACATAGTATCAAATTATAGTCAACAAAAATATTTTCATTTTTTTTTTGACAGGCAGAGTTAGACAGTGAGAGAGAGACAGAGAGAAAGGTCTTCCTTCCGTTAGTTTACCCCCCAAATGGCTGCCACAGCAGGCGTGCTGCACCGATCCGAAGCCAGGAGCCGGGTACTTCCTCCTGATCTCCCATGTGGGTGCAGGTCCCAAGCACTTGGACCATCCTCCACTGCCTTCCCGGGCCATAGCAGAGAGCTGGACTGGAAGAGGAGCAACCGGGACAGAATCCAGCTCCCCAACAGGGACTAGAACCCGGTGTGCCGGCGTCGCAGGTGGAGGATTAGCCAAGTGAGCCGTGGTGCCAGCCTTCATTTTTTTTTTTTTTAATATTTATTTATTTGAAAAGCAAAGTACGAAGAGAGAAGGAGAGAAAAGGAGATTTTCCTTCTGCTAATCAAATCCCCAAATGACCACAAAGGCCAGGGCTGGGCCATGTCGAAACCAAGAGGCACGATCTCTCATATGAGTCGCAAGGCCCCAGGCACTTAGGTCATCTTCCCCTTCTTTTCCAAGGCACATTACCAGGTAATAACCAGTTTGCTGTATTGGAAGTGGAGCTGCCAGGACTTGAATAGCTGAACATATGGGAAGCTGGCATCACAGGTAGTAGCTTAACCTGCTGTATCACTTCTCAACAAATATTTTTTTTTAGGAATTTAATATGCAGGGGCCGGCGTTGTGGCACAGCGGGTTAAAGCGCCGGCCTGCAGTTCCAGCATCCCATATGGGCACCATCTCTATCCTGGCTGCTCCTCTTCCGATTCAGCTTTCTGCTATGGCCTGGGAAAGCAGTACAAGATGGCCCAAGTCCTTGGGCCCCTGAATGCAAATGGGAGACCCAGAAGAAGCTCCTGGCTCGTGGCTTCGGATCGGCTTGGGGAGTGAACCAACCAGTGGATGGAAGACCTCTTTCTCTGTCTCTCTAGCTCTTTTTGTAACTCTGTTTTTTTTTTTTTTTTTTTTTTTTTTACAGGCAGAGTGGATAGTGAGAGAGAGAGACAAAGAGAAAGGTCTTCCTTTTTGCTGTTGGTTCACCCTCCAATGGCCACTGCGGCAGGCTCATTGCGCTGATCCGAAGCCAGGAGCCAGGTGCTTCTCCTGGTCTCCCATGAGGGTGCAGGGCCCAAGGACTTGGGCCATCCTCCACTGCCTTCCTGCGCCATAGCAGAGAGCTGGCCTGGAAGAGGGGCAACCAGGATAGAATCCGGCGCCCCAACCGGGACTAGAACCCGGTGTGCTGATGCCGCAAGGTGGAGGATTAGCCTGTTGAGCCATGATGCCGGCCTGTAACTCTGTCTTTCAAATAAATAAAAATAAATCTTTTAATAATAGAATTAAATATGCAGACTGTTTATGGCAGAAAGCATTTTACATGTGTGTGTGTAAGTGAATGTACGTGTATTAGTTCATTTTTCATTACTATAATGAAGTCTTTGAGACAGGGTACTTTATAAAGAAATGAGGGCTTCTTTGGCTTATGATTCTGAAGATGTTAGATCTAAAGGCCTAATTTGATGGTAGCCTTCTTACTGACAAAGTACCAAGGTAGCACAAGCCATCATGTTCTAAGACAGGGAACCCAAGTGTCTATGTATGCAAGTCTATGTCTGGTCTCTGTCTTCTTTTTGAAGATTTATTTTATTTAAAGATACCAAGCTTCTATCTGCTGGTTCACTCCCTAGATGACTGCAATGCCTGGGTCTGGACCAGACCAAAGCAGGAAGCTTGGGACTCCATCTGGGTGGCTCTGTTTAAATACATGAGCCATTTCCCAGGTTTATTAGCAGGGAGCTGGCTCAGAAGTGGTGCAGCCAGAATTTGAACAGGTGCTCATATGGGATACTGACATCCCAGGTGGTGGCTTAACCAACAGTGCAACAATGCCAGTTCTTGTCTCTCTTCTTATTAAGCCACCAAAATTCAGCCATGGGGCTCCACCTCTGTACCCTACATGAAAGGTTAGTCACTTCCCAAAGACAATAGGTGGATTAAGTGTTCATCTTCTTAATTCTGTTTATACATGTATTTCATGTTTAAATCCCTGCATGAATTGGTGGGGTGCAGAGGAACAATTTTTCAAGTCACAGCAATACTCTCATAACCTCTAAATAAAAGAATAAATAACTGAAAGAAGGATTAATTCAATTTACAGAAGAGACAGAAATTAGCATGCTACTGGTAGAAGTTTAGACTTCTAATTCCTTACCAGCCTCTGAATTCTGTATAGACAACTGTGACCTACATAAATTCATATGAAAAAATTAAAGAGATGTTTATATCTATATCAATATGTGTGCATATGTGGTAATCAATGACAGATAATCAACAGAAGGAGAATATTTGTATAAAAAGCAAAACTAATTAACCAAGAAGATAGAATCAACCTCTTTCCTATTTTAGGCAGATTAACTCAAAACTTCTTCCAAGATTTTTTATTTGATTTCTCTCCAAATCTCTCACTCTTGCTTATGTTTTGTTTAAATAAAGACTAAGTAGTTCATTCATTTTTGTCAAGAAGGATATTAATGACATTTATGATTATATTAAAGGGCTAAGTCAATGACTCATTCTAGCAATAAAGAGATCTAGGTTCATAAAGAGAAGGCTTTTGTTGGTTGTACTGAAACAGTCAGAGGGATATGAAATTCTGAGAAAAATGTAAATCCCTACTTTTCTTCCTTGAGGTTTAGAAATATCAGGATTTTGACAAAAGTATTTATTGCATAATTACCTGATATATAATCTTGGGGATACTGAATCTGTGTTAAGTTCTTTTAACTTGTGGACAATGCTTCAATTTACTAGTCAAATATATAATTTTAATTCTGAATTCAGGGAAACTCAATTTTAAAAATGGCTTTTGAAATGTGATGTAGTGATTTGGGACTGAAGGCTAAAATAGCATGCACAGTAGAATAAAAGCTTTGAGATTCAAAATGAAATAGGTGACATGTGGTGTAACAAAATATTTTAAAAAATGGAATGTATAATAACAAAATTACCAAATAATTTATAACATATTCACATTGTCATTGTCTTGCAGATAAGCAAACAGATCTCTGCAATAAGAACATCATTACGATTATCTGATCTCTAGCTGTAGTAGTCATTTTTCTACTTTTTGTCATTTAAATTATATCCTGTTGTTTAGTAGATTGTACATAAAATGCACATGGTAACTTTTTGACCATCTGTTATTGGTATCTGTGTTGTTTCCTTTTTTGAATTTATAATAACTGTCATGAATTCTGAAATGGAGTATTCTTCTAGCCTTCTGGTTAAGATCATTCCTACATCTGCTCCCAGGAAAATTGAAGTGAATGTGGCATACAATGAGCTCTGTGATCATCTAAGGCTCATTTATTTCTAACTGTTATGACTAGAGGTGTGTCTGAAATCTTGGTGACATGAAAATGCACTAAAGATAGCCCTTCATTTGTATGTGCAAATAAAACGACTGTTTACATGTGACAGATCAGGAAAAATGGATTCTTTTTTTTTTTCACACTTCTAAATCATTGATACATGTGGCATTTTCCTTCTGCAACATCATCCATCAATCATATACTAGTAAATAAAAGTACTTGAATTCTTCAATGACAAGGTATATTCTATTTTTATTAATTTTATTATTTAAAAATATTTATTCATTTTAAATGATTGATTTTAAAGATAGAGAAAGGCAGATAGTTGTATCTTCTGTCCTCTGGTTCACTCCACAAATGCCCAGAATGGCAGGAGCTGGGCCAGACAGAAACCAGGAATTAGGAATTTTAACCAGGTCTCCCACATGGATGGCAGGAACTCAAGTGCTTCAGCCATTGTCTGCTGTCTTTCCATGGGTATTAGCAAGAATCCGAATTGGAAGCAAGGCTGGACTTGATCTCAGGCACTCCGACATGGAATGCAGATGTCCCACGCAGTGACTCATCTGCTGCAACACAACACACAGCACTGATTTTATTTCAGATGCAGAGAAAAGCAGAGCTTTTATCAGCAGCTTTATTCTAATGCCTGGGAGGAAGGAACTCAATCTGGGCCTCCCAAGTTGATGGCACTCAACCACCTAAGCCATAACCCACTCTCTTACAGGGTGCACTACAGCAGGAAGCGTGTATCAGAAACAGTCAGGACTCAAACTCAGCAACTCTGATTTAGGATGCCAGCATCCTAAGCAACACGAGTCCATCTAGGTATACACTTTGAACTAAGATACTTCTCTTGGGAAAATTCAGGGGCTGCCTGGTATTTCTCCTTTGGTTCAGCAAAAAACAGCAGGATTTAAAGGCCAATGACTTGGATGTGAGTACTTCTCTTTCTTTACTAAACACCTGTATAAGTAAGCAAATCAATAAACAAACAAAAATGATACTTTAGATAACTATATTTATATAACTATATTTATATAACTATATTTGATTTTTGATAATTATAATATTTATGCTATAAACAATTGAATCTTTAGAAGTGCTAAATTCTTGGATTTTGAGGGGAATAAATACACAAAGTGGTTTGACTTTGTCAAAGTTCCAAAGCAATATCACTATAAAATGTTCTGCTGTAGAGCAGAAATAAATTGAAGTTTCATTGTGGAAGTGCTGGCCAGAAACTCGGTGAACACGAAGTTCACTTTTTACAAGGATGTGATTTTCAGCTGTTAGCCATGTTTTATGAGCTGGAAGATTAGGGCTTGATGGTACTTGATAACTAATTCTGCATCATAAAATACTCTCCCATTGTTCAGCAGATTGGAGTCTCACAGTACAGTAACATGGATTACACATTAAATATAATATAATCTCAGCTTTGAAGTACAAATACCACTTTTCACACCTGAAACAAGCATGTCAACACTCAAGATGTTTATGTACAAGATATACATCACCTTCAACTTCTCTAATTTATTCGGCTTTCACTTTCATGATCAAACTTCTCCCCAACCTCCAAGAAAGCTCACATTTTCAAATAGTAAATTTTTATGCCTCATCTTGGTAACAGAAATGAATGTAAAATAAACACAGGAAAAATTAGCCCAGTAAAAATGTTTCAAGGTAAAGCAAAGCACTTTGTATACAATGCAACATAAATTTGAAAACACAATTTATTTAAACTGAGTACCTCTATACTGAAACATATAACAGAGGGAGCTTGAAATTAAATGAATTGAATAAAAAGAGGAAATATAATTTAAATGGGTATAAAAAAGCATGCTAATAGTTTAGTTGGACACAGAAAAACACTAGTCTCCTAAACTCCTATTGAGACAATTTGGTTGCATCTCAAAATTATGAAATCTGGACTGACAGGATCATTTACTCGTTGAGGCAGGTTGCAGCTGGCAGGGCAGGCAGGGTTAATCTGCCCATGATAGACTCATATTTGGATGAGGTAGGGGGTAAAAAGATTTTCTGTTGGCTCAATCTTTTATCTATTTTATGCAAATATTACTGTGGTCATTTAGTACCTTGTGTACAGTCATTACATGTGTCTTTGGTATTTGTCTATCTAGATATCTTCCACTCATTGAATATTTATTTTCTGATTTTTTGTTTGCATTTTACCAAACATTGACTGTGATGATCTATGCTGAATCTCATTTTCTTAAGTTGCTTATTTTTAACTACAAGGAATGGTTGAGTATTATCTGTTTGTCTTTACTAAGTTTCACATTTCTTTCTGCTTTGTTTTCTTCATATTTTATGTTAAATAACTCTGTCCTTCAGAAAGTCAAATTCACTTGTTAATGATTTTATGTTCATGTACCATTGCCAGGTCCCTTGGATTCGAGGATGACTTGTTCAATGGACTAAGTAATAATGTGGAAAATTATTGTTCATTGTGCCAAATGAATAGTGCTTTTTAGCAATCAATTTACAAAATGTGATTAGACTTAAATAAAGGCTGACAATTATAATTCTCCAATTAATTTTTTCTGGCTGAATTACACAATGTAAATAAACATTTGCTGGTATCATTGATTGTACTTTAAAACTGTAGTTTCAGGCATAATATTCTCATATATAATATTTTCATAATATATCCTTATATATAGTTTTTCACTCATTTAGAAGCTTTATTATTATTAAGCTATCTAAATTTTAACTGTTAAATTATCAGATTTATCTTTGACTATATTCTATTTCTTATTTTTTCCACATACCCATGTGGAAAATGTGCGATTTAAGCTTATATTCTGCTTTTAAAAATTTTTTAAAAGATTTATTTATTTATTTTGAAATTATTACAGAGAAAGAGAGACATCTTTCATCTTCTGGTTCACTCTCCAACTGGCCAAAATGGCTGGGGCTGGAGCAGGCCAAAGCCAAGGGTCAAGAGTTCCATCTAGGTAGGTGGCATCCATGTAAGTGGCAGGGGCCCAAGTACTTGGGCATCTGCCACTGTTTTCCCAGGCTGTGAGCAGGAAGTTGTGTCAAAAGTGTAGTAGTCAGGATATAACTGGCACACATATGGGATGCAGGCGCCACAGGTGGTGGTTTTATCTTTTATGCCACATTGCTGACCCCCTGAGTTTTATTTTCTCAACTTTTCTAAAGGTTGGTGCTCATATATTTAATGTATAAGTAATTACAATGAGAAAAGGGGTGTTTTGAGAAAAAAACAACAACATCAAAACAGTGTGTAAACAGTGTGAGGGTGTATTACTTGGTAGCAATTAATACTGCATCTACACTGACACTAATGGACTTTACTTATTAGTTAAGTATCATGAGTTGATACAGCAATTATGATAGCTGTATTTTATAAAAAAGCATTTCTATGCCATACCATTAAAATTATTTTGTGGTGCTTTATGGGATGTTCACACACACACACACACACACTTTGCAATGTAGTTCTATTAGAAAAATCTTCAAAAATGTATATAATAATGGAGCCTTAAAAGGTATTCAACTCTATTTTGGTATTCTCACTTGTGAAGGTCTCCTCTGCTTCCCAGAATGGAAGACTGAGTGAAGTGACAACACAGGAAAATGCATCCTCTCCAACACACTTAAAATAGAGTTCTCTGAGAGGTGTAAAAACATGGGAAAATTTTTAGGACACTTTGGAATATTTTTATTACCGTTTGTTGATAAAGAAAATATATATTTATTAATTAACAAAAGTAATGTACATTAACTCTGTTAAATAAATAGTTACATTTTCTTTCAAATTCTAAATATAATTCCCTTTAGAATCTTCAGATGAATAAAGCTTCAAAAGTACTCTGATATTATTTAAAATGTCACTTTAAATGATGCTTTTAATAACTGCTATTTTCATTACTTTTCCATCTGTTTCAATCTTTATCCTTCTACGTGAACATGAGTTGTTTTAGTTGCTCACTAGTTTTTCATATTTCCCATTAGTTAGGGTAGAATTTTGCAAGAAATAATTTTTCCAGTCTTTTTGAAGAACAATTGAAAATAAATTAAAATTTAGAAAATGATCTTTGAGAGTCATTTCAATGCTAGGTGTATTTACTTTTGGGTAAATAATAATAGTTAGATGTTTGATTAAAATAAATGTTAGGAAATAAAATATACCTATAAACATAAAACTTTCCAGTAGGATATCTTGTTCACTTAACCAAGAGAAAAGAACTGCTTGATTTTAATCAGACATTACAGTTAATTCTCAATCTCCTATTCAGAATTTGTGCTACTGTGAAAAAGGGAAGAATAACTACTTGTGATTCAGGGTTATTATTTATTTGATATGTTTCTGATATAAAAATTAATTGAAGCAAAGTCTCATGATGAAAAAGTTTCTCTATTTGGTAATAGAGAAAATAAATGGAAAAAAGATAATTTAAAAACAGTATCTGAAGGTAGGTGTTGAAGAACAAATTGAAAATTGAATGTTCATAGAGGAAACATGTGCTATGTGTCTTCATGACATGGAAGGATTACAGAGTGGTGACAAGAGTCAAGGGTACTAAAATATCATAAGTATTGAAACATATTGGATCCACGAAGAACTGTATTGATTAGCTTTTCATTGCTATAACAAAACACCTGAGGAGAATACTATATAAATAAAAAAATATATATTTTAGCTCTTCTTGGTGGAGGTCAAAGTCAAGAGACCAAATCTGGTGACCTACTTCTTGCTGGTAGAGTCCTAAGGTGGTGCAGATAATTATATGGCAATTTATAGGGATTGTTCATATCACTATGTGTCTGCCTGGTCTCTTGACCTTGTATAACCACTAAGACTAAATCATGGAAGTTTTACCCTAATGACCTCTTGTCATCCCATTCATTTTCCAAGGACCCCACCTCTAAACACCACAGTCAGGTCATAACTCACAGTGAAGATTAAACTTCAAGTCTAGGGAGATTGTCAAATCATATCCAGAACTTGAGAATCAACTGTATGTAAGTAGAAGTGAGTTTTATGGGTATAATTTTCTTTGGTACAATAAGAGAGAAAGGGCATCCCGTGATCACAGCTTCAGTGGATGAAAGTAAACGATTAGGCTCAGAGAAGTTCTTATGTAGACAGAAGTGAGATTTCCTCTAATTGTTGATGTCACTTACGTCACAGGCACCTTTGGCCAGAAATGTTCCTCCACTAGAATTTTACAGAAAACTTAAATTGCTTTAGTTGAAATGGAAAGTGGTCACCATATTATATACCTAAACACCATTTATATACCTAATATCTTGCTTTGCACTTCAAAACTTCATTAACACATATCAAAAGGAGATACACAGTGAAGATACAATCATCTTGCTTTTTGAAGGATCCTGTTGAGAAGCAGATGATAGTCATACATAATCATTTCTCTATCAGTACAAAATATCATCTATTATAAACTTTAACAATTCATTCATTAGTCATAACAGCAGTGTTCTCATTTGAAGTGATCAATTACTAATGATTTAAAAATTCAGAAACTGTGGGTTCCCTCTAGTTATTAACAAAATGATTGCATCCTTGGGAAATTCCACATACAGTATAAACTTAGTGCATCGCCCCAAGGGAATAATGTTTCCAAAGTAAGTTGCTCTTTAAATCTTGTGACAGGTAATGGGGAAGATTTAAATATTATCACACAAGTATTCTTGTTATCTTTGCAAAATCATTACCGAAAAATAACAAAGCTTTCACTCGAGCTGGCGTTGTGGTGTAGCAGGTAAAGCCACTGCCTGGGATGCCAGTATCCTATATGGGTTCCGGTTCTTTCCAGACTGCACTACTTCTCATCCAGCTTCCTGCTACTGACATGGGGAAAGCAACGGAAGATGGCCCAAATGTTTGGGCTCCTGCCACCTCTGTGGGAGACCCTGATGAAGCTCCTGAGTCCTGGCTTCAGCCTGGCCCAGACCTAGCCACTGCAGCCAGTTTAGATGTGGGCAACCATCTGGGGTGTGAACCAGTGGATCTCTCTCTCTCTCTCTCTCTCTCAAAATAAATAAATAAATAATTCCCCCAAAAAAGTTATTTAGAAATTCTGTATCACATTAAAAACAAAGAGTGAAAAGAAGAAAACAAGTTTGGATACGATGGGCATTTTTATTACCTTAGTGCTAACAGAATTTGAAATATTTTACTCCATCTTTTGGAAATATATTACCTTAGTGCTAACAGAATTTGAAATATTTTACTCCATCTTTTGGAAATATATTAACTGCAATATATAAAAATATTTATTTTACATTATCCTTCTTCTGGAATGATACCTGGAAAATAACACCATAAGATTAGTTATAACAGAGTATATTTTGTTCTTTGTCATTTTCTGAGTATCACAGAAAACATTATGCAAACAAATGTTTATGCGAAAACTGTATAATTAAATATGTGTTCATGTGATAAACATTTATTTGATGACTGTATGTAGCAGACACTGAGGAGACACATCAAAGACATAGCTGAGACTCTCTGGAGCTGACAGCTGATGTTGCAAGTTCATGGTACTCATTTTGACACACTGCAGTGCTGAGTCGTGAAGTTCCTGAGAGCATGTCATTTCTGACCCAGGGTTCTCTTTTCAGTATTATCTTTCAATTGTCTGCATGTTTATTTTTTCTCCTTCTTGGTGCTAAGGCAATTCATTTGAAATTTTGGTTTCAGTTACCATCTGTTTTAAGATGACACTCCATTCTTCCAGTTTTACTTTCTCTAAAATTAGATAAGCAGAGTGCCTGAGACACAGTTTGTTAGTTTTCCTATTTTTTCCGCTAAAGGCATTCTAACTCTTGAACTTCAGCTTTGTCTCACTTTTTCATACTTATTTTTAAGATTTTACCCACAAGATTTTTTGCACTTCAAAACTAGATTCATTCGTTAAATAGGCCACATCCCCATGTTTTTCCAAAAGAAATGTCTTTGCAATTTCTCTAAGCTTGGGATTCTGTGCACATGTGTCTAAACAACATTTGGTGAAACTGCCCCCAGTGACTCCCTGAATTATTCTCTAACGACACTGTTGCTGAATGCTGAATCAATGAAAATACTAAACAGAAAGTTTAATGCATCATTAGGGAGGACTGACCAAGTATCAGAAATTTGGTGTAGTTTCTAAATGGCATATGTAGGAATTTGTGGACATGTCTCAATCTGTTGTTATCAATGTTAAACTAGGTAGTAACTTTAACAGATAATGGTTAAATTTCTAGGGCGTTCTTGGGTGTTATATACCTCACAACTGTATTCTTGACTCTAGCTTCCTGATAATTCCAACTCTGGAAGGTAGAGGTGAAGGTTCAGGTAGATGGGTCCCTGCCACCCATCTAAGAGAGGCCCCAGGTCCTGATGTCAGTAGCAGCCAGGGTTGTGAAGTCATTTGAAAAATGAACCAGTGGATGGAAACTCCTCACCCTGACATGCCTCCTCTCAAATAAATAAATAATTTTTAAAAATTATTAAATATGTCTTTATTAGTTAGCTTTTTTAGCCATAGCATGACAAAGTTTTGTAGTAGAGAAAATTAGGCGGGTAATTTTTATTAAAAGTAAATTCATATTGGAATTCACACTAAAATTGAAGCGTGAATAATGATGAATCAAGCACAGAAGATATACAACAGGGAAATATTCTAGATTTTTCTTTAGAGATCCTATATTATTGCATGATCGTAAG
Source organism: Lepus europaeus (assembly GCF_033115175.1). Classification (NCBI taxonomy): domain Eukaryota; kingdom Metazoa; phylum Chordata; class Mammalia; order Lagomorpha; family Leporidae; genus Lepus; species Lepus europaeus. The sequence goes on from NC_084827.1 coordinate 136,711,430, forward strand.
GATTTCATGTATTTTATATATATGGGGATCTTCACAAAGTTCATGAACGTATATATAGTCAGAAATGGGCTTTGATTTCGCTTGTTTAAATGCAAAATAAAGTTATTTTAAAATTCCACTTCTGTGAACTTTTGAAGACCTCTTGAAATCCAAGCTTCACCAATGAAGTAAAGAAGCATCATGAAAAGTAATTTCCACAAATCACATGATAAATAAGGATCATAACTTAAAGGGAAACCAAGGACTGCCTCACTGTCTATGAGGAACTAGCAGTGAAAAAAAAAAAAAAAAAAACAAGCAAACAAACAAAAAAAGAACAGAGACAAAAGCCTAAACACTGTTTTGCATTTTGGGAGATTTTCTTTTTTTTTCTTTTTAATCTGTGCATAATTTTTTCTTTTTTTTTTGCATTTTTTAAACATTTATTTAATGAATATAAATTTCCAGTGTACAGCTTATGGATTACAATGGCTTCCCCCTCTCATAACTTCCCTCCCACTCGCAACACTCCCCTCTCCCACTCCCTCTCCCCTTCCATTCACATCAAGATTCATTTTCCATTCTCCTTATATACAGAACATCAATTTAGTATAAAGATTTCAACAGTTTGCACCCACATAGAAACACAAAGTGAAACATACTGTTTGAGTACTAGTTATAGCATTAAATCAAAATGTACAGCACATTAAGGACAGAGATGAACAAGTGTACAGTGGCTCCTGTTGTTGACCCAACAAATTGACACTCTAGTTTATGGCGCCAGTAACCATCCTAGGCTGTCGTCATGAGTTGCCAAGGCTATGGAAGCCTTCCAAGTTTGCTGATTCTGATCATATTTAGACAAGGTCATAAAAGACAGAGTGAGGATAGTAACCAATGATCCTAAGAGTGGCATTTACCAGGTTTGAACAATTCTACAGCATTAAGTGGGGAAGAGGACCATCAGTACACACAGGTTGGGAGTAGAGCCATTGGTGGTAGAGGTTATGATTACAAAGGAATGAGGCCCAAGTGTGCTAGACAAGGTCTAGAACAAAGGACAGAGTCATTATTAGAGGAGCTAAGAAAGGTGCTGTCTAAGCTACAAGTAATTTTTCTGATTGAGAGGCAAATAGAAACTGATAGAAGGGGCTTGATAATAATCTGGTGGGCTTTAGGCCTTGTAAGTGAAGAGGCCCAGACCTATCTATCTCTTCACATGGGGTATATCCTAAGGGAGGTGTGAACCTCCTAGGGGAAGGCACTCTGTTGACTTTCATTACTTGGCTGGCCTGGGAGGAGAGCTGGCCAGGTAAAGGCAGGGGGCATCTCTAACAAGAAATTTACAGTTCTGCCTGCAATGTTGCTGACCCTACTTGACCATCCCCTCAGCTGCAGTGGTCACTTTGGAAGTTGGGCTGAGTGAAGGGTTTTTCAGCTTAGAGCCAATAAGATCTGTGGCTCTGACCTGGGCATCCTTCGACTCCAGGGCAGGTCCATTTCCAGTGATCCAACTCTTGGCAGAGCTGCCAGGGCTCTTCACAAGCTGACTTCTGCTGAAGCCCAGGCTTACCACATTGAAAGCCACTGCAGTGGACTGGCCTGTTGGGTCTCCTTGAGGGCAGATCACTGTACAGATCAGCCATTAATAGGCCTGCCACCCATTGCTTCTGATGCCTAGCTTTCTTTTCCTCCTGGTTTGTGTTAAAGCAGACCAAAGGATGCAAGTCAAGGGAGTGCCCGTGTCCCATCTCTAATCTTCTGTGGCCTGAACTACAAGTCTATAGTCACAGGCATGTTCTGTAGTAGTTTTTCTAAGGTAGACAATGCCCATGAGGAAAATTATATTCTCACTTAAAAACTTTCTTTCCCTTTGGCCTGAAAGGGAGGATTTTTCTACTTACTGTATACTTCACTGATGGCGAAGTGAATCTAGCTATGAGATTATTATTTAAGTTCTTATTTTGGCTATGCTATTGCAGAAAAATGTTAGCCATCTCTTTTATAAGGTCTAAAGATTAAATAGTGCGTCCTACAGATTCCTTCATAATAGAATTAGTTTCCTACCTTGAAGGGAATAGAGAAATGAAAGAACAAGTTGGGCTTAGAATAGAGAAATGAGGGAGCAAGTCCTAGATCGCTTGCTGACAATAGCAATATTACATGAATACTTAGCAAACCATTTCAACCATTAGATAACAACTTAAGAAAACATTTACCAGAAGGTCCAATGCATTCTATAAATTTTAAGAATCATGTATTTGGAAACACCTCTTAAATATCTAACATGGTGTAGTTTGTTTAACCAGTAAACTTAAGCACAACCATATAAAATGTTTTTAGTTTCTTTCTACCAACAAGTTTAAAACATATGATACACAGATTCAGGTCACACAAATTAAAATGTATCTTTGATTGATTTTAGCAGCTTAAATTTATGGACAATCTTATTTATAAGCCATTTAAAATAAAACTCTTAATAAAATTTCCCCATGTGGACATACAATATGTACACACATATAACATAGCATAATAGACCAATATAGCAATTTTAATAATAGCTTAAAATCTTTAACTCTTTTTGTAGATTGCCAATTGATTTGAATTGCTTTTCGTTTTTAGTAACCTCAGTTAACCATAATTTCTCTCAGTTGGTACTGTTACTACATTATTGGCCCTGCTTATGACATATGTCCAAAATGGCGCCTGCTCTTTGTCTTGCTCGCCTTTGAGGGCTGAGCGGAGAGAGAGAAACTCGTGTCCATATCGGTCAGTTTTTTTTTTTTTTCCTCTCTCTCTTCTAGTTAGCCTGGTGAACTTTTCCCCACGGAGTTTCAAGCCTCGTTCCCTCTAGTCTCCTCTTTCCGCTTGCCTGCTGGTGTCTTGGGCTATGGAGGTTCGGCTCACCTCGCGTTCCAGCGCTGGTGTGTTGATTCTGCCGCTGGTGTCCCGAACTTGGGCTCCCACGCTCTCCACGCAGGTCCACTGTGAATCACTAGTTCCGGGAGAGTTTCCTCTGCTGTTTCTTCCCCTGCTCTTCCTTGACCCTGCAGTATCTCCACTTTTATTAACTTGTGTCTTGCCGAACTATCAATGTGCTCCCTTCCTATTCCACCATCTTGCTGCTCTCCACATTTTGTTAGATTTTCTTAAGATATTCTCCTTCACTGAGATATAAGAAGCACTAGGTACTTATATGACACTTATTCATGCAATGCTATAAGAAGGCAGACAGATCAAGCAAGTAAGTATGTTGTGAGGAATAGTCTACCTGTTTCAAAAATGTCAATGATATATTCTCTTTATCAAATGAAAAAAGACAACTTACTCTGAGACTGTTTATACAGACCTACCTCTTCCACACTGGCTACCAATCTGCCAATTGTCAGATCTCTGTCCCCAAGCCTTATTTGATGAGGTTAAGCAGAACGTACATTACATTGTGTGAGGAGGCCTTCTGTTCCTTCCTTCCTTCCTTCCTCCCTTCCTTCCTTCCTTCCTTCCTTCCTTCCTTCCTTCCTTCCTTCCCCTCCCTCCTTCTTTTCTTTTTCTTTCTTCCTTCTTTCTCTTTCTTTCTTTCTTTTTCTCTCTCTTTCTCTCTCTCTCTCTCCCTCTCTCTCTTCTTTCTTCCTTTTTTCCTTTCCCTTCCTTCCTTCTTTCACTCTCTCCCTTCTTTCTATTCCTTTCTATTTATGTTTTATTTTATTTTATTTATTTTTTGACAGGCAGATTTAGTGAGAGAGAGAGACAGAGATAAATGTCTTCCTTTTCCATTGGTTCATCCCCCAATGGCCACTGTGGCCAGCGCACTGCACCGATCCAAAGCCAGGAGCCAGGCGCTTCTCCTGGTCTCCCATGTGGCTGCAGGGCCCAAGGACTTGGGCCATCCTCCACTGCACTCCTGGGCCACAGCAGAGAGCTGGACAGGAAGAGGAGCGACCGGGACAGAATCTGGCACCAAGACTGGAACTAAAACCCGGTGTGCCGGTGCCACAGGAGGAGGATTAGCCTATTGAGCTAATTTTTTTTTTTAAATTAGGAAACATTTTCAGGATATTTCCATGCTCTCACTATTAAAGCGTTTGTTTAAATCTTCCTGGATTCTTATTTTTTAAAAAATCTCATATTAAACAAAGTTTGTTTGAAACCAAATTTCTGACGTGTTTTGCTATTCTGTCTAAAGACACATTTCCATGGCCCATGATGTCATTGAAAATAAGCGTGGGAGTTTGAATCCCACGTGGACCAGTGGATGATACAAAAAGTTTATCCTCAGGCAGAGACAGTAGCTCTAATGCCACTTAACAGTTAGCCTCAGGGGGGACTAGATTATAGCAGCAGCTGATGGGCCTTCATCTATTCTGGGAAAGATAACTTAAAATGAAACATAGATTGGCAGTAAATGAGCAACAAAATATTCATAAAGAGATGTTCACCTTGTTATTACATAAAATAAGAATCTTAATAGTGGCTGTAACAAAGCGTATGATTTGACTTCCTTACAATGAGTAGTGAGAGAGAGTGGAAAGCATATTTAAGATTGTCTAATGAATTAGGTAGATAATTTTGTAAATCCAAAAGAGTAAGACATATCTCATTTTGACCTGTCCCTCAGAATATAAGTGCTGGCTTAAGCTGTGCCTTTCTTTCCAAAGAAAATTTCAAAATATTTCTAACTGAAAGCTTTTATGGTAATTATGTTATGAGATAGCATTTTTGTATAAATAGCAATTACAGTACCTCATTATATTAATCAAATGGGCACTACTCTACATATGTCAATATACACTTGCAATCCTATATTTTAAATCAAATGCTCTTTTGGCTTCTATTTACTTTTGTATATTCAAGTAGTTTTAGTAAGAAGTATGATTTCCACCCTAGTACTTTCTCAAAATAGTGTAGTTTGCTGAAATATGTAGGGGAAATTATTAACCTTATTAAACTACACCCTGCCTTAAAATTGTGATTAATAGTTCTTCACAGTTTTCAGAATAAGGTAGATAATCTAGGCAAAATTAAATTACTTACCTAATACTTAGAAAGTGGTGACAGGGACTGGCCTTGCGGCGTAGCGGATAAAGCTGCTGCCAGCAGTGCCAGCATCCCGTATGGGTGTAAGTTCGAGTCCTGGCTGCTCTACTTCCCATCCAGCTCTCTGTTATGGCCTGGACAAGCAGTGGAATATGGCCCAGGTCCTTGGGCCTTTGCACCTGCGTGGGAGACCCAGAGGAAGCTCTCGGTTCTTGGCTTCCAGTGATGCAGCTCCAGCCATTGTGGCCATCTGGGGATTGCACCAGCAAATGGTTCACTGCCTCTACCTCTATGTAACTCTGCCTTTCAAATAATAAGTAAATGAATAAATAAATAATAGATAAATCTTAAAAAGGAAGTGGTGATGCACAATGTATATTAATTTTCTGCTTCTTTTTGTACATAATATTAACACTTTATGAAACTATTTGAAAAATATCAATTTAATATTTAATGTCAGAACATTGAAAATTGTAAGACAAAAACATTACCAATTTTACACACTGTTGGTGAGAATGTAATTTAGCAAAGCCACTGTGAAAAACAGCATGCAGGTGTTTTTAAACAAAACTAGAAATAGACTTGCCATATGATCTGCCTATCACTTTACTAGGTATATATCCAAAACACTTGAACACAGTGCATCAAAGAGATACCTGTGCCACCACATACATAGCAGCACTCTTCACAATAGCCAAAATTTGGAATTAACCAAGGTATCTATTATCAGATGAATGGATACAGAAAACATGGTATATGTACACAATGGAATATTATTCGGCTGTAAAAAAGAATGAAATTCTACCATTTGCAGTCAACTGGAGGACATCCTGTTGACTGAAATAAGCCAGACCCAGAAAGACAAATACCGCATGTTCTCCCTTACATGTAGGAACCAAAATTAAATCAACAAACAAAAAAAAAAAAAAAAAGAAAGAAATGTCTATGTGTATCAATATTGCTGCAAATACAGCTTTGTAAAATTTGTTTTATAACTTTGTGAAACCAATAATTAAGAATGTTATACCGCCAGCACCGTGGCTCACTAGGCTAATCCTCCACCTTCGGTGCTGGTACTCCAGGTTCTAGTCCCAGTCGGGGAACCAGTTCTGTCCCTCCTGGCTCCTCTTCCAATCCAGCTCTCTGCTGTGGCCAAGAAAGGCAGTGGAGGATGGCCCAGGTCCTTGGGCCCTCCACCTGCATGGGAGACCAGGAGGAAGTACCTGGCTCCTGGCTTCGGGTCCTCGCAGCACACCAGCCGTAGCAGCCATTTGGGGGGTGAACCAACGGAAGGAAGACCTTTCCCTCTCTCTATCACTGTCTAACTTTGCCTGTCCAAAAAAAAAAAAAAAAAAAAAAAAAAAAAAGAATGTTATACTACAACAGTTTTAATGATCTATAGTTACTTTACAATTTAGTGTATATGGATAAAACAATCATTTTTCCATTCAATTATTGTTTATAGTCATTGTCTATATTTCCACTAAACTCTTTTTTATACCTTTTACTTGTTAAATTTGTTTAAAGATTTTATTTATTTATTTGAGAGGTAGAGCTACAGATGAAGAGAGGGAGAGAGAAAGATCCTCCATCTGCTGATTCATTCCCAAATGGCTGCAAAGGACAGAGCTAAGCAGATAGGAAGCCAGGAGCCAGGAGTCTCCTCCCGGAATCTGAGGCTGGTGCAGGGGCCCAAGCACATGGGGCATACTCCACTGCCTTCTCAGGCCACAAGCAGAGAGCTGGATCTGAAGAGCAGCTAGGACATGAACTAATGCCCTCATGGGATGCCAGCATTGTAGGTAGAGGCCCAGGCAACTCTGTCATAGCCCTGGCCCCTGAACTTCTTATTTGACAAAGTAGCAAGCCTTTTTATTATAATGTGAATTTGAAAAGTAAGAAAGAAAGGTAGTAGGAAAGAAAGAGAGGGAGTGAAGGGGGAAGGAGGGAAGGAAGAAGGGAATGCCATTATGTTCTTAGCATTTTGTATACAGAGCACATTGAATCTGTTAGAAACTATTTAAAAAGTAAAATAAAAAGATAAAAGATAAAAAATCAACAAAAGCTGCTGAAATTTTTACAAAGTCTATATTTCATTTAATAATAAATTACATGAATTCTGTTCCACCATTCTATGTTTCCATTTTAAGAATTTGAATAACCTATATTTAAATAATGTATTGCTCTGTGTCTACGAAGTTATCTGATATTTCGAAAAGTTATTATTCAGCTTATTTGTTGGGGAAGATTGTTTTGTTTTCTACATTTTACACATCCTTCACTAAATTTGGAGAAGACCTAGATTATAATCATTTTCTTGATTATTTGCAAAATGTTAATGTCCAGTGTTCTATAATTTTGAAAGGCAGAAAACCAGAAATAGAAATTAACTCAAGTAGCCATAAATATTTGAAACTTGTAAGAATCAATAAAAATGTGATTTGCACACAGTGTTTGTACCAAGGTAAGTTTTTAAAAAAATGAACAAGAAGAAGTGTCTGATAAAAATGCGTCCATGAAGAGTTTCAGAACATAAAGCACAATTTCTACATAGTATACTTGATACTGTTTACAAATGATGAAATAGTTATGTGTTATGTCCCCTTTTTTTACCCTTGGGTTACCTAACTTATAAAAATCTAATAAATCACAATGTATTATTTACAACTCCATATACTACTTTTAATATAAATCATGAGTCATGATTATTTATTTATAGGAGTACTATACACACCTTTTGTAAAAATGTAAAGGCAATTTAATTTCTTTTTAAATAATTTACCTGAGCAAATAGGTATATGAAGCAATTCTATGAAGAGTAACTGTAACATATGCAAGCAACCAAGTATTAGATCCATATCTGGAGTACCTTTGTAGGTGATCTATCAATTACACATGTCTCCTCATAACTTTTCCAAGAACTACATTATTTACAAAATTAGTTATTTCTGTAAATTTTCTAAATCCCATTAATAAACATAAGCTCCTTCAAGAGAAAGATCATGCTCATTTTTTTAATATTCTCTGTACCTGATAAGTATCTCCTGCTTAATAAATAAACATGGAATGAATGAGTGAATTGAATGAATAAATTAGAACTTTGCTGCTGATGTTGCATTTTACTACCTTGGAGTGCCATAACTCATTTTTAAAGAAAATAATAGTAGCCAGCCTTGTGGCACAGTAGGCTAAATGCCTGGTTGCATCCCAGAATGGACCCTGGTTCAAGTCAGAGCTATTCCGCTTGTAATTTAGCTTCCTATTCACATGTCTAGGAAGACAGCAGTTGATGGTTACAGAACATAAGCCCTTGCCACCCATGTGGGAGGCTAGTGTGGAATCCCTGGCTCCTGGTTTTGGCTTGACTCAGATTTGGTCATTGCAAACATTTGGGAAGCAGGCCAACATATGAAAGATTTCTGTTATGTTGCATTTCAAATGAATAACTGAAATAAATGTTTAAAAACTAATAATAATAAATTCTGCAGAATCTTTTGCAGCTTTTCCTAGTGATTTAACATGGAATCTCCAGTGTTGCAAGTTCAGCATCCTAACTACAGGTAACCGTTTTTTGAATTTTCTGCAAATCTTCCTTTATTTTTCATTTTTATTTTTTGAGAAAGAGTTTATTTAGAGAACTCTTCAGCACAAGAAATCTCCAGAATTGAGATCAAAAGCAAATTGTGCACATATTCCAATGCTTACATAAAATCTTCATAGCTTTAATAGCTATTGCTCTGTTTTTATAAACAACAAATATTTAATATTTAACATGTAGTAAGCATGTAGAAGATGGCAATTAGGAGAGGGCATCTATGAAAAGGAAACACCTTTAGGTTATAAAGTACAAACCTACGTCAATAGAATAATTTTAGCACATAAATATTGTGGTCACATTCATCAAAATAGAAATTGAATTGAATTAAAGAAACTCTGGAAAAAAAAAGAAGAAGAAGAAGAAGAGCTAAATGAAGGATCTCAGCGAGTATGATCCCCGTGAAAAAATGGGGCCATCAAGGTAGGAGGTACCTTTCTCTGAAGGGAGGAGAGAACTTCCACTTTGACTATGACCCTTTCGGAGTACAATCGAAGTCGGCGTACCCTAAAAGCTTCCATAGCCTCGGCAACCCATGACTAGAGCCTAGGGAGATTACTGACGCCATAAACAAGAGTGTCAAATTGTTAAATCAACATCAAGAGTCACTGTGTACTTACGTCTCATGTGGGATCTGTCCTTAATGGGTTGTCCAATGTGAAGTAATGATATGGCTGGTACTGAAACAGTATTTTTACACTTTGTGGTTAGGTGTGGGTGCAAACTGATGAAATCTTTACTTAGTATATACTGAAGCGATCTTCTATATATAAAGATAATTGAAAATGAAAAAAAGAACCTTGGTGTTAAATTGTAAATTACATAGAAAATTAATCAATCTTTTCTAAAAAATATCATGCAGGATCTCTGTCATTAATGTGCTGTACACTGTTATTTAATGCTATAACTAGTACTCCAAGTATTTTTTCACTTTGTGTTACTATGTGAGGGCAAACTGTTGAAATCTTTATATATACTAAACTGATTTTCTGTATATAAAGAGAATTGAAAATGATTCTTGATGTGAATGGAAGGGGAGAGCGGGTGGGAGGGGGGAGGGTTGCGGAGGGGAGGGAAGTTATGGGGGGGAAGCCATTATAATCCATGGGCTGTACTTTGGAAATTTATATTCATTAAATAAGAAAAAAGAAGTTATTTTATAGGATGATTGCAAAATTACACATGTAGATCCAAAAATAGCCACAAAAGTACTTGAAAGATGAAAATAGACAAAGAATTTCATGTGAGAGAAGGATCTGAAGATTTTTAACATCAAAAGATAGTGAACATTAAATATCTTTGGAATAAAATCAAATTTAGGAAGCATTGATGCATGGAATATAAAATAATATATAATGTCTTATTATATATGTGACATATTTTAGTCATTGAGCAATCAGAATATACCAGTTACTGAAAACTGTAATTTCACATTTTATTCTGTTTTAGTTTTACAAATTTCTTTTCTCAGTAAAATAAAATAGTGGTTTTTGTGTTTCTTTGTTTAGAATGGAACTCCTTTAAGTTAGACCTAACTTATAAAATCCCCTTCTCTGTTCATCTGCACCACACCAAGCCTCACTGACCTAGCATAAGTGACCATGTTTTATTAATCATAGTAGGGATATTATATTTTCCAGCTAGAATGGAAAACCAGTGTTTCTGAGACATATTTTATTTCTTAATTCATTATCAATACAATGGAACTGAAGTGAAACTTCATTGGGCGTGGATTAACAAACAACAGCAGGGACAGAAAGAAGTAAATAATGACATTTAAATACAAGCTTGGTTATTGAAATAAGGAATCAAAAATATATGCATTGTACAGGTGAAGATAATTCCCACTGCAACAATTTTGTTTTAGGACCAGAATAAAACATAAATGTTGTATTTAAATGTGATAATCACCTATGGTAATTACCATAAATGTATAAAGTTAATATAACTTATGAGTAGATTGAATAGTGTATCAAATATGGCCAACAGGGGCAGGCATTGAGGGCAGCCGTTAAGATTACATTTTGGATGCCTTCATGCTCTATTGTTGTGCCTGGGGTTGAGTCCCAGCTTTGCTCCTGATTCCTGCTTGATGCTTATATGCACCCTTGGAGGCAGCTAGTGATGGCTAAGGTGCTTGGGTCTCCCACACCTACCTTGGAAGTCTGGACTGAGTGTCCAGCTACTGGCTTCAGCCTCATCCTGTCCCAGTTGTTAAGGGCATTTAAGTAAGTCAGCTGTAGGAAGATCAACGAAACTCTCTCTCCTTCTCTCACTATCTCACTCTCAATTATATCTATCTGTATCTCTATTTCTATATTTCAAATAATAATGTAATTTTAAAAATACAAGACCGATATACATAATAGTCAAAAGGGAAGTCTTTCTTTCAGTTTGTTGCAGTTACATGGTAATACAAAATAGTTAATGAATCTTTAAGAGAAGTCCAACTATAAATGACCTAATTGCTTACAAGTTTGGGGAAGTCTTATTTTGAAGTTTTATTCAATTTGCGTCGGGGACACTTAATCAAAAATATTTTAACTCAAAATTTCCAAACATCTCTATTAAATATGTCAAAATTTAAATCAATTCAGAGTATTTTAAATAAAACTGAAATTTTAAAAAATACAACTATTATATCTAGTTAACTTGTGTATTTATGATCATGTAAAATATGTGTTTAAAAATAAATGTTATAAAGGAATAAAATAGAAAACATGTGGAAGGCATTTTTTGAAATGCAACATATTGACATTGTGACTGCACAGTAGCTACCTGTGAATAGGAGAGTTATTTTTCTTCAACTTGCATAATGTATTAACACCAATAACCCTTGATGATTTACATTACATAAACACACTCTACAAAGTGTTTTAATGAGATGTTATTTCAGAAGGTAAACATGGGATTTTTAGTTGGTTATTAAGAAATATGTTTTATTAATTGAATTCAAATGTCAGTGAATATTTTTGAAAGAAGGAATCACTTTATTCTATTATATTCAAAGAAAATTGAAATATTTTAAAATTTATGGTCAGTTCCTAGTTCCCTTCAGTCATCAGATTATGCCATTGATAGGTTCATCAATCAGGTGGCTAATGTTGATATATTATACATATATATATAATGTATATATACATGTATTATATATAATGTATATATATGTATTATATACATGTATAACATATATATAATATATCAACATTAGCCACCTGATTTTGACTTTATTCTTAACAGCAAATTCTTTGCTTTCATTATATTACTATTTCATACATGAAAATTATCAGCTGTGTTAGAAATTGTCCAGTTTCTAGCCTCTTTTTAAAAATCAAATTCCCAAAATCATGGATATGAGAAAACATTCTACTGAGATGTTATATAGTAATGTCTGAAATTCTTCCATGTATGGTGATTTGTTGATTAACTTAAATATTTATGTACAGTACCTATAATCAAAATAGTTGCAGATTAATAACATTGTAATACACAAAAAGGGGGGTCCTACAGTTTGAGATGGGTAACTCTATTTAATTTGCTTAATTATTGTAAAGCCATTCTGCTAATAATCAATTAGTTTGAAGTTGTAAAGTGAAGCAATGGCTTTTAAGATCTTGGGAATTGGGGCTGGTGCTGTGGCACAGCAGGTTAAAGCCTTGGTCTGCGGTGCCAGCATCTCATATAGAGCAGGTTTGAATCTTGGATGCTTCACTTCCAATTCAGCTCTCTGCTTTGGCCCGGGAAAGCAGTAGAAGATGGCCCCTGCATCCATGTGGTAGACCAAGAGGAAGCTCCTAGCTCCTGGCTTCGGATTGGCGTAGCTCTGGCCATTGCGGTCATTTGGGAAGTGAACCAGCAGATGGAAGACCTCTCTCTCCATCCCTGCCTCTGCCCCTCTATAACTCTGTCTTTCAAATAATAAATCTTCAAGAAAAAAACAAAAGATCTTGGGAATAGTTTAGATAAATAGTTTAGATAATCATATATTGTTAAGAACTCTAACATTTGGCCCCCGTGTCTCTCTTACTCAAAAAATTTTTTGCTTAATTGTTTTGAAATTTCTATGTGCTCGTTCTATAATGCTTTCTCAAATTTTGACATGATTAAGTGATTGTTTGGAGGATATTTATGATATAATTAAACACGTTCACATAATAACGCTAACAGTATTTCTAAAGAAACTTTCTAATGATTATAAAATGCAAATTATGCTTGGAGAGTTAATTCCAAAGGGATCTGAATTGTATAAATCACAGAAAATCGTGATATTAGATTTCCTTAACTGTGAATGGATGATTCATATATTAAAATAACTGATCTTTGTGTTATAAATTAGCCTGATAACAAATCTTAGAGTTCTTTTGATGAATAAAAGTAACAGCTTTATGATCTAAATTGTCATTTAATATAACAGTTTATTTTTTTCCTTTTTAAAAACATTATCTGGGGTTCGGAGCTGTGGCGCAGCAGATTAAGCCACTGCCTAAAGCACTATCATCTCATGTGGATGCCAGTTTGAGACTCAGATGTTCTAATCCTGATCCAATTCCATGCTACTGTGCCTGGAAAAGCATCAGAAGATGGCCCAAGGTCACCCACATGGGAGAGCTAGAAGAAGCTTCTGGCTACTGGCGTTAGCATGGCCCAGCCCAAGTAGCCATTTGAGGAGTGGATGGAAAATCAATCTCTCTCTCTCTCTCTCTTTCTGTAATTCTGCCATTCAAGTAAATTGAATAATTCATTTAAAAAAAGAATCTGAAAAATTTGTGCATGTCAGTTATCAATCATCTCTACAAATATTGTCATTATCAGTTATTTATTTATTTATTTATTCTTATTATTTATTTATTTATTTGCTTGAAGAGTAGAGTTTTAGAAAGAGAGGAAGAGAGAGAGATCTTCCATCTGCTATCTCACTAGCCAAACGGTGGTGCTGGTCTAGGCCTAAGCTAGTAACCAAGAACTTCTTTTGGGTTTCTCAAGTGGTTGACAGGGTCCCAAGCTCGTGGGCCATCTTCTGCTGCTTTCCTTAGCACATTAGCAGGAAGTTGAATTGGAAGTCAAACAGATGGGACAGCTCCCATATATCATGTCAGCCTTGCAGGCTGCAGCTTTACCCATTAGGCCATAATGCCAGCCTCTCATCATCAACTTTATTTTTTTTTTTCATCATCAACTTTAAAACATATTTGTCATGATATCAGAAAGTGAACAATATTGTATGAAAACTATAAGAAACGTCATCTGTATGCAAACATTCTTGACTCAGAGGAATTTAATTATTCAGCAAGTTACTTTTTTAATCTTTCCTTCTGTCCAAATTAGAGTTTTTGCAGTCCTGTGTAGGCCTGTTGCTTTCTGTAATATATTCAATTTAAAAATAAATTTTCACCCTGCTACCATCTAATTTACTACAATTTCATGATTCTTACTTTCTAAGTATGACTGAATTCTGATTTTTGTATTTCACAATTAGCTATTAAAATATAGTTTGTGGATGAGTCTAGTTTAGTTTGTGCTTGATTTTAGCAAAAGGTCCAACAAAGTGACTCTTAATCGTTTATATAGATTCCAAGGTTTAATCAGTCAGTTGATTTTTAAAGTTAATGGGGTGTCTGTTAGTATTTTATATATATATATATATATATATATATATATATATATATATATATATATATCATCATGTTAGACCTGGCATTGTGGCACAGCCAGTTAAGTTGCCACTTGCTATACCAGAATTCAGGTTCACGTCCTGATGTCTTTGCTCCCAATCTAAATTCTTGCTAATATGCCTGGGAAAGCAGCAGAAATGGCTTAAGAACCTAGGCTCTGATACCCATGTTGGAGAAGACCCAGGTTGAGTTCTTGGCTGTTGGATTCAGCCTGGAACAAACCTGACTGTTGTATCCATTTAGGGAGTGAACTAGTGGATGAAAGATATCTCTCACCTTCTCCCCCATTTCTGTTTATCAGATAAATAAACCTTAAAAACAAAGATTTTACATTTTTTATACTAACAGTCTTAAATTCTATGCATTCCCAAGTTTAGAAAAGCAATGAAAATAAGTGCCCAATACTGATTCTGTAGATATGTACTTAACATCACTAAAAACACCTAACATTGGCAGAAAAATTTTGTTTTTAAATGTGATTTGGTACCTATAGAGCCAGCAATTCCGTGCCTAGAAAAAAAGTCTCATTTATGTACTTATATTTTGTAACAACTTTATTGAGATAGAAGTTTCCATAAAGTTTACTCAATGTGCATAATAATATTGCTTTATTGTAGTTGTAGACATGTACAATGATTATAAAAACTTTAGAATGTACAACAATCACACCAATTTTAGATCATTTTCCTCATGCCAAAAGGAAAACATATATCATTTAACCATTGCCCTAAACAACCACTGATGTGATTTAGATAGATTAGCCTCTTCTGGGATTTTTATATAAATAGAATCATGTAATTTGCAGTTATTTCTCTTAGCATAATATTTTCAAGTTTCATTGCAGTTGTTGCATATATCAGTACCTTATTTTATGATGAATATTCCATTTAATGGATATAACATACTTTATTTCTCCATAAATCTCTGATGACATGTGGGTTTCATTCAACTCATTACAAATAATGTAGGTATGAATAGTCATAGACAGGTTTTTGTGGGGACATACTTTAAAAAAATTTCCTGAGTGTATATTTAATGATATGTTTGTTTAAAGGTTTATTTATTTATTGGAAAAGCAGAGTGACAGAGAAGGAGGAAGACAGTGATATGAAAAGTGTGTGTGTGTGTGTGTGTGTGTGTGAGAGAGAGAGAGAGAGAGAGAGAGAGAGAGTGAGCTTGCAACCGCTGCTTCACTCTTCCAAGGGCTGCAACATCGTGGGAGGGCTCCATGCAATCTTGTGGGGACAGTAGAGACAAAAGACAGAATGCAAGTTGATCTCTTTCTCTCTCAGAGCCCCCATAGAGTTTATTTCTATGGGCTTGAACATTGGAACTCTAGGTTTACTGACTTTGCATTCCTGAATTACACAGTGTGTTTCTGTATTTGCTATTTTTGACCATTTCCTCCCAGAAATATGCCTTAGTCCATGAACGGGAGCTAGACAGATAAAGGGCCCAGTGTGTGTTCACTTCAGCCTAGAGTGCAGTTTGTCAAACAGGGCTGGAGAGCAGTGTGTGGAAGATGGGGGAAACCACAGTTCAAATGCTTGAGACTGTCCTGCTCTGAATTTTAATAGATTTCTCAGATATTCATTCACTTGCTGTATGGCCTTAGAGCTTTCAGCAAGTATAAATGATTGGTAGGATTGTTAGTGGGGTTTTCATTTTCATCAGTTGCTCTGGAAATTTAGGTAAATGAACTACTCAAACTGTCACTTAAAAAACGGAACTCTATCACTAATAAGAAGGGGTCAGCTTTATGGCATAGCCTGTGAAGCTGCTTCCTGCAACACCAGCATCCCATATGTGCTCCACGTTTGACCCAGCTCCCTGCTAATGTACCTGGAGAAGCAGCAGAGCATGGCCCGCATGCTTGGGCCCCTGCCACCCACATGGGAGACCAGGAGGAAGCTCCTTTGGGGTGTGGACCAGTGGACGGAAGATGTTTCCCTCTCTCTTTCTGTCTCTTCCTCTTTCTGTAAATCTGCCACTCAATTAAAATTTCAAAATCTTTAAAAACAGTTATTTAAAACAAATAATAATAAACAGAATAAATCTATATTTAAGTATTTATTTTTATTTATTTGAGAGGCACAGTTACAGAGAGAGAGAGAAAGAGAGAGAGAGAGAGAGAGAGAGAGAGAGAGAGAGAGAATATTCCATCTGCTGGTTTATTCCTCAAATGTCTGCAATGGTTAGGGGTGGGTCAGGCTGAATAGAAGAGCCAGGAACTTCCAGGTTTTCCATGGGGATGCAGGGTTCAGGGATCTTGCACCATCTTTCAGAGCTTTCCCAGGTGCTTTAGCAGGGAGCTTGCTTGGAAGTGGAGCATCTGGGATTTGAACTGGCACCGAAATCAGATGCCAGTACTGCAGGCAGCACTTTATCCACTGTGCCACAGTGCCAGAGACTCAATACAAGTTAAAAAAAAAATCCCAGATAATTAAGTCTTTAATAAAGCCTATTTAATTGTGTTTTCTGTGTGGCTGAGAATAAACTCTGTTTTCAGTAAACATGAATACCTATGACATCACACTTTCCCACATGGCATATATGAGTCTATGGTAATGAATGGGTGTGGAATTTTGTGTGGGAGTTTCTTTTCCTCACAGATTTTTAGCTTCTTGAAGCTTTGGTAGTAGTTATTCATCTTGGCCTTGTCTTCCACATGTCATTCAGCCTCCATTATAGATTTTAATATGCTAATTTGTTGATCATTTGCTAGATTAGGCTTATATTGGAAGTATAACCAGATTTGGTTTTGAATAATCACAAGCAACTGTACTTTGACAAAGCATAAAATATTTTGTGTGGAAAGTCAAGGATTTTCCTTTGATTGTGAGTCAAAGACACACAATATCCATGGCACACTTCAACTAGCTTTGTTGATTCAAGGCATATACATTATCTATCTATCTATCTATCCATCTATCTATCTATCTGGACCAGTGCTGTGGCATAATAGGCTAAGATTCTGCCTGCAGTGCTGGCATCCAATATGGGCACCAGTTCAAGTCCTGGCTGTATTGAAGGATAACCCACGTGCTAGGACCCCTGCACCTGCCTGGGAGACCTATAGGAAGCTCCTGGCTCTTGGCTTCAGATAAACCCAGCTCTGGCATTGCATCCATTTTGGGAGTGAACCAGCAAATGGGAGATATTTCTCTCTGTCTCTCTGTCTATGACTACTTCTCAAATAGATAAAGTCTTTATTATAAAATCTCTATATACAATTATCTCTGTAGTTCAGTGATAATGGGGTTGAAATGAAAATGCCAACAATTTCCTCCTTCTTCAAGTTCAAGAGGACCACAGCATGCCATGGACAGGTTTATCATTAAAGAGTTCATTGTTAAAGAATTTTGTCTGTGGGGGCTGGTGTTGTGGCACAGCAGGATAAGCTGCAGCCTGCAATGCCACATCCAATATGGTTCTGGTTTGATTCCTGGTTTGATTCCTGGATCAGAAGTTACTGATCCAGGTTCCTGCTAATGGACTGAGAAAGCAGTGGAAGATGCCCACAAGTGTTGGGCCCCTGACAACAATGTGAGAGACTTGGATGGAATCTTAGACTCCTGACTTTCAACCTGGCCCAGCACCGGCCTTTGTGGTGATTTGGGGAGTGAACCAGTGGATGGAAGATCCATCTCTCTCTTTCTGTCTCTCTCCATGCCCTGCTACACACCCACCCAATTTGCCTTTCAAATAAATAAATAAGTAAATAATAAAAAAAATAGGTGCCTGAAGAAATAGATGGGGACATTTATCGAAAGCTTAGTAAATTAATATAATTTCCAGAAATGACCTTTTAATCATTCTCATTTGGCTGTTTTTAAAAAGGTGCTCTTCACTTTGGGGGACTGCAATGCCAAGCACGAGGACGTCAGATTTCATTCAATCTCAGCACATTTTCAAGTTCCTCCACTTCCCAAACTTCTCAAAAAAATGTTTTGACTGCCTCCCCCCCCCCAAAAAAAAAAAGTGCTCTTCAATTCGATTCACAGCTAGTCTCTTGGAACCATTTAATACATTTAATATAATAAACAGAATATTAGTAAATTCATAGGAAAACCAATGTATTAACTAGTAGATATGATAAAAATTTACTGGTAGAGTTAGGATTTTAATAGAACATAGGAATCACAAGCACATGTGGAACACAGCAAGAGTTTAATCAACACTTTATTTGACTAAATGTACTGGTCCAGTTTATCAGTGCTGAAAAAAAAACTTATCCTTTAGTGACAGTCTGGAAATTATTATTAGTCTACTGCTCTCAAAATATGTAAATTGTCCTAGAAAACCTGCATGCTATCAAAGGTTACTAAGGTAAGAATCTTTATTTTAACATAAAAATGGGACAAGTCCCAGTTGGGAGATTTTAATTAAAGCAATCATACATAAAGATAATTATTTTTGTTCATCTTTTATACACAAGAATTTATATACAAGTTTTAATGGTAATATTCAAAATTTTCTATAGATTTTAATATCTAAAATTATGTACTCAATATTTTTGTAATCACTTAGAAATCTGTTAGTTATATGTAAATATTATTTCTGAGTAAAAGTAATGCTTTCAAAATATTATCTATGTAAACCATATATTTATAATACTTTTGTCTTGAAAGTCTCACAAGTAAAATACGCACACATTTAAAATTAGAATTTACTTAAATTTATACTTGCCTGTAAGAACCATAACCTCTTTTGCTATGATTGTATATATGTGTATAGGTGCACATGTGTGTGTGTGTTTGTTTATATAGGCAGGTAAGCTTTTTCATAAATAAGCTCCATAAAACTTGAAGGAAATCAAAAATGTAAACAGCATACACATCTAAATCTCAGCTATAAAGTACACACATTATAAAATTATACATTAAGTTCCCAATTTATTGAGTAACCATCCATACTTCACAATCACCACAGAATTAAGTGTATTTATCTTAGAATTACTTTCTTTCATCAAATTAACCTTACATAGGAGAAATATATCAATATCCAGGACATGTTTTCAAGCTGGTTATGATGCTCATTAAGGAACTTCAGCTAAATAAATGCATGGGTCTTTATAGGCAATCCTCACTTTTTACAAATGTGGAATTATAGTAGAATTTCTTACACAATGGTTGAACAAAAGGATAGACTAAATGGTCATACATTCCTTTCATGTTTCTATCTTAAAAGTTATAATCATGAATAATGGATTTTATAGTATGCTATATAGATAGCTACATGAAATCAGTTCATCTCCTCTGAAAATTCTATAAATCACATAGCCTGTCTACTTCTTAGAATAAGGTAAAAACATACATTCTAGTATCCAATGCATTCTCTATTTACATCTGTCTACATAAATATTAAAATTGTCAGGGCTGCCGTGGCGTAGTAGGCTAATCCTCTGCCTGTGGTGCCGGCATCCTATATGGGTTCCCAGCTGCTCCTCTTCCAATCCAGCTCTCTGCTATGGCCTGGGAAAGCAGTGGAGGATGGCCCAGGTCCTTGGGCCACTGTACCCACATGGGAGACAGGGAAGAAGCTACCTGGCTCCTGGCTTCGGATATGCACAGCTCCGGCCATTGCAGCCGTTTGGGGAGTGAACCAATGGATGGAAGAACGTTCTCTCTGTCTCTCCCTCTCACTGCCTGTAACTTTACCTCTCAAATAAATAAACTCTTTTAAAAATATTAAAATTGTCATTTTTATTCTTAAACACATTCTGATCTGAACAACAATCTTTTGTTTTGTTTATTCATTTGAAAGGTGGAGTAAGGGATATATGTGTATATATGTGTGTGTGTTGTGGGGGATGTATATACTATAGCCATTTTGTGTTGCTTCTTGGGCATACTAGCAGGGATCTGGATCTGAAGTGGGAAAACCAAGACTCATACTGGCATTCTGAGATGGGACGCTGGTGTTGTATACCTGTTATGTATAGTGAACCTACTATAGATAATTCTAACTCCATGGATGTGGTGATTTAACCATTATCTTACAACGATGTAGAGCAACTTCCTCACCAACAAAATGTCCCTGTATCCCTTTATAATAAATCCATCTTCTGATTTTCAGGTTTATGCAAATACCTTATGGTTCTCATTGCTTTATCTTCTCCTAGCATTTCAAAAATATTTGCTTTTTAAAAACATTTGGTGGAAATGCAAGACATATATGCTGCATATTTGACTGCTTCATTCATTTTTATTATTTAATAACAATCAATAAATGTTTTTATAAAATGTTTTTGTAAAAAAAATTCTGTTGATGACAAAGTAGTTGATGATGGAATCTTGGTTCTTCTATATGTAAGGTGGCCTTTCCCTTTTTGCTAATTTCATAATCCCTTACTTATCTCTGCCTTTCATCAGTTTGCGATGATGTATCTTAACATAAAAATTTATTTTGTATTGTTTTGTGCTCCTTTGAGAACATTTTAAGTGGATCTCAATAAATTTAGAAAAAATTTGATCATTATATATATAAATTATACCTATAGATACTATTGATAGGTATAGATTGATTGATTGATTGATTGATTTGGGAGTTAGAGAGAGAGAGAGAGAACAGAGATCTTCCATCCACTGGTACACACCCCAAATGGCTGCAACGGTCAACATTGGCTCAGACTGAAGTCAACAGCCAGGATTTTCATCTGGGTTTCCAACATGGTGTTAGAACCCCTAATACAAGCTGTTGGCATGGAGCTGGGTGGGAAATAGAGCAACCAGGACACAAATCTGCACCTGTATGGGATGCTGGCATCATCGATGGTGTCTTTAGCTGTTATGCCACAATGCTGGCCCCTGATCAATATATTTTCAAACAGATTTTCTGACCCTACCTTTCTATTCTTTTCTTTGGAAGTTTCCATCATACTTATGTTGGATCAATTGATACCTTCTAATTTGTAAGTCTATGTTGATTTTTTAAAATATTTTTTTAAATTTAACATTGTTGATATCTTACAATTCATGTTGAAATTCACTTACTTCTTCTGTCTTCCTCATTTTGATGGATAGAAAATCTACCTAGCTTAAAATTTTGTATATTTTTTAATTCTAGACACTTCATGTGTTAAACAGTATTTCTTTCATATGTTGTTGTTGCTTCTTTTAACTTATTAAGATCATGTATGTATTTAATACACTGAGGGTAGCTATGATAGCTACTTTAAGTCATTTTAGATTTTTTATCTGTTTCTTCTTCAGATCAAGTTTATTTCTTACGTTTTATTCTATGTTCTCTTTTTATGAAGGTAGTATGTGTGGTGACTTTAAATTATATATTGAATTGTATGTATGCTAAATTGGTAGATTTCGAATTCTTTCACTTTTATCTGATGGATGTGCTTGCTACTATTTAAAAAGGCAATTGTCTTGCTATTTTTAAATGTGGATTTTTTTTATTGCAAATTCCCATTTCAAACCAAATGTTTTGTTATGAGATGAGCTGCAGTGAGTCTGTAATTCAGCATGTGATTTGATGGTAAATGAGACATGTGGGTAAGCAGAATTTGAAGATCCTCTTATTGTCTCTTCCTTCTCTAAGATTGCCCTACTTTGTTAATGGGCATATTTTTTTTACGTTTAATTTCCTAGATTGTCTCAGTTGCTACCGTGGGTGCTGCCATCTTCTCCTGACATTTATATTTGGTCTAAGAGAAAAAAAAAAGGCACTGCAGTGTTGAGAACATATTCCCTTAATATCCTTCCCTATTGCACAAATTGCCGTGTGCTCCTCCCCAAAGCTCCAATGCTCTGTTTATCCTCTGATACTGACAGGTACTCACTTTTATGTTTATATTCTGTAAACATCTTTTATGTTTATATAACATGATCCTTCTGTAGTAATAGGATTACTATCAGAATCCAAGAACACAAATATGTACCATAATAATTTTGAAGAATGAAGAGTCATCAAAAAAATAGGTTGTCTTCTCAACTCCTCAAATACAACATCTAGAAATCTTTGTTAAATGAAGCTAGGAGCCAGGAGCTTCTTCTGCATCTGCCACGCAGGTGCAAGGGCCCAAGCACTTGAGTCATCTTCTACTGCTTTCCCAGGCCAAAGCAGAAAGCCGTACTGGGAGTGGAGCAGCCGGGCCTTGAACCAGCGATGATATGGGATGCTGGCACTTCAGGCCAGGGCGTTACCCTGCTGCATCACAGCGCTGGCCTCCAGTGTTTTTAAAATCAAAGAAAATAATACTCTCATGGGCTCTTCCGCAAGATCCGAATGCCTTAAGGGCTGATTCTGAGGCCAGACTGTTGTTTAGGATGCCTGCCATTCTATGAGTCTGCTGTGTATCCCATTTCCCATGTTGGATCTTTCTCTCCCTTTTTGATTCTATCAGTTAGTATTAGCAGAAACTTGTCTTGTTTGTGTGATCCCTTTGACTCTTAGACCTATCAGAGCCATCGGTTGTGAACTGAAATTAATCACTTGGACTAGTGAGATGGCATTGGTACATGCCACCTTGATGGGATTGTATTGGAATCCCCTGGTACATTTCTAACTCCATCATTTGCAGCAAGTCAGATTGTGCATGTCCCAAATTGTACATCTCCTCCCTCTCTTTTTCCACTCTTAAATTTAACAGGGAGCACTTTTCAGTTAAAATTTAAACACCTAAGAATAATTGTGTGTTAATTACAGAGTTCAACCACTAGTACTAGAACAACAACAACAACAACAACAACAAATACTAAAAAGGATAAAGTATTACATTGTACATCTAGAGCCAGGACAAGAGCTAATCAGGTCATAGTTTCTTATAGGGTCCATTTCACTTCCACAGGTTTCCCCTTTGGTGCTCAGTTGTCACCGATCAGGGAAAACAAATGATATTTGTCTCTTTGGGACTGGCTTAATTCACTCAGCATGATGCTTTCCAGATTGCTCCATCTTGTTGCAAATGACTGGGTTTCATTGTTTCTTACTGCTGTATAGTATTCTATGGAGTACATGTCCCATAATTTCTTTATCCAGTCTACTGTTAATGGGCATTTGCGTTGGTTCCAGGTCTTAGCTATTGTGAATTGAGCTGCAATAAACATTAATGTGCAGATGGCTTTTTTATTAGCCAAATTAATTTCGTTTGGGTAAATTCTAAGGAGTGGGATGGCTGGGTTGTATGCTAGGGTTATGTTCAGGTTTCTGAGGAATCTCCAGCCTGACTTCCATAGTGGCTTAACCAGTTTGCATTCCCACCAACAGTGGGTTAGTGTCCCTTTTTCCCCACATCCTCTCCAGCATCTGTTGTTGGTAGATTTCTTTTTTTTTTTTTTATTTTTTATTTTTTTTGACAGGCAGAGTGGACAGTGAGAGAGAGACAGAGAGAAAGGTCTTCCTTTTGCCGTTGGTTCACCCTCCAATGGCCGCCGCGGTTGGCGCGCTGCGGCCGGCGCACCGCGCTGTTCCGATGGCAGGAGCCAGGTGCTTCTCCTGGTCTCCCATGCGGGTGCAGGACCCAAGCACTTGGGCCATCCTCCACTGCACTCCCTAGCCACAGCAGAGAGCTGGCCTGGAAGAGGGGCAACCGGGACAGGATCGGTGCCCCGACCGGGACTAGAACCCGGTGTGCCGGCGCTGCAAGGCGGAGGATTAGCCTAGTGAGCCACAGCGCCGGCTGGTAGATTTCTGAATGTGAGCCATTCTCGCCGGGGTGAGATGGAACCTCATTGTGGTTTTGATTTGCATTTCTCTGATTGCTAGTGATCTTGAACATTTTTTCATGTGTCTGTTGGCCATTTGGATTTCCACTTTTGAAAAATGTCTATTGAGGTCCTTGGCCCATCTCTTAAGTGGGTTGTTTGTTCTGTTGTTGTGGATTTTGTTGATTTCTTTGTAGATTCTGGTTATCAACCCTTTATCTGTAGTATAGTTTGCAAATATTTTTTCCCATTCTGTCGGTTGCCTCTTCACTTTCCTGACTGTTCCTTTTGAAGTACAGAAACTTGTCAATTTGATGCAATCCCAAATGTTAATTTTAGTTTTGACTGCCTGTGCTCCTGAGGTCTTTTCCAAGAAGTCTTTGCCTGTACCTATATCTTGCAGGGTTTCTCCAATGCTCTCCAATAATTTGATGGTTTCGGGTCATAGATTTAAGTCTTTAATCCATGTTGAGTGAATTTTTGTGTAAGGTGAAAGGTATGGGTCTTGCTTCAAGCTTCTGCACGTGGAAATCCAATTTTCCCAGCACCATTTATTGAATAGGCTGTCCTTATTCCAGGGATTAGTTTTGAATCTTTGATCAAATATAAGTTGGCTGTAGATGTTTGGATTGATTTCTGGTGTTTCTATTTTGTTCCATTGGTCTATCCTTCTGTTTCTGTACCAGTACCATGCTGTTTTGATAACAACTGCCCTGTAGTATGTCCTGAAATCTGGTATTGTGATGCCTCCGGCTTTGTTTTTGTTGTACAGGATGGCTTTGGCTATTCGAGGTCTTCTGTGTCTCCATATGAATTTCAGCATCATTTTTTCCAGATCTGAGAAGAATGTCTTTGGTATCTTGATTGGTATTGCATTGAATCTATAAATTGCTTTTGGGAGAATAGACATTTTGATCATATCGATTCTTGCAATCCATGAGCATGGAAGATTTCTCCATTTTTTGGTATCCTCTTTATTTCTTTCTTTAAGGTTTTGTAGTTTTCATCGTAGAGATCTTTAACATCCTTGGTTAAGTTTATTCCAAGGTATTTGATTGTTTTTGTAGCTATTGTGAATGGGATTGATCTTAGAAATTCTTCCTCAGCCGTGGCATTGTCTGTGTATACAAAGAAAATAAACATTCAAAAATTGAAATACTTTGTCTTATTCAGATCTTATAAAATGCTTTGTTTTCTCACTACCTAGAATATATTTATAAAAAAAAGAAAGATCACTGAGGTATGTGCTGAATTAAAGACTGATACCATATTCCTAGCGAGTGAGAAATCCTCTAGGTCTACAAATCAGTTTCTCAAATTATCCATTCATTATTTAATAATGTTTAATACTGACCTCCATATATCATTTTCACACTGAGCTCACAGAATCTTAGAAGTTAAAATTATATTAGCAGTCACATGTAGCAGGCCTTACTCATGAAAATGAGTAAACTGACACTCAAAGGGAGCATATGACTTACAGTTTTACACCTAGGAGATACTGAAACTATAGACTGGCATCAAATATTTCTTAGACTTACAAGCAAGTTATAAAAGAGCTCAGAGTTCCCTCAACTGTTTTCTAAATTTCCCCTAAAGTGAATAATATATAATCATAAGACATGCTTGATCATAATCAAATAAAGTGATAATAAATGTTTCATCATAATCAAATAAAATATCAAAATAAAGAAATTAATACTACTACAACACTAATACCTAGTCCAGACCCTTTACTTGTATTACATATGTTTTTATATAATACTCTTTTTTCCTACCAAGGTCAAATCCATTCTCTTTATTTGCCCAGTCTTCTAATATTTCTTGTTGGAAATACTTGATTTTCTCCTATGCCCTTCAAAAAATGTCCTTGTACTTTTCATTTTGTATTTAAATTTTGTATTTTAATTTTTACTTAAGAGATTCAGTGTGATTGGTACATACAATTCTAAGAACATAATGATATTCCCTTCTACCTCCCTTCTCCTCTTCCTCCCATTTCCTCTTTTTCAGAATAATGAAGGGCTCCTGAATCATCTTGTGTGTTTTCTTCTAAACTCGCTAATCAAGCACTCCTTAAATTATACTGGAGAATAGCTTTTAGAAACTATAATATGAGTGGTGGAAAATATGTGTATACATGAACATGCATACACATGCAAAGGCATCTGACTATTTATACATATAGCTGTATTTTTATAAGTATTGATATTTTTGATTGAAGGCTGCTATGTCTCTTACTTGAAATTCCTTTCTCTGACAGTAAAAAAAAAAATAAAAAAGCAAATTCTGATTCTTTTTTTTTAACTTTTATTTAATGAATATAAATTTCCAGTGTACAGCTCATGGATTACAATGGCTTCTCCCTCCCATTGCTTCCCTCCCACCCGCAACCCTCCCCTCTACTGCTCCCTCTCCCCTTCCATTTGCATCAAGATTCATTTTCAATTCTCTTTATATACAGAAGATCAATTTAGTATAAAGATTTCAACAGTTTGCACCCACATAGAAACACAAAGTGAAACATACTGTTTGAGTACTAGTTATAGCATTAAATCAAAATGTACAGCACATTAAGGACAGGGATCCCACATGAGGAGCAAGTGCACAGTGGCTCCTGTTGTTGACCCAACAAATTGACACTCTAGTTTATGGCGCCAGTAACCATCCTAGGCTGTCGTCATGAGTTGCCAAGGCTATGGAAGCCTTCCAAGTTTGCCGACTCTGATCATATTTAGACAAGGTCATAAAAGACAGAGTGAGGATAGTAACCAATGATCCTAAGAGTGGCATTTACCAGGTTTGAACAATTATACAGCATTAAGTGGGGAAGAGGACCATCAGTACACACACGTTGGGAGTAGAGCCATTGGTGGTAGAGGTTATGATTACAAAGGAATGAGGCCCAAGTGCACTAGACAGGGCCTAGAACAAAGGACACAGTCATTATTAGAGGAGCTAAGAAAGGTGCTGTCTAAGCTACAAGTAATTTTTCTGATTGAGAGGCAAATAGAACCTGATAGAAGGGGCTTGATAATAATCTGGTGGGCTTTAGGCCTTGTAAATTCAGAGGCCCATGTTAGATATTTAAGAGGTGTTTTCAAATACATGATTCTTAAAATTTATAGAAGGCATTGGACCTTCTGGTAAATGTTTTCTTAAGTTGTTATCTAATGGTTGAAATGGTTTGCTAAGTATTCATGTAATATTGCTATTGTCAGCAAGCGATCTAGGACTTGCTCCCTCATTTCTCTATTCTAAGCCCAACTTCTTCTTTCATTTCTCTATTCTCTTCAAGGTAGGAAACTAATTCTATTATGAAGGAATCTGTAGGACGCACAATTTAATCTTTAGACCTTATAAAAGAGATGGCTAACATTTTTCTGCAATAGCATAGCCAAAATAAGAACTTAAATAATATCTCATAGCTAGATTCACTTCACCATCAGCGAAGTATACAGTAAGTAGAAAAAACCTCCCTTTCAGACCAAAGGGAAAGAAAGTTTTAAAGTGAGAATATAATTTTCCTCATGGGCATTGTCTACCTTAGAAAAACTACTACAGAACATGCCCGTGACTATAGACTTGTAGTTCAGGCCACAGAAGATTAGAGATGGGACACGGGCACTCCCTTGACTTGCATCCTCTGGTCTGCTTTAACACAAACCAGGAGGAAAAGAAAGCTAGGCATCAGAAGCAATGGGTGGCAGGCCTATTAATGGCTGATCTGTACAGTGATCTGCCCTCAAGGAGACCCAACAGGCCAGTCCACTGCAGTGGCTTTCAATGTGGTAAGCCTGGGCTTCAGCAGAAGTCAGCTTGTGAAGAGCCCTGGCAGCTCTGCCAAGAGTTGGATCACTGGAAATGGACCTGCCCTGGAGTTGAAGGATGCCCATGTCAGAGCCGCAGATCTTATTGGCTCTAAGCTGAAAAGCCCTTCACTCAGCCCAACTTCCAAAGTGACCACTGCAGCTGAGGGGATGGTCAAGTAGGGTCAGCAACATTGCAGGCAGAACTGTAAATTTCTTGTTAGAGATGCCCCCTGCCTTTACCTGGCCAGCTCTCCTCCCAGGCCAGCCAAGTAATGAAAGTCAACAGAGTGCCTTCCCCTAAGAGGTTCACACCTCCCTTAGGATATACCCCATGTGAAGAAATTCTGATTCTTATAATCAGTAACACTTTAAGTGTTCTTCAGTAAGTTGAAGGAAAATGCACATTATTAAGAAAGTGGCATGACTATGAAATATTTTTTACTAAAATATTTTTTAATTTCAGCTTCCACAAATTTTTTGAAATCTCCTTGTATTTATTATTGCTCAACCCTATTAAAAATTAAAGCAGTTTCTACAATAAATTTTGGAATTAGTTATTCTGAGTTCTCAAGTTTGTTTTCTCTCAGCAAATGTATCTGATCCCTTTTGCCTATTCAAATAAAATCATAGTCAGTTTGTCCATTTGTTCAAAATTGGCTGTTTGAATTTTGGTCATATTCCTGTTGAATTTCTGTGTAAAACTGAAGATAATTGACATTTCATCTGAGATTTCTCATCCTTTAATACTGTGTATATTGGCCGGTGCAGTGGCTCACAACGTTAATCCTCCACCTGCGGCGCCGGCACACCGGGTTCTAGTCCCGGTCGTGGCACCAGATTCTGTCCTGGTTGCCCCTCTTCCAGTCCAGCTCTCTGCTGTGGCCCAGGAAGGCAGTGGAGGATAGCCTAAGTGCTTGGGCCCTCCACCCGCATGGGAGACCAGGAGGAAGCACCTGGTTCCTGACTTCGGATCCTCTCAGCGCGCCGGCCATAGCGGCCATTTGGGGGGTGAACCACTGGAAGGAAGACCTTTCTCTCTGTCTCTCTCTCTCTCTCTCACTATCTAACTCTGCCTGTCAAAAAAAAATACTGTGTATATCATCATTTGTTTAAATATATTTATATATTGTCTCAGTTTTTATAGCTTAAGTAAATGAATTCAAATCATATTTTTGATATCTATACCTAAAAACTTATTTTTGTCCTACTATGAGTGATGCTTTTAAATTTCAATTTATTCATTCTTTGTGTATAGAGTTATAATTAGCTTTTGTGTATTTATATTTTATCTTGCAAATTTGCTAAACTGCTTTAGAAGTCTTTTGTAGACAATCATCCAAACTATTTTTATAGGCAGTTTTATTTTTTTTTCTTTTTGAATCTTTGTAGCTTTTTCGCTTGTCCATGCAGATAACCCCAACAGAAATTCGAATATGATGATGAGTAGGAGTAGTGAAAGAGGCCTCCTTTAACTTATTTCTGAATTTATCAATGATGCATTTGTTCTTCTATTATTAGTTATGTTGTTAGCTGCAAGTTTACTATAATTACTCTTTATCAATTAAAGTAGTAACTTATTATTTGTAGTTCACTCTAAGATTTTATCGTGAATGAATGTCTCATATTTTTCTCACATGCTTTTCTCTGCCCCACTGGTATAATCAAATAGTCCATTATTCTCTTCGTAGAGTGAATTGTATTGACTGTTTTGAAAATGATGGACAATCATGAATACCTGTAGCGAGCCACACTTGACCACGGTGATTTAACTTTTTTATTTAATTGCAGGTTTGTACTGGATATTTGGCATACAGCTGAAATAAAATATTGGGGTGAAAAATCAGAATTGTTTTGTACTAGAAGTATTAGTATAGACAATGAAGAGTCATCATAATAATAAAAGTAATAATGATGGTTATTGTAATAATAATAGTGATTCATGTATAAGATTTTTGGCATTTATGTTACATAGATGATGGACTTAATGGAAATAAAGAGATGGAGAGAATGAGCAGGGAACGGGGGATCTTGCCTGTTTTGTAAGTTTAAAATAGTAAATAATATTAATTTAAATACTTAATCTAAGATTCATTTACAAAGTCAAGTTTAAAATTGTAGACATTGCTTTGATTAATATCATAACAATGGTTGCTGCTCTCAATATATGAAGTGTTTAGTTGAACACTAGATCTACTATGTATTGATATTAATTATGAAAACTTCACCTCAGAAACCATCTAGTTCATATCTACAAAACTGTGTGAGCTGTATTATTCTGTAGTCAACATGTTTTAGAACACAAGATGGAGCAGTGAGTGTTGTCCTTGGTCATAGAATTCTACTGTAATGTTTCCATGTGATTTCCATGCACTCCATAAGTAGTAATGACATTTTTGGCCCAGGAGAGATCTTGTAAGACTGTGCTTTAGAAATGAAACAAAATCAACAAGATGGTTTTGTTTTTGGTGTTCCACTGTTTGTCATCCATGTGCCATATTTAATGCATAGGAATTCTTTTCAAATATTCAGAAGTGTCCTATGGATATCATAGGGATTATCATATCTAGTCCTCACATTAAACACTGGAGAAGGGAAATGAATTCCAACAGGGTGAGACTACTTGTCCCGTATCACATACAAATATTCCTACTTGTTCATTATGTCTTCAAATCTAGTTTTTTAAAAAATATTTATTTATTTATTTGAAAGGCAGAGCTACAGAGGCTGAAGCTCAGAGGGTGAGAGAGAGACAGAGAGAGAGTCTTTCATCCATTGGTTTACTCCCTAGATAGCTGCAACAGCTGGAGCTGTGCTGATCAGGAGCCAGGATCCAGGAGCCTCTTCTGGGTCTCCCACATGGGCCCAAGACCAGGGATATCTTCCACTGCTTTCCTAGGCCACAGCAGCAAGTTGGACTGGAAGTGGAACAGCCAGGACTTGAACTGGCATCCATATGGAATGCTGGCACTGCAGGAGGAGACTTTACCTGCTAAGACACAGCGCCAGCACCTAAATCTGGGTTTTTATAAGTGGCACTCTTATGTTGTGTCACTGTACTAAGATTAAGGGAATAACAATATCACAGATACAGTAGAGCATTGCACAGGTCCTTTATAAATATTTATTTATTTATTTGAAAGTTAGAGTTGCACACAGACAGAAGGAGAGACAGAGTGAGACAGAGGTCTCCCATCCAACATGTTCACTCCCCAGTTGGCCACAAAGGCCCAAGATGTGCAGATCTGAAGCCAGGAGCCAGGAGCTTCTCCCAGGTCTCCTATGTGGGTGCAGGGGCCCAAGAACTTGGGCCATCTTCTACTCCTTTCCTAGGCCATAGCAGAGAGCTGGATTGGAAGTGGAGCAGCTGGGTCTCGAACTGGCATCCATATGGGATGCCAGCAGTGCAGGCAGAAGCTTAACCCTCTACGCCACAGCGCTGGCCCCCCCCACAGGTACTTTAGAGTTGAAAATCGTAAAGAAAATGTTTGAAGAATAGTTGATAACATTAAAACTGTGATGCCAAGTATCCAAACACCTGGAGTAGTGCTAATATAATTTACATTCTCCATATAGAATCTAATCTGATAAATTCTTTTTTGTCAAGGTATATCTAGATGGATGTGCTATATACATTCTTTACTATTGTGTACTACTATTGTTTACTACTATTTTTTAGTTTATTTATTTTAACAAACTATTAACTAATATTCTATCCAATTATGAGATATTTCCACATATTTGTTTTACTAAGGGTACTTATTTGTAGCATCTTGTAATTATACCTTATTACAGAAGAATTAGAGCTTAGAGTGATTAAAACTATTGTGGCTATTAGCAAAATTAATTATCACTTTAGAGATCAAATCACACAGTCTGAAACAATAAAAGGTACTACATTGTTTATAAAACTTGAATTTCCAAAAAATAGCTTCTTATTTGGTTCTATTCTTTTTTTTTCATTTTTTAAACATTTATTTAATGAATTTAAATTTCCAAAGTACGGCTTATAGATTACCATGGCTTCCCCTCCCCATAACTTCCCTCCAACCTGCAACCCTCCGCTTTCCAGCTCACTCTCCCCTTCCATTCACATCAAGATTCATTTTCAATTCTCTTTATATACAGAAGATTAGTTTAGTATATATTAAGTGAAGATTTCAACAGTTTGCATGCACATAGCAACACAAAGTGAAAAATACTGTTGGAGTACTAGTTATAGCATTAAATCACAATGTACAGCATATTAAGGACAGAGATCCTGATATTTTTTTTAAAGAATTGATTAATATTCTATGCAATTTCCAATTTAACACCAAGTTTTTTTTTTCATTTCCAATTATCTTTATATATAATTCAGTGTATACTAAGTAAAGATTTCATCAGTTTGCACCCACACAGAAACACAAGGTGTAAAAATACTGTTTCAGTACTAGTTATAGCATTACTTCACATTGGACAACACATTAAGGACAGATCCCACATGAGACGAAAGTACACAGTGACTCCTGTTGTTGATTTAACAATTTGACACTCTTGTTTATGGTGTCAGTAATTTCCCTAGGCTCTAGTCATGAGGTGCCAAGGCTATGGAATCCTTTAGGGTTCACCGCCTTCGATCTTATTCCGACAGGGTCATAGTCAAAGTGGAAGTTCTCTCCTCTCTTCAGACCCTCCTTCTTTGATGGCCCCGTTCTTTCCAATGGTTTCTCACTCACAGAGATCTTTCATTTAGGTCTTCCTTTTTTTTTTTTTTTTCCAGAGTGTCTTGGCTTTCCATGCCTAAAATACTCTCATGGGCTCTTCAGCCAGATCCAAATGCCTTAAGGGCTGATTCTGAGGCCAGAGTGCTATTTAGGACATCTGCCATTCTATGAGTCTGCTGTATCTCCCAATTCCCATGTTGGATCGTTCTCTCCCTTTTTGGTTCTATTCAATAGTACAACAGCGTTAAATAAGTGCAAGGTTTGTGTGTATGATGTTCAGTTGATGACTTATCAGCTTCATAATAAGAATGAATCTCTTCAAGTATGACAGATGCTTGTTTATGCTGCCTATAGGAGATTTAATTTCTTCAATATTCTTGGATTTTATAAAAAATAAGAGGATGCAAATACAAATTATCAAAGAATACGTGAAACATATATCAACTTGATGAGTTACAATGTGTAGGTGCTTTAGACAATATTTTTTCCCATTTTTACTCCATACTAGAACATGAGTTCATAATTTAAAAATTTCAAGATTATATTTGAATCAGAGAGTGAATCAAAATCACATTTCACTAGTCAGATTTTTTACTTGATTTTAGCTTTTAGTTTAAATTTGTACAAGATTTTTTTTTTTTTTTTTTGGTCAGGCAGAGTGGATAGTGAGAGAGACAGAGAGAAAGGTCTTCCTTTTCGCCATTGGTTCACCCTCCAATGGCCACTGCAGCTGGTGCATCGCGCTGATCCGAAGCCAGGAGCCAGGGGCTTATCCTGGTCTCCCATGGGATGCAGGGCCCGAGCACTTGGGCTATCCTCCACTGCCTTCCCGGGCCATAGCAGAGAGCTGGCCTGGAAGAGGGGCAACTGGGACAGAATCCGGCGCCCCAACCGGGACTAGAACCCGGTGTGGCGGCACCACAAGGCGGAAGATTAGCCTGTTAAGCCACAACGCCAGCTGTACAAGATCTTAATATTGTGATTGATTGATGACATTCTTATGGCCATTTAAGAATAAAGAGGTATTCATTTCTTTTCCTGGCTTACCAGTGTTCCTCAGTTGCTGGTTTCTATTTTCTCCAGAAGTATATAATCTAGTTGACACATTGCTCTGTGACCCCTAAATGTGTATAAGTATTACATGTTAATCAACTATTTTTTTAAAAAGAAAATCTTCCAAAAATAGATACTGTACATGAATGTTAATCACAAACCTAATTTATTTATTTTCACAAACTATGCCCATCAAAAGATAAATGGATACACAAATTGTGGTACGTACATATATTAATCAGCCATAAAGAGAATATTTGCCAAGTACACATAATTTAACATGAACTTCTTTATCCTTACTAAAATTTATGCACAGTATTATTAGATGTGAATTGGTGATTCTAGCACTGTTTTCTTTTTTTTTTTTTTTTTTTGGTGGAAATGGTGAAGTCATTTTTATTTCAGTACTTGACAAAATACCCCATAAAATTCAAAACTTCTACCATTATACAAAAATAGGGCTCTACAAGTGACAGTATCTGTCTTCATCACCAGTAGCAAACATATTAGGCAGAAACATGTAACTTCAGTGTCCTTGGGAGAAAAGTGCAGGGCACTGCAAGCTACACATTCAGCAGCATCATAATGCGCAAAAGTTTAATCTCACTAACACTGTTTTCTCACCCATCCCCACAACTTCCATTTTCTTCAGAAGAATCCAATGCTTGTGTGTTTCCAAGTATCCAACTTGCCTTCTCTCTCTCTCCTAGACTCCACTTCTGTGTCCTTTCTAAAGTGTACACTCTTTTCCCAAAATTCATTCATTCCTCTCAGAGTCGTCAAAATTTTCTTCTCATCTACACCCTCATTTTGGGCAGAGGGCAGCCAGAGTGCTTGTTTATCATAATTCTTGTCTTGTCCCAGTCAGAACACTTCTCTTCTATGAATCCATAAAATGTGCTGGAGATGCACAAAATTTCACAGACATCCTCAAAATATTAAACAAATACCATCCAATGCAAGTTGTTAAGTTACAACAGTCCAGTTAACTAAGCTATGCTTTTAGTAGATATGACATTAGGCAACATAATTATCTAGCAAAATTATTTATCCATCAAAGTAGTATTCACTCAAACTTTTCAGCGTGTGTTTTAGAATTATCAACTTTCTGGGAAGTAGGCTGTACTTAGGGGACATGTACAACAGAATCTCTTGTTGGCAAGCAGTACCACAGCTGTTGGATGTGGTGGATTTTTTCTTACTAAAAACAGTAATATCTAAATCAGGAATGCAAACACAAATATTCATGGAAAGTTGAATTCACAAATGATGAAAGAGAAATCACTGAAGTGAAAATAACCATGAAAAATATATTCGAAATATGGTTCATTTAAAATATGGTCTTCTTTAATAAAAAGTAATTTATGAATTTTGTGGAATTTTTTGAATACTTTAATTTTTAAACTTTTAAATTCATGTCATGATTGTATAAACATTGAAATGCTTTCAACAAGTATTAATTAATTTATCTGTGCATCATTATTCTCACATACAATTTTGTGACATCCAGGTCTCCTTCATGGGTGGCAGGAATCCATGTACCTGAGTCATCACTACTGCCTCCTAGGATTCACATTTGCAGGAAGCAGAAATTGGGAGCAGGGCAGGTACTCCAACCCAGGCTCTACAAAATGGGGCACATCCCACGTGGCATTTTAGTTGCTGGACAAACTATACTACTTTTCCTGCATCTTGGACTCAAGCAAAATTATTAGGATCAGCAAGAGAATTAGCAGAGAGCTGGATCAAAAGTGGAGCATCTGAGACTCAAATTGGCACTCTGTTATGTCAGT
Organism: Lepus europaeus; assembly: GCF_033115175.1. Taxonomy (NCBI): domain Eukaryota; kingdom Metazoa; phylum Chordata; class Mammalia; order Lagomorpha; family Leporidae; genus Lepus; species Lepus europaeus. The sequence goes on from NC_084827.1 coordinate 136,746,730, forward strand.
GTTGTAAGCTGTAGTTTAACCTGTTGCCCATTTCTGACTCCCATAAATATATCATTCCAACTCCATTTTCTGTAAATATTTTGCTGTTCAAATTGACGGTATAAAAATACATCTTCCTACACTACCCTGAAAGTAGATGGAGATTATTCTAAAAATTCCATCCTGTGAATATCAGTTGTTTTTATTTTGCAACTTTAAATTTATTATTAGGCCAGCGCCGCGGCTCACTAGGCTAATCCTCCGCCTTGCGGCGCCGGCACACCGGGTTCTAGTCCCGGTCGGGGCACCGATCCTGTCCCGATTGCCAGCTCTCTGCTGTGGCCAGGGAGTGCAGTGGAGGATGGCCCAAGTCCTTGGGCCCTGCACCCCATGGGAGACCAGGAGAAGCACCTGGCTCCTGCCATCGGATCAGTGCTGTGTGCCGGCTGCAGCGCGCTACCGCGGCGGCCATTGGAGGGTGAACTAACGGCAAAAGGGACACCTTTCTCTCTGTCTCTCTCTCTCACTGTCCACTCTGCCTGTCAAAAATAAAAAAAAATTATTAAAATATAAAATGTAAGTATATTACTATTGTATTTGATTTGTAAAGACATCAACTGATCTAAAAGTGTTCATTTAATCCATCTGATACATAATTATGTGATATCTGTTAAATAATTATGGCCTTTATGCAGCTTTTATTCATGTAGAAAGTGATGGACAGCAATATAAAGAGTTATTTCATATAAGATGATCTCTGATCCTGATGCTACTCTCAGAAAAATTTGAAATTTGAAACAACCAATTCCTGTGTGTATATTGAAAGGAAGAGCTTTTTGAATCCCTGGGTGGGGGATGGGGGCCATTTGAGAAAGGGAGAAATACAAGGCAGAATTGTGCTTGGCAATTGTAACAAAGAGAAAGAAATCTAGTGCAGTTGGGGGATGTTAGAAATGGAGAAAGAGTTTTAGATAAAATCCTTAACCATGAGTCTCTTGAAGTAGAACTGACAAACCATGGTTAAAGGTGTTCATTTATTCCAAATGTCCTGAGCTTAAATGTATTGGAGCCATCTAAACAAAGATATGATACAGTCTGGTTTTTAAAATATTATTTTAGCTTCAGTGTAGGCAGTGACTTTGGGAGGAAAAATTGGAACCATATAGAACAGCAGATTTTTCAAAATTCACACTGAAAAAGAGGATAATGACTGAACTTCAGGAATAACTCAGGTTATGTGAAGCATTGAATGTAGAATTTCATCTTGAGGAAGCTAAATGATGAGCTGTGGAATAGTTGTATCATATGAAAGAATGAGTTTCAAAAATGTAGTAAAGAATAGAAGTGCAAATAAAGCCAACATTGCAAACAACAACCAAATAAAAATAGGTGCTTTAGTAGAGGATTTTTCAAAAGAAAAAGAAATTATAGATGAACATGATAAAAGAAATAACAGATAGAAAAAGACCACAGAACACACACTTGGCACAGGGGTTAAGATACTCCTTGGAATGACTACATTCTATACGGAAGTGTCTGTGTTCAAGTTCCAGCTCCACTTCTAATTCCAGGTGATGCTTGAAGGGTTTGGATCCCTGCCAACCTCATGGGAGACCAGGATTGATTTCCTGGGTCCCTGGCTTTTGTCTGGTCAAACCCGGGCTCTTGTGGGCATTTAGGGAATGAATGAGAAGATTGATATTCTTTTTCCATTTGTCTCTCTTCTTTCTCTTTCCCTTTCAAACAAAATGAAAATAATTTCTTTTTTCAAAAAAAAAAAATCAAATATACTCTAGAAAGGTAAAAATATGAGCAAGAGTTGTTTTCAACAGGAAAAGTAATATTAACCTTAAAATAAGAGAACATGCTTATTAAGTGCTTGTTAAGAATTTTTCATAACCAGATGTTAATCCAGGGGTGGTCATATGGCACAGTAATTTAAGATTCTGCCTGGAGTCCCCATATCCCATATAGGAGTGCTGGTTCTATTTCTAGTTAGTTTGCTTCTGATTCAGGTCCATGTTAAAACGACCGGGAAACAGCAGATGATTATTCAAGTACTTGAACTTTTGCCACACGTGGGAGACCAGGATGGAGTTCTGGGCTATTGGCTTCATTCCAGCTTAGCCTCAGTCATGGGGCAATTAGGGGAGCGAACTAGAGAATGGAAGATTCTCTCTCTCTCTCTCTCTCTCTCTCTCTCTGCCTTTCAAATAAATAAATATTTTAAAAGATGTTAGTCTATCATCTTAATTATGTATAATTTAAGAAAGTAATTAGCTTATACTTTGTCACTCTCCCTAGTCAAACTAGTCAATTTTCTCCTTTTCTGATTTATTTTGGAAGATTAGGATATTAGTTATATTTTATTTTCATTTAATTTCACTGCATGTAAATCTATTCACAACAGAGAATTATACAATAGTTAGGGGAGAAAAGCAATTGAGAGAAACAAAGATGCTCTGGATGGAGCAATTTAAAAAGGATTCACCTTCAGTCAGCTTAATTACCGTCCTTGGAAGAGACTCAAACCCACCCTTTTGGTATATAAAATGCTTAATTTATAATAGATAATGCTCAAAAAATAATAAGATCATTACCTATTAATGTTAATTATTGTTCCATTGATATCACAAAGCATCCTAACTAAATTAAATGAAATTACATCTCACATTTTCTTTACAAATATTTAATTGTCAGCCAGATGCTTGATTTTGCTATTAAGATTTGTGAAGTGGTTTAAAATACGTGAAACCATTTATAGCTATGTCATATTTATAGTTCAGTAAAGCCCAAGTCATATCTGTGGTATTTTACTGGATCCCACAGCTTATACTTTTTCTAGGAAAACTGGGGGGCTGCCAATTTAAGTTGTTCCTTAAAGAAAGTCAGCAGGGCAACAAAAAAAGAAGTTAAGACATTTTTCTATAAATACATTGCTCTTAAGTGTAAATGACTCACTATGCCATTTGGTTTTAGTTTGTTAAAATTAGTCTTCACTTAAAAACAGTAACAATCAAATTAACAAATTCAAATAACAACTATAATGTTATTGAATTCAAGGTATTTATAATATATTTAACGTGTAACAGCTGTAGGTTTGCACAATGAGATTGGAATCCACATTAGTCCAGATTTCTGATTCTTGGAGAAACAGTAGTAACTGAAACTTTCATCGCAAGCACATACTTTACTTCCCCTATAATTAGTTTTTCATCACTCTGGCATGGCATTTCTGAAAAATTACCAAGGTCTCTAACTTTGTAACGCTTTCTATGAAAAAGAGGTTTAAATGAGTTTGAGAAATGGTTAGCTTTTAAATGCCATTTAGCATTGTGGTATTATGCTGCAAATTAGAGTGAATTTAAGTTTGCTCATTTTTATTATTGTCCAAACAATTTAGGAGGAAACATAAACCTCTCCAAATGTCCTCAAATGCTCTGCCCTGCAGTGTCAGTGTAGGACCCAGGGGCTTAGATAGTTCACTCAGTCACTTGCTTATCTTCAAAACATATTTCTTTTGTTTCAATTTTGGGTTGCTTACAAATGCTTAAGCATTTCTGAAATGAAGTTTAGAGGCTGGTGCTGTGGCTCAGTGGGTTAATGCCCTGGCCTGAAGCGCCAGCATCCCATATGGGCGCTGATTTGAGACCCGGCTGCTCCACTTCCAATCCAGCTCTCTGCTATGACCTGGGAAAGCAGTAGAAGATGGCTCCAGTCCTTGTGCCCCTGCACCCATGTGGGAGACCCAGAGGAAGCTCCTGGCTCCTGGCTTCGAGTTGGTGCAGCTCTGGCCATTGCGGCCAATTGAGGAGTGAACCATCGGATGGAAGACCTCTCTCTCTCTCTGCCTCTCCTCTCTCTGTATGACTCTGCCTTTCAAATAAATAAATAAATCTTTAAAAAAAAGTTTAATAAAATGATGCCACAATTTAATAGCAACTTCACAGATCAATGAGGAATTGGTAAATTTTAGTCATTGCCTTATACATGCCTCTAAATCAGTTGAAAACCCAGAAATACGTGATATTTCACATAAACTGTACATTTTACAAGAGTAATAATTATGAATTAATATAGATGCAGTGATGTTTGTAATTCATTAAAATATTAAAATTTTACATTGTAAAAATCACATTTTTAAATTCTTTAATCTTTGAAAACCGTATCATGTTTACTCAAAATACATGAATTTTATCATCTTTTTAAAAATATTTTTAAATGAAATTACACTTTTGGGCTTTTTGAATTATTAATATGTATTTTAAAATTTTTATTTAAGAGGTAGAATTACAGACAGACGTAGGGAGAGACAGAGAGAAAAGTTCTTCCATCTACTGGCTCATTCTCCAAATGTTCACAATGGCCATCTTCCACTGCCCTCCCAGGCCTAAGCAGAGAGCTGGATTGAAAAAGGAGCAGCTGGCACATGAACCAGTGGCCATATGGGATGCCAGCACTGCAGCCAGAGGCCTAGCACATTATGCCACAGTGCTGACCCCTATTTAAATTTTATTTAAATTTAAAAATTGTTAGTACTTTTTCACATTAACTTCTTATGTAGTTATTTCTCTGTGACATCTGGTCCCAAAAAGTCAATCACAATATTCTTGATAAGTTAATCATTTTTATACTTATGTAATTAATTCCTATAAGTGACTATTTATAGATTGCCAAGTAATGAGTAGATTCTACTATTTGATTCAATGTTTCTTCCATTCTACAATTATCTAAATTAAGCATCAGATCAACCTCAGCCAAATATATTTTCCTTCTTTTTGTAGTTTTACAAAAATGAAAATAATTAAAGTTTAAATCGATCAGAATTGTTGGTGTTAATAAATGGTGAGGTGATGTGACCAGGATATTCTTCATGTGTTTTATATTTTTGAAATGGATTAAATAAAAAGAAAGTTCATTAAGATCTTCTATTAGCTTCACAACAACAAACACAAATCTCTACTTGGTATTACAATATTGTAGGAATGAGAATGGGAAGTTGGGATAAAGATAGAAATGAATCTATTTTTCTTTGTTATGTGTGTGTAAGAAGCAATAATTTCAATTCAGTTTATCTAAAGAGTTAATAAATGGTTTCATTGTTTCAAAATATTTTAATTATAGATAAGTTTGGCAACAAATTTGTTAAATCAGTGAAAAAAATAACTAATTTAGGAAGCAGCAGAGAATATAGCAAGATTTCTTATATGAAGTGCTATTTGCCACAAAGAGCTTCACATTTCATAGGAAAAGCAAAGTATCATTCCGCAGAAGGGCTGTATACCCTCTGGTAGCCAAAAATAGTTTTATCATTATAATAAAGAAGATGGCAATGATGATAATGATGAGGAAGGGGGGGGGGGAATGACGAAGAAAAAGGGCCTTTAACCTTCGTCTAACTTAGATACTGACCAATTTGTACGAATCCCACAGTATATTTTAAAAAATGAGTAAGTACAAAGATGAGGAAATAGCTCTGATGTTTTATTACCTTGGAATCCGGGACTATAAAGAGACCTAAGTTATACAATATAAAATTATGGGAGAATAAAATGACATAACCTGCAATAACTTACATTCAGACTAGTGTATGCCAAGTCATAAATCTATTCAAATAAATTCCTCACCATTGGAATGAGTGTTAAATTTTAGTGTTTATGTGTTTTCTATGCACTGTTCTTTTAGGAGTTATTTTTAAAAATCCACAGTACTAAAAAGAAATTTTAACCTGGTCAAGTCATAGCATCTTGTCAATGTGAGAAATCTCACAAATTGTTGTTACATTCAGGAAGAAATTTCTAAAACCTTGCATCTAAAATGTGTAAATAAATTGCACATTTGAGTTCCCTTATTGACACTTAGCTAAGCAAATACCCATTTTCGTGCCTAAGTGCCAACTGAAGTGAAATAATGGTGCATTTAGGTGCCAAATTCAGCTTCTGAATTGGAAGATCAGGTCTGAATACAGAGAAGTTTAAATATTTTCTAGGCTGACATTAGTGTGTGCAGGGCATAGAAAGAAATTGCCATTGGACTAGAGGAGATATATTTGGTTATCCTATAATGACTGTTAGGGTTAACTGTCTAGGACAATGTTTATTACATGATAATTTAGCACATATATTTTAACGTGATGTGCTGTCTCAGAACCCATAAAGATTCACATTGTTCAAAGTTTGAGGACTGTTCATATTTTTCTTTACCAGAGACACTCCAGAAGTATTTGTAGCATTTTCAATAAGGTACTGAACAGAGTCTGCAAAATTAAATATTTATATCAGGAGGAGAAGGCCAGTACAAGCTGTGGATTTCTCTATCTCCACTGAACATGATACTTGCTGTAAGGTGAGCAGTGTATAAATTCAGCAAAGAGCATTTCTCCTGATGCTGTGAAATTCTCCACAGGGACATTTCCAAGAGGAGAAAACAAGTGAAAATACCATTTGCTCTAGGGAAGGATTTAGTTGCCTGAAAACTTCCCAGATATTGCTTAAAATACACGTTGCTCCCCTTTTAACAGAAAAGAGTGAATAGTTTTATTGAGTAGAGCTTTGATAAGACCCTTTGCATAGGAATTTTCAAATTGAGAGCCTAATTATGCAAAACTATTTGAGAAGACAAAGTAAAATCCAAAACTCTGTTATGATTTAAGAAGTAAATAGCGGCCGGCGCCGCGGCTCACTAGGCTAATCCTCCGCCTTGCGGCGCCAGCACACTGGGTTCTAGTCCCGGTCGGGGCACCGATCCTGTCCCGATTGCCCCTCTTCCAGGCCAGCTCTCTGCTATGGCCCAGGAAGGCAGTGGAGGATGGCCCAAGTCCTTGGGCCCTGCACCCGCATGGGAGACCAGGAGAAACACCTGGCTCCTGCCTTCAGATCAGTGCGATGTGCCGGCCGCAGCGGCCATTGGAGGGTGAACCAACGGCAAAAAGGAAGACCTTTCTCTCTGTCTCTCTCTCACTATCCACTCTGCCTGTCAAAGAAAAAAAAAAGAAGTAAATAGCAGTAAGAATGGTCCATAGGTTAATTTTTTAAGTTTATCTAAATAATTTGAAAGTCAGAGTTATAGAGAGAGGGGTATATACGTGCGCACACACACACACACACACACAGAGATCCTCCATCCACTGGTTCACTCCATCATAGATAACCACAAAAGGCACGACCACCTGTGCCATCCCTCACTCCCTTTGCCAGGCCATCCTCAGGGAGCAGGACCAGAAGTGGAGGGCCAAGCCACTGACTGGTGCCCATAAGGGATGTTAGCGTTGCAGGCGGCAACTTTACACATTATGCCACAACGCCAGCCCCCTTAAATAGGTTGTAATGCATATGTATAAGGGTCTGTTTAAAGAGGCACATATATTTCTCATTTGTGCAGTCATTCCTGTGTGTATATTTTCTAATGGTCTTTTCTAATATGTGTGAGGTACATCTTAATATTTTAAAATATTTAAACTATTTTCTCATGGGAAGAGAAATATTGTTGTTTGTATTTTGGCTAGTGTTCACATTATTAATCATTAAATAATATGTTGTTCTCATTAGTCACATACTGTTGAAACAAATAAAATTCACAAATTTGTCAAATTAGCTTTCTCATATCTTAAAAAATATCGATTTATGTCATCAGATACTTCTTAGTGTTAAATAATAATTTAAATCCTATAGTGTTAGACTTTTTAATGTTTTGACAACTTTATTATAGCACCATTAAAGAACACACCAGTTAGATTTATATTCAGTTATATTTACATGGAAATCATTTAAAGTATTAAAATTATTAGGATCAGCAAGAGAATTAGCACACATCCATTTCTACTTATAATCATCATTTACATTACTATCATCATAAATTCACTAATAATAATAGGTTGTTATTAAATAAATTTAATTTTTCATATTTTATATTATTTTCTCTAATATTCTCCCTTTGTTTTTCAGGATCCTGTTCAGGATGGACACTATATTTTATTCAATCAGGATATTTCCTAACTTGCTCTGAAATTTTCTCAAATGTTCATACATTTTGATGAGCTCCTAATCAGGTATTTGATAATATGATCATCAATTGGGTTTGCCTGATTTTTTAAACTTATTTAAGTTGATAAATAAGTCATGTGTATTACTTATTGAATACAACACATTATTTTAATATCTAACTATTTGGAATGGCTAAATTTGGCTAATATTTTACATATGCATTACCTCACTTACCTTATTGTATGTGATGAGAAGACTTAAAATATACTCTCATAATTTTGAAAATATTGAAAACAATTAATACATTATTATTAATCATAATTATAATGTAGATATTTGAAATGCAGTCCTTCTGTATAGCTAAAATTGTGAATCCTTTGTTTAACATCTCACCAAATACCAATCCATCCCCTTGATCATCGTTCTTTACTTTTTCTCTAATTAATATAATTAATACTTTTAGAATGCACATGGCTGGTGTTGCGGCTCACGTGGCTAATCCTCTGCCTGCAGAGCCGGCACCCAGTTCTAGTCCCAGTTGCTCCTCTTCTGGTTCAGCTCTCTCCTGTGTCCCAGGAAGGCAGTGGAGAATGGCCCAAGTACTTGGACTCTGCAGCTTCATGGGAGACCAGGAGGAAGCACCTGGCTCCTGGCTTCATATCGGCACAGGGCACCAGCTGTAGAGGCCATTTGGGGAGTGAACCAATGGAAGGAAGACCTTTCTCTCTGTCTCTCTCTCTCACTGTCCAACTCCTCCTGTCCAAATCAAAACAAACAAACAAAAAAGAATGCACATAAAATGACACCATGTGATATTTGTCTTCCCATGCCAGGTTTATTTCACTTAAAATAATGTTCTGCAGATTCATCCACGTTGCCACAAATATGGAGATTTCCATCTTTTTAAGGGATGAATTGTATCTCATTTTATTATGTATACTGCATTTTATTTATCTACTCATATTTTGATGAACACTTTGGTTGACTCCACATTTTGGCTATTTTGAATAATGCTGCAATGAATATGGAAGTGCAGAAGTGTCATTGATATATGAATTTCATTTCCTTCAGATTTACATATAGAGTTGGATTGCTGGATAATATGGTAATTCTATGTTGAATTATATGAGGAGTCTCCATACTATTTTCCATATATTGACTGTACTAAGTTACTTTCCCACCAACAGTATGCAAGGGTTCACTTTCCTCTACATTCTCTGAAATACTTCTTATGCTTTACTTTTTAATAATAACCATTGTAACAGGAATGAGAGAAATTTTATTATGGTTTTAATTTAGATTCCTGTGAGCATTGGTGATGTTGAATGTTTTTCAAATGTTAATCATTTTTATTTCTTCTTTTGAAAAATGACTATTCAGATTGATCATTTACAATCAGGTTACTTATTTTGCTACCACTGAGTTTTTAATCTGTTTAAATATTTTGAATTTTTATCCCTTACCAAATATATATTTTTCCAAATACTTTTTCTCATAATGTATTGTAACTTCGTTGATTGTTTCCTTTGCTGTACAGAATTTTTTTAGTTTGATATTATTCTACTTACATGTGTTTGTTTTTTTGCTTGTGCTTTGAGGATCATATCCAAATATTTTATGGCCATGAACAAAGTTATAAAGTATTTCCCCAACTCTTTTTTCCTAGCAGTTTCATAGCTCAGTGTATTAAAATTGAATATTAAAACCATTTTAAACAATATTAACTGACATAAAAATGTACATCATTATGCAGTATTGTGTCATTTTAATACCTATATACATTATGCAATATCCAATTAAAGCAAACATTTATCTCCTCAAAAATTTAATATATTTTTATGTTGAAAATATTGAAAATTCATTCTAGTTTTTAAGATAACTATACAGTGTATTTTATTATCTGTATCAGTCCTTTGTGCAATAAAATACCAGAACTTGTTACACTTACTAACTACATAACTACTTGTTAATCATCCTTTCCTCATCTTTCCTTCCCCTCTGCTTCTCCAGCATCTGATAACCACCAATATACTCTCTAATATTTTTATGTGATCAACTTTTTGGATTCAAAATTTAAGTGAAATAGCACAGTATTTTCTCTCTGCTTAGTTTATTTCACGAAATAATGACCTCTAGTCCAATCCATGTTGTTGAAATGACCAGATGTAATTATTTTTATGGCTGAAGAATATCGTATTTGTATATTTGTACCACATTTACTTTATCCATTCATTAGTTTGTTTCCATTCATAAAATATTTTGAAGACTGCTATAATAAATGAAAGTGTAAGTAGGTGTTTGACAGACTAATTTCAGGTTTTTTTTGTATAATTCAATAGAGAAAAGTGATGAATCATAATGCAGTTCCATTTTTTAAATTTCAGGAATATTTATATTGCTTTTCGCAATAGATTATTGATTTATATTGCCATTAACAATTTGAAAGGAGTCTCTTTTCTCTTTGTCTTTTTTATAACACATCTAACATGAATGAGAAGAAAGCTCACTGTGGTTTTGCTTGCATCTCCATGGTGATTAGGAATTGAGTATTTTCTCAGATATCTGTTGGTCATTTGTATGTCTTCCTTTGAGAAGTGTCTATTCAGATTTACTACAAAATTTATTTGTATACGATATTTGGGGTTTTGCTGCTGTATTTGAAATTTTGATGTATTCTTGCTTTTGATGCCTTGTCAGATGTATAACTTGAAAATATTTTCTCATTATCAAGGATGTCTCTTCAGTCCAATATTGCTTCATTTGCCATGCAGAAGCTCTTTAGTTTGATTAAATCATATGTATCTGTTTTTGATGTTGTTTCCTGTGCTCATTCCCATCTTCTGAGCATTTCTTCTATTAATTTCAAAGATTCTCAACATATGTTTATGTCTTTATTAAATTTGAGTTTATTTTTGCACATGGTGTGAGAGAGGGGTCTAATTCCATTCTTCTACACGTGAATATACTGTTCTCCAAGCACAAATTATTGAAACTATTTTCCTTTCAATAAATTATATTATTAGCATCGTTGTCAAAGATAAGTTGAAAGTAGATTCATGGCAGCCAAACGAGGAGCTGGTTTTTTGAAAAAAATAAACAAAATTGACACCCCATTGGCCTAACTAACTAAAAAAAGAAGAGAAAAGACCCAAATCAATAGGATCAGAGATGAAAAGGGAAACGTAAAAACAGACACCAAAGAAATAAAAAGAATCATCAGAAATTACTACAAGGACTTGTATGCCAGCAAACAGGGAAATCTAACAGAAATGGACAGATTCTTGGACACATACAACCTACCTAAATTGAGCCAGGAAGACATAGAAAACCTAAACAGACCAATAACTGACACAGAAATTGAAACAGTAATAAAGGCCCTCCCAACAAAGAAAAGCCCAGGACCAGATGGATTCACTGCTGAGTTCTACCAGACATTTAGAGAAGAACTAACTCCAATTCTTCTCAAACTATTCAGAGCAATCGAAAAAGAGGGAATCCTCCCAAATTCTTTCTATGAAGCCAGCATCACCTTAATTCCTAAGCCAGAAAAAGATGCAGCATTGAAAGAGAATTACAGACCAATATCCCTGATGAACATAGATGCAAAAATACTCACTAAAATTCTGGCCAATAGAATGCAACAACACATCAGAAATATCATCCACCCAGACCAAGTGGGATTTATCCCTGGTATGCAGGGATGGTTCAACGTTCGCAAAACAAACAATGTAATACACCACATTAACAGACTGCAGAAGAAAAACCATATGATTATCTCAATAGACGCAGAGAAAGCATTTGATAAAATACAACACCCTTTCATGATGAAAACTCTAAGCAAACTGGGTATGGAAGGAACATTCCTCAATACAATCAAAGCAATATATGAAAAACCCACTGCCAGAATCCTATTAAATGGGGGAAAAGTTGGAAGCATTTCTGCTGATCTGGTACCAGACAGGGATGCCCACTCTCACCACTACTATTCAATATAGTTCTGGAAGTTTTGGCCAGAGGTATTAGGCAAGAAAAAGAAATTAAAGGGATACAAATCAGGAAGGACGAACTCAAACTATCCCTCTTTGCAGATGATATGATTCTTTATTTAGGGGACCCAAAGAACTCTACTAAGAGACTGCTGGAACTCATCAAAGAGTTTGGCAAAGTAGCAGGATATAAAATCAATGCACAAAAATCAACAGCCTTTGTATGCACAGGCAATGCCATGGCTGAGGAAGAACTTCTAAGATCATTCCCATTCATGATAGCTACAAAAACAATCAAATACCTTGGAATAAACTTAACCAAGGACATTAAACATCTCTACGATGAAAACTACAAAACCTTAAAGAAAGAAATAGAAGAGGATACCAAAAATTGGAGAAATGTTTCATGCTCATGGATTAGAATAATCAATATCATCAAAATGTCTATTCTCCCAAAAGCAATTTATACATTCAATGCAATACCAATCAAGATACCAAAGACATTCTTCTCAAATCTGGAAAAAATGATGCTGAAATTCATATGGAAACACAGAAGACCTCGAATAGCCAAAGCAATCTTGTACAACAAAAACAAAGCTGGAGGCATCACAATACCAGTTTTCAGGACATACTACAGGGCAGCTATAATCAAAACAGCATGGTACTGGTACAGAAACAGATGGATAGACCAATGGAACAGAATAGAAACACCAGAAATCAATCCAAACATCTACAGCCAACTTATATTTGATCAAAGATCCAAAATTAATCCCTGGAATAAGGACAGTCTATTCAATAAATGGTGCTGGGAAAATTGGATTTCCACGTGCAGAAGCTTGAAGCAAGACCCATACCTTTCACCTTAGACAAAATTCGCTCAACATGGATTAAAGACTTAAATCTACAACCTGACATCATCAAATTATTAGAGAACATTGGAGACACCCTGCAAGATATAGGTACAGGCAAAGACTTCTTGGAAAAGACCCCAGGAGCACAGGCAGTCAAAACTAAAATTAACATTTGGGATTGCATCAGATTGAGAAGTTTCTGTACTTCAAAAGAAACAGTCAGGAAAGTGAAGAGGCATCTGACAGAATGGTAAAAATATTTGCAAAGTATACTACGGATAAAGGGTTGATAACCAGAATCTACAAAGAAATCAACAAAATCCACAACAACAAAACAAACAATCCACTTACAAGATGGGCCAAGGACTTCAATAGACATTTCAAAAGTGGAAATCCAAATGGCCAACAGACACATGAAAAAATGTTCAAGATCACTAGCAATCAGAGAAATGCAAATCAAAACCACAATGAGGTTTCACTTCACCCTGGTGAGAATGTCTCACATTCAGAATTCTACCAACAACAGATGCTGGAGAGGATGTGGGTTAAAAGGGACACTAACCCACTGTTGGTGGGAATGCAAACTGGTTAGGCCACTATGGAAGTCAGTCTGGAGATTCCTCAGAAACCTGAACATAACCCTAGCATACAACCCAGCCATCCCACTCCTTGGAATTTACCCAAACGAAATTAATTTGGCTAATAAAAAAGCCATCTGCACATTAATGTTTATTGCAGTTCAATTCACAATAGCTAAGACCTGGAACCAACCCAAATACCCATGAAGAGTAGACTGGATAAAGAAATTATGGGACATGTACTCCATAGAATACTATACAGCAGTAAGAAACAACGAAACCCGATCATTTGCAACAAGATGGAGCAATCTGGAAAATATCATGCTGAGTGAATTAAGCCAGTCCCAAAGAGACAAATATCATTTGTTTTCCCTGATCGGTGACAACTGAGCACCAAAGGGGAAACCTGTTAAGTGAAATGGACACTATAAGAAACAATGACCTGATCAGCTCTTGTCCTGACTCTAGATGTACAATGTAATACTTTATCCTTTTTAGTATTTGTTGTTGTTTTTGTTGTTGTTGTTCTAGTACTAGTGGTTGAACTCTGTAATTAACACACAATTATTCTTAGGTGTTTAAATTTTAACTGAAAAGTGCTCCCTGTTAAATTTAAGAGTGGAAAAAGAGAGGGAGGAGATGTACAATTTGGGACATGCTCAATCGGACTTGCACCAAATGGTGGAGTTAGAAATGTGCCAGGGGATTCCAATACAATCCCATCAAGGTGGCATGGACCAATGCCATCTCACTAGTCCAAGTGATCAATTGATGGTCTGATAGGTCTAAGAGTCAAAGGGATCACACCAACAAAACTAGTGTCTGCTAATACTAACTGATAGAATCAAAAAGGGAGAGAATGATCCAACATGGGAAGCGGGATACACAGCAGACTCATAGAATGGCAGACGTCCTAAACAACACTCTGGCCTCAGAATCAGCCCTTAAGGCATTTGGATCTGGCTGAAGAGCCCATGAGAGTATTGTAGGCATGGAAAGCCAAGATACCATGGAAAAGAAAAAAAAGAAGAAGACCTAAATGAAAGATCTCTGTGAGTGAGATCCCAGTGGAAAGACCAGGGCCATCAAAGAAGGAGGTACCTTTCTCTGAAGGGAGGAGAGAACTTCCACTTTGACTATGACCCTATCAGAATAAGACCAAAGTCAGCGAACTCTAAAGGCTTCCATAGCCTTGGCAACTCATGACTAGAGCCTAAGGAGATTACCAACGCCATAAACAAGAGTGTCAAATTGTTAAGTCAGCAACAAGAGTCACTGTGTACTTACATCCCATGTGCGATCTGTCCCTAATATGTTTTCTAATGTTCAGTGATGCTATAGCTAGTACTGAAACAGTATTTTTACACTTTGTGTCTCTGTGTGGGTACAAACTGATGAGATCTTTACTAATTATATACTAAATCGATCTTCTGTATATAAAGAGAATTAGAGATGAAAAAAAAAACGGGTTAAATTGGAAATGGTATAGAAAATTAATTTTTTAAAAAAATATTATGTAGGATCTCTGTCTTTAATGTGCTGTACACTGTTATTTAATGCTATAACTAATACTCCAGCAGTATTATTTCATTTTGTGTTGCTATATGGGGGCAAACTGTTGAAATCTTTACCTAATATATACTAAACTGATCTTCTGTATATAAAGAGAATTGAAAATGAATCTTGACGTGAATGGAAGGGGAGAGGGAGTGGGAAAGGGGAGGGTTGCATGTGGGATGGAAGTTATGGGAGGGGGGAAGCCATTGTAACCCATAAGCTGTACTTTGGAAATTTGTATTCATTAAATAAAAGTTTAATAAATGAAAAATAAAAAAAGAAAGTAGATTCATGGGCTTACCTCTTGGATCTCTATTCAGTTCCATTGGACTATGAATTTTTTTATGCCAACACAAATTAATTGATTAATTTTGAAAGACAGAAAGAGAGGAACAGAGACAGAGAGATCTCCATCTTCTGGTTCACATCTCAACTGTTCACAAAAACTCTAATGGGCAAGGCCAATACAGAATCCAAGACAAACCATGTTTCCTATATGGATGACAGAGACTCAGTTACTTGAATCATGATTGACGTTTCCCAGTGTGTGTGTTGGTAGGAAGCTAGAATTAAGAGCAGAGCCAGATCTCAAACTCATGCATTATTATCATTGCTTAGGCTTTGAAATATATCCTAATGTCAGGATGATTAATGTCTCATGTTCAATATGCTCAATATTACTATTGCTACATGGGTCTTTTGTGATTACATTCAAATTTTGTTAATGTTTTTCTAAGAGAAATATAATTGTGATTTTGATAGGGATATTATTGATTCTATTAATTACTTTTAGTGGTATGCATATTATAATGATATTGATTTCTCCAACCCAAGAACAGGGGATATTCCTCCATGTCCTTGCAGTCTGTTAAAGCTGTGTTGTTTTCTTTGTGGAGATCTTCCACCTGTTTGATTAAATATATGCCCAAGTATTGATTTATTTATAGCTTTAAAACTGTATTCTCTCAATTTCTTTTACAGTTCATTTGTGTATAGCAATGTACTGATTATTGCATATTAATTTTGTATTTTGCAGATTTAATTAATTATAATAAGTTTTCTGATGGAGACTTTAGTATCTTTAGATATAAAAATACATCATTTGCAAACAGTTAATATTTTACTTTCTCTTTTCCAGTTAGGACCCTCTTCATGTATTCTATTGCCTAATTGCTCTGACTAGGGATTTCTAGTACAGTTTTAAATAAAAATGATCAAAGTGGGCATCCCTGTCTTTCGCAGGACTTAGAGAGAAACTTTCAACTTTTCCTCATTTAGTACAACAGTGGCTGTTGACTTGTGCTTGTTTTTTATTTATACATCTTCTTGGATCAAGTGTTTGTTAGAATCATTTGATTTAAATATTGTTTTTAATATATTCTTCATAGAAGTGCATTTTCTGATATGGTTTTGAAAATGTTATACATATATATATATATGTGTGTGTGTGTGTGTATACATATATATATATATATGAGTTTTCCTTTAATTTTTTAAAGATTCTATTTATTTGAGAGAGAGAGTTACAGACAGCGAGAGGGAGAGACAGAGAGAAAGGTCTTCCTTCTGTTGGTTCACTCCCCAAATGGCCACAACGGCTGGAGCTGCGCCGATCCGAAGCTGGGAGCCAGGTGGTTCCTCCAGGTCTCCCATCTGGGTGCGGGGGCCCAGGAACTTCGGCCATCTTCTACTGCATTCCCAGGCCACAGCAGAGAGCTGGATTGGAAGAGGAGCAACCAGGACTAGAACCATCGCCCATATGAGATGCCGGCACCACATGTGGAGGATTAACCTACTGCGCAATGGCGCTGGCCCCTTCCTTTAAATTTTTATACTATCTTTGGATAGGGAGACATTTTTGTTTTGATCAAGTCCAATTTATGATTTTTTTAAACATTTGTTTAATAAATATAATTTTCCAAAGTACAGTTTATGGATTATAATGGCTTCCCCCCCCCCGTAACTTCCCTCCCACCCGCACCTCTCCCATCTCCCATTCCCTCTCCCATTTCATTCACATCAAGATTCATTTTCAATTATCTTTATATGCAGAAGATCAATTTAGTATATACTAAGTAAAGATTAACAAGAGTGTCAAATTGTTAAGTCAACAACAGGAGTCACTGTGTACTTACTCCTTATGTGGGATCTCTGTCCTTAATGTGTTGTCCAATGTGAATTAATGCTATAACTAGTACTGAAACAGTATTTTACACTTTATGTTCTGTGTGGGTGCAAACTGATGAAATAAATTTATGATTTTTTTTTCAAATGTAAAAATGAGACTTTTTCCTTTTAGAAAAAAAAATCAACATTGAGGAAAACAGGCAAATGATAAAAGGTTTTAAGTAAATCGGAAGAGGAAAGTATATACATAAACAGAAATGCCGGTAAGTTGATTCCTTGGTATAATGAGGTACAACTGTACAGGAGAAAGTGAGATCACACAGCTCCATATGTTACATGTGAGAATTTGGAGTTGAGAGTGATTTGTTTGTTCATGGGAAATCTTTGCCTATTTGATATCAGAAAGCTTACTGTTGGACAAGGTTTAATTGAATTTCATTAAATTGGGCAGAACTAATTTAATAGATCACATTTTGGTGTCATTTATACAACTTTTTTTTTTTTGCCTAACTCATGAGGACAGTTAATCTCATCTATATATTTTATGTTTTTCTTTTTAGCCTATGATAAACATTTAATATTTTTCTATGTAGTATAATATATAGGTTTGAAGTGTACTTCATTGTTCATGGTACCCAATTAATTTATTTCCATTAGATGGTTAACGTGCACTTTACGCACTGAATTGCTTGACATATTCAGAGTGAATTAATAAGCAGTAAATATGAGAATCTATTGATTGACCTTGCAGATCTGCAATCTACAGTTCATGTCCATTAACTGATACTACTGTATGCTATTGAATATAGCTTTATTTATGCTATTTATGCTATTGAATATAGCTTTATTCCAAGAATTGAATTTACATAGTGAGACTCTTCTATTTCTTTGTTACCTACCCTAGTTTCTTTGCTTCCCCATATAATAAAATCAACTTACTAATTTCAATTAAAAGAAAAAAAAAGGAAATCCTGCTGGAACTGAAATTGGGTCACAATGATTCTATAAACCTAATCCCTATAAGAAGACTCTGATATTACTTTAAGGGAACCTTAACTTAAACAAATAGTAGCTTAATGGAGTAATATTGCTGTAGCCAATAGTGACAGCCATGCATGGGGATGGGCATGTAGTCTTATCCTAACTATGCCCCAAGACATGTAGGAATAATAGTCTGTTTAAGAAAACTTAAGATACTGACACTTGAAGAAATGTAGGGTATGCTGAATGGCAAAAATGTGCCCCCTTGTAGATAAAGAATTTTTACTACCTTATTATGTTTTAATCAAAAGTAGAGACTTTATTTCCCTTTGCATATACTACTTTTAATTTAGAATAATTAAAGGACTAAGGTTGCAGAAGCAGATAAGAACATTTGCAAAGAAGACAAATGTATTAGTCAATATTGAAATAATTTAAAATATATATACCTTAGTTTTATAGAAAGAGTTCCATTTTTCATGTATTAAGGACTGATTAAAATGGTATTTTACGCAACCTAACCTCATTATTGATGATTTATTTACTACACTAATAGCAATGCACTCTCCTGGTATCTTCAAATTGCTGTCATATATAAATGCTTTTAGCTCTTTCCTTTCATACCATCATGTTTATGCACCTTTAGCAGGCTGTGTGACACTTTGTGCTTATTTAGTTTTCATGAATGCTCTTAATTAACAAATGGTTTGACATCTCTTCTGTAAAGCGAGATTTAAAAACTAATGTTTTTAATGAATTTATGCTTGAAATTGCACTTCATAGGACAATATTATAAAGCTATTATTATTCAATGTCATGACTGATGAATCTTTAAATAGACTTTTGAATGTTATCAACGTGTATTTTTGTGGTAAGAATGGATAGTAATAAGAAATTCTGAGAAGCAGAGTGATGGGGATAAACGAATCTGATGAGATAATGTGATATTGGAAAGATATTATGTCTTGTTCCAAAAGATTTTCTTCAGATAAATCAATGTTAGCTATGTTTGTGAGAAAGAGATTCATACAGTTAAGAATTATTATCTAGTTTCTCTTGTTACAAGAAAAAAAAAAGTCACTGTGCAGAATGAGTTCTTTAAAGGACACCATTTTTTGCCCTGTCAAAACCTATTGTTGTACCTAGACTAATCTTTTATCGCTCAGTAACAATAAACTATAGAAACAAATTAGTTCAGTCTCTTGATCCTTTAGACAGAGGGAGACTGTTTATCTGAAATTTCAATAACTGTAACTGCAAACAGCTGATTCTTTTAAAAAGTATTTGAAAAATATTGATTCTTAAACTTGTAGGAACAAAATATCTGAATGGTAGGATGAATAGTTCAATTTGACCACAGATGTGCGGAATCTGACTGTATGAGTACTAGAAAGAGAATTCAGATAAAGACATTTTTTCAGATATGGTTTCTTTGTTCTTGATTGCAAACAAGTGAACAAGTAAGAAGCAAAGCATGCACTGTACAGTGTTCCATCGTCGATGATGAGCTGCCAGTTTCACATGATCTTTACTTTCTTCACTAGTTCACTTTATAACAGTACTACAAAGTTAGAGCTTTAATTTTTACTCATTTAGCATGTCCTAGCGACACATCCCTTCCATCAGCCGTGGATACTTGTTCGGTTTTTCATGTCCTCTTTCTTCAACGAGAGATCAAATAAAATTATAAAGATCTTTATATTTTGGAATAGAGATTTACAAAGTCAACAGATTCCAGGAGAAATGTTATTAGTCTTATTAGATTATATTTTGTCGTCTATCTGTGTGCTGTCTTGCATATACTCTTAGCCTAACTTCAGCTTGGCAAGGAAGGCAAGGAAAATGAGATTTCTTACTCTACTCAAGTACTTGGGGAAAGAAGAATGCACTTACATTTCTAAATATCGAGAATTTTTACAGAGGAGTCACTATTATCATTGATATTCTGACATTATTTTCTCATTTTTTGATTCATTAAAGAGAGTATAGGTTTGCATTTTGTCACTACTGGTGACTTGTCTAGTTATTTACATATTCACCTCCATATTTTGTGTCCATTGGATTTTTGTGTTTCAGAGTGTACTGGAAGATGTTTCTTTAATTAAATATTCCTAATTTATGATTTCATAACCTACCTTAATAATTTAAATATATTTACAATTTTATCATGTACATATTTAAATGCATGATAATAATAACAAAATAACAAAAGTCTTTGCAAAAACATAGGTCTTTCCCCAGAAATTATACCATTAGACAATGTTTCTACATTATGAGAAATGAGTCCAAAGAGTACCTGACCTGTGGCGCAATGCGCTAAGCCTCTACCTGCAGCACAGTCATCCCGTGTGGGCACCTTTTCTGATCCAGCTCTCTGCTATGGCCTGGAAAAGCAGTAGAAGAGGGCCAAGCACTTGGGCCCCTGCACCCATATGAGAGATCCTGGCTCCTGACTTCAGAAAGACTCATCTTAGGAGTGAACCAACAAATGGAAGACCTTTCTTTCTTTCTCTCCCTCTCTGTCTCAAATAAATAAACAAAATCTTAAGAAAATGAGTCCAAAATTGCTCAACTCATGTTAAAGGAGACTGAATTTAACTAGAAGCCCTTAGAATGTACAATCCACATGTAGATCAAACAAAAGAGCACAGGTGTCCCATACATTTTATGATTTAAAACTAGGAGCCACAGTAAAGTAATATTTATCATAGAATAACAAGAGTAATATGATTTTTATTAGTCAGGATCTAGGCATCTAAGGAGCCATCATTTAGTTTTGTTTACATGAGTAGCCTTCCAAAGTTCATGATTAATTCTTCCTAGGAAAAAAACTGCAATGACCCAGAAAATTTTTTGCACTGAAGTAAACTTGTTTTTTCATAAATTGTTTGAAGTCCCTTTGTATGTGTTAACTTAGCTATCATTCACAAAGAAATATTTGCAGCATAGTAGGTAGTGTGATGGTGGAAAATATTAGACTTCTTTTTAAATCTCAGGATTGTATATATGTTGCTGATCTATTGAGTTCTATCACATTCTTACTTGCCTGTCATGTCAATGTATAACTCCTACATTAATAACTGTGATTTTTAATTTTTTCATTTATTTAAAATGTAGAGAAAGTTCTTCCATCTTTTGCTTCACACCCCGAATGCTGACAACGAGGGCTAGCCAGATCAAGCCCAGAAGTGGAAACTCAAATGTGTTTGTTAGGGACTCATATATTTGAGCCATGACCTACTACCAAGCATTAGCAATAAGTTTGATTGGAAGCAGAAAGAGCTAGAAATCAAACCAGGCACTGAGATATGGAATGCCATCATCCCAAGTGGGGTCTTAATTAGTGTACCAAATGCCTGCTGCTGAATTTTAGTGCTTAAATGCTTTTGATTTGGTTATACAGAAGCCGTTAGCATATTTCTCTAGTAGAAAGAAAAAAAAAATTGTCACAAGTAGAGTGCTGACTTGATTTTCTTACATAAATAAATCTTCCTTAATGGATGTATAAAATATGACATGCACTTCAATTTTATAAGTTGACTAGATTAGCCTTATGTGAAATTTTTATGGGTAAATCATTAAGCTATTATGTTAATACTCACCATGAAAAAATAGAAATTAAACCCCAAATTTTGAAGCTTTAGGAATGCTTTATATTGGTAAATTGCAAGTGTGTTTACATTACATATATTCAAATTTGTCTCTAAATTTCTTGAATTCTTACAATTAAATCTTATCTTACCAACCCTTATACACATTTATCATTAATTACAGGACCAAAACACCAAACCAATTAAATAATTAGTTAATTAGTTTGATTAACGAAACTACATAGTCACCATCACTTGGACAGTGACTAAGTCTAAAACTATTATAAAATGCTAATTTTTACTTTATTATTGAACATCACATGAATAATGTCCTTTTCATAAAAAGGGTTTCTACTCTGTACTGTCTGCAAGATCTATCAGAAAAGACAAGTAGACATCAGTTTAGAATAAATATAAAATAGGCTGGCGCCGTGGCTCACTAGGCTAATCCTCCACCTTGCGGCTCTGGCACACGGGGTTCTAGTCCCGGTCGGGGCACCAGATTCTGTCCTGGTTGCCCCTCTTCCAGGCCAGCTCTCTGCTGTGGCCAGCAGTGCAGTTGAGGATGGCCCAAGTCCTTGGGCCCTGCACCCCATGGGAGACCAGGAGAAGCACCTGGCTCCTGCCATCGGATCAGTGCGGTGCGCCGGCCGCAGCGCCAACCGCGGCGGCCATTGGAGGGTTAACCAACGGCAAAGGAAGACCTTTCTCTCACTATCCACTCTGCCTGTCCAAAAAAAAAAAAAAAAAAAAAAAAACTAGGAAAAAAAAGAATAAATATAAAACAAATCATATATTTTAAGGCTATATCATACCCAATAAATTGATAGTCTTTCCCATAGTTATAAAGTTTCTCAAATAAGTCTAATAAGATAGAGCAATCAACAATTAAATGTGACGTGTAATTAATAACATTTCCAAATCATAAAACATTATTTCTGAAGTCCGACAGGAAAAAACAGACAATCACAAAACATCAGTTTTGCCAGGTCTGGGATTAGATTTTACAATACATGTAAGTGAATGAATTAGCCTGCTAGAATCATGAATATTGACAAAAGAAAAGAAAAGAGTCCAGTACAGAGACCATGAATGCGAACATTCATAACATAAAGTAACAGGTAGATCAATACATTTTTAGTACTGTCTTCCTTAAAGTGCAACATGGATGAAGCAACATGGGCTCAAATGGACACTGCACCTGCAATGAGTTTATGTGACAGATGAAGAATACAGAGCTTTGGAAATAATTCATCATTTTTATATCAGGCAGCAAGCAAGCCTGCTCTTGGTCCTAGAGGGAGATGTTACATTATTCCTCAAGATTTACTTACTGGGGCGGAGCCAAGATGGTGGATAGTGAGGACGTGCGCCGATAGTCTGGAAAGTAAAGTTTCATAAAAATGGAATTACTGTAGCCTCAGGAAAAGATTCAAGAAAAAAACTGCAGAGGAAATGCTTCCGGATCTAGTGGATGTGACACAGAGGACCTACAAGGAGCCCACCGCGTGGAAATCCAACCGCGGGACCCGAGCCGCAAAATCTCCCCAGTGCAGAATGAAGGAATGAACGGGAGGAAAGACAAAAGCCTCAGAAACATGAGACATTAGTGGGGAAAGGCAGAGGCCCCTCCCTTCACTTGAGCAAAACAAAGAGCAGGCACCATTTTACATATGTAAAGCGGCAATGAGTACACAAACACAGTAACTTTGGGTCTAAGGTGAAACTTGAGAACACATTGAGGGCTGCATAAACTCTGTGTGTGGTCCCAGGGGTAGTTCAAACCAATACTCACAGAGGCCAGATTTCAACTACCCTCAATTCCACTCAGCCATTCAGAATTACTTCCCAACTGAGTCCAAAAAAAAAAAAAAAAAAAAAAAGACAGAGAGAGAGATCCAGCAAGGAGCAAGGTGAGTCACTTTTTGCACAGCCTTAAACCTGAAGAATCAAGCAGAGCTCTCTGGCCACACCCATCACAGCCTCTAAGGATCCAACAAAGCAGACAGCCCACTTAGAGGCATAGTATAACGAGGAAAAATCACCACAGCAAAAAAAAAAAAAAAAAAAAGAAAAAGAAAAAAGAAAAAAAAAAACAACATAAATTATCTCCAACATGCCAAACAACAAACGTAGAAGCCGAGGTAACAAGAGCAAGAAAGACACTAGGATGCCCCCAAATGAACAAGACACCCCAATCCAAGATTATGAAGATGAAGAGATAGAGGAAATGCAAGAAGTGGATCTCAAAAAATTGATAAGAACATTAAGAAGTTCTCAAAAACAAATACTTGAACTACAGAAATCCTTAATGGACAAGATAGAAAATATCTCTCGTGAAAATGAAATATTAAGGAGGAATCAAAATGAAATGAAACAACTAGTAGAACAGGAAACTGTGATAGTGACAAGAAACCATAATGAAATGAAGAACTCAATAGATCAAATGACAAACACATTAGAGAGCCTTAAAAACAGAATGGGTGAAGCAGAAGAGAGAATATCGGAATTAGAAGACAGAGAACAGGAAAGGAAACAGTCAAATCAAAGAAAAGAAGAAGAAATCAGAAATCTAAAAAATACTGTCAGGAATCTACAGGATACTATTAAAAAACCCAACATTCGGGTTCTAGGAGTTCCTGAAGGCACGGGGAGGGAGAAAGGATTAGAAGGCCTTTTTAGTGAGATACTAGCAGAAAATTTCCCAGGTTTGGAGAAGGACAGAGACATCCTAGTACAGGAAGCTCATAGAACCCCTAATAAACATGACCAAAGGAGATCCTCACCACGACACGTCGTAATCAAACTCACCACAGTGAAACATAAAGAAAAGATCCTAAAATGTGCAAGAGAGAAATCCCAGATTAATCTCGGAGGATCTCCAATTACACTCACAGCTGACTTCTCTTCAGAAACCCTACAAGCTAGGAGAGAATAGCGAGATATAGCCCAGGTACTAAGAGAGAAAAACTGCCAGCCCAGAATATTATATCCTGCAAAGCTCTCATTTATGAATGAAGGTGAAATACAGACCTTTCACAGCAAACAGAAATTGAAAGAATTTGTCGCCACTCGTCCAGCCCTGCAAAAGATGCTTAAAGATGTGTTACATACAGAAACACAGAAACACGGTAACCAATATGAAAGAAGGTAAAGGAAGGAAACCTCACAGCAAAAGATCACAGGAATCTCAAACCATATATTAGAAAATATCTTTGGCAAATGGCAGGGCAAAGTTACTCCTTCTCAATAGTCACATTGAATGTTAATGGCTTGAACGGTCCAGTTAAAAGACACCGATTGGCTGATTGGGTTAAGGAACAAAACCCATCTTTTTGCTGCTTACAAGAAACTCATCTTTCCAACAATGATCCATACAGGCTGAAAGTGAAAGGCTGGAAAAAGATATACCATGTCAACAGAAATGAAAAAAGAGCGGGCGTAGCCATCTTAATATCGGACAACATAAACTTTACCACAAAAACTGTTAGGAGAGACAAAGAGGGGCACTATTTAATGATTAAGGGATCCATTCAACAGGAAGATATAACGATTATCAATGTATATGCACTTAATTACAGGGCACCAGCTTATTTAAAAGACTTGTTAAGGGACTTAAAGGGAGACTTAGACCCCAATACAATAGTACTGGGGGACTTCAATACTCCACTCTCAGAGATAGTCAGATCAACCGGACAGAAGATCAACAAGGAGACAGTAGATTTAAATGACACTATAGCCCAAATGGATCTAACAGATATCTAAAGAACATTTCATCCTACATCTAAAGACTTTACATTCTTCTCAGCAGTACATGGAACCTTCTCTAGGATTGACCACATACTAGGCCATAAAACAAGTCTCAGCAAATTCAAAAAAATTAGAATCATACCATGCAGCTTCTCAGACCATAAAGGAATGAAATTGGAAATTAGCAACTCGAGAATCCCTAGAGCACGTGCAAACACATGGAGATTGAACAACATGCTCCTGAATGAACAATGGGTCATAGAAGAAATTAAAAGAGAAATCAAAAATTTTCTGGAAGTAAATGAGGATAACAGCACAACATACCAAAACCTATGGGATACAACAAAAGCAGTGTTAAGAGGAAAGATTATATCAATGGGTGCCTACATCAAGAAATTGGAAAGTCACCAAATAAGTGAGCTTTCAAGTCATCTCAAGGATCTAGAAAATCTGCAGCAAACCAAACCCAAACCCAGTAGGAGAAGAGAAATAATTAAAATCAAAGAAGAAATCAACAGGATTGAATCAAAAAAAAAAAAAACAAAAAAACAAACAAACAAAAAAAACACTACACAAAATCAGCCAAACGAGGAGCTGGTTTTTTGAAAAAATAAACAAAATTGACACCCCATTGGCCCAACTAACTAAAAAAAGAAGAGAAAAGACCCAAATCAATAGAACCAGAGATGAAAAGGGAAACGTAACAACAGACACCACAGAAATAAAAAGAATCATCAGAAATTACTACAAGGACTTGTATGCCAGCAAACAGGGAAATCTATCAGAAATGGACAGATTCTGGGACACATACAACCTACCTAAATTGAGCCAGGAAGACATAGAAAACCTAAACAGACCAATAACTGACACAGAAATTGAAACAGTAATAAAGGCCCTCCCAACAAAGAAAAGCCCAGGACCAGATGGATTCACTGCTGAGTTCTACCAGACATTTAGAGAAGAACTAACTCCAATTCTTCTCAAACTATTCAGAGCAATCGAAAAAGAGGGAATCCTCCCAAATTCTTTCTATGAAGCCAGCATCACCTTAATTCCTAAGCTAGAAAAAGATGCAGCATTGAAAGAGAATTACAGACCAATATCCCTGATGAACATAGATGCAAAAATACTCACTAAAATTCTGGCCAATAGAATGCAACAACACATCAGAAATATCATCCACCCAGACCAAGTGGGATTTATCCCTGGTATGCAGGGATGGTTCAACATTCACAAAACAATCAACGTAATACACCACATTAACAGACTGCAGAAGAAAAACCATATGATTATCTCAATAGACGCAGAGAAAGCATTTGATAAAATACAACACCCTTTCATGATGAAAACTCTAAGCAAACTGGGTATGGAAGGAACATTCCTCAATACAATCAAAGCAATATATGAAAAACCCACTGCCAGAATCCTATTAAATGGGGAAAAGTTGGAAGCATTTCCGCTGAGATCTGGTACCAGACAGATGCCCACTCTCACCACTGCTATTCAATATAGTTCTGGAAGTTTTGGCCAGAGGTATTAGGCAAGAAAAAGAAATTAAAGGGATACAAATCAGGAAGGAAGAACTCAAACTATCCCTCTTTGCAGATGATATGATTCTTTATTTAGGGGACCCAAAGAACTCTACTAAGAGACTACTGGAACTCATCGAAGAGTTTGGCAAAGTAGCAGGATATAAAATCAATGCACAAAAATCAACAGCCTTTGTATACACAGGCAATGCCACGGCTGAGGAAGAACTTCTAAGATCAATCCCATTCACAATAGCTACAAAAACAATCAAATACCTTGGAATAAACTTAACCAAGGACATTAAACATCTCTACGATGAAAACTACAAAACCTTAAAGAAAGAAATAGAAGAGGATACCAAAAAATGGAGAAATCTTCCATGCTCATGGATTGGGAGAATCAATATCATCAAAATGTCTATTCTCCCAAAAGCAATTTATACATTCAATGCAATACCAATCAAGATACCAAAGACCTTCTTCTCAGATCTGGAAAAAATGATGCTGAAATTCATATGGAGACACAGAAGACCTCGAATAGCCAAAGCAATCTTGTACAACAAAAACAAAGCCGGAGGCATCACAATACCAGATTTCAGGACATATTAAAGGGCAGTTGTTATCAAAACAGCATGGTACTGGTACAGAAACAGATGGATAGACCAATGGAACAGAATAGAAACACCAGAAATCAATCCAAACATCTACAGCCAACTTATATTTGATCAAAGATCCAAAATTAATCCCTGGAATAAGGACAGTCTATTCAATAAATGGTGCTGGGAAAATTGGATTTCCACGTGCAGAAGATTGAAACAAGACCCATACATATCACCTTACACAAAAATTCACTCAACATGGATTATAGACTTAAATCTACGACACGAAACCATCAAATTATTAGAGAGCATTGGAGAAACCCTGCAATATATAGGCACAGACAAAGACTTCTTGGAAAAGACCCCAGGAGCACAGGCAGTCAAAACTAAAATTAACATTTGGGATTGCATCAAATTGAGAAGTTTCTGTACTTCAAAAGAAACAGTCAGGAAAGTGAAGAGGCAACCAACAGAATGGGAAAAAAATATTTGCAAACTATACTACAGATAAAGGGTTGATAACCAGAATCTACAAAGAAATCAACAAAATCCACAACAACAAAACAAACAACCCACTTAAGAGATGGGCCAAGGACCTCAATAGACATTTTTCGAAAGAAGAAATCCAAATGGCCAACAGACACATGAAAAAATGTTCAAGATCACTAGCAATCAGAGAAATGCAAATCAAAACCACAATGAGGTTTCACCTCACCCCGGTGAGAATGGCTCACATTCAGAAATCTACCAACAACAGATGCTGGAGAGGATGTGGGGAAAAAGGGATACTAACCCACTGTTGGTGGGAATGCAAACTGGTTAAGCCACTATGGAAGTCAGTCTGGAGATTCCTCAGAAACCTGAACATAACCCTACCATACAACCCCGCCATCCCACTCCTTGCAATTTACCCAAAGGAACTTAATTTGGCTAATAAAAAAGCCATCTGCACATTAATGTTTATTGCAGCTCAATTCACAATAGCTAAGACCTGGAACCAATCAAAATGTCCATCAACAGCAGACTGGATAAAGAAATTATGGGACATGTACTCCATAGAATACTATACAGCAGTAAGAAACAACGAAACCCGGTCATTTGCAACAAGATGGAGCAATCTGGAAAATATCATGCTGAGTGAATTAAGCCAGTCCCAAAGAGACAAATATCATTTGTTTTCCCTGATCGGTGACAACTGAGCACCAAAGGGGAAATCTGTTGAAGTGAAATGGACACTATAAGAAACAATGACCTGATCAGCTCTTGTCCTGATTCTAGATGTACAATGTAATACTTTATCCTTTTTAGTATTTGTTGTTGTTTTTGTTGTTGTTGTTCTAGTACTAGTGGTTGAACTCTGTAATTAACACACAATTACTCTTAGGTTTTTAAATTTTAACTGAAAGGTGATCCCTGTTAAATTTAAGAGTGGAAAAAGAGAGGGAAGAGATGTACAATTTGGGACATGCTCAATCGGACTTGCCCCAAATGGTGGAGTTAGAAATGTGCCAGGGGATTCCAGTGCAATCCCATCAAGGTGGCATGTACCAATGCCATCTCACTAGTCCAAGTGATCAATTTCAGTTCACATTCAATGGCTCTGATAGGTCTAAGAGTCAAAGGGATCACACAAACAAGACAAGTGTCTGCTAATACTAACTGATAGAATCAAAAAGGGAGAGAACGATCCAACATGGGAAGTGGGATACACAGCAGACTCATAGAATGACAGACATCCTAAACAACACTCTGGCCTCAGAATCAGCCCTTAAGGCATTTGGATCTGGCTGAAGAGCCCATGAGAGTATTGTAGGCATGGAAAGCCAATATACCATGGAAAAGAAAAAAAGAAGAAGACCTAAATGAAAGATGTCTGCATGTGAGATCCCAGTGGAAAGACCAGGGCCATCAAAGAAGGAGGTACCTTTCTCTGAAGGGAGGAGAGAACTTCCACTTTGACTATGACCTTGTCTAAATAAGATCAGAGTCGGCAAACTCAAAAGGCTTCCATAGCCCTGGCAACTCATGACTAGAGCCTAGGGAGATTACTGACGCCATGAACAGGAGTGCCAAATTGTTAAGTCAGCAACAGAAGTCACTGTGTACTTACATCCCATGTGGGATCTGTCCCTAATGTGTTGTCTAATGTGCAGTGATGCTATAACTAGTACTGAAACAATATTTTTACACTTTGTGTTTCTGCGTGGGTACAAACTGATGAGATCTTTACTAATTATATACTGAATCGATCTTCTGTATATAAAGATAATTGGAAATGAAAAAAGGAAAAACCTGGTGTTAAATTGGAAATTGCATAGAAAATTAATTAATTTTAAAAAAAATATATTATGTAAGATATCTGTCTTTAATGTACTGTACACTCTTATTTAATGCTATAACTAGTACTCCAACAATATTTTTTTCACTTTGTGTTACTATATGGGGGCAAACTGTTGAAATCTGTACCTCATATATACTAAACTGATCTTCTGTATATAAAGAGAATTGAAAATGAATCATGATGTGATTGTAAGGGGAGAGGGAGTGGGAAAGGGGAGGGTTGTGGGTGGGAGGGAAATTTTGGGAGGGGGAAGCCATTGTAACCCATAAGCTGTGCTTTGGAAATTTATATTCATTAAATAAAAGTTTAATTAAAAAAAGATTTACTTACTAAAAATGCACCAGGTACTGAATTATTTGTCTTCCAATGCGACCATCCACAAAGACAGGCAAGAGTATGGAAGATCCATGAAAGAATGTCTCTTCATAAAAGATTTTACCATTGTAAAATTTTATAGTTAAATAACTTACCATTGGTGTTAATCATGTTTTTCCATATTTTCCAGGATAACTTTTGTGATTGCTTTTTAGAGTCAGGTATGGAGTACACACAAACACACATACACACATCATATTTCTTGCTTTTCATTAGCATGGTCTATTTTTAATTGGACAAATTTTATATGCTTGATTACCTGTATTATTTACCAGTTATGTCCTGGAATCTCTCCAAGTGAAAAAATGTCATAAGACAAATTATTTTACACTCCTATTTAAAGTTAGTTTTTACATAATTCAGAGGTTGAATTCCAGAATATTTGGATGAGTGATCATTAACAAGAGTGTAGAGGTCAGTGTGACTGTAGGTATCTACTGACCAAGAAAATTGATAAAATCAGTAATCATTTAAAACATTATGTATATTACATTTAAACATTAAAGAGATTAAATTCAGTATTACAATATTTAATTAGGTTGCTGATATGCAGATTTTGACTGTACAGAAAATTTAACTATAGACATTCAAATCTCTGATCAGTTCTAACCGAAAGTTATGCCTTTCATTCACAGAATTTTAGACATAGTGGACTTACAAACACATTTTCTTCATATATTTTCAGAAGAATAACTAGAGAAGCTAAAATGTTTTTTTATGGTAAAGTAGTAAATTAGAACCAAACTAGAGACTGCTTAGAGAGCTTCATCTGGTTATGAAATCTGCTCAATTTGTAAAAAAGAAAATCAAAATCTCAGTTAGAAGGAGTCAGGAAATAGTTATTTTACAAGATTAAATTAGCAGAAATAGCACTACTAATAAGGTTGATGATTATTTATTGAGAACTTCTTAGACATTACGCATAATACTCTTTGTGTGTAGAACTGTATTTATTCTCATTTCATCAGTACATATTGTCTATGTTTATTGAAATATTACACTGTACCCATAAATTGTATAATTATTTATAAATTACCTTTAAAATATATATTTATTTTGTTAATATAAAGGGAGCAAATTTCATGTATTTAATGGAAAATCCTTCATATCTTTTTATTTTAATTTTTATAATAACATACTTTCCATTTTCTTTATAATCACAGACTAAATACTCCAATAAATAAAGAACACAAAAAATGGAATTAATAAAGACCACTCTTCTGCAAGACAATAGAGAAGGGCTTTAAATAAGATGTCGGTTTTACTCATAAACACTTCATTTTCCTTTTACTCTATTAGCTACTTCAAATCCAAGGAAACATGATATTTGCATTTTTTGTCTGACATAAAGTTTTAAATATTTATAGAGAAATGGTAAATAATCTCACTTGATTATCATACATTGGCTATATATATTATTATCACTTTATACTGTACCCCATAAATAAATACTACTAAATAAAGCTACTACTAAAATAATTAGTCTGGTGTAAACTCCACAAGAACTATATACACTACTTATGATCATATTTTTCTAATGAGTCAGAGGAAACTCAGAAGATTTAACTGATTGTCCCAGTATTGCACAATTTCATAGATATAGTGGGATTTCATCTCCCATCCAAGCATATGTTATGAACTCTGGGAAAGATGTTTATGCAACACTCACAAAGGAGCACTGAGCTTCTGGCTCACCCCTGGCCATTTTTTAAATTTAGGAAGTGTATCGGAGGATGGAACAGCCTGCTCTCTATCTCTCCTTATTCTTCTACCTCTCAAAAAATAAAAGAGGAATGTATTAGTGTAGAATCTCAGACATAGTCACAATGTCAAAAAATTATTTCACATTTCCTAGGTATGTCATGCCTGATCCATCCTAATGCATAATAGGATGTTAGTCCCTCCAGAAAAAAAGCTACACAACTGTAGCTGTTCCTAGACCTGGTAGAGCCAAATGAAGAAGGATGGCTGTACTAAAATGTTGACTAGATACAAAATAATGCACCCAAAAATATCCTCTATATTTTTGAGTGGCACATAAATTATTAAGAATTATAATGTGAATGTAGACAGATGATCAGAAACTCAGATCAAAAAATAGAGTGACTATGATCCTAAGGTAATACACATTTTGTTAAATATCCAGGCCTAGATGATTACAAACGTCCTTTACCCAGCTTCTTAAGAAATGTTGTATTCTTTTGCTGGTTTAAAATGCAATTCATTTTCATCATACCTCTTAAACTGATTTTTCATCCTATGTAACTCTTGTGTCTCCCTTTCCAGTATCTATTTTTTCATGATGAACTTTTATTGAGAAATGATGAATAATGTCAAGAATGTCTTTGGACTTTCTCCCACCTCCAGCACCTGATCCTTCCCCTTAGTTTACATCAGTAACTCCCTTGTGTAAATCATTTTGTGAAACATAAGTCTAGTCATAATGCATATCGAAGACAAAAGATACTTCTAGCTTGGCCTTATCCTGACTTATGGTACTGGCTTGGGAAAACCACTTACCCTCTTTCTTTTAGTTGTGTGAAAAGGGATAAAATCTCAAGTTATTGAGTATAATGATTAGTTAATGCCTGTAAAGCACTACAGAAGTTCTGAAATGTACTGGAAGATGGATAAATAGAAATTTGTAGATGCAGCAGTTCAATTCTCCAGCAGCAATTTAGGCAATAAATACAGTATTACAGAGCCCATTCCATTCTAGCATTTGGTGGTCCCAGGAGCTCATGCTTTACTTACATTAAAGCTATTAAAAGTAAGTCATGCATTTACACTGCTGTCAATAGTTTTATTGGAAGATTCTTTAAACTGTTTTTGCAATTGGAGTACATTGCAAGTCTTGATTTTGCAATAAAATTATATAGGATAGTCTTTGCAGAATAGTGTTTAATGAGTAAAAATAGCTAAATTATAACTGATTGCTATGAGACTATTTCACTATTATTATTATAGAAGTAATGTGTAGAATCTCTCCAATACAATTTGTTTAAAAGTAGTCCGTACATCACTTGTTTTATGCATGTAGAAATTGTTTTTAACTTAGACATCTTAGTTGAGTAGTAAGTAAATACTAGCCATCAGGGATGCAATGCAACTTTAGTACACACTTGAACATTGAAGTACTTTATTTAAAAATTATTCATTTGCAAACATTGAATTGAACAGGACATTTAGAGAATGTGGTCATTTTTGGATTGCCAAAAATAAAGTATTTCATGTTTTACCCTAAAGAGTTATAACCATTATGATGTGCACTTTACTGCAACATATTCTAAAATGTGTTTCATGCATAACTGCTGAATTTTTTAAGGAAGTAAATTTCCTTTTGAAATGGCATTTATTGCATGCTGTTGCTCATAGATGATAAGTTGATTTCTTATTTCACTACTTCCTCTCAGATCCAGTTTTACTCTTAATGTGCTGCTTGTATTACCCTGCTTTTCACACAAATACATGGCCAAAGTGAATGCTGTTGCTGAAATTGTGTACTGCTTCTCTTAAAGGAATAACTGTTTTAATACTATATTTTAAGAGAATGCATATGTATTTACATTATCTCTTTTTAAAAAGATGTATGAGTTTAAAAAGATTTATGAGTTTAAATTAGGAGTTATAGAGAGTCATGGAGAGACAGAGAGATTTTTCCATTTTCTGGTGCACTCCCTAGTCTGCTTGGTCAGGGCCAGGCCAGGCAGAAGCCAGGAGACTGGAACACTGCATCTCCCAAGTGGGTGCTAGGGGATTATCAGGTGTTTTCATAGATTTATTAGCAAGAGCAGGATCAGAAGTGGAGCAGCTGAGAATTGAACGAGTGATCATATGGGATGCCAATTTTGCAGGTGGTCACTTAACCCACTGTACCACAATGCGAGACCCTACATTATATATTTAATACCATTAAACTGGGGCCAGCGTTGTGGCACAGTGGGTTAAAGCCCTGGCCTGAAGTAGCAGCATCCCATATGGGTGCCAGTTCTAATCCCAGCTACTCCTCTTCTGATCCAGATCTCTGCTATAGGCTGAGAAAGCAGTAGAAGGTGCCCCAAGTCCTTGGGCCCCTGCACCCACGTGGGAGACCCAGAAAAAGCTCCTGGCTCCTGTCTTAGATTGGCGTAGCTCCGGCCGCTGCGGCCATCTGGGGAGTGAACCAGAGGATGGAATACCTCTCTTTCTGCCTCTGTACCACTTTCAAATAAGTAAAATAAATCTTAAAAAAATACCATTAAATTGTTTGAAAAATTGGACCACATATAGAAAAGGTATTTTTAGGCTGGCGCCGTGGCTTAACAGGTTAATCCTCCGCCTTGCGGCGCCAGCACACCGGGTTCTAGTCCCGGTTGGGGCGCCGGATTCTATCCTGGTTGCCCCTCTTCCAGGCCAGCTCTCTGCTATGGCCCGGGGAAGGCAGTGGAGGATGGCTCACGTGCTTGGGCCCTGCACCCGCATGGGAGACCAGGAGAAGCACCTGGCTCCTGCCTTCAGATCAGCGCGATGTGCCGGCCGCAGCGGCCATTGGAGGGTGAACCAACGGCAAAAAGGAAAACCTTTCTCTCTGTCTCTCTTTCTCTCTCACTATCCACTCTGTCTGTCAAAAAAAAAAAAAAAAAAGGTATTTTTAAAATTTTGAAACACTGCAAGTTATAGGAGTGGACTTTTGGAGCAGTGGTTAAGCCATCATTTGTGATGCCTGCATCATACATAAGAGTACCTGAGTTCATGTTCCTGCTCCACTTCTGATTCCAGCTTCCTGCTAATGCCCACTCTGGGAGGAAGCAGATGATCACTTAAGTAAGTGCATTGCTGCCAACTTTGTGGGAGAACTAGACTGAGTTTCCAGTTCCTGCGTTCAGCCTGACACAATTTATAAAATACCAATACATTTTCTTAATTATTTTTAACTTGATGAAATAGAAAGCAGTGATTGAATTGCTGATTAAAAGAGTTAGCCCTGGCCGGCGCCGTGGCTCAACAGGCTAATCCTCCACCTTGCGGCGCCGGCACACCAGGTTCTAGTCCCGGTCCGGGCGCTGGATTCTGTCCCAGTTGCCCCTCTTCCAGGCCAGCTCTCTGCTGTGGCCCGGGAGTGCAGCTGAGGATGGCCCAGGTCTTTGGGCCCTGCACCCCATGGGAGACCAGGAGAAGCACCTGGCTCCTGCCTTTGGATCAGCGCAGTGTGCCGGCCGCAGTGCACGCTGGCCATGGCGGCCATTGGAGGATGAACCAACAGCAAAGGAAGACCTTTCTCTCTGTCTCTCTCTCTGTCACTGTCCACTCTGCCTCTCAAGAAATAAATAAATAAATAAATAAATAAATAAATAAATAAAAAATTTAAAAAAAGTCAGCCATACACATTAGGAAGCAAAACAAGACTTCTGACTTCATTTGGTATTTCGTTTTCTGACAATGTGGCCTTGGAATCATTATTTAAATTATGTGTGACTCAGTTCTGTCATCTATAAATGAGGTTAATACTAATGACTTTAAACATTCAGTGTGAGTTTTAAGCTAGTTAATGTCCATAAGGCAACTAGCACAGTACTGACATTAAGCAGATGCTCCACAATTAACAGGGTCTAATATCACATAGAGTTTTTCATTTATGCACTCAAATAGTAGGTTTCCTGTACACCTGTCAGCATTTCATATATTGCAATAATGAGTGAGTAGGATGCATTAAATAGCATTCTCATGATAAGCATGACTTCTGTACTGAAGAATTTTACATAATCTCTCATTTCTAAATAAGCAAAACACCTTCTAAACTCCCTAGGTACATGTTGTTTTCGCAGTTGATTCCTGATTGATGAAACTTTATGTAACACAGGTAAAGGGAACTGTTTTGAGTTCTAACATTGTGAATAAATTGGATGGAATTGGCATGTGTTTAAATTAGTGTGTTTAGGTTTTCTCCTTTGTTAAATGGGAATTACAAGACAAGATGTCTTTTCCTTGTCTCATAAAACTGTATGGTTTATATGTAAACTGCAGTATACATAATGTCATGTTATTGTTACCTTCATTTTCATGTCACTTGATCTAATTTAATAGTTTATCTGCTTTAAGAATGTATAAGAAAGCATTGAGATTTAGCATACATACAATGAGAAGAAAGTTTCAGCATCTGTATCATAAAACTCACAAGAATATAGGGATTTTTTAAAGCTCATTCAGAGTTTTATTATTTCAATTTTCAAATTATCAGGCATTTTGTTCTAAATATAAGCTAAAAATTGAAGTCATTGTAAAAATATTAATCTGAAATGCCAAGTTTAAAAACTCAGAATAATTTAGCTCTGGGTCAGATATGTAAAATTACTATACAAAGGAACTGAATTCATATATATGCATGTATTTCGCAGGAGGACCACTAGTAATGCTAACAATAGTCCAAGGCAGGACTTCAGATCTTCAAGACAGGAGTAGAATTAATACCATCTGTGTTAGTTAGATCTAGAGTCTGATTTAACAAGAATCAGAAAGAATTAGACAAAATATCAGCAGTGGACTTATAGGAGAATACTGGTGTTGAACTAAGTCTATCTGGATTAGAGAAGCATATAATATAAAGTGAATAGTTAAAACATGCAAATAGGACTGATAGAAATGTTTGTGCATTTTATAAATATATATTCATTTGTATAAACAATATGATATGTGCATATATATATGCATTTATGCTATGATACATAATATGCAAAATCCATGCAATTATATTGAGCTCATCTCCCACCAAATGGCAAAATAGAAAGGAGCCTCACCTTCATTCCCTTGGCCTCATACCTTGTTCCTGAAGACGCTATGTCTTCTGTGTTACATTATATAGCAACAATTCAGCTTATTACATAATGTCTCCCACTTCCTAGCAATGTAAGGATGGAAAGTGAGTTAAAAACAAATATAGGAATATTTCAGCTGCTGAATGTAAAATTCTTACTGATATTGCACTTATAGAGAAAATGATAGACAAAAGTGGGCAACTTGCCAGATACATCTCAATTCATGAAATGGAGGTCTAATTTTGATGTGTAGTTTGGGGAGTCTAGCATATGTATCTACACAATTCTGTACTCAGTGCTAACTATGCAATTTATACGGCATTCTAAGTGCAAGGTTCTATTTGAAGTTTTAGGCATGCTGACATAGTCAATGATCAACACAATACCATGAGGTTTTATACTTACTATTTATTAAACAGTAGGATAAAGATGTGAAATGACTCAATCATGGCCATATAAAAGAAGTAAATGGCAGAGCTAGAATATGAACAGGAAATGATTAGCTTCAGCATCCATAGTATTAACTTTTCTATTATGTTGCCTAATATTGGGACGATATTTCATTCAGATCCCAATATTTAGTTTAATTATGATGAAAGAATTGAAGTCTTGCTCAGTCCAAACAGCAAACTTGAAACAACATGCTCTCCCTCTGCCATCTATGTTTTTTAGGCTTGAAATAAATGTCAAGATAAAAATCTGCAATCAAATGTAACCACATTCTTTAAATATTCGAACACTTTTATTTCTTATACTTAGCTTATATATTGAGATATGTAATGAATGGATAATAGAACTTTCAAATACAATGTTTACTATTATGCAAATATTCTGCTTCCTAAAGTGCGGACATAATTGTGATTGCTCCATATAGAAGAGGGATTGAGAATAAACTGAATGCTTGTTCATATATTCATGACAGATGCCAAAATTTTCTCCTGCTTTAAATAATACTCATCATAGAGATCACTGACTTCATTGAGTCATTAATGTAACTATTGCTGTTGTACACTTGAATTTTCATCAATTGAGTTTTCATATATTTAGGATTATTCGTAATGTACTTTTGCAGTTGACTTTTGCTTCCAATGCATCTTAGGTACAAAAAAATTTTAGACAGAAAGTAATCATTAATCCATGTTTGTTACTGAAAACTCATATGTGCCATATTTTTTAAATGTGTTAAAATCATAGTCCAGTTATGGTACTATAATAAAATAACTTAGGCTGAGTAAACTATTAATGAAATAAATTTGTTTTTTACACTTTTGGAAGCTGAGAACTATAGATCAAGGTGCATTTAGAGCTTTGGCTTGATGAATGCTTGCCCAATCCCAAGAAGAGCAAAGAGAATCTAGCTAATTCCCTGCAGTCGTTTTGAAAGGTAATGGATCCCATTTCTGTAGTTTTGCCATTGTGGCTGCCTTCTAAAGTACCCAGTTTTAAATGCTGTCATGTTGTGTTTAAGTAACAATGCAAATTTTGGAGGATACACAAACATTCAAACTATAACAAAAAGATAACATTAAATCAATTACTTAGATGTAAAATACTCAACAATGATTAATGCTATTCATAAATCTATAATTTTATTTTTCTTATGTAAAAATTAGAGAATAGATTCAAATGCTCACGTGTGTATATTGAATATTATTTCTTAGTTCAAACTGAAAACAAAGTATAATGTATCAGCATAAACAAAATAACTCGGTTTGAACTGTGGTACCTACACTTAGTAACTCTGTGATCATGGATATGTTACTTAATTCTACCTAACTTTCACATTTCTACATTGGAAAAATGGAGATAAAATTTTCAGCCTCGCAATGTAGAAAGATTGAGTCATGTGAAAAGTATAGGACAATAATCAAAAAATATCATTATAACCTAATGACAAACAATATGATACAACAACAAAAAGAAATGCACTGAGTATGGTAATTGAAGCAATATTAAAAAGTATTTTATCTACCAATAAAAACATTGTAAATACCCTGATTAAGTAGTTTAGGGAAGTATTGTGCTTGAATAACACATACACATGTATATTATAACACATATCTAGACATGTGAGCTATGAATGACATATAGATAGATTGATAGATAGGTAGATAGATAGATAGATAGATAGATACTATATTCAAGAAAGATATCAGCCAGAAATCAATACAATTTTATTTAAGTAGAGGGAAAATGGGAATAGAATATATATGGTCTGTGAAGACAATGTTTATAGACCAGAGAGAAAAGAGCCTGGAAAAAAAGGGGGAAATAGATCAGAGAGCATCATAGTATAATACAATGATTCTGTAGTTGTAATAGATAAGAAATAATTCAGAGGATAGCAGTGACATTTTCTAGCATAACACATCAACTCTTGCAACTCAGATATAATTTTGTTTCCAAGTTGGGAGTTTTCTTCTTCTTGCTTTATTCCCCTAATTATTTTGTATATAAATTATATCTTGATCATTTTCCTCATCTGCCCTCATGATATTACTATGCTCCTAAACTTTCAATGTTATTTCATGTGTTAATGTGGTGTTTCACAGTCTCATTTAAACTATGTCTCCCTCCTAAAAATACTCTGTTTAAATTTCTTTTTAAAGGACTATTTATTTGAAAGTCAGTGCTACAGAGAGAAAAGGAAAGACAGACAAAGAGACAGATGTTCCATCTGTTGGTTCACTATCCACATGGCAACAATGGCCAGTTCTGGGTTAGGCTCAAGCCAGGAGCCAGGAGTTCCAGCTGGATCTTCCATGTATGGGCAATCTTCCGCTTATTTTATCAGGTCATTTTCAGGGAGCTGGATTGTAAATGGAGCAGCCCTGCAGGACAGAATCGGCACCCATATGGGATGTCCAAGATGTAAGCAGTGGCTTAACATACTATGACACAATGCCCTCCGTACTCAGTTTAAATTATACCCACATCATTGCATCATACTTCACACATTATGCTAAAGTTTTGCATTTCAAATAAGAGTGTATACTAAGAGGTATTTCACAAGGGTCGTCATTTGGTCAACAGCTGAAGTCACCACGTGGGATAGCTGCATCCCATACCAGAGTGCCAGATACTCCGCTTCCCATCCAACTTCAGCTAAAGCAAGCACTGGGAACACGTCAGATGGTGGTTCAAGTATTTGTGACGCTGTAACCAACATGAGAGACCCCCAAGTCAGGTTCCATGCTCCTAGCTTGGACCTGAGCCAGCTCTGAGTGTTACAGGCATTTGGGGAATAAGCCAACATAAGGAAGCTATCTCTGTGTCTGCCTCTATGCTTTTCAAATAAAATGCATTTTGAAAGAAGTGTTTCACAATATCATTTGGATTAAAATGATTTGAAGAGGATTATTCATTGAAATCATATGGCACAAGATAAAAATGTACACCAACATTTTATGTGGTTTTAATTAAAACATAAATGTTTTGTTCTTTCATAATTCTAAAAATATACCCATCTTAGTTAAAACCATTCCTGATTTGGGATGAGAAAACAGTCTTTACTATTTGAGCACAGTTATAGTGTAAACAAATAGCATACTTCTTCAAATGAGGACTATTTAAAATTATTCACCCTAATAAAATTAGGTTTATTTTATAGTAAAACTTCATTACTTTTGTTATTATTTTAACTACTATTATTAGCATTATTAAAATATTTATGAAGTCTTGCCATAGATATGAGGTTATGACTGCAATGATTCACATTCACATTCTATGATACATCCAAAAATTTGTTCAAGTTTGACAAATTCTGTGAAAAGTACTCAAGTTATAAGTATTTATTTTTTCCTAATCTTGGAGGTACATGATGTACACAAGTTTTGAAAGATAATTTCTCACCAAAATCAGGTAAATATATGACAAACCCACTGCCAGCACCATATTGAATGGATGAAAGTTGGAAGCATTCCCTCTGAGCTCCAAACCAAGCAAGGATGCCCACATTCACCATTGCTTTTCAATATACTGATGGAAGTCTTAGAGCCATTAGGCAAGAAAAAGAAATCAAAGGGATACAAATTGAAAAAGAGGAAGGCAAATTATCCTTGTTTGCAGATAAAATGATCCTATACATAGGGAAACATGAAGACGCCATTAAAACTATTGGAGCTCATAAGACAGTTTGGTAAAGTTGTGGATATAAAATAAACACACAACATTCCATAATCTGACAATACCAGACAATACCATAGATGAGAACAATACCATGGATGAGAACAAACTTGTAGGGGCCAATGCTGTGGTGTCATGGGTTAAGCCTCTACCTGCATCCCATATGGGCACTTGTTTAAGTCCAAGCTGATCTTCTTCCATTCCAGCTCTCTGCCTATGGCCTAGGATAGCAGTGGAAGATTGCCCAACTCCTTTGGCCCCTGCACCTGAGTGGGAGACCCTAAAAAAGATCCTGTCTCCTGGCTTCAGATTGGCCCAGCTACAGACACTGTGCCCATTTGTAGAGTGAACCAGCAGACGGAAGACCGTTGCCTCTGCCTCTCAATCTCTCTGTCTGTGACTCTATCAAATAAAGAAAGAAAGAAAGAACTCTCATTCACAATAGCTACAAAAAACTTAAATATCTTGGAAAAAAATTAACCAAGGATGTGAAAGATCTCTGCAATGAAAATTACAAAACATACAAAATATTGAAGAAAGGAAAAGAAGTCTCAAAGTGGAAAAATCATCCATGTTCATGGATTAGAAGAATTGCTATCTAAAACACTAATAGTATCTAAAAAAAGTACAGATTCAATGTGATCCCTATCAACTACCTATGACATTCTTCTCAGGTCTAGAAAAATTGACAATAAAATTCATATGGAAGCACAAGAGATACCAATAGCTAAAGCAATCTTACACAATGAAAACAAAGCTGAGGCATCACAATACCAAGCTTCAAAACACATAACAGGTCAGTTTTAATGAAAGCATCCTGGTACTGGCACAAAAACAAACATGTAGAACAATGGAACAGAATAGAAACTTACAGAATCATCCATGCACCTACAACCAACTAATCTTTGATAAACAAGCTGAAATAATTCCTGAAGAATGGAAAATCTCTTCAAGAAATGGTGCTGGGAAAATTGGATCAACGCAAGAAGAAGTATGAAACAAGACCCTTACCTTACAACTTATGCAAAAAACAAGTCAAAATTAATCAGGGACCCAAATCTACTACCTGATACTATCAAATTAGTATAGGAAAACAATGGGGAAACACCACAAGGTATTGGCATAGACAAAGACTTCTTGGAAAAGGCCGCAGAAGCACGGACAATAAAGACAAAAATAGACAAATGGGATTACATCCAACTAAGAAGATTCTGCACTGCCAAGGGAATACTGAACAAAGTGAAGAGGCAACTGACAGTGAGAGAAAACATTTGCAAACTGCAACTGTTAAAGAATTAATATCCATGATCTATAAAGAGCTCAAGAAACTCAACAACAACAACAACAACAAGAAATCCATGTAAGGAATGGGCAAAGGACATGAACCAATGGTTTTCAAAGGAGAAACTTCAAACTACCAACAGACACTGAAAAAAATGCTCAGGATCATAGCCATCAGGGAAATGCAAATCAAAACCACAATAATATTTCACCTCATACCACTTATAATGGTTATGATCCAAAAAACTATAAAAAAAGCTTGGTAAATATATGAGAAGAAGTTTTTCTAATCTGCTGGTGTTGGGAATGTATGACCCAGCCATGCCACTCCCGCGAATTTACCCAAAGAAAAAGAATTCAGCATACGGAAGTATTATCTGTACCTCCTATACTTATAGCAGCCAAAGTCACAGTAGCTAAAATAAGGAATCAACACAAATGTCCATAAACTGATGACTGGATAAAGAAATTACATAGACACACACACACACACACACACACACACATATATATATATATATATATATAAAAAATGGAATACTAATCAGCCATGAAAATGAATGAAATTCTGCCTTTAGCCACAAATTGGATGCAACTAGACACCATAATGCTGAGTGAAATAAGTCAGGATAACCATATGTTTTCTCTGATATGTGGCAGCTAACATATAGCACAAAAATGTATAGAAATGGAATTATCATTATGGGGATATTATAGTCATTTTAGCTCTTGTTTATAACCCGTAGAACTGAAGTCTTCCTAATTTTTACTTGTTGAATATTATAATTAATTGCAAATAAAGTCTGAAAACATAGAGTGGATTAAAATTATGACTTTGCCAAAAACTGATGAAGAGAGGGGAGGGATAGATAAAATTGGGGGAAATAGGGAGAGTTAGAGAAGTATGGATGTATTCTTGGAGCTATACCTATGGAATGCATAAAATCTGTTCTCTTTATATTAATAATTTTAAAGATGATTCTTGCACTCAAAAATTATAATAAAACAGGTGATATTAAACTATATGAATCTATTGAAAAATTCAATTACCAGACTGGTCACAAAGGACATTAGATTAGGCAACATAACAGCTGCTGATTTTGAAAGTGAATTTTATATTAAATGTTTAAAGTGAAATATCATGTTCAGAAGTTCTCTGTAGGATGAACATCATCACATGCTTTTTAAGTGTTTTCCATCTTAGTTTGAACTAGGAAGTGGTGAAAGTTTAGATTAAAGTCATATGCTGTTTAATTTTAAAGCTGTATTTTGTGACAGCACTTGGCAATGCACTCAAGATGCCTCTTGTGACACCTGCTTCTTATGTCAGTGTTCTTGGGTTCAGCTCCTGGCTTACTCCTGAGCCCAGCTTCCTATTAATGAAATTGTGGGAGGCAGCAGGTGATGCTTATAGTATTGGTCCTTGCCATCCACATAGAGGACATGGAAAGACTTGTAGGCTCCAGGCTTTGGGTGGCCTATCCTGGATTACTGTGGACATTTCAGAATTGAACCAGTCTTTCTCTCTCTCTTCAAATAATAAAATAAATAAATTTAGAATGGTTAAGATTCAAAAGAACTTGGCTATCTGACATATGTAAAAGAAAAAAATGTAGACAATGAAATGATTATTAATACTTTCTATAGACTCTTTTTAAAGATTTATTTATTTATTTATTTAACTTTTATTTATGAATATAAATTTCCGAAGTTCAGCTTATGGATTACAATGGCTTCCCCCTCATAACTTCCCTCCCACCCGCAACCCTCCCCTTTCCCGCTCACTCTCCCCTTCCATTCACATCAAGATTCAGTTTCAATTCTCTTTTATACAGAGGATCAGTTTAGTATATATTAAGTAAAGATTTCAACAGTTTGCCCTCACATAGCAACACCAAGTGAAAAATACTGCTGGAGTACTAGTTATAGCATCAA
Organism: Lepus europaeus; assembly: GCF_033115175.1. Classification (NCBI taxonomy): domain Eukaryota; kingdom Metazoa; phylum Chordata; class Mammalia; order Lagomorpha; family Leporidae; genus Lepus; species Lepus europaeus. The sequence continues at coordinate 136,791,087 of NC_084827.1, forward strand.
ATCACAATGTACAACACATTGAGGACAGAGATCCTACATGATATATTTTTAATTGATTAATTTTCTATGCAATTTCCATTTTAACACCAAGTTTTTTTTTCATTTTCAATTATCTTTATATACAGAAGATCGATTTAGTATATACTAAGTAAAGATTTCATCAGTTTGCACCCACACAGAAACAAAAAGTGTAAAATACTGTTTCAGTACTAGTTATAGCATTACTTCACATTGGACAACACATTAAGGACAGATCCCACATGAGACGAAAGTACACAGTGACTCTTGATGTTGATTTAACAATTTGACACTCTTGTTTATGGTGTCAGTAATCTCCCTAGGCTCTAGTCATGAGTTTCCGAGGCTATGGAAGCCTTTAGAGTTCGCCAACTTTGATCTTGTTCCGACAGGGCCATAGTCAAAGTGGAAGTTCTCTCCTCCCTTCAGAGAAAGGTACCTCCTTCTTTGGTGGCCCCGTTCTTTCCACTGGTGTCTCACTCACAGAGATCTTTCATTTAGGTCCTCTTTTTTTTTTTCCAGAGTGTCTTGGCTTTCCATGCCTACTATACTCTCATAGGCTCTTCAGCCAGATCCGAATGCCTTAAGGGCCAATTCTGGGGCCAGAGTGTTGTTTAGGACATCTGGCATTCTATGTGTCTGCTGTGTCTCCCACTTCCCATGTTGGAGCATTCTCTCCCTTTTTGGTTTATTTTTTAAAAGTCAGACTTACACAGAAAGAGAAAGAGAAACAGAGAGAGAGAGAGAGAGAGAGAGAGAGGACTTCCATCCACTGGTTCACTCCCCAACTGGCTGTAATATCTGGAGCTGTGCCAATCCAAAACCAGGAGACAAGAACTTCTTCCAGGTTTCCCACACAAGTGCAGGGGCCCAAGGACTTGAGTTATTGTCTACTGCTTTCCCAGGCCATATCAGAGAGCTGGATCAGAAGTGGAGCACCCGGGACTCGAAGCGGCACCAAAATACAATACTGGCATTGCAGTTGGAGGTTTTACCCAATAGGCCATAGGGCTGACCCCAACCCTCTTGATTATTAAATATGAAATTTTTCATTGACAGTATGTAACTGTCTTTTAACGCCCTGGCCTGAAGTGCCAGCATCCCATATGGGTGCCAGTTCAAGAACTGGCTGTTCTACTTCCCATCCAGCTCTCTACTATGGCCTGGGAAAGCAGTAGAATTTGGCCCAAGTCCTTGGACCCCTGCACCCACGTGGGAGACCCAGAAGAATCTCCTGGCTCCTGGCTTCAGATCAGTTCATCTCCAGCCTTTGCAGCCAATTGGGGAGTGAACCAGTGGATGGAAAACCTCTCTCTCTCTGCCTCTCTTCTCTCTGTGTAACTCTGACTTTCAAATAAATAAATAAATCTTTAAAAAAAGAAAAGCATATTTTTAAAAATGATTAATTGATTACTATATCCAGGACATTATTTTCTTTAGCTGAAAATTCTAATCTTTCTCATTTTTATTGTTGTTCTACTTGATTGTATCCACATCTATTCACTGTTAGTTATAAATGAGACAATAATCAGTTTTCTCTCTAATATGTCTTAGTTCTTTGCATTATCGAGTGCCCTTTTCCTATGATGTATAACTAAAGTCCCAATCTTGTAATATTACTACTGTATGAACTGACCATGATCAATATAATATTGGTTTTTATTTGACTACTTCCATGACATCTTCTTTTTGATTTATGATCACAGCTATTATGTAGTGAAGTTTATTTGTTTTTGAGAGTTTACATTGCAGAAACTTAGTAAACCTAAATTCTGTTTCATTTTTTACTTGGTATATCAATTTATTGCAATGTTAAATAAGATGAAAGTATTCTAATTTATTCCAATTTATAACTGCCTAAAATATATTAATAACCTTAAACATTATGAAAATCTATATTATGTTAAATTTTAAAATTAGATTCATGATATAAGTGAGAATGAAAATTTAGCACCTGGATCAGGCATTTAGCATAGTGATCAAGACACTGCTTGATATTTCCTCATTTTATATTGGGGCACCTGGGTTAGTGTCTTGGCTCAGGCTTGGAAGGCAACAGGTAATGGTTCAAGAAGTTGGGTCTCTGTCACCATGTGAGGAAAAAGGCAGGCACAATAAGAGTAAACCCAAACACAGGACATTTCTCTATCTCTCTGTCTTACTGCCTTTAAAATATATAAAATAAATGACTTTTAGAAGTTAACCTGAACAGGCTGGCGCTGCTGCTCACTTGGCTAATCCTGCGGCAATGGCACCCTGGGTTCTAGTCCTGATTCAGGCGCTGGATTCTGTTCTGGTTGCTCCTCTTCCAGTCCAGCTCTCTGCTGTGGCCTGCGAAGGCAGTGGAGGATGGCCCAAGTGCTTGGGCCCTCCACCCGCATGGGAGACCAGGAGGAAGCACCTGGCTCCTGGCATTGCGCTGGCCATAGCAGCCATTTGGGGTGGTGAACCAACGGTAGGAAGACCTTTCTCTCTGTCTCTCTCTCTCATTGTCTAACTCTGCCTGTCCAAAAAAAAAAAAAAAAAAAAAAAAAAAAAAAAAAAAAAAGAGAGAGAGAGAGAGAGAAAGAATTAGCCTGAACAAAAAATTTGAACAAGCATTTTTTAAGAGATGAAGTTCAAATGGCAACAGACACATGCAAAAATGTTCAGGATCATGAGCTATTAGGAAATGTAAATCAAAACCACATGAGGTGGGGCCAACGCTGTGGCTCACTTGGTTAATCCTCCTCCTGCAGTGCCGGCATCCCATATGGGTGCCAGGTTCTACTCCCAGTTGCTCCTCTTCCAGTCCAGCTCTCTGCTGTGGCCCTGGAGGGCAGTGGAGGATAGCCCAAGTGCTTGGGCACCTGCACCCGCATGGAAAACCAGGAGGAAGCACCTGGCTCCTGGCTTTGGATCTGCGTAGTGGCCGTGGCGGCCATTTGGGGAGTGAACCAACAGAAGGAAGACCTTTCTGTCTCCCTATCTCACTGACTGTGACTCTACCTGTCAAATAAATAAATAAATTATAAGTCTTTAAAAAAAACACATGAGGCTTCACCTTACCCCAGTTAGAACGGATCTCAGAAATCAACAAAGAATACATGCTGGAGAGGATGTGGGGAAAAGGTACCCTGATTCACTGTTGGTGGGAATGTAAACTGCACTGCAGTGTAGCTACTGTGGAAGACACTATGGAGATACCTCAGAAATCTGAATATCAGTCTACCATGTGCTCCAGCCATCCCACTCCTGGGGATTTACCCAAACCAAAGGAAATCAGCATCTGAAAGAGTTTTCTGTATGCCCATGTTCATTGCAGCCCCATTCACAATAGCTAAGATATGGAATCAACCCAGATGTCCTTCAACTGTTGACTGGATAAAGAAATTATGGTATATATACACTATGAAATACTACTCAGCTGGGAAAAATGAAATCCTGTCTTTTGCAACAAAATATATGCAACTGGAAGTCATTATACTTAGTGAAATAAGCTTGTCCCAGAAAAGGCATATACCAAATGATTTCCCTAATGAGCTAACTAATAGAATACCTAAAATGTAATGTATTAGAGTCAAATGGACACTTGAGATTCGATGATTGTTTACAGACTTTTTTTCTTCTTTGGAGGAATAGTGTCTTTTTCTTCATACTATTTGTTGAACTCTTTTACTTAGTGCAGGATTAACTTTACGATCATTAGGTAAACTGAAAGTCAATCTTTGTAAAAATTAAATGTGAGAATGGGAGGAGGAGGAAGAAGCATTGGAATGTGTGTGGGATAGAGGGTAGAGTGGCAAGTATCATTATGTTCCTAAACCTGTGTATATGAAATACATGAAAATTTTATAGCTTAAATAAGATTTAAAAATTTTGCCTAGGAAACATTTTTGTATTTGTTGACAAATTATGCTACTTTATGAAAAGAAAAAAAAGATTAATTAGTAATTAACAGATGGGTTTCTCAAGATTGGAAGCAGAGTAATATAAAGCAAAGAACTCAATCCCTCAAAAGAGACCATGTAAATAATTGATTCAAAAATTGGGTCATTGGATGGGCATTTGGCTCAGTGGTAAAGTCATTGGTTAAGGCACTCTCATCCCTCACAGGAGTACTTGGCTTCAATTCCCTGTTCCATTTCATGATTTCCACTCTCTCCTGATGTGTCTCTGAGAGGTAGTAGTCACGGTTCAAGTAGTTGAGTTCCTTCTACCTACTTGGAAGACCTGAATTGGATTCCTAGCTTCTGCCTCTGTCCAGGAGAGCTTTGCCCAGTTGCATCCAACCATTGTGGCCATTAAAGAATTGAACCAGAAGGTAGAATCTCTCTCTCTCTCTCTCTCTCTCTCTCTCTCTTCTGTGCTCTCTCTCTCTCTTTTTGCCTCATTCAATGCTTCTAAAATAAATAAGCAAGTTTTTAAAAATTACACACACACATATGTCACAATTATTCTCAACAATTAATTATCTTCAATTAACTATCTTGTTCTAGCATTTGTGAGTCCATATTCTCTTCAGTCTAGTGTAATATGTTGCACTACGTTATTATTGTATTGGATTAATATATGGTTTTTTATAATCCATTCTAATTCTTGTTACTTCAAACAATAAATTATATCCATATTTTCATATAATTTTATTTAAATTTGAAAGCTAGAGGTGAGATTCAATTCCCTTTCTCTCTAATTTCGAAAATCCTGGCTGTTACAGAAATATCATAATTTAGAGCCCCACTAACTCTTGTTTAAACATCAGAACATATTGATGTTGGCTGTGCAGCAGGTTTGCATTTATTTGTGTTCATCATGTGCAAGAAAAGTGACCAATCTTTCTGATTCCAGCTATATTAATATTACTTCTTACTAACTGAGCCTCAACATCCACAATTTCTTTTATGAAGTCATCAGTATGTATTTCAAAATCTCACCAAAGCTTACTTTGTCAAATGTATTTCTTCCCATGTCCTGTACACGTGTCTCTCTCTCTCTTTTGAAATATTTATTTACTTATTTGAAAGTCAAAGTTACACAGAGAGAGAGAGGAGAGGCCACAATGGCCTGAACTGTGCCAATCTGAAGCCAGGAGCTTCTTCAGGGCCTTCCACGTGGGTGCATGGGCTCAAGGACTTTGGCCATCCTCTACTGCTTTCCCAGGCCATGATAGAGAGCTGGATTGGATGTGGCATAGCTGGTACTCGAACTGGCACCTATATGGGATGCCGGCACTGTAGGTGGTGGCTTTACCCACTATGCCACTGCACAGGCCCCAATGTGTATTTCAAATACTTATAATTTCTCCAGGTTTTCTTGACATTTTCTGTACTTGAACTCAAGACATTTCCTTTGCTTGGATTTCCCCTTATTTCTTGGCATCGAATGCCTTTTAAAATCTGATGTCATAATCAGTAGCTCTCACTCTGCAATGATCATTTATTTATAGCATTTATGTAAGCTATTCATAAGATGTCTGGTTCTCCTTTCTATCATGACATGTCTAAAAGACAAAGGCCTTGATTATTCCTCCTTGAATCTGATTCCTTCTCATCAGTAAGGTGAACACAAAGGTATTAAATGAAGAAATGTTGCAAGAGTTGATATGAATAAAAATTAGTATCAGTTATTTTGTAATGAAATTACCAACTCAAAAAGGAAAACAATTTCCTAGTATGTAATCAATGTTTACTTTTTAAAAATCAAGCCATTACCAAAATTGACCAATAATTATACTAACTTGCATAGATAATATTACTTGTATTTCCTAGAAAAATTAATAAACATAGGTTGTAGGTTGTAGGAGCTGGCACTGTGAAATAGTAGCTTAAGCCTCCGCCTCTATTGCTGACATCCCTTATGGGCACCAGTTCAAGTCCCAGATACTCCATTCCTTATCCAGCTTTCTGCTAATGGCCTAGGAAAGCAGTGGAAGATGACCCAAGTACTTGGGCCCCTACATCCATATTAAATCTAAAAAAAAAAAAAAAAAAAAAAAAAACAGGTTGTAAAGAACAGGAAATTCAGGTGAAGCCCAGGCGATGCCTGAATAAGATCTTTGGATCCTGCAGAGTCACCAATGAGAACAGCTATACATGCTCCAAGTCACATTCACAAGAGCTGCAGAGACCAGATGAGAGACCACAGTGGCTCATCTTATTATAGTGTTATGAAAAGTTACATTGAAGAAAGCAAGGAGGAAAGAGTTGCCTATGTCATTCCTTCTCTTGATTGGAAAAGGTAGAATGGCCTGCATTCCAGTGCCAGATGCACTGCAAGAATAAGTGTCAGGTTAATCCCACCAGTCCCTGTGGAGGGAATATTTGGAACTTCCACAGTAGCTTCCCTGAACTCTCCCCCAACCACCAGCAGAATGCAGAATACAACCATGTGGAGAGCCGAGGAAGGGAGCTTAAGACATTGCCTTGGAGCTCAATAAACCCTACCAAGCTGAGGCTAGCACCTGATAAGGCCCAAAGTCCTCTACCACGCAGCTGGTACTCAGAGACTGAGCCTCTAGATTTTTTTAAAATATTTATTTTATTTGCAAGACAAAGTTATAGAGAGAGGCAGAGAGAGAGAGAGAGAGAGAGAAAGAGAGGTCTTCTATCCGCTGATTCACTCCCCAGATGGCCACAATGTCTGGAGCTGTGCCAATCCGAACCCAGGAATCAGGGTGCAGGGGCCCAAGGACCTGGACCATCTTCCACTGCTTTCCCAGGCCACAGAAGAGAGCTGGATTGGAAGAGGAGAAGCCGGGACTAACCGGTGCCCACATGGAATGCCAGTTCTTCAGGCCAGGGCTTTAGCCCACTGCGCCACAGTGCCGGCCCCGAGCCTCTGGATTTGAGCTGCATTACATAGGAACCTATACACTGGTGGGTCAAACTCAATTGGGGGTGTATGACTGCCAGTCATGGGTGTGAAGAGCCTGGGGCCAATCTAGGTGGTCAAGGGGCTGCTTTTATCATTGTCCTCTAAATATGAACATTCAGCAAGGGACTGAGCTACTGTGTCTTGGTAATATGTGCCAGGCAGGAAAAGCCCAATACTGAGATGAGCCTAACAGCTTGAGTGCTTAGGCCAGTGCCAGTGAATAGTTTCTGGACTTGTTCCATTGTCAGGCAAAGAGCTGCATCCTATTGAGACAGTCTTGTTTTGAAGTAGCACCACCCAGCTCTCATGAACCTGGTTTGAACTGCCAAGATTGCATGGGGCCTTGTGACTGTGAGACCCAGGTATGACTCACCTAGGGCCTGAGAAGTAGCTGAAGAGCTGCCTTTACCCCTTCCTGCAAATTTGGGCATTAAGAAAGGAATCACAGAACTGTTTCTTTATTCAATGTCAGGCATACAAAAACCAAGTACTGAACAGATTGTAGAGTCCCAGTCCCCAGGCTGGTGTTTGTAGGCAAAGCCCCTAGACTTGCTTCCCTGCCCAGTGGAGTTATGTGTTCATGTTTGAGCAGTCTTACACCCCAGTCAGCCTTACTGGTGGCGAAGAAGCACAGATTGGGCCATGAGCCCTCTTCAGCATGAAGCAGACAAGAGTCCACCTCAGCAGCAGAAGAGAATTAGAATTTCTGGTGCAATCCAAATCAAGCCAGATTACTAAAACGAATCCTTTAGTGTGCAGATGATGTCATATTCCAACAAGCAGCAGAAAATTCCAAGAAACTATATGATCTCAGCTAAAAAGAAGAATAAGTTATCAGAACCCATAAATCTAGGAATTGAGTGAGAATTTCAAAAGAGTTATTTTAAGGAAGCTCAGTGACATTCAAGAAAACATAGAGAAACAATTCAATATTCTGAGAGATTTGACAGAGAGATGGAAGTAATTAAAAACTATCAGGCAGAAATCCTCCAACTGAAAAATACACTAAGTGAAATTAAAAACTCAATAGGAGGGGCCGGCGCTGTGGCGGGGTGGGCTAATCCTCTGCCTGCAATGCTGGCATCCCATATGGGCGCTGGTTCATGTCTCCACTGTTTCTCTTCTGATAAAGCTCACTGCGAATGGCCTAGGAAAGCAGGGGAAGATGGCCCAAGTGCTTGGACCCCTGCATCCGTATGGGAGACCTGGAAAAATCTCCTGGTTCCTGGCTTCAGATCAGCACAGCTCTGGCCATTGTGGCCATTTGGGGAGTGAACCAGTGGATAGAAGATGTTTCTCTCTGTCTCTCCTCTCTGTAACTCTGCCTTTAAATTAAATAAATAAAATCTGTAAAAAAAAAAAAAAAAAAAAAAAAACCTCAATAGGAAGCATCAATAGCAGAATAGATCAAAGAAGAAAGAATTGGTGAGCTACAAAGACAGGTTATTTGGAAATACACAGGTTCTGTTGAACACAGATGATATTAATTTACTAAGTATTTCTCTATTAAAAACTAGAATATAGAATTTTGTATGCATTCACTATAAAGAAATGTTAAATCATTGAAAGATGAATAATATATTTACCCTGATTTGACACTGCACAATGTGTACAGCCATTGAAACATCACACGATAGCACCACATAAATATATTCAATTTTTAAATGTCTGTTAATTTTTTGAATAAAAACAAAACTGGCATTGTGGTGCAGCAGGTTAAATCTGTTGCCTATAATGTCAGCATCTCATTTGCACACCGGCTGGCATCCCCACTGCTGCAGTTTTCCTTCAGCTCTGTGTTAATATGCTTGGAAAAGCAGCAAAAGATGGCACAAGCACTTGGTCCATGCACCCATGTGGCACATGCGATGGAGTTGCAGGCTCCAGGCTTTGGCCTGACCCAGCACTGGCCATTTTGGCCGTTTGAAGAGTGAACCAACAAATGGAAAATCTCTCTCTCTCTCTCTCTCTCTCTCTCTCTCTCTCTCTTTTTCTCTGTGTCTGTCTCTCCCTTTCTCTCTAACTGCCTTTCAAATAAAATAAACAAATCTTCAAAAAGGAAATCAATTTAAAAAATGAAAGTTATTTTAGTAAAAATGTGACCTAATTTTGTACCCTTACCATTAATAGCTGACTAAAACTTTACTTTAAAAAATATTCTGTTGAATTTTCTTTATGTCTATGTGCACTCCTGTAGTTAAAAATAACTTAACCTGTATTAACAATATTTTATTTACATATCTTAATTACTATTTTTTATTCCCTGAAAAGCTATCAACAATATACTGAACCAGCCATCTCTATTTGATGGTTAATGTGATATGCATTTTACAAAGATTTATTTATTGGAAATTCAGAGTTACAGGGAGAGAGAAAGAGACAGAGATCTTCGGTCTGCTTGTTCACTCCCAAGAAGGACACAATGGACTGGGCCAGGGCGGGGCCAGACCCAAGCCAGGAACCAGGAGTTTCCAGATTTTCAGGGGCCCAAGCACTTGGATCATCTTTTACCGCTTTTCTCAGGCCATTATCAAGGAGGACTGGAAGAAGAACAGCTGTAACACACACCAGTGCCCATATGGGATTACAGTGTCACAGATGGCAGCTTTACCCACTACACCACAATGTGTGACCCAAAAGATATGCATTTTTTGAATTATTATTATGATTTAGATGACCATGGAATTTTTATTGTAGAATGCAATCATTTGAAAAACATTATTTTTAAATAATCTTTTTTAAGATTTATTTATTGATATGAATGTCAGAGTTACACAGAGAGAGGAGAGGCAGAGAGAGAGAGAGAGAGGTCTTCCATCCACTGGCTTACTCCCAAATTGGCCACAATGGCCAGAGCTGAGCCGAACCAAAGCCAGGAGCCAGGAGCCAGGAGCTTCTTCTGGGTCTCCCATGTGGGTTCAGGGGCCCAAGGACTTGGGCCTTCTTCTACGCTTTCCCAGTCTATAGCAGAGAGCTGGATCGGAAGTGGAGCAGCCGGGTCTCGAACTGGTGCAGGGCGTTAACCCACTGCACCACAGTGCCAGCCCCAAAACATGTTATTTCTATCCAATCTAATTATGCCCAGTATTACAGTGAAAAACATTGCAAGCCTATTCTTGAGGTAAACCACAATTTTTATTGTGATTTCATAGACTATGAGTTCCTATGCCAGAATATAGCATTCTTTAAGATTTTCTCTACTCTCATCACCTCCATATGATCTAATTGAATCATTGCATATGTTATTATCTGTGTACAATACTGATACAAATTTTAAGTCAACTTAAGAATAGCTATATTTTTAAAAGAATATTGATTTATCTTATAACTTCTTCTTTATTTTATTTTTTATAAGAACATGAGTCAGGAAGTCATCTGCCTTCTGAAAAACAAGAATAGAACACAAAATGTCAATTTCATGAATAGGAATGAAACCAAGCTGTTGCCTAAAGGACAATTAACTTATTATCAGCAATTATTTCTAAGTGTGCAATGAGCGGATTGTTGTCTGAACTAAAAGATTTAACATAACGTTTTAACCTGAACAAATTGAGCTGAGTTATTGATAGCCTAAATCTGTAAGGACATAATCAGGTGCAGAAAGAAATTAATTATAATTTTTCACTACATTATTGAGTAAACTCTAAAATTTACTCAAATCTCCTGATATGGATGCCAAAGTCAAAGATGGGTCATAATTTATAATTATAATTCGATTTCAAAATGGTTACCACTTTTTAAAAAAGATCTATTTATTTATTTGAAAGACAATTACAGAGAGGCAGAGGCAGAGAGAGAGCGAGAGCGAGAGTGAGAGAGCGAGAGCAAGAGCGAGAGAGAGAGAGAGAGCTTTTATCCACTGGTTCACTCTCCATATGGCCACAATGGCTGGAGCTGGGCCAATCTGAAAACTGGAGCCAGGGACTTCTTCCAGGTCTCCCATGTGAGTGTAGGAGCCCAAGGACTTGGGTCATCTTCTACTGCTTTCCCAGGCCATAGCAGAGAGCTGGACTGGAAGTGGAGCAGCCAGGATTTGGATCAGTGTCCATCTGGGATGCATGCACTGCAGGCGGTAGCTTTACCTGCTACGCTGCAGCCCCAGCCCCATTTTTTTTTACTAAAATATTATCTTGGGAGACTTACAATCTATCTCCATTAGTTTTTTCTCCCCTTTAACTAGATTAATATTATATAATTTATAGAGTTTCTATAGTCAGATACAGTCATTTAGTTATAACAGTAATTTTTCTAAATACAACTGGATCATTACAAAAATTATTTTGGTAACTGTCATTACTTGGATATAAAAACCAAGATAAATATTTAGTTAACAATGGACTTATTTGGGGATGGCATTGTGGCATAGAATATTACACTTCCACCTGTAACATTGTCTTTGCATTAGAGCACCAGTTCATGTCCCTGCTGCTGCACTTTTGATCCAGGTCTCTTACAATGGCCTGGAGAAAGCATTGGAAGATGGTCCAAGTGTTTGGGCACCTGTCACATATGTTGGAGAACCAGATTAAGAGCGTGATTTCAGAGTAGCTAAACACTGTCTTTTGTAGTCACCTGAGGAGTGAACCATTGCATGGAAGATCTCCATTTATCCCTCTCTTTCTGTAATTCTGACATTCAAAATAAATAAATCTAAACAAAAAATAGACTTATTATACCTGAACATGTAGTGGAGAGATATTGCTCTAATACATTTTATTTTTTTTAACTTTTATTTAATGAATATAAATTTCCAGTATACAGCTTATGGATTACAATGCCTTCCCCCTCCCATAACTTCCATCCCACCCGCAACCCTCCCCTCTCCCGCTCCCTCTCCCCTTTCATTTGCATCAAGATTCATTTTCAATTCTCTTTATATACAGAAGATCAATTTAGTATAAAGATTTCAACAGTTTGCACCCACATAGAAACACAAAGTGAAACATACTGTTTGAGTACTAGTTATAGCATTAAATCACAATGTACAGCACATTAAGGACAGAGATCCCACATGAGGAGCAAGTGCACAGTGGCTCCTGTTGTTGACCCAACAAATTGACACTCTAGTTTATGGCGCCAGTAACCACCCTAGGCTGTCGTCATGAGTTGCCAAGGCTATGGAAGCCTTCCAAGTTTGCCGACTCTGATCATATTTAGACAAGGTCATAAAAGACAGAGTGAGGATAGTAACCAATGATCCTAAGAGTGGCATTTACCAGGTTTGAACAATTCTACAGCATTAAGTGGGGAAGAGGACCATCAGTACACACAGGTTGGGAGTAGAGCCATTGGTGGTAGAGTAGAGGTTATGATTACAAAGGAATGAGGCCCGAGTATGCTAGACAGGGTCTAGAACAAAGGACAGAGTCATTATTAGAGGAGCTAAGAAAGGTGCTGTCTAAGCTACAATTAAGTTTTCTGATTGAGAGGCAAATAGAACGTGATAGAAGGGGCTTGATAATAATCTGTTGGGCTTTAGGCCTTGTAAGTTAAGAGGCCCAGACCTATCTATCTCTTCACATGGGGTATATACTAAGGGAGGTGTGAACCTCCTATGGGAAGGCACTCTGTTGACTTTCATTACTTGGCTGGCCTGGGAGGAGAGCTGGCCAGGTAAAGGCAGGGGGCATCTCTAACAAGAAATTTACAGTTCTGCCTGCAAAGTTGCTGACCCTACTTGACCAAACCCTCAGCTGAAGTGGTCACTTTGGAAGTTGGGCTGAGTGAAGGGCTTTTCAGCTTAGAGCCAATAAGATCTGTGGCTCTGACCTGGGCATCCTTCGACTCCAGGGCAGGTCCATTTCCAGTGATCCAACTCTTGGCAGAGCTGCCAGGGCTCTTCACAAGCTGACTTCTGCTGAAGCCCAGGCTTACCACTTTGAAAGCCACTGCAGTGGACTGGCCTGTTGGGTCTCCTTGAGGGCAGATCACTGTACAGATCAGCCATTAATAGGCCTGCCACCCATTGCTTCTGATGCCGAGCTTTCTTTTCCTCCTGGTTTGTGTTAAAGCAGACCAGAGGATGCAAGTCAAGGGAGTGCCCGTGTCCCATCTCTAATCTTCTGTGGCCTGAACTTCAAGTCTATAGTCACAGGCACGTTCTGTAGTAGTTTTTCTAAGGTAGACAATGCCCATGAGGAAAATTATATTCTCACTTTAAAACTTTCTTTCCCTTTGGTCTGAAAGGGAGGTTTTTTCTACTTACTGTATACTTCGCTGATGGCGAAATGAATCTAGCTATGAGATTATTATTTAAGTTCTTATTTTGGCTATGCTATTACAGAAAAAAATGTTAGCCATCTCTTTTATAAGGTCTAAAGATTAAATTGTGCGTCCTACAGATTCCTTCATAATAGAATTAGTTTCCTACCTTGAAGAGAATAGAGAAATGAAAGAACAAGTTGGGCTTAGAATAGAGAAATGAGGGAGCAAGTCCTAGATCACTTGCTGACAATAGCAATATCACATGAATACTTAGCAAACCGTTTCAACCATTAGATAACAACTTAAGAAAACATTTACCAGAAGATCTGATGCCTTTTATAAATTTTAAGAATCATGTATTTGGAAATACCTCTTAAATATCTAACATGGTATAGTTTATTTAACCAGTAAACTTAAGCACAATCATATAAAATGTTTTTAGTTTCTTTCTACAAACAAGTTTAAAACATATGATACACAGATTCAGGTCACACAAATTAAAATGTATCTTTGATTGATTTTAGCAGCTTAAATTTATGGACAATCTTATCTATAAGCCATTTAAAATAAAACTCTTAATAAAATTTCCCCATGTGGACATACACTATGTACACACATATAACATGGCATAATAGACAAATATAGCAATTTTAATAATAGCTTTTAAAATCTTTAAGTCTTTTTGTAGATTGCCAATTGATTTGAATTGCTTTTTGTTTTTAGTAACCTCAGTTAACCATACTTTCTCTTAGTTGGTACTGTTAATACATTATTGGCTTCATCTGTTTACAGAGCCATCCCAAAGTACTGAATACAATAGAAGTGGCTGGAAAAAGTCCATAGGAACATATAGGAAGGCAGCTAAACACAGAACCAACAACGCTTTAGTTTTATGAGCAGCAAATCATATATAACTATGGATGACTAAAGACTTTAAGTCACCATGTTTAAAATTATAAACTCATCAACCAACAAGAGGCACTTGCTTACTTCACAGTATTTTTGAAAGCACCTGTAGGATTTTACAAGTATTTAAGCCTTTAGGCCTCTGGGGCTTTCTCATTAAGATAACTATCATGTCTAGTAACACAAGATCATTAACTTTTTAATTCTCAAAAATTTGTATTAATAGCATTTTCCATTATAGAAACTTAAAGTTTGGTACCACATCACATCTTGACAGTACTTCTAATATAATCCAAATAGCCTGATTAGTTGGTGTCTCTATAAGATGAGAGACATAGGTCCTTCGATTTTTCAGTTGGGCCCAAACTGGAAAAACCAAAGTCCAGGATTTACTGGAAATTTTAGAGACCAGATTGTTTGAAACTTTGATTTTTTGAATGCCTGTCAAAAATGCCAAGAAGGCTCAAAATCCAAAATATCTGGTTGAAATAAGATTCCTTAAAATCATGACATAACATAGACCAAATTTGATCATTGTTACAAGGTGATTATTCAAATTTTGAAAAAAAGCACATATTTAAATAACCCATAGCTTTTAATAAAAATGCAGCTGTTTTTGAACAATTAGAATTTAACAGACATCAAGAGAACATAATAGATTACTTTAACACATTGCTTTAACAGAGCATCAGAGTTTAATTCTATGTCAAAGAGAAATTGAGCTTCCTGTGATCTTTTGCTATGAGGTTTCCTTCCTTTACCTTCTTTCATATTGATGACCATGTTTCTGTGTTTCTGTGTGTAACACATCTTTAAGCATCTTTTGCAGGGCAGGAAGAGTGGCAACAAATTCTTTCAGTTTCTGTTTGCTATGAAAAGTCTTAATTTCACCTTCATTCACAAATGAGAGCTTTGCAGGATATAGTATTCTGGGCTGGCAGTTTTTCTCTCTTAGTACCTGGGCTATGTCTCGCCATTCCCTTCTAGCTTATAGGGTTTCTGATGAGAAGCCTGCTGTGAGTCTAATTGGAGATCCTCTAAGAGTAATCTGACATTTCTCTCTTGCACCTTTTAGGATCTTTTCTTTATGTTTCACTGTGGTGAGTTTGATTACAACTTGTCGTGGTGAGGATCTCTTTTGGTCATGTTTATTAGGGGTTCTATAAGCTTCCTGTACTAAGATGTCTCTGTCCTTCTCCAAACCTGGGAAATTTTCTGCTAGTATCTCACTGAAAATGCCTTCTAATCCTTTCTCCCTCTCCAGGCCTTCAGGAACTCCTAGCACCCGAATGTTGGTTTTTTTAATAGTATCCTGTAGATTCCCGATAATATTTTTTAGATTTCTAATTTCTTCTTCTTTTCTTTGGTTTGCCTGTTTCCTTTCCTGTTCTCTGTCTTCTAAGTCTGATATTCTCTCTTCTGCTTCGCCCATTCTGTTTTTAAGGCTCTCTAATGTGTTTGTCATTTGATCTATTGAATTCTTCATTTCATTATGATTTCTCGTCACTATCACAGTTTCTTGTTCCACTAGTTGTTTCATTTCATTTTGATTCCTCCTTAATATTTCACTTTCACGAGAGAGATTTTCTATCTTGTCCATTAAGGATTTCTGTAGTTCAAAAATTTGTTTTTGAGAACTTCTTAATGTTCTTATCAATTTTTTGAGATCCGCTTCTTGCATTTCTTCGATCTCATCATCTTCATAATCTTGAATTGGGGTGTCTTTTTCATTTGGGGGCGTCATAGTTTCTTCCTTGTTCTTGTTAGTTTGGTTTTTGCATTTGTTGTTTGGCATGTTGGAGATATTTGGTTTCTTCACTGTGATGTTTTTTCTTGTTACACTATGGCTCTATATTAAGTGGACTGTCTGCTTTCAGTGGAGCCTTAGAGGCTTGAGATGAGTGTGAACTGAGAGCTGTGTTTGGTTCCTCAGGGTTGAGGATGTGTCAAAGATGACACTCCCAGGTTAGGTGTGGTAAATCTCTCTTTCTTTCTTTTTTGATTCATAAGGGAAGTAATTCCGCACAGCTGAACGTAATTGGAGGTAGTTAGCAGGCGAATGATATATCCACAGGAGCCAGAGATCAGAAGCTCTTTCCCAAGGACCACACAGGGAATCTGTGCTGCCTTCAGTGTGGGCTCCAATTCTCCTGCAGTCTCCCACTGGGTTGCCAAGTTAGATGCTAATCTCCTGTTATTTCACCCTCCCCCCAGAGTCAGGTTTTTCTGATAGGCTCATGGCCGGTACAGACCTGAGGTCACCCTGCTTATGACATATGTCCAAAATGGTGCCTGTTCTTTCTCTTGCTCGCCTTTGAGGGCTGAGCGGAGAGAGAGAAACTTGTGTCCGGATCGGTCACTTTTTTTTTTTCCTCTCTCTCTTCTAGTTAGCCTGGTGAACTTTTCCCCACGGAGTTTCAAGCCTCGTTCCCTCTAGTCTCCTCTATCCACTTGCCCGCTGGTGTCTCGGGCTATTGATGTTCGGCTCACCTCGCGTTCCAGCGCTGGTGTGTTGATTCTGCCACTGGTGTCCCGAACTTGGGCTCCCACTCTCTCCACGCAGGTCCACTGTGAATCACTAGTTCCGGAAGAGTTTCCTCTGCTGTTTCTTCCCCTACTCTTCCTTGACCCTGCAGTATCTCCACTTTTATTAAAGTGTCTCTCCCCTGGACTAATAGTGTGCTCCCTTCCTATTCTGCCATCTTGCCGCTCTCTCAAATTCATTTTAAATTCAACTATTTTAATTATGTAGATATATGTCCTTGCAGTGTTGGCAAAAATGTAAATGATAGACATAAATATTCTCAATTTGCTTATGGTTCAAAGATGCTGTTCCAAATACTCTGAGACAATCCTTTTTGTTATTCTTATTCTTCTTTGGCCTGTAAGGAGGCTTGACAAGAACAGGGCAATTCTTTCATTAATAACCAGGTTGCATCAACATTCAAAAGTGCATCCTTGGAGTAGATTTGAAGTGGCTCAAAGAAATCCAGAAATTTGCAACAAAATAAAGGAGGAGTCCAGGTAAACACATTGACACCAAGCTCACCAAAACTAACTGGGACAAAGAAATTAGTAATGTCCCATACTGCATCTGTGTAAGACTTTCCAGAACACAATGATAATGAAAATTCACCAAATAAGCTCTGTGCTTTGGTAACCACTTTCCAATTGTACAGTCAGTAAGAATGGCAACAAATTGCTGATTAAAGGGCAAAACAAATACAACATTGTATAATTTATAGAGAGTTTCTATAAAGAAGCTTTGGATGAGTTTCTAAAGAAGATGCTGGGAAAAGGATAGTGATGGAGTAGCACACTTCGTTTAGTACTGCATTTGGTAAAAAGTGCGTCACTCTCATTGGCAGTGAAATTGAAGCTGGCATACGATGGTGTACCTTCTGCAAGGGTGATCAATCAAAGAATTCAAACATGATTCTCTGAATTTGATTAAACACAGTCAGTGAAATCATATTAAATACACATATCACTTCTGGAGACACATTGTGGAAATTCTTTTCTTAATTTGCGTATGTCAAAATAGTATCACAATTTCTTCTGCAAATTCCTAACACAAAGATTAATTGATTCCTTATTCTAACATATGTGCATAAAGTATTTAGGAAATTACAGTTTCACTCTGTGTATCTTTCATCTTCTAGTATACCCGGTAGATCTATTTACAGAGTATTACTCTTATCCTCAGTGTATGTTTAGGAATATAACAACCTTAACTCTCTTCCTTCAATGATATAATTAGATTACACTTAATAAACTAATTTATTTAGTATAAATTGGTTACTCAGCTATCTGAGTTCTGTATATAAAAACAAGATTTAAAATGAAACTAAAATTTCTCAGCAAGATAACAGATGATATAGACACACATTACATAGTTTTATTCATATAAGCCGAAACTTTAAAACTACTAGATCTCTTCCATAAGGGAAAGATCCTGTAAATTGGTGTGGGTACTGATTTTTTGGATACAATAGCAAAAACATAAGAAACGAAAATAAAAAAGGTTTTATAATATTTCTGATTTTGCTTTTAAGAAAAATACTTTAAGGGCAAATATTTGGCGCAGTGGTTAAGCACCATTTGTGACATCTGCATCCCATATTGGAGTGTCTAGGTTTGAGTCCAGGCTGTGTTTCAGATTCCAGCTTCCTGCTAATGTACACCCTGGGAGGGAGCAGATGAGATGGCTCAAGCAGTTGGATTCATGCCATCTATGCAAGAGACATGGATTGAGTCCTTGTCTCCCGGGCATTGGGGTAATCTGGTAGATGGGAGTCTCTCCATTTCTCTCTGGCTCTCAAATTAAATCATTCATTCAATCAATCAATCAATCATCTGGAAAACATGAGTAGTATGTATGGATCGGAAGAAAGTGGAGAAACCACTGGGACCATGATTAAGAATAATATATTTATTCTGTGCTATTGTCTATAAGGATTGAATCCAAAAAGCAGATAAAGAAATGAACATCTATCCTGTATGAGGAATGGGAAGATTTGTGTTAAGATTTGGAGAAAGGGGATAGAATAAAGATAAATGGTGAATCTGGAAAAGCAGAGGAGGAAGTATACTCATTTCTTGTGTTATAAAGTGTAGATACAGGTAATGAATGAAGATGCAAGGTTGTTATATTCCTAAACATACACTGAGGATAAGAGTAATACTCTGTAAATAGATCTACCGGGTATACTAGAAGATGAAAGACACACAGAGTAAAACTGTAATTTCCTAAATACTTTATGCACATATGTTAGAATAAGGAATCAATTAATCTTTGTGTTAGGAATTTGCAGAAGAAATCGTGATACTATTTTGACATAGGCAAATTAAAAAAATAATTTCCACAATGTGTCTCCAGAAGTGATATGTATATTTATATTTAGAGGTGAAGAGCCTGAGGATTTGGTAATCAACATTGTCAGAAAAGCTTATTTTTTGTTATTTGTTTGAAATTGAGGAAGCTGGGATTATACTGTGATTTTTAGGAATGTGAAATGTATGGAAACCCTTGAACCGGTTACATTTAAGAAGCTGATTTAGAAAAAGAAAGGTGGAGGAGGAATCTAACATTCTAAAGGAAAAAGTGCAAAACATTAAATTTCCTTCTGCTTCAAACTCTTCCATCTAATTATATTTTAAACATTAATCTCATTTGGGTGGAACTTAGAGTAATTGCATAACTACTATACATCAGCTTATTCATTATATTTTACATTTAAGTGAAATTCAAGGATCTATGAAATGCTAAATATATGTTAATATTCACTTCAATTATATGATAATTTTTTATTTTTGAATAGTTTTAACAGATTCCATCTGATTTTCATTTACTATTTTAAGAATGTAGTGATATTCTTGTCTCCTTCCCTTACTCCCTTCTTCTCTTTTTCTCACCCCTTCTTCTTTCTTTTCTTAGTTTTTGAGATAACATATTTTAAATTTGCATTACACAAAAAGGGATTAATACTTCACCAAGCAAGAAAATTAACAAGTAAAAAGCAAAATGACCCTAGTTTAGTGGGAATATAGACAATGGTTAAAAACAATACTTGAATGGAAATATTACCATCAAGAAATAGTGAACATTTTTTAGAGACAAAATGGAAATGGCTCAGAGCATTTACACATGTTGCTCAAAAGTAGCAAAGTCATGAGAACTCATTGAGATAACTTCCTCCTTTATGAATTTACCTTATTTGCTAATATTAAAATTAATAGGGGTATCTAGATACTTGGGGTCTTTCCAGAAATTTACTTTACTAAAGTAAAATACTGAGTTCAAACTTAATTAAAGGAGGGTTTTTGTTACAATTTTCATTATAGTGTGATAATTATGATGCTTGTAGAAAAATGCTGAATTAGAAGTTGTAATTTTGCCACTAGATCACTAGATGGTATGCAGTTCCTTTAAGGAAATATGCATCAGGAGCTGTGTGTAACAATGACTTCATTTTCGAAAATCAATGCATTTTATTCATTTAATTTTACTCATTTTTGCCAAAAATATTTTTATTACTGCAGAATAATTATAACAAATGTTTTGAAATTATATTTCTAGCATAATATAACAAAATTAGTTTTCTCAGGATAATTAATTGAAGATTAAAAGCATATCATTTGATTTTCAATGTATGCCATGTTACTTGTTTTACCTTGGTATATAGTGAATAAAAATGCTGTACTTATTAGATATTTGTATGAATTTTGAATTTGTGTGTCTTTAAATACTACAGAATATCAATAGATTAATATGAAAAACTGTTAAGATTATACTTTTAATAAGTTATCTGCAATTCTGTATAATGAACTGTGTAATCTTGTCAGGGGTTAGAATAGCTCATAAGAACAGTGACTCAAAATGAAAATATCAAGAATTTAATCACCTGAATAATGTAACATTAAACAATAAACAAAGACAAAGAAGCACTTTTGTGTTCTGTTTTGCCTCATGGAATAAAGAGAAAGTTAAGGATGAAGTGAATTTGCACAGGTGTCTAGGTCATTATGCTGTTGACAGTCCTAAAGTCAATGTTCAGGTCATTTTATGGACATTGTGGACAGTACTGAGAAATTAATCGGAGTATAGAAAATTGTGTTCAAAATTCTCACTGCTCCCCCTACATACAGTCTTCCATAGAGGTATCTAAGGAAAGCCTAGATGAAGAAAATGTGATTGGAGGCTCCTGGAACAGAAATGAAAATGTGTGTAAGAAATTGTCTGGCCTGACAGGCCTGAGTCCATGACCACAGCTGTTTAGAGATTGCAATGCCCTGACTTTGAACCAAATCTGGACATGCAAGGGGAGCTTTTTCCCATGAGGCCTATGAGGTGAACAAAAGTATTTTTTTTTTACCTAGAGGCAAATTCCTAAGAAACAGAAGTAAAAGCACGATACCAGTTAAAATAGCTCCCCCCACCCACTAATCCAAAAACTTAGGTACTTAACTAAACCCTGAATAAATATAGAGACACACCATTTCTATGAATTGAAAGATTTCACATAGTAAAGATGTGAATTATCCCACACTGATTGACAGATTTAAGGCAATTTATATCAGAATCATAATAGTGACTTTTAATAAATATAGATAAGCTCATCTTAAAATACAGAATACACCATTTAGTAAATGAAGACAGTTTAGAAAATGACCCTGCCTGATGATAGGGCTTTTGGCTATCAAGAAGTCTTAGAGCAATAGAAGGATAGGAATAGTGTCCAACACTCCTCAGATAAACACATGCAAACATGATCAATTTATTTTATTTTTACAAAAGTGTAAAAGGCATTCATAATAGAATAGGTTGAATTTTAACAAATTGTTCTGAAACAATTGATCACCCCTATGCAAGTAAACAAATAAGTTCTATCTAAACCTTACTTTTTAACTAATGATTTTATAGATTATAAGTACAAATTTTATTAATTTAGTTGTAAACCACAAAGCTAGAAAAGTTTTGGAAAAAATAAGAGAAAATTTGGAATTGAGGTTAAAACAGTTTTTGTATTTGAAATCATAATCATGATGGTTGGCCATTAGGAGCAAAAATTCACACATTCCTTCAGATACATACTGGAGTGCCTGGGTTCAAGCTCCAATTGCACTCCTAATTCTAGCTTCTTACCTGAGTACATTCTTGGAGGGAGAAAATCTTAAGTAGTGGTTCTGGCTGCCCACATGAGAGACCCAGGCTAAGTTCCAAGCTCCTGGCTTTGAGTTGACCCCTTCTCAATCTTGCAATCTTTTGGGGAATGAACCAGCATTGAAATGTCTCTGTAAGTCTCTCTCTCTCTCTCTCTTTCTCTCTCTCTCTCTCTCTCTCTCTGTGTGTGTGTGTGTCTTTCTTTCTCTCTTGCAATTAAAAAAACATTAATGATCAAGTAGATAATTTGGATTATATCAAAATGAAAAAAAGTTTGCTCTCATTATATCTAATGCTAGAATTAAAAAAAATTTCTAAAGTAATAAACAATATAGAATTCCCAAAACTCAACAGCAAATATTAAATTAAAAATATCAAGATGTAAACATGACAAATTGACACATGAAGGATATTTCAGGTAGACTTTTGATATAGGGGTTAAGTCACCATTTAACATTCTTATATGTAGGAAAATTACAAAGATGAAAATGAGATTACCAAGGGCTAGAGAGGAGAGGAAAAGCAGGAGAGATGTGACTGGGACTATGGCAGAGGAGCACATGGATCATTGTAATTTGGCTATTCTTTATCTTCATTGTAATGGTCACACAAATGCACACATGATATAAAATTATATAGACCCTTCATGTAAAACTGATGACAACTGAATAGGTAGATGGATCCCATGAATGTTGACTTAGGCATGATGTCTTAAATGACTATAAGATGTTACACATTAACAGACATACAAAAATTGTACAATTTATGGGTCACTAGGTGATGTTTTGATGTGAGACTACATAGCATAATGTCCAATCAGGGTAAATACACGTATGTCATTGAGTGTTGTGAGTGTACTATCCAGCATCTGCCAAATTCTCAGAAGTTTTACTATTATAATTATAAATTTAATTTGCTAAAATTTTATTTAAGGTAAACACATTTCACTTATTTCATATACATAGATTTAGAAATAAATAAATAAATAAATTGAGCTACAATAAACATGAAACTACTGAAAACTCTTTCATATGCTGACTTCATTTCCCTTGGGTAAATTCCCAGGAGTCTGATGATTTGATTATATGGTATATCTATTTTTAAGATTTCTGAGATATTTCCATTCTGTCTCCCATAATGACTGCACTAGTTTACATTCCCAGAAATAGTGGATTAGGGAAACTTTTCCCCTCACATGCTCATCAGCATTTTTTGTTTGTTGATTTCAGGATGAGAACCATTCTAACCAGAGTAAGAATAAACCTCATTGTTGTTTTGATTTGCATTTCTTTGATGGCCAGTGATCCAGAATTTTTTTTGTGTGTCTGCTTTTTGAGTCCTTTTTAACTGGATTGTTTGTTGTTGTTGAGTTTCTTGAGCCCTTTATATATTCTTGATATTAATCCTTATCAGTTTCAGAGTTTGCAAATACTTTATCCCATTTGGTTGGCCTCTTAGCTTTGTTGAGTGTTTCATTGGCATGCAGAAGATTCTTACTTTGATATAATCCCATTTGTCTATTTTTTTTTTATTCCCTGTGCTTCTGATGTCTTTTCCAAAAAATCTTTGCCTGTATCAAAGTCTTCCAAAGTTTCCCCCAAGTTCTCTTATAATAATTAATAGTGTCAGGTCATAGATTTTGATCCTTGATTCACTTGGAGTTGATTTTTTTGTATAAAGTGAAAGGCAGGGATCTTGTATCATACTTTTGCTTATGGAGATCCAATTTTCCCAGCATCACTTGTTGAAGAGACTGTTCTTTCTCCAAGGATTGATTTTAGTCCATTTGCCAAAGATTAGTTGGTTGTGAATGTGTGGATTAATTTCTGGAGTTTCTATTCTGTTCCATTGGTCTACATGAATACTTTTGTAGCAGTACCAGGCTGTATAACTATGTAACTGTATATAACTTTATAACTTAACATGACTGTATAACTGAATATAACTGTATATAATTGTATAGCTATGTATAACTGCATAACAGTATATAATTGTATATAACTGCATAACTGTATATATTTATAACTGTACATACATATAACTGTATATAACTGTATAAATGCATAACTATAACTGTGTAAATGTATATAACCGTATGACTGTATATAACTGTATAACTATATATAACTGTATATAGCTGTATAACTCTATAACTGCCCTGTAATAAGTCTTGAAATCTGGATGCCTACAGTTTTGTTTTGTTGTATTAGATTGTTTTAGTTATTTTGGGTCTCTAGTGTTTCCATATGGATGTTAGCAATGTTTTTCTGGGTCACAGAAGAATGTTCTTGGTATTTTGATTGGGATTATATTGAATCTGTAAATTGCTTTCAGCGGTATGGGCATTTTGATGTTAATACTTCTGATCTACAAACTTGGGAGATTTTCCCATTTTTTGTGTCTTCTTCTGTTTCTTTCATTAATGTTTTGTAATTTTCATTATACAGTTCTTTCATCTTCTTGGTTAAATATATTCTAAAGTATTTAATTTTTTGTAGCTATTGTGAATAGGATTGATCTTAGAAGTTCTTTCTTAGCCAGGACATTGACTTTGTATACAAAGGCTATGGATTTTCATCTGTTAATTTTATATGCTTCCACTTTAACAAACTCTTTTATGAGTTCTAATGGTCTCTTAGTGGAGTCATTTGTATCCCTCCTATATAGAATCATGTCACTGGCAAATAGGGGCAATTTGAATTCATTCTTTCCAATTTGTATCCCTTTGATTTCTTTTTCTTGCTATGGAATAGCAATGTATGAAGTGGGCGTCCTTGTCTGGTTCTTTATCGTGGTGGAAATGCTTCCTACTTTCCTCATTTCAATAAGATATAACTGAATATTTGTTATAAATTGTCTTGATTGTGTTGAGGAATGTGCCCTCTTTCCACAATTTGCTTAAGGTTCTAATCATAAAAGTATGTTTAATTTTATCAAATACTTTCTCTGCATATACTGAGATAATCATTTGCTTTCTATTCTTTATTTGTCAGTATGATTTAACACATTTATTGATTCACATATGTTGAACCATCCCAGGGATAAATCCAATTTGGTTCAGGTGAATGATGTTTCTGATGTGTTGTTGGATTCTATTAGCTAGTGGTGTGTTGAAAATTTTTCATCAATGTTCATCAGCAATATTGGTCTATATTTTATTTTTATCTAACAACTGTTCCTAATATAATATACATGTAATGTGCTTGCATAGACAACCAATGAACGAATAAACAAAACATTCTATTACTTTTGTTCTTTTTTTATAATTTTCTAAATCATCAGAGCCTTTGAATTTGCCACATTTGATTTAAACCATACACTATGTTACAAATGTAACAAAAATTCTGTTGTGTAATATATATATATATATCACTCATTTAAAGGGAAATATTGGATTTGTGTCAATAGATAGACTTCTATATGTAGTTTTGCTACAATACTTTTAACACAAATTTATGAATGACATCCTGTTATTCTTTTCCTAAATATGAGTATATGGAAATGAATCAGACTTGCCCCAAACAGTAGAGTTAGAAATGTGCCAATTCAAGCTCATCAAGGTGGAATGTACCAATGACTTTTCACTAGTTAAAGTGATCAGTTTCATTTCACAATTGATAATAATGAGTCAAACGGATCACATAAACAAGACTAGTGTCTGCTAGTACTAACTGATAGAATTAAGGAGAAAATGATCCAACATGGGAAGCGGGATACACAGACTCATAGAATAGCAGATGTCCTAAACAGCACTCTGGCCTCAGAATCAGCCCTTAAGGCATTTGGATCTGGCTGAAGAGTCCATGAGAGTATTTTAGGCATGGAAAACCATGACACTGTGGCAAAAAAAAATCTAAATGAAAGATCTCTGTGAGTGAGATCCCAGTGGAAAGAAAGGTCCATCAAAGTTGGAGGTACCTTTCTCTGAAGGGAGGAGAGAACTTCCACTTTTACTATGACCTTGTCTAAATAAAATCAGAGTTGGCAAATTCAAAAGGCTTCCATAGCCTTGGTAACTCATGACAAGAGTCTCAGGTGATTACTGAAGCCATAAACAAGAGTGTCAATTTTTAAGTCAACAAAAGGAGTCACTGTGCACTTACTCCCAATGTAGGATCTTTGTCCTTAGTGTGTTGTACTTTGTGAATTAATGGTAAAACTAGTACTCAAACAGTACTTTACATTTTGTGTTTCTGTGTGGGTGCAAACTGTTGAAAACTTTGCTTAATATATACTAAATTGATCTTCTATATATAAAGATAATAGAAAATGAATCTTGATGTGAATGGAATCAGAGAGGGAGTGGGAGATGGGAGGGTTGTGGGTGGGAGGAAAGTCATGACTGGGGAAAAGCCACTGTAATCCAAAAGCTGTACTTTGGAAATTTATATTTATTAAATAAAAGTTTAACAAAATGTAAGCACAAAAAAAATGATATTAGTTCCATTGTCATGAACTTTTTGAAGTCAATTTATTTTATACCCAACAGTCTTCAGATTGAATGGTAACTTCTGAAATCTATGAAGTCAAATTCAAGAGAGACTCATTTTGAGCATTATAAAAATTTCAGGTGATTTTAAAAACAGCATGTAGCTCAGCTGTTCCTATATTGTCTTAACATAGGTATTTCCATTTTCATTTCTCAGTAGAGAAATCTGATGTAGGGGAACTAAAGTAATGAATGGAATTTCTATATTTAAAGAAAGGGGTTAAATTAAACCAATAGTATACTGTTGGATACTTTGAAACAGTTATCTTTTGTGGAATGGGTAATGGTTTGCCCTATTTTTGTGTTAATTGCCAATAGCTCTCCTGGTGCAAATATGTTCATATGGTCAACTTTAAGATCCTACTGGCAAGGTCACTAAATACTGATGAGAATATATTGATTGGTTTTACAAATTGTTGCATTCTAGATTTAGCATGTCAATTAAAAAGATCAGCTCCTTTAGTCATACATCCTGCATTCTTAATTTTGTTGTTATTTTAATAGAGAGATAGAAACAAAGACAGACAAAAAGACATAAAGCTCCCATCCACTGGTTCACTCACAAAATAACTGCACTGATTGGGCCAAGCGGGGCCAAAGCCAGGAGCCAGGAAGACAATTCAGTGCCACGATGAGTGGTTAAGAACCCAACAATTTGAGCCATTACTGTTGCCTCCCAGAGTCTGAATTAGCAGGCATCTGGATTCAGTAGCTGGAGCCAGGCACTGAACTTAGATACTCTGATATGGGATGCAGGAATCACAATCAGCATCCTGACTATTAGGATATTTGTTCCCCTTCTTTGTTTTGTTATTATTATTTTTTTATTATTATTATTTTTCTTTTTTTTTTTTTTGACTGGCAGAGTGGACAGTGAGAGAGAGAGACAGAGAGAAAGGTCTTCCTTTGCCATTGGTTCACCCTCCAATGGCCGCTGTGGCCAGCGCGCTGTGGCCAGCACACTGCACTGATCCGAAGGCAAGAGCCAGGTGCTTCTCCTGGTCTCCCATGGGGTGCAGGGCCCAAGCACTTGGGCCATCTTCCACTGCACTCCCAGGCCACAGCAGAGAGCTGGCCTGGAAGAAGGGCAACTGGGACAGAATCCGGCGCCCCGACCGGGACTAGAACCCGGTGTGCCGGCACTGCAAGGCGGAGGATTAGCCTGTTGACCGTGGTGCCGGCCTCCCCTTCTTTGTTTTGACAAGTACATATTTTTGCATCCTCTCAAGTACTTTTTTTTTTTGACAGGCAGAGTGGATAGTGAGAGAGAGAGACAGAGAGAAAGGTCTTCCTTTTTGCCATTGGTTTACCCTCCAATGGCTGCTGCGGCCGGCGCATCACGCTGATCCGAAGCCAGGAGCCAGGTGCTTCTCCTGGTCTCCCATGCGGGTGCAGGGCCCAAGCACTTGGGCCATCCTCCACTGCACTCCCTGGGCCATAGCAGAGAGCTGGCCTGGAAGAGGGGCAACCGGGATAGAATCCAGTGCCCCAACCGGGACTAGAACCCGGTGTGCTGGCACCACAAGTTGGAGGATTAGCCTGTTAAGCCATGGCGCCGGCCTCAAGTACTTTTTTCCATTTTTTTTTATCTTCCTTTATCTTCTGCCTTTTGGATAGTTGCTCTCCAGGCCTCTTCTTGGCTCATTTGTCATCCTAAGACTTCCCTTGTGCTTTAGTCTCATGTTGGATCTTTGTTTATTAGGTACTATTAGATCCTATGACTTCCTATTTTCTTAAGATCTATTTATTTGTTTGAAAGGCAGAGTTATAGAGGAGGAGCGTTAGAGGCAGAGAGAGAGAGATAAGTCTTCCATTCATAGATTCACTCCCCAAATGGTCACAATGGCCAGAGTTTGGGCCACAGCAAAGCCAGGAGCTAAGAACTTTGTCTGGGTCTCCCACGTGGGTGCAGGGGCCCAATCACTTGGGCCATCTACTACTATATTTCCAGGTGCATTAGCAGGGATCTGGATTGGAGGTGTAGCTGCCCATGTGGGATGACAACACAGCAGTCAGTGGTTTAGCCTGCTATGCCATAACTCTGGTACCAAGTACATTTTCTTGATTAATTCAACACTTTAAAACCTACTTCCTTGTACCTATTAAATCCAGTCTAGCCCAATTCATGAAACTAAAAAATATCTTATAAGCAAGACTGGTTTTATTTTCTTTTAAATTATGGATAAGATAAATGAATATTCTGCCTGCATTAATATGACTGTTGCATTAATTTTAATGTTTCCACCACTAAAAATATGCAACTTGATCAATATCTCTTTATCTACCTATCATATGTGTGTATTGGTGTACCTGCATACTCATAACTGTCCCCAGTGCATACATTTTGTGACTTCATGATAGAATCACAATACATACTCAGGGACTATGCCAAAATATATTCAATATCATTCAAGAGCAAATACTGTGGTGACATACTTAGTTACCCAGTTACTATATTAAATTTTCATTTAAACTTGAGTAATATTTTTATACCAGATAATCTTTGATAAGAATTATGAAGACTCTAATAAAAATATTTAGCAGAACAACAATATGCTTTTCTGTGATAAATTATCACCACCCATTGGCACTAATTTTCTGTTAACTTGATATTTAATTCACCCTGCGGTTATTTTTATAGTTGATTTTTGCCCTGGAGAAACATGTTCCCAAACGTCTTTCTAATTTTCTAGCTTATTATTTTGAAAGAATAAAGTAGTACAAGTGTTTCTGGCTACCCTGAAACTATCTTGCTTTTTATAAATATATGTTTTAATAGTTCTGTCACTGAACACTTTTGTTTCCCATATAAACCAGTGTAAGAGTTGAATGTTATATTTTACTTTGAATTCTTTACTACTGGAAAGACATTCAGCAATTATTCTTGTGTTCATAATCTCAGTTTTTTTCTAGGTCATTCTTAGATTCCCTATCTTCCTGTGATAATCTTCTTTGGAGGATAAGAAGATTCACTGCCTTATTCTTTTCCTTCCTTCCTTCCTTCCTTCCTTCCTTCCTTCCTTCCTTCCTTCCTTCCTTCCTCTCTCTCTCTCTCTCTCTCTCTCTCTCTCTTTCATTCTTTCTTTCTTTTTTCTTTCTTTCAGGATTTTATTTAGGCCGGCATCGCGGCTCATTAGGCTAGTCCTCTGCCTTGCGGCGCCAGCACACCGGGTTCTAGTCCCGGTCGGGGCCCGGATTCTGTCCCGGTTGCCCCTCTTCCAGGCCAGCTCTCTGCTGTGGCCTGGGAGTGCAGTGGAGGATGGCCCAAGTGCTTGGGCCCTGCACCCCATCATGGGAGAGCAGGAGAAGCACCTGGCTCCTGCCATCAGATCAGCACGGTGTGCCGGCCGCAGCGGCCATTGGAGGGTGAACCAACGGCAAAGGAAGACCTTTCTCTCTGTCTCTCTCTCTCTCTCACAGTCCACTCTGCCTGTCAAAAAATAAAAAAAAAAGATTTTATTTATTTATTTGAGAGTAGAGTTACAGACAGTGAGAGGGAGAAGCAGAGTGAAAGGCCCCCCATCTGCTGGTTCACTCCCCAAATGTCCTCAACAGCTGGCCAGAGCTGTACTGATCCAAAGGCAGGGGCCAGGATCTTCCTTAGGTTCTCCCACGTGGGTACAGGGACCCAAGCGCCTGGACCATCCTCCACCCTCCATTACCTTCCAGGCCATAGCAGAGGGCTGGATCGGAAGTGGAGTAGGCAGGACCAGAATCAGTACCCATACAGGATGTCAAAATTGCAGGCAGAGGATCAACCCACTGTGCGACAGCGCCAGCCTCTATTTCTTTATTTTTAAATGTAGCTACATCCAGTTGAAAATACATTTGGATTGCTGATTTGTAAGTGGTTTACAGAGTCTTCTGAAAGTTTTTCAATTTTATTTCTTTTCATGTTTAAGTTCCAACACGAGGCTGATTAAATATACTTCTTTACAAAGAAATCAAATCACTCTAGGGCCCTAAGAAAGCAGCAATGAAAACAAGCACATCCAACATTTTCAATTAATCAGTCTTACTATACTAATATGAATTTTCCCTTGTTTTAAATAGGTCTATAAAAGTTTGGTGTATATTTAACTGTCTTCCTTGTTTAAAAAAATTGCCACAGGTTATAGAAAATAGTGAAACATGTATTTAATATGAACATAATGTTCTAGCTAAATAAATTAGCAACTTGTTTCTGGGTTTAATTTTGGTTTAACTTTTCAAACAATGTTCAGTTACTTTTATGATATTGAAACTGACAATAGTTGCAGACATTTGTACACAAAACTGAAATTGTCTTTGCAGTAAGCTTGATTCTTTGGAGGGAGAACCAAAGAAATTTTTGAAGTAGAAATATGGTTAAATTCCCATAATTCATAATTTTGCTCTTAATATTGTATGTAGTACAGGAGAAAGTGAGATAATACAAAAGTGCATAATGGCAAAATGTTCATAACATGTGAATGCAGATAAAATATATCAGAAACCATGTATTTTTATTCAAAATACAATTCCCTTCAAAAAGAAAAATGATACCATAATCTCATGAGAGGTGTGTTTTCACCTAGCTTTAGCCTTTTGGTGTGGGTCAGCAGTAGGTTAAACTTAGGCATGGTGGGTAGAGCAAAACTAGTGATATGTGAACAAAACTAATCCAGTCACGTATCAAGTCAAACCACAGAAGGAGCTTCTGCATCAGAATACAAGAATATTAGTCATTTTTCAGGAAAAATATGTGATACTGTAGGGGACAGTTAGGGATTAATGAGAGCTAGTAAAGCCAGGAAAAACCCAGTTTCTTGATAAGAAACACCAGAGAGAAACTGGGGCCTCAGGGTAAGAGGAATGCTAGTGATGCAGCTACATCAGCAATCCCAGGAGCTATAAACTCCATTTCTCGTATTCCTCTTCTCAGTTACAGTTTTGTTATTTTGAGAATGCTCTTAAAAAGTAAGTGCCATTTAATGTCTTAATATCATTATACTCATAGTTAGATGTGAATGGCAATACCCAATTCAATTTATTCTGTGAAGATTGAAAGGACCTACTGAAGGGTATAGAAGAAAACAAGTTGCATTAATATTATTTCTAAAAAGCTTTAATATTTCATTTGGGATAACTCCAGTAAATTTTGCATTCCTAAATCTATGAGATGTTTTCTTTTTTCTCTCACTTGTTTAAAGTTTTATTTATTTTGAAAGTCAGAGTTACAGGCAGAGTGGGAGAGATCTCCCATCTGCTTGTTCATTCCCTCGGTGGCTGCAATGGCCAACACTAGACTATGCTGAAGCTGGGGGCCAGTAACTTCTACCAGGTCTCCAACATGGGTGGCAGGGGTCCAAACACTTGCACAACCTTCTGCTGCTTTTCTCAGGCCATTTAGCAAGCAGCTGAATCAGAGAGTGGAGAAGCTCAGCAAGAACAAGAGTACATATGGGATGACGGCATCACAGGCGGAGATTTAACCCACTATGCCACAGTGTCACCCCCAATATGATATGAGCTGTTTTTAGAAGAATGTTTTATATTTGACATCTTGAACTGTTGGTTGCTCTTGTCTAAAATTTTGTATTGATAAAAGAACAGAAGCAGAACCAGATAATCTTAAAATAAGCTGGCTGTAAAATACATATGAAGATTTAGAAGAAATCATCATGCCTTTAGATGTTAAATTACTATTTTCAATCTGAAATTATTGATAATCTTTAAAGTATATTCCCAGATATTTTCATTTTTATAACATAAATTTTTGGAAATACTTTGTATCATCATACTCAGATATTAATATATTTAATATATTAAATTTTCTGATAGATGTATCATTATTATTGTCAATTTGGAAAATAAAAAACACTAATTATATTGTATAGTATATAAAGGAAAAAATAGGATTGGTTTTTATCTGATTTCTTTAAAGGTTATTTATTTGAAAGACAGAGGCAGAGAGATAGACAGAGAGAGAGAGAAAGTTCCATGCAATGGTTCACTCCCCAGATGACCACAAAGGCCAGAGATGTTCCGATCTGAAGCCAGGATTCAGGAGCTTCCACCAGGTCTCCCATCTGGGTGCAGGGGCCCAAGGACTTTGGCCGTCTTCTACCACTTTCCCAGGCCATAGCAGAGAGCTAGATTAGAAGTGGAGCAGGTGGGACTCAAACTGGTACCCATATGGGATGCTAGTGCTGCAGGTGGCAGCTTTACCCACTATGACACAGGACTGGCCCCTAGGATTTATTTTTTCCATATTTTATAATATTACTCACTCTATGTATTTCATTAAAAACAGTGAGTATCGAAAATTGCTCTGCTTTCTTCTTTCTGGTCACTGTCATTATGTCTGTATACACCAAAATTTGAGTCTTTAGTTTGAGCTACTCCTCCAAAATCTCTTCTGCATTAAAATAACTAGGAATAGATGATCACAGACTTTGCCATAAAAAGAGATGAAAGCTTGTCATTTGCAACAATGTAGACTTATTTGGAAGGTGTCAATGTGTGTGAAATAAGCCAAGAACAGAAAGACATACATCTCATGATCTCAGTCGTATGTGGAGTCTAAAGAAAAGGTCATCTCATGGAAGCTAAAAGTATAACCATGTTTCCAGAAGCTGGGGGTGGGGGGGGGACTTGGGAAGGGAAGGTTTGGAAAAGGTTGATTGGCAGGTATGAGGTTAGGCTGGAGTAAAACATTTTGGTTGGACTGGCATTGTGGGATAGAAGTTTAAGCCTCTGTGATGCCAAAATCCCAAAAGGGCACCAGTTTGAGACCTGGCTACTCCAACTTTGTTCCAGATCCATGGTAATGAGCCTGAGAAAGCAGCAGAGGATGGCCCAAGTGATTAGGCCCCTGAACCCAAGTGGGAGACCTGAAAGAAGCTCAGAGCTTCTGGCTTTAGCCTGGCCCAGCCCCAGCCTTGTGGGCATTTGGGGAGTGAAACAGTAGATGGAAGATCTCTTTCTCTCTCTCTCTCTCTCTCTCTCTCTCTGTATCTCCTTCTTTCTCTGTAACTCTGAATTACAGATAAACAAAAAGTAAATATTCAGAAAAAGAAATTCTGATTTTCTATTGAACAGCAAGTTGAGTATATATAAAGTTAATGTAATGTATATTCTGTATTATAAAAACTATAAGATGTTATTTTACATGTTTTCATTATAAGTAAATTTTTAATGACTGAAAAGATGAATGATGACTCTGGGCATTGTACAATGGTTTTGTGTAATGATATATCACATAGTATTTTATAAATGTAAACAATTATAAATCTATTAAATTTCCAAACATATAATTTTAAAATTTAAAATATATAATTTAAATTTAAAATATATATTTAAATTTACACATATATTTGAAAAATTAAAAATAAATAGAAAACTAAATGTAATAGCAATACACTTTGTGATTGCATAGTTGTACTTGTTTTCTAACTGATTTGTTTTAATGTAATTATTTAAAGCAAATCAGCTTAAATCTGTCTTTCAAGACATCTGAGGAAGTGCAGCATACCATCAGAGTTACTGACTTTTGCTCTCCCCTCATAAGGCACTCAGGCACACAGGTTTTGTTATGAGATAACTATACCCAAAGACAAATATTATAGCGACTGGGGCTAGCGATCAGGCACTGATCGCCATTGAGCTGAGTGGAATTACTTCCCTTCTGATTGAAAAAAAAAATGAAGAAGAAGAGAGAGAGAAGATTTACCATGCCAAACCTGGGTGTGTCACCTTAGAGGCAGCCTTAACTCTTAAGAACTATACAGAGCTCTCTGGCCACACCCACCATAAGCCTCTAGAGACAGTCCACTTAACTACAGAGTCATAATACAACAAGAAAAGCTGCCACAGCAGGAAAATTAAAAAAAATAAAAATAAAAAAAGAAAGAAACTAACAAACATCTCCACAAATGCCAAACAACAAATGAAACAACTGAGGAAATAAGAACAAGGAAAACAACATGACACTCCAAAATGAACATGACACTCCAATACAAGATTATGAAGATGATGAGATAGAAGAAATGCAAGAAATCGACCTCAAAAAATTTAGAATAAGAACATTTAGAAGTAATAAAAAAACAAACGCATGAACTACTGAAATCCATGCAGAACATGAAAGAAAATCACTCTCATCAAAATGAAATCCTAAGGAGGAATCAAAAAGAAATGAGGAATTTAGTAGAACATGAAATTGAGATATTGAAGAGAAACCAAAATGAAATGAAGAACTCAATAGAACAATTAAAAAATACAGTTGAGAGCCTTAAAAAAAGAATCAGTGAGGCAGAAGAGAGAATATAGGACTTAGAAGCCAGAGGACAGGAAAGTATACAGTCAAACCAAAGAAAAGAAGAGGAAATTAGAAATCTAAAAAATATTGTGGGGAATCTACAGGATACTAATAAAAAACCCAAAATTCGGGTTCTAGGAGTTCCTAAAGGCAAGGAGAGAGAGAAAGGATTAGAAGGCCTTTTAAGTGAGATACTAGTAGAAAACTTCCTGGTTTTGGAGAAGCAAAGAAGCATCCAAATACAGGAAGCACATAGAACCCCCAATAAACATGACCAAAAGAGATCCTCACCATGACACATTGTAATCAAACTCACCACAGTGAAACATAAAGAAAAGATTCTAAAATGTGCAAGAGAGAAACGCCAGATTACTCTCAGAGGATCTCCAATTGGACTCACAGCAGACTTCTCATTAGAAACCCTACAGGCAAATAAACAATGGCGAGATACAGCCCAAGTACTAAGAGAAAAAAGACTGCCATCCCAGAATATTTTATCCTGCAAAGCTCCCATTTATGAATGAAGGTGAAAAAAAGAACTTTCATAGCAAACAGAAATTGAATGAATTTATCACCACTCGTCCAGCCCTGCAAAAGATGCTTAAAGATGTGTTACACAGAGAAACACAGAAACACAGCCATCAATATGAAAGGAGATAAAGGAAGAAAATCTCTCAGTAAAAGATCACAGGCAGTTCAAAGCATATATTAGAAATATCTTTGGAAAAATGGCAGAACAAACACACTATTTATCAATAGTCACATTGAACATAAATGGCCTCAACTCTCTAGTCAAAAGAGTCTGATTGGAGATCCTCTGAGAGTAATCTGACATTAAGCTTTCCACAGACTGGCTGAATGGATTAAAAAATAAAACTCATCTATTTGAAGCTTACAAAAAACACATCTTTCTTTCTTTTTTTTTATTAAACTTTTATTTAATGATTATAAATTTCCAAAGTACAGCTTATGGGTTACAATGGCTTCCCCCTCCCAAAACTTCCCTCCCACCCACAACCCTCCCCTTTCCCACTCCCTCTCCCCTTCCAATCACATCAAGATTCATTTTCAGTTCTCTTTATATACAGAAGATCAGTTTAGTATATATTAGGTAACGATTTCACCAGTTTGCCCCCATATATCAACACAAAGTGAAAAAAAAATACTGTTGGAGTACTAGTTATAACATTAAATAACATTGTACAGCACATTAAAAACTGATGAGATCTTTACTAATTATATACTGAATCGATCTTCTGTATATAAAGAGAATTGGAAATGAAAAAAAAAAGAAAACCTGGTGTTAAATTGGAAATGGCATAGAAAATTAATTAATTTTTTTTAAAAAAATATTATGGAGGATCTCTGTCTCAAAAAACACATCTTTCTAACAAAAGTGAATGCAGACTGAAAGTGAAAGGTTGGAAAAAGATAGTCTATGCCAACAGAAACCAAAAAAGAGCTGGCATAGCCATCTTAATATCAGACAAAATAAATGTTAACACAAAAACTGTCAAGAGAGACAAAGAGGGGCACTATATAATGGTTAAGGGATCAACAGGAAGATGTAACTATTATAAATGTATATGCACCTAAATATAGGGCACCTGGATATTTAAGAGATATGTTAAGGAACTTGAAGGGAGACTTAGACTCCAGTAAATTAGTATTGGAGTACTTCAATACTCCACTTTCAGCAATGGATAAATCTACCAGATAGAAAATCAAAAAGGAAACAGCAGATTTAATCAAAACTAGAGACCAAATGGATCTAACTGATATCTACAGGACTTTTCATCCTAGAGTTGCAGAATGCACATTCTTCTCAGCAATGCATGGAACTATCTGTAGGATTGACCACATACTAGGCCATAAAGCAAGTCTCATCAAATTCAAAAGAATTAGAATGATACCAAGCTGTTTCTCAGACCACAGTGGAATGAAGCTGAAATTTAGCAACTCAGGAATCCCTAGAGCATATGCAAGCACATGGAGACTAAACAACATGCTCCTGAATGAACACTGGGTCATAGAAGAAATCAAAATAAAAATAAAAAAAAATTTCTGAAAGCAAAAGATAACAACACAACATATCAAAACATATGGGATACAGCAAAAGCAGTGTTAAGAGGAAAGTATATATCAATAGGTGCCTACATCAAAAAGTTGGAAAGCCACCAAATAAATGATCTATGAATGCATCTCAAGGATCTAGAAAATAAACTGAAATCCAAACCCAAAACTAGTAGGAGAAGAGAAATAATTAAAATTAGAGAAGAAAAACGACAAGTTGAATCCAAAAATATTACAAAAGATCAGCCAAACGAAGAGCTGTTTTTTTTTAACTTTTATTTAATGAATATAAATTTCCAGTGTACAGCTTATGGATTACAATGGCTTCCCCCTCCCATAACTTCCCTCCCATCCACAACCCTCCCCTCTCCCGCTCCCTCTCCCTTTCCATTCACATCAAGATTCATTTTCAATTCTTTTTATATACAGAAGATCAATTTAGTATAAAGATTTCAACAGTTTGCACCCACATAGAAACACAAAGTGAAACATACTGTTTGAGTACAAGTTATAGCATTAAGTCAAAATGTACAGCACATTAAGGAAAAAAATAAACAAAATTGATGCACAATTGGCCCAACTAACTAAAAAAAGGATAGAAAAGACCCACATCAATAAAATCAGAGATGAAAAGGGAAACGTAACAACAGACGCCACAGAAATAAAAAGAGTCATCAGGAACTACTACAAAGAATTGTGTGCCAACAAACTGGGAAATCTAGCAGAAATGGATAGATTCCTGGACACATACAACCTACTGAAATTGAACCATGAAGGCATAGAAAACCTAAACAGAACCATAACCGAGTCAGAAATTGAATCATTAATAAAGGCCCTCCCAACAAAGAAAAGCCCAGGACTGGATGGATTCACTGCTGAATTCTACCAGACATTTAAAGAAGAACTAATTACAATGCTTCTCAAACTATTCAAAACAATTGAAAGAGAGGGAATCCTTCCAAATTCTTTCTATGAAAACAGCATCACCTTAATTCCTAAACCTGAAAAAGATGCAACATAGAAAGAGAATTACAGACTAATTTCCTAATGAACATAGATGTAAAAATCCTCATTAAAATACTGATTAATGGAATGCAACAACATATCAGAATGTTCATCCACCCAGGTCACGTAGGATTTTTCCCTGGTATGCAGGGATGGTTCAACATTCACAAATCAATCAATGTGATACACCACATTAACAAACTGAAGAAGAAAAACCATATGATTATCTCAAAAGATGCAGAGAAAGTATTTGATAAAATTCAACACCCTTTCATGATGAAAACTCTAAGCAAATTGGGTTAGAAGGAATATTCATCAATACAATCAAAGCAATTTATGAAAAACCCACTGCCAGAATCCTATTGAATGGGGAAAAGTAGGAAGCATTTCCACTGAGATCTGGTACCAGATGGGGATGCCCACTCTCACCATTATTATTCAATATAGTACTGGAAGTTATAGCCAGAGCCACTAGGCAAGAAAAAGAAATTAAAGGGATACAAATCAGGAAGGCAGAAGTCAAACTATCCCTCTTTGCAGATGATATTATTCTTTATTTAGGGGATCCAAAGAACTCTTATACTAAGAGACTATTGGATCTCAGAGAAGAGTTTGGCAAAGTAGCAGGATATAATGTCAATGCACAAAAATCAACAGCATTTGTATACACAGGCAATGCCATGACTGAGAAAGAACTTCTAACATCAATCCCATTCACAATAGCTACAAAAACAATCAAATACCTTGGAATAAACTTAACCAAGGATATCAATGATCTCTACAATGAGAATTACAAAATCTTAAAGAAAGAAATAGAAGATGGTACCAAAAAATGGAAAAATCTTTCATGCTCATGGATTAGAAGAGTCAATATCAACAAAATGTCCATTCTCCCAAAAGCAATTTATAGATTCAATGCAATACCAATCAAGATACTAAAGACATTCTTCTCAGATCTGGAAAAAATGATGCTGAAATTCATATGAATGCAAAGCAGACCTCGAATAGCTAAAGCAATCTTGTACAACAAAAACAAATCCAGAGACATCACAATACTAGATTTCAAGACATACAACAGGATAGTTATAATGAAAACAGCATGGTACTGGTACAGAAACAGATGGATAGACCAATGGAACAGAATAGAAACACCAGAAATCAATCCAAACATCTACAGCCAACTTATATTTGATGAAGGATCTGAAACCAATCCCTGGAGCAAGGACAGTCTATTCAACAAATTGTCCTGGGAAAACTGGATTTCCACATGCAGAAGCATGAAACAAGACCCTACCTTACACCGTACACAAAAATCCGCTCAACATGGATGAAAGACTTAAATCTACAACCTGACAGCATCAAATTATTAGAGAAAAATTGGAGAAACCCTGCAAGATATAGGCACAGGGAAAGATTTCTTGGAAAAGACCCCAGAAGCACAGGCAGTCAAAGCCAAAATTAACAATTGGGATTGCATTAAATTGAGATATTTCTGTACTGGAAAAGAAACAGTCAGGAAAGTGAAAAGGCAAATGGAGGAATCTGGAAAACATTATGCTGAGTGAAATAAGCCAGTCCCAAAGGAGCAAATATCATATGTTCTCCCTAATATGTGATGACTGAGCACCTAAAAGGAAATCTGTAGAAGAGAAATTAACATTATGAGAAACAATGACTTGATCAGCCTTTGTCCTGATTCCCCAGGAACAGCCTACGATTTTATTTCTTAATTATTTTTTGTTCTAGTTAATGCCATTGGTTGAACTCTTTAATTAACACACAATTTGATTCTTAGGTGTTTAAATTTAACTGAAAAGTGATCCCTGTTTAACATAAGAATGGGAATAAGAGAGGGAGGATATGTACAGTTTGACACATGCTCACTCGGACTTACCCCTAATGATAGCACTAGAAATGTGGCAGTGGATTTCAAATCAATTCCACTAAGGTGGCATGTACCAATGTCATCTCACTAGTCAAAGTGATCAGTTTCAGTTCATAATTTATCATAATAATAGGAATAGGTGTCAAAGGGATCACATAAACAAGACTAGTGTCTACGAATACTAACTGATAGAATTAATAAAGAATGAAATATCCAACCTGGAAAATGGGATATGCAGCAGACTCACAGAATGGCAGATGTCCTAAAGAAGAGCACTCTAGCCGCAGAATCAGCCCTTAAGGCATTTGGATCTGGCTAGAAAGCCCATGAGAGTTTTTCAGGGATGGAAAACCATGACACTG
Source organism: Lepus europaeus (assembly GCF_033115175.1). Taxonomy (NCBI): domain Eukaryota; kingdom Metazoa; phylum Chordata; class Mammalia; order Lagomorpha; family Leporidae; genus Lepus; species Lepus europaeus. The sequence continues at coordinate 136,830,822 of NC_084827.1, forward strand.
TGGCAAAAAAAAAAAAAAAAAAAAAAAAAAAAAAAGCCTAAATGAAGGATCTCTGTGAGTGAGATCCCAGTGGAAAGAACGGGCCATCAGAGAAGGAGGTACCTTTCTCTGAAGGGAAGAGAGAACTTCCACTTTGATTATGGCCTTGTCTAAATAAGGCCAGTTTGTGAACTCAAGAGGCTTCCATAGCCTTGGCAGCTCATGACAAGAGTCCCACGTAATTACTGACGTCATAAATAAGAGTATCAATTGTTAAATCAACAACAGGATTCACTGTGCACTTACTCCCCAGGTAGGATCTTTGTCCTTAATGTGTTGTACTTCGAGAATTAATGGTAAAAATAGTACTCAAACAGTATTTTATACTTTGTGTTTCTGTGTAAGTGCAAATTATTGAAATCTTTACTTAGTATATACTAAGTTGATCTTCTGTATATAAAGAAAATTGAAATTGACTCTTCATGAAGAATGGGATGAAGAGGGAGTGGGAGATGGGATGGTTGAGGGTGGGAGGAAGGTTATGGGGGGAAAACCGCTATAATCCAAAAATTGTACTTTGGAAATTTATATTTATTAAATAAAAGCTTAATATATATATATATATATTATATATATATATTTAGTATAAACTAGTGTTTGAAATCTAAAATTAATATAAATCTCTTGCAATTGGAATTTTTTTTTTTTACTTTTTCAATAGTGCTGATTCTGTTTAAAGAAAAACAAGTTCTTGTTTAGTTTAAAAAATAAGACAAAAATACTCTTACTATGATTAAAGGTAAAAAGGCATTTGTTTTATTATAGTTGATTAATGAGCTGACAAACCTATTCTTTGGGAGTTTGTTTTATCTTGTCAATACATTACTAAGTGATTAAAATCAGTGCATATATGTTAAATTTTCAGATAAGCACTTTTCTACAAAGGAAGCTGAAGAGCTTTATGTATATTTTCCTACATATTTTATGTATTTATTCTGATTCCCATATTTCCATCAGTGAAATATCTAACTATATTGTTTCAATTGGAAAGCTTTAGGTAGGTTATTATTTGTGATTTTAAAACAGTAGGGAGTAAAATACTTGTTGTCATCAACACATAAACTATTCTCAGGCTACAAGGCAAAGGGTCTCACTACAGATAAGGCCAATGGACAGACAACCTGCTACACAGTCCCAGTGATTACTGCTTATAATGAATTAATTTGAACTTATATTGAGTGCACACTTAAGTAGAAAAACTGGGATAATTTATCTCACATTTTGAACATGTTTCTCATTAATCTTTGAGGAAATATTGGAGATAATATACTTTCTTTTTTTAACATTTTACTTAAGGCTGTATATTAGGTTTTAAAACTGCATTGTCATCACACCAAGGATATTTTTTTCTTTTTGTAAGATGGTTTGTCTCTACTTGTTCTATTGCTTTCCATATAAAATTTTGAAAAAGCCTGTCAGTATCAAAAAAAAGTCCTGCTGAGATTTTGATTAGAGTTGTGTAAGCTCAATGGGTCAGTTGGAGGGAGCAATGACAAAGGCATGTTTATTATGTTGAGCCTTCCAATCAATGAACAGGCTACTACTTTCCATTTGCTGGAGTTCTAACCTTGCATTCTAAGACATGGCCAACTTGCATTAAGTATAAGAACTGTGTGTGTATATGTGTTTAATTCTTCGAAATTTTCTGCTTAAACAAACTGTTTTCCCTGAGGTGGGATAATTTTATTTATTCATTTCCAATGAAATATCTTTTATTTTTTTACTCTATCTCACAAACATGATTTCCAGTATGATGTTGAATATTAGCATGGGAGAAACATATTTGCCTTTTTTTATTATAAGGATAACACATTCTGTATTTTAAGCATAAAATTAGAAGTAGCTTTTTAAGACCTTTTTTATAAGTTGCAAAATTTCCATTATATTTGAACCTCAACATTTTTATCATAAGTTGATGTCAAATTAGTCAGCTGCTATCTTATATTACAAATAAAGATGATCATCTGCATTTTATATTTCAATTTTTTTTCTAGTAGTTAATGAAAAATGGATTTTGATTGATTTTGAAATATGAAAGTTATGTACTCCAGAAATGAAAGCCAGTTAGTCTACATGAATTTGGATTTTTATACCTTGCCATATATAATTTGTTACTTTTCCATATATTAATGTCAATGTTACAAGAGAAACTTGTACTGTTTTTCTTTAAACACATCTTGGTGTCAGTTTTCATGGTAATAATGTTCTCATTGAGTTAATTGAGAAGTGTATCCAAATCTATTTTCTGGAAAAGAGACTGTAGAATCAATGTAATTTTTTTCAAATACCATTAGAATTCACCATTGAAAGTATCTGAGCTTTGAATTTTCTCTTTTGGTGTTTTAGAAATGCATTTAAATATAATATATATGGATGATTTCATATTGTTGCTTAATTGATTGATTTATGTATTGGGTAACTTTTAGTAGTTTTCATCTTTCCTGGAGTACCTTTTTTTCTAAATTATCAAAATTAAGGGAATAAAGATTATAGTGTTGTTATTGCTCTTCTCTATCCGTAGGATCAACAGTGATATATACTCTTTTATTCTTTTGAAAATTTATTTTAAATTTCAACTCTAGTTCACTTTGAAATTAAAAATTTGTGTCAGCATATGAAAAAGTGATCTATACCCCCATGTTCACTACAGTTCAACTCACAATAGCTAAGATATGGAATTCAACCCAGCTATCTATCAACTGATGGCTGGATAAAGGAATTATGGTATATAGACATGATAGAACACTACTCAGCCACAGATGATGAAATCCAGTTTTTCACACTAAAATGGTTGCAACTGGAATCATTATGCTTAGGGAAATAAACCAATCCCCAAAAGACAAACATTATACGTTTTTTCTGACTTGTGTAATTCATATGAGTGAAACTGATATTCTGAGAATTGATTATTGTTTATATCCATTGTATATACCCTTGAGGAAAGTGATTTTTCTACTTATTGCTTGTTAATTTCCTTAATTAGTGTTGGGTTAATCTTGTGATTATAAAGAAAATTGAAAGTAAATATTAAAAGAAACATAACAAAAGGAGTAGGGTGGGTGGGAGTGAGGAAAAAATAAGGGTAGGGTGCGAATTATACTATTAAAAGTTTACATATGAAATACATGAAATTTGTCCCCTATATAAATTTTTATAAAGTAAAAAAAACAATGTGTCAAGGTTGGCATTTGGCTTAGCAGTTGCCACACTTATCGGAATACCTATATATAGAATTTTCTTCCTTTAAAAATAAACTTATGTTTTTGAAAGGCAGAGTTAGAAAGAGAGAGATTCTATCCTTCCATCTGCTAGATTACTTCCCAAATGGCTGCAATGGCCAGGATTGGGTCAGGCCAAAGCAAGGTGCCTGGACTCCCTCGGTCTCCCATAAGGTTTTCAGGATTCTAAGCATTTAGACCACATTCCACTGTTTGTCCAGGCTCATTAGCAGTGAGCTGGACTGGAAGTGGAGCAGCTGGGACTGAGCTGGCCCTATTTTCTGGTTCTTTTTGTTTGCTTGTTTGTTTGTTTTTGATAAATCTATCAATAATATGGGGAACACTACATAAAACTAGTTTGGTTTCTCCTATTTTCGAACTTGGTGTCAATTGTACAAATCGATGAGGCACAATGTGATGTTGAGATATGTGCATGCCTTGTTTAATGAAACAAATGAAATCTTATTCATTCATATCTTCTCTAACTTTGAATGGTATGTATAAGCCATTCATATTACTGATGTGTTTGGATGACAATCTTCCATTTTACAGCGAGGATTCGGCCTATGTTAACACCAGTTAGCACATTTGCATCCCACATTAGATTCCTGGGCTCTGTCTCCTAACTCCAATTTCTTACTAATGCAAACTGTGGGAGGCAACTGCAACGGCTCAAGTAGTTAGATCCCTGCCACTTATACAGGAGACCTGGACTGAGTTATGGGCTTTTAAATCCCAGCATTTGGGGCATATCTAGGGAGTGAACCTATAGATGGAATTTCTTTGTCTCTTATCTGTCTTTCTACCTCTTGCTCTATCTTTCTGCCTTATAAATTAGTAGAAAGAAAATGATTAAGGCCAGCGCTGTGGCTCACTTGGCTAATCTACTCTGCCTGCGGCACCGGCATCCCGGGTTCTACTACCGGTTGGTGCGCCGGATTCTGTCCCGGTTGCTCCTCTTCCAGTCCAGCTCTCTGCTGTGGCCAGGGAGTGCAGTGGAGGATGGCCCAAGTGCTTGGGCCCTGCACCCGCATTGAAGACCAGGAGAAGCACCTGGCTCCTGCCTTCGGATCAGCGCAGTGCGCGGCCATTGGAGGGTAAACCAACGGACAAGGAAGACCTTTCTCTCTGTCTCTCTCTCTCACTGTCCACTCTGCCTCTCAAATAAAAATATATATATATTAAGATTTAGTCGTTTCTTCAGACATCACTCTTTTGGAAAATTCCATTATACATGTAAATTTAATAAAAACTCTAAAAATAAAATAATAAAATATATAACTCACTACTTTTTACCTAAATGTAATGTATTGTAGTGAAACGAACATTTTTAGATTCAATGAGTTTTTATAGACCTTAAGGAACAGAGTTGTTTGTTGCGGCTTGGTTTGGTTTGATTTGTTCTTTCTTTCTTCATACTATTTGTTGAGTTCCTTTACGTGGTGTAAGGTTAACTATGTGATCATTGAGTAACCTGAAAACAGATCTTTGTAAAAGCTAAGAATGAGAACATGAGAGGGAAGAGGAGGAAGGGTTGGAATATGGGAGGGAGAGAGGGGGGTGTGACTGGGAAAGTGTTACAATGTTCCTAAATCTGTGTATATAGAATTCATGAAGCTTGTATAACTTAAATAAAATTTTTAAAAAGAAAAAAAAATATTATCTTTGAGGAAAAGTTAAAAAAATCTCTCCTAGATATTTCATCTATTTTTTGAAATTACCTATCTGGGGCCTGCACTGTGGTGCAGTGGTGCAGTGGTGCAGTGGGTTAACGCCCTGGCCTGAAGCACAGGCATCCCACATGGACACTGGTTCCAGACCCGGCTGCTCCACTTCCAATCCAGCTCTCTGCTATGGCCTGGGAAAGCAGTCCTTGAGCCCTTGCACTCGCGTGGAAGACCCACAAGAAGCTGGCTTCTGGCTTCGGATTGGCACAGCTCCATCCGTTGCGGCCATCTGGTGAGTGAACCAGCGGATGGAAGACCTCTCTCTCTCTCTTCTCTCTCTCTCTCTGCCTCTTCTCTAGCTATGTAATTCTGAGTTTCAAGTAAATAAGTAAATTTAAAACAAATAAATTACCTATCTTATCCTGCAAGTTCTCTATCTCTTCAGTTAGAATCTTTAACACACTGGTTACTATTTTAAATTCTCTAAGAGTTCCATTTATGTCATTTCTGATGCCTGCATTTATCTCAACATTTCAATTTCTCTTTTGCTTACATATGCCTTGCAAACATTTTGTTAAGAGCTGGACTTGTTTTATTAGATAGTAGAGACTATGGTAAATATATTTATCCTTGGAAATTAGCATGTCTTTCCTTCCACAAGGTCTTTAGTGTAAGAATTATATTATCTTTCAAGATTTGAAGATTTGAAATTGCTTCCTAGTTAGCTTTGAGGCTCCCAACACTTGTTTTAGAGTTTTTGCTTGTATTGTTCCTGAGAGAGGACCATTTTGCAGCTTTCCTACGAGATATACATCAGGCTAGCAGTGAGAGTGGAGCATTATTTAATGTATTTATTAAACCTCAATGTTAGGTAGTCAGTAAGACCTGAATCTACAGATTGTTGCCTTGACAAGTCTCTGCTCTGCTCTTTTCATAAATAATGATGAGACTAGAACCTGATTCTGTCCTTTCATCAATGGCAGAGCTTGTGTCCATCTGCTAGCTGTAGGTTTTCACCAGTGCATACAAGCTAAAGAGTTTCATTGCTTTTCTCAACTTTGGCTGTAGTGTATTTCCATAAATGTTCACCTGCAACATCTTCCTGCCCTTCCGTTGTAGATTACAGATTTTGTTCTCTAGCAGAAAAAGTGAAATGGAATAGCTGAAATTGGAAATGCTACTGTTCTTCGGTCTTTACAATGTAAGAAGCTTTTTGGCTTTCTCTGCAGTCTTCAGTGTGTGATTCATGGTATTTCTGGAGGAAAACACTATTGGAGAGTACAGACTCCATATGTCTATGTAGACATCCATACTCATGCAATGCCATACTCTGTCTTCATCAGTTCTTTAAAAGATCCAAGTGGAATATTCTTACTGGCTGATATGTTATCCAATTGGGTTTACTGCTTTTAAGTACACGGCCAGATCATGTTTTTCCCTGTAGGAATCTCTTTTTGAATTTGGGATTTATTCCTTTCCTTGTGATCTCGGTTCTCTATTAACTTGAAGAAAAGTTCTTAATTGCATGATTAACTATTTTTTTAGGTAAGCCTAGGTGGGGAACTTGGCAAAAGACAGGCAAAGTGTTATATGTGTGTGTATATGTGCAGTGTTATATGTGTGTATATGTGCATGTGTGTGTACACATGAGTATGGCTGGTGTTCAGTGGATTTCATCATATACCTTTAAATTTAATGCAACTTTCATTTGAATATGATTTAATTTACAGAATGCATACTGTTATAATACAGTAATATGTGATATGTAACACAAATTCTAATATAATAACATCTATTATTATCTGAATGAGTTTGCTCCTATGTGTAGCATTTTTAAGAATGTCTTTATAAAAGTTATTTTCTTCGTAATTCAATTCTAAAACATTTACACATATAACTTCATCAATGAAGTAATACAACCTTGAAAGGAAATTTATCTTACATATATTGGTTTTAAATTTTCTTTAGAAAGTATCATTAATCTTTTTAGGATATAGAAAACTTTATTGATGTTTAAATGTAGATGTAGGTTTCATAAATCAAAAGACATGAAATCTGTGCATAAACCATTTTATGTTCTAGTTTTCTTTCAACATCAATTCTCTTTTTTAATTTTATGAACATATTTTTATTTCTCTGGCCATGTGAATTTTAAATCTTTCATTTATATAAACAGAACATATTTCATGTATTTCATATATACAATTTGAAGCCCAGAATGAAATTTCTCACCCTTCATTAATGATTCTAAATGCATTTGCTTCATTCTTCAGATATAAATAAAATGTATCTAAAATATCTATTTTGGAATAATACTATTATTAGCAGGTATAAGTTAATACATTAGTGCACTTAATTTATTGATTTAAATTGAGTAATACTTTTATATTGTTGCAATAACTTATGATCCATGTTGCTGGAGTTCATGTTCTATGACCAAGAACAATGAGGAGCATGGACAATAGAGGGTGAGCAGGAAGGACAATTTTTTAAGAAAAAGAAGAAGGCAAAAGCAAAAGAGAACACCCCATGCTTGGAGAGTTTCCTGAGCTGGATCCATTAAGGGAAGCTGCCTAAGGGCCTATATCCTCTAGGCTGTGAGGAAGTTTGTGCAGTTTTGCATACATGTTGGTTAATGACCAATGGCCTTCTTGTTGCTGGGGAGTCCGTGTCTGGTGCTGGGCAGGTCCAGCTGTAACCTCGTCTTGTTTTATTTTCAGTTTCTCTAGATTGTTTTTGATTAGGCTTAATTCTCTGATCTCTTGGGCCCTTTGTGTCTCTTACTATCTATGTCGGGCCTCAGATAAGGGTTTGCAGTCTCTCTCAGTCACCCTTCTGAAGAGATGAGCTGAGTGCTGTTAGGGAACAAAGGCTGTGACCACTCTAGCTGCTTCATGCTGACAAGGAGCAGTGAGGAGGGTAAGCAGAAGGAGATACCTCTCAGAGTGGCCTATCCAATGGCCTTCTGTAGCAAGAACTGTTTGCCCATGGGTCAGGGTGAAGTATCATTTGTCACCGGATTACCTGAGTGTGAGAGGAAATAAAGTGGGTGAGCCAGTTGGTTGTGACAGAGTTAAACAACAGAACTATGAGGAGGAAGGCAATTGGTCCTAAGAGAGGAAACAGCCAGGAAAGCCTAGGCAATATAGGCTTGTTGAGATTATGTGGACAGGTAGCCTGCTTATAGAGCTCCCTGATGTTAGTTTCAACCTGCCTTAAGTTGTTAAGTTGTTGATATAAGTATATTAGGTTTTCTTAATCACAGTCCAAATGACTTCCTGTTTTGCTAATAGGTAGTAGAAAGCAAGAAGATTGTCCACGACCTTCCCTGTGAACCAGACAGTCCAAACTGCATCTCTGGTGCTTTGCAATGTTCATTCTAGAGACTGGGTCAAGGCATGAAGAGTCACCTTGTGATATGTGAATCCTCCCCAGGGGCAAGAGCAGAGATGACTGCCAGAGCCCCAGCTATGATTAGGCCAATGGTCCTTTTAAATTGATGGCAGATGATGGCAGATGATGGTATTCCTTAAAATTTCAATGCCCCTCAAGGCTAACATGCATAAAATGCAGTCTCCTCCTGTGTGAGAGAATTATCTAGGTGAGAAGAAGCAAACACTTCTCAGGGCTGTTTGGTCCCACCAGCTACTGAAGGGGGTATGCTTTAAAGGCTTTTATGTTTGGAGCTGTGGATTGATTTTCTGAGCAGGCAAAGCAGCTGGTGACTTGGGCAAGACTGAAGTGTCTTTTTCTTTCTTTTTCTCTAGCTGGCTGTAGCTGCAAAGACATGCACAAAACTGTGGGGGATGGATCAACTCTGAAACTGCATCTTATTCACAGTGATTGACCCCATGTGTAAAACATCAGACCTTTATATAAACACAACATCAATTTGGCTTGATTTTATTGTAAAAGGTTTAAACTACTTGGTTAAAACAAAAGTAGTGATTTATTTTATTTGAGTGCTTTAAACAAAGTTGAAAGCCAGATCTAATTAGGGTAAAAGTGATCACCCAAACATTTTAAAATAGGGAGATAATGTGGACTCCATTAAGACTCAGCACATGACATCATCATATGCGACCACTACTTAAGAGTGTTAAATATATATTGGAACAATGAAGTGGGGAATCAGGCAATCTGGTTTTCTGGACTTTCAGATACAGAAACTAACTTTGCAATAATTTCCTCTGACTCTCATCTGTACTAATTTCCCACAGACCTTTTACCACATGCTTTTCCCTGTTTCATGAATTTTTTCTTAACCTTTCTCATCAAGTATTCTCATGCTTATAGCTTTCTCCACAACTTTTTCTTCCATAGCATTTAACTTCCACAAACCTTCTACAACAGACTTAATCCCTTCAGTTCCTCTTTCCATCAAAACATTCTCTTTCTACATAAAATTCTTCAACATACTTTGTCCTTAAGTTCCTCTATCAAAAAATCTATCTTTCTATCAAAAATTCTCTTTCTTAACTTTACTCATGAAGAATACATTCTGATACTTATAGCTTTCTTCACAATTTCCCATAGCATTTAACCCCCACACATCTTTCACAACATATTTCGTCCTCATTTCATAAACTTTCTTTTTTATGATTTATTTTATTTATTTAAAAGAGTTATAGAGAGAGGCAGAGACAAAGAGAGAGGCATTCCATTGGCTAGTTCACTCACCAGATGGCCACAACACCCAAAGCCAGGAGCCAGGAGCTTTTCTGGGTCTCTCACGTGGGTGCAAGGGCCTAAGGAGTTGGGCCATCTTCCACTGCTTTCCCAGGCCATAGCAGAGAGCTGGATTGGAAGAGGAGCAGCCAGGACTAGAACTGGCACCCATATGGGATGCTGGCACTGCAGGCCGGGGCTTTAACCCACTGTGCCACAGAGCCGGCTCCATTTTCTAAACCTTTGTCATCAAGAATTCCCATACTTACAGTTTCCTCTACAATTTTTCCAATCTCCTGTTTGCTTTAGTTTATATACTGAAAGAATCCTGTAATGCCTCTGCATTAAGAGAAAAGCAAACTTTAAAGCTTTTTAAGCCAGTTACTTTTAAAGTACTCTTTTTGGATGTCACACTTGTAGCTTATATGCTTGGTAAAATACCTCACTAGAGGCTTTCCTGAGATGTCTCTCACAGCTATACTAAGGGAAGAAAGGGGACCTGGGTTTGAGAGAAGGACAGAAATGGTAGCTATAATATCCAGAAGGAAATCAACCACCTTCCCTTTAACAGTATGACCTGGGCTCCTCAGTGCTGATGATCTGGGTAGTATGAGCCTGCAGAAGCTCTGGGATCTCTCAGTACTGTTGGGTCATCCAAGGAAGGGGTGCCTAACGTGGTGGTCTTGGTCTCCGGGGACAGTCAGCCCTCCAATGATTCCCACTGCAAACAGGACAGAGCATTAGGGGCCTTCTCTGTTAACGTGGATGTGAACATTCCCTCTGAAGTGTCCTGTCTAACCACAGCTATAGCATTTGGAGACTCCTGGGAACTCTTGGATTGGTGTTACTGCAATGCCACTTCCAGAGCTGTGATATTTTCTTATCACTTTTCTCTTGTTTGGTCTCTTCTGGGTCCCTGTTATAAAAGACTGAAGTGCAGAACTTCAGATTTTTCTAGTATGGTCTCAAGTCTAATAGCATATTTTTGAAGTTTTCTTGGAATATCTGAGTCTGATTGAGTAATAAACTTATCATTTAGGACAGTCTATCCCTCCACAGAGTTTGGAAGTATGTTTGACCAATGCTTCTCTACTTAAAAGTGGCCAGCCTATCTTACAGAATTGAAAAAGGTCTGGCTTATTTTACAGGAAGAAGAATGCTTGGACATAAAATATCTTGGATCATTTACCTGTTCTGTGACAGAAGAAGTCTAGCAATAGTGTTATGATCAATATGTCATTCTGGGAGCCAAATTTTTCCATTATCCAGCTTATATCCTGGTCATCCCATGGTACAAAATAATACCATGCATTTTTGTTTCAGGTTTTCAAGGACAAAAGAATGCCAGTGCCCAAATATGTATTTCAAAGGAGAGCTTGCAAAAGATGGCTTATTTCCCACCAGAAGTGAGATGACAAGAAACAAATGTGTCCCTATATGTTCTGCCTCTGCTCCCTTGAGGCAAAGTTTCTGGACTGTGAGAGCACAGCGTCATGAAGTCCACAGCAGGGAGAAGTCAGGGAACAGAGTAGATTGTCCTAACCTGTGTCTCTGCCCTTCTCTTGATTCTGTGTGATACGAATACCCTTCTTCAGTTGCCTATGGCTGGTCATGACTGGAAAGCTAAAATTTGAAATGGCCTCCTGAAAAGTTCTTACTTTTTTTTAAGATTTACTTATTTTATTTGAAAATCAGAGTTATACAGAGAGAAGAAGCAGAGAGAGAGAGAGGTTTTGCACCCACTGGTTCACTCCCCAAATGGCTGCAATGGCCAGAGCTACGACAATCCAAAGCCAGAAGCCAAGAGTTTCTTCCAGGTCTCCCATGTGGGTGCAGGGGCCCAGGCACATGGGCCATCTTCCATTGCTGTAGCAGAGAGTTGGATCAGAAGAGGGGCAACAGGGACATGAACTGCTGCCCATCTGGGATGCTGGCATTGCAGGCAGAGGCTTAGCCTACTAAGCCACAGCATCAGCTCCTAACCTCTGAGTCTTTAAGTTAGGCAGCTTTACTAACTTCCTGTTATTGGTTGACAGAGGCCCAGGGGTTTTCAATTGTTAGAGGACTATGGTGGAGAGCAAGGATCTTTAAAAAAAGAAGCAAAAGCAATCCTTCTTTACTCATTCTTCCAATGAAATGCTGAAGGGTCCTGTGGTTCTAGTCACTTGGATTTGTGTCCTGTGACAGAGAAAAATGAAGAGCAAGTACAATGGAGGGTGAGCAAAAAGGAAATTTTATTACACAAAAAATTAAAACTCCCAGCAGTGCTAAGAAGTGTTTCTGAGCAGGAATCCATTAGAGGAAGTTATCTAGAGGCTGGCATCCTCTGGGCTGTGAGGAAGATTGTACAGGATTGTAGTGACCGATGACTTTTAATTGCTGGGGCGTTGGCTCCTGGAACTGGAAGGGTCCAGGTATATATCCTTTGTTTTTTGGTTTTTCTGTCCTGTTATTGAGTGGTGAAGCATTTTGTTCCAGGTGTGTCTTTCTGTGTGCAGACTTGCACATCGGTCTTCAACCTCCTTCAGTAAGTAAGGCTTAAGTTTCTTTTCTTCTAAAGATTATTTATTTATTTATTTATTTTAGAGACAAAGTTACAGATAGATAAAGGGAGAGATAGAGAGAAAAGTAGTCCATCCCCTGGTTCACTCCCAAAATGGCAACAGTGGCTGGAACTGGGCTGATCCTAGGACAGGAGGCAGGAGCTTCATCCAGGTTCCCACATGGGTGCAGGGCCCAAGGGCATCCTCCCCTGGCTTCCCCTCACATTAGCAGGGAGCTGGATCGGGAGTGTAACAGCCGGGTCTCAAAGCAGTGCCCATGTGGGATGCTGGCACCCCAGGTTGCGGCTTTATCCACTACAGCACAGCGTTGGCCCTAGGCTTAAGTTTCTCAATTCTTGGGCCCTTTCTTTCCCTTACTATCTACCTCAGGTTGCCTTCTGTCTATATCAATATGTTTCAGCAGAATATCTCAAACATGCAAGTTTGATTTTTTTTTTACAAAAAATGGATAAAATGGCTATTCCATAAATATGAAAATTCAAGGCTAAGTTTCATTTTGTGTAAATGCAGAAAATAGTAATATAATTTCAACAACCTGGGAAAAAGAATAGAGATTATTATTACCAATTAAATTGTTATCAATTATTGTCAAACTTATATCAAATTTTCAAATAAAAACATTTTTTCTGATTATCATTTTCATTATGTGGAGTAAATGTATCCCCATTTTCCATAGTTAATTTTTATCTGGATGCATTTTTCAATGATTTTACTATTATTCTTGGCCAGTATTTTTTTCATTAGCAGTATAATTAGGGAGTGCTAAGTATTCTTTTATCATTTCATTTTTTCTACAAATCTTCATGTTGTATATAATCCTGAAATACATTCAACATTAAGATTACCAAATCATCTTTTCTTAAAAGATTTAGTTATTTATTTGAAAGTAAGAGTTACACAGAAAGAAAGAAGCAGAGGCAGAGAGAGAATCTTCCATCTGCTGGTTCACTCCCACACTGGCTGCAATGGCTGGAGCTGCGCCAATCTGAAGCCAGGAACCAGGAGCTTCTTAGGGGTCTCCCAAGCGGGAGCAGGGGCCCAAGGACTTGAGCCATCTTCCACTGCTTTCGCAGGCTGTAGCAGAGAGCTGGTTTGGAAGTAGAGCAGCCGGGACTCAAACTGGTGCCCATATGGGATGCTGGCACTGCAGGCGATGGCTTTACCTGCTAAGCCACAGCACTGGCCCCACCAAATCATCTTATTCTCTTTGTATAAATTGTATCTCTTGATAGTTTTTTTTTTTTTTTTCAAAATCAGAAGCAAAAGGATGGGATTTGGCACACAGCAGCTAAGATGTTGCTCAGGACACCATCCTGGCTACTCCACTGCTTATCCAGCATCCTGATGATGTGCTTCCCGGGAGGCATCAGGTGATTGTTAAAATAGTTGTGCCACTGCTACCCATGTGGAAGACATGGACTTTCTGGGTTCCCAGCTGTAGTCTTGCCCAGTTCACTGTTGTTACAGTAATTTGAAGAGTGAACAAGTGAATCCCTTTCCAATAAAATAAAAATAAATAAAATGTTTTTAGTAACTATGTAAGCTAATGTGAATTTGATCATTAGATATTCTACTTGTACTTCAAATCTTACAATCTTACTTGTATGATATAAAGTAAATAAAAATGCTCCTCTTATTTTTGTAAGTATTTGCATACATTTGTTATATAAAAATAAGTGCAGAAAAAAAACCTATAGTTTAGTCTACTCCTATCATTTCTTCAGAGTCTTTTCAACAACTTGGTCAAGTTGTAATTAATACAACTAACTGGCAAGTCAGCCATTGTGCAACTTGATGATTTTGAAAACAAACACACACATATTCAAGGAACAATTGGAACAGTACGTATAATGAGCAAATCAATCATTCCCTAACATTTTCTTTTAACTATGTGCAAGCTCTACATCTCATCATGTCCCCCAACTCTTCACCTAGTAATGCCTTATTTGCTTTCAGTCTGTACATACTAGTTTGAATTTCCTGGAGTTTCCTGAGAATGAAATTATGCAGTATTGACACTTGGCAAGTGGCGGAAGATCTGGCTTTTTGCAGGCAACATTATTTTGAGAGGCACCTATGATTTTATATAAATTAATAGTCCATTGCTTTCTAATACTGATCAATATTTGACACATTGATAAACCACACTATCTTTATTCATCAGCTACTATATGTGGCTCTTACATACAAAACTTCTATGAACATTTGTCCACAAGTGTCTCTCTTTTTGGGTAAATGTCATGGGTTGAATGACAGTAACATATGACAAGTATGTAATTATACTTTTAAGAGACTTTCAAATTGCTCTCCAAAGTGTTTTTATCCAACAAGTGTAGTATTCCAACAGCAATGAATTTAAATAGTTTCAACATGTTTTATGAAAAGAATTTTCAATATTAGACATTCTAACATATGTGAAATTGTGGCAAATTACGGTTTTAACTTGTGTTTTCCTAATGACTAATTGTATTGAATATATTTTATATGTATCTTGGATTGAAGTGTCTATTCATATCTGTTGTCCATTTGTGGTTATATTATCTGTTTTTCTTTCAAGATTATTGATTTTAAAAATATATTTTATGTATTCTGCACAGAAGTTATTTATCAGATATATGAGTTTCAAACCCCATCTCCCAATATGTTGCTTTTATTTCCATTCTGCTATCAATGCTTTTCACAGAACAGATTTAAAAAAAAAATGAATCCCAAATTACCAGTTTCTTTTATGGATTGTAGTTCTGGTTATACATCTAAAAAATCTTTCCCTAATCAAACATCACATATTATCTTCTATGTTCCCTTCTGGAAATGTTATATTTTTAACTTTGATATTCTAGTCTCTGAGCCATTCTTTCTTCTTTGCATTTGGAGAGCTAAAAGGTCAGGGCCTTATTTGAAAGCGTTATATTCTCTCCAGTTAATTACTTCTCTTTCGTCACGTCAGTTGTTGATATGTGTATGAGTCTACTTCTGAATTCTCTATACTATACCATGGATTCAATTTTCTACATTTTCTTCACTTCTGCACTCTTTGACTTTTTAAAAATTATTGTTTTATTTATTTGAAAGGCAGTGATACAGAGAGAAAAGAAAGGACAAAGAGGGAGATCTTCCATCTACTGATTCACTCTCCACAAATGACTGCAACAGCTGATGCTGCAAAGGCCAAACCAGGAGTCCAGAGCTTCTTCCATGTCTCCCACATGGGTGCATCTGGATCAACCTCCACTGCTTTCCCAGGTGCATTAGCAGGGAGCTGAATAAGAAGGGGAGCAGCCAAGTCTCAAATTGGCTCAGATATTGAATGCTGGAATTATAAGCAGCAAGTGGCTTCACCCAGTACACCACAGCACAGGCCTCCACTCTTTGATTTCTTAAATAAGTCTTGAAATTAGTGCACAAGTCTATTTAGCATTGAAGAAAATACAATTTGCAATGTCATACATTAAAAGATGGCCCTTGGTAATGCAAGAAAAGCTAGTAATACAAGTTAAAATGAAAAGAAAAAAAATCTTGGGGATGGCCTTGTGGCATAGCTGGTAAAGCCGCCATCTGGGAAGCTCGCATCCCATATGGGTACAGGTTCGAGTGGTGCACTTACAATCCAGCTCCCTGGCAGTGCACCTGCGAAAGCAGCAGCAGATTCCCAAGTCCTCGGCCGCATGTACCCACATGTGAGACCCAGAAGAAGCTCTGGGATCCTGGCTTTGGCATGTTCTAGAACAGGCCATTGCAGCTCTTTGGGGAGTGAACCAGTAGATGGAAGATTTATCACTCTGTGTCTCTTCCTTTATCTATAACTCTGCTTTTAAAATAAGAATATAAATCTTTTGAAAAAAAGAAAAAGAAAAAAATCAGTGAAAAATGACATAAACATGAGAATCAACAGAGAAGAAAATTCAAAAAGCAATAAGTTTTTTGTGTCTTTAAAATGAGAAACGTTGGGCCAGTGCCGTGGCTTAACAGGCTAATCCTCCGCCTTGCGGCTCCGGCACACCGGGTTCTAGTACCGGTTGCCCCTCTTCCAGGCCAGCTCTCTGCTATGGCCCGGGAAGGCAGTGGAGGATGGCCCAAGTGCTTGGGCCCTGCACCCGCATGGGAGACCAGGAGAAACACCTGGCTCCTCGCTTCGGATCAGCACAGTGCGCCAGCCGCAGTGGCCATTGGAGGGTGAACCAGCAGCAAAAAGGAAGACCTTTCTCTCTGTCTCTCTCTCTCTCACTATCCACTCTGCCTGTCAAAAAGAAAAAGAAAAAAAAAATGGGAAACGTACCATAATCATATTATAAAAGGTCCAAATTTAACTTTGTGAATTAAAAACAGTAATGTTTCAGATGAAAACTGCAATAGATTCAATTAACAAAAGATTAAGCATTGTAGATGCAATAAGTAATTAATTGAACAGTAATAGAATTTATACAAAATGAAACAAAAAATTACATAAAATTTTTAAAAAGCATAATTAAGGAAGAGGACTGAAGCCACTTGGCACAGATGCATATAGAAAATTTTTTTGGTTTATTTTTATATGAAAGTCAGAGTTACAGAGAGAGAGAGAGAGAGACAGAGAGAGAGAGAAAGGGAGAGGGAGAGGGAGAGGGAGAGGGAGAGGGAGAGGGAGAGGGAGAGGCAGAAAGAGAGAGGTCTTCCATCTGTTGGTTCACTCCCCGGATGGCCGCAATGGCTGAAGCTGCGTTGATCCAAAGTCAGGAGCTAGAAGCTTCTTCCAGGTCTCCCACATGGGCACAGTGGCCCAAGGACTTGGACCATCTTCTACTGCTTTCCCAGGCCATAGCAGAGAGCTGGATCAGGAGTAGAGCAGTCAGGACTCAAACCGGCACCTATATGGGATGCCAGCACTGCAGACAGCAGCTTTACCCACTATGCCACAGTGCCGGCCCCTAGAATCATTTTAAAAAAGACTGGACAGATGAAGCTCTGATAAAATAATGACCAAACTTTCCAAAATTTATTAAAATTTTATTTATTTATTTTTTAATTTGAAACTCACAGAACTAACTCCAACCCAACAAACACAGAGGAAGTGGCACCAATGTGTATCAAATCAAATTTCTAAATTCTAGTGCTGAACAGAAAGTTCTAAAAGCAACTAGAGTAAAACTTTTTATCTAGACCACATAAGGTTGGCAAAATCATTTTTTCTGGCCCTGGGAAAGCAACCCCAAGTAGGACTCGAAATTCAATTAATCTATTGCAGTTTAATTTTTAAGTTAGCAATTTCTGTACGGCCCTTAAATGATGTTATCAACATCCAATGGCTCTTGGTAGAAAAAAGTTTCCTTACCTCTCAAACATGAACATGATGACAACAGGCTTCTTGCCAAAAACAATGCAAGATAAAGTCTGAGGGAGGAATTTCTTTACAGTGCTGAAAGAAAAATTATAAGCCTGGACTTTAATACACAATAAAATATATTTCAATAAATAAGATAGAATACCAAATTTTCAGAAACAATGAGGTGAAGTATTTATCATCAATAGACCAGTAATACAGGTATAAGAAATGTTAAAGGATGTCCTCAACACAGAAGGAAAAAATATAGGGTGGTGATGTATGTCTACCTGAAAAGAATGAAAAATTTTGGAAATGACAAATAGACTTGTTAAAAGTGCTAAATAATTTTCTTATCCAAATCTCTTTAAAATATAATTGAATTTAGGTGAAGATAACAATGTATGTACAATACAGTATCAGAATTTAACTTAAACAAGAGAACAAAACTTGGAATAAAGATGTGGAAATACACAATTTCCTAATCTGTGTCCTATTTATGAATCAGTATTTACTATAGTTTGGATATTAGTTTTTGTGCACTCAAATGTCCATGTGTTAGAGGATTCAGGATGGAGCATAATACAACAGTGGTTTATACCATGATGGGACTTGAAAAGTGATGATACCACACTAAGTTGCTAGAGTTGAGCCCCATTATGAAAGCATAGTGGATTTTAAGGTGAGTCCACACATGGACATGCAGGCTTCCTGTCTCTTTTTTCTGAAGCTGTTGTACCACCCCCCATCCTCATCAGATGCTACAATAATCAGGCACCTCATCATGCACTGTGGACTTCCAAAACCATGAGCTGAAATAAATCTTCCTTCATAAGTGTTCTCTCAGCTATTTTAGGCATGGTAACTAGAAGTTGACTAATGACCTTAAAATGAGGTTAAATGGAATGATAAAAAACAAACAAAAAAAAGAAGGCACAAATTTTTTAAAAGGAAGTAACAGCAGAGGAAATATGTAACAAATGGTAAGATGACAAGATGACGGATGCAAACTTAACCATATCAATAATTTCATTACAGTAGAGTGATATAGCTATCCCCAAATAAAAGAGATTCTTCAATTTGAATAAAAAGGAATTTCCAACTATATGCTGTACATTGCCTGCATATTTTAAATCTAAATACATACTTAATTTGCAATATGCATGAAAATTATAGAATGTTAACTCTATAAAAAAGAGCTGAAATAGCTATATGTATATGATGGTATAGCTATATTTATATAAGACAGCATAGATTTCAAACCAAATTATATTACTAGGTTAAAAGAAAGGTCATTTCATAGTGATAATAGACTCAATTCATCATGAAGACATAACAATTTTGAGTTTTTGAATTTAGGAATACAGCCTCAAAATCAATGAAACAAACATTTATACAACTGCAAGTACAGACTATTTGACAGTTATAATCGTTTATTACAAAAAATACATAAAAAAGATGGGTGGTGCAACAATGAGTTATCCCAGTCAGTGCAGAATTTCTTCTAGCTTAAAGACACATTGGTAATGAGAAATGCACACAATAGACAATCACATATGCATTTTAATCCTTCTCTCATAAGTATAATGGATAAATAGGTCATAATAAGATCTTAGGGTGAATAATGGAGAAATGGTAAACAAAAATGACGTTGAAGGAATGAAAGTGTATCAATCAAATAATTACCACAGAACACAGAAGAAAACATAAGAGAAATATATAAACTAGTCAACTAAATGTGGTTGCAGAAACAGAGTAGAAGAAACTCTAAGGAAAATAAAAGTTCAAATCTGAGGAAGAGCAGTCATCTCTAGTCAGAAAAGGGCCTTTCATTGTTAATCATAAGGAAAAAGATTTCCACATATCCACAACTAAACCCATGCTGGTGATATTTCAGAACATCAAAAATACAGTTCACAAAGAGAATGAATTTTTAATAAATGCTATTTTCAAAGGCAGGAGTGTCAATGTTGTATCAGATTTGAAATTGAATAATGAAATACAATAAACCAGCTTTACTCAGTTTCAGTGGAAATAAAGTAAATTTGAACCCAAAATTCCATATCTAACAAATTATTTTAAATCATGTTAACACATCATTATGATAGAGATGTGACGACTAGCTCTTTGACCATGTCTCCATTTGTTGAGGAAATTATTTGTAAATATACAGTAAATGAGGAAAATCAGGGTGGAAAATAAATATTCAAAGAATGGAGAGAGAGGGAGAGAGAGAGAGAGAGAGAGCCTTTTCACTGGTTCACTTCTCAAATGGGCCAAGTTAAGGGATATGGGCATCCTAAGAGGACTACTAGCCACTAGGTCAAATGCCTGAACTTTGAAACAAGGACATACAGTATGCTTTGGATTTGTGGATTTGGGTTCCTTCTAGACATTCAAGTGAAGATGGCCAATAGATTTTTGGTTATGAAAGATTGGAACCCAGAATATAAAAACCTAAGGATGTTTATTTGTGCTATTTAAATGGCAGTTGGAGCAATTCATTAGATTAAATCTTCTTCTGAGACTTAAAACGAAGAGAGCAGAAAATTGGGGAGAGTCCTTGGGAAGCACTGGTGTTTTGAAGAAAGGAAGCAGACCAACGGAAGACTCAACTGATAGTCCAGAGCTTCTTGGTTGGTTTGTAGGTTGATTGAGGGGATCTGTGACTTGAAGACCTTTATGTCTTCAAACAGCATTTTGTATGACTTTTTGGATCTCATTTATATTTTTCTGAGATACTAGCTGAAGGTTTCATAGTCACAGGCTTGACTTTGTCTCTAGAGAATCCTTCTCTGCCAACAAATCTCCTAAAATTATCATGTTTTGCAATCTGGATGGCTTGATAATTTCCCAAGTCATCTAGTCCTGTTTCTTTCCCTTGGAAATGTCTTAGATTAAATCTCTAGGCTCAATTCTTTACAATTTCTTTGCTTCATATAATACAGAGCAGGGTGTAATTCTGCTAAACTTTCTAGTACTCTATGTGTCTCTATTCTTTCAATTGCCAATAACATGATCATAATTTCCTTCTGACCCCCATCAGTAATGTACTTAGATTGAAGGATTTTTTTTATCAATAGCCTGTTCATGATGATTTATGTATTTTTAAAAGCAATTTAGGGTTTCCTCTGCTAAGCTCTTGACTTCCTTATGACTCTTTAAAAGCAAAGTCTTTAGAAACCACACTTTTACCGTCTGTTCAAAGCAATCTATTATTGCTTTTTCTATCACACTCCTGAAAAATCTACTAATTTCTTCCCTGCGCCTGTCTCCAAAGTCACTCACACATATTTAATATTTGTTAAAGCAGCATCCCACACATGGTATGAAAATCCCTGTACACACTTAATTACCACACCCATAGCAGCTTACATAATGCAGACTTAAAATCTCTCTACTCTATAGAAATCCTTACAGAGTTCACCAGGCTATAGCCAAGATGCATTCAGGGATGTTGTTTTAGGAAACTTTAAGGCAGAATTCCTTCCTTTGCCTTGTCTAGCTCCTAGAGGCAGTCTGTGAGGTCTAGTATTGCAGCCCCTCTCTGTATTAATTCTTGCTTACATGATGTTTTCTTCTCCTCTTCTGTTCTCCATGTCTTACAGAAGGGAGCCACAACATACACAGTTCTATTCCCTTTCTACAGGTTATATTCCTTATTGATTCTTAAATCTTATTTTTCTGCTGTGAGCATTGATCTTACCACTTATTTTGCTCTCTTTATCATTTTTCTACACAAGACCTTAATCCACTTTCACCTGCTTATTGCAGTGACTCCAGATGTGACTCATTTCTTTCAGTATTATTTCACTGTTATCAATTTTCCAAACTCAGATAACAGTAATTGGTATAAATGTAAACCTAAAACTAATGCTGCTTGAAACTTCTTTAAGACGTCCTACCTATTGATATCTTACTATGTTATGGACAATTTTCAATTATTTTGTTCGTGACTATTTAAAATCATTTTCCTTTGTAAATTCTGGTTATCAACCCTTTATCTGTAGCATAGTTTGCAAATATTTTTTCCCATTCTGCGGTTGCCTATTCACTTTCCTGACTGTTTCTTTTGAAGTACAGAAACTTCTCAATGTGATGCACCCAAATGTTAATTTTGGTTTTGACTGCGTTGCTTCTGAGGTATTTTTCAAGAAACCTTTGCCTGTACCTGTATCTTGCAGGGTTTCTCCAATGTTCTCTAATAATTTGATGGTTTTGGGTCATAGATTTAAGTCTTTAATCCATGTTGAGTGAATTTTTCTGTAAGGTGAAAGGTATGGGTCTTGTTTCAAGCTTCTGCACGTGGAAATCCAATTTTCCCAGCACCATTTATTGAACAGACTATCCCTATTCCAGGGATTGGTTTTGGGTTTTGATCAAATATAAATTGGCTGTAGATGTTTGGATTGATTTCTGGTGTTTCTATTCTGTTCCATTGGTCTATCCATCTGTTTCTGAACCAGTACCATGCTGTTTTTATAACAACTGCCCTGAAGTATGCCCTGAAATCTGGTATTGTGATGCCTCTGGCTTTGTATCCTCTTCTATTTCTTTCTCTAAGGTTTTGCAGTTTCCATCGTAGAGATCTTTAACGTCCTTGGTTAAGTTTATTCCAAGGTATTTGATTGTTTTTGTAGCTATTGTGAATGGGATTGATCTTAGAAGTTCTTCTTCAGCTGTGGCATTGCCTGTGTATACAAAGGCTGTTGATTTTTGTGCATTGATTTTATATCCTGCTATTTTGCCAAACTCTTCTATGAGTTCCAGTAGTCTCTTAGTAGAGTTCTTTGCCTCCCCTAAATACAGAATCATATCATCTGCAAAGAGGGATAGTTTGAGTTCTTCCTTCCCGATTTGTATCCCTTTAATTTCTTTTTCTTGCCTAATAGCTCTGGCTAAAACTTCCAGAACTATATTGAATAGCAGTGGTGAGAGTGGGCATCCCTGTCTGGTACCAGATCTCAGCGGAAATGCTTCCAACTTTTCCCCATTCAATAGGATGTTGGCCGTGGGTTTTTCATATATTGCTTTGATTGTATTGAGGAATGTTCCTTCCATACCCAGTTTGCTTAGAGTTTTCATCATGAAAGGGTGTTGTATTTTATCAAATGCTTTCTCTGCATCTATTGAGAGAATCATATGTTTTTCTTCTGCAGTCTGTTAATGTACTGTATTACGTTGATTGTTTTGCAAATGTTGAACCATCCCTGCATACCAGGGATAAATCCCACTTGGTCTGGGTGGATGATCTTTCTAATGTGATGTTGCATTCTATTAGCCAGAATTTTATTGAGTATTTTTGCATCTATGTTCATCAGGGATATTGGTCTGTAATTCTCTTTCAATGCTGCATCTTTTTCAGGTTTAGGAATTAAGGTGATGCTGGCTTCATAGAAAGAATTTGGGAGGATTCCCTCTGTTTCGATTGCTTTGAATACTTGGAGAAGAATTGGAGTTAGTTCTTCTCTAAATGTCTGGTAGAACTCAGCAGTGAATCCATCTGGTCCTGGGCTTTTCTTTGTTGGGAGGGCCTTTATTACTGTTTCAATTTCTGTGTCAGTTATTGGTCTGTTTAGGTTTTCTATGTCTTCCTGGCTCAATTTAGGTAGGTTGTATGTGTCCCAGAATCTGTCCATTTCTGATAGATTTCCCTGTTTGCTGGCATACAAGTCCTTGTAGTAATTTCTGATGATTCTTTTTATTTCTTTGGTGTCTGTTGTTACGTTTCCATTTTCATCTCTGATCCTATTGATATGGGTCTTTTCTCTTCTTTGTTTAGTTAGTTGAGCCAATGGTATATCAATTGTGTTCATTTTTTCAAAAAAACATCTCCTTGTTTGGCTGATTTTTTTGTAATTTTTTTTATTCAATCCTGTTGATTTCTTCTTTGATTTTAATTATTTCTCTTCTCCTACTGGGTTTGGGTTTGGTTTGCTGCAGATTTTCTAGATCCTTGGGATGACTTGAAAGCTCATCTATTTGGTGCCTTTCCAATTTCTTGATGTAGGCACCTATTGATATAAACTTTCCTCTTAACACTGCTTTTGTTGTATCCCATAGGTTTTGGTATGTTGTGCTTTTATCCTCATTTACTCCCAGAAAATTTTTGATTTCTCTTTTAATTTCTTCTATGACCCATTGTTCATTCAGGAGCATGTTGTTCAATCTCCATGTGTTTGCACGCGCTCTAGGGATTCCCGAGTTGCTAATTTCCAATTTCATTCCTTTGTGGTCTGAGAAGCTGCATGGTATGATTCTAATTCTTTTGAATTTGCTGAGACTTGCTTTATGGCCTAGTATGTGGTCAATCCTGGAGAAGGTTCCATGTACTGATGAGAAGAATGTAAAGTCCTTAGATATAGGATGAAATGTTCTGTAGATATCTGTTAGATCCATTTGGGCTATAGTGTCATTTAAATCTGCTGTCTCCTTGTTGATCTTCTGTCCTGTTGATCTGTCTATCTCTGAGAGTGGAGTATTGAAGTCCCCCAGTACTATTGTATTGGTGTCTAAGTCTCCCTTTAAGTCCCTTAACAAGTCTTTTAAATAAGCTGGTGCCCTGTAATTAGGTGCATATACATTGATAATCGTTATATCTTCCTGTTGAATGGATCCCTTAATCATTAAATAGTGCCCCTCTTTGTCTCTCCTAACAGTTTTTGTGGTAAAGTTTATGTTGTCCGATATTAAGATGGCTACGCCCACTCTTTTTCATTTGTGTTGACATGGTATATCTTTTTCCAGCCTTTCACTTTCAGCCTGTATGGATCATTGTTGGAAAGATGAGTTTCTTGTAAGCAGCAAAAAGATGGGTTTTGTTCCTTAACCCAATCAGTCAATCGGTGTCTTTTAACTGGACAGTTCAGGCCATTAACATTCAATGTGACTATTGAGAAGGAGTAACTTTGCCCTGTCATTTGCCAAAGATATTTTCTAATATATGGTTTGAGATTCCTGTGATCTTTTGCTGTGAGGTTTCCTTCCTTTATCTTCTTTCATATTGGTTACCGTGTTTCTGTGTTTCTGTATGCAACATATCTTTAAGCATCTTTTGTAGGGCTGGACAAGTGGCGACAAATTCTTTCAATTTCTGTTTGCTGTGAAAGGTCTGTATTTCACCTTCATTCACAATGAAAGCTTTGCAGGATATAATATTCTGGGCTGGCAGTTTTTCTCTCTTAGTACCTGGGCTATATCTCGCCATTCTCTCCTAGCTTGTAGGGTTTCTGAAGAGAAGTCAGCTGTGAGTCTAATTGGAGATCCTCTGAGAGTAATCTTGCGTTTCTCTCTTGCACATTTTAGGATCTTTTCTTTGTGTTTCACTGTGGTGAGTTTGATTATGACGTGTCGTGTCGAGGTGTTTATTAGGGGTTCTATGAGCTTCCTGTACTAGGATGTCTCTGTCCTTCTCCAAACCTGGGAAATTTTCTGCTAGTATCTCACTAAAAAGGCCTTCTAATCCTTTCTCCCTCTCCATGCCTTCAGGAACTCCTAGAACCCGAATGTTGGGTTTTTTTTTAATAGTATCCTTTAGATTCCTGACAGTATTTTTTAGATTTCTGATTTCTTCTTCTTTTCTTTGATTTGACTGTTTCCTTTCCTATTCTCTGTCTTCTAATTCCGATATTCTCTCTTCTCTTCTGCTTCACCCATTCTGTTTTTAAGGCTCTCTAATGTGTTTGTCATTTGATCTATTGAGTTCTTCATTCCATTGTGGTTTTTTGTCACTATCACAGTTTCATGTTCTACTAGTTGTTTCATTTCATTTTGATTCCTCCTTAATATTTCATTTTCACGAGAGAGATTTTCTATCTTGTCCGTTAAGGATTTCTGTAGTTCAAGAATTTGTTTTTGAGAACTTCTTAATGTTCTTATCAATTTTTTGAGATCCGCTTCTTGTATTTCCTCTATCTCTTCATCTTTATAATCTTGGATTGGGGTGTCTTGTTCATTTGGGGGCATCATAGTGTCTTCCTTGCTCTTGTTACCTTGGTTTCTACGTTTGTTGTTTGGCATGTTGGAGAAAATTTATGTTTTTTTTTTTTTTTTGGCTGAGGTGTTTTTTTCTCGTTTACTATGCCTCTAAGTGGGCTGTCTGCTTTAATGAATCCTTAGAGGCTGTGATGGGTGTGGCCAGAGAGCTCCGCTTGATTCTTCAGGTTTAAGGCTGTGCAAAAAGCGACTCACTCAGATTGTTCTCTCCCTTGCTCCTTGCTGGATCGCTCTCTCTCTCTCTCTCTCTCTCTCTCTCTCTCTCTTTTTTTTTTTTTTTGACTCAGTTGGGAAATAATTAGGCACAGGTGAGTGGAATTGAGGGTAGTTGAAATCTGGCCTCTGTGAGTATTCCTTTGATCTACCCCTGGGACCACACAAAGAGTTTATGCAGCCCTCAATGTGTTCTCAAGTTTCACCAAAGTTCCAAAGTTACTGAGTTTGTGTACTCATTGGTGGCGCTTTACATATGTAAAATGGCGCCTGCTCTTTGTTTTCCTCAGTGAGTGAAGAGAGAGGCTTCTGCCTTTCCCCACCAATGTCTCGGGTCTCTGACATCTTTCTCTTACCTTCCGTTCGTTCCCACGCTGGTGAGATTCTGTGGCTCAGCTCCCATGGTTGGGTTTCCACGCGGTGGGCTCCCTGTAGGTCCTCTGTGTCACATCCACTAGATCTGGAAGCGTTTCCTCTGCAGTTTTTTTTTTTTCTTGAGTCTTTTCCTGAGGCTACAGTAATTCCAATTTTATGAAACTTCATTTTCCCAAACTATCGTCGCACATCCTTACTATCCGTCATCTTGGCTCCGCCCCCTGATATCTCCATTTTTTGGTATCCTCTTCTATTTCTTTATTTAAGGTTTTGTAGTTTTCATCGTAGAGATCTTTAACGTCCTTGGTTAAGTTTATTCCAAGGTATTTGATTGTTTTTGTAGCTATTGTGAATAGAATTGATCTTAGAAGTTATTCCTCAGCCGTGGCATTGCCTATGTATACAAAGGCTGTTTATTTTTGTGCATTGATTTTATACCTGGCTACTTTGCCAAACTCTACTATGAGTTCCAATAGTCTCTTAGTAGAGTTCTTTGGATCCCCTAAATAAAGAATCATATTGTCTGAAAAGAGGGAAATAAATCAGGAAACTCCACAACAACAAAACAAACAACCCACTTAAGAGATGGGCCAAGGACCTCAATAGACATTTTTCAAAAGAGGAAATCCAAATGGCCGACAGACACATGAAAAAATGTTCAAGATCACTAGCAATCAGAGAAATGCAAATCAAAGCCACAATGAGGTTTCACCTCACCACGTTGAGAATGGCTCACATTCAGAAATCTACCAACAACAGATGCTGGAGAGGATGTGGGGAAAAAGGGACACTAACCCACTGTTGGTGGCAATGCAAACTGATTAAGCCACTATGGAAGTCATTCTGGTTAAGCCACTATGGAAGTCATTCTGGAGATTCCTCAGAAACCTGAACACAACCCTACCATTCAACCCAGCCATCCCACTCCTTGGAATTTACCCAAATGAAATGAAATTGGCAATTAGAAAGCCATCTGCACATTAATGTTCATTGCAGCTCAATTCACAATAGCTAAGACCTGGAACCAACCCAAATGCCCATCAACAGAAGACTGGATAAAGAAATTATGGGACATGTACTCTATAGAATACTATACAGTAGTCAAAAACAATGAAACCCAGTCATTTGCAACAAGATGGAGGAATCTGGAAAACATCAGTGAATTAAGCTAGTCCCAAAGAGACAAATATCATTTTTTTTCCCTGATTGATGACAACTAACTGAGCACCAAAGGGGAAACCTGTTGAAGTGAAATGGACACCATAAGAAACAATGACCTGATCAGCTCTTGTCCTGACTGTTGATGTACAATGTAATACTTTATCCTTTTTAGTATTTGTTGTTGTTGTTGTTGTTGTTGTTGTAGTACTAGTGGTTGAACTCTGTAATTAACACACAATTATTCTTAAGTGTTTATATTTTAACTGAAAAGTGATCCCTGTTAAATATAAGAGTGGGTAAAAGAGAGGGAGGAGATGTACAATTTAGGACATGCTCAATCGAACTTGCCCCAAATGATGGAGTTAGAAACATGTCAGGGAATTCCAATACAATCTCATCAAGATGGCATGTACCAATGCCATCTCACTAGTCCAAGTGATCAATTTCAGTTCACAATTGATGACTCTGATAGGTCTAAGAATCAAAGGGATCACACCAACAAAACTAGTGTCTGCTAATGCTAACTGATAGAATAAAAAAGGGAGAGAACAATCCAACATGGGAAGCGGGATACACAGCAGACTCATAGAATGGCAGATGTCCTAAATAGCACTCTGGCCTCAGAATCAGCCCTTAAGGCATTTGGATCTGGCTGAAGAGCCCATGAGAGTATTATAGGCATGGAAAGCCAAGACACTCTAGGAAAAAAAAAAAAAAGAAGAAGAAGCCCTAAATGAAAGATCTCAGCGAGTGAGATCCCAGTGGAAAGAATGGGGCCATCAAAGAAGGAGGTACCTTTCTCTGAAGGGAGGAGAGAACTTCCACTTTGACTATGACCCTATCGGAATAAGATCGAAGTCGGTGAATCCTAAAGGCTTCCATAGCCCTGGCAACTCATGACTAGAGCCTAGGGAGATTACTGACAAGAGTGTCAAATTGTTAAGTCAACAATAGGAGTCACTGTGCACTTACATCTCATGTGGGATCTGTCCTTAATATGTTGCCCAATGTGAAGTGATGCTATAACTAGTACTAAAACAGTATTTTTGCACTTTGTGTTTCTGTGTGGGTGCAAACTGATGAAATCTTTATTTAATATATACTGAATCGATCTTCTGTATATAAAGATAATTGAAAATGAAAAAAAAAAACAAAACCTGGTGTTAAATTGGAAATGGCATAGAAAATTAATTAATTTTTAAAAAATATATCATGTAGGATCTCTGTCTTTAATGTGCTGTACACTGTTATTTAATGCTATGACTAGTACTCCAACAGTATTTTTTCACTTTGTGTTGCTATGTGGGGGCAAACTGGTGAAATCTTTACTTAATATATACTAAACTGATCTTTTGTATATAAAGAGAATTGAAAATGAATCTTGAGGTGAATGGAATGGGAGAGGGAGTATGAAAGGGGAGGGTTGCGGGTGAGAGGGAAGTTATGGGGGGGAAGCCATTGTAAAGCCATTGTAATCCATAAGCTGTACTTTGGAAATTTATATTCATTAAATAAAAGTTTAAAAAAAAACACTGCTCAAAAAAAATCATTTTCGTTCTATTTATCAGTACTTGAGTTTGCCAAGAAAATTCTGATGCATAGCTGTACTGTTTTCTCTAATGCATTGTACTAATTACTAATTTGTTTGAAATGCCTGCTTAAATTCTTGTAATTGTTATTATCAGTTCCTAGTTTCCTGTTATCTAACTCCACCCAGGGTTAGGGACTTGACACACACACTGACATATTCACCCGTTCTATACTTCTCCAATATTCTTGGATAGTATTCAGTCAGAAGATTGAGGGAAGGTGCCTAAAATGACACTGTTGGTCAAGAACTACCAGTCTCATTGCTAATTCAAATTTTCTGGGAAATTAAAAAGTATTCACAGGGGATCGTTAGCCCAAAATTGTGGAGACTATGTAGAAATAATTGTCACTAAAACTTTTTTCTACAAACAAGTTGTGAGATTTAGATAGATTTTGAAAATATCTGCTTGAGGGCATCTACAATTCTGTTTGATCAAATAGTAATAAATGCATATTAAGAAAGAAAATTTGCTTTGACTATTTTATTTCATTTATTTTGACATTTACATCTTTGAAGCATAATCTGCGGGGCCGGCACTGTGGTGGATTGGGTAAAGCCTCAGCCTGCAGTGCCGGCATCCCATCTGGACACCAGTTCGAGTCCCAGCTGCTCCACTTCCAATCCAGCTCCCTGCTGTGGCCTGGGAAAGCAGTAGAAAGTGGCCCACTTCCTTGGGCCCCAGCACCTGCATGAGAGACCCAGAAGAAGCTCCTGGCTCCTGGCTTCAGATCGGCACAGCTCCGGCCGTTGCAGCCATCTGGGGAGTGAACCAGCAGATGGAAGACCTCTCTCTTTGCCTCTGCCTCTGCTTCTCTGTGACTCTGCTTTTCAAGTACATCAATAAAATCTTAAAAAAGAAACATGATCTTAAATCATAGTAATTTCACAGAACATTATGCAACCTTTTAATATCATTATCAATAGAGTAAGAGATACTGGAAAATTAGAAACCATTATTGTCTTTTCTTAAATCAAGAATTCTGAACCATTATGCTGAATAAATTTCAGTTTAATTTAAATACTCAGTTTAAGAAATTATTAGCTTCAAGTAACTTGTCAAGTATTGAAACCAAAACCTTGTATATAAAGTAATGGAAATATACAAAATTGAAATAAGAAATATTAATAAATAAAAATTAATTGTTACAAACCATTATAAGTATTCAACCAATGTTTTCAATAATTCCTGACACTGGGTAAAAAAATGATATAATACATTAAGGATTAATGATACATAAAAGAAAATCATGAGTATGAATTATTCACCTATTCTTCAATCTGCCACTATATGATATTTCATCATATATTAAGAAGAAAGTTAAAAACCAAACATTCAATCTCTACTCCATATAGACAATAGCTGGTAAATAATTCCATTATTTTTTTTTTTTTTTGACAGGCAGAGTGGACAGTGAGAGAGAGAGACAGAGAGAAAGGTCTTCCTTTTGCCGTTGGTTCACCCTCCAATGGCCGCCGCGGTAGCGCGCTGCGGCCGGCGCACCGCGCTGTTCCGATGGCAGGAGCCAGGTGCCTCTCCTGGTCTCCCATGGGGTGCAGGACCCAAGCACTTGGGCCATCCTCCACTGCACTCCCTAGCCACAGCAGAGAGCTGGCCTGGAAGAGGGGCAACCGGGACAGGATTGGTGCCCCGACCGGGACTAGAACCCGGTGTGCCGGCGCCGCAAGGCGGAGGATTAGCCTAGTGAGCCGCGGCGCCGGCCAATAATTCCATTATTGGTCGATGTGTATGTGTGTGTGTGTATGTGTTTGTGTGTGCTTATGTGTGTTGTTTCATAATCTCTCATCTTCCATTTATGGCTTTATTCTGTTCTGATGTAAAATATGGAAAGCAATATGGCAAAAAAAAAAATCCTACTTTATGCTGGTGGATTAATCCATAGGAAAGAGATCTTCAAAATACTAAAGAATTAAAGTAGACTAAATATGAAAGAGAATAAGACAGCAGGGAGAGACTGAAATTGAAAGGGGGAATTAAGATGAGCAGCTGTTGCAGGAAAGATCCTTTTCTGGAGCAGTAAGTAATGAGCGCTTTTATGATTTCTCCTCTGTTTCTCCTTCACCAGCTTCTTAAAAGACCATCCTGAAAGATACCCTATTTCTCAAAGGGTGAGGTCATTTGTTTTATTCTTTAGCATGTGACTCAGTACAGCCTTCTTTTTGCTTTAGCTATTTAAATAAGTTCAGGGACTTTAGAACTACTCAGCTTCCAAATCACATTTAACAATCCCCTGAAACTCTCGAACACACCATTGTCACTCTACTGGAAAAAAACAGATGCCCTGAATTGATTAGAGATCCTTTTTAGAGGTACCTTTCAGACACATTACCTGCACATCAAAGGCAAAAAGTTTACCTATTCAAAAAGTGAAGTAGTATATGAAGCCTTTCAAGCTCCAAAAGTCTTCATATAGTTTCATATAGGAAAAGCTGTAGGAGACTTGTTGAGAACAATAGGCCCATAGCTATAATTGCCTGAAAAATTATGTTCGTGACTTGGCTGAATCTTGTTTATTAGACTGGGATTTTTTTCTATAAAGGATTACCATGTAAAACAGGTTTTTGAGTGACCGAGCTTGTAAACAAGCTGAGGGTACATCAATCAGTGATTTCATGATTAGTAAATATCAGGGAACTGCCTTCTCTGTGATATAGTGAGCTGTGCATCCACAGAGGGCTGAGCTGTGGAATCAGAAATTCGAGGCTGGTAATGGAGGTCGGAAAGGTTTTATACCTTGAAGTGAGAGCTGGAATGATTTCTACTCTCAAAATAGAAAATTTGGATAGGAATAAGCTCAGGAAGTGAAATGAACAGTGCTTTAAACAAAGCTGGAATCAGTGGAAAAGACAAGATGAAGAAAATCAAGTTCAATGAGTCATATACTCTCCCAAGGATAGTAACTATGAATGATAAATTTCACCTAGGAGAGAATTTTAATGGGCATCAAATTTATATTATTTTTATTAATATGACTAATATAAGAGGAAATACCTTTTAATATCAATTTTAATGTCAAAGCGAATTACTAAAATTCCTAAATGTTATAATATTAGTTACTTCTTTAATTCCTGAGGCTTTAGAGTCAACATGTTGAAACATTTAATAAGTGCAGTGTTTGTATTCTAGCATACCTCTGAAAAGCTGACAACTACCTGAAGCCCTCTGCACACTTTGAAATGTCAGCCCTCTGTGCCTGGGGTGGTTCTTCTTTTCTATTCATTTACTTCTTCCTGCTAAATGCCAGCATTTCTCTTGGGAACTTGCTAGGTGAGAGGCAAACTGTTTGTATCTTTAAGATTGTCTCTGAAATCACCTCCAAATTGGTTAGCTCTTCAAGAGACACCTGCTGCCAGGACTTAATATAACCTCTCCTATCCAGTAACCCCTATCCTCCACCACCAATTTGGCATCTGCCTAGGAATGTGTTGACTGACTGCAAGCGATCTGCATCATTAGGGGCCATTCAACCTCTTTCAAATTACCCTCTCTTTTCTTTAGATTTACAATCAAATAATAGAAATCAGAAAAGTCCCTTTTGCCACATCTAATAAGTTTGGGTTTACGGGTTGGCACTGTGGTGCAGCAGTTAAACCCCAGGCCTGCAAAACTAGCATCCCCTATGGTTGCTGGTTCAAGCCCTGGCTGCTCCACTTCCACCCAGCTCCCTGCTAATGCGCCTGGGAAAGCAGCAGAAGATGGCCCAATTCCTTGGGACCCTGAACCCACGTGTGAGACCTGGAAGAAGCGTCTAGCTCCTGGCTTTGGATTGGCTCAGCTCATGCCGTTGTGGTCATTTGGGGAGTGAATCAGCTAATGGAAGACCTCTCTGTCTTTCTATCTCTCTCTGTAGCTCTGTCTTTCAAATAAATAAAAATAAATCTTAAGAAAAGAAGAAGTTCAAGTTTAGACAACTGAACACATTTTCTGAGACATGAACTTATGAAGGAATAAGTCAGGTTAAAACTCATTCAGGAACTTCAGACTTCAAGCCATTGAAGTGCCAGGACAGATCTGTGTTTCTACTAGTGCAGTGCTGCAAGATTTTCTGGATGATTCTGTCAATCAGAAACTTTTGGTTGAGCAGCCCTTGACAGCTGGTTTGTTGCCATTCATCAGGGAACATCTTCAGGACTGACTCTGCTTGTGTAGAAGGATACTTAACATCCCTTAATAAACTTCCATTCTGCATGTGTTGTGAGTTTTCAAATAATAAATGAGATAGAAAAGTTAGCAGTGCTTGTCACTATGATCTGTGGTTTGTCTCAAAAGAAATTTTTTTTGTGCTAGTTGATTCTAAATTTCCAGAAAAAATATTGACTTTGGAGGCAAAACTAGATTACAGGAAGACATATGCAGTAGCCCATAGACAAACAGCATCTCTTACATGAGCAAAGTATTGATGAAAAACACATAATTTAGACCACTGTAAAAAGATGGACCTTACAGAAGGCACTTGTCAAGTTTCATTTGGGGAATTCTGTAAACATAAATCTAGGACTATAAAGTTTGGTAAGCCAAGTTGTTTCTGACATAAACACACACTTAACTAGGACAGTGTATTCATAAAAATGAATTGTGCACAATATATTGGAAAGTATAGAATATACTTATATTTTAAAATTTAAGAGTAGTTAAAACAAGGACCAATGATAGATACATGTGAGTTTAACCTTGAGCTACTGTCTTTGTTTTGCACTGCTAAAAGAGAATGCTTGACACTGGGCAATTTATAAAGAACAGAAATTTAGTTTTTCAATGTTCAAGAGACAGGAAAATCAAAAATCAAGTCACTTGTGGATGGGTTATCTTATAAGGGATCCATCCTCCAGGGGGAATGTCCTCAGATGGCAGAAAGCTGAAGGACAAACTACCTTAGTGAAAACCTTTTTTATAAAAAGCCTTAATCCCATTCACCTCGTTAGGGTCTGAACAAGTCACAGTGGACCAGTCTCTTAATACCGCCAGAGTAACACATGCATTTTGGAGAAAGCATCCAATCCAAAGCAACCGAAGTCTGATTATTAGGGTAAAGTTTATGTATTTAAACTACTAATTGAGAACAGGATAATATGTATAACAGTTTATAACTAAACATTTGCCATGCTAAATGATTGTGCTACACATCATTGGAGGGTTAGGGTTAGGGTTAGGCTTATAGAAAAGCAAATTAACTTCAGTGTATCAGAATAGCTAAACAAAACAAAGTGACATACCCTGACTTGCCTTATTTTAGTATATTAATTTAATTCTTACTAATATCCCATTCATATCTTTTTATCATGGCATTTTTACATAATTCATTTGTAAGTGAATACTTCTGAAACTTAGTTTAGCATTTTCTTTGCTTTAAATAAAGTTGCAACACATCCAGGAGTGATTTTTGGATGTTATAATTATAATTAAAATTATTTAAATTAATTAATTAAATTATTTAAAATTATAGTGTAAATAGTGTTCTAATGTGTCTAATAGCTTCTTCAACTTCTATGTCACTTACCACATGTCAAAACATATGCATTGCTTTGTGTATTCAAACTCAGAGATAGTATAATATATGTAATTTTCATGGATACATGTCATTATGATACATGTCATTACATCTTATCATGAAAAAGCATGCTGGTGTCTTCTCTTTTATATGACCAGAACACGTTTATCATCATATAGTTACTATAAAATATAATATGTATCAATTGGTTTTACCATCAATGAACCATTACAAAAAGTAATATGAGTAATGGATGTATAACAAATGATAATTGTTGTAGTATATTCTCTTGTTATTGGAGCAACTTTATTTTAATCTTTAGCTTAGTTAAATATATGAGTTATATATATATATATAACTCATATATATATATATATATATATATATATATATATATATATATAAATCCATTTCATCTGACTTAGGAACCCTATAGCATCACAATAGGTCAATAAGTTTTATTGAAGGGTCATATGTTTGAAGGAGAAACAAGAATAACTGAAGGAAAGGTAACTTATTCTTCAGTAATATAAAATAATTTGATGATACTCATTACAAAAAATGAATTAGAGGGCAGTGCTGTGGCATAGCATGGAGCATGTAAAGCCCAACACCTGCAATGCCGGCATCCCATATAGGCACTGGTTCAAGACCCAGCTGCTCCATTTCCAATTCAGCGTTCTGCTATAGCCTGGGAAAGCAGTAGATGGCCCAAGTACTTGGGCCCCTGAACCCACATGGGAGACCTGGAAGAAATTCCTGTCTCCTGGCTTTGGATAGGCCCAGCTCCAGCCATTGCAGCTAACTGGGAAGTGAAACAGTGGCTCAGTGGATGGAAGACCTTTCTCTCTCTCTCTCTCTCTCTCTCTCTCTCTCTCTCTCTCTCTCTCTCTGCCTCTCTTCTCTTTAACTCTACCTTTCAAATAAATAAATAAATCTTTTTTTAAAAATGAATTAGGAAGTTCTAAAGTAGCAAATGAGTTAAAATTCTCATCTATAAAGGACAATTCACACATATTTTAAATTAGTTATTTTTAGGGATTAAATGTTTACTTGAGATGATGCTGTCTTCTACATATACACAGATATAAATAAAATACCAGAAAATCAAAATTTTGGTGTGGCTCTATACAAGCTTAGACAATATTTTATAAAAAGTTTGCATATCATTTTCTATCAGTGTATGATAGAAACTTATCTGGGAATTTTATTTTAACCCTTTAATATACAATGCCTTTTACTGACAGATGCTAAACCAATGTTCATTGCACTGTGGCTACTGTTATCACATGTAAAAGATGAATGGAAAAATGACATCAAAGGTTAAGCTATTACATTAGCAGTGAAGAAAAGAGTGACGGCAATTAGAATTTTGGAGTGTGAATGAATTACACATTGGTAAAAGTATAGTTATCTCAAATTTAGCACAGAGACATATTCTTTTTTTAAAGATTTATTTATTTATTTGAAAGGCAGATGTATAAAGGGAAAAAAGAAAAAGAGAGAGATGGAGAGACGGAGAGAGAAAGAGACACCTTCCATCCACTGGTTCACTCCTCAAATGGCAACAATAGACAGAGCAGAGCCCACCTGAAAGCAGGAGCCAGGAATTTCTTCTGGGTCTCCCATGTGGGTACGGGGGCACAAGCACTTGGGCCATCTTGCACTTTCCTAGGCATATGTGCAGGAAGCTAGATCTGAAGTGGAGCAGTAGGGACATGAATCAGTGCCTATATGGGATGCAGGCTCTGCAGGTAGCCACTTTACCAGCTATGCCACAGTGCCAGACCTTGACATACTCTTTTTTTTTTTTTTTTTTTTCAGGCAGAGTGGACTGTGAGAGAGACAGAGAGAAAGGTCTTCCTTTGCCGTTGGTTCACCCTCCAATGGCCCCTGCTGCCAGCGCACTGTGGCCGGCACACCGTGCTGATCTGAAGGCAAGAGCCAGGTGCTTCTCCTGGTCTCCAATGGGGTGCAGGTCCGAAGCACTTGGGCCATCTTCCACTGCACTCCCGGGCCATAGCAGAGAGCTGGCCTGGAAGAGGGGCAACCGGGACAGAATCTGGCGTCCTGACCGGGACTAGAACCCGGTGTGCCGGTGCAGGAAGGCGGAGGGTTAGCCTATTGAGCCGTGGCGCTGGCTGATATACTCTTTATAATTGTCTTTCTTTGATTCAATCAATAACCTCTTAATTTTTCATGCTTTTGTCTTTTTTTTTTTACATTGTTCTTGTATTTTTATCCTCATTTTCTATTTATATTTCTCTCATTTTAATCTTTTTATTATCATGTGTTTTTCTCTTCTTACTTACATACATTCTTTTTCTTAAGATATATTGATTTATTTGAAAGAATTACAGAGAGGCAAAGGCAGAGGCAGAGGCAGGGAGATGTCTTCCATCTGCTTGTTCACTCTCAAATGAATGCAACAACTAGAGTTAGGTCAATCCAAAGACAGGAGCCAGGAGCCTCCTCTGGGTCTCCCATGTAGGGGCAGGGCTCAAACACTTGGGCCATCTTCCACCACCCTCCTTGGCGATAGCAGAGAGATGGATTGGAATTTGAGCAGCTGGGTCTAGAACCAGCACCCATATGGGATGCCACCACTGTGGGCAGTGGCTTTACCTGCTACGCCATAACACTGACCCTATAGACATTCTTTAGATTATTTTATGAATATATCATAAAAGTATACATCTAATATTATATATAATGTATGTCTGTTAGTATAGTTATCTTTTATTAAGAAATATATTATAATAAATTCATTTATTTTATGGCTATATGATATTCATGTTTAGTACCCTTTCCTGTTGATAAGTGCGTGCCTATAAAAATGATTATACAATATAGAGAATTATATTTATAGCTAACAATTTTTCAGTTGAAAATACAAATGCAGTCTTTTGTCACGGATTTCATGATGTAGTTGTCATTGTCTCACAGCAGTGGCTGAGGAGAGTGACTCACAGTGGGAAGAGCACTGGATTTACTACTGCTGCATTAATTCTAGAAGTTAAGGTTTTCTCACTTATCAGATCCATCACTCATAACTCTAATGACTCAGTAAACATTGTGGAAGACATTATGTAGATATCTCAGAAAGCTGAAAACAGATATACAGTATGAACCAGTAATCCCACTCCTGGGAATTTACACAAAGGAAATAAAAATCAGCACATGAAAGATTTGTCTGTACCCCATGTTTATTGAAGCTCAGTTCATAATGGATAAGATATGAAATCTACCCAGATGTCCATCAGTTAATGACTGGGTAACAAAGTTATGGTATATATGTAGGGTGTAATACTACTCAGCCATAGAAAAATAATAAAATCCTGTCTTTCGCAACAAAATGGATGTGACTGGAAACCATTATATTTAGTGAAATAAGTCAGTCCTAAAAATTATAAGCACTATATGCCTTCCCTGATCTGTAGTAACTAATAAAGTACCAAAAATATAATCTATGGTACTTAAATAAACATTTTAAGATTTGATGATTGTCTATAGCCCTTGTCTCTATTGTTGAAGAACAGTGTTTTTTTTTTTTTTTTTCCTTACTATTAGTTGAACTTTAAATAGTGCAGGGTAATATTTTTCTTTTTTTCAAGATTTGTTTATTTATTTAAAGGCAGAAATACAGAGAGAGAGAGAGAAAGAGAGAATGAGAGGGTTCACTTCTGCTGGTTCACTTCCCAAATGGCTGAAATAGCCAGAGCTGGGCTGATCCGAGGCCAGGAGCCAGGAACTTCTTCCGGGTCTCCCACATGGAAACCAGGGCTTAAACACTTGGACCATCCTGTGCTGCTTTTCTAGGGCATTATCAGGGAGCTGGATTGAAAGTGGAGCAACTGGGACTTGAACCAGCGCCCATATGGATTGCCAACACTGAAGGCGGAGGTTTAAGCTTCTACACCACAGCCCCAGTCCTGTGTGTAGGGTTAATCTCATGAATATAAATTAACTAAAATTTGATCGTTGTAACGATTAAGAGAGGGAATAAGAGAAGAAAGAGCAAGAAGGGTGGGAGCATGAGCAGGAGGGAGAGTAGGGTGGGAAATATCACTATGTTCCTAAACCTGTAATTATGAAATACATGCAATTTGTTTACATTAAATAAAAAAAATCACTATGTGATATTAGCATACTCTGTAAGAAAACTGTTTCAATAATTGAGAATATTAATATAAAAATGTCTATCATGGGTAATGGCTCACTGTGGCATAGCAGGTTCGGCTGCCACTTGGGATACCTGTTTGGATATTGAAGTTCAGACTACCCTGTGCTTCCAGTTCAGCTTTCTGGTAGTTTTCTTGAGGGATAGTCAATGGTGGACCAAGTATGTAGGTTCCTGCCACCCATGTGGGAGACCTGGATGGAGTTCTGGGCTCCTGGTTTCACCTGAGTTAGCCTTGGCTATTGCAAGTATCTGGGAAATGAATGAGTGGATAGAAATATGTACAAAATAAGGAAGACAAAAAATGACATATTTAAAGGCCTAGGCAGCCTATGTATCGGCAGATATAAAATGAACAGCAGCTTCCTAATGATCTGAGAATCAGCCATTTCACCCACGTAAACTGAAGCAGTTGATGGATGTTTCTCTCAGGGTCTTTAGAGCTATAGCAAACTGTGAACAGATCAACTTGTATCACGTACCCTTTGGTATGATACCTTGAGAAGAGAACAATATGAGAATTAGCTCTTTGGCATTCTTGCCAACAATGCATGACCTCATTAGGATCAGGAGTGCATATCAGTGCGGCACAATTTAAGGGACATTCTGCCAATGCTCTTTAAAATAGCCATGTCTCAAAGACTACAAAAAAGTTATCTGAAGATATGAAAAGTAGAGAAGGCTGAGATATTGTAACGATGGTACTAATGTGATTTGTTCTCCCATACTAGATTTTGGATAAGAAAGAAAAGCATTTGCTTAAAAAATGTAAAGTTTAATAAAATGTGTATAGTAACAGTATGATTTCAATATTAATTTTATGGTCTTAATAATTGCACAATGGTTGTTTAAATTGTTAACAGGAGTGGAAGCTGGATGAAGGAATTCTGTTTGTATTATTTTTGCAATTTCCTGGCATTTGAGGATTATCCATTTCACCTGACTTGACTACTCCAGCTCTCCCAGTTTTATAAATTCTTAATTACATATTTTAAAGTTTGGTGCATTTAACATTTAGAATAGCTTCTATAATCCTTAATAACCAATGATTCCACTTGAGTATCAAAAATGTTTTCAATGAAACAGAGTATTTTATTAAAGATAGTAATCTTGAATTGTTTTTGCAATGTAAATTGAATACTTAAAGTCATATTAATATCTTTAGAGATCAATAGAGAATATGTTAATTATTCTATGATTAGAACCTTAGAATAGAGGAAGATTATGATGATACTATTGTAATTATTTAAAATAATTGAAAAGAACATAATTACAGGTCTCAGATGAAATCAATATAATCAATGGTCTAATCACTAATCTCGGATGCCTGTGTTTTCTGGTGATGTAATTTACAAATTGTAATTAAGTATTATAATAATTTTAAAACATAATTACTGGAGAATGCACTGTATTAGCTATTTCTGAAAGAAATATATTCAAAGTGTCTTATTGACGTATTGCTGCTCTACACACCGTGGACAACAAATCTCATTTAAAATCTCATTAACTGTGTAAATACAATTGCAAAAGGGTTTTTCTGTATTTACCAAAAAGTGTGTATTAATTTTTGCAGACAATGAGTACTAAATCTGTAGCATGTAATTTAGCTCAACCAAGTAAAATTACATGCAAGATGAAAGGATCCATTAGCAAGAAATACACTGTTTGTTAAGTGAGTTAGAAAATAAATGCCCATACTGCCTCTTGAGAGATAGCTCTGCAGATGTATTTCCTATCCCATGTTCAGTGATGTCACACTAGAGAAACCACAAATAGCACAAATTAAGGTGCTTTGTAAAATCTGCTTTTATTATTTTGGAAAAAATATATTTTTATACTTTTTGCAGCATAGGAATGAATGGGAGCTATCTTGTAAATTAACCCTCATAAACATCCTTTGTTTCACAAGACTACTCTTTAAAATAAAGAGATTTCCTAGGCTTGTAACACACATTAGCATATTAAAATGCTATTTTTAGATTCATTTGACCCTTTTGTTGATAGAACTGGATATTGTGAAATGTTTATTTGCCATGAGAAAATAGTGTATAATACATAACAAATGGCTGACCTATTAACTTCTGTCATTGTGAAGCGCACATATAAACGTCTTTCACACTTTTCTAAAGTCAGATTTCCTTTAAAAATTGCAAACTATTAAAATCTGAGGAGTGAGAATCTGAAGGGAGGGGCTCCAAGATGGCAGAATAGGGAGGGAGCTCACTAATAGTCCAGGAAAAGATAGTTTAATAAAAGTGTAGATAGTGAAGTCTTAGGGAAGAGTTAGGGAAAAAACTGCACAGGGAACTCTTCTGGAATTAGAGGGACACTGTGGATCTACATGGAGGACATGGGCTCCCACGGCTCGAGAGACCAGCTGCCGAGAATCTTCTCCACACCAGCACTGGAAAGAGAGGTGAGGTGAAACCACTGTAACCCGAGACACTGGCGGAAAAGCAGCAGGAAGAGCCTAGAAGGAACAAGGCTTGAAGCCCCATGAAGGAAAGTACACCAGCCTAACGAGAGGAGAGAAAAAAACAAAAGAGACAGTCAGGACAGGATTCTTTCTCTCCACACACCACAAAGGCGTGCAAGACAATAGAGCAGTCACATTTTTTGACATATGTAACAGCTGCGCCAGCTCAGGGCTGCACCCACCCTCAGCCAAACAGAAAAACTTGACTCTGGTTGGGAGTAACAATAGGAGGCTTAGACCTCGTGAATGTGTGGAGCTTGTGAACAGGAACTGTGGAAAAAAAATGAGGTTGTGTGGGATAACTCATGGTGTGGCTGAGACATGAGTAATCTTGGGGGGAGATGTCACAAACACTATAGCCTTGGCTACCTGGTGAGAGACATTGCAGGGAAATCTAAGCTTACACTGAGGACTGCACAGATCCTTTGTATGGCCCTTGGGATAGAACAGACAAATATTATACCCACGGGGGCTAGCACTCAGAGACATCCAAGTACAGGAAGCACAGAGAACACCCAATAAACATGACCAAAAGAGATCCTCACCAAGACACATTGTAATGAAACTCACCATAGTGAACCATAAAGAAAAGATTCTAAAATATGCAAGAGAGAAATGACAGATTACACTCAGAGGATCTCCAAACAGACTCACAGCAGACTCCTCATCAGAAGCCCTACAGGCTAAGAGGGAATGGCGGGATATAGCCCAAGTACTAAGAGAAAAAACTTCCAGCCCAGAATATTATATCCTGCAAATCTATCATTTGTGAATGAAGGTGAAGTAAAAACATTTCATAGCAAACAGAAATTGAAAGAATTTGTCACCACTTGTCCAGCCCTGCAAAGATGCTTAAAGATGTGTTATACACAGAAACACAGAAACACGACCATCAATATGCAAGGAGGTAAAGGAAGTAAATCTTCCAATAAAATCT
Source organism: Lepus europaeus (assembly GCF_033115175.1). NCBI lineage: Eukaryota > Metazoa > Chordata > Mammalia > Lagomorpha > Leporidae > Lepus > Lepus europaeus. Next base: position 136,872,709 of record NC_084827.1, read on the forward strand.
CAGAGGAAGTTCAAAGCATATATTAGAAATATCTTTGGAAAAATTGCAGGGCAAAGTCACTACTTATCAATAGGCACATTGAATGTTAATGGCCTCAACTCTCCAGTTAAAAGACGCAGACTGGCTGAATAGATTAAGAAAAAAATATATCTATTTACTGCTTACAAGAAACACATCTTTCCAACAAAGATGCAAGCAGAAAAGTGAAAGGTTGGAAAAAGATATTCCATGCTAACAGAAACCAAAAGTGAGCTGGTGTACCCATCTTAATATCAGACAAAATAAACATGAAAATGAAAACTGTAAAAAGAGACAAAGAGGGGCACAATATAACGATTAAGGGATCAATAAAACAGGAAGATGTAACTATTATAAATGTATATGAAACTAATTACAGGGCACTAGTTTATTTAAAAGATATGTTAAAAAACTTAAAGGGAGAATTAGATTCCAATACAATACTATTGGGGGGCTTCAATACTCCACTTTCAGCAATAGACAAATTAACCAGACAGAAGATCAACAAGGAAACAGCAGATTTAATTGACACAATAGACCAAATGGATCTAACAGATATCTACAGAACTTTTCATACTACACTTAAAGAACACAAATTCTTCTCAGAAGTACATGGAATCTACTCTAGGATTGACCACATACTAGGCCATAAAGCAAGTCTCAGCAAATTCAAAACAATTCAAATCTTATCATGCATCTCCTCAGACCACCATGGAATGAAGCTGGAAATTAGCAACTCAGGAATCCCTAGGGTATACAAACACATGGAGATTGAACAACATGCTTCTGAATGAACAGTGTATCATAGAAGAAATCAAAAGAGAAATAAAAAATTTTCTGAAAGTAAATGAGGATTATAATACAACATATCAAAACTTACGGGATATAGCAAAAACACTGCTAAGAGGAAAGTCTACAGCAATAGGTGCCAACATCAAGAAACTGGAAAGGTTCGAAAAAATGAGCTATCAATAAATCTCAAAGATCTAGAAAAACTGCAGCAAATTAGACCCAAAACTAGTAAGAGAAGAGAAATAATTAAAATTATAGAAGAAATCAACAGAATTGAATCCAAAAAAATTACAAAAGATCAGCAAAACAAAGAGGGGGTTTTTGAAACAATAAACAAAATTGGCACACCATTGGGCCTAACTAATTAAAAAAAGAATACAAAAGACCCAAATCAATAAAATCAGAGATGAAAAAAGGAAAGATAACAACAGACACCACAGAAATAAACAATCATCAGAAATTACTACAAGGACTTGTATGCCAGCAAACAGGGAAATCTATCAGAAATGGATAGATTCCTGGACACATACAACCTACCTAAATTGAACCAGGAAGACATAGAAAACCTAAACAGACCCATAACTGAGACAGAAATTGAAACAGTAATAAAGGTCCTCCCAACAAAGAAAAGTTCAGGACCAGATGGATTCACTGCTGAATTCTACCAGACATTTAAAGAAGAACTAACTCCAATTCTTCTCAAACTATTCAGAACAATCAAAAGAGAGGGAATCCTCCCAAATTCTTTCTAAGAAGCCAGCATCACCTTAATTCCTAAACCTGAAAAAGATGCAGCATAGACAGAGAATTACAGACCAATATCCCTGATGAACATAGATGCAAAAATCCTCAATAAAATTCTGGAAAATATAATGCAACAACACATCAAAAAGATCATCTACACAGACCAAATGGGATTTATTTCTGGTACGCAGAGATGGTTCAATGTTTGCAAATCTATCAATGTGATACACCACATTAACAAACTGAGAAGAAAAACCCTATGATTATCTCAATAGATGCAGAGAAAGCATTTAATAAAATACAACACCCTTTCATGATGGAAGCTCTAAGCAAATTGCATATAGAAGGAACATTCCTCAGTATGAAGACCCCTAACTTACACCTTACACAAAAATGCACTCGATATAGAATAAAGATTTAAATCTACCACCCGACACCATCAACTTATTAGAGAACATTGGAGAAACCCTGCAAGATATAGGTACCAGCAAAGACTTCTTGGAAAAGACCCTGGAGGCACAGGCAGTCAAAGCCAAAATTAAAAATTGGGATTGCATCAAACTGAGATGATTCTTTACTGCAAAAGAAACAGTCAGGAAAGTGTAGAGGCAATCAACAGAATGGGAAAAAATATTTGCAAACTATGCAACTGATAAAGAATCAATAACCAGAATCTACAAAGAGATCAATAAACTTCACAACCACAAAGCAAACAACCCACTTAAGTGATGGGCCAAGGACCTCAATAGACATTTTTCAAAAGAGGAAATCCAAATGGCCAACAGGCACATGAAAAAATGTTCAGGATCACAAGCCATCAGGGAAATGAAAATCAAAACGACATTGAGGTTTCACTTCACCCCAGGTAAAATGGCTTACATTCAGAAAACTGCTCATAACAGATGCTGGTAAGGATGTGGGGAAAAAGGGACACTAACCCACTGTTGGTGGGAATGCAAACTGGTAAATCCACTTTGGAATTCAGTCCGGAGATTCCTCAGAAACCTGAATATAAACCTACCATACAACCCAGCCATCCTACTCCTTGGAATTTACCCAAAGGAAATTAATTTGGCAAATAAAAGAGCTGTCTGCACATTGGTGTATATTGCAGCTCAATTCACAATAGCTAAAATCTGGAATCAACCTAAATGCCCATCAACAGAAGACTGGATAAAGAAATTATGGGACATGTACTCTATAGAATAGTATACAGCAGTAAAAAACATGAAATCAGGTCATTTGCATTAAAATGGAGGAATCTGGAACACATCATACTGAGTGAAATAAGCCAGTCCCAAAGGGACAAATATCACATGTTCTCCCTGATCAGTGACAACTAACTGAGCACCTAAAAGGAAACCTGTTGAAGTGAAATGGACACTATGAGAAACAATGACTTGATCAGCCCTGTCCTGACTGTCAAGGAACAACTTAGTATTTTATTCCTTTTAGTATTTTTTGTTCTACTTAATAACTGTGGTTTAACTCTTGAATTAACGCACAATTATTTTTAATGTGTTTAAATTTTACTGAAAAATGATCCCTCTTTAATATAAGAGTGAGAATAACAGAGGGAAGAGATGTACAGTTCGAAACATGCTCACTTGGACTTACCCTTAATGGTAGATTTAGAAAAGTACCAAGGGATTCCAATTCAATCTTATCAAGGTGGCATGTACCAATGCCATCACAGTAGTGAAAGTTATCAGTTTAAGTTCATAATTGATCATAATGATAGAATTAAGTGTCAAAGAGATCACATAAACAAGACCAGTGTCTGCTAATATCAACTGATAGAATTAAAAAGAAGAGAACAATGGCCGGCACCATGAGTCACTTGGCTAATCTTCCACCTGCAGTGCCGGCACCCTGGGTTCTAGTCCCGGTTGCTCCTCTTCCAGTCCAGCTCTCTGCTGTGGCCCGGGAGGGCAGTGGAGGATGGCCCAAGTGCTTGGGTCCCTGCACCTGCATGGGAGACCAGGAGGACGCACCCGGCTCCTGGCTTCAGATGGGTGCATCACCAGCCGTGTCGGCCATTTGGGGAATAAACCAATGGAAAAAGGAAGACCTTTCTCTCTGTCTCTCTCACTGTTTATAACTCTTTCTCTAAAGAAAAAAAAAAAAAAGAGGAGAGAATGATCCAACATGGGAAGTGTGATACACAATAGACTCATAGAATGGCAGATGTCCTAAACACCACTCTGATCCACTCTGGTCTCAGAATCAGCATTCAGATCCAGCTAAAAAGCTCGTGAGTGTTTCAGGCATGGAAAGTCAAGACACTGTGGCAAAAAAAAAAAAAAAAAAAAAAAAACCACCTAAATGAAAGATCTCTGTGAATGAGATCCCAGCAGAAAGAACAGGCTCTCAATGAAGGAGGTACCTTTCTCTGAAGGGAGGAGAAAACTTCCACTTTGACTATGACCTTGTCTAAGTAAGATAGGAGTTGGTGAGCTCAAGAGGCTTCCATAGCCTTGGCAGCTCATGACAAGAGGCTCGGGTGATTACCAACGTCTTAAATAAGGGTGTCAATTGTTAAATCAACAACAGGAGTCATTGTGCACTTACTCCCCATGTAGGATCTTTGTTCTTAATGTGTTGTACTATGTGAATTAACAGTATAACTAGTACTCAAACAATACCTTATACTTTGTATTTCTGTGTGGGTGTAAACTATTGAAATCTTTACTAGTATATATTATATTGATCTTCTGTATATAAAGACAATTGAAAATTAATCTTGATGAAGAATGGGATGGAAGGGGAGTGGAGCTGGGATGGTTGTGGGTGGGAGGGAGGTTATGGAGAAAAAAGGCACTATAATCCAAAAGTTGTACTTTGGAAATCTATATTTATTAAATAAAAGTTTAAAAAGAAGTCTGAGGAGAATGTTACTTTTCAGCAGACACACAAGCAATAATCAAAAGGTGACCTAAAACTCATGTTGGATAAATTTAATAAACAACTATATGAAAGAAAATTTAAAAAAAAGTATTTTCTAATAGAATTTTCAGGAAACACAAAATTAGGTGCTTTCTCCTTGTTTGACACACTTGATCTTAGCCAAAATGCTGAGAAGTGATTCTCTCCTTGTTTTTCGGTATTTCATTTAGGTTAAACTCCTTATTATGAGCATATTAATGGGTCAAAAATTATGAAGACATAATCATAACAGAAATGTTTTATGAATTTAGATGTTTTTGCATGATTTCTTCTGAAAATTAGAAAACAGATACCAAATATTAGTGGATTCTTAGGAAAATAGTATTAAATTATTTCAAGCAGAGAATATATTTTTTCATAAATATATATTTTAGTGAGATACAAAGCAGATACTTTATAATGACCTTGCCAGTAGGATCTGCTTAAGACTCTTATGTAAATGGATTTTTTATATGATCTGAATGATGGGTAGCATTGTTTTATTTTTTTTGATCAGGATTATTAGCATTTATTCTGATTTTCATAATTTCCAGTTCATTTAGCTCAGCAAAGATTTGCCAACCACAGCATAGTGTATGTTAATATGAAATGAAAATTAAAATAATATTAAAGTTGGCTTAATTTCTTCCTTGCAATATACAGACTATATGAGCTAATAAAATATATATACTATTTTAGATATTTATTATATATTATATTATATATTATTATATGTAAAATATATAATATAATATATTATATATATAAAATTTAAAAAAAGAGGATTTGACATCACCATGAGCCAAAACATCTAGAACACAGATAATTTCACAGGAAGCATATAGAAAATATCAACCCATTATAAGGAGAAGCAGATCTGTTGAACACACACACACTGTTGGACTCTGAGTTTGGCTTAGGGTATGTGTTTGACATAGCAGTTAAGATGCTGCACCCTTTAGTGAAGCACCTATCTAATCCCAGCTTCCTGCTAAGGCACACTTTGGGATGTCTAAGGCAATGGGTCAATTACCAGGGTCCCTGCCACCCACATGGGAGGCCCAGATTGAGATTCCAGCTCTAGATTTGGGACTGAGCCAGCCATGGCGATTGGAGGAATTTGGGAAGTGAACCAGCAGATGGAAAAGTCTCTCTCACAGCCACCTCGACTCTGTCTCTCCCTTATAAGTAAATAGAAAACATATGAAAGACAAATTTTAAAAAGTTAGAGTTTGGGTTTAATAAATTACTGTAACAACCAATCAATTAGTTTTCATTCTATAAATTTTAAAGCATAAATACAGATCACGAAGAATCAACAAATGTGTCAAAATTGCAGTTCATAACTCAAAGTGTTAGAATTTGTCCCAAGACATGTTTAATTTTGTAGTACTTGAATATTTCAAAAACCACTTGCTTTCAGTTTAAAATATAGATTTAATAGTAATGTGGTGCAGAGGAAAAATACTCTGGTTTGAACTTCAAGAAAATGTGGTTAGTTTCTCGATGTGAGTTTTCTAGATGTGAGTAGTTGTGGAAATTATAAATACTTCTGGCATTTCTACTCCTCAAATAAGTATACACAAGAGGAAGAACCAAATTGACTTCTCTGTCTTATGTACATAATGTCTCATGATTAATTATATCATCTCATCTCACTTGCTCTTTTTATAATGATAGAATTTTTTATCCATTGGAAATCTCTTATGCCAGGAGTATAAGGCATTGAAAACACACTTAAAGCATATAAGACACTTAAATCACATAATACAGAAATATTTCACTTTAGAAATACAGAGATTGAGGGACGTTTCTGGAGATTTTCCTTTTTCTTTTAAGGGAGAATGCTTGCACACATGGTTGCCAGTGTCAAAAGATAAGAATAATTCCTGATGAGACAGAATGATGACAGATAACTAATCCTATACAAGCTTGGGAAGAGGATACTTCACGAAATTTTGTTATGCAAATGCAATTTACTATAAAATATACAGGTACACAAATTACAGTAAAGAAAATTTAGTGAAAAAAAGGGGGGACCGGTACCATGGTTCACTTGGTTAATCCTCCACCTATGGGCGCCGGCATCTCATATGGGCACTGGGTTCTAGTCCTGGCTACTCCTCTTCCAGTCCAGCTCTCTACTGTGGCCCTGGAGGGCAGTGAAGAATGGTCCAGGTACTTGGACCCCTGCACCCGCATGGGAGACCAGGAAGAGGCACCTGGCTCCTGGCTTTGGATCCTCACAGCGCTAGTGGGCCATTTCGGCCATTTGGGGAGTGAGCCAACGTAAAGAAGACCTTTCTCTCTGTCTCTGTCTCTCTCTCTCTCTCTCTCTCATTTTCTATAACTCTACCTGTCAAATAAAATAAAGAATTTAAAAAAAATATTTATTTATTTGAGCAGCAGAGCTACAGACAGAGAGGAGAGAGAGAGAAAGAGAGAGAGAGAGAGAGAAATATCTTCCATAACATCATTATATAACATGTGTGTGGTATTATGTATAAGTAATCCAGGGATGATTTAAAATACATGAGAAGACATGTATAAATTCTATGAGAATAATATTCAATAGTGCATATGGCGGCCGGCGCCGCGGTTCACCTGCGGTGCCGACACCCCAGGTGCTAGTCCCGGTCCGGGCGCCAGATTCTGTCCCGGTTGCTCCTCTTCCAGTCCAGCTCTCTGCTGTGGCCCAGAGGGCAGTGGAGGATGGCCCAAGTGCTTGGGGTCCTGCACCCGCATGGGAGACCAGGAGGAAGCATCTGGCTCCTGGCTTCAGATCAGCACAGTGCACCGCTGCAGCACACCAGCCATGTGGCCATTTGAGGGGTGAACCAATGGAAAAAGGAAGACCTTTCTCTATGTCTCTCTATCTCTCTCTCACTGTCTAACTCTGCCTGTCAAAAAAAAAGTGCATAAGGCATTGCAAATTTGGTTTCTGAAAGGGGTCATGGTACCAATTCTCTGTATATACTTAGAGACCACTGATACAAAACTAGATAAAGATTACATAAAAAGCTTAGGCTTCAGAGTGCTGCTTAGCCTAGCAGTGAAAACATCAGTGGCCTACATCAAGTAACTGAGTTGGATTCTTATCTTGTAATCTTATAGCAAATTCTTAATGCAGATCCTGGGAGGAAGAAGTGATAGTTCATGTCAGTGGGAAGCCTCAGTTGTCTCTGGATGCTAGCTTTAGATCTTGCCTAACCATGTCATTGCAGGCATTTGGGAAGCAAATCAGTTGATTAGATGGGAATTCAATCTCAGACTGCCAAATAAAATATTAGAAGTGTAAATTCTGTTTCCACCTTTTGGTTTTGATTTGGTGTTTTCTTTTTAGGGTAAATGAATGTGGTTTCAATTTCTCAAGGCTAAGGAAAAATATTCAGAACATGCAAAAGTTTATGAAAAATCTACTGTTGAGAAAAAGCTATGCAATAACTTCAATACTTTAGCATAAAAAATAAAGCTTAATTTATTTTTCCATGAACATTTTGAAGTTCCTTTATATTTATCATGTAGAGAAGTCCACAAACTTTATATGATAATTGACCAGTGTTTCCAAAGGATATGTATTTCTATTTTAAATGCCTGAATTTTATGAAAAGAAATAAGATTTTGAAAATTATTACTATAATACATGAAGCACTCCAAGGAGGAAATAAGACATTATTTCTCATGTAATTGCGGGATGACTAACAGGAAATAAGAAAATTTATGGAGAAAAAATGTGGAAATCTAGCACTATAAATCTGATGACAGTAACAGTATTTTCTTTACAGAAAAACATCTTTTTGAAACAGATGCTTGGCCAGCGCTGTGGCTCAATAGGCTAATCCTCCACCTGCAGCACCAGCACCCCAGGTTCTAGTCCCAGTCAGGGTACCGGATTCTGTCCCGGTTGCTCCTCTTCCAGTCCAGCTCTCTGCTGTGGCCTGGGAGTGCAGTGGAGGATGGCCCAGGTGCTTGGGCCCTACACCCCATGGGAGACCAGGAGAAGCACCTGGCTCCTGGCTTCGGAGCAGCACGCCAGCCACAGTGGCAACTGGAGGGTGAACCAATGGAAAAGGAAGACCTTTCTCTATGTCTCTCTCCTTCACTTTCCACTCTGCCTATCCAAAAATAAATAAAAAGAAACAGACATTTGCTGGCAATGAAGATTTGAAAAACAGAATCAGAAATTAATTTTTCAGGGGCTGGTGCCATGGCTCACTAGGTGAATCCTCCACCTACAGTCGCTGGCATTCCATATGGGTGCAGGGTTCTAGTCCTGGCTGCTCCTCTTCCAGTCCAGCTCTCTGCTGTGGTCCGGGAGGGCAGTGGAGGATGGTCCAGGTGCTTGGGCCCCTGCACCCACATGGGAGACCAGGAAGAGGCACCTGGCTCCTGGCTTCGAATCAGTGCATCGCCAGCTATAGCGGCCATTTGGGAGGTGAACCAATGGAAGGAAGACCTTTCTCTCTGTCTCTCTCTGTCTGTCAAATTAAAAAAGAAAGAAAGAAAGAAATTGACGTTTTAGTGTTCAAAGCAAATAAATGAATCAATCTGTGGAGAAAAGATAGTCTCTTCAATAAATGGTACCAATTATCCACATGTAGATCTCCACATGCAGAAGTATGAAACAAGAACCCCTACCTTACACCTTACGCAAAAATCAACTCAAAATGGATACAAGATCTAAATCTATGACCTGATACAATCAAATTAATATAAAATATTGGGAAAACTCAGAAAGACATTGGCATAGGTAAAGACTTCTTGGAAAAGACCTCAGAAGCACATGCAATCAAAGCAAAAATAGACAACTGGGATTACACCAAGCTGAGAAGCATCTGCTCTGCAAAGGAAACACTCAACAAACTGAGGAGGCTACTGACAGAATGAGAGAAAATATTTCCAAATTATGCAACTGATAGGGGCTGATGCCATGGCTCACTTGGTTAATCCTCCATCTGTAGCTCCAGCATCCCATATGGGCTCCGAGTTCTAGTCCCAGTTGCTCCTCTTCCAGTCCAGCTCTCTGCTGTGGCCCAGGAAGGCAGTGGAGGATGGCCCAAGTGCTTGGGCCCCTGAAACTGCATAGGAGACCAACAGGAAGCACCTGGCTCCTGGCTGTGGCCCGGGAGTGCAGTGGAGGATGGCCCAAGTCCTTGGGTCCTACACCCGCATGGGAGACCAAGGGAAGCACCTGTCTCCTTGCTTCAGATCAGTGTGGTGCACCAGCCGCAGCGCGCCAGCTGCAGCAGCCATTTGGGGAGTGAACCAATGAAAGGAAGACCTTTCTCTCTGTCTCTCTCTCTCACTGTCTATAACTCTACCTATTAAATAAATAATAAAAAATATTATGCAACTGATAAATGATTACTGTCCAGAATCTGAAAGGGGCTCAAGAAACTCAGTAACAATAAAACAAAAAATCTAGTTAAGAAACAGAAATGTCCAGCGAACATCACAATAGTTGGCATATAAAACATATTCCTTAGAATGTAAGACAATTTCAATAGTATCCTCAAAAAAGTAGTAGTTAATATCATCATGGAGGTTTTAGATAATGACAGAAAAAGAACATTGGTTTAATTCCAAAGTGAAAAAATTACTTGCTATTAAATGCAATATGAACAGATTATTTGTATATAGTAATTTTAATTTCCCACCAATAAAACAATTTACATTTATTGATCAAGATGTAAATAAAATAATGAAATATTTGTGAAACATGAAGTGGGAACATGAATCTAAATTTGGTTTTGATTTTGAAAATCAGCATCTCACCAAATATCATTTTCTGTTCACCTAAAATTGAGCTTTAACAATGCTTTTGGAAAAATGAGAGGCAGAAAGCAAAATCTTACAAAACTTAAAGTGTTGTATACCTCTAGGAAAATAATGGATGTGAAAAAACATATATCCTCTACATCAAATGAAACAATTATTTTTCACATGAGTAAACAAATATCCATAGGCTTAAGGAAAAATATTGCATCCTGCCTGTATCTGTATTTGAGTAATTGTGATGTTTGACAACCTGTTATTTATTAATTTTTGTCTCACCTTCTTGTTAATAATGTTCTTTATACACTTTTTAATATCAGAGTGCTTATTTCCTCTTAATTCTTGTAAATGTAGAATGATCCATTTTTTAGGGCTTATATGCTGCAAATAGTATAATATCATTTAGTTTATATAGAGACTTATGACACAATATGCAAAGTCATATGTTCATAATTTTATATTACTTTTTTGAGTTAGTAAGTATTCACACATATGAGAGTATTTCAAAAAGTTTCTGGAGAATGGAAATAAAAGGTGTTAATGTTGTTGCATCAAAAATATTTGAAATTCATTTGTATGAGGAGGTCTTTAAAAATATATTGTGTTAAAATTGTTCACGGATTTCAAAGAATTTTGTATCAAAACAAACATCTTTTATTTCTACTTTCCGTAAGCTTTTGAAGCAGTCTTGTCTATTTAGTTTACTATTTTAAAATAATGTGTTATGCTGCATAATCATAGAAATACATATTATTTACCCCTCTCCCTCGTGATGGATGTCCATATCATGTTTATACCAAACAACAGGAACAATGAACATAAAAGTAAGGAAAACTACCTCTGTGTGATCCCTTCTGGTTATCCAGAAAGTCTATGAAGTATATACCTACAAATACTATAAAATGCTGAATTTATTCTTTATCTGTTACATATGTGAATATTATTAAAAAAAATCTTTGTTGCTTTGTCTAAAAGCTGCTATATAGAAATCTATCACAGAAATTTCTCCCTGGTATCCATAGGAGGAAATTATCTCCATTAAAAATATTTTACTTTTTGGGATTAGTCCACATTATTAGCTTTTCTTTTCAGTAGATGTACCAGATTTTCATTTGTTACCTATCCTTCAGAAGTATATTCTTTACGAAAATGAATTTTAGTTAACTTTATCTCATTATTCATGTCTTACTCTTGCACAATTCCTCTTTGTATTACTTTCTTATACTGCACTTTAGATTGTTCTATTTTCTGATTCTATATCAGCAATTTTATTTTATTTAAAGGTTGAGATATTAATATAGATGTCCTATATGTATGTATACAGAAAATAAATTGCACAACAAAGAAAATGAGACATTCTCTATATATTTACACTTGGCAGGAAAATAGAATGTGGGAATATTTTAGTGAAGGGTTTGTACTATTTCAGCAAATTTCAGAATCGTGAACTAGAATGTTTGCTATTAGTCAGTATTACTTTATTTTGTTACATTTTATTCCAAGTTAAATAAAATCACTTTTGTACATCAGATCTTTTAAGCATATTCTAAAAATAATCTGCATGTTATCTAATTTCTGATTTTATCCAATAGTAATATTCCTATATTCCTATTAGTTCAAAAACCCTGTATTCATTTTCTTAACTCCTTCTTCTACTGACTGCACTGTGCCAGTAATAGACTTTTTTCAGTCTTCCTTTTCTTTTTCTCCCTAATCTTCACCTCCCTAACCTATCATGAAAGTACACTATTTTTTTATCGTGTTTTCCAAGGCCTTATATTTTCTTAATTTTACTATAAATTCTGCCTTATTACTCACTTTTTTCTAACTTTTGTTTACCTTTTTTTTTTCTAAAGATTTATCTTATTTATTTGAAAAGTGGAATTACAGAGGGAGGGAAAGACAAAGAGAGAGATCTTTCAGCTGCTGATTCACTCCCCAAATTTCCTCAAAGCTGCAGCCTGAGCCAGGCCAAAGCCAGGATCCAGGAGCTTCTTCTAGAGCTCCCATGTGGCTGCAGAGGTCCAGGCACTTGGGCCATCTCTGCTGCTTTCCCAGGCACATTAGCAGGGAGTCGGATTAGAAGTGGAGAAGCCCAGATTTGAACAGGTGCTAATATAGAACGCTGGTGTCGCAGGTGGCAGCTTTATTAGCTAGGCCATGATGCCAGCTGATTCATTTACCATTAAATTGTGACTTTTACTCTTCACTCATGCTGACTACCACAGAATAAAGATGAGCTCTACTAACTGCTGTGAAAATGTAATAATCTACTTTAATACATATTTATGTAACAACCCTGTTTATTTTTGTTCTCAATATTTCCAATTATTTTTGAAATCATTCATTGGCAAATAATTTATCTGAATGAATAACTCAATATATATATATATATATGTGTGTGTGTGTGTCTAATTAAGCTTCAAAACATTGTAATAATTTTTACAATTGCCTTTGATATAAATACCTCATCAATATCAACAGATCAAAGATCAAAAAGTCATGCTTCAAGGTACAAGAGGATACTTCATTTAACCAATAATTTGGGAAGCATTTTACATAATAATATCAAATGCACATTTTAGTAAACAAATAAAGGAGCAATATTTTGGAAATACAAAACATATTGAAAGAGAAGTACTAAAGCCAACATACAAAAACTAACTAAAATTAGTCACTAACAATATGGGAAGCAAAATACAAAGGATCAATATTTTGAGCACTCACAAGGTTAAGGATATTACATCCATGAACTTAAAATAACCAGAGTAAAGAATTAAAAGTATCAGTTTTCAAAATTAAAATCATCTCAAAATATAGCATAAATAGCAGAAAAAAACTAGTCGATCAATGACTTCATGAGAATATTGATACAAAAATTATCAGAAGACAGATTTTTAAGAAAAATTAAAAATATAAAAGCTAAATCACACATAAGATCTGATGTACAGAAGTGATTTTATTTAACTTGGAATAAAACGTAACAGGCTCTAAAAGGTCCAACACCATTCTGGGAAGAATACCAAAAACAGCAGAAACAATGGAGGGAAAGAAACAATATAAGAATATCAGAAGCTATGTTTTAGAATGAATGTAAAATAAGAAAATTGAGGCCGGCGCAGCGGCTCATTAGGCTCATCTTCTGCCTTGCGGCGCCGGCACACCGGGTTCTAGTCCCAGTCGGGGCACCGATCCTGTCCCGGTTGCCCCTCTTCCAGGCCAGCTCTCTACTGTTGCCAGGGAGTGCAGTGGAGGATGGCCCAAGTGCTTGGGCCCTGCACCCCATGGGAGACCAGGAGAAGCACCTGGCTCCTGCCCTTGGATCAGCGCGGTGCGCCGGCTGCAGTGCGCCTACCGCGACGGCCATTGGAGGGTGAACCAACGGCAAAAGGAAGACCTTTCTCTCTGTCTCTCTCTCACTGTCCACTCTGCCTGTCAAAAAAAAAAAAAAAAAGAAAGAAAGAAAGAAAAGAAAATTGAGCTTAAAAATGATTCTGTGGAGGCAGCATGTGACACAGCTAAGCTGCCTCTTGTGACTCCCATACTCTGTAGCAGAGTTCTCATTCTATGCCCTACTGCTCCACTTTCCATCCAGGTTCCTGCTAATATGCCCGGGAAGGCAGCGGAAGGTAGCCCAGGTATTCGGGCCTCTGGTACCCATGTTGGAGACCCAGGATGGACTTCCTGGCTCCTAGCTTCAGGCTGGCCCAGAACTGCTGTTGCAGCCATTTGAGGAGTGAACCAGTGGATGGAAGATCTCGTTCTTTATTCCTCCCTCCTTTTCTGTCGCTTAGCCTTTCAGAGAAAATAAATCTTAAGAACATGGTTCCGTGATTACCTATGAGGAAAATTATATTCTCACTTTAAAACTTTCTTTCCCTTTGGTCTGAAAGGGAGGTTTTTTCTACTTACTGTATACTTCGCTGATGGCGAAGTGAATCTAGCTATGAGATTATTATTTAAGTTCTTATTTTGGCTATGCTATTACAGAAAAATGTTAGCCATCTCTTTTATAAGGTCTAAAGATTAAATTATGTGTCCTACAGATTCCTTCATAATACAATTAGTTTCCTATCTTGAAGAGAATAGAGAAATGAAAGAACAAGTTGGGCTTAGAATAGAGAAATGAGGGAGCAAGTCCTAGATCGCTTGCTGACAATAGCAATATTGCATGAATACTTAGCAAATAGTTTCAACCATTAGATAACAACTTAAGAAAACATTTACCAGAAGGTCCAATGCCTTCTATAAATTTTAAGAATCATGTATTTGGAAACACCTCTTAAATATCTAACATGGTGTAGTTTGTTTAACCAGTAAACTTAAGCACAACCATATAAAATGCTTTTAGTTTCTTTCTACCAACAAGTATAAAACATATGATGCAGAGATTCAGGTCACACAAATTAAAATGTATCTTTGATTGATTTTAGCAGCTTAAATTTATGGATAATCTTATCTATAAGCCATTTAAAATAAAACTCTTAATAAAATTTCCCCATGTGGACATACACTATGTACACACATATAACATAGCATAATAGACAAATATAGCAATTTTAATAATAGCTTTTAAAATCTTTAACTCTTTTTGTAGATTGCCAATTGATTTGAATTGCTTTTTCTTTTTAGTAACCTCAGTTAACCATACTTTCTCTCAGTTGGTACTCTTACTACATTATTGGCTTCATCTGTTTACAGAGCCATCCCAAAGTACTGAATACAATAGAAGTGGCTGGAAAAAGTCCATAGGAACCTAGAGGAGGACAGCTAAACACAGAACCAACAACGCTTTAGTTTTATGAGCAGCAAATCATATATAACTGTGGATGACAAAAGACTTTAAGTTGCCATGTTTAAAATTATAAACTCTTCAACCAACAAGAGGCATTTGCTTAATTCACAGTATTTTTGAAAGCACCTGCAGGATTTTACAAGTATTTAACCCTTTAGGCCTCTGGGGCTTTCTCATTAAGATAACTATCAGGTCTAGTAACACAAGATCATTAGACCTTTTAATTCTCAAACATTTGTATTAATAGCATTTTCCATTATAGAAACTTAAAATTTAGTACCATGTAACATCTTGACAGTACTTCCAATATAATCCAAATAGCCTGATTAGTTGGTGTCTCTATAAGATGAAAGACATAAGTCCTTCGATTTTTTCAGTTGGGCCCAAACTGGAAAAACCAAAGTCCAGGATTTACTGGAAATTTTAGAGTCCAGATTGTTTGAAACTTTGATTTGTTGAATGCCTGTCAAGAATGCCAAGAAGGCTCAAAATCCAAAATATCTGGTTGAAGTAAGATTCCTTAAAATCATGACATAACATAGACCAAATTTGATTATTGTTACAAGGTGATTATTCAAATCTTTGAAAATAAGCACATATTTAAATAACTCATAGCTCTTAATAAAAATTCAGCTGTTTTTGAACAATTAGAATTTAACAGACATCAAGAGAACATAGTAGGTTACTTTAACATATTGCTTTAACAGAGAATCAGATTTTAATTCTATGTCAAAGAGAAATTGAGCTTCCTGTGATCTTTTGATGTGAGGTTTCCTTCCTTTACCTTCTTTCATATTGATGACCATGTTTCTGTGTTTCTGTGTGTAACACATCTTCAGGCCACCAAAGATTAGAGATGGGACTTGGGCACTCCCTTGACTTGCATCCTCTGGTCCGCTTTAACAAAAACCAGGAGGAAAAGAAAGCTAGGCATCAGAAACAATGGGTGGCAGGCCTATTAATGGCTGATCTGTACAGTGATCTGCCCTCAAGGAGACCCAACAGGCCAGTCTACTGCAGTGGCTTTCAATGTGGTAAGCCTGGGCTTTAGCAGAAGTCAGCTTGTGAAGAGCCCTGGCAGCTCTGCGAAGAGTTGGATCACTGGAAATGGACCTGCCCTGGAGTCGAAGGATGCCCACGTCAGAGCCACAGATCTTATTGGCTCTAAGCTGAAAAGCCCTTCACTCAGCTCAGCTTCCAAAGTGACCACTGGAGCTGAGGGGACGGCCACGTAGGGTCAGCAACATTGCAGGCAGAATTGTAAATTTCTTGTTAGAGATGCCACCTGCTTTTACCTAGCCAGCTCTCCTCCCAGGCCAGCTTAGTAATGAAAGTCAACAGAATGCCTTCCCCTAGGAGGTCCACACCTCCCTTAGGATGTACCCCATGTGAAGAGATAGATAGGTCTGGGCCTCTTAACTTACAAGGCCTAAAGCCCACCAGATTATTATCAAGCCCCTTCTATCAGGTTCTATTTGCCTCTCAATCAGAAAACTTAATTGTAGCTCAGACAGCACCTTTCTTAGCTCCTCTAATAATGACTCTATCCTTTTTTCTAGACCCTGTCTAGTGCACTTGGGCCTCATTCCATTGTAATCATAACCTCAACTCTACCTCCAATGGCTCTACTCTCAACCTGTGTGTACTGATGGTCCTCTTCCCCACTTAATGCTGTATAATGGTCCAGACCTGGTTAATGCCACTCTTAGGATCATTGGTTACTATCCTCACTCTGTCTTTTATGACCTTGTCTAAATATGATCAGAGTCGGCGAACTTGGAAGGCTTTCATAGCCTTGGCAACTCATGACGAGAGCCTAGGGTGGTTACTGGCGCCATAAACTAGAGTGTCAATTTGTTGGGTCAACAACAGGAGCCACTGTGTACTTGCTCCTCATGTGGGATCTCTGTCCTTAATGTGCTGTACATTTTGATTTAATGCTATAACTAGTACTCACACAGTATGTTTCACTTTGTGTTTCTATGTGGGTGCAAACTGTTGAAATCTTTACTTAATATATACTAAATTGATCTTCTGTATATAAAGAGAATTGAAAATGAATCTTGATGCAAATGGAAGGGGAGAGGGAGCGGGAGAGGGGAGGGTTGCGGGTGGGAGGGAAGTTATGGGAGGGGGAAGCAATTGTAATCCATAAGCTGTACACTGGAAATTTATATTCATTAAATAAAAGTTAAAAAAAAGAACATGGTTCTGTGATTGCTTAGCAGAATGAATAATAAATGCCCAATAGACAGCAATAGATTTATGACTTTATAAACACAAAGGAATAAGGGAATCTTTAAAATTCTCCAAAGAATTTAAATAAAATGTTAATTACAAAAGGCAGAAAATCAAGATAATACATGATTTCTTATTGTCAGTGCAGAACA
Source organism: Lepus europaeus (assembly GCF_033115175.1). Classification (NCBI taxonomy): domain Eukaryota; kingdom Metazoa; phylum Chordata; class Mammalia; order Lagomorpha; family Leporidae; genus Lepus; species Lepus europaeus. Next base: position 136,890,148 of record NC_084827.1, read on the forward strand.
CAAAAGGGGAGTTATCTTGTGATTTTGAAAGAAAATCACAAACAATATTGTCAAATTCTGTGACCATTTCTTAACTGGATAATTATTTTTTTAAATTATTTGAGTTCCTTATATATTCTAAATATTAATCCTTTCGCAATTGAATGGTGTGTATCAGTGAGTGAATAGACAAAGAAAATTAGCATATAAAAACAAATAAATATTATTCAGCATAAAAAACAATGAAATCTTGACATTTCCAATAGAAGAAAAAAATGATAGAATGAGAAAGTATTATGCTAAATGAAATAAACCAGACACAAAGAAAAATACCAGATGGCCTCTCATATGTGGAAGATATAATACTTAAAAATGTAGTGAATCTGATTTTAGAATAGTCATCACTACAGGTAGAGGTTGGGAACAGTGAGGATAATGGGTACAGGAATTTTGTATAAAGGGCATGAAAACACAAACAGAAGACAGAACAAACAAGTTGTAATGTTCTACAGAACAATGGGGTAACCAGGGTTCACAACAATGTATTAAATTCTGTGTAAAGAACTGGAGGACAGGAGCTATTAGGCTCTCAAGACAAAGAAAACATAAAAATTTCAGGTCATTAGCTTGATTGGTATTTATATGGACAGAGATATTACACTGTACTAAACAAAAATGTAAAAATATTATATATGTGAATCAAAATTTGAATAAGATAATTAAAATTTTAAACTAAAATCGGACATGTTTTTCAGATACTAAGGAAACTCTTGTCATTTTTATGCAATACTTGAAATATCTCATGCATACAAAGCTTGTGGAAAGAATAGAAAGTAATCTAAAGCAACAATATTATTTATGAGCAACTATGTTTTCATGATTAAATAATGCCTACCAGATAACCTTTCACATAAAGGCTCAGTATGAATTATTTTTACTTATTTATGATATCAGTCTTGTTTGAGGAGTGTCTGTGGCAGAAGGGGAAGTTTGGCCTCACTAAGTAGCCTGCTAAGAAGATTAAGGTGGGTATCAACATACCCCCAACTACCAGCCCTCCACTGTGAAGGACACCTGTCAAAGTGAAAGTTTTAGAACTCTTCTAAGGATGGAATTCAAAGTGTGTATAGGAAACATGTAATATTGACATTTGTACAAAACATGGGATTTTGGAAAATTTATATAATTTTAAAGTGATTATTATACTATCGTTTTACATGATTTTAAACGTTTGGAGATGATTAGTTTGCTCTATACTATCATTGCATTGTGATATTATACTCAGAAGATTAAAAGTTATATTATTATACAATATATGAAAATGTTTGGATAATAAAATGTTTTCTATTTTTATTATCTTTGCTGATATTCAAGTTTGAAAAAATAAGGTTTGGTTTTTGCCATAGGAGTTGGAAGTGACAAGAAGGAAAGCAAAAATCATTTTCTCTATATTACCTTTGAAATTATTATTAAATAGCAAATGAAGCAGGAGTAGGTCAAGAGTCTATGTGCTTGGTGATTGACTGCCCTTTCCTTTCAAAAAGTGTATATTACACTTGATAAGTTTTTCTCTGAAGCTAAAAAATAACAGATATTAGACTTTTATTTTAAAATAAACTATAAAAGCAAAGACCTATGTTTTCTGATTTGTAATGGAAGTGTCCTGATTTATTTTTATAAATAGTTCCTTTTTAAATAGTTTTACATTTAATATTATCTAATTTGCATTCAGAAGTCATACAAAAGTAGACTATCAAAAAAAGTTTGCCAATACAGGGCTCCTTGACATAAATTCTATTAAGCAGTATATTTAATTACTTACAAGCCAGTTTGCTTTGTTTTCTATCTGGTCCACAGTTATTAATTAGCCTCTAAGATTTTTTTTTTCTCAAACCAAGTATACATTGTAGATTAAATCATCCACTTCCCTTTGACTCTTAGATCACACAAACAAGACAAGTCTCTGCTAATACTAACTGATAGAATCAAAAAGGGAGAGAAGGATCCAACATGGGAAGCAGGATACACAGCAGACTCATAGAATGGCAGATGTCCTAAACAACACTCTGGCCTCAGAATCAGCCCTTAAGGCATTCAGATCTGGCTGAAGAGCCCATGAGAGTATTGTAGGCATGGAAAGCCAAGATACCATGGGGAAAAAAAAAAAAGAAGAAGACCTAAATGAATGATCTCTGTGAGTGAGATCCCAGTGGAAAGAACGGGGCCATCAAAGAAGGAGGTACCTTTCTCTGAAGGGAGGAGAGAACTTCCACTTTGACTATGAACCTATCGGAATAAGATCAAAGTCAGCGAACTCTAAAGGCTTCCATAGCCCTGACAACTCATGACTAGAGCCTTAGGGAGATTACTGACGCCATGAACAGGAGTGTCAAATTGTTAAGTCAGCAACAGGAGTCACTGTGTACTTACACCCCATGTGGGATCTGTCCTTAATGTGTTGTCTAATGTGAAGTGATGCTATAACTAGTACTAAAACAGTATTTTTATACTTTGTGTTTCTGTGTGGGTACAAACTGATGAGGTCTTTACTAATTATATACTGAATCGATCTTCTGTATATAAAGATAATTGGAAATGAAAAAAAAAAAACAACCTGGTGTTAAATTGGAAATGGCATAGAAAATTAATTAATTTAAAAAAAAATATTATGTAGGATCTCTGTCTTTAATGTACTGTGCACTCTTATTTAATGCTATAACTAGTACTCCAATGGTAGTTTTTTCACTTTGTGTTGCTATGTGGGGGCAAACTGTTGAAATCTTTACCTAATATATACTAAACTGACCTTCTGTATATAAAGAGAATTGAAAATGAATCTTGATGTGAATGGAAGGGGAGAGGGAGTGGGAAAGGGGAGGGTTGCGGGCGGGATGGAAGTTATGGGAGGGGGGAAGCCATTGTAACCCATAAGCTGTACTTTGGAAATTTATATTCATTAAATAAAAGTTTAATAAATGAAAAAAAAAATCATCCACTTCCCCCTTTCTTTTCTAACTTCTTAAAAATACTTTTTACTGCAGGGGAAATTAATTTAAAACCAACATTAAGATCCATGGCAAGGGGAAAAAGGAAAGACTAGTAATGTAAGTCTGAAAGATAATTGAGTTATGAGTAGTTTTCAGCCAGAAATCACATATTTCATTTCGAATTATTTATCCTCTTGACACTTGAAGAACTTACTTGAAAAACTGTCAAAATTAATGAATTTGTCTGTTCTAAGTACTTCAATTATCACTCAGCAAATAAAAACACTATTAAAAATCAATATATTCATTTTCTATTTTTTGTCATGTCTCTATATTTCTTCAATTAAGTAGACACAATAACATAATTTGTTGTCACAATTTAACTCAAGGCAGTTTAAATCCAAATTAAGAACAGATAAAAATTGTCATTTTAAATGCTTACTGCAATCTGTGGTTATATACCTAGCTTCATATTTTCTCTTAAATAAATAATTATATTTTAATGTTATGAAATCTTCATTAACTTTTTAACTTTTACTTTGTCCTCCTCAAAAAGAAAATGACAACAGTTTATACACTTCCATGGCTCACAGATTCACTTTCCATTGTTGATTATTTTATTACCATTTTAAAATTCTACATGAAAAAGGAATTAGAATCCAAAATATTTCAATAAACAGTTGTCATTCTGCAGACCCCTGAAGATGGGTAGCCTTTGTTTGCTTCAAGATAACCAGACAATTATTAGGAAAGTGCTATTTCTATTAAACTAAAACTACTTTCTGATCTGATGAACCACACCAAAATATTTTTGTTTTAACACACATACAAACACACACACACAAAATTTAATTTTTCCTCATGCAAAACCCAATGTAGATGTTCCTGGTGGGCAGGATTTCTACAAAAAAGTGGTTCAGAGATACTGGCTTCTTCCATCACAACTCTGATATCTTTACTGCATTCAAAAAATACCACTCCAAAATTGAACAGAGAAAAAATATACATACACAGAAAGGAGATGTTTTAACTGGAATAATTAAGGAATCCTGCTATATCAGCTTTAAATTTCATACTGACTAGAACTTGTATTTTTCATATAGGTATATCAAAATGCATAGTTCTAGTCTTAATTTTAGAAGCAAAACTATTTTTATTGAATCATCAATTGTTGATATTTCATTTTTTAAACTGCACATAACAAAAGAAATAGAGATTAACAGTTTGGGTGACACTTTTTCTTTTCTTTTTTTTTTTTTTTTGTTTAAGGTTTATCTTTTTATTTGAAAGGCAAAATTAAAGAGAAACAGAGACAGAAAGATCTTCCATCCACTGGTTCACTTCCCAAATGACTACAATTGCTGCAGCTGGGCTGATCCAAAGTCAGGAGCCAGGAGCAACTTCTGTGTCCTCTATGTGGGTTCAGGGGCCCAAGAATTTGGGCCATCTTCTACTGCTTCCCAAGCCATAACAGAGAACTGGATCAGAATGTGAGCAGACTGATCTTGAACCAGTGCCCATATGGGGTGTTGTCATTGCAAGCAGCAGTTTTACTACCCTGATGTCACTTTTTAAAAACACATTTAAAATCTCTCCCTCTCTCTCCGTATAATATGTTCATGCTGAAGTAGTGTGTAATTGATAATAGATGGATATATTTGAAGAAGAGGACCATCAAAATGAAAATTACGAAAGTTAAAACTTTTCACACCTAACTTTAATTAATTTTCTCTCATAAAAACTCCACTTTTAAAATATATAATGTCTGTGCTTCATTGTAGTCGTTTTTTTTTTAGTTTACTATCAGCAGAATTAGACAGTATTTTTGGTCTACAAATATATTTACTTAGAACTCTCGTAAATATTTAGTGGATGGATTTGAGCAAAACTTATTTCGTATACAAAGTCCCAATAATATTGTTCTTGAATTTGTGTACCTGTGTTGTGGTTCTATGCAAGAATCAAGTAACAGTTCCAAGTACTTCAGGTTATAAGGAATTTAATATAGAAAATTGTGTATTTAAATCCTTGACAAAATAAATCCAGTAAGCATATTATTGCGTATGAGTATATTAGGTATATATAAGTAAAAAGTATCTTAATACACCTAGCATAACCACACTACAAAATTTACTAATGATATAAAGCAGAGCTGCAGAAACTAAAATAGGAACTGTATATATACATATATATATATATGTATAGCTTCATAATTTTAAGTTTTGCTAAAAATACAGATTGTAGAAGTTTTAAAAATAGTCTATTTTTTCTATTGCAATAACTTCTTGGTTACTAACAAATCAGTTGGGATCTACCTTCATATAACTATGAAAATCCACATGATATTGCTAGAAGATAAAACAGTTAGAAATCAGTGAACATTGGGCACAACCAATTCAGTTAAAATTTTCCAGCTGTATGTATAATCTCCATAATTATAACAGTCAGTGTGATGCTTTGAATTCATTTGTGAGCCTCATCAAATCTGGTATTCCAGGGTCAATTACTGTGCAGAGTTCTGCATGATAGATAGATAAAAAGAGAACAGTAACTCAGTATCACCATCACCATAACACAGGCTTAAAATGCAAGATCAATGACCCCTTTTAGTGCAGATTACAAATATGATAATAAAATTTTACCTCCCTTATATTCTTAATATAAGAAAAGTATGCCAAAGAAAACTTAGAACCAGAATGCTTTCATAGGTGAATACCACTGAGCTAAAGGCCACCGTCTCTTGAAAAAAGATGTGTGGAAATACTCTTCTAAATTTTTCCCTGCCTATATCATTATAAATTAGACTGAATTGACAACATGATTAATTTGTGTACCCTCAATAAGTCAAAATGAAAGCACCTATATTCAACTTCATTTCTTTAATTTTTAAAAGAATCTTAGGAGAGGACTTAGAATTTTTGTTCTAAACTATGTGTATTTCACTCACCCTGGCCCCACAGCAGAAATAGTGTTATCTCACTGTACACTATATTATTTGCAAGAAACAGCTAAATGAATTTAAAGTTTATATAATGAATGCTTATCATTACCAGAACTGTACATGAAACTAATATTAATAAACTTCTCATCAAGACTTATCCTCAGTGTCACGTCTAAACAGTATGAAATCTCATTTCACAGACTTTCCCCAAAATGTATTGTATTCATCAAAAATTCAAAAATCACCCCTTGATCTCAAACATTTAATCTAATCAGTTCTATCTAGTGAATTCAGCTTTCAGCTTTGTTAAATATATATTGATTAATTTGAAAAGCAGAGTTATACAAAGAGAGACAAGACACACACACAGAGTTCTTTCATACGCTGGTTCATTCCCCTAATGGCTACAATGGCCAGGACTGAGTCAGGTGAAGCCAGCAGCCAGACACTCCATCTGGGTCTCCCACATGAGTGGAAGCACTTGGTCAACCTTCCATTTTCTTCCAGGCACATTAGCAGGGAGCTGGATTAGAAGTAGAACAATTGGACTGGAACTGGCATTCATTAGGAATGTTGGCATTGCAGATGGTGGTTAACCCACTACAATGCAGTGCCAGCGCCATTTTCAGCAAATCAACATAAGTCAGAATTTCCTTAACTTGCTTCTTTCTTCCGTAATGATCTAAATTTGGGGACGTTAGAATCATGGGTGTGAGTTTCTGTTCCCTGATCATTGTCTAAACTGCACCAGTTATTATATTCATTGTTCTATTTTGAGTAACTCTGCCTTGACCAACTCCCTTTCTGTGATGATAGAACATCATAAAATCCGCGTAGCCACAAACAACATGTGTTTGCAACAAGTGACTACCTCCAAACACCCGCTTGGGGCACAGAAGATGCAGACATGCCCTTCTCAGAGACCCACAGCAGAGCCTGATTCCACTGCTTTGTACTCTGGATCTTGCTTACACCCTCCAGTGTGAACAGATATAATTGGGAATAAGTAATATTTAATAAAGCTCTTTTTTTCTATTTTTGAGGAATTAATAATTCAGAATCTAGTCTTCAGAAAGAAAAAAAATATTTGGCATAATGAAAATCCGTAATCTAAATATTATTATGATGTAAGGGATCTAAAGACAGCCCAATCACAGTATCTTTTTAAAAAATATGTATTCATTTATGTGAAAGACTTACAGAGAGACGAGGAGACAGACAGAGAGATCTTCCATCCGCTGCTTCACTTCCCAGATGGCCACGATAACTGGGGCTGGGCCAAGAGCTGAAAGCTTCTCCCAGGCCTCTCACATGGCTTCAGGGGCCTAAGCAATTGGTGCTTTCCCTGAAACATTAGCAGGGAGCCTTATAAAGGAAGTGGAGCAGTAGGGACACAAATCTGTTCCCATATGGGATGCAGGTGCTGCAGAGGGCAGCTTAACCCACTGCACCACAGCATCAGCTCCCACGATACCATTTTACATGTTAGTTAGGAGCAAGAGGTTTTGTTGTTCTTAAAAAAGCACTAAAGATTTGAATGTTTTCACCATGAGGAAATATGAAGAATTTGGGCAGACAGACATGCTTACACTGATTGGATGCTGCAAAACGCATACATAAATTGACATATCACAGAATACCCCACAAATATGTACAGTTCCTGTGAGTCAGTTACACATAAATTAAGAAGTAAGAAGAATTAATACAGTCAATAGAGCAAGTTAGGCAGTAGCAATATGTAATCAGTGAGTTTAGCATACTTTAAATCAAATGCCTGCCTAGATTGACCAGAAAAATCTGAGAAGGACATGAGAAGGTTTGGGTTTTCTGATGGTCACACACATAAATGGTCAGTATAAAATGAGTTTAAATTTGATCAGTAAGACACCATGAAAGATAGAACCCTTTCTATATAAATGTGGAGGGAAAATCTGAAAAGCAAAAATTCATGGCTGATTCCTTTGCTTCTATGTGTATAAGTACTTACTTCTTCACTTTTATAACTATATTTGGTATTCTTTTTTTTTTTGAAATATTTATTTTATTTATTTGAAAGACAAAGTTACAGTGAGAGGTAGAGACAGAAAATCTTCCATCCGCTGGTTCACTCCACAGATGGCTGTAATGACTGGAGCTGCGCTGATCTGAAACCAGGAGCCAGGAGCCTCCTCTGGGTCTCCCATGTGGGAGCAGGGACTTAAGCACTTTGGGCCATCTTCTACTGCTTTCCCAGGCCATAGCAGAGAGCTGGATCAGAACAGGAGCAACCAGGAGTAGAACTGGCACCCATATGGGATGCCAGTGCTTCAGGCCAGGGTTTTAATCACTGCACCACAGGGCTGGCCCCTGTATTGGGTATTCATAGTAAAATGTTCCATATAAGTGAAATAATTTGTTACTGATTAGTGATATATATCTTCTGATTCCTTTCTCTCTGATATTGCCTACTTAGAAGGGCTATATATAATATCTATGTATATAAAATAATGTACTATATATTTTATGAAGAGCTAGAGAAAAGAGAACAAAGGTTTCAAAGTTCAAAAACTGATAGACAGAAATGCTAATTGTGATGATAAGATTAGTACAGGTTGCATAAATGTCTTCAAATATCACATTATAGCCTATAAATATGGACAAGTACTTCACATTAACCAAAAATGCATAAAACCTTCTGGAATGTAAAAAACTAAACTTAGATGTTATTTAAAGAAATGTTTTCTATTGCAACTTCTTCTAAGCTTTCAAAATATAATTTTTCCCTAAACTCATGCATTTTCCCCTACAGTCTTCAACAGAAGGAATACAAAACATTCATGACAGTTTTTTAATATGTACTCTTTGCACTGTATAGATAGCCGATATTAGCATGATGAATTTCTAAACAGATGCTTCCACTGAAATTACTTTAAATGTTTTTATAACCTTGTGAGCTCAAACCAAGAAATATAATATTTATAAAGCCATGAATGACACATTTTATACCAGAGTAAACTAGGTAAAAAATGTTATAACCGTATATCAATTACGCCTTGCTACATAATTTTGGAATATTAGTCAATTACTATGAACAGTTCTATAATTTGAAATCACTAGTGATATTATATATGTCATCTTGAGTGTTCATCATATCATCCCACATTCACTCACAATCACTTTTAATGTAAATTAATCAAAAAGAAGAAATAAAATGCTGAAGTATTTAGTGATCAAAATTACATGGAGAGTGTCTAGAAAAAATGAATAATAATGTATATGTCCAAAACATGATAATGGTTTATTATAGCGAAAAAGGAAATCAATTTTATATAAATGTTTGGGAAATCTCTGGGATAATAATTGAGTGATGGAATCCAATCCTAAAAGTTACCAGTATTCTATAAGGGAACATCTGAAGCAGTATACCTGTGGCCTCCCATTTACCCATATAGAAAATTACTAAATTGAGAACCTTTGGCTAAAATGGTTTTCTTCATTATTTTAAAAATTTTTTAATGAGTGCATTTTTATGTAGATACAACTTTAGGAATATAGTGGTTCTTTCCCCCAAGTTCCATCCTGCTCCCATCCCACCTCCAATTCCCTTGCCCATCTCCTTCTTCATAATGGATCATTTTTAGTATGACTTTATATACAGAGGACCAACTCTATGCTAATCATAGACTTCAACAATTTGCCCCCACTCCCACACACAATGTATAGAGTACAGTTTGGGGAGAAGATCTGCAGTCGATTCTCATATTACAATTCAATAGGGACAGAGGTTTTACCTGGGGAGCAAGTGCACAGTGAGTACTGTTGTACCTTTAACAATTAACACTCTTTTTTATAACATCAGTGATTATCCAAGGCTCTTGTCATGGGCTGCCAAGGCTATGGAATATGGAAGCCTTTTGTGGCCACAGACTCCGTCGGTATTTGGACACTACCATAAGCAAAGTGGATGTTCTCTTCTCCCTTCAGAGAAGAGTGTCTCCTTTGATGACACCTTTGGTTAAAATGTAACCAAATCCTACACTGTCTGTGATAATGAATGTTTGCAGAGAAGCTACACACTTATGTGAATCACAAATGAAACATTTAGTGATGACATTTTGTGAGAGCTATCCGCCAATAAACCTGAACTAGCATCCAGGATTCTGGTGGCCTTGGCCTATATGATAAATCTGCTGAAAATTACTGAGACATTGAACAAAATTATAATATTAGAAAAACATAAGTGAGGAAAAGATGGATCTGCCTAATGTGGATGCAGCACTTTCTTGGGACATACTGTAATCCTTATATTGTATTTTCTATGGCCTCATAGTTTTAAAGTAATAGAGACAGATTAGGAACTCTGGATGTGCTCACAAAAGGTCTTCATTTGAAAGTTTTCACATTTCATTGATTTCTTATTATACTTAATTTTAAAATCACAATCCAAAAGTGAAAAAAAAATAAAGTTATGCACAGCATTAAGCTTTGTAAAGTGATAGGGAGGCTCTACTGGCACATACATGCCACCTGGAAGGATTCATGATGGGACAAAAGGAACACTATAATTTGATACCTGAAAGTGACAAAGATGGACTCATCTACACCATGGGCCAGAATTCAAGTGGAAATGCTGGAGGTACAAAGAACTAAAATTTTCTGTTATAAGAGTACACTAAACCTATAAAGGAAGTTGGAATAGGAAAGCTGGTAAAAGCTAAAAATTCTATATATTATTAATAAAGAAAAACATCATGACCATCTTCATAAGACAGAGATTTGTATGTAACTAAATCTATGGGAAGAATATAGAAGGAAAGAGTTTAGCTTTATCTGTCAATTTATTAACAAGTTGTCATTTTCTTATTTTTCCAACATAACATAATATTCATGCTGAGGAATTAAAATCATTGTGATATTGTGAATTGGATTTGGCATAATCAAAGAGATTAAATCATGTTTGGCATCATTCAACTGTTACATAATCATTTGCTATTGTTTTGCAAAAGTAATTAATAAATGCATATTATCATTCATGATTCAGAATTCCTGTTTAAGATGATTACAGCATATCCTAATTATGTGTTGTTTATAGTCAGGATTTTGTAAACAGGAGTTTAAACACATAAAATCTGCACACATTATGGAAATCATAGTTAACATAATTGTCATTGCAAAATTTTCTGCAAAAGAGTCAATCAATTTGGTGAAATATCAGTTAAGAAAGTAATTACTTTTAATTGCCTATGTAATGAGCCCAATGTTTTAAATCACTGGTACAGTGTAGATTTAGAATTAAGTAGTGGAAGACTAATGTGTAAAGAGATAGAAGCATATGTGTTTGATATTCAAGACCTTCATTTCCCAGGGAAATATTTATAGTTTTTCTATTTCTTCTCTATATTTTGCAATGGTAAATATGTCAAAATTTCATTATGAAAATAAATAAAGAGATCCACATAAAATTTGAAAACATAGTGGATTTTTTAACATATGCCTCATTATCCCTAAACACTAATTTAGACATAAAATTTACCCAAACTAAAGTGCTACCATAGATGATTTTCCAATAAAGGCTACTCATTTTTTCTCTAATATACGAGATATGTATATTCACTAAAAGTTTCACATTTTAGAACGCTTCTTTCATAAGCCACACTGATGAATAATAATAGCTTTAAAATTTAACAATGTTGCTAAGCAGATGCCATTGTAATGTAAAACATAATTATTTCTGGCCGGTGAGCTCACTTGGCTAATCCTCCACCTGTGGCGCCGGCACCACTGGTTCTAGTCCCGGTCGGGGCACCGGATTCTGTCCCGGTTGCTCCTCTTCCAGGCCAGCTCTCTGCTGTGGCCCAGGAAGTCAGAGGAGGATGGCCCAAGTGCTTGGGCCCTGCATCCGCATGGGAGACCAGGAGGAAGTACCTGGGTCCTGGCTTTGGATCAGCGCAGCGTGCTGCCATTTGGGGCGTGAACCAACAGAAGGAAACCTTTCTCTTTGTCTCCCTCTCTCACTGTTTATCTCTGCCTGTCAAAAAAAAAAAATTCCAATTTTGGGAATAATCACCTTAAAATTACTGGAAATAGCTAATATAGGTCGGCTCCATTTCTCACTTGGTTAATCCTCCACCTGCAGTGCTGGCATCCCATATGGGCGCCAGGTTCTAGTCCCGGTTGCTCCTCTTCCAGTCCAGCTCCCTGCTGTGGCCTGGGAGAGCTGTGGAGGATAGCCCAAGTGTTTGGACCCCTGTACCCGCATGAGAAACCAGGAAGAAGCACCTGGCTCCTGGCTTTCGACCGCCACAGCGCCAGCCTTTGCGGCCATTTGGGGAGTGAACCAATGGAAGGAAGACCTTTCTCTCTGTCTCTCTCTCTCACTATCTATAACTCCACCTGTCAAATAAATTAAAAAAAAAGAAGATAACTAGTATAATATGTAGATCAGTAAAATGAGACACATAATTGCTTTCATCATTATGTCACCTCTTTACCTGAAATCATTTTCTATTTTTTCATAGGTTACTTCAACTGGGTATATAGTGTTAGAGTGTTCCATGCTGTTCCATGAAACTTGGGGATCAATACAATCTGTATGAATTCTAATCACCAATTTATTGAAAATGTTTGAACTTGATATATTATTATCAAGAATATTATATAACAATTTTAATGATTATCTCAAGGAAAAAATCAGCATTCAAAATTCTCAGAGAAAATTATAGTACTAGTTTGTTTCATAAATCAATTCATTTTTTCCAAAAAAAATGCATGCACTGTTACCTAATATATATAAACCACTGTTATATATTAGGTGGCAATGCCATGTTTATAAAACTAGGTGTCAGTTTCAATTTTATTGACATCAAGCTGAAATGATTTTCCCATTCATATTTGAAGTCAAATACTGTGTTATAATTGATACTTTGTCATTTTTCTACATTGAGAGATTTCTACACAATTATAGCTTGTATTAAATGTATAATACTAATTTTTTTCATAGCAAAAGAGCATTTATTCAGATTATTCAAGTTATGCAACATAGTATTAGAAGTTCTAGCTAGAGCAATTAGACAAGAGAAAGAAATAAATGGTATCCAAATTGGAAAGGAGGAAGCCAAATTATCACTATTTGCAAATGACATGATTATATATATATATATATATATATATATATATATATATATATATATAAAGCCCCCAAAGAGTCCACCAAAAAGTTGATAGAATTAATAAATAAATTTAGCAAATTTACAGCCTACAAAGTCAATATAAAAAATAAGTAACACTTCAAGATACCATTAGTGGATCATCTGGGAAAATAATTCACGATACCAATCTCATGTCCAATAGCTATACTAAAGAAAAAGAAAGTGCCTGGGAATAAATTTTTCATCAATAGCTAAAAGGCCTGTACAATAAAGACTATAAATCATTGATGAAAAAATTAAGGAGTATTTTTAAGTTTGAGATTAGCATGTACTACTTGTAATTTCATGGGCTATAGCAAAATATTTCAATATATATACCTAGCATAAACTGATCATACAAGACAACTAGCCTTCCTGTAGATCTTATTTAATTTTTAATGCATTTTTTAAGATTTATTTATTTATTTGAAAGGCAGAGTTACAGAGAGGCAGAGGGAGAGAGAGAGAGAGAGAGAGAGAGAGGTCTTCCATATGCTGGTTCACTCCCTAATTGGCCCCAATGGCTGGTGCTGTGCTGATCCAAAGCCAGGAGCCAGGAGCTTCCTCCAGGTCTCCCATGTGGGTGCAGGGGCCCAAGGACTTGGGCCGTCTTCTACTGCCTTCCCAGGCCATAGCAGAGAGCTGGAATTGAAGTGGAGCAGCCAAGTCTCGAACCAGCCCCCATATGGGATGCTGGCATTGCAGGTGGCAGCTTTACCTGCTACACCACAGCGTCGGCCCCAGAGATCTTATTTCTTTACAGCTTTGAATTCCTGTCTAGTCTTAAATACTTCCTTCATACAGGGCAGGTCTAGTGGTAACAAATGTCTGTGCTCCCTCAAACTTCTTGCTCAAATGTCAAGCTCAATGCCACAGCATTAAGAGGTGGGAATCTGGAAGGTGACAAGGCCTTGGGCAACCCACTCTCCTGGACAGGATGAGTGACTTCCTTTGTTTTTTAAACAAATATATATTTACTTGAAAGGCAGAGTTACTGAGAGAGAGAGAGAGGGAGAGACACAGAAAGATCTTTCATCTGTGGTTCACTGCCCAAATGGCCACATAGGAAGGGTTGGACCAGGCCAAAGTCAGGAGCCTGAAACTCCATCTAGGTGTCCCACATGGGTGGCAGTGGCCCAAATACTTAGACCTGCTGTTTTCCCAGGTACATTAGCAGGAATTGAATTGGAAGTGGAACAACCAGGGCTACAACTAGCACTCATAGGAGATGCTGGTGACACAGGGGGCATCTTAACTCACTGAAGAACAATGCAGGCCCAGGATGGGTGACTGTCTAAAGTGGCTTGAAGGGGTGGGCTGTTTCTTTTCACCATATGAGTGCACCTCAAGAAGGCACTATCCTTTCAAAATTTACTGAGTTTTAGAATAAGATGTAGTACTTATATACTTTTTAAGGCCTTAATCTAACTTTTCAACTATTCAGCATAGATCCAACTGACCACACAAAACCACCAGGCTTTAAGTTTCCTTATTTTTTTGGTGAAGGCACCATCTTAGAAGCAAAGAGTGAGCTCTTTCCAGACATCATGTCTGCTTATGCCTTGAGCTTAGACTTTCCAGCCTGCAGAACAATGAGAAATAAACTCCTGTTGTTTTTCAATTACTCATTTCATGGTTTTTTTTAGTAGTAGCCCTGAATACCTGAGACATCTAGAAATGCCTCAATTACTCCATACTTTCAAAGAACAATTTTAGAGGATATAGCTCTCTCGGCTGACACTTATTTAGCTTTCTATAGCTAACTACATCAAACCCAGTACCTTTTGGTCTTCCAGAGTTTCTGATGAGAAATCTGATGATGACCTCAAGGGGAAATTATGATGAAAGATACCTTCCTCTAAGCTCCGTAGATGTGAAAAAGTACCTCATGGCATCTTAGGCAACAGAACGTTTTGTTTCAGTAACATGATGTCAGAGAAGTTGGACTATCATTTTGGGATCTATCATTCAGGCATTAAATGAAAGGGATGTGTATTTTGAGAATATATATTATTAAGTCTTCAAAAGCCAAATGTTATTATCACTTTTTAAACTAGAAATGAAAAACCATGGAAATATGCTATAGATTTTATTTTTCATAAAATAAACACCAATCTCTATCACCAACCAAAGCATAATTCTCTTGGGGTCTTTGTTTTTAGTGGAAGATTCTTGAGAAAATCCCTGTGGATTATTTATAGCTGTGATTGGTACATTGCTTGCTCTGACTTCACTACTGTTATGTAATTCCACAAGTCTAGATAAACTGCTGGCTGAGATGTGGTTCACCTGCCTTACACAGCGAACTATTTTTGGTGACCTGTGTGAATTGGACCCATTTAATTTAGTGTCTGAGCTTCTCGGTATTTTTGTTTGTTTCTTGGTCTATTTTTTTCTTTTTCCCACGCTCCCGTTTTTAGTTAGATGGCACTGTTAGATAAATTACTTGTATGGTAATTTCTTTGCAGTTTTCCTGTTTTTTTATTTTCAGTTTTGTTTAGAATAGCACTTAGTCTTGCTGATTAGTATTGTTAGTGTAGTTAGTATAGCTAGTTTTGTTAGTTACATTAACAGTACACTTGAGGCCGGCGCCATGGCTTAACAGGCTAATCCTCCACCTTGCGGCACTGGCACACCGGGTTCTAGTCCCAGTTGGGGCGCCGGATTCTATCCCGGTTGCCCCTCTTCCAGGCCAGCTCTCTGCTATGGCCCGGGAAGGCAGTGGAGGATGGCCCAAGTGCTTGGGCCCTGCACCCCATTGGAGACCAGGAGAAGCACCTGGCTCCTGGCTTTGGATCAGCGAGATGCGCCTGCTGCGGCGGCCATTGGAGGGTGAGCCAACGGCAAAAAGGAAGACCTTTCTCTCTGTCTCTCTCTCTCACTATCCACTCTGCCTGTTAAAAACAAACAAATAAACAAAGAAACAAACAAAAACAGTACACTTGATATCTTTTTGTTTTATTAGATACTATAGTCAGGGTAGTCGATTACTTGGCATTTGTTGATAAGCAGACTAGTTGACAGAGTAGATACATGGATATAACGATGGTAGGAAAAGCCATGTGAGGAATAAAACAGCAGGTGGACTCTCTCTGTCTCTCTGTCTCTCTGTGCGTGTGTGTGTGTGTGTGTGTCGTCCTCTCTTTCCATGACTTCAGCATTAAGACAAATAAATAAAAATCTTCTTAAAAAGCAACAGAGCTGGAGTAGATGTTATGGCACAGTAGGTTCAGCAGTTCATGTCAGAGCGCATCATTTTAAGTCCCACTCTTGTTTCCAATCTAGCCTCCCACTAATGTTCCTGGGAGGCAGCAGATTATGAGCCAAGAACCTGGGTTCCTGAGATCCATGTGGGAGACACCAATGTAATATCTGGCTCCTAGCTTAAGCATGCCCCAGCCCTGGCTTTTGTAGGCATATGGAGAATGAATTTGAAAATGGGAGATTCTTTCTCTCTCTCTCTCTGTCTCTCTCTGCCACTTTTTCAAGTAAATGAATCTTTATTTTTAAAACAAGTTATATAGCTATGACATATGAAATTCTGAGCAAGTTTGCATTATAAATCATCCTCAGAATCAACCTAATAATTCTATGATGCACTGCAATACCAACCATTCTAGACTGGTATTGAAAAAAAAAATTAGTCTTTGATTAAAATTGAATATATATATATATATATATATATATATATATAGTTGACAGCTCACAGCTCACATGGTTTCTTACAACTTGTTATCCCAATTCATCAACATATCATCAGCCATACCTAATATGCTGTGCAAGATCCCTGCAAATGTGCTACACGATAGCCTGATGTTCCCTCTCTTCCACCATGTATTCTTATCAAGGTTTGAACAAGTCTTAGGAGACATTATACGTCACTTTTTGAATTAGAAAGTGAAAAGACTAATACATGCAAATATTTTACTGAGCAGCTATTTTGTTCCCATGATGCTAGATTGATACAAAAAAATTAAGGTGGTCTCTTGGAATTTTCAAGAGATAATATCTAATGGCTAAATTATAGAATACCTGCAGATTCTGACCATAGACATGAGAAGAAAAGTAAATCTGTATGAAAAAGAAGGGCTGGACCACTTTCAAGGGAGAAGTAGATATTGAACAGGACCCTGAAGGATGCACAGTGTTTACTTATCAAGATTGCATTGGGGGTGGTAAAGAAGTGGAGTATTCTAAGGAAAGGGAACAGCAGTAGTAAAGGAACGGGGAAGAAACAGTGTGGTTTGAACACATTTATCGGAAGCCTAGGAGCTGAGAAGAAATGAAAAACAAGATTGAAGAGGGTGGTAGAGGACCCTGAGTGCCTGGACTGAGGATTAACATTTATTATCCTGGAGCAACACAGGATACCAATTCTGGATCATTTGTGTGAGAATCCAGCCACTTTACTGCTCTATGCTACTAAATATGCAGATTCTCATGATTTACCCTAGATCTGCTAAGTCAGGACTGCCTAGAAATTCACTTAAAACTTTTTTTGAAGATTGAGTTGTATTTAACATTTTTATAAATGTATTTTTAATTATATTTAAGAGGGATAGAAACAAAAAGACAGATTTTCCACCTGCTGGTTTACTCTGCAAATGCCCAGAAGTCCCTGGGCTGGGTCAGGTCAAAGTCAGGACCTGGAATCTCAATCCAAGTACACAACATGTGTGGCAGGGATACAGGTAATTGAGCCATCACCTGCTGTCTCCCAGGTGCACATTAACAAGAAGATGAAAATTGAAAGTGAAGGAGCTGGGACTTGAACCAGAAACTCAGATATGGAATATGAAACAGCAAATGCCCACTCTGGAATTAGCTTTAAACTGAGAATTCAAATAACTCT
This sequence comes from Lepus europaeus, assembly GCF_033115175.1. Classification (NCBI taxonomy): domain Eukaryota; kingdom Metazoa; phylum Chordata; class Mammalia; order Lagomorpha; family Leporidae; genus Lepus; species Lepus europaeus. Next base: position 136,908,073 of record NC_084827.1, read on the forward strand.
TGTGTGCCCAAGATTTTGAAAATCTTTGGGTTGTCATTAACAATTGTGGTACAGTAGAGGGCTATGGTAGTAAAAGTCATTTAGGAAAATCCATCTGGGAAAGTTTATGAAGGAGAAAAGCTGAAGATCAGAAGGCAGCCTTGGAGTAATAGGACTTGGGTTAGGGAAGGAAAATAAGGACTGAAACCCAAGAAGGAGAGGCTGAGATACTGCACAAAATCTGTGGAGCTTTGTGACTGCTCAGAGCTGTTTCCAAACTAACACTTTCTAGTTCAGACCTCTGGGGCTCATGGCAGACATTGTAAAAGTGGTATTTGGAAGAAGTACACAGGTAATTCTGATATAAACTTAGACTGGGTAGCTTGGGGATACTAGGCTTAAACATCCAGGTTCCATGTCCTGTTCTTATGCTAAATAACTGAGAGACCAGGACAAGCCATTCAGTGTCTTCATGTCTGTGTCCTCACCAGGACACATGCACTATGGTCCTGGGTGACCTCTGAGAGTCATTCAATCACCACACCTCTAATTCTACAAACTTAAGTTTGAGAGAACTAGCAGAGTTAAGTGAAAGCTGGTTATTATTTTTATTTCTGTTTTCTCCTCTCTATATCTTTTTCTTCTTTTGGTGGAAAGAAAAAAGCATTGCTTTAGATGCTGTTTTTGAGTTGATTCAGGTTATTCAAGTAAAATCAATGACAACACATAGAAAATATATAGTGTACCACACAAGGCTTTCCACTGTGATCAGAATGAATTGATTCTTAGATTACTACTTGACAATCTACAGAATAAGCAATTACAAAAGTACCCACTCATACTCTTATCAACTGAATTAGATTTCCCTCCTCCTTTCTAAGTTCACACTGTAACTAAGAAGTCCTGAAATAGTATAAAAATTATTCTTATTCATCCAGAAAGCACTAAGGGCCTCCCACAAACTAGCCTACAAGTACTCTAGAGTTCCTGTCCTCAAGGCATTACACTCTGATGGAGTGGTAAAGAAGTAAACAGAATAAAAATTACAAGCACTATGATTGGTGCTGTTTGACCTTGACTCAAAGAAAAGAAGAATCAGTTAGGAGTGGGGCACTAACAGAACGAGAAGGATCTGAAGGAGTTGTCCCTTGAGCTTGACATTTAGTGGAGGGGGCAGCTGCAATGCATGGAAGCAAGTTCTGAGCCCACTGGTGGTTTGGTGTGGTGAGATGGCAGGGCTGTTTGACTTTACAAATACTAGGAACTTTCTGAAAATTTTTGGCTAGAGAATAATCAAATTTATGTTTGAAGAAAATGATATTAGCAGGAGATGCTTGATGCTACCTCATGAAAGGTGATTCCTGAGATGGCAGTTTGTATTTTCCTAAAGATGACCATTACAATCTAGCCTTTTGCAATACACTTTCCTTACAACATGACCGTGATACTCCTCTCTTAGAGAGGTCGAGTTTATGCCTTCTCTCTTGAAAACAAGAGATATGGCCTTTTCAACCAGTGGAGTCCAGTGGAAATGAAGCTGTGCAATCCCACGAGGCTGAGTCACACAAAAGGATGCAGTGTCTCTGAAGACAACATGTGAAAAGCCTTCTCTTCTCCTGTTTGCGATGGGAAGAAAAGGGAGCTCAGCGGTGGAGGCACTGCATGGAATGGATGTTATCATAGTGCTTACTGCAAAGTATGAGTAGCCCTGCTCAACTCTTGAAGAAAATTACCATTGAAGTAGAAATGTTAACACCAATAATGTTGCTAAAATGGAAAACTGAGGAAAGTGAGATGGTAAGAATAAGTCAGGAGCTGTTGTGAGAGTGAAATATTGACAAGTCACCCAACAAAGCAATCAAAGATTTTAGACAGAGTCTTCAGCAGGTCATAACCTAAACCTCTCTACATTTCAGCCACAGATCTCACTCATATTTCATTATACCTAAAATCCTTGCACTTGTGGTCAAGGAGCCATTGTAAATCACATTTGAGTAATTGGGAGTACCAAGAAAGGTGTTGATGGGCTAGAGACTGGCCCATGTTATCTTAATTTGGAATTATTTGATTAAATATTTTGCATTGATTTGAAAGGCAGGGCGAGAGAAACAGGGAAGTCTTCCATCCACTGGTTCACTTCCCAAATGTTCCAAACAGCCAAGACTGGGCCAGGCCAAAGCTAGCAATTATGAGCTGTAACCAAGCCTACTACATAAGTGAAAGGAATCCAAGTAATTGGGCTATTGTCTGCCTCCAAGGCATATTGGCAATAAGCTGATCCAGAGGTGGAGTTGGGACTCAATCCCCAGCTTTCTGATATGGGATGTGAGTACCCCAACATTCAGCTTTACCTACTCTACTGTAACACTTACCCCCTTTTTGAACTGTTAAGGAGTCCTGGTAATTTTTCACTGCAGAATGGTGTTAAACAACCAAAATCTGTACAATGGGTGTGCTTATTGCTACTGAGTTATTAACTACTTCTTTTAGGAGATCAGTTTAGAAAATATATGAGAGCCGATGCTGTGGAACAGTGGGTAAAGCCGCCGCCTGCAGTGCCAGTATCCCATATGGTTCGAGTTCCAGCTGCTCTACTTCCAATTCAGCTCTCTGCTATGGCTTTGGAAAGCAGTGGAAGATGGCCCAAGTCCTTAGGTCCCTGCACCCATGTGAGAGACTCGGAAGCAGCTCCTAGCTCCTGGCTTCAGATTGGCGCAGCTCTGGCTTTTGTGGCCACCTGGGGAGTGAACCAGCAGATAGAAAACCTCTCTTTCTCTGCCTCTGCCTCTCTATAACTCTTGCCTTTCAAATAAATAATAAAAATTATTTTAAAAAGAAAAAAATATGTATACACTAACCTACGTACACACACGTGCTGGCCAATGTTATCTCATGAAGAAAATTAATGTCAAATGCTAGACTAGTGAGCCCAGAGGTATTCTTGGTGTAAGTCTCAGCAGAGATGGACACCTTCATTCAAAACTCATGAACACCAAAGAAACACACACACAGAGGTTCGTGGATTCACAAAGGCAAACTCTACTAAACTTTCTTTATCAAAATACTTTTGACATCAGAAAAAATCTTGTATTCTTAGAAGACTTTTTTTACAAATAAGATATTTTTACAGAATAAGATATAAAAACATGGTTTGGAAAATTATACACACAACCGATTGAACACTTTCATTCAAAAGGTGCTGTTTAACATGTCACTATAAACTCAATATCCAATCATGTCTAACAGAATGACAATCTCTTAATTAATATATGCGAAGCGAATTATGAATGTTTTCAACATCATATAAGTTGGAGTACTTCTCTAAATCAGAGGACATAAAGGTAGGAAGTTTACACAATCTACTAGAATTGGGATCCAGTTGCTTTTAGGTGACAAAATGGTGAGTTGAATCAAACATGAAATGATTAGACAAACTTCTAAAATTTTCTACTGAGTCAGTGTCTCTGACACCCAGAGTGCAAAATTTGGATGCTAGGTCCCACTTCTAGAGACTCCATGCTTTCAGGGTAGTTTTACATTTTCAACTAAAACATTTAGGTGACTCTGATGATGGAGATACCCCTATAATACACTGCAACTGAGCAGTATACCCAGGACCAGCCATATAATTTAGGGGTCAAGCACAAAATGAAAATTGAGGGCCCCCATTTGAAAATCATCAGTGAGAGCAAAACACTGTTAAGCATTGGAACAGAGTGAAAGGAAGCTTGCACAGCTATGAAGCCATTCATTATTTTCCTTCAAGTAATCATTTACCTGCCTCTTCCACTAGATTAAAGGACTATTATTTGGAAAACAGAATGGAATTGTTTGTGAGTCTAGAGTAACACCATAAGATGATGAACTTTTTGAGTGGACAGAAAAAGTTTATATGTGTTCTGTCCAATTTTGTAGTCATCACAAACTTGTGGTTATTGACCCTTGAAAAATGGCTAATGTGACCTTATTATTTGTATTTTCTCATTTTTTATACATTGAGAGATTTCTATATAATTCTAGCATATATTAGTTGGATAAAATAAATTTAAAAAATTATCTTAAACTCTGACTTCTGATAACAGATATTAAAATCAAACTACCGCCTTTGCCGCAGCTCACTAGGCTAATACTCTGCCTGCGGTGCCGGCACCCCGGGTTCTAGTCCCAGTTGGGGTGCCGGTTCTGTCCAGGTTGCTCCTCTTCCAGTCCAGCTCACTGCGGTGGCCCAGGAAGTCAGTGGAGGATGGCCCAAGTGCTTGGGCCCTGCACCCGCATGGGAATCCAGCAGGAAGCACCTGGCTCCTGGCTTCAGTTGGCGTGGCGTTCTGGCCATGGAGGCCATTTGGGGGGTGAACCAATGGAAAAAGGAAGACCTTTCTCTCTGTCTCTCTTTCTCACTGTCTAACTCTGCCTGTCAAAATAAAAAATAAAACTACATTTTTATATGGTTGCATTTCTAGTACTTTTCAATAACACGTTTCATGTATATAGCAGTCCTCAATTCTATAAATAATTAATAAACAGATGAAAAATTCCTACCTAAAGTTATCAGACAGCAACCTAGAGCAGGCAGAAATTGAAGGATATTCTATAGTTAGAAAGGGAAATGACATTATATTATTTTCCTATATAGCATGGATTTTTCCTGAATCACAACCTGTGGTCATACTTAATTGAATAACTAAAACAGAGCTTAGAGAAATCATATCAGATGTACACTGAGAGGGAGAATTTCCTAACTGGAAAGAGCTCAGTGGGATTTAAATGCTATATATTAACTCCCTCCAAACTTACGGCTTTTTTTTTTTTTTCATTTTATTTGAAAATGAGGGAGAGATAGTCAAAGATAGAGATGCTCTATATGCTGGTTCATTTCTAGGATGCCCACTGGTCCAGATTGAAGCCAGGAAGCAGAAACTCCTTCTAGGTCTCTCTCTGGATGGCAGGGACCCAAGCACTTGAAGCGTCACCCCTGACTCCCAGGAGCACATCCTCGTTAATCTAGACTTGAAGAGGAGCCAGGAATCACACCAGGCACTCAAATGTGGGATGCAGGTGTTTCAAGTGGCCATCTTCACTGCTGCACCAAATACCAATGAGTTCTGGCTTATTTTTAAATTTCCCATTTCCAAGAGAAATTCTCAGAAACCCAGCTAAAAGTGAAATAATGGAATAAATCTTGGAATAAAGATTTAGTAATTAAATTTAATAAATAATAAATAAATTATTTTGAATAAAATAAATCTTGGACTAAATAAATGGAATAAAGTTTGCTACAAACTATAGGAAAAATCAAGTTGGGAATTTAATTTCACCCACCTTAACTCTATATTAAAACACACCCAAATTGTACTTTAGTTTATAACAAAATTCAGATTCTTTAAGATATCCTTCATATTAAAAAAGGATTATTTATAATTATCAGATTTATAAAAGTAAATGTCGATTATATACAAACAAAAAAAGCTGCTTTCATGTTCATTTTAAAAAAATGTTGAAGGATCTATTAAAATTATACTGAAGGAAGAAAAAGAAAACCTTGTTTATAATGAATGAAAAATTAGGAATATTTGTTGAATGAACAAATTCAGCAGAGGGAATAAAGTATAAAAATGTGGACATTACAAATAAAAATACAACACCCATAATCACACAGATGCTCTCTCTCTCGCTCGCTCTCTTCCTCCCCCTACACCCATGCACATACACACATCCATTTCTATATATAATATATACGTAATACTTGATGAATTTGCCAGTGGAACATGCATTTAACAGAAGAAAGTACTTATTAACTTGAAAATAGGGCAATGGAAATGGACTAATCTGAACAGTACAAAGACTGAAACAAATGAAGATTCTAAAACATGTAACTCTAACTGAAACTAAAAATAGGCAACAGAAATTGTTTAAAGAAACAAGCTTTTTTAAAAATCTCCAAATGGATCTAGAGATAAATGTGTATATTTCAAATACCAGTTATTCCCAAGAAAGATTAATGCAGCAGTATAACCCTGATATACCATATCTAGATTGATCATAGCCCAATATTGGAGGTCAAAATTAAAAAGAAAGCCCTCAAATTAACCATGAAAATGACACACAGACCACAGAACAATGATCACGGCGACAGAACATATATTTAAACTACTGAAACACACAGACATATTTATAAGAATATATTTTTAAAAATGTGCCAATCCAGAATTCCATCTTCAGTGAAACTGTCATTCAAGAATGAAAATGAGGAGCCGGCGCTGTGGTGCAGCAGGTTAAAGCCTTGGTCTGAGGTGCCAGCATCCCGAATGGGCGCAGGTTCTAGTCCTAGCTGCTCTTCTTCTGATCTAGCTCTCTGCTGTGGCCTGGGGAAGCAGTGGAAGATGACCTGGGTCCCTGGACTCCTGCATCTGTGTGGGAGACTCGGAAGAAGCTCCTGGCTTCTGGCTTTGGATTGGCTCAGCTCTGGCCTTTGCTGCCATCTGGGGAGTGGACCAGTGGATGGAAGACCCCTCTCTATGTAACTCTGTCTTTCAAATAAATACAAATATTTTTTAAAAAAAGAATGAAAGCAAAATAAAGACATTTTAGCCAAAGAAAATGAAGAGTATTTGGAACAGCAAACCCGCACTGTCAATAATGCTGAGAGATGCTCAAACTGAACAGAATGGCACTGTATGGAAACCCAAATCACTTAGGAATAAGCAAAAAGCACCATAAAAAGTGAAGAGTTAATAAATATAATAGGATATTTTAAATATTTAAAATATGCTCGGCTTTCAAAAAATTTATTACATTGCCTGACAATGTTCACAACATGTTAATAATGGCAATAATAGCATAAAGGACGGGTTAAGAGTAAGAAATGAAGAGTTAAAGAAAATGTGAATCCAAAAGAAAATTATCCCTAAAGGAATCAATGACTGTGTGTGCGCATGTGTGTGTGTGAGACTGTGCATGTGTGACAGAGAGAGTGAAACTTGATAATGTAGAGTAGAAATACATAAACTGAAATAGAGTACTAAAATAGCATTCATTAAATAAGAGTGAGTAATAAATTGAAAGCAAAGAATAAGAAAATGAGGGGATAAAAAAAAAAAAACAATTCTCAACTGGTAGAAACAAATCCAACCAGATTGATTCTGTTAAATCTAGCTAATCTATAAATATCTCCAAATTGTGTATTTCAAATTTTCAAGTGTGAATAATTATATTGATTTTCAGTAAACAACACTAACAGAAAAAGTGGTTATCTTGAGACTAGATATCTCAAGCACTTATCCTTTAACAAGTGGCATTCCTATGTACTCTAGGTGTACTTGTCACTTTGTCATCAGAATAGTAAGCTATGTAATTAACAGTCATAATTTATCAAAATTAATGTTTACTGTTCTAACAAGACTGTTTTTAGTTGAAGCTGACCTTTTTGCTGTTTTAACTCTGTGTGCACGTGGCAGTGAAAGGTATAATGCATTGTAGAATAGTTTAAAGGGAACTGCCTAGACTCCTATCAAGATGTAAGCAGTTTTATCTAATTTGGGTTTATGTAACTCCAAAGGTCATCACCCCAAGTCTGCTGGCATTTGTAGGTAAGGACTTTAGGATCTAATTAGGTTTGTGAGAGTGGGATCTCCATGATGGGATTAGTGCCATTATAAGAAGAGAAATCAGAGCTTGCTCTCTCCTCCATCTCCTCTATGTGAGGACACTGTAAGAAGTTATCTACAAACCAGAGTTCTCACCAGACACACAATATGCTGACACCATGGCCTGGGTTATGTCTGTTGTTTAAGCTTCCCAGTATATAAACAAATACCTCTTGGTTAAGCCAGCCAGTCTATGATATTTTGTTAGGGCAGCTGGAGTAGACTAATACACTTGCTATTGATTTTTCACTGTTTCTAAATCAGTAGTTGAAAAAAGTCAAATAAAATAATTATTTTGAAAATAGTTTTATTTTCCATAGTTACTGAATATATAGCAGAGATTCATGGGAACATAGAATTTATTCATATTTATAACAAGTGCACCATATCAATATAAACAAGTAGTTAACTAAGGGTTCAAAGATATGAAATCAAAAAACATAATATTCACTTATGTTTACTGTATATTTGGTGGGATGATTTACAAGTTAATATCCATAACTTTAGGAATAATATATAACCTTTTATATTTTCAAATGCATAGGGAGAAAAGTCAGTTTTTACTCAAAGCAATTTAGCTATCATCATTAAAACTGAAAGGCTGTTTTTGCCAATGAAATATGACTCTTCTGTTACTGAAATCCACATTTATTTTTACTCAGTGCCATGAAGGTTAGAGTTGAAATATATCTTTGCAGAGTACCTACGATGTAATGAAAAATGTGACTTCATAAGAAAGGAAGTGAATGATGATAACCACTCCTAACAGTTTGATCTCATAATTTACTTAATGGTGCTGGCATAGCCACCATAACCTGCTGACCATTTCTAAAGTGTCAGGAGATGGTGTCAGGGGAAATATGTTGTCCTACACATAGGAAGATGATGGTCTTATCCACTGGATTAGTCACTCAGTGGTAGTGATGGATTTATGCTCATCTTCATTCAGATGCCTTTGCCCTTTCCACTTCCCCTACTTTCCTGATCACTGAAACTATTTTTATCAATATACTGTAAGCATGAAGATGAACATAAGTAGGAAAGGACCACAGGAAATAAAAATATTGGGCTTCTATTTTTGCATGTTTTCCTTGATTACAGATAACATAAGAAGAGTTAAAGTAGCCCTAAAATAATCTACCTCAAATGCTACTATTTTGTGTGCCCAATAATCTATCAATTTCTTTAATTTCTGCATTAATATAACTATGTATAAATATAGGTTAGATAGATAAAATATCAATATTATGTTAGTAAATATCTGGCACAATGTTAACAGATCAAATAAGTGTGATAGAATTCAAGGAAAAGAGTGGAAAACATTTATATTATTTACAAAGATTGGCATTATAGAATTATTTGTCCCTTTGCCTAATTATGAATATGTAATAGGTTTCAGTTGTAACAAAAATAATAAAGTTGACATAAAACCAAATAGATTAACAACTCATGCTAAACACTCATTAATAATAGTTTTTTTCAGAAAACTTTCTGTTATAAATAAATTAAAAACTAGAAAAATGCAATATTTTGAATGATCAATATACAGCTCACATACAAACTTACAAATGGAAGAATAAACCACATGGAACATGTAATTAAAAGTAACAGGACTAACGTTGTAAGAGAAAAGAAACAAAACATGGATTCCAGGATAGCCAATAACATGCATTACAACTAGATACTTCCCATATCTAATAAATATTACTGAATGGGGATATCTGTAGAGTGAGTCTGATTAAGATTATCATGAAACTACAAGAGGAATAAGATAGCTTTGTTTGGACAATTGGTCAGACAAGCATGCAAAGATTTGAGATATCATGGAGGAAAACAAAAAAAACGTGTAAAGCCAAAAGACCATGATATAAAAAACTTGCTTAAATATTGTAGAATAAACCTTTCATTTGAGTAGAAAAGGAATTAAAAAATAGTAATTACACATTGGTCTAGTTTTTTTCAAGGAATTAGGTAGAAAGGATGAGAAAAGAAGCATATCTAATGATTTAATCATGGTGTTAGCGAAGACATAAATGAATTTCAATTCATCCCAATCACTTATGATGCAACAGTAATGAATTTAATAATTAGTATCTTGAAAGAATTGGGAGACTGCCTTAGCAGGCATTATGTGAGAATGGAAATCACAAAAATACTCTATCAAAAATATGAATTTATGTTTTTTGTAAAAAGTAATACCTAGTGTGCTGGATTTCCAAACTATAAAAATTAGGATCCAGTTTTGCCTTTAGTTTAAAGATGCAGTCACTTTTAGAACTTTCCTTCATTTCCCATGTCAAATCCTTTGGTTATGTTCCATTCTTTAGATAGCGATTTATAATTAAGAAAACTAGTACTCCAACGGTAGTTTTTTCACTTTGTGTTGCTATATGGGGCAAACTGTTGAAATCTTTACCTAATATATACTAAACTGATCTTCTGTATATAAAGAGAATTGAAAATGAATCTTGATGTGAATGGAAGGGGAGAGGGAGCGGGAAAGGGGAGGGTTGCGGGCGGGAGGGAAGTTATGGGAGGGAGGAAGCCATTGTAACTCATAAGCTGTACTTTGGAAATTTATATTCATTAAATAAAAGTTTAATAAAAAAATAATAATTAAGAATATCTCAAACCCATTCAGATTAACACCCAACAGTGAAACTCTATGCTCTCTGGTAAAATTGGCCATGTGCTTATAGGATTTTGTTATTCCAGAAGGCAATTCTAAGAGAGCTGTGTCAGTCAGTACCTATGTCTTTCAGTATTTAAGAATCTACTCATGGGGGCTGGTGCCATAGCGCAGTAGATTAATCCTCCGCCTGCAGCACCGGCATCCAATATGGGTGCCAGTTCTAGTCCTGGTTGCTCCTCTTCCAGTCCAGCTGTGGCCTGCACCCACCTGGGAGACCAGGAAGAAACACCTGGCTCCTGGCTTCGGATTGACTTAGCTCTGGCCCTGGCGGCCATTTGGGGAGTGAACCAACGGAAGGAAGACCTTTCTTTCTGTCTTTCTCTTTCACTGTAACTCTATCTGTCAAATAAATAAATAAAATATTTAAAAATATCTACTCATAACACTGACTGTCTTGAGTGACAACCTAGTTTTCTTATAGTAGACTTATTAGATTATTTGAAAATCATAGTCCTGTGTTTACGTAATATTGTTGAGTATTAAAATGCATGCAAATCAACTGCTCAGTTTCATTATATTAAAAGTGAAAAATAGGGGCTGGTTCTGTGGCATAGTGGGTAAAGCCGCTGCCTGAAGTGATGGCATCCCAAATGGGCGCTGGTTTGAGTCCCAGCTGCTCCACTTCCAACCCAACTCTCTGCTATGGCTTGGGAAAGCAGTAGAAAATGGCCCAAGTCCTTGGGCCCCTGCTCCATTGTGGGAGAACCAAAAGAAGCTCCTGGCTCCTGGCTTCGGATCTGCACAGCTCCAGCCATTTTGGACATCTGGGGAATGAACCAGAGGATGGAAATAAATAGGCATACTATCTTTCTTTTTTTAAATTAGAAACCTTTTTTTAAATTTTTGAAATAATTTATTTTTAACATTTTGCTTAATATAAATTATGGCATTGATCGACATCTCACTAGATGGAACAATCATAAATATTTCCCCTTTCCTTAGTAAAGATTCCAGGTAAACCTTGAGTTCAAAGTAAAGTCTTTTTTTCAACTTTTATTTAATAAATATAAATTTTGAAAGTACAACTTTTGAATTATAGAGGCTTTTCTCCCATAAGCTCCCTCCCACCCACAACTATCCCATCTCCCACTCCCTCTCCCATCCCATTCTTCATCAAGATTCATTTTCAATTATCTTTATATACAGAAGATCAATTTAGTATATATTAGGTAAAGATTTCAACAGTTTGAACCCATACAAACACACAAAGTACAGAGTACTGTTTTGAGTAGTAGCTTTATGGTTAAATCGCATAGTATAACACATTAAGGACAGAGATCCTACATGGGGAGTAGGTGCACAGTGACTGCTGTTGTTGATTTAAAAATGACACTCTTATTTATGGCGTCAGTAATCACCCGAGACTCTTGTCATGAGTTGCCAAGGCTATGGAAACCTCTGGAGTTCACCAACTCCAATCTTATTTAGACAAGGCCATAGTCAAAATGGAAGTTCTCTCCTCCCTTCAGAGAAAGGTATTTCCTGCTAGAAACCTTTTATTTAAGGTATAAAAACATCATGCATTTCATAAATACAAATGTAGAAACATAATGATTCTTCTCACTCTACCCTCCCTACCACCTGCACTCCCACCCTTCTTTGTCCTGCCTCTCCTATTCCCATCCTCATTTTTCAATGAGATCTATTTTAATTAGCTTTATACACATGAGATTAACCCTACACAATATAAAGAGTTCAACACATATTATAAAAAAAAAAATTGTTCCTCAATAGTCAAGACAAGGGCTATTCGAAGTCATCACATCTCAGTGTCAATTTCATTTCTATAGATTGCCTTTTAGGTACGCTATTAGTTACCTCCAATCAGGGAGAATATATGGTATTTGGTTTTTTGGGACTGGATTATTTCACAAAGTATAATGGTTTCCAGTTGCACATATTTTGTTGCAAATGACAAAATTTTATCTTTTACTGCTATGTAGTATTCCATGATGTGCATATCCCATAATTTCTTTATCCAGTTGTCTGACATCTGGGTTGATTCCATATCTTAGCTATTGTAAATTGAGCTGTACTGAACATGAGGGTACAGATAACTCTTTCAGATGCTCATTTATTTTGGCTTGGTTAAATTATCAGCAGTGGGATGGCTGGGTCATAGTGTAGGTCTATGTTCAGATTTCTGAGGTATCTCCATACTGTCTTCCAAAGAGGCTGTTCAAGTTTACACTCACACCAACAGTAGATTAGTGTACCTTTTTTCGTATCCTCACCAGCATTTGTTATTTGTTGATTTCTGTATAAAGCCCCTCTAATGGGGTTGAGATGAAACCTCATTGTGGTTTTGATTTGCATTTCTTTGATAGCTAGTGATCCTAAGAATTTTTTCATGTGTCTGTTGGCCATTTGGGTTTCCCCTTTGAAAAAATGTCTAAGTCCTTTGCCCATTTCTTAACTGGGTTGTTTGTTTTGTTGTTATTTAGTTTCTTGAGCTCTTTATGCATTCCAATAATTAATTCTTTATCAGTTGCAAATATTTTCTCCCATTCTGTCAGCTACCTCTTCACTTCACTGAGTGTCTGTTTTGTAGTACAGAAGCTTCTCATTTTGATGTAATCCCATTTGGTAATTTTGGCTTTGATTGCCTGTGGTTCTGGGATCTTTTCCAAGAAGTCTTTCCTATGCCAACATCTTGCAGGATTTCCCCAATGTTCTCTAGTTCTTTGATCATATTGGGTCATATATTTTGGTCTTTGATCCATTTCGAGTGGATTTTTGTGTAAAGTGTAAGGGAGGGGACTTGTTTAATAATTCTGCATGCAGAGATCCAGATTTCCCAGGATCATTTATTGAAGACACTGTCCTTGCTCCAGGGAGTGATTTCAGCTCCTTTCTTAAAGATAAATTGGTTGTAGATATGTGGATTCAGTTCTGAGGTTTCTGTTCTGTTCCATCGGTCTACCCATATGTTCTTGTGCATACTCTCTTGACATAAGCATGTTTTTGTTCCAGAACTCATTGTCACATTTGAAACGTCCATTACCATAGTCCATATTACCATAGAAAATGCATATAATCTCCCCCCCATGTACTTCTCAGAGATAGTTATGTCTATTAACATGAGTACACATAATGTGGACAAGAAAAAGTAACATTTAGTGGAATGCTAAGTGCTAGGTCTGACTTCTCTTTAAGATCCAGGAATTCAGGCAGCTGTTAAGCTGTTAAACCTCTGCCTGCAATGCTGTTATCCCTTGTGGGAGCTGCTAAGAATCCTGGCTGCTCCATCACCAAATCTAACTGCCTGCTGATGTGCCTGGGAAAGCAGCATAGGTCTATGTCTTTTGGCCCGTGCACACATGTGGGAGATTCTGAAGAACTTCCTGGCTCCTGATTACAGCCTGGCCCAGGCCCAGCCATTGTGGTCATTTGGAGAGTAAACCAGCAGACGGAAGATAATTCTGTTTGTATATCTCTCTCTTTCTCTAATTATCTCCTTGCCTCTCTGTATCTCTTTCTAATAAATAAATAAATCTTAAAAACAAACAAACAAACAAACAAAAAATCGAGAAACATTAAGACACCTTCATGGCTCCATGTTTGAATGGATATTCTAGAGCAAATAATAAATGGAGTCCTGGGCCAGTTCCAGTACACCACTAATTACTTTACTGTGCTTGAAATAACAAACAAATGATCAAGTTCCTATTCCAAAGTAGTAGATTCAACCAATATATTGTTTTCATGGTCTTTAGAGTAATAACTACAGTAGAGGAGAGATAGAAAAATAAGTTTCTAAAACCACATCTCAAGTAGATCAAGATATTAGACAAAAAAAAAATTAAGATTTGTGTGTGGGGAAATTAGTTACATGATGGACCCCAGGGGAAGTAAGGTGGGCAGAATCCAAAGTTGTTTACCACTAAAACTGATTGGTTGCGCAACATCAGGGGAGGTAACAAAACTAGTAACAAGTGTATAGACATATGGCTAGTCCTATAGAAAGCCCCCCGTAAGGTGAATTTTTAAGTGTTTGGCTGGTCCTTAGCCCTGACCCAATGACTCTGCAGTTTTGTACTATAAAAGGTTCTGTTTCTCAGGAAGTAAATGAGTCCTTGCTAGACTTGGCTCCCCGCTGCGTCTGATTGTCTCTGGGATCGGGAGGCTGGGGAACGGGCGAGCTGCGCACTCACCTTTCCTCGGACCCAGTCCATCCTTGTATGGGTGGACTAAGACCCAGCATCTGGCGCCCAACGTGGGGCCCGAACAGTTACTTTTCGGCCTAGGCTAAGCGGTCTCTCAGGGTGAGTGAAACCTTTATTATGGGTAATTCTATTTTTAAGGCAGTCTGGGATATAGAAGAGACAGAGGATGATATCGACAGTAGGAAAGATGAGGAGACACAGACAGTGGAGGTTAGGACAAAAGTAAAATTTCCTCCCCCCGCCTACATTTCGGAGGAGTCCAGGCCCCCACCATATGCGCCTGGGAGCGAAGAGGGAGCGTCGTTCTATGTGGCCCCACAGAGGGACCTGTGTGACCTAAATCCCAATGGCCAGCCCTCCGCTGAAAGACAGGGGCTTGGGGAGGTAACCTATGCGAAAGCTTGTCCGGTGGACATAAAGCAGTGTAAGGAATTGAACTCTGGGCCTGGGAACTCGCCGCCTCAGGCCTACCCTGTTAATTTAGCTCCGGGGGGTAATAGGCCCTTGAAATGGTACCCATGGGAGGCCAAGGACCTCAAAGAACTCCGCAAGGCAGTAGCAGAGGATGGCCCAAACTCCCCCTGGGCCCAAACATTGCTACAAGATATAGCCTATCATCCATGCGTCCCCAAGGACTGGTTGGACGTGGCCAAAGCAGTCCTCACGAGTTCACAGTTCATAAAGTGGTGTGCCTTCTTTAAGGAGGAGTGCCGGGTGAGAGCTGAAGCTAACCGAGCAGCCCAGCCAGCTATCCCTATTACATACACTATGCTGGCTGGGACGGGGGAACTATTCTCTACGGGGATCCAGCAAGCTGTGCTACCTGCTCCGTACCGTGAGCAAGTGAGGCAGGCAGGACTTAATGCCTGGTACAAGCTGGATGAGGGGCCCACTGAATCTCCCATCGCAGGGGTGCGACAAAAGCCAGGAGAGTCATTGCCAGATTTTGTAGCTAGGGTCGAACACAGTCTCCGTCGTAAGTTGCCAGCTGGGGACCTTCGGGATCAGTTTGTTAAGATGCTCGTCTGGGAAGGAATGAATGCTGATCATAAGACGGCCTGCGCTGGCCTGAGGGAAGCATCGATAAGTCGATGGATAGTGGCCTCGCAGGATGTAGGTATGCAACAGCATCAAAATCAATCCCTGGCCATGACCCTACAGGCTCAGACGACGGCCATGACCCAGGCCCTCTCAGCCCAGACATCGGCAATGACAGAGGCTATTACTCAGGCTCTGGCCACCCAAAGTTCCAAGTCACTCGGGCAGGCCACTCAGGGAGCCTGCTTCAAGTGTGGGCAAGAGGGGCATTTTAAACGGGAGTGCCCTCAAGCCTCCTTGACTAATAGACTGGGAGGGTCAAAGCTGCCCCGTACCCCCTGCCCTAGGTGCAGGAAGGGATATCATTGGAAAAAGGATTGCAGGTCCAAATTTGATATAGAAGGGAAGCCTTTAAACTAGAGGGGGGGGGCATCCTCCAGCCCCGTTAACTCAAGGAGGAACCCCATCCAAGGGGAAGCCTGGGGTAACCCGTACTAGAACAATCCAAGCCCACTGGACTGCCCCCCTTATGGAGGGGCTCCGTCCCAAAATGAGTGTTGTCATAGGTGGAAAAAGGTTTCACTGCCTAATTGACACTGGGGCGGATAGGACGGTACTCCGGGAAGAGGAGGTGCCACCCACCTGGGAGCTGGCGGATGGGCCATCAATATTAGGAGTGGGGGGCAATTCTCGATCTAAGGAAACAGTTGCCCTCATGAAATGGGTCCGTCCTGATGGAGAACAGGGAAAAATACGACCCCTGGTAGCGAAAAACCTCACAGTTAATTTATTAGGACAGGATATGCTAGGGCAAATGGATGCTGTGGTTACTACGGATCACCAGACCTTTCGTGAGGGTATTCCGGAGGAAGGAGAGGCTCAGGGCCACGACTGGGGCATGGAAGGGGTCAAGCAAAAGGATTGTCTCACCAGTCGTAAGGAACCCAAGGAATCCACTCGAGTATACCCCCAATCCTAAAGGCCACTGCCCCCCGGGTGCCACCTATCAGGTGGAGCCCGGGAAGTCCCGTCTGGGTGGAGCAGTGGCCATTAACGCAACCTAAACTCACGGCACTCCGCTTTCTGGTGGAGGAACAAATGACCCTTGGACACTTACGCCCTTCCACAAGCCCTTGGAACACGCCAGTGTTTGTTATCCAAAAGGCGTCTGGGGCCTGGCGCATGCTTCAGGACCTTCGTAAAATAAATGAAAGGATGGAATTGGTGGGCACCCCCTTGAGAGGCATGCCCTGGACCCCCGCCATACCCTCAGAGTATACCCTGGCTGTAATAGATATTAAGGATTGTTTCTTTTCTATCCCATTGCACCCGGATGACTGTGAAAAATTTGCCTTTTCCATCCCTTCCCTTAATTTTTCTCGACCCGATCAACGGTATGAGTGGACAGTATTACCACAAGGGATGGCTAATAGTCCAGCATTCTGCCAACAGTACCTGGCCACACTTTTGGAGCCCATATTAAGTTCAGATGTTTCCCTTGCCTATGTCTATATGGATGACATCATCCTTGGACACAAAGATCCTGCCCTCCTGGAGGGCCTTTTAACCCAGGTCCTTACAACACTCACGGAGGGAGGATTCACGGTGGCTCCTAGTAAGATTCAGAGGGTACCCCCTTTTAAGGTGCTTGGTTCCCATTTAACTCTAACCCAAGTCAGTCCCCTTAAACCTCTGTTGGATATCCCAACCTCCATGACCCTAACTCAACTTCAAAGGCTTTTGGGGGAAATTAATTGGCTACTGCCTTGGGTACCCATCCCCAAGGATAGTCTTGTGCCCTTGTTTACACTACTAAAAAATAAAATGCCACAAGATAATATTACCTTTACAGATAGTCATCGGGTGATATTTCTACAGTTTCAAGAAGCCCTAGATAAAGTTTCTTTAAAAAGGTATTCTGCCAAGAAGCCCTTCTCTCTGTGGCTGTTTGCAGGGATTACCCTGATTTCTGCAGTCCTGACTCAGGAAGGGGAACCAATGGAGTGGATTCACACCCCCTTGGGGGGCACACCTCGGGTATACTCTCAGGCTGATCAGCTTGCTGATTCTATAATCAAGGGCAGAACTCAGGCCCAGAGGCATTATGGCTCTGACCCCCATACCATTGTTTTCCCCTTTCGGATGTCAGACGTTGAATGGCTTACCAGGGCAAATGCCCGTCTTGCCCTTTCCCTTGAAGGGTTTTTGGGACACATCGATTGCCATTATGGGCCATCCAAATGGACCGTCATGCTATGGCGACTTCCCTTAAAAATGCCTTCTTTATTCTCTTCCAAACCCATCCTCCATGCCCCTCATGTTTTCACCGATGGGGGTCAAGCAGGCTCTGCCTATGCAGCCTTCGAGGGTCAACAGGAAACCCCAAGCCGCCAAAGGTTCCAACCCTGCCAAGGATCAGCACAATATAAAGAAATGCTTGCTGTAATTATGGTTCTTCAGGACATTCAAGGGCCCTTTAACTTATATTCTGATAGCCTGTATATGGTTAACCTTCTGCCTCATGTCCCCCAAGCACATATTAGACTGGACGGTAACCCTATTTCCCCCCTCATGGTTACCCTCAAAGGTTTATTGGAGGGACGGGGGGCTCCCATTCATGTCCAGCACTTGAGGGGACACTCAAAGCTCCCTGGGTTTCTGTCTGTTGGAAATAATTGGGCTGATCAACTAGCCACCGGCCCACAAGCATTAACTTTACAAGAAGCCACTCAATTGCATGACTTAACCCATATCAATTGGAGGGGCCTACGATACAGGTTCCCCCAAGTCCCTATATGGGACCTCAAAAAAATCGTCCACACTTGTAAAACGTGTCAACCCTTCCTGAAGGTGCCCCCATTACAGACACAGGGAGTAAATCCTAGAGGCCTCAAACCCAACACTCTCTGGCAAACTGATGTCACCCATTTTTCAGCCTTTGGTAAGCTTAAATATGTTTTTGTTTCCATCGATACTTATTCAGGAGCTTGTTGGGCCACAGCACATACAGGAGAAAAGGCTAAACATTCACAATCACATTTCCTTCAATGCTTTGCCACTCTAGGCCTGCCAGCACAGGTTAAAACGGATAATGGACCTTGCTTTATTAGCAAAGCAATGTCGGACTTTTTTAGCAGATGGCATATCAAACACATCACAGGAATACCTTACAACCCTCAGGGCCAGGCAATTGTAGAACGAAATCATCAATGCCTAAAAGAACAACTCTTAAAACAAAAAGGGGGAATTAGCCCCCATATCCAATTACAAATGGCTTTGTTCACTATCAATATTTTAAATTTTTCCAAGGAGTCAACTGAATCAAAATTCCAAAGACACTGGGGCCAATTAAACCCCAGGCCCCAGGTTCAGGTTAAATGGAAGGACCCTCTAACGCAACAATGGAGGGGACCAGACCCCTTAATCACCATGGGCAGAGGATTTGGATGTGTCTTCCCCATAGGGGAGACAGCCCCAATCTGGCTTCCAACCAGAAACCTTAAGTTTCTACCCGTTTCCTCTATACAGGAAGAACTTATCTGAGAGTTTGCACGTGTCTTGAAGGTTTCGTGTTTTATTGGATTTGTCTGTCTTTAATGTTTAAGTGATTACCTAACTCTGATCAGATCTACCCCACAGCTTAGATTAAAATACTCAGGTTATACGTGCTAGTTTTTGTCTGAGTGGTTTGACTCTCTAACAGTTTAAATTCTCAAATGGAGTCTAACAACTTTGGGACTTCCAGTAGGATCCCTGGAACTCTCAAAGGATGGGGCTCTAAATTTGTTAAAGTAACAACTGTTTGAGTCAATTCAAATTATGCAAGGTATATTAAAATGTTGTGAATAATGTCAGACCTGTACTGTATTCATGTTCTTGCTTTCCAGCTAGAGTGGCCTTACAAAAATGAGTAAATTCTGTGTATACAAGCCCTTATATTGTTAACTAAAGTAAGCCAATACAGATTGGTTCAGAGAATTAAGTTAATGCCAAAGCCCTTCGGTTTGCTTGGTAACTCACTTGCTTGGTTTTATGCTTTAAATTTGTTTCTCTTAACGAAATTTGTTTCTCTTAACGATGAAGATCTTTTCAAAGTTGTAAACATGTACTAGTGTCCATGTTTGCTGTCCAGGAGGAGTTAATGGTGTGGTATTCATTAATAACTCAGTGTCTTATAAGAGAGACTTTTTGAGTTTGTTAGCATGTATTCTCATAGATTGTCCATACATGACAATTCAAGACTATGTAAAAGTAACTACAGGTATAAAGTTTCAGAAGGTGTGAGCAAGTCATGAAAGGTTTTAAAAGGTTTACAACTTCACAATTGTTTACAGAGTTTTCTTTAAGTTACGTGCTAATGCCAAAATTACATTGACCTAAAGTTGAAGTAAAAAATGTGCACTAATGTTAGTAAATATCTGGAAATGGTCTAAGTCGTAAATCTTGGAATCTGTTTTTGCAAAAACTGTAACGTCTATTTTAACAGTGTCTGATTAATGGGTTACTCTGCCATTTCTAAAGTTAGGTCCTTTTTAGCTCTGTTAAATAGTTCTAAGTTATGTGAGGATTTTGTGTACTAACTCTTATGTTCAAGGTGTTTATTTCTGGTTTATTCAATAACAAAAAACATAAAATTCATGTTCTGTCAAGGTAATCTATTGTGTACTCTACTGTCTCTGTTAAGTTCAAATTGATGAAAAGCATTGCTAAATACCTTTATGATTAGATATGGTCTAAAAGTGTTAAGATCATCCTGTCTAATAAAGGGCTATCATTTCAGGAATTCTGTTCTAACCAGATACTCTAAGTTCTCTTGGCACCTTTAACAAACTTTCTAAAAATCAAAGTTCTAAATTCTCTAAACTTTTGGTATCTTCAAAATGGCCCCTGGAGATATCAAAAGATATATCTCTCATATTACAGAGATAATAACCAATTGGGGTGTTTAAAAGTGCTGCCAAGATATAAAACGATTCAGCCCTCTACTAAAATTCCTCACAACCCACAGGAACAGGCTATGGTGAAAAAAAACAAAAAAACAAAAAAACATCAATGCCTCAAAAAACAGTTATTAAAACAAAAAGGGGGAGTGGCTACCCCCCATCTACAGTTACATAAGGCCTTGTTTACTATCAATATTTTAGATTTTTCGAAAGGGTCAAGGGAGTCAAGGTTCCAAAAACATTGGGGACATTTAACCGCTAAACCTCAGATGCTCGTTAGATGGAGAGACCCTCTCACCCGACTCTGGAGAGGGCCTGACCCACTGATTCAGTTGGGAAGAGGATTTGGCTGTGTGTTCCCCATAGGGGAGTTGACTCCAATTTGAATACCGGCCAGAAATATCAGGCCTATGCCCGATGCAAGTAACAACCCACCCAGGGAGCGGTTTGCCCCTGAGGGAGATCCCCTTGTCTTTCCTCTTCCAGAAACAGACGGAGATCCAGAGGCAGGTGATGATGCGGACGCTACTCTTCACTGTGATCCTGAAGTGCCCGGCCCAGTGACAGGGGATTCGATGACCCAAACGAGATCATCAAAACACTTCAGGAGGACCTGAAAAAGACGAAGAGAACTCCAAGAAAGCCGCCTTTGGACGGGCCTTAATGGACTCTTGCCCTACCTCCTCCCTCTTTTTGGACTGCTTCTCACCCTGCTTTTAATCCTTGCTATTGGCCCATGCATAATGAATAGGCTTATACAGTTTATACAACAGCGCATAGAGGCAACAAGGGTAAGACAGGTTGAGGTTCATTACCAGAGGCTGCTAGCCACAGAGGGCTACGATCCCCTGAACTGGAGAAGTGTCCCCGGTGCTCTCCACATTGCCAATGACGGGTAAGATTCCGGATGGACCGGAACAACCTAAGACAGGCGGTGGAGAAAGCTCACCACGCTCCCATAATAACAAGTCACGCGACACCCCAAGACGGGTAAAGCACCCAGCGTCCTGCACCAACCTAAGACAGGGCTCATGGCCAAGCTGCCTGGGTTACCAATGACGGGTAAGGGCAAGGACGGCCAGGGGCAACCTAAGACAGGGACCGCGTGCTAAAACAAAAAAGGGGGAATATGTGGGGAAATTAGTTACATGATGGACCCCAGGGGAAGTAAGGTGGGCAGAATCCAAAGTTGTTTACCACTAAAACTGATTGGTTGCGCAACATCAGGGGAGGTAACAAAACTAGTAACAAGTGTATAGACATATGGCTAGTCCTATAGAAAGCCCCCCGTAAGGTGAATTTTTAAGTGTTTGGCTGGTCCTTAGCCCTGACCCAATGACTCTGCAGTTTTGTACTATAAAAGGTTCTGTTTCTCAGGAAGTAAATGAGTCCTTGCTAGACTTGGCTCCCCGCTGCGTCTGATTGTCTCCGGGATCGGGAGGCTGGGGAATGGGCGAGCTGCGCACTCACCTTTCCTCGGACCCAGTCCATCCTTGTACGGGTGGACTAAGACCCAGCATTTGTGTATCTAGCTATGAATGATTCATTGTAAAACAGATTGCCCTCAATTTATGAGGAATTAGAAAATAGCAAAATTTCAAAAATATGAAAGTTTCAGATATTGAACAAATGTCAGTGTAAGATTTTGATAACCTTTGGTTACTTAATAGGCTATTAGGCCATTTCTAGGCTACACGGTAGAGATAGGAAAACCAAACAAGGCTCAATGGACTCATTGATTTGGACAGAGAAAGAAAAGACAAACAAGAGGAAACTTCTGGAACAGAACATTAGACTTTGGAGACCTGCAGAGAGAAAATCTGGCAAAACGGAGATTGCCTAACTTCTTTGGCTGTGCTTTGATCTACTTATGTAAATGGTGATTTCCCCTTGTTATGGGGACAGGAATGAAGAAACACTGGAAATCAGTAGGTTGGACTAAACTCTCTAGCAGTGGTGGGGAATGTCCAGTCCACAGGCTTTTGAAGACACATGAATTCATTCGGTCTGGTCCCAACACGTCAGCCACAGGTGGCATCCCAACTTTCATAATCTATAGCTGGCTAATTTTTAAGTTGATAATCTTGTACAGCCCATAAATGATGTTATAAATAGCCAAATGGACCTTGACAGAAAAAAGTTCCCCGCCCATGCTGAAGCTCTAGTAATACTTTTGATTTTTATAAAGTTTATTAATAATAATGATGTTATTATAATGATAAACTGAGGCAAAGAAAGAATCTCAACATATACATTTGGTGTTTAATGAGCTGATTCTTATTTGAAATATTTCAATGTTACACAGAACTTATTTAATTTGATTAATAAAGAGATATTATATTTACTTAATGATAAATATTATATTTCCAATACTATATATTGACACATTAACAAACCACTGTGATAGAAGTTCATAAATTTCATGATGGATCATATAAAATTTTGCCTATTTCATTTTGTATTTTATTATATATGGATTTAAGGTAATATAAGTAATTATAATTATATATGTACTTATCCTTATTTATAATATTACTCCACCTTACAATGTTATAAACAACCTATTACTCCATAGTAGCTATTCACACATTTTTTCAAAGATAAGCATTTATTAAAATATTTTATTTATTTATGTGAGAAGTAGAGTTACAGACAGAAGTAGAGACATAGAGAAAGATCTTCCATCCATGGATTCACTCCCTAGATAGCCACAACAGTCGGAGCTGGGCCAATCTGAGCCAAGAGCCCAGAGTTTCATCTGGTCCTCCCATGAGAGTGCAGGGGCCAAGCACTTGAGCTATCTTCCACTGCTTTCCTAGGCTATAGCAGGTAGCAGGATCAGAAGAGGAGCAGCCAGGACTTGAACCAGCACCCATATGGGATGTCACTGCTGCAGGCAGAGGCTTAACCCATTATTCCACAGTGCTGACCTCTAACACATATTTTTAAAAATAATTAGTTTTTAAATACTATTTTCAAAAAAACCTGGCAAATTCTATTTTAATATTAAAGTCTGGGGCAGGCTTTGGCTCACCAGTTAAGCTGCCATTGGGATGGCTTCATTCCATATCAGAGTGCTAGGTTTGATCACTGGCTCTGTTCTCCATCACAGCTTCCTGGGAGGGAGCAGCAGATAGCTCAAGTACTTGGGTTCCTGCCACTAAATAGGAGACCTAAATAAAAAGATATAGATTGAGTTTGGGGCTCCTAGCTTGAGCCTGACCAGCCCTCAAAAACATCTCTGTATAGAAGTAAATAGATGATAGATAGATAGATAGATAGATAGATAGATAGATAAAAATTAGATAAATAAAAATAAGAATTTCAAAAATGATTTTAAGAGAAAAATAAAAAGGGGGCCAGTACAATTTTGTAGAGGGTAGAGCCTTCATATACAGTGCCAGTTCAAGACCTGGCTGCTCCACTTCCAATCCAGCTCTCTGTTACAGCCTGGAAAAGCAGTAGAAGATGGCCCAAGTCTCCCTGCACTGGCCTGGGGGTCTGGAAAGAATTTCTGGCTCCTGACTTTGGATCAGTGCAGCTCCAGCCATTGTGGCCATCTGGGGAGTGAACCAGTGGATGGAAGACCTTTCTCTCTCTTTCTCTGCCTCTGCCTCTCTGTAACTCTGGCTTTCAAATTAATAAATAAATAAATTTCATTGAGATGTCACTGTCATTTAGAATTTGAAATTAGTGAGTAAAACACTACCTTCCATTATCTATAATTATATATATATATATACATATATATATATATATCTAACCCATGTTTATTTAACATTGTACGTGTTTTTACTGAGATAAGCAATTTGTTGCATTTTTGTGCTAATGAAAGCTGTAGCTCATTTGAAACAAAAGTATTGTGATCATTGTAAATAGAAGTACACATATTTAGAAACATTTGAACATAATTCCCTCAACAGAGATATTGCTCACATCTATCTACTGTATAACAAACTTTATTGAAAAGGCTGAACTAAGGTGCTAAGTCTGTAGTCACACAACCAAGTCTTCTCTGGTACAACCCACGAGCTTAATAACTGACCATAGCTTTTTTTTTTTTTTCTTTTGAGGAAAGTACATGCAGAAATGATGATAATTAAACAAAATCTTCAAGTACAACGAGATGTGTATAAATGCTGCATTGATATTTCATTTTTGTAAACCGAGAATCCTTGTTTGGATGGATTCTGCCTGCTTCAGGCAAGGCAAGGTTTTGCTGATTACCAAATATTAAAACCCATTTCATGAAGTGCTTACGAAAATCATTACATTAGTTAACGGAGTTTGGGTGATTTGGGCGTGGGGTAGGGAGTGTAGTTACTGAAGTAACAAAAGTAGCAAATACTGGAGCCAGTGCTGTGGAGTATAGTTTAAGCCTCTGCCTGTGGCTCTGGCATCCCATATGAGGACCAGTTCCAGTCCTGGCTGCTCTACTTCTGATTCAGCTACCTGCTAATGGCCTGGGAAAGCAGTGGAAGATGGTTCAAGTGCTTGAGCACCTGCACTCATTTGGGAAACTCAGAAGAAGCTTCTGGCTCCTGGCTTTGGATCAGCCCAGCTCCATCCATTACAGCCATTTGGGTAGTGAATCAGAAAATGGAAGATATCTTTCTCTCTCTCTCTCTCTCTCTCTCTCTCTCTCTCTCTCTCTCCTTCTCTTTGTCTGTAGCTCTTCTGCTCAAATAAATAAATATTTTTTAAAATTCTTTTTTTTATTTGACAGGTAGAGTTATAGACAGTGAAGGAGAGAGACAGAGAGAAAGGTATTCCTTCCATTGGTTCACTACGCAAATGGCCACAACGGCCAGTGATGCACCTATCTGAAGCAGGAGCCAGGTGCTTCTCCCGGTCTCCCATGTGGGTGCAAGGCCCAAGCACCTGGGCCATCCTCCACTGTCTTCCCGGGCCACAGCAGAGAGCTGGACTGGAAGAGGTGCAACAATATTTTTTTTTCTTTTTTTTTAAACTTTTATTTAGTAAATACAATTTTCCAAAGTACAGTTTATGGATTACAATGGCTTTCCCCCCCCATAACTTCCCTCCCACCCACACTCCTTCCATCTCCCGCTCCCTCTCCCATTCCATTCACATCAAGATTCATTTTCAATTCTCTTTATATACAGAAGATCGATTTAGTATATATTAAGTAGAGATTGCATCAGTTTGCAGCCACACAGAACATAAAGTGTAAAATACTGTTTCAGTACTAGTTATAGCATTAATTCACATTGGACAACACATTAAGGACAGAGATCCCACATAAAGAGTAAGTACACAGTGACTCCTGTTGTTGACTTAACAATTTGACACTCTTGTTTATTTTATGGCATCAGTAATCTCCCTAGTCTCTAGTCATGAGTTTCCAAGGCTATGGAAGGCTCTTGAGTTCATTGACTTTGATCTTATTTAGACAAGGTCATAGTCAGAGTGGAAGTTCTCTCCTCCCTTCAGAGAAAGGTACCTCCAGCTTTGATGGCTCGTTCTTTCTACTGGGATCTCACTCACAGAGAACTTTCATTTAGGTGTTGTGTTTTTTTTTTTTTTTTTTCCCAGAGTGTCTTAGCTTTCCATGCCTAAAATACTCTCATGGGCTCTTCAGCCAGATCTGAATGCCTTAAGGGCTGATCCTGAGGCCAGAGTGCTTTTTAGGACATCTGCCATTCTACGAGTCAGCTGTGTATCCTGCCTCCCATGTTGGATCATTCTCTCCCTTTTTGATTCTGTCAGTTAGTATTCGCAGACACTAGTCTTGTTTGTGTGATCCCTTTGACTCTTAGACCTATCAGTGTGATCAATTGTGAATTGAATTTGATCACTTGGACTAGTGAGATGGCATTGGTACATGCCATCTTGATGGGATTGTATTGGAATCCCCTGGCACGTTTCTAACTCCACCATGTGGGGCAAGTTCGATTGAGCATGTCCCAAATTGTACATCTCCTCTCTCTCTTATTCCCACTCTTATATTTAACAGGGACCACTTTTCAGTTGAATTTCAACACCTAAGAATAAATGTGTGTTGATTACAGAGTTCAACCAATAGTGTTAACTATTGTTAGTAAGTTAATTTTTAAAGGATTGATTTAATTATTTGAATGTCAAGGTTACAGAGACACAAAAAGAGGCATCTTCCATCCATTAATTCACTACCCAGATGGCCCCAAAGGCCAGTGCTGGGCCATGCTGAAGCCAGGACCCAGGAGCTTCATCTGGGTCTCCTACATGGGTGGCAAGGACCCAAATCCTTGGGTGATTTTCTGCTGCTTTCCCCAGGCCATTCACATATGTGTTGTCAGCATTGCAGGCAGAGGCTTTACGAGGCTCTGCTAGCTCCCTGACCAACTAAATTTGTAAAAGGAATTACTTTAATAATATTTAAAATGTTAAAGAAAACCAGAGAGAAGGGGAGGAGGAAAACTTAAATAATCATTTCTTATGAAGGACAGGAACATGCACAGCTCCAGAAATTTCAATCAAGAACTTTGGGAATGTACATGTGTATTTCTTTTAGTCCTATCTTAATGTATTCTTGCACTCAAACTTCAATTGAACAGGAGCTAAAACCTGCTTATCTTGATTGGATTTCTTGAACATCAGCCTACAGAAAGCAGTAGTAGATAAGAGGGGAGTTAAGTTTCCATAAGTAAAATTCTTCCCAGAACCATACAGAATCACATGTGAAGATTCCCCTAGGAAATGAAGGGTCGCTTTAAGAAAAGAAGGAGAAATATGGTATAAAGAAGAGTGAAGAAATGATCCATAATACAGAACTTATTGTGTCAGAAAGATAAGGTACAGTCATTCTAGACAAAGCAATCAGTTCTTAACCAATATTTCCAACTTTTACTTTTTTGCGTTCTTCCCACAGTGCCTTTAAAAGACTAGCATTAGATCTCAATTTAACATTTTGCTTACAAGTAAATGCTGGTAGATGTCTAAAGCCTGCCAAATTACTTATGTATGCCCATACGATTGTGATGATTTCTATTTACAGACACATACAAATCAGAGCAACACAGTAATTCATAGGTAAATTTTAATAATTAAATGTATTATACTTCTGATTCTTTTATATTCTTCTTATATGTAATTTCAAAGTGAAATTCTGTACTATAATTGTGGTCTGTCTGGGAAATCTAACATTTAAAAAATAACCCGATGAATTGAAACTTCTTTGTTCAATGTTTTAACAGTAAACAAAGGTCTAAATTAAAATTATAGCCTGAAACAGATGTTCAACATATGCTACAGATACAGGGATGATTGTTATCATTATCAATTAAGTGCTCAATGACTGGGTATAATAGGTATTGTAAGGAGAATGTCAGAAGCTGTAAATCTTAAATCACAGTAAATAGGGCAAGGGAAACATTTAAGCTATAATGTAGAGTAACGATTTCTTACTGTATTAATTTCCATAAAAATAGAAAATAATATAATTGGGAAAACTTATTTGGTAGGTATAGTTTTCAAAAATCATTCCCATTTATCAAAATAAATAATTATGATAATAAAAAAATAAAATTAACAAGGATGGGAATTTGACTCCGCAGCTAAGATACTGTGTAGGAAACCAGCATCCCATGTCACAGGGACTGGTTCTACCTTCCTGTTGCTGTGTTGCCTGGAGACAGCAGATGATGACTCAAGCAGTGGAATCTCTGGCAACCATGGGAAAGACCAAAATTAAACTCCAAGCTTCTGGAGTCAGCTTGGCCTAACTGTTGTGAGCATTTAGAGAGTGAACCAACAGATGAAAGATCTCTCTACCTCTCCCTCCCTCCCTTCCTCTCTACATCCCTTCTTCTTCTATAAATAAAATTAATCTAAATAATATTTCCATTTGATTATTAGTTATACCCACTGCCTATATTCCCACTCAACAAGAGTCTTTCTACTTTTTACTTGTTGAACTCTAATTTTTAGAGCATTAATACCTTGACTGCAATGTAAAGTAAAAATGTTATCTCAAAAAAAGGATGGAGACAGAAAGAGAGAGAGAAGGAGGGAGGGTGGGAAAGAGAGGGAGTTAGGGAGGCAGCAGCAAGGGACTATTATATTCTTAATATTGTATCTATGAACTATATTGAATCTGTTAAAAACTAAAAAAAAAAGAATTTAAAAAATAAAAGTAATGCAAAACCAAAAAATAAAATTGATAAATATAAAACTCATGACACCACGCAATTTCATTTTACTATCCTGTAGGAATGCAGGACAGTACAGCTCTGAGAAGACCTGTCTATTAGCAGTGAGTGAAACTGGCTTCTCGATCATAATGGAAATGTTAATAATTAAAGTTTATGTACAACATGCATCTGTCAGACATTATACAACATTTTTATATTTGTTTTATAAATAGGAAAACATTATTGTGAAGTTTACATTATTCACATCTAGAGCACATGAGTCATTTCTATCAATGTTAACTATGTTGCACAATGAAAGTTGATCATATACCAAGAACTTGTTCTATAGGGATGTCATCAGCTCCCTGAGAACTTGTTCTATTGGGGTGTCTTCAGACACTAGCTAACAACATGGAAAAAAGCTTGTACAGTTAAATTTTCAGTAAAGGAAATATTTTGAGTCAAGTGAAACAAATTTTCACAGACAAAATAGCAAATCTTGAAAGAAGATGTAGTGTCATAGCAGGTTGTTGACTAATCATACATTTTTAGGATTGCAACTGAAAAATCTTTTGTGAAGAAAATACTTGGATATAAAATAATAAGTGGTAGTGGAATATGCATAATTGTCTAATTTAATGTAAGAGTTCTGTTGAAGTTTAAATGTTAGTTAATTTAAGTAGAGGTTAAATGATTGACAATTAATGAAAGGCACACAGATCAGAAAATCCCACCTGCAATGGTGCAGAGGCAGCCAAGTACTGAGAGGGAATGTCTGCACAGACAGAGATGCCACTGGGAAGGATGGAGATATGCTGGAAGAGCACAGTCATGGATGAGAGGAAAACCCATGCTTCTGTGATGTACCCAAATCGAAAAACCCAGTGGAAAATTGAACATAATGCTCCTTAATTTGTAAGGAGTGTAGACTCAGTCATAAAAATGACAAATCATTGAGAAGAAAAATACCTGTTGAACTACCCACTATAAAAAGAATTGAAGCAGCTATATTTAAAAATATCATTCTCTGACAAAATAGGTGATGCAGTCTGATGAGTATGACAATGGATGCAGAGGAAACCTAAGAGCACACAATCTGCAGGACAACAGCTAAAAGGTTACCCCTGCACCCCAAGGATATTGAAGCCATATACTTACATCAGCAAGGCTTTAAAAATATATAAACAACAAAGTAAGTGGAATATCCAAAGTAAAACTATAAGAGTATAGTAGAAAAGTGACATATTTAATAAAGCAGGGTGACCAGTTCCAATATTTCAGAAATTTGTCGGTTAAGTCTGAATTTTCTTGGGCTACAGGACGCCATTTCAGGATGACCACTAGACTGTATCTACTTCAGAGGTAAATAGTATATGGAAGCGGGTGCCATGGCTCACTAGGCTAATCCTCTGCCTGCAGCGCCAGCACACCAGGTGCTAGTCCCGGTTGGGGCACGGGTTGTGTCCCGGTTGCACCTCTTCCAGTCCAGCTCTCTGCTGTGGCCCGGAAAGGCAGTGGAGGATGGCCCAAGTGCTTGGGCCCTGCACCCGCATGGGAGACCAGCACCTGGCTCCTGGCTTCACGCCAGCCATAGCAGCCATTTGGGGGGTGAACTAATGGAAGGAAGACCTTTCTCTCTGTTTCTCTCACTGTCTAACTCTGCCTGTCAAAAAATAGTATATGGAAAGTAAGATTATGAATGGAAAATAAGTAAGTTGGTAAACTGACTTACACTACTCAATTATTTTTTTATTTGAGAGAGGTGGTCAAGAAGTAAGCATATAAAGAGAAGGGGAACTAAAGATTAACTAGGTATTAGTCCTATTTTCTCCAAGACAAGAATATATAAGAATGTAGGATTATACACATGGAAATGCACTTTCAAGAGTCATGGATTTGAAACAAGAAACATCTTACCAGATGACCTCAACTTTCACAATGGAGGTCACAACTTTTTGGAAATAATGGAGGAAAGTATCACATCATTCATGGAAAAAACTTTAATTACTAAGATCAGCGAGAAAATTAAAGGCTAGAGTCCTATGGAAAAGTTACTTGATATATAAGGGTTGGAAATGTAACTGAGTTTGAAGAATGTGGAGCAGTATCTATGATATTTAGCTTTTGGTGTTTCTCTCATCTTTCAGATGAACTATTTCAACTAATTTCCTCTAACTGAATATTTTAATCCATGTAGAGTTACTGTCAGTTTGCAACATAAAAAAGCAGGAATGCTAAGATTCTTTGTTAAAATGTTATGCCATTAAGAGCAGATGTTAATCTTAGAAGCTAAAATTCTCGTGTCCCACATAGGAATGCTACTGGCTCTAGCAACTGACTCGAGCTTTTCGGTGACTGTTCCTCGCCACCGCCTGAGAATTAAGCAGGCTGCCCACAGCTTGCCTTGACCGAGGAGGGAAGTGCGCCACCTGCCACTCAGCCTTCCCCAAACCCGGGGGACAATCAGGCGTGGTGTGGAGCCCAGTCGAAGCAGGGTCTCACTTTATTGTAAAAGGGAGGTGTATACATAGCTGAGGTACAGAGCGGATGGTACAGAGCGGATGAGGGGGTGCTGGCAAGGGGTGGGGTGATGTGATGCAAAAGGGTCTTAGCCACTCCTATTATACCACCTTAGTGATCCTTAGGCAAAAGCATCCTGGGGCTGGGGTATTTGCTACCAGGGATTTGAAACTTAAAGACAGTTTTTCAAATTCGAGGCAGGCTCAGGAAGTTTCCTCTAGGCCTCTCCAGATTCAGCCTCCCCCACACAGCTTCCTGCTAATGCTCACATTAGAAGGCAGCAGTGACCTAAAGACTCCAGCATTTGAAGAATAAAGAAGTTAAAAAGAAGGAAAAGAGGATATTGGAAAGAAAACAATATAGAATTTAAACTTTTGTTATGTGTATAATTTCAGGTTATGAAAATTGGCTGTATATGTCATGAGAATTGCAAAAGAAAAATAGTGACAAATTGTTCTTTATCTGTAAATGAATATTCTAATTTTGTAAAACTGCACTAAGATTGCATAATATGACAACCCATGTAAATATCTAAAAAGAATGGCTAGTTGGTAGCATTTGTGCAATAAATATTAATTTTTATGAAAACTATAAGTCCTTGTTGCCATCTATTGGGTAATTAGTAGTCTCAACAGATATCTAGCCTCTACATAGATGGCTGCAGGTTGAATATAGCAAGGTTAGAGGCAAGTTGTAATATAAAATTGTTCACTCAGAACTCTAGAAGGAGAAAATGATGAAGGAGAAATATGTCTCTATAAAACTTATTCCCAGAATGAGTAGTTGGCAAAGTTGTGCCTCAGTCAGCAAGAAAGCTACTATTCTTTTGAGAAGTCAAAGAATCTTATGGCCAAATAAAATAATAAAATTGCTATTTAATAGTCTGTGATTAATTCCAAATTCAAATTACTGTATTATCCAAATATTTCCTTATGCAAATGAACATCAAAATGTCGTCTCTTTGGAGCTCATTATATCACATATACTCACATTTGAGAGAGAGAAAGTGAATGACTGAATGATTGACTGAAGGGGTGAATCAACATATAAAAAATCATGGAACATATTAGTTAAAAAATAGAGAGAATTACTCCACTGGCTTAGAGTTAACAGAATACTAACAGCCCTTCTTCTCCTTTTTTCTTTGACAGAATTTCTTGAAAAGTACAGTAATTTCACTTCTCAGCTGCAAAAGTTGATATGCAAATTTAATGTAGCAATTTAAATTAAAGAAGTTATAAAAGTTTTACAATCTTAGCATATGTACTCTACATATTTTCATATTACACAAACAAATAGAACCATATTTTTCTCTCATCCATGATTTTCAAAATTCACAGCATAATTACTTGATTTCAAATTTTGATCAAAGGAGATACTGTTTCTCATTACCATAAGGTTGAATAATGATTTTCAATTTATTTTCCACTCAAAGATGATAAAAATGAGCACATCAAATACAGAAAGCAAATATTATTGTATTAGTTATACATAAACTTTTAGTTTGGAACTTGTTATAAGAAAATTTTAGTCATTATAAGCAACCAGAATCCATGAATTATATATTTTTCTCCATATATAGGTTTTTAAAAACTTTCAGGTGTCGTGCTCTCACACTTTAACACTTTGTAGATTTTATTGTGTGATTAGTCAGAAAGTGCAGTGATGGTCAGTACAGGTCACTGCAACTGAGATCTTTTCAATGAACAATCATCACTGACAATCAGTGATATTTGGCAAAAGCAACTTATGTCACACAGTCACTTTCTTTAACACAGAAAAAATTGCATGGAACTAAAATTCCAAATAAACAAATTCATATCAATCCCTGAAAAATAAGTAGACCCATGACACAAGACACATACATTCAGGATATTTTAAAGTAAAAAGTTTGATAATTGGTCCAAATATATCTTTTCTGAATATTCAGCATCTCTTGGAAAACCCTTTCTTATTTCCCAGTTTTCTTGTAGGGGTCATTCATGTATCATGACTCCATTAAAGGATAGATCCCTAAGTTGATATTTTAAATTAGTTATTCCCACTCCAGAAATGATTTTCTATATCAGTCTCTGAAAAATCAAACATCTTGCAGGTTAGTTTAGACGTCCAATGGATCCAACAGTTTATTACATTTCATTTACCACTACTTCCAAACTATTTTTTGAGTGTGGTTGGGGTTGATTATTTTCACACTGTGTTACAAATGCTATCACTTTTTTTTGTGTGTGTAGGTATTTGGAGCTCTCTGTTCCTTGTTCAGAGAAAATATGGCATGTTTACAGCAGGCGTGTGCTCAATGGGTTCAGTAGATTCAGTAGGTTGTGGACTTGTTTGAAGGTTAAATGTACACAAGATGGCAAATTTCATTGAACTGCCTCTTAGTCCTGCTGATGATGGCAAGGCCCTCAGTGGATATGAGAGCCAGTTATTAAACTGTGCTTTATTGCAGTTATTACTTTCATTTATTTTCTTTGATTAATAAAATTATACTTATGAAGATACTTCAAAAGTTTTCTTTTTTTTTTTAAAGAGCTTAAAAGATAAGTTCATCTTGGTGCAAAAAATTGAAATTCACACAAGACTTTTCATAATAATCATTTTCCATGGCTTTTTGAAATGCACTCATATGCATAGATTTCAAATTTTTTGAGATCCAAAATAAACATTCTTTACTTTCATCTTCTTGGAGTACCTTTTGATGTACTCTTGCATGTGTTACATCATTGTGGTCAGTTTATCATACATAATAGTTGAATAATAAGAAATGTTAACATATTCCTTATTTCATCATACTATTTCACAGGCAGCCTCATTAAAGCCTTAAGACGAAAATAGGTTTCTGGTCTACTAGTCGCATCCTGCCATTAGTAAGATTTAAGATGCTTTGGGCTGGTGTTGTGGTGTAGTGGGTAAACCCACTGGCTGTGATGCCAGCATCCATTTTGGGCACTGGTTCATGTCCCAGCTGCTCCACTTCTCATTGAGCTCCCTTCTAATTACATAGGGAAGACAGCAGAAAATGGCCCAAGAGCTTGGACACTGCACCCATGTGTGAGATCCGAAGCTTCTTGGCTCCTGGATTTGGTCTGGCCCAACCTTGGCTTTGCAGGCATTTGGGGAGTGAACCAGTGAATAGAAGTCTCTCTCTCTCTCTCTCTTTCTCTCCCTTTCTCTCCTCCCCTTCTGTAACTGTGCCTTTCCAATAAACAAAATAAATCTTAAAGCAAATGATTCTATATTAAAATGACTGAAACACACTATTTAAGAAAAGTAAGTCATTTGTCATACTGATAAAATGTTTAATGTGGGAATCGTCAGTGGTTCAACTTTTCACTGCCGTGATATAGAAAAGAGAGGGGAGAATATCCCCAAAGAGGTGCAGTTGGATAGTAAGTTCTAGCCGTGGGAAAAGGCTGTTACCTGAACACATAAAAGTTATTAAACACTGGATTTGGCATGAAGATTTCAAAACTCTGAGATCCATAAAACAGAATGTGTCAAATATTGCACAGCTTCAGAATGTGTGGACTTCCATAAACTAAAACATTGGAACACTTTCACATTATGATATTTTAAATACTGATTGTATTGTTCACAATTTTCTTCAGACTAATGACATATACCATGTGAAATGAGATTATTATGATTATTTTAGTATATTTTTCTCTGAAATTAAGCATCTACTTGAAGTTACAATGGAATAAGTATTTTTTAAATCCAATAATGAAAATTTATCAGAAAGCTAACTATTCAAGTGACTTATCAGAGAATGATAATAGAAATTAATACTAAAATGATTGCCATCAATGAAATAGTAGGGGAGAGAAATATATTTGATGATATTTTTATTTGGTTAATGTTTTAAACATAGAAATGTTGATTCAGACATTATAGGTTAAATGAATTATGATTTTTTTTCAAGAAAGTTCATGTTATTTTTAATTTTGTACTATACACTTCACTATAAAATAACAAGATCTAAGTATTAGCATTTCTCAGATAACAGCACAAGTACATAATT
Organism: Lepus europaeus; assembly: GCF_033115175.1. Lineage (NCBI taxonomy): Eukaryota > Metazoa > Chordata > Mammalia > Lagomorpha > Leporidae > Lepus > Lepus europaeus. Next base: position 136,943,210 of record NC_084827.1, read on the forward strand.
ACTCATTTCGTGATTATATAGTAAAATGATTGCAGCAAATAGCTTGTCAAAGAAAGTTGACTTTTTCTGATTAAGACTGAGTTATTCAAATAAATAATCTTGTGACTCTGATAAACTAGGAGATTCCAACATTTGATTTGTAATGCAATCATTTCTTTCTCGTTTAACCCTTCTATTGTTAGAAAGATATTTCAGTGAAGTGTACTCTTTAAAAATATGCTTTTTAAAAGGATATTTGTTATTTAGGCAGTACTAAATGTCAATTTTAAAAGCAGAAAAAATACAAATGTATAATCCTCAAAAGATGAGGGATAATATTGATGGGGCTCCTTGAAGTGAAGGCAGTGAAAGTGCACCATCTTCCAAGATTGCAGCCACATATGTTTTTTGCTCTCATGCTAGGCTGTAAGACCAGTTTTGAGGATGGGCTTGTGTTTTCAAACTGTTTATTTTGTGTGTGTGTGTGTGTGTGTCTTTGCTTTTGGCAAGAACATTTTGTATGAAAACCAGAAAGTTTTTGTTGAAAGCCAGACATGTTATATTGAGGAAAAGAAACTGAGATAAATAGGATGTGAGTGTGAAGATTTATTATCATTTGTTTAGGTGACAGACTGTGCTGTGTGTGACGTTTCTTGTCTCCATAGGTAACACAGACTTCAAACTCCTCTAGTGTCCTGGTGTTTCCCTTCTTGGATTTCAGAATTTCATGTGCATTTTCATTGCAGAAAGTTTGCAAATTCTTGTTTTTCCAGTCTGTGACCAGCTTTTAAAACTGAAGTCTTGTTAATAAGCTGTTAGGATATGGGAATGTTAAGTAAGAGTATGCTAAAGTGAAACGTCAGATTTTAGTGGCCTTGTGCATAGAAGATTTTGCCTTCACAAGATTTTTTTCCTTTATAATTGCTGAAGCTTTTTATTCCTTGCCCCATTCTCTGGTCTTTAAGAGAAAAAATTTCAATCAATTTAGTTGAAACCTGTCCTCTACTAGCTATGGTTTATAGGTGACACAAGAAAGATGGAGGGAACTGGTTTGTGAAAAACTCTCCTTCCAAGTTGTGGTAAGATTTAAGAGACAGGTCCTGTGAAACATTGTCCATTATTGAGTTCGGTTCTACTCACTGTTTACTACTGTATACTTATTAGTACAGATCATTCTAGGCATGTTTCACAATGGTTACACTTCCCCTTCATTTACCAGGATAAGAAAGGTCCTCCCTTAGATGCACATTTAAAGAAATTGATGGGGCTCCTGTAAGTAAAGTAGTCCTAGGGTTGTTTGTTTGTTTGTTTATTTAGACAGGTAGAATTACAGACAGAGAGAGAGAGAGAGAGAGAGAGACAGTCCCCAAATGGCCACTACGGCTGGCCGGCGCTGCACTGATCCGAGGCCAGGAGCAGGTTACTTCTTCCTGGTGCCCATATGGGATGCTGGTGCCTCAGGTGGAGGATTAACCTAATGAGCCACAGCGTCGGCCCCAGTCCTAGGGTTTTAGATATGACTGAAGACATATCAACTTATACTTGAAAGCTGTCTGTATAACTCTGACTTTCAAATAAATAAATAAATCTTAAAAAAAAAAAAAAAAAAAAAAAAGAAGCTCCTGGCTCTTGGCTCCTGGCTCCTGGCTTCAGATCAGTGCAGACCTGGCCATTGCAGCCAATTGGAGAGTGAACCAGCAGGTAAGACCTCTCTCTCTCTGCCTCTCCTTCTCTCTGTGTGTAACTCCGACTTTCAAATAAGTAAATAACTCTTCAGAAAAAAAAGAATGACTGGGAATAAATCTGCATGGCAATATGCTTTCTGATTTGACACCAAAAGGATAAGCAACAAAATCTAAAAAAAAAAAAAAAAGAAATATCTGTTCTCTCAAATTTATTGTAGCATTGCTAAAGCACCAATTGACAGATGGATAAATAGAAAGAATATGGTATTCATGCACAATGGAATGTTACTCAAGGTGAATAAGTTCCTGCAATTCATGTAAAATATGATGCCAGTAATGAACAATATACTATTGTGCATTTAAAATTTGTTAAGCAGGTTAATATCATGCCTGCCACAAAACAAACAAACAAACAAACAAACAAAAAAACACAGACAAATGAGATTTTATTAATCTTCTAAGAAAGCCTTTTGTTCAACAGACATTGTTAAGGAAGTAAAAGATACTGTAGAAACCAGGAAATATTTTTTAGAACTATATATCTAACAACAGTTTACAACCCAAAAATGCATAGATAACTGTTACTCCTCAATAATAAAAGGTAAATACCAAAATTTTTTTAAATATACAAAGTAAGGTAAGCTAACAAAAGCACAAATAGATAAATGGAATTACATAAAACTGACTTTTTTGTACAGCGAAGGAAACAAGTAACATAATGAAATACAATCTACATAGTGATAGGATACATTTGCAAACATATATATATATATATGAATATATATATATATATATAAAAGAGGTTAACATTTGGAATTCAAACAACTAAATAACAAAAAAAAAACTGGTTTTAAAAAGGACAAAGGATGTGAATAGATGTTTTTTTAAAATAAGACCCAAAATGACCAACAGACATATGACAAGGTGCTCAGCATCTCTAATCAATGGGGAAATGCAAATTATAACCACAGTGAGACATCATGTCACACCTGAAACAATAATCATTATCAAAATGATAAAAGGTAACAGATTTTTGTGTGGATGTGGAAAATGGAAACTAGTGTATACCATTGGTTGGAATGTGAATTGATAAGCCATTCTTGAAAAATTATGGTGAGTAGTTTATAAGTAGAATGACCATATTATCAATCAATATTGCTACTGAATATATGCAAATAGCACACAGTCAGTACGATTAGGAGATATCTTAACTCCGATGTTCATTACAACACTATTCACAACAGTTAAGATGGCTTCAAACTGTCTAAGAACTGTCTAAAGAAATTGTCTCATATATATATATATATATGAAACACTTTATATATATGTCATATATATTACACATATAAATATATGTGATACCATTTGGTCTTGAAATTCCTGTTATTTGTGACAACTTGGATTGAATCTGGAGGACAACATATTAAAGCAAAATGAAGTAGCCACAGAAAGACAAATATTTCATGATCTCACTTTTAGGAGTTTAAAAAGTCAAATTCTTATGATCAGAGAGTAAAATTGTATGTACCAGAGGCTGGGGTGCAATGGGCTTGGTGAGATGTTGTTCAAAGAACAAAGAACTTCAATTAGATAAATTCAATAAATCGGCTATGTATCATGGTTAAAAAAAAAATTGACACAGGACTTGAATGGACATTTATCCAAAGAAAATTTTCAAAACCCAACAAGCACTTCAAAAGATACCATTAGTGATAACTAAGGAAATGCATTTCAAAATGAGGTATCCCTTCATACCCATTAGAATGTAACAAAAAGATGGAAAACAAGTGTTATTGAGGACTTGAAGAAATAGCAAACTTTATGAATTGCTATTAGAAATGTAAAATAATATAGCCACTGTGGAAATCTGCTTGGAAACCAGCAGATTGTTCCTAGGATACCCCAAAATATGAAGACATACGCCCGCATATAAACTTGCACACAAATGTTTCTAGCAGCATTAATCGTATCAAAATGTAGATACAAGCCAACTGTCCATTAGTGGGTGTTATAGTTTGAACAGGATTTGACTCCCCAATTATGTGGTTGTTTAAACATTAAAGGCATAGCGTAATGTTACAATAGAGAATGGAGTCTTACTCCAGTTACAGTGTTTGGGAAGTTAGTCTAGTGGGAGATCACTGGAAGTATGTCCTTGAAGGCAGTCATTGCAAGAAGTTCTCATATATAAATAATGAGTTTAGATTGGCCATGTCTCTCTGCTTCCTGACTTACTGAGTGATCTCTGCACAATATTCAGATATCTGCCATCTTGATCAGATGCCAGAATTGTAAGGCCACCCAATTTTGTACAATAACCATCCAAAAGTCATGAAGAAAATAAATCTTTAACTTCTTAGTATTTTTTTTTAAGTTATAGAAACAAGAAGTTGGTTAATATAATGGGTGAATGGAAAAACAAATTTTGGTCTACAATGACTCAATTTGGCATAAAGTAGAAATGAAATATTATCCTACCATAAAAAGAATGATGTACTGAAACATGCTACCATGTGGATGAAACTTGAAAATACCACACAGTGAAAGAAGCCAGACACAAAATGCCACTTAGTGTGTGATTCAGTTAATAGAAAATATCCCGAATAAGCAAATCTTTTGCATCAACAAGATTAGTGGTTGTCAGATTGTGGATAGAGAGTTAAATGGAGAGTGATTACTTAACAACTATGGATTTTTCTGGTGTGATGAAAAGGTGCTGGAACCAGGCAGATATGGTGATTATACAATATTGCAAATACAATAAATGCCACTGAATTGTGCACTTTAAAATAGTTAAAACTATGTTGTGTGAATTTTACCTCCACAAAGAAAGGAAAACACATAAATAAATTTAACACTTTCTCAATCTTTCAATCAGAAGTTTCAGCAATTTTCAGCATCTTGAAAAATATATTTAAGAAGTCTTATTTTTCTGAACTATGGGTTGGCAGTGTGAATTTAAACCAGTTCTCATCTGGGGTTTTTAAAATGTGAGCTACACATCAGACACATATGTGTTCATGAAACATGTCTGCATTTCCCAAGACATTTTAGGCCAACAGTTTATGAGAAGAGAACTGGAAAATGTTCAAGATAAAATTGAATCCATGGATACGTACTTGGTTAAGAATCTTGCTTCTACATCAAAATGATGAGATTGAGTTCCAGCTCCACTCCTCAGTCCAGCTTCCTGCTACTGTAGACCTTAGGAAGGAGAAAGTGATGGCACAGGTAATTAGGTCTCCGCTGAACATGTGGAAGACCTAGATTGAGTTTTTAGCTTCTAGCTTTAGCCTGCTCTAGTCACATCCCAGCTGTTGAGGGTGTCTGAGGACTGACCTAGAATTTGGGATATTTCTATTTCTCTCTCTCTGTCTTTCCAATAAATCAAATACATTCTTTAAAAAAAAACTACATACAGAACCATCATTCAGGTTACAAAGTAATGATAATGCACATTTTCTATGTATTCATTGAGGCTTTTTGTATATTATTGATAGAAGTTAAGAAATAAGAATATACAATAAGGCATAGCTTTATTTAAAATCTCTATGATTAGTGATAAATTTTCTACCTTTAATATCCAAATTTCCCAAACATACCTTTATTGCCTTTTATATAGAAAGTCACTTAATTTCTTTGTACCTTATATTAATTTTTCTAACATCGGTGATTCAAATTGGCAAGGTCTAATACACAATTGTCTCATTTCTGACTAACAAACATCTATTTGAGGGTTAATGTAAGTAACCTGTTTGATGTTATTTTCTGAAACATCTTCATATACAATCTCAGGCTTCTTCTTAGGAATAGGATGGCTCTTTTGGGAGTTACTAGATCTATACAAAATGAGTATGAAGTTATTTTTTCTGTCTTTTGGTCTGTAGGGAACTAAATAATGAATACCAGGTGCATCTTGCATTTTTTTAGTACTTCTTCCCTATTTTTGGAACAATATGACAAGCTTGAAATGTAGTAAGTATTTTATGACAGACATCAACAGAAATCAGGGATGTTTTGTAAAGGAAAATAAAATAGTGCAAGGCAAAAGAATTTTCAACGAGTAGCTGAGATGCAATGAGAGAGAGAATGTTAAGCTTGACCTCAATTTTTCTCCATAGGATTCCCCACATCCTGGTCCATTGTTCTCAAGATATTTTAGGGGAGTCTAATATTTGTGGCATAACACATGGCAGGTCAAAGGCAAAACATAACAGGATGCTTCAAAAGTACCAGTGAACTAGGCAATATAGATTTTAATATCAACAGGTTCAAGTTGCTGACAGATTGGACATGTTTGCTAAGACATCTTATCCCACAGGAAAAGTGTGTTTCAGAAATTGATAGCTGATCTCACTGTGCAGTGTATTGGGAAAAAGAAAGTAAAAGAATGTGTTAAGGCTGAAAAAACTTATAGTTCTCTGATTACATTTTGTGATTCTGTTACATTTCCATTCAAAAACATTAAAAGCTAAAATAAAATAGCAAAGTGTTTTCTTGGAAATTCATTTTATTTTACCTTGAATACTATATTTTGCTGCTCACATAGAAATAGGACTGTACAAATATATTGGTTTAGATTTCATCTTATGAAAAAAAAGCAGGACAAGTCTATGTAAGCCCTGTAAAAGTGTCAGTGTCATTATTCCAAGGAAAAGGCAGTGACAAAATATATTAATTGTTCTCTCAAATGTTGTGAAATCATTAAATCAAATAATATCATGTCCCTTTATAGATTTTCTAGCATGCCTGAGGATGTTTCTAATCGAAAGAAACACTCCATCTAAGATAGCAAAGATGAGATCTTGCCTGTCACTGTGAATTAGTTCTAATATAAGGTTTCAAGTGAGGGTATTGATTAACTCACAAAAGGAAGGAAGCTACTTTTAGGATATGTGGCAGGTATTTTGGGATTTTATTTGAGTCATTGCATTCAAGAACTGAATTTGTTCCTCTGTCCTTTCTGCATAACTTGTAAAAATCCAAAAATAAAAACACATAACAATAACTAATAAATAGATTTTAACAAACTAAAATGACAAAGAATTGAGCATTTATATTGAAGCATTATGTAGTTTATCCTGCCATCTATATAGATAAATTATATGTGTGTCTTCAAAAATCCGTTGAAAATGTGTATTATGAAAACTATGCATTGATTTTAGAAAACAGTTTTGCACAAAAATAACCTTTAGTTACATTTTGCATTAACTTTTGAAGTACCTCCTCCATACAAAAAAATACACAGACATACACACACATGCACACACAGCTAGATAAGTGATAACTTTTATTTATGATAAATAAAACAACTTTAGGCTAAAATAAACAAATCCAATATATCATGCATTATGGCATTAAGGCTTTAAGGCACAATTTTAAATTTAATATAAAATTTGAATTGGTATGCGATCAAGCACTTAGAAAACTATATTATAAAAGCAATCATTTTAACAATCTCTGTGATTCCAAGATATGGTTGTCTGGAACATTCTGTCATGCTTCTTAACCTATGTTGAAGATCGGGATAGAGTTTCTGATTCCTGGCTTCAGCATGGCCTGTACCTAGCTATTGCAGACATTTGTGGGGTAAGCCAGCAGATGAAAATATATTCTCTCTCTCTCATATATATGTGTGTATATATATATATATACATTTAACTGTATCTTTAAAAGATATATTTCTAAAGAAAAGTTCATTCTCAAGAGACTCTTTTCAACTACAAACTATGGGCAAGTTTGCAATATATAAAGAGGTTTAATTTAATTTTTTTTAATTTTTTAAATTTATTTGACAGGTAGAGTTATTGACAGTGAAAGAGAGACAAAGAGAAAGGTCTTCCTTCCATTGGTTCACTCCCCAAATGGCCATTAAGGCCGGTGCTGCACCGATCTGAAACCAGGAGCCAGGTGCTTCTTCCTGGTCTCCCATGAGGGTGCAGGGGTCCAAGGACTTGGGCCACCCTCCACTGCTTTCCCAGGCCACAGCAGAGAGCTGGACTGGAAGAGAAGCAACTGGGACTAGAACCAGCACCCATATAGGATGCCGGCACCACAGGCCGAGGATTAACCAAGTGATCCACGGCGCCGGCCCCAAGAGGTTTAATTTAAGAATTGTAAAATAAAAGATAATGGGTATTGGTGAATTTTTGAAGAAAATAAAATATTTTACACTGTTGTTGGGAATATAAATTAATATAACAATTATATATAAAACAGTATGGAGTTTCTTTTAATCACTAAAAATGGTACTATCAGATGACCCAGCAATCATATTACTGGACATATATGTCCAAGTGAAATTAAATAAGTGTGTCAAAGAGTTATCTGCACTTCCATATTTACTGCAGCACTACTGACAATAGGCAGATATGGAAACAATATACGTGTCCATTCACTGCTAAATGGATAAAGAAAAGAAGACGCTAATACACAATAGAAGTCTACTCAGTCATTTAAAAAAAGATGAAATATTGCTATTTCAATAACATGGCTGACACTGGAAGTCATTATGTTAAGTGAAATAAGTCAAGAACAGAAAGACAATATCACATGAATTCAGTCATGTGGAATGTGAAAGAGGTGATCTCTTAGAAGTTCAGAGTAGAAAGGTATTAATCAGAGACTGGGGAGAGACAGTGGGAAAGGTCAGTTAATGAGTACTTAGTTACAGTTGTAAATGAGTATGATGATCCAGGGTTCTACTGTATAGCAAGTAGGGTGACTACTGATGATGTTAATGCACTGTCTATTTTATAAGAAATTATAAGATATAAATAAACAATGTTAAATACTTGAGGAGGTAGAGATATTGATCCAACATTATGTAATGTATACATGTAATGAATAGTTACATGGTACCTCATAAAAGTATGCCCACCAGATTATTATCAAGCCCCTTCTATCAGGTTCTATTTGCCCCTCAATCAGAAAACTTAATTGTAGCTTAGACAGCACCTTTCTTAGCTCCTCTAATAATGACTCTGTCCTTTGTTCTAGGCCCTGTCTAGTGCACTTGGGCCTCATTCCTTTGTAATCATAACCTCTACTCTACCACCAATGGCTCTACTCCCAACATGTGTGTACTGATGGTCCTCTTCCCCACTTAATGCTGTATAATTGTTCAAACCTGGTAAATGCCACTCTTAGGATCATTGGTTACTATCCTCACTCTGTCTTTTATGACCTTGTCTAAATATGATCAGAGTCGGCAAACTTGGAAGGCTTCCATAGCCTTGGCAACTCATGACGACAGCCTAGGATGGTTATTGGCGCCATAAACTAGAGTGTCAAATTGTTGGGTCAACAACAGGAGCCACTGTGCACTTGCTCCTCATGTGGGATCTCTGTCCTTAATGTGCTGTACATTGTGATTTAATGCTATAACTAGTACTCAAACAGTATGTTTCACTTTGTGTTTCTATGTGGGTGCAAACTGTTGAAATCTTTATACTAAATTGATCTTCTGTATATAAAGAGAATTGAAAATGAATCTTGATGCAAATGGAAGGGGAGAGGGAGCGGGAGAGGGGAGGGTTGTGGGTGGGAGGGAAGTTATGGGGGGGGGAAGCCATTGTAATCCATAAGCTGTACACTGGAAATTTATATTCATTAAATAAAAGTTAAAAAAAAAAGTATGCCCTGTTGTATTCCTCTTTATAAAGTGCTTTAAAAATACTGCAAAATAGTTTTGAAAATAAAATCTCTTTGCTTTGTTTTTTGCTCCTTCCTGTCGATCTTACAAAAATAATTTAAAAAGAGTGATATCCCCAGATTTATAGAAAATGCACAGATGCAATGCAATTACTCTTGCTTTAGCACATTTGAACCAATCTCATGTTCAGCATGAGATATTTGCTGGTGGCTACAACTGTGGGAAGAGTCCTCTGGCTATAATAGATTTGCCAAAGAATGCCACAGTGGAAAGAATCCCTCTGTCAGGATCAACTTTAAAAACATCTGTCCTTTATGTTTTTCTCTATCCTAGAGGACAAATAGAGGAGGCTCAGTCATACCATCGCTGTACATCCAGCTGTCCCTGAAGGAGGTCCCGGTCTTTTCAAACAACAGTGCAAATCTTTTCCCTTGTTGTTCACTACATCCTTCAAACACCTTAGTGCTATTCCCTGTTTGCATCTATCTTGACAAATGATGTTGACATTGCCCATTAAATTCTAAGGGGAAAAATTTCAGGAAGACAAACGATCCTTGGTCTGTTGTCAAATTAGCCTGATAATAACTAGAAGTGACCCAAACAAGATTCTTTGACACTCAGAGATTAATGTAGTGACCGTGAATACCAAAATATTAAGTCTTATGTTTGGTCATGTTGATTACTTTCTGATTCATCATCACTCTTTTGTTCAAATTTTTGTTTCCTTGAATATTTTGTGATTGTTGTGTGTCTGTGAAGTCTCATGGTGACTGTATTGTGAATATTCTAATGACCTAACACAGACTAAGGTATATAAAGGAAAAATTGTGAGATGTTTGCTGGGCCCTATGGTTATAGCTATAACTATTATGACATTTCTGATTGCATTGTGTTTTCATCCTCAGAAAGACAATCAAATTGACAGTTGAGCTTTTCAAAGTCATACATAAAGCCATCAGTAACTCTGCTTCCCTGCCGCTACAACCACTGTGGACAAGTCACCCTTATTTTTTTTCTTCTAATTCCTCTGGGTGCCATTCTCTTGAGCCTGGAAAAGGCAAGAGCTGGCTATCAATTCCACGTGGAATAAAACTTTCAAGCATCCATCACATGTGCTGATACCAATTAATTGGCCTCATTCGGACTAGCAAGTTCATACAGCAAATGTCTGTAGCTGAGAGCAGTTCCTTGTTATTTCATCGGAATTAAAAATGATCATCTTGATGGCACAATCCAATCATCTCTCCCCAGTATTTTTCTGCTACTATCAAGGAATAATTGTAGAAGTGTTATTTTAAGTAACTCTATTGAAATTTTCAGGAATAATTCTTGTGTATATTTATAACACTCAGAGAGAGAGAATGATGCATACTCAGGTGCTATTTCTGGTGTTCTGGTGTCTAAACAAATGCCTGAGACACCTCAACCAGAATGTATATGCTGCCACTGCAGTATAACAGCAAAAGATGTACTCAAAATATTATCCAAGAGTTTAAGTCATTTATATTTGTCAATTGCTTTGGACACGTCATAGTTTCTATAGGAAAGGTATTAAGGGTGGTGCAGGGCTTTTAGAGAACTGGTCATTTAGCTACAGCTGTGCACTCCAAATGATGGTAATACTTCTGTCATGGATATGGTTCTTTTTTATTTGATTTGATTTGTTTGTTTGTTTTGCCTTCTTAGAATCCAATTCTATTTTACTTGTATTTGGAATGGTACAGAATGCAGATTTCCTATGTTTTGCTGTTGATACCAATCACATGAAAAGCCTTACTTTATGGACCAAAAGCTCTGGAATGTTTTGAAAAAGGAGAAATAAAATGATTCAAGGGCACAGAGAGATATTAAACCATTAAGGAATAAAGAGGGAACAGAATTCCAGCCTGCTGTGAAATAATCATTTATTACATACTTGCAACGGGAAACCGTTTCATTTGCTAAGATCTACTTACAGAATGAGCAAAACCTGATTAACCCCTAGAAAATAAATAACAAATCATAAGAAAAGTTAATAAATGTATTTCCCTATTTTACCTATCATTATGCTTCTTAAATACCAACTAGAAATAGCAATAAATCAACATATCAAAAATAACTTTATTGTTAATGTTGACTTCCAAACATAAGAAATCTATTTGCACTTCCCCAGTGTTTTGCAATCTACTAATCTATTCATTTAACTATTTTCCTTAAGTTTCCAAATATTTAATGCCATTCTTTATCTTTTATTTTTTAAAAATACTTTTCTACATATACCTCTGTTGGTTATGGATACTCAATGATATTTGCAAGACAGTTTTCACTTACCTTCATTTTAACAGCAACTATTGAATCTCTGGGCAGATATTTTCATATAGCAGTTATACGACACAAAGGCATGATACTATTATTTATTAATAGACCTAATGGAATCTAAATCTCAGGATCAATGGAAGTGTAAGACAATTAAAGACCAATGGACCACAAAAGCCTATGGAGTATATTATAGGATACCTTATCCACATATGTTACTTAGCAGCATCTCCTTCCTGAGGCTGCTGCTAACTCTAGGAAGCAATTAAGATTGAACTAACTAAAAAAAGTGATTAAGAAAAGCAATGCATCATGTCTAGATAATTGTCTTACATTTAATGGTGTTTGGTTGGACACACACTTCAATCCAGAGACAGAAATATTTCAAAGTAATTATTGGATTTTTAAGCAGAGATTTCCAGGAATATACCCAAAGTTTAAAAAAAAATAATAAATTCATAACAGATTGTGTCATTCTTTACAAAACAATAGTAAGAATATAATTGTGGAGTGGGTTTTTGGCCTTGCAGTTACAATGCTGTTTCGGTTGCACATATTCCATGTCAGAGTGCCTGGGTTTGATTCATGGCTCTGGCCACTATTGGGAGACAATAGTGATGGTTCAAGGCTTGGGTTCCTGACATCGAAATGCAAGACCAGAACTGAGTTCCCACCTCCTACCTGCAGTCCAGTCCTGTCCAAACCATTAGAGGTATTTGAGGAGTGAACCAGTTAATGAGAGTTCTGCATGTGTGTGCTGCGTGTGTTGTATTTGTGTGTGTGTGAGAGAGAGTAGGTGTGTTTGTGTGTGTGTCTCTCTCAAATATTTTTTCAAAAATAGAATGCAATTTTTTTCCATCAATGAGAAAAAGTAGGTGACATAATCTGAAATTTATGTTTCAAAGTGCAGTAACTTAAATTACATTTCAGGAATAGTACTATGATTTATTGCTTTATTAAGGAATATTTATAAAAGTTTATATTAAGGAATATTTCTAAAAGTTTAATTAAGGCAAATAAGGTATTACCTCAGTATTTATTTATTTTTTTACTTATTTGACAGATAGATTTAGACAGTGCGAGAGAGAGAGAGAGACAGAGTGAAAGGTCTTCCTTCCGTTGGTTCACCCCCGAAATGGCCACTACATCCGGAGCTAGGCTGATCCAAAGCCAGGAGCCAGGTGTTTCTTCCTGGTCTCCCATGCGAGTGCAGGGGAACAAGCATTGAGCCATCATCCACTGCCTTCCTGGGCCACAGCAGGGAGCTGGACTGGAAGAGAAGCAACCGGGACTAGAACCAGTGCCCATATGAAATGCCGGCGCTGTAGGTGGAGGATTAACCAAGTGAGCCAGGGCGCCAGCCTTCAAGTACATTTTAATTATACCTGAAGCTAATAACATTAAGGTGGTACTATATTCTGAGAAGCATGAACTGAACCTCCTAGAATGAATAAGACATTAATTTGCTCAGGAAATGTTGCTATATTAGTGAATAAAGTAATATAAATTATTTTTAAGCATTTTTGTCTCAGAAATATTAATATTTTCTTTTCTACTTGCAAACTATTTGAACACTTCATTTATTTTTAGTAATAATGTATATTGCCTGTAAAAACCCAAGACCTGAGAAAGTATCTTCAATATAAGAGATATTCCCTTGGGGCTGGCACTGTGGTACAGTGGGTTAAAAGCCTGGCCTGCAGTGCAGGCATCTCATACAGGTGCCTGTTTGAGTCTTGGCTGTTCTACTTCCAATCCAGCAACTTGCTAATATGCCTGGGAACTTGGAGGAGGAAGGCCCAAGTCCTTGGATACCTGCATGCACATGGGAGACCTGGAAGAAGCTCCTGGCTCTGGGTTTGGATCTGCTCAGCTCTGGACATTGCGACCATCTTGGGAGTGAACCAGTGAATGGAAGACCTCTGTCTATGTGTGTCTCTACCTCTCTCTCTGTAACTCTGTCTTTCAAATAAATAAAAGTTTTTTAAAAAGAGATGCCATCTTACTTGTTAAAGTGATCAGTTTAAGTTCATAATTGATCAAAAAAGATAGGATTAAGTGTCAAAGTGTTTACATAAATAAGACCAGTGTCTGTAAGTAATTGTTAGAATTAAAAGGAGAGCATGATCCTACATGGGAAGCAGGATACACAACAGACTCACAGAATGGAAAAAAACCCTAAACAGCACTCTGGCCTCAGAATCAGCCCTTAAGAAATTCAGATCTGGCTAAAAAGCCCATGAGAGTTTCACAGGCATGGAAAGCCAAGACACTGTGGCAAAAAAAAAAAAAACAAACAAACAAACAACTAACTAACTAAATGAAAGATCTCTACAGTGAGATCCCAGTGGAAAGAATGGGCCATCAAAGAAGGCAGTACCTTTCTCTGAAGGGAGGAGAGAACTTCCACTTTGACTATGGCCTTGTCTAAATAAGATTGGCGTTGGTGAACTCAAGAGGCTTCCATAGCCTTGGTAGCTCATGACAAGAGCCTCTGGTGATTACTGAGATCATAAATAAGAGTGTCAATTTTTATTTATTTATTTGTATTTATTTATTTATTTTTTGACAGGCAGAGTGGACAGTGAGAGAGAGAGACAGAGAGAAAGGTCTTCCTTTTGCCAGTTGGTTCACCCTCCAATGGCTGCCGCGGCCAGCGTGCTGCGGCCAGCGCACTGGCTGATCCGAAGGCAGGAGCCAGGTGCTTCTCCTGGTCTCCCATGGAGTGCAGGGGCACAAGCACTTGAGCCATTCTCCTCTGCACTCCCTGGCCACAGCAGAGAGCTGGCCTGGAAGAGGGGCAACCGGGACAGAATCCGGCGCCCCGACCAGGACTAGAACCCGGTGTGCCAGCGCCGCAAGGCAGAGGAATAGCCTGTTGAGCCGCGGCACTGGCCAAGTGTGTCAATCTTTAAATCAACAACGGAAATCACTGTGCACCTGCTGCCTGCCCATGTAGGACCTCTGCCTTTAATTTGTTGTACTATGAGAATTAATGGTAAATCTACTATTCAAACAGTACTCTATACTTTGTGTGTCTTTGTGGGTGCAGTCTGTTGAAATCTTTACTTAGTATATACTAAGTAGATCTTCTGTATATAAAGATAATTGAAAATGAATCATGATGAAGAATAGGATGGGAGAGGGAGTGGGAGATGGGATGGTTGCAGGTGGGAAGGAGGTTATGGGGGCAAAAGCTGCTATAATTCAAAAGTTGTACTTTTGAAATTTATATTTATTAAATAAAATTTGAAAAGAAAATAATAGAGTACTATACAGCAGTAAAAAAAAAAAAAAAAAGAGAGAGAGAGAAAAATCCGGTCATCTGCAACAAAGTGGAGGAATCTGGAAAACATCATGCTGAGTGAAACAAGCCAGTCCCAAAGGGACAAACATCATACGTTACCCCTAATCTGTGACAATTAACTGAGCACCCTAAAAGGAAACCTGTAGAAGTGAAACAGACACTATGAGAAACAAGGACTTAATCAGCTCTTGTCCTGACTATCGAGGAACAACTTACTATTTTATTCCTTTTAGTATCTTTTTGTTCTACATAATACCATTAGTTGAACTCTTTAATTAGCACAAAATTATTTAACTGTAAAGTGATCTCTGTTAAATATAAGAGTGGGAATAGGAGAGGGAGGAGATGTACAGTTCAGCACATGCTCACTAGGGCTTAGCTCTAATGGTAGAATTAGAGATGCCAGGGCATTCCAAATCAACCCCATCAAGGTGGCCTGTATCAATGCCATCTTACTAGTCAAAGTGATCAGTTTAAGTTCATAATTAATCAAAAAGATAGGAATAAGTGTCAAAGAGATCACATAAACAAGATTAGTGTCTGCTAATACTGATAGAATTAAAAAGGAGAGAATGATTCAACATGGGACCTGGGATATATAGCATACTCATAGAATCAGACGCCCTAAACAAAACTCTGGTCTCAGAATCAGCCCTTAAGGCATTCAGATCTGGCTAAAAAGCCCATAAGAGTTTCTCAAGCATGGCAAAAAAAGACCTAAATGAAAGATCTCTGTGAGTGAGATCAAGCAGAAAGAGTGGGCCATCAAAGGAGATACCTTTCTTTGAAGGGAGGAGAAAACTTTCACTTTGATTATGGTCTTGTCTAAAAATGATTGGTGTTGGTGAACTCAAAAGTCTTCCATAGCTTCGGCAGCTCATGAGAAGGGCCTTGGGTGATTACTGACGTCATAAATAAGAGTGTCAATTGTTAAATCGACAATGGGAGTCACTGTCCAGTTACTCCCCATGTAGGATGTCTGTCTTTAATGTGTTGTACTATGTGAATTAACGGTAAAACTAGTATTCAAACAGTACATTATACTTTGTATGTCTGTGTGGGTGGAATCTGTTGAAATATTTGCTCAGTATATACTAAGTAGATCTTCTGTATATAAAGATAATTGAAAATGAATCTTGATGAAGAATGGGATGGGAGAGGGAGTGAGAGATGGGATGGTTGTGGATGGGAGGGAGGTTATGGGAGGAAAAGCCACTATAATCCAAAGTTGTACTTTTGAAGTTTATATTTATTAAATAAAAGTAAAAAATACAGATGTCTCCTTGGGTTAAGGAAATGCCATTATGTGCCACAATGCATAAAGAATAATTTATTAAAGATAATTTGAATGATTATTTATGTAAGCTGAGAAGAAGAGGACAAGGTGATTCACTACCACAGTTTTGTGTCTATCATAAGTCTCAAAACAAGTCTGAGGAAACATAGCAATACTTATATGTTGATTCAAATTGTAGTTTCAGATTTTTCTGAGATATACTTGGGTAAAAAGGACACTTTAACAATATTAGCTCTTCATTAAATGGTTCTGGGAAAACTGGATAGCCACATTCAGAAAAATGACCCTTTCCCTTAACTCTAAATGTATGATGTGAAACTATGATACTACTAGGAGAAACACTCTAGGACTTTGGGATGGGCAAATATTTTTATGCAAGACCTTAAAATCAAGGGCAATGAAAGTAAAAGTAGACAAATAAAGCTATATCAATGTAACAAGCTTCTGCAGAACAAAAGGAACGATCAAGAGACAATCTACATAATGAAGGACATGTTTGCAGACTTCATATGACCAAAAACTTGCAACCAGAAAATATAAGGAAGTAAAAAAAAAAAAAAAAAAAAAAAAAAAAAAAAAACAACCAAAAACACCAGTAACAAAGAATTCAACTAAAACTTAGGCAAATTATATGGATCGTGCTCAAAAGAAAAAATTCAAATGATCAACAAATCAATGAAAAAAATTCAACATCATTAGCTGTCAGGGAAATGGATATTAAAACTTCAAGGAGGTATAATCTCACCCCAGTAGGAATGGCCATTGTTAAAAAGATGAAAGATACAAATGATGAGGAGGATATGGAGAAAAGAGAACTCTTACAAACTATTGGCGGGAATGTCATTTGGTAAAATCATTATGAAGAACAATATAAAGGTTCCTTAATAAACTAAAAGTAGACCTACTTTTCCTTCCACTTCTCCCATTTCTGAGTTATATCCAAAGGAAATAAGCATATCAAAGAGATAATTCCTCTCATACTTATTGTTGATAAATCCCCTCAATAGCTAAAATATCAACTTAGATAACTCACCAGCAGGTGAATGCATAAACAATGGAATATCATTGTCCACAAAAGTATACTATGTTATCGTCTGTAGCACAATGAATAGAATAAAAGGACATTATATTAAGTGAAACAAGTCAGACACAGAAAGACAAGTATTGCATCTTCTTTCTCATATACAGAAGGTAAAAATAAAAGTCAATCTCAATGTAGAATAATCGTTACTAGTGATTGGGAAGGGTGAGGAGGGATAAGATAGACGGACATTGGAAAACATGTGCCATATATGGATGGAGGGAATAAGTTCTGGTATTCAACAGAATGTGGCAACTATGGTTCACGGTAACATATGTAATGAATAACTGGAAAAGAGAAACTTGAAGTCTATATTTCTAAAACGATTACAAAGAGATGAAAATGTTAGTTACCCTGATTCATGTAAAGCATTGTATGCATGTACCCTCAACATATGTACAATTATCATATGTTAAACATTCTTAAATATTCAGATATGGGCATGCTAACTACCATGAGTAGATCATTTCACATTGGATATATGGATCAAAGTATCATATTGCACCCCACAAAAATGTACAATAAAAACTTCAAAATACATTGCCTGCTTATTTTGTTAAGTGCTATGTCTTCAACAGCTGAAAGAATGTCTAACATATAATTATTCAATCAATTAATTTTGTTGGGGACAGTTATTTGGCATACTGGTTAAGATCTGCTTAGACACTTAAGTCTTGTATTGAAATGACCAGACTGAAGTCTCAGCTCTGCTTCATGCTAACACACACCATAGGGGGCAACAGATGATGTCTCACGTTCCTGGGTCCCTGCCAACCACAAGAGACATCTGCATTGGGTTTGCAGCTCCTGACTTCATCTTGGCCCAGCCCTGACTGTTGTGAACTTTGGGGGAGTGATCCAGTGGATTGTAAACCCCTCTCTCTCTTTCTCTCTCTCTCTCTTTCTCTGCTTTTCATATATATATTTCATATATATCTGCAAATAAATTTTAAAATGAGATGAAATCAACATATGAAAGAGTTATTTGTTCTCCTGTGTTTATTACTACTCAATTTACGATACCTAAGATTTGGAATTAACCCAGATGTCAATCAACTGATGATTGGATAAGGAAAATACACATATATATGTGTAAATATATATATATATATATATATATATATTTATATAAATATATAACACACAACATGGAATGCTTCTCAGCCATAAAAAAGAATGAAATATTGTCTTTTGCAACAAAATGGATGCAAATGTAGAACATCATGCTGTGAACTAAGTCACTCATAAAAAGACAAATATATATTTCCTCTGATATGTGGTAGCTAATGTAGAGTACAAAAAAGTATATAACAATGAAACTGATATCTTATCATTTGATTATTGTTTTAACACTTGCATATACTCCTGTGGAACAGTAGTCTTACTACATTTTGTTATGGTTGGTGGTGCATTAAGTTTTGTGATTAAAAAGTAACTTGAGGGACCGGCGTCATGACTCACTTAGTTAATCCCCCTCCTGCGGTGCCGGGTTCTAGTCCCAGGTTTCCTCTTCCAGTCCAGTTCTCTGCTGGGGCCCAGGAGGGCAGTGGAGGATGGCCAAGTGCTTGGGTCCCTGCACCTGCATGGGAGACCAGGAGGAAGCACCTGGCTCCTGGCTTCAGACCGGCGTAGCACCGGTGTCAGTGGCTGTTTGGGGAGTGAACCAATGGAAGGAAGACCTTTCTCTCTGTCTCTCTTTCTGTCTAACTCTATCTGTCAAAAAAAAAAAAGGAAATTGAAATTATGTTGTATAAAAATTAAAGAAAAAGAGAAAGATAGGAGACCGGATTGAAGGAGAAAGGGAGGGAGGGATGGAAGTATGGTTCTCTTAAAATTATAGCTATGAAATGCATGAAGTCTCTTCTCTATATATTAATAAACTTTCAAAAATAAAAAAATGAATTTTGTTAAATGAACAAATCATTATGTTCCATTTGATCTATAATTTAACCTCTCTGCCCCTTAATTTCATGATCTATAAAATAGTAATGAAGAGGAAGGGAAAACATAGATATTTGTCTAGATCTTATGGACCTCTGACCTTTAAATAGTTGAAAGATTATAATATTGGATACATATACTGTAGCTAAATAAGGTGGATAAAAATCCAGTAGTAAATACCAAATGTGAATTATTTCAGTATGGAAGAAGTCAGAGTGAAAGGATATTGCTGGCAATTTAAAATATTATTTCCATGATGGAAGACTATTTATGAATGTGACATTTGGTCATGGACCAAATGAATGTAAATGGATTTAAGTGGGTGTAAGTAATCATTTCACTGGAAATATGCTATCATTGATAATACAAATGCAAATATCAAGTAATAAGAAAATGTAAAACATGAAAAAGGTTGATAAAGAACCCGTTTTAAACCTTAATCCCGTTAGTTCTCTTTGTTATGGAAACTGTCCACAAAATTTCAAAAGTTATTTCTTTGTGGTGTGCTATGAATAAAAATATAAATAAAATAATGCTCTAATCTCAAATAGCCAACTGTTTCAATTGTACACAAAATTATAATGTGAAAAAATAAAGAACATGTATCACAATTTCTCACATATTGTTTTAAATTTATAATCTGAAGCACTATTGAAATTTCACTTGTGAATTTGACCATGTTACACATAACTAAAGGATGACATGGCTAAGTGGAGATGATTTCAGTGTTTATTATTGTTTATATAAATGAAGGTATTTAATGTTCTGACAGAATATTATTGCTTCAAATAGCTAATCTCAATTTCTTTATTCTGCAATGTACTTAAAACAAATATATATATGCATATATGCAAGATAATGCATTGAATACATTCAAATGAAATTTGTTCATATAAAATTTTTTTAATATCAATTTACAAATTCTCTGGATTATAATTGCCAAAGCTCTCTGTCAGCTTTCCCGCCACCAACGACTGGCCAGGACACTGATGGAGGGTTCACAGAGGAGACTGAGAAGAATCAGGTTAAACACTCTTTATTATTACACTGGCAGTAGGAGGGAAGGCCACTCAGCTGGCTCCTGCGGGCACTAGGCTCTACGGACCAGGGAGGGAGGCTGAGTAGCATTCCGAATTACAAGCATCTGAGGATCTTCTTATATACCCTTGGTTAGGGTTAGCCCCGCCTATGTTCCCTCCCTTTGAGCCCCGTAGTCATGGCAGCAGCGGTTATAACGGTTTTGCGGTTAGGCCATTATAATGGTTTGTGGTTAGACAATAACGGTTTGCAGTTAGGCCATTTCCTCTTGCAAGCTTTGCTACAGCGCAGTATCTTTCCCCAATAAATGATGAGTTCCGTTTCTTCAAGAGTGGATCCCTAACACTCTCACAAATGCATTTATACAGAATCTGTATAAAGACATAATGTAGAGGTGCCTCCGTTGGATACTTGCCTGTGTCTCCTGACTCCAGCTTCCTGAAAATGCAGATCCTAGGAAGGAGCAATGATGGGAGATCTGGATTGAGGTTCTGGTTCCAGGTTTTGGTTCTGGTCCAGCTATTGTGGCCATTCAGGGAGAAGACTAATTCTATCTCTCCCTCAAATAAATAAATTTAAAAATAATAAAAAGAAATAATATAAACACAAAATTATGTATATTTGCTTTCTTCATGATAATTTAAGTACCAAAATATTTCATGTTATCACTGCCTACAATACTGACAATGTAAATCATTATTCAGATTTTCAAATTATAAAAACTTTCTTTATACCCAAAAAGCTACTGAGTATTAATATATTATGTAACACATAACATAAACAATAAAAGTTACACAATATGCAGTGTATCATTTACAAGTTCACGTAAACTGTGCACTGCAAAAAGTTTGCTAATTTTGAGATCTTTTGCACCAAAGTAAATTTTTTAAGATTTATTTATTTATTTGAAGGTAGAGTTACAAAGAGGGAGAAACAGAAAAAGATCTTACATCCACTGGTTTACTCCACAGATGGCTGCAAAGGCTGGAAGCTGAGCCAGGAGCTTCTTCTGGGTCTCCCACCTGGGTGCAGAGGCCCAAGCACCTGGACCATCTTCTACTGCTTTCCCAGGCCATCGGTAGAGAGCTGGATGGGAGGAGAAGCAGCCTGAACACAGACTTGTGCCCATATGGGATGTGGGCACCACAAGGGGAAGCTTAGCCCATTATGCCAGCCCCTGTACCAAAGTAAATTAATTCTATTTCCCACTCACATTTTGAAGTACTTAATAAAAAATGTTTGTTTCTATGAAGAACGTTAATGAAGTATTTATGAACAAAAAGAACAGCATTCTTTTAAAAAATATATTTATTTATTTGAAAGGCAGAAGCAGAGAGGCAGAGGCAGAGAGAGAGAAAGAGAGAAAGACAGAGATAGAGACAAATTCCACCCGCTGATTTACTACCCAAATGGCCGCAACTGCCAGAGCTGGGCCAATCCGAAGCCAGGAGTCAGGAGGTCTCACATAAGTGCAGGGTCCTAAGGACTTGGGCCATCTTCTGCTGCTTTCCCAGGAGCATAAGCAAGGAGCTTGATCAAAAGTGGAGCAGCAGGGACTCCAGCTGGCGCCCATATGGTATGCAGGCACTGCAGGCAGCAGCTTTACCTGCTAAGCCACAGAGTGGGCCTCCAAAGAGCAGCATATTTAACTAGTAAATATCTAGCATTATCAGTCTAAGGATATAAGGAGTATACAGGAAAGTTGTTAAATGAATTCAGGAATTAGGAGATCCCTGAAAGAGAGAAGAGTGATAGGACAAATGTTTCCCAGGACCAAACCCTTAGGCAGTGATTACTGTGCAAGCAACCATGAATGTATAGTAGGAAAATGAGACAGGGACACCCAGCCAGAAGGCCTGAATTACAATGTAGATACTGTTTTGGCGGGGTGGGGCACCAAATCCTAATCCCATCACACTTGAGTAGAATTAGGAAAGGGTATACACAATATTCTTCTTTTAGGAAGTGAGATAAATCTAATGATGCATTCTAAATTACATTTAGTTTGACTACTGGGAAATCATTCTTTTTTTTTAAAGTTTGAGAGAATAACTTGGTTAATGACTTTAGAAACATTCAGCTTGCTCTTTCTTCTTCACTAAATTTTCTTCATATCCTAAGTATGAAGTCAGCCTTATTATACCCTTAACAAAACCTTTCAGCTAATACATATTTTATTCCAAGCAAAGATTTGATTCCTTTTTCAAAAATCCATCTGTATTATGCCATACAAAGTGAACTATTTTAGCATTCTATATAAAATAGAATATGATGGTTGTTTTATTCCTACCTCTGTGATGCAGAGAATTTGTCTTACAATGTACTTTCACTTTAAAACATCTTCTCCGTTTCTCCGTTTGTTCACATAGTAGCAAAAATACATAATTCTAGAATTATAATAATTAGAAGATAATCCATTGAGTCCAGGTTCTGGTTTAAGAGAGTCTATGATAAGTCTGAACTAGTAAAATGAAAATAGAATGAACATATTCTTAGTACATTCTAAAGTTGAAAAGAAAAAAAACGAGATCAGAAAAAGACAACTTGGAAAACTGTTAATTAATATTAGTCAGTTCAATGTGCTGTGTTGAAATGCAAATCAGACATTGGCATTTTCTGTAAGAAATGTATTTTTAACACAACTTAATAAGTAGAGAGGAAGACAGCCTGCTAAAAGAATAATTTCATTTTTTACTCAAGATAACTGCTATATCATAATGATGAAAGATTTCTTATATGTGTAAGACAAAGCTGAACTATAATGAGGCTATCCATTTTTTCTAGACCAGCAAATAAATGAACTGTGAGTAATGGGCTTCAATTTGGAGATATTTTTTCATGCTGAATATAAGGACTTTGCAAAACTCTAATATATCTTTGAATGCCTCTGCATCCTCTTCAATCATTAGAAACAAATTTATAGGGGTTGAGGGGAAAAAGAGACTAGAGTCCTATTTATATTTTATAATATAGTAGCATTGTCACGAAACCCTAAGGCTAAACTTTCGAAGAAAATAAAGAATGCCTGCAATGAAAAAAGAAAAAAAAAATAATACGAGAAAACCTTAATTGGCACTAAACCAAAAAAAACTTTCATAAAGCGGTTCAAAACAATACGACGGAATGAAGGCACTGCAAAACTACATAGGATAATCAAAAGAAAATTTGAATGAGTTGCAAACTAGCTATACAAAGTGATGAAAACTATTAAATTGTGGTATCTCTGTTTTGTTTGACATTTCTGGGGTATTTAGGCAAATATTTCTAATGCCTAAAATTCATTTTATATTGAATTCAATGCAGATGGTTTAAACATCTAAATCAATTGCCTAGCATGGTTTTATAAATAAAGAAGTTGGAAAGGATAATTGAACTGAGAATGGTTTAAGCAGTATGTTAGAGAAGAACATTTTTAGATTTATTACAATAGAATGTTAAGTATCAATATTCTTGTTGGAATTTTTTTTTAGTTGTCCTAATAAGAGTTGATTCAAAACAAAGGAATGTCAGGAAACACTGTGAAAAGTTTTTTGTCTCACTTTGATTAATTTCTAATATTAACACAGTTGCTTGCAGACTGAAATGAAAGCTCATATCCTGACATTTCTAGCATCTTCTACTAAGTAGTTGTGGTTATGGCTTTACCACTTTGGAAAACAGACACTTTTGGAAAAATATTCATATTTCTAACAAGTATCAAAGTGTGTGGACAAAATTTAACACTACATCTAGGTGAAATTTTTGAATAGAAACTATTAAAATTAATATTGTTAAATAATAAGACAATAGTTAATCGTTTCTATTGTCCCTCTCTGTTCTGTCTGAGAATCTAAAACACTATTGAAGACTGAACTCTAGTCTGTATCTCTTATTTAGTGTATTTGTGTACATACTAGCCAATTAGAGATAGACAAAAAATCAAATTAAATAAAATAATTTTTATCATGACCTACCTATATTGCCTTAGTTTTCAGTCTACATGGATGCTTAGTTTACCACCACATTGCTTTTGTCTCTAAATGCAAGTTTATATTATTTTAAAGTTAACATACATATTTATTTATGTATTATAAGCATGGATTATGTATTTTTTTTCTGGTAAACATGGACATCTTTTTCTATAGAAATATCACCTACACAAAATCAATTTTGTAGGGCCGGCGTTGTGGCTTAGCTGGTGGGACCACCACCTGTGACTCTAGCGTCCCATATGGATGTCAGTTTCTGTCCTGGCTGCTACCTTTCCCATCCTGCTCCCAGCTAATGGCAGTGAAAGATGGTCCAAGTGTTGGGGTCCCACTACCCAAGTGGGAGACCCAGAGGATCCTCTTGGCTCCTAGCTTTAACCTGGCCCAGCCCCAGCCATTTACGGTTATCTGGGGAGTGAACCAGCAAATGGAGGATCCCCCCGCCTCTGTAACTCTGACTAAAAAATAAAAAAAAAAAAAAACCTTCAATTTTGTTCAGTAGACATGTATTGAGTACTTATGATATTTTAGGCATTATACCACATGCTAACATAGTAATAAAATTATTAATATTGATAGGTAAGCAATTACAATGCAAGTTACCATTTGAAAATATTAACAAAAATGTACAAATGTATTAATTGTGTCAGAACATAATACTGAAGAAGGAGAGGAAAATTATTTCCGTCTTCAGAAAGGAGAGAACATGTGCAGAGTGTTGAAATCTGTAGAATGAGTAAGGCAGGAGAAATGGGAGACAGGCTTGCTCTTCTGAAGAATTCAGTAATTTTTACTCGACTCTTGCAGGGAATGGTGCAGTATAATTGAAAAGAGACCTATGGAGAAAGCTAGTGTGCAAAAATCCCAGTTTCCACACACAATAGCAAGTCACACTGTGCTATTGTCTTATCTGTAAAATGGGGGTAAAAGTGACACCTACTTCATTGAATCAGTTGACTTCTTGCACCTGGCACACTGTATGTATGCAGTAAAGGTATCTCTTCCAGCTTTACTTCCTACTCCTCAGCATTTCCAAACATTGCACCTCCTTCTCTGGAGCCTTTGCTGAGGTTCCCTGGGAGGCTGTGTGTACCTTTCTGCTGCATCTCACCCCGTGTTGCTCTTGGCCTGCCTCTCTCCATTCCCTTTTCTCTCCATCTACAAAGACCCCTCAACCATCAACTTACTTATTATGTCAACCTTCTCTTCCCAGCTACAATGCCTGTTTTTCTCATACCTGTTCACCAACCTTTAAAAGATGTTTTAGAAAGAAATAAAACAAATTTGTCAGTGCATTGTTAACCAGATGACTGAAGATGCCACTTTTTTGAGAAGTTATTTCCAAGGGTTACTGACAACCAGCTAAAACAGCAACAGAGACAACAAACAGAAATTGAGAAATCCTGGCAGGGAAGTTTATCTTGTTTCCCAAAAGTAGATTTTTTTTGTTAGTTTTGTTTCATTAAACTTTAGTGTTTCCTTGGTTTTATTCAACATATTTACTCTCCCAAAATATCGGTCATATTAGTTCTTCACTGTCTTCCTAACCAAGCTGAATTGAGAAATTTACCGGGTAAGATCTTTCCATCTTGTCACCAAAGGAGAAAAGGTGTATGTGATCAGACTGTACAAAGGATTGTGACACATACTGAGAGACAGCATTACTGATGCTATAAGTAATAGAAGACTACAAGGAAAACTGACCCTAAAATATATATTTCTAAAAACTATGAATATAGGGTAATCAATCATTTTTAACCTAAGAAGACTGAATTGATTATTTCTTTTTTTAATCTCCTGGCTGTTTTATTTTTAAAAAAAGATTTATTATATTTATATGAAAAGCAGAGTTGAGAGAGAGAGAGATGAATTAATTATTTCTAACCTAAGAGAACCTTAAGGACACTATACAAAATTCTTGCAAAAAATTTGCCACTCCACACCCCCCCAAAAAATTACTCTCCTTCTGTTGTCATCATCGGTGTATTATTAATATCATTTAATCTGATTCATTCAGCAAATCCAGTACCAGATATTGTAATTTTTAAATTTTAATTAAGTATTTATAATTTGGTAAAGTGTACTTTCAATGTTTAAAGTCATTTCTTGAAATATGCATTTCTTTTAACTCACTTAATAAAACATATCATGTATATACATATCATTTCTTTCCTATGACATATTTTTGTGAATATATCTAAATTAAAATTTGCTTAAAACCTTCAAAGCTGGGGCTGGCGCTGTGGCATGCTTGATTAAGCCTCCGCCTGCAGTGCTGGCATCCTATATGGATGCTGGTTCAAGTCCCTGGCTGCTCCTCTTCCAGTCCATCTCTCTGTTAATGGCTTGGGAAGACAGTGGAAGATGGCCCAACTGTTTGGACCCTTTTGCCCACAAGAGATATCCTGAAGAAGCTCCTGGCTCCTGGTTTCAGCTTGGTCCAGCTCCAACTGCTGCAGCCATTAGGAGAGTGAACCAACAGGTAGAAGACCTCTCTGTGTCTCCCTCTTTCTGTCTGTAACTGTGCTTCTGAAATAAATAAATAAATCTTAAAAACTTTCAAAGTTACTCATGGCGTAAAAATCCAATCTTATTTTGATAGCCAGATAGCTCTGCTTTGTTGTATTACGATCAGAAAAAACATCCTACAGTGTGGGAATTACTTTGGTAAAGATTTGTTAAAAGGCAATTTAAATATTTAAAGCCCTGTCAAAAAACACATGGCACACTCAAGTTGGATAATTTTAGAGAACATTAGCACCTGATTTAAGATGTGGGCAGCCAATGGGAGGCAACATAATTCTGGTGAAATGGAATAGAGAGCCCTTACTCCCTTCTTTGGGTGTGTTAGGTGTGTCTCTGTTTTTCTCTGCCTTTACATACCTGTCTCCCAACTTTTCCTAAACATACATGAAACAATGACGATCAAAATATTCTGCAATTTTCTTTTTTACATGGCATGCTGTTTTGGAAATCCTATCTGCAACAAAGCTTTCAATATGGAGTAATCAAAGTTTAAAGTAATAAAGAAAAATAAATGGTAAATAACTGTGGAATAAATGTATAAACAAAAAAGTAAGGAAGCAAATATGTTAAATAAATTAAGTAAACAAAAAGTAAATAAAAGCAAAGTACTTTGAAGCTGTGAAATTTTATTTTGCTAAGTTCATATATGTCTAAATCACTACTATAGAGATATCTATGGGTGAATATACTGTATAGTTTATTGTATGATATGTTTGATTAATGATGTGATAATGCCATGATAACAGGCTTAGCAGCAAATATTTCAATGACTGTCATGCACCACAAAAGTTTCAGTCAATGATGGTCACAAATTACACTGATCCTAATATTCTAACGGACTTCAAAAACTGCTGTTGCCTTTAGAGATCCTAGCCATCCTAATGCCCTGTAATAGTGTTACTGATGTATACAAACCTTTCATACAGTCATAAGAGAAGATAACACAAGCAGTTATGCACTGTACACAACTCTTGATACGCTTGTAATGATAATGAACAGCTAGGTTACTGGTGTATGTATTTATGATACTATACTTTTGACCTTTATTTGAGAGTGGCTTCTTCTCCTTACAAGAGGTCTATTGTAAAACACTATGCCACCTTATACAACAGCAGCCTCAAACATCTGGTACCTACCACACCTTTCAACTGACTCAAAAGCCCTTACGGAGTGATTGATCTACCCAATCAGTTTGTGCAAGTGATAAAGTTGGCTACAGACACATGTTTGGTTTTTCAGAACATATTCTCATTATTAAGCCATGCATGACAGAATTATTAAAGTTTCAAAAATTCAAGTAGTCACTATTACACAATAGCTCTACATTCCTCTGAAGACATAAGGGAATACCTGCCTTCCCGATTATTACTTTGTCAATCTGAGAAAGCTTATTCCAAAATACTTTCATGAGAACATATCCTTGGTAATTTAAGTCTTCAGCTAGAACATTGTGTCTGGAAACTCTCTAAGAAGCCCAAGTTTTTGATCCCCTGTGTTTAGTGAATGAATCATTGCTTATGCTCTTCCTTTTGAGTATTTATTTTATTTGCTTTGCAACATTTCTCTGAATTAAAGGAATATCTTAACTGCTTGTATTTCCCTGTCTGCTATTGTTTAACCTTATTGCATTTTCTATTCAATCTGAATATGTGCAGAGTGAGACAAAATTTCAGGTAGAGGGAAGGCTGATCTGGTCAAGAAAGCAAGCAGCTCAAGTCAGTTATTAGATTTTGGGAGAAAGAAACTGCTGTGAAATTACACAATTCTCTCACTTCCTCTTCCACTATGTCAGTAACAGACAAGGATAAAGATAAGACAAATAACATTATTGGGTATATATCAGGAACATTTTGGTTTTACCCCATATATTCGAACAGCTCAGGTGAATTCAAATGGAAATCAGTTCTGAAAAGCCTGGTGCAGCGTTCAGTTCACCATTTGAAGCTGGTTTTGAAATCACACAAATGAATATTGAATTAAGAGTAGGTAAGGAAGCAAAAATAAAAAGAATAATTTCAAGAACCACTCACACACCGTAATTAACGTTAGCAGTAAGTGAATACACTCTGATTACATTTTAGGTGAATTTATTCATTTCTGATGAAGGATATGACCTCGTTTACTGTTCCTGTCTAATATTCAAAAGCCTATTACATCAGTTTTGTGTTAAACCTCAAACTATATTAAGCCATTTATTTGGCTTTATAATTTTAGTTTTCAATTTTTATAGAGTTCATTGATGACATCACCTTCCTCAGATGACTGAGAATGACCTATATATGCTTAAAGAGTAATAATTTGTGTCAATTGTCCATTTATTGTTTCTTGGCTCCAAATTCGCTAATTTGTCCTTTGATGTGAACAGTAGAGGGCGCTCCAGGAACAATTCAGGAGAAAGAACCCTGCGTGGGCTGGGTGTCCGCTGCAGCTAGGGTGTCACGTCTGCTACAGCCTCCCCAGTCACCGGCCCAGCCCGGGTCCCGGTGTGAGCTTTCAACCTCAGCCCAACAACAGCCTTTCCACAGCCCTCTCCACAGGGCATCCAGAGCCCCTCCCTGGACTGTGCCTTCTGAAATTCTGCCCCACGAATTGCCTGGATTCCAACAGCCCACCTGCACCCCAGAAAACGGCCCTCTGCTTGCAGAGTAGCTCAGGTCAGCCTCTGTCTGGACTCATTTACAAACTCCCGTGTTAGCCTGTCATCTGATCTACTGTTTCAAGGAGACCCATCTGTTCTCAGTCAGGCTTCCTTTTCCCCAGCCTCAGGGTTCCACTCCCTGCCCTGTTTTACCACTGCTCTTTCCGATAAGTAACACTGCTCTGGGTCAAGCAATTGCTGTCCAACCTACTATGTGCCGTGCACCTCCTGGCTGGACCCAGAGTTCCACATCATATTAACGTGGTCTTCGAATTTATCAAGTACAGAAGTTGTCCTTCCTTAGAGAAAATTCATGAATGATTTCCTGTCACCATAAGAAAGATAGGTCATGGAAAATGCATTGAAATCTTTTAAAATGCCATTATTTGCTTTCAGTCATTTATGATTTTAATAGTGTACAGAATGAATATGCGCTTTCAGGGCAGAAGCGTCCTAATTAAAATGTTGCAGATGGGTTCCTGAAATAGATTGTATCTAACTTAATGGACTTCTTTGAGGAGCTGGTTGGCATGAAGAGTTTCTAAAATTAAAATTTCTATTAATTTTCTAACGCCCTTGACATCATCTTAAATTTAACTTTGGTGGCTGAGCATAATCATACCTGTGAAGAAAAATTAAGAAAAACTAATTTAAGAAAATCATCTAAAATATACACATACATTTTCTTGAGACTTTGTAAAAGGGAAATTTAATATTTCTTTTTTTCCCTCTTATCCTCATAAATGTTTGTCACATTGTAAACAAGAAGTTTGCAAGAACGTATCTGGTATGAATTTCATACATTAAGAAAATTAATTGTAGGACATTGGAAATCTTGTGGATTATTTAAATGACATCAGAAGTACTAAAGATTTAAGCCAAACTGCATTTACTCAGGAAAATCTAATTTATAACTGCATAGCTGGGAAGTCTCCAAATAATATTATGAGGCTATAAATTATATTTTAGGCCTGTGAGGTATAACTCTATTTGAGTTCTAAAAGTAGTGATGTGCCTTGGTCATAGCCTATAAGAGAAAACAAAGATGACCATATTCCCTACAAGACACAATCATTTGGCATTCCTTCACTTAGTGAAGATGTGGATCCAGGTTGATTAGAGGTTTTAGGTTTGGGTATTATTTTATTGAGGAGCACACTTTATTATTGCTATTGTCTTGATTTTCCATTTGAAGGAAGTTAATTTAACCAGGCTTGTGAGAAAAACATGACATGTTGGTTTTCTGAATGGACAATTAAATCCCTGTGAGAACAAACCTAACTGGCACTGCGGATCTATCTACTGCCAGTGATGTTTTAACTCTCTGTGGATGGAAGAACTGGGCTCTTCTGTACAGCCTGATCTTTTATTCTGGCACCATCTAGAATAGTTAGTGTTTAACAAACCATATAAGCATTATTTAAAATTCATGCTTAATGAAGCATACTACCTTTAGGTTTATAAAGTACATTTTCATATATCACTGTGATCTTTACTAAATAAAGTAACAAAAATAAAGAAGTAGGACCCCTTCACAATACAAAATTCTCATATGCATAAAGGGTAATGACTATCTTTCTTGAACACATTTGGAGGTAGTATTGAAATAACAATTTGTATGCAATGTATTAATTCTTCCATTCTAATTTGCTCACAGATATGGAAAACAAAGCCCAATCCCAATAAAACCGGAGAGCAGAAAATTTTATCTTCAGAAAGCTCAGTTGTAGCTCAAAAGCTCTTGTGTTAAATCTCTTTGTAAAATCATTCCTCTGATGTGGGTATTGTTGGACTCCGAGAACCCATGGTTGAAATTTGCCTACATCAGGTACAGCATATTCTAGTGTGTCAAATTTGCTCTAAAAATAAGTAATAACTAAAGAGTGTTAAAGGACTTTTTGGTAACAAAGTATTATAGCAGTTTGTAGATGATGTATAAAACATATCTGAATTGTAAATCTGTAATTTGATCAGCGTTCACAAAAAAATCCTAGGACTCCATGGGGAAGAAGGTAATTGCTAGAAGATGGCATGAGATAATATGCTGATTACTTTATGTTGACCTCTTTCCTCATTTTGTAGTTCCTGCAGTTTGATTTTTTATTATTCAGTGAATTTTATTGTTTCAATAAGTGTATTTTATTTTATGTGTATTATATTTCATTCTAAGTACACTTTGAAAAGAATATTCCAATGTATAGCATTTAAAACTCTGATTTTGAAAATCTTTTTTGATAAAATATAATTTGATATATTGTTCCATTGTGTAGAATGTTCATTTTATTTGTCAAATTTTTCTAAGAACCTTATTCTACTTAATTTTTAATATCAGGTAATATTTTTATATCATCTATTATATCTTATTCAAGTTCAGTAAAGAAGACGTGTTAGCCTCTCTTAAATTTCCTTACTATCTCTGACAATCTCACCCCTGAAGTTTATAAAGTGGATCAATATTGTTTTACATGTTATTTGATCTGCATACAATTCATAGCATCTCATTTCACTATATACAATGGTTTAGAAATTATAGTTTTATATCCCATTTTTACCTATTTCATAAACTGCAGAAATTGCAAATTGCATTTTTTGCTTTTTTAAAGATATTCCCTCTAGTTTATTTATATCATATATGTTCCAAACATATGTCTGCTGTGCTTTATGTGGCAATCATATCCATAGCTAGAAATTTCAACAACTATTTTTTTTCTTTTTGTTATATTTGCAAATTGAAAATTAAATGAGGGGCCAGTGCTGTGGCATAGCAGATAAAGCTGCAACCTGCAGTGCCAGCATCCCATATGGACCCGGGTTTGAGTTCCGGCTGCTCCACCTCCAATCCAGCTCTCTGCTATGGCCAGGGAAAGTAGCTGAGGATGGCCTGAGTGCCTGGGCCCTTGCACCATGTGGGAGACCCAGAAGAAGCTCTTTGTTCCTGGCTTCAAATCTGCACAGCTCCGGCCCTTGCAGCCAATTGGGGAGTGAACTAGAGGATGGAAGATTCTCTCTCTCTCTCTCTTTCTCTCTCTGTGTATAACTCTGACTTTCAAATAAATAAATCTTTAAAAATGATAAATGAATGTTATCTTTCTTAGTCTCTCCCTGGAAATAATACTTAATTGATTATTAAATTGTTAATATTTTGAATAACAAGTAGACCATTAAAGAGTGTATATTAATTTCCTATCATTTTTATACAATTTCATTTATGTCTGTCCCCATATCTGTCTTCTGTTCCATTGATGACTGCATTTATTCCTCTTAATTTCCACTGCCCCTTATTACCACACTTTATTGGAGGTGGTGGGAGAAGCTCAATGGGTATTATTTATTGATATGAACTGATTTCACTGGTTTAATTTTATGCTTAGAAACAACTGGAGTATTTATTAATATTTGTGTACCCTTATAAATAACTAATTTCTCAAATATATGAATTTTATACAAATGAGAGACAATAGAATATCAAGAACTCCAGTCAGGAAATTAATTTTTTTCTGCAATATTAAGGCATTCTATACACTTTTACAAATGCAAAATCTTCTCTTAATACAGGCAATTTCCTTTTTCTCTTCGTATTGGTTGTGCAAATATACCAATAAATATAGAAACAGAAAATTCAATTTAACCCAATAATTTTGACTTAATTATAACTGATCTGATAGTAATTAAAATCTATACAAAATATGAACAATGAAAGTTTGGTGAAAACTAGTTTAAAGCCTTTAAATGATGTAGTAGACTCTATCCACTGAGCCCTACATTTGCTACCTCTCTGTTTCCATGTCCAGTGCCATGTCAATTTGATTTGTTCATTGCTTAATTCTAAAACTGATCATGGGACTTGCTTTGACCAACTCGATGTAAGCAGACATTGTACAAGGAAGAGTTTGAAATATGCCTACAAGACTGATTTTCCCTCTCAGTCTTCCTTCATAATGGCAAGAATATGTCCAGACTAGTCCTCTGGAAGTATTGCTGAGCTACTGCATTGCTGGTATTGCTTACTTTTATTTTACTTTCTTTGGAGATATTTAACTCTGTAAGGAACATTTTTGTGAAAGATTAATAGGATTCAGTTAAAAGAGTAAGACCTTTCAATGTTGTTACCAATCTGTATATTTTCTGATTGAGTCTCAAATATAAAAATAATGTGCCTGGGAGAGCAGTGGAAGGTGGTCCAAGTGCTTGCTTGGGCCCCTTCAACCATGTGGGAGACCCAGAGGAAGCTCTGGGCTCCTGGCTTTTGACTGCCCCAGCCCCAGCTCTTGCAGCCATTTGGGGAGTTGAACCAACAGATGGAAGATCCTTCTGTCTCTATCTCTCCACCTTTCTCTGTAACATTGCCTTTCAAATGAACAGAAAATAAATCATTAATAAATAAATAAATAAATTTAAAATAAAAGCAATTTTATCACCATTTATGTTGTAAAAAAATTCTGTTTCATAGGAACATTTCCATATAAAATAAAACTGTAGTATGCACTTGATGATGGCATCATCTGCTACTGATGATGAGTTTTGAATCCCCAGCTATTTTGAGGGCTAAGCCCCAGTGGGAACTTTGTCAGCGTCAATACCTATTAATAATTGCCGACAAATTATCAGCAGCCTGGGAGCAAGCTTTCTGTTGATGACTTGTGAAAAACAAACATATTGAAACTTTGACATTATTTTGATTCTTTTTCCTTGCTTAGAAACTTAGGAACAATTTTTATTTGAGATCTGAAATACGATTCCTAAAATATCAGTTTCTCCAGAAAACCATGGCTACATAATACTGAATTGCTCTGATATGTTAGAATGTGAATTAAACTCAAATACAAAAAGCATGAAACAAATTACCATCCTTCAACAATTTGAACAAAGATTTAATGCCTAAAGAACAACATAGATGGATTTGCAGATGATAGGCTGTTTTTTACCCCAAGCATCATTAGGAAAAAAAAAAAAAAAAAAAAAAAGAGCACAAATTCATCGGTTTTCCATTACATACATTAAGTTGAACCTTTGGCACTATGAATCAGGACTTTTTTTATAACAGCATTAACACATACTAGAAAATTGTGTAGTGTCTAAAGGATGGAACCAGCAGCATTCAAGCAATGTTGTCAATTGTGCAATGAAATGTTCTACTGAATTTTTCTTCTTTATCTAATTACCGTATACACTGGTAGCAACTTTGAAATGAGAAAAAAGTGTTTTCCCAATACCGGACATTAATGGCGAGTGGTCATTAGACCCTCACAGAGCTTTGGTTGTACTCAGAGGAAGCCACTGGCAGCAAACAAAGATGCAGAATTCTTTGCCAGATATTTTAGGAAATCATACAAATAACAATAGAGCAAGGTCTTCTCATCAAGGGGCATGTAAGTCAACATGGCACCAATTCTCACAAATAGTCTCTGTAGGTGTGGCAATCCAGGAACCTGGGGCATTGGAGCACAAGGGTGAGCCAACAGGATTTCAGCACACTCAGGCCTCTAAAACCTGCAGAGCAGCTGAGCACCCAACATCACATGCAAATATTCTTTTATTCTTCATGGCTTCATTGACTCCACATTCCTTTTTGTTGATGTTTCCCTGTGACTTCTTTTTTTATTATTTTTGACAGGCAGAGTGGACAGTGAGAGAGAGAGAGACAGAGAGAGAGAGAGAAAGGTCTTCCTTTACCGTTGGTTCACCCTCCAATGGCCACTGTGGCCAGAGCGCTGCGGCCGGTACACCGCGCTGATCCGAAGCCAGGAGCCAGGTGCTTCTCCTGGTCTCCCGGGGTGCAGGGCCCAAGGACTTGGGCCATCTACCACTGCACTCTCGGGCCACAGCAGAGAGCTGGACTGGAAGAGGGGCAACCGGGACGGAATCCAGCGCCCCAACTGGGATTAGAACTCAGTGTGCCGGCGCCGCAGGCGGAGGATTAGCCTATTGAGCTGTGGCGCTGGCCTCCCTGTGACTTCTTGCAATTGGCAAACTCTTCCAAAATAGCATCTACATTATTCTTAGCAGGAAGTTGGGACATCTGTTTCTGCTTGGTTACTAAGTCCCAGTCCTTGAAAAGCCATGGTTTAAATTCTCCAAGAATCTTCAGTTTACCTTCCATTCTATTCTTGAACACATTCTCACTTCTGACAGTGAGATCACCTGGGGCCCTCTTCGAGGGATCTGGGATGCTTTGCTGGTGCTGCTACCATCTCCATTTCTGAGAGTCTTCTGAGTTTTTGCAGATCCCTCATAGAAACCCCATGGGAAGGCCGGCGCCACGGCTTAACAGGCTAATCCTCCGCCTTGTGGCGCCGGCACCCCGGGTTCTAGTCCCGGTTGGGGCACCGGATTCTATCCTGGTTGCCCCTCTTCCAGGCCAGCTCTCTGCTATGGCCCGGGAAGGCAGTGGAGGATGGCCCAAGTGCTTCAGCTCTGCACCTGTATGGGAGACCAGGAGAAGCACCTGGCTCCTGGCTTCGGATCAGCGAGATGCGCCGGCCGCAGCGGCCATTGGAGGGTGAACCAACGGCAAAGGAAGACCTTTCTCTCTGTCTCTCTCTCTCTCATTATCCACTCTGCCTGTCAAAAAACAAAAAAACAAAAACAAAAACAAAAAAAAATTATTAGAAACCCCATGGGATATAAGCAGGAGAGGATGTATTCTATTTTCCCCCAAAACATGCTAGCTATAACACAGTATATCCAAGACAGTAAATCAGTTTTCAAACATTACACATTCCTTTTTGGAATTAAACTTCCCTCATGAAATTATAGAATTCTGTATAAATATTGAGCATCTTAGATTAAATTCAAGGAATTTTCTTATGAATCAATAAAATTGTATATTAAGTCATATTTTAAGTGATAAGCTGAAAGCTTAATTCTACTAACACATTAGACATAAAAAAGTGCCATTGACTGTCATTATCACTCACAAAAAACAACGTGGATAGGCCATACACAATTGGGGGAGGGGCTTCAAAATTTCATAGAAAATATATATACTCTATAACCTTCACTTCCTTATGAAAGTTTTGAAGCCCTCTCTTATATTCTTGTGTGAGGTGTGGGCATGGATGTGTGGGGAAGGGGAAGAGACAGAGAGAGAGACAGAGGCATTTAAATAAACTGATCTCAGTAAAAAACTTCAATATGAGTAAGTTAACAATGAGAAGTAGACTTTGGGAAAAATTAGCATAGAAAAGGCACAGTTCTTATTGGTAAAAGAATTAATAAAATAGCACAGCAATCATAAACATAAGTAGCTTTAATAACAGAATTCTGTTATTATTTTATTACATATCAACAAATTATAGTTGTATATAATTGTGTGATGAAAAGTGGTGTTTCCATTCTTTAATTCACTGAGGGATGATTAAAACAAGCTACGTAACCTAACTACAAACTTATATATTAAGCATTTTTGTAATGACAACATGTGTGATTTGCTCTCAATGATATTGAAATGTGGAGTCCTTGATTAATCAGTATATTCACTACATTGTACAATAAATCTCAAAAAAGAAACAAAACTTACTTTTTCCATCTAACTGAGACATTGTGCCTTTTAATTATTATTCACCTGTTCCTCCCACCCCTACTCAACTTCTTGTAACAAAACCATCCACAATCTAACTGTATAAGTTCTGTTTTGTTTAGATTCTGCCTGTGAGAACTTGCAGTATTTATCTTTTTGGGTTTGGCTTATTTTACTAACCTTATTGTTCCCATGTTTCATCCATTTTTGTTGCAAATAATAGAATTTGTTCCTTTTTAAATGCTGAGCAGGGGTAGGTATGGTGGCAAAGCAGATTAAGTCACCACCAGGGATACCTGCATACTCTTTTAAAGTGCTTGGGATGGAGTCCTAATCCAGGACTTCTGATTTTCTGATCCAGCATTCCTCCTAAAGTGTCCAGGAGGCAGTAGATAATTGCTAAAGTACTTGGGTCCCTGCCACCCACATGGAAGACCTGGATAAATTCCTGGCTTTCACCTGACCCCGCCTTATTTGTTGTGGCTGGTTGGAAGTGAACCAGTAGCTGGAAGATCTCTCTTCACTTTGCCTTGCAAATATTTTAGGAAAATAAAGGCTAAATAATATCTATGTGCTTCCTCACTCATACATTCATTGGTGGAAATTAAGATAATTTGACCATTGTGAAGATTTCTGCATTGAACGTGGTTGTTGAGATATCTCTTAACACACTGCTTTCAAATATCTAGGGCAAACACCTAGAAGTGATATTGTTGGCTCATATGGCAATTCCATTTTCAGTTCTTTGGAGAAACTCCACACAATTTTCCAAAACTAAACAATATATAATGGTTCCTTTTTCTCCATATCCCTACCAACACTTTTTATTTTTCACCTTTTTTATAATGGCCAGTCTAACAAGTATGTGATGATATCTCATTGTTGTTTTATTATGCCTTTTCCTACTGATTCATGATGTAAAGTATTTGTCATGTATTTAAATCACAGAATTTAAAAATGCATAAAGAAAATGCTAAGAGAATTGAAGAGACAAGTCAATTATTATAATTAAAAATTTTAACACATTTCTCTCCATAATTTGAAAAGTAATAGATAAGAACTGCTAACCATAAAGATTCGAAAACTCTCCAATCTCCTTGATCTAATTAACTTATATAAATTCTCTATCCAACTATTAAAGAATGTACACTTACTTGAAATGTTTGGAATATTAGATATAATACAGAACACTGATTAGTCCTAATAGATATCAAAGTATTGAAATGAAGCATCATATTCTATGAACATATTATATTTTCAAAAATTTAAAAAGTAACATAGAGGGCTCTATAAAATATCAAATCATTATAAAATAATTGTAAAAATTCTATGGCTCATAGTGATTCTTCCCACTGTACCCACTCTCTCACCCACACTATGTTCCTAAAGTTGTATTTATGAAATGCATTGTTTGTATACCTTAAAATAAGGTTACTGGGGAAAAATATTCTAGGCTCAAAGTATACATCTCACAAGATGTCATAAAATATTAATTCAATGACTCAGCCTACTAAGATCTGAAATACACTAAAATGACTTGAGTGAAATTGACAGCATATACTATAGATAAAGTAAAGTTAAAAATCAATAAACTAATCTTCCAACTTAAGACTAAAATATGCCTAAAATGAGGAGAAACAAATTAATAAAAATAAACCAGATATAATTGAAATATAAATTTACATTAAAGAAAAGCTGAAGTCAAAAGTTGATTCTTTAAAATTCTTACTAAAAATATGGAGCCAGTATTGTGCCATAGTGGGTGAAGCCATCACCTGCAAAGCTGGCATGCCATATGGGCAATGGCTGGAGACCGGGCTTCTCCACTTCTGATCCCCTTCTCTGCTGATGAGCCTGGAAAAATAATGGAAGAAGATCCAACTCTTTGGGCCTTTGTACTCAAATGGGAGACCTGGATGAAACTCCTGTTTCCTGGTTTCAGGTTGGCCAGACCTAGTCTTTTCAACTAT
Organism: Lepus europaeus; assembly: GCF_033115175.1. Lineage (NCBI taxonomy): Eukaryota > Metazoa > Chordata > Mammalia > Lagomorpha > Leporidae > Lepus > Lepus europaeus. The sequence goes on from NC_084827.1 coordinate 136,982,108, forward strand.
TTTAAGAATGAACCAGGAGATGGAAAATATCTCTATCTCACTCTCTGCAACTTTCAAATAAATAAAATAAATCTTTAAAAAATTATTACTGGGACTGGCTGGCACTGTGGTTCACTGGGTTAATACCCTGGTCTGAAGTGCCAGCATTCTGTATGGAACCAATTCAAGACCCAGCTGCTCCACTTCTGATCCAGCTCTCTGCTATGGTCTGGGAAAGCAATAGATGATGGCCTAAGCCCTTGGGCCCCTGCACCTGCATGGGAGACCTGGAAGAAGCTTCTGGCTCCTGGCTTTGGATTGGTACAGCTCTGGCCATTATGACCATCTGGGGAGTGAACCATCGAATGGAAGACCTCTCTCTCTCTCTCTCTCTCGGCCTTTCCTCTCTCTGTGTAACTATGATTTTCAAATAAATAAATAAATCTTTATGAAAAATCATTACTAAATTGGTAAAGATTTAACAAGAATAATTATGGAAAGGTCAGAGAAAATAATAAATTGTCAACACCAGCTCTATAAAAGGCCTTGATACAGTTCATACAGAAAATATAACCACATTAAATAAACAACCAATAATTTAACAGAATAACAAAAAATGCTGTTGAAATAAAGTCTTATTAATGTTGATGAAAGAAGAAACAAAAGTAAAAGCTTAAATCACCCTTATTTGTTAAAAATATTCAATGAATTATAATTTTAAAGTTCTTAATATGAAAAAATCCTTGGCACATATGAATTTCTTGGTGAAGTCTATCAAATACTTCAGGAAAACAATACCAAAATTACATAGAGCTTTCAAAACAATGAAGAAGATAGAATAATACTTTTAAAAATCAATTATTTATGGGGCCAACATTGTGATGCAATGGGTTAACCCACTGCCTTTGATCCTGGCATCCCATATACATGCTGTTCTAAGCTCAGGGCCTACATTTCTGATGCAGTTCGTTTCTAATGTACAGAGAAAGCAGTGGAAGATGGCCCAAGTGCTTGAGTCCCTTCCACTTACATGGAAAATCCAAATGAAATTCCAGGCTCCTCACTTCGGCCTGGATCAACTCTGCCCATTACAGCCATTTGGTTAGTAAACCAGTGAATGGAAAGCTCTCTCTATTTTTTGTCTCTGTCTCTCTCCCTCTGTCTGCCTCTCTCCCTTTCAAGTCAATATATGTATTTTTTTTAAAAAAGATTTATTTAGTTCAATGGCAGTTACAGGAGAGAGAGAAAAACAAACAAACAAACAAACAAAAAAAAACTTCCATCTGCGGATTCACCCCCACCCCAAATGGCTGCAGTAACCAATGCTGCATTAAGCTGAAACCAGGAACCAGAAATTCCATCCAAATCTCCCCAGTGGGTGGCAGAGACACAAACACTTGAGCTACCTTCTGCTGCCTTCCCTGGTGCGTTAGCAGGGAGCTAGATCAGAAGTACAGTGGCTGGGGCTTGTGGTGTGGTATATCAGCTAAAGCTGCCATCTGCAGTGCCAGCATCCCCTATGGGCACCAAAATGCCTAGGAAATCAGTAGAAGATAGCCCAAGTCATTGGGTCCTGGTACCCATGTGGAAATCCGGAAGAAGTTTCAGACTCCTAGCCTGGAATCTGCCCGGCACCAACCATTGCAGCCATTTGAGGAGTGAACTAACAAATGGAAGACCTCTCTCTTTGCCTCTGCATCTGTCTCTCTGTAATTCTGCCTTTCAAATAAATAAACCTTAAAAAAAGAAGAATAAGCAGAGCATCTGGAACTTAATCTGTCACTTCATTATGGGTCAGCGAAATTGCAGGCAGTGACTTATCCTACTGAGCCACAATACAGTTCAGACAAGATACTTTTAAATCTGTGTTATGATTCCAACAGAACCTTGGTATTAAAAGCTTACCTACTTCAAAGCAAGAAAAAGGAAGTAAATGTTTTGCCAGAATGTTTCCCACTTCAGAATATCTGAGTTTGAGTTCCAGCTTTAATTTTTGATTGCGTTTTCCTGTCAATAAAGACCCTGGGAAGCAGTGGTGATGGCTCTGGTAAGAGGTTTCCTGAAACCCATGTGGGATATATGCTTTATCTTTCACTCCCCGGAGTGAACCAGAGGATGAGTGCTTTGTGTCTGTTTTCTCTGTCTCCCTTTGAAATAAAATAAATCTAAAAAGCAAATTACAAACCAATATCTCTCTTGAACTTATATTCAAGTGTCCTTAATAAAATTAATCAATTCAACCCAGAAATATGTAAAAAGGAGAGTAGATCATGGCATTTATATAGAAATTAAATATCTTAAACAGCAAAGTCAATCATGGTAATTCACAAAAACAGCATAATAAGAAAACAACAGGTTGAGGCAGGAACTTGCATTTCTAACCACTCAGGCTCACATCTCATGACCATGAAGAATTAGAAGCACAGACAAGGGAGGGAGACTATGTAAAGCAGAAGTAGTTTATCAAAAGAAGCAAAGAAAATTTTCAGGAGCTAAGGAAGTCTGGTTATCTAGGGATTTTTATAGGCTGTAAAAGGGAGAATTCTCATGGTTGGTCCAGGAGAGGCATTGAAATGGATATTTTGATTGGTTAACTGGATAAAAGTTGAGACTCAATAACTACAACAGAAAAAATAAATTTTTCTCCCAAATAACATAAAATTTTTGTTGCCTAGTCAGTTAACACACACACACACAAAAGCCTTGATTAAAAGAACTAACACATGACATCAGCATCTTTCACAGAAACTGGTTCCTTAATTTTTCTCAGATTCTCTAAGACTCAGGTCAAGGTGCTGGAGATGAGCCCTTGGTCCCTGTCTACTTGACCAAGAATCTGTCTATCAATTGCCTCTCTGGAAAGGTAACCTTAACTGCCTTCAAGGAGAAGGTGTGACAAATGATCTGGCTACTTTGAGCTGGAGAAGATGTCATTAGAGACAGTGGTCTCATCCAGAGGTCTGTCTAGGGGATCCCATTAGAAAGCATGCATCTGTAGTCCATCTTCAGAACCATCTTGAGTGTTATAGCTTCTAAACATGAGAAGACAACCTTTACAAGAAGTTTGAATATACAGGGCCCAAACCTAAGCAGTATAACAAAAGGGCAAAGAGACCTACAAAGGGAAAAAGCCATGCCCATGTGTTAGAGTCCTAAAGAGGACAATTCGAATGACTGTAGTGAGTGAAGACTTGAGCACTTGTGTTCTCTTAGTTTATCTATGAGCCTAATATTGTCTTTTTTTCAACCTCATGTGAAATATTAATCAAAACCAAACTATTTCATTTAATAATTCAAATGCTCCACCTTGTTGGACCATGAGTATGTTTAATCCCTGATGATTTTTCAAGACCATGGGACCCAATGAGTTAATGGAGGTTTTTTGAGCCTTGCTGGCTCTTACTAGGACCTCCTATCCTTGTTGAACCTCGTCTCCAAGGTGGGGCTCCCAAGAAACCAAAAGAGGCCTCTGTAAACAGTATCCCACTTCAGGTCCTTCTAAGGGATTGTCATGGGCATGTACCCCCCAACCAAAAGAGGGGATGTTTGTAAGTCTTACTGTGTCACATTCATTCATCAGGGTTTAACCCATGGTGGTAAGCAGGTAAGCAATGATATGAAAAGAACCAGCACACTGAGAAGTAAGGCTATGCTCAAAATAACTGAAGCTTCATGATGGGATTGAGGGATGATGGGATTGAGGGATGAAGCCTGTGGGATGTGCATAACAGATTTACTTTTCTCTTTCAAAAAAGGAGTTTGAGTCCTCAGTGGCTTGGCAGGAACTCATCTTCCTTGGAGTTTTTGAATTCATCCTCTAGGATTGAATCTGAAGTTAGTTCAGAAACCAAGGCTTTCACTTTCACCCAATAATGATGGATCAAACATTATTATCCAGACACAATTAACACACACAGTGGGAGTAGAAAGAACCACAGTATGAGGTCTCTCCCAACTCTCCTCTAACGTAGAGTGAAGTGGGCTAGCCTTGACTAACACTGAGTTTCCTGTGATATATTCTGGGCTCCCTGATCCCCTTGGTTTTGTATTGAAAGGTCCTTTGGAATCTGAGTGTGATGATGGATCGATTATGCATGAAGTCTCATTGTCCATTTGGACATTACTAAGGAAATGATGACCATACAACATTTTAGAAGTATTCAAATGTGACTTGAGGGGGTATTTCAGATATGCACTAATGCTATGGGGAAAAAGAGTGATCCATAGAAGGTGATCTTCCTGAGATAGTTTTTTTTTTAAAGATTTATTTATCTGAGAGGTAGAGTTACAGACTAGTGGATGGAGACAAAGAGACAGAGAGAGATCTTCCATCCAGTGATTCACTCCCTGAATGGCTGCAATACCCAGAGCTGAGCTGATCTGAATCCAGGAGCCAATATCCAGGAGCTTCTTCTGGGTCTCCCACACAGGTGCAGAGCCCAAGCACTTGGGCCATCTTCTACTGTTTTCCGAGGTCATGGCAGAGAGTTAGATTATAAGTGGTGTAGTTAGGACTCAAACTGGTGCCCATATGGGGTGCTGATAAAACAGGCGGCAGCTTAGCCTACTATGCCATAGCACTGGCCCGTGAAATAGCTTCTTGAGGATACCATTAGTTTTTTCTACCTTCCCTGATGATTGGGACCTCTATGCACAATGGATATGATATTGTATACCTAATGCCTTAGAGACTCCCTGAGTGATGATTGCCTTGAAGGAGGGACTATTGTCAATTGTTAGCATTTAGGAACTCCAATGTAAGGGGATTTTTTTAGACCTTTCCTACTTTAGTAGCCTCAGTTCTACTGGAGAAGACTTCCATCCAATTATTGAAGGTGTCAACCCTTACCAAGAGAAACTAGATATTTCATTAAGCATGTGAGTAAAATTTCATTACCAGTCTATCTGCCCCTGGATAGTTTCCTTTTCTTTACACTCTACTGGGAGGAATACTTTGATTTAAGAGGTTGTACCTAAGACAAATTTCAGATGCTCTCACAATCTCTTTTATCATCCTGAGATAGCCCTTTCCATTTATAGCCTCTGGTTCAGCTCAAAAGTCCTATCTTTTTTTTTTTTTCCAAATGGAAATCTTGAAGAAATATTTTAAATGCCTTCTAGTACCAGGAGGAAAAAAGATGAAGCTTCCTTTTTCAGATGGAAGCCATGACTGGGATGGACAATATAACTTCCTGAACATGCCCATTGGGTCTCTTTAGGGGAGTGCCTTAATGTAGTCTAGGGGGTTTCCCAAATGAAAGATGTCTCTAAAGTCTCAATGGAGAGAGTCTTCCCAGTTGATGATTTGGCTGCCAAATGTGCCAATCAGTTTCTCTCATCTAATTCATCAATCCCTCTTTGGTGCCCTTTACAGTGTGTAATTACCAATTCCTGGGGGAGGAACACCAAAGACAATGATCAATTGGTTCATGTGTAGTATGTGATGGGAGACTTGTCTCTGGTGAGCACAATGTCTTTCTTTCCAATAACAAAATGAGTTTGAAGAACTAGGGTAGATGTGCTTAGAATCAGTATAAATATTAACCCTTTTGTCTTTGTTTAACTTGAGTGATCTTGTCAGATTTACCAGTTCCGCCAGTTGAGCATTCATGTCAAGAGGAACATGAAAGCTCTGATGGTTTCAATTAGGGTGACCATGGCTTATCTAGTCAGCTTGTTCAAAGAAGGATTTCCCATCTATATAGAACCCACTCTAGGTCCCCCATGTGGTCTCCTTGATATCTTGTCTGGCTGAATAGGTCTGTAGAACCAAATGGTCATTGTCATCTACCAAAGGAGATGGTAGCAGGACAAAGAGAGGAAAGAAATTTAAGATGGATTGTATGGCCCTCTAGCATTAATGTCAGGTACTTTAAAAGGCTTCTCATGGGGGGTGTATATACTACTAAATTCTGTTCCAGGAGCTGTTTGGTGGCTTCCAGAATTGGGTGGGTGATAACTGCCACCACTCAGAGGAAAGCTGGCCACCCTTTAACAACCAAGTCAAGTTCCTTGCTTAGATAACTTACAGGCTGCTTGATAGTTCCCTTAAGCTGTTCCCTAAAGCCATCCCTTTTCCCTCTTTTACACTTAGATTGAAGACTTTGCCTGTGGGAAGTCTTAAGACCAGGGCCTTCAGTAAGGCCTGTTTGAGTTACAAAAAGGTCTGTTGGATCTCAAAAATATGGGTCCCTGCCATCTGAATATCTTTTATCAATCAGAAAAAAAAGAAAGTTTATTTCCCTATATCTGTGGATCCAGAGCCAACAGAGTGTTCTTACTCCTAGGAAGTCTCTAAACTGTTTAAGAATTTTATGAAGTGGAACATTGGCTATGGGCTTGATTCTATATTCTCCCAGTGCATATGTTCCTTCAGATGAGCTTGAGCCTGCAGGTGGGCTTTAGATTGCGGGATTTTATAGCTTCTTTTTTCTAGAAAGTTGAGAAGGGCCTGTCTGAATGCACAGAGGACAATAATCCACATACTGTAGAACTGTGATCTCTGGGTCACAGAGGAAATTCTGAAAGCTCTTTGGACAATGTGTGTCCAAACAAATATGGACTGTCTTGGATTCCTTGAGGCAACACAGTCGAAGTTAATTGAGTGGACGGAGTTGAGGAGGTCTTCAAAAGCAAACAAATGTTGGAAGTCAGGGTGGTGACATCCACTCCCAGGGTTTTTATCCCTTAGTCCTACAGTTTGCTAGATGTTAAAGGGTTGTAAGCAAGGGTGGGTGTATAATGGGCAGGGGTAGCCAGCTTCCTGTTCCAGCACTGACCCAAACACTGGGTGTGAAGTAGAGAGCCTACATCCCTGCTTCCTTTACCATCACTAACCAATATAATGTGTAAGACCAGCCATGTTTGGCATCACAAATCCTGTCCCATTGACCTCAGAGCACAATACATTCAGGCATTTATATAAGCAAAACATAAACTCGGCATCATTTCATAGCCTGATAGTGTATTTTACACAATTTAAATCAACTCAAAGAGCTATTATCTCTTCCAATTGAGAGCTTTATCTTTTGAGTGTTCTAGGAATTCAACTGGAAGTCTCAAGTTTTGAGTTTTAAATCTAAAGAATTGTCAGAGTTTTTGGCCATTTGATCAAAGTAAAAGTAGTAATAATCCATTTAGCCTGAGTATTCTAACCAAAGCTGCATGCCAGATCTAATCAGAGTTACAATAATCATTGAAACAATTAAATAGGGGACCAACTCATAACACAGCAGGTCAAGTCCCCACCTGTGATACCAGCATCCCATATTGGTGCTGATTTGGGTCCAGGTTGTTCCATTTGCCATCTAGGTCTGTGTTAATGGCCTGGAAAAGCAACAGGTTTATACTGGTCCAGGGATGGCCATCTGAGGAGTAAACTGGTAGATGAAAGAGCTCTCTCTCTCTCACTCTCTCACTCACTCCCTCTCTGCCCACTTCTGTCTATTCTGTAACCTTTCTTTAAAAAAATCAATATATTTTTGAAAGGCAGAGTTACAGAGAGGCAGAGGGAGAGGGAGAGGGAGAGGGAGAGAGAGAGAGAGAGAGAGAGAGAGAGAGAGATCTTCCATCTGCTGATTTACTTCCCAAATGGCCACAACAGCTGGAGTTGGGTAGATCTAAAACCAGGAGCTTCTTCCAGTTCTTCCACATGGGTTCAGCAGCCCAAATACTTGGACCATTTTCTTCTGCTTTCCGAGGCACATTAGCAGGTAGCTAGATCAGAAGTGGAGTAGCCAGGACTCAAACAAGCAAACCAGATACATTTGTGATTTCCCTTTCAAATTAAAATAATACTTTAAAAAGATTAAAATTAATTAAAGATTAAATTAAGAAAGCTAAATATCTTACTACGATGTGTTTACCTAAGATAAATATAAAAACTTATGAGCTTAAAAAAGTTATAAAAATATTAATGGAAGCTTTATAATAATAATTATGTAGGCAAGCCAGCTAGTTATCAAGAAGAGAATGGATAACAATGCTATACAATTGAGTGCTCAATAATAAAAAACAAATGAATTACTGATAGTCCTAGTGATATAAATGGATTCTAGAACACAATTATCAACACAAGAAGCCATATACAGTCAAAAATACAGATTGAAATGTATCATTTTTCACATATGACTTCCAGAAACCATGAGATCAAAAAAGATGATCTTTAGTGACACTACCCATTCTCAAACAACAATCAACCAGGACTTTAAATTAGCATAGCATTCATGAGGTCTTCATGTCTATATGAAAATCAATGTATTGCAGAAGCTTTCTCCTAAGATTCATTCTGTAGACAATTGTCAAATACTTCTAGGTCATAATAAAGGACTTTTGTGACAAGAGTTATGAACTCCAATGTTAATGTATGGTGCATTGCTGCATATTTTAATGTTTTATAGTGAAACATATGAAACAGTAATCCAAATATCCTCTCCTTCTATTTTCTCTTTACAGTAGTGCCACAGGCAGGGTTACTATGTCACATCCCAAGGGTGTTAACAAGTTATGACAGATGTGGCTCAACACTTTCATCTATTTATGAGGGTCACTAGTACATTGAAACAGTATAATGTTTTCATAAAATTAACAGTTAAAAAATGAGAGTGCAAAATTTGTCACCTTTCTTTCAAGGTGACCATTTGTTATGTTCCTCTGAGGCTCCAGGAAAGCTGGATATAAACCTCAGTTTGACTAGCTCAGAGCATAGAAATTTTGACATCTGTGCCAGCTGTTTCTCCATTTGAACAACATTTATCTTTTGAACTGATGAAAAAATACTATCTTTATATAAAAAAGTGACTTGGAAGTTGACTCTTTCTCCATAATGAAGCATGCTTATTTCATTTCTACATATTGAAACAGTAAATATATTATTTGATAGAATCTGATAACTAGCAGTGTTCTAAGAACAATAAAAGGAAAATCTTACAGAGCATGCCTCATTAGCTTAGTGCCTGTAATCCATGCTGGGCAGGCAAATTCATAAATTCAAATGTGTTATCTCTCAGCATATGACATTCTCTCACATTATGGAATGGTTGAGCTTTCAGTATGCCTGCCAATATTTGGCATTATCTGTGAATTAATTGTAGGTGTTACAGTGCAGCTTTAACTTAGAATAATATAAAATAATTTTGGAATAAGAATTTCATTGAAAATATAGCAAATTTCTTAATTTATGTTTTACCAATCTTTGATTATTACAATAAAAGTTACTCTCTGCTTTAGACTGAAACATGACTTCCAAAGATATTCACATCAAATAACTAGAAACTTATGTTAAGAAAACAGACTTTGTAAGTATGATTAATTAAGGATATTGCTATGAGGAGTTTATCAGTTGGAAACCACATCCAAGGACAAGTGTTGCTTTAAAAGAGAGAAATAGAAAGAGAGAAAAAAAGAGATTTGAAAAGGTAGAATAGAAAAGCAGCTAACGGGGAGGAAATATGGCCATGGAGGCAAACTCCAGCCTGTGGCCATAAACTAGCATGCACTGGAAACTGAAAAAGGCACACACCTGATTCTGCCCTGGTGCTTCTGTAGGGAGGACAGCCCTGCTGCTACGTTCATTTTAGAACCCCGATCTCCAGTTCTATGACTTTCTGTTGTTTTAAGCCACCAGACTGTTATAATTTGTTATGAAATCTGGGAAAATTAATGGACTCTCAAAACAGTAAAAATTATTTTCAAGTAACTTAGCATTTTTTCACTAATTATTATCTTAGTACTTCAGGAGCAAAATTCAGAGCAGAAATTGATACACTACCAAAATGGGTGACTTTCAGTGGAATGAGAATATTTTGTTTCCTAGTAAATGTTGAAGTTTTTATTATTTAAAGCAAGGTCTCTCAGCTCTGATACTATGAACTTTTTCAACCAGAGAAGATAATTCCATTGCTGGATATGACACATTCTTTGCAGGACATTTAACAACATCCCTGGCCTCTACCCACAGCAGGCTAGTATTAAACTCCAGGTGTGAGAGCCAAAAATATCTCTGCATGTTCTTAAATGTTCATGATTGTACAAAATCTCCCTTGAGGGTCTCTTCTAGAATATTATCTGAAAGTAGATCTAGTATTTGAGGCAGAGTTGTGGGAGACTGCATCTTTTGAAAACATTATTGTCCAAAAAGGCCATGAAAAAAATCATACATGGATATCCCTTTCTTTCAGTGTGACTTTTGAATTCTTGCTTTTCAGAGGTAAGGGTCTATGTGCCATCCTGCGTTTATGAATAAACTTGTGATGTCAATCGAGGTAACACTCTGTCACTTCCAAGGCTATTCTATAAAAGAGAATACATCTTTCTCTTGGTATCTTGGAACCTGGCCACCATGCATTGAGGAAGCACAATTCTTCAGAGACAATTGAAGAGGAACCAAGCTTTCAGCCTGTAGTGGTAGAAGAAGCTTCCCTGGTGACCTCTCGACCTACTTGACATAGAGATGAGCCATCTTTAAAATCATTCTTCCAGTCCTTATCAACAGTAGCAAAGTCCTTTCTATGATAAACAATGCAATGGATTGGTACAGAGTTTGTACCACTTAGACATAAGCATTATTTATAAATTGCATATTTACTGCTCTTGTTTCCTATATGTAGGCATGCAGCTGGAGAGCTCTGTAACTTTATTTTATCCTATCTTTACCTTCTGGATACTATACAATGTTGGGGTCTTAGGCCTGAGACTCTCCCCTGACCAGCAGGGGGCAGTATAAGCACTCCCTGACAAGGCGAACGGGAGAGGTAAGGTCGAGGGATCAAGCACACCACAGCAAGCACCCGTGAGTTCTGTCGAAGCAAGAACTGCTTTATTGAGGTAGTGTACAGACTTATAAGGCTTACAAAGGACATGCGCAGTAGGGGAGCCAATCAGCGAAAAGGTCACGCAGGCACGGGTGGACCATGCACAGGGGCACCTTAAGTGAGGTATAAGGATCACGCACTGTCCACGTGTCCGGAAATAAATCCGGACCTATCCCTGCAGGTGGTCTGATCTCTCCCAGTTTAACCGCAGTGGCCGCAGACACGCCCCCCAATCATCTGCCAGGCACCATGTTGTTAAGGAATATTTTAGGCAATGCCCAACAATACAATGATAAGATTTTATAAAATATTGTATTAATTAGTCTGTGAGTGATCATATTGGGAATTTGAGAACTTTTCATAAAATTCTCATATTGGTAGGAATACAATTGAGTAAACTAAAGGCAATGTAAAATAAATTGATATAATTTGAATGTCTACGATTAATAGGAAATTTGGCTAATAAAATAAATGGATGATCATATACCAAAATGTTAAGTATAGTGCTGCAGTTTATTCTGCAGTAAGAAGGTTTGTATTTTAAGAATGTTATTCATGTGATGAGTAAGAACAGTAAATATAAAGCTGTAGTAATGTTTAATATAAAATCATGTGTATAATAAACCACAAATCATCAACTACAACAAATGTTGCTGTTCAAAATATGGTGAAAATTCAGACACATAATAAATTATAAAATATTAGAAGAAAGTAAGTCCAGGATTTATAACAAGTAGCATAAATTAAATAGTCTAGAGAAATAATATTTTAGAGAAATGCCTTTTTTTTAAAAAGATTTATTTATTTATTTGAAAGACAGAGTTACAGAGAGAGGTAGAGACGGAGAGAGTGTTCTTCTATTCCACTGGTTCACTCCCCAGATGGTTGCAACAGCTGGAGCTGCACCAATCCTAAGCCAGGAGCCAGGAGCTTCTTCTGGGTTTCCCACGTGGATGCAGGGGCCCAAGGACTTTGGCCATCTTCTACTGCTATCCCAGGCCATATCACAGAGCTGGATAGGAAGAGGAGCAGCTGGGACTAGAACTGGCTCCCGTATGGGATGCTGGCGTTTCAGGCCAGAGCATTAATGCGTTGCACCACAGCACTGGCTCCAGAGAAATGCCTTTTTTAAAAAGAAGTGAGGTAGGTGTTGTCACTTAGCAGATGAAGCTACTACTTGAGATATCCATATCCAATACTGGAGTGCCAGTTTGCGTCCCAGATACACCATTTCTGATCTAGATTCTGTCTAATAAATCTAGGAAGGCAGCAGATGATTGGCCAAGTACTTGGGTCCTCTCCTCCCATATAGGGGGTCCAGATGAAGTTCCTGGCTCCTTGCTTTGGCCTGTCTCAGACCCGAATATTTCAGGCATTTGAGTAATCAACCAATGGATGGAGGATCCCGCTCTCTCTTTCTCTGTCTCTCCCTTTCTGCCCCTCTTTCAAATAAGTAACTATTTAAATAAATAAATAAAAAGAAGTTATATATTTCTAAGTATTCAGTTACCACCAAAGGTTCATAGTTTGAGTCTAAAATCCCAAGAATAACTTTTAATTTCTTGAAAATTTGAAAAGATTGGGGCTGGTGCTGTGGTGCAGTGGGTTAATGGCCTGGCCTGAAATGCCAGCATCCCATACGGGTGCCAGTTCTAGTCCCGGCTGCTCCTCTTCCTATCCAGCTCTGTGATATGGCTTGGGAAAGCAGTAGAAGATGGCCAAAGTCCTTAGGCCCCTGCACCCACGTGGGAGACCTGCAAGAGACTCCTGGCTCCTGGCTTAGGATTGGCACAGCTCCAGCTGTTGCAACCATCTGGGGAGTGAACCAGTGGAATAGAAGACCTCTTTCTCTGTCTCTACCTCTCTCTGTAACTCTGTCTTTCAAATAAATATAATAAATATTTAAAAAAAGAAAACTTGAAAAGATTTTTAAAAAGCTAGTTTTTCACAGATCTATATAAAATATGTGTGTGTGTTTATTGCATGATTTGCTGAGATCTTTCTTTTAAAGATTAATTTTAGCACTTATTTGAAAGGCAAGAGTAACAGTAACAGAAGGAGACATAGAGAGAGAGAAAGAGAGAAACCACTTTCATTTTCTGTTTCACTCTCCAAATGGTCACAATGGCCAAAGCTGGGCCATTTCAAAATAAGGATTCTGGAACTTTCTTCTGTCTCCCACAATGGTGGCATTGGCCAAGATAGCTGGACCATCTTCCTCTGCTTTCCCAGGAGCATTAGCAGGGATCTGGATCAGAATTGGAGCAGCTAGGACTCAAATCAGCCCACTGACATGGGATGCTGGCAACACATGCGGTAGCTTAACCCACTGTGCCATAGTTTTGGCTCTATTCCTGAAGTCTTTTATTATCTAAAGGCCAATTTTTTTCCTTCTCTATTCATGGCTTCTTCTGTAATTTTTGATAAGGAATTATTTGAGTTCTTAGAAATGCTATGTAATATTAAACCTTAATATTACTAATGAAATATCAGCAAACAAGTTAATTAAGCTGTTAGATGTTTTGTCTATTGTGAAATAAGTTGTTAAATGACAAATCAATCATTTTTGTGGTTATGTATACCCTTATGTTAAGATGACCTAAAGGACCTCCTCAATACATAATTCCCAGATTCAGGCAATTATAATTTATATATTATATTTATAAATGTATGTATTATCACATTACATTTTACAAGCTTGTAACATGTTAATTATGCACATTTTAACATGTATTATAAAATAACACATGCACATTATTTTTATCAGTAATAAATTATAGAGGTAAAATACTAAATCATTTCCTTGATAATGCTTATTAAATGAATTTAAATTACAGAATAGCTGGTTAATTTTAAGTATAGACCTATAAGACACTTCTTAAAATCTCTTTCAAAATTTACATTCATTACATCTTTGTACTATTACAGTTTTTTTGTTTGCTAAGCTATATCCCATACAAAGGCCTCTTGCTTGACATGGTATTGAGCAATGTCTTGTTGATTTTCAAAGGATCACAGCTGGGATGCTATTCATAAATAAGCTGAAATAAAATACTGCTTTTCAATATTATGCAGCACTTTTTCAGATTCACATTAGTGTGTAGATGCTGAGTAATTATTGTTCATAATAATTGTGGATTTGCTGTTTTCTCTTTGTGCATGGACAAATAATCTAAATTGGAAAATAACTTAAAATGGAACACTTCACACACATTTTCTTTTCCATCACTTTATTTACTTTAAAGATTATTTATTTATTTATTTATTTTTATATGAAGCTAAAATTACAAAAATAAGATAGAGTTTTTGCATCTGCTGATTGACTCCCTGAGCGGCCACCACAACAAATGGTGGGCCATGCACAAAGCCAGGAGTCAAGCATTCCATCTGGGTCTCCCACTTGGGTGCTGGGATAGAAGTACTTGAGCCATTGCCTGCTGCCTCCCAGGATATGCATTACCTGGAAGCTGCATCACAAGGGGAATCAAGACGCCATCCCCGTGTCTCAAGCAGTGGCTTAATCCACTAGCCACAATGCCTGCCCGCATTGTTTTTTACTCCTTTTTAAAAGCTCTCACCACCCAACCTTATTCTATAGTAGAAAATCAACCACATACTTGATTTACTGAATAATAATCAAATATCTGAATATTTGAAGTATATGCTTTTAATTGTTCACTAACCTCATCTTGTCTTTTTTAAAAGAAACAGATAAACTTAAATGTAGTATTGTACAAGCACTGAGTTGATCCCACTAATTATATATGTAAACGAGAAAATATTTAATTTTTCCTTTTGTTGGTTTCTTTATAATCTGCAGATACATCCTTATCCAACAATCCAACATTGATAGTGAGATGTTTTTTTCAAGTTTAGAAAAGAATCTTCTAGTTATCTAATAACCTAATTGCCTTTCTGTTATTTCTGAAATACATTGCACCTGTATCTGTATGTACATTGTGCATTTATTTTAATACAAATTACATGTCACTTTCTATAACAAATGTCATATGAAATCGTTGGAATTCTCTGAAAAGTTTTCTTTAAACAGCTTTCTGTTTAGTGTATAGTAATTGAAACACCTGCGCATTGAGGATTCTTCAAGTGAAGTACTGAAATTATGATTAGATGTTAACATTTTCAATCTAATCAGTGCCAGAGAAGTTGATAAATGGTCAAGAACTACACCCTATTTTTGAAGTAGATCCTTGCTTGATAAGAAGCACTTTGTCCTGCAAAACCATGTATCTCATCTTCAAAATGAAGAGAAACCTGTATCTGCAAAGTTATATTAAAAATGCAGGAGGCCAGAGCCGTGGCTCACTTGGCTAATCCTCCGCCTGTGGCGCTGGCACCCTGGGTTCTAGTTCCGAATTTTGTCCCAGTAGCTCCTCTTCCAGTCCAGCACTCCGCTGTGGCCTGGGAAGGCAGTGGAGGATGGCCCAAGTGCTTGGGCCCTGCACCCGCATGGGAGACCAGGAGGAAGCACCTGGCTCCTGGCTTCAGATAGGTGCAGCGCGTCAGCCGCACGCAGCAGACCGGCTATAGTGGCCATCTGGGGGGTGAGCCAACGGAAAAGGAATACTTTTCTCTCTCTCTCACTGTCTAACACTGCCTGTCAAAAAATAAAAAAAATGCAGCAAACATATCCTAAGGGTATAATGCACAATGTCATTTTTTTCATAGAGAGTTGTAGGATTCCAAATGCCTCTTGATTGATCTGTTGGCCCCTTGGTGTCTTAAAACTTAAGTCTTGTTTCTTATTAAAGATATTATAATCAACTATCTTTACAAGCAACTTCATCACTGATATTCAGAAGCTCCTAAAATGTTTGCTTGGGAAATACGACTTAAATCAACCTTCAACCCACATAATAGGAACAGCTCAAAATCTGAATGGGGAGCTGACACAGCCTGTTGCAGCCTACTGATCCACTAATCCTCTGCCAATTCCTTAGATACAATGAACACTCTGTTTTGCTTCTCTGACCTCTCCTTTATGTTATATAATCATGAGCAATATTAAGACCTTGCCACTTTTACTGATGGTAGATAGGAGTCACAACATTTTTATGGAGTATAGTGAATGCAATACATCAACACATACACAATCAAAACAGAAAACCTGTCTTGTGATGTCCTTTTCTTTGTGTCTAGAGCCCATCAGCTACTCTCTTCAGTTCTTTATACAGGAATGATACAATATTGTTTTGTAATATTTGTATAATTTAAAAAAAGAAGAAGAGGAAATTTTGTAACTGAATATTGGCACTTTTTTCTGGCTGATACTGTAGTACATATGTTCTCTTGGAATGAAAATTAAGACTATCTACAAAAGGAATTAATGTATTTTAGGCAAGAGCACATGAGAGAACCTATTTTATATTAGCTCTTAGAGTGTATTTTCATTGGTTTTAGATAATTTCCATCTCAGTGTATGAATCCTGTTATATGATTTACTATGAAAATATAGTATACTAAGTTTTATTTTGTTTTTGTTTTCGACTCTCATATGTTTGTTTTTTTGTTGTTGTTGTTTCTGTAAATAAATATTTATTCTGTTATTCACCACTATGACTCCCTGGGTAACAAGTAAGCAAACGAATAATGACCTAAAAAAAGGAACTTATTAAGAAGAAAAAAATTAATTCCAATAAACAAAAAAGTCTTGTAGTATGTGTGTAGGATGCCTGATCATGTAAGACATTGTGCAAAGGGATGATTGTTTTTTAAAAATAACATTTATTTCTTTGAAAGCCAGATTTATGGAGAGAGAAAGGAGACACCGAGAGAGATCTTCCATCTACTGGATCAGAGATGGAGCAGCCCGATTTGAACTGGTGCCTATATGGGATACTGCAGATAGTGGCTTAACTGGCTACATCACAACACCAGCCCTGCAAATGGATGATTCTAGGGCACCTTCTTTAGACCAAAAAGAAGTCTTTAGGGGATTTTTGCACAATAGGATGGCATTTACTGAAAACTGCAATAAAGACTGTTAGTTCAATGGAATGTTAATGTACATGTTGCTTGTAAAAAAGATTCCTGATCAAATAACAATGAGGAAGATCAATTTTGTAATAAAGATTTCTTTATTGCAAAACTTTTTCTTTCTTTCTCTCTCTCTCTTTCTCTTTCTTTCTTTCTTTCTTTCTCTCTTTCTCTCTTTCTCTCTTTCTTGCTTTCTCTTCCTACTTCCTTCCTGTCTTCCTGCTTTACTTTTTTTTTTCTTTAGCTTTGGCCCCCCACATAAAAGAAAGAGCATATATTATTTGTCTTTTTGTTTCTGGCTTATTTTGTTGAACATGACGCTGCCCAGTTCCAACCATTTTACTGCAAATTATGTATTTTCAATCTTTTTATAATTGAATAAGACTTCATTATATATATATATATATATATATGTATATATGTAGTGTTTTGTCAAACTTTGTTTTAAATATTTTACCAAACTTTGATAAGCATATATCACTCTCTCTCTCTCTCTCTCTCTCTACTATAATATTAGTGATTTTGTGACCAATTTAATGTTACTTTGCATAAGTGAAGATGAACATGTTTTCATCTGATTCTGTTTATAGTCTTTGCCTGCTTTCCGGCTAGCCCATGGTCTTTTTTACATTTTGCTTATTGAACTCCTTATTAGTAGAGCCATGAGAACTTTGACTATAATATAAATTAAACATGTGTTATCTCAATAAATTAAATTTAAAAAAAATACTGCTATTCTATGCAACGTGAAAGTTACCCACAGAAGAAGATTGAAATGCCAAGAAAAACTTTGATTTGTCTCTGAATACCACCATTAGTGTATAAATTTATGATGCTAAAAAGACAATGTTGTTATATATCAGTATATCAGTGTATTGGTGCATTGTCCTTAATAAGATTTGCTTAATTTTTAAAACTTTCATAAAACTGCTTTAGTTTTTTTATATATAATTAATAAATAAATTTAGAAGATTAAAAAAAGACTTTTTAGAGGGATCAATTAAATTATGGCTTTCTGAATTACCAGTATGCTATAATGCATATCTAAAATAAATAACATTTCCTGAGGGTTCTTAGACCATGGAGTCTATCACAGATCATCTCATAAGGTCAGTAATTCTAGGAATACACTTTAAAAAATCAAGGAAATTAAGAATCAGAGATTGTATTTTACAGTTGTTAATATATGAGCTGTAACTCAGAATTCTCTGAGTACAAAGTCCAGGAGACAAATCATTTTAACTTATACACAATTAGAGAAAAACAGAAAATATATTTCTAGATACTTTGTATCATATAAAATGAATTTAGATCATTTGTCATTTCAATAAAAAGAAATAAGAATAGCTTAAGTGAAAGAGTGCTAGTTATGATTCCAGTGATGACAGACTAAGAACAGGATATATTAGCAAATAATACTCATAGACAGAAACTTTATTCCCTGCAGGTAAAAAAGAATAAGAAAAGAATAAGATCAAAAATTGTAAAGAATATATTTGAGATGATACAGACATGATTTTTAAAGGTAGTAAAATAAGTTGAACCTACTTAGCCAAAAGCACAAAATTGTAAAGAAGTGATATTTTGCATATTGATTTCCAACTTTGAAACTTATCAATAAATTTACCTGTATGAGCAAATTTTTTGAAAACAGTGTTACCTCAGAGTTCAATATAATTTCCATAGCTAATAAAATGTAAATACTTCAGTGGAAAAGTAATAAAAATATGAGAATCTTAGTACATACTTTGATTTTATGTTATAAAGACATTAATCTATGATACGAGTTGTTATATGGCCAATCATTTTTATGTGCAATGTCACAAAATTTTTCATCCAGGAAATACTTATAACATTCCTTTATTATTTAAATACATTCTAAGCAATTCATAAAAGTGCTTCAAGGAGAATTATAATTTTATTCCAACATATATTAGTCTGTCACTTGTTCTAGGAAAGAACCTATTCTTTCTGTTACTCTATATATGGTGCACCAATATTCATCTTCCTATGGGATAGGCAAGTGGCTAGATAGGTTGGCTGAGCTGAAAGCCAGCATCCCCATCCCTTGTACCCTCCTACTTGTCAATCAAACTGCCCCCCTTTTTAAGGATGTATCACTTTCACCAGGAACCTGGGGAAGGCCATAGTATATAGTCACTCTCCCTTCTGATCTCATATAAGAGGCTGACAACTGGGGAGAGCTCTCTCCAGCTGGAGACCATGACCTGAGTTGGTGCAGTGTTGCTCTCTCTCTTCTTCCCCTCCCCATTCCCTTCTCCTCTGGGCCCAGTTCCCACTCATGACAGGTATCTCTCATTTGTGTGTGTGTGTGTGCGTGTTCACTTTCTCACGTTCTAAATAAAATGTATCTTATATATGCAAGCATTAAGACTTCCTCTCTTTATACATGGTAGGAGACTGAAATAAAAATTGAACCTCACATCCCCCAAAACATCATGGCTAACCAGCATCCAGGAGACTGAGAAAGTCAGTTTATGAACCCCAGAAATGGCAAGAGCTAAGCGATTGGCTCAGCCATGCATCATCCCCTTTAATTCTAAAAATCTTTCTTTCTCTCCCTTGTCTCACTTCTCTTGGAATTCACAGCTCAGGCAGGTCTGTTGAGATGCAATTGTGTATATGATTATTTTAAGACAAGTTTACTATGACAAGCTGTTTTCATTAAGGTAGTGTTGATGGAGACGGCAGGCCAGTTCGAGGTCAACAAATGAAAATGTGTAGTTGTTTCCAGTTGGTCTGTAGTGTGGTTCCACATTTTACTTGTTGAACATTATGGAGAATTGTGCATTAAGTCTATGATTTAAAGCAAATTGAAATTCTGTTACTGTAATGATTAAAGGAAAAAAAGAAAGGAAGGAAGTAGGGGAGATTGAGGAAGGGAGAGAAGTATGGTTATCTTCTTGGAATTGTGTCTATGAAAAACATTAAATCTGTTCTATTTACATTAATAAAAATTTTAAAATAAATACATACATTTTTAAAAAGAAAAAAAAGTAAGTTTTTGCTACAAAATAAGCCAGTGCTTAGCATTTAGCTTCCATGGACAAATACCACATGCAAGAACCAGGTTTCCTTAATGCTTTCATTAAAATTGGGTGCACACGGCTTACACTTGTGAATACCATCTCTACCTGCAAGTAGGCAAGAAGTTGTTATTCAGTTAACACACACAGCATCAGAAGATGGTACCCTTGGCTGGCACCGCGGCTCACTAGGCTAATCCTCCACCCCGGGTTCTAGTCCTGGTTGGGGCGCTGGATTCTGTCTCAATTGCTCCTCTTCCAGTCCAGCTCTCTGCTTTGTCTCGGGAGTGCAGTGGAGGATGGCCCAAGTCCTTGGGCCCTGCATCCGCGTGGGAGACCAGGAAGAAGCACCTAGCACCTGGCCGTAGTGGCCACTTGGGGGGTGAACCAACGGAAAAAGGAAGACCTCTCTCTCTCTCTCTCTCACTGCTCACTGTCTAATTCTGCCTGTCACAAAAAAAAAAGAAGATGGTACCCCCAAACTTGCCAGATGTTCCATATCTGGTCATGGAGGGTGGGACTTTTCACCTAATATGGCAACTAGTGGGCTTGTGCCTACATCAAGTCAGCTCCTAGTGAGACTTCCACTTTTGCTAGGTGATGAATAGGACTTCCTCCCTCTTTATGGCAACCTCCAACGCTAGTTATGCACCGTGTCCCTGATCAGCCAGAATTCTTGTCAGAGATATTTCTGAGTTAGAACATCCAGAGATTTTTGTACACAGAAATCGCCCTAGAGCCTGATCTCCAGGCATCGGTTTCAATGCCTCCCAGACACTGAAAAGCTCTTGGCCCAGTAGTGCGAGCTTCTGAGAATTTTCAGGGTGTTTGAGCTTCAGGGTTTACACAGAACTCTTGCAGTTGGTTTCAGACATGTGGTGGTTTTTATCGCGCAGAAGCTTAGCCTCTTGACATGAGGTATGGTGTCCCATAGAGATTAAGAACTCTGTGACAGTGGCTACAACCCTCAAGGTCATTTGGGACACTGGGAAAAATGCCCCAGCTACACACCTAATTGCCTCTTGGTGAACTGGTACCTTAGTGAGAATGCAGTAGCACCATCAGGCATCCAATTCATCCTATCTGTGGGGTGTATATATATATATATATATATATATATATATATATGACATAGGGTAATGATAATATCCTAGATCTCTGACCCTCAGGGAGCCCCACAGTGTGCTGGCTAAAGCAGGGAACCCCACTTTGGGGTACTAAAAGACATTCTTCAGAACCAAATCACATCTAATACAAGGGATTTAATTCACTTGTTCAAGCATAACTGGGATTGTGGGGACCCATGTCTACTTATGTTTTTTTAACTTCTACAGAGAATTTTCAGTTATTTATGAACACTAATTCTTATGCATTCACTCCTTAGGATACAGTTTCAAAAGCTGTCCATGAGAACCTAGTTCCTCATGGGTCATATGATAAAAAAAAAGATTTTAAGACTTTAGTAATGGTATAGACAGTACTTAAAAAAAAAGTCGACTCCAGCATGGGAAGCAGTTCAAACAGGCTCATAGAATGACAATCATTGTAACTAACACTCAGTGATCTGAGAATCAGCCTGGTAGGAATTCTGGTCTGACTAAAGCACCCACAAGGGAATATTTCAAGTGAAGAAAGCCAGGACATTTGTGGGAATAGTGTCCCTCCATGAAGGACCTCTGTGGTCCATGCCCCTAATGCAAAACAGTGGTTACTAGAAGAAGGAATTTCCCTTCCTCCAAAGGGAAGAGAGATCTTCTACTTTGCTCATGGCTTTGTCTAAAGTCTGATGGAGTCTGAGTACTCAGGAGGCTTCCATAGCCTAGACATTTCATGTTAAGAGCCCTGGGTGATCACTGATATGAATATATAAATAACAATATTTGTTAAATTGACAACAGGAGTCACTGTGCACTAACTCCCAATACAGGATGCTTTGCCTTCAAAAATCTGTATTATTATGGGAGTTGATGGTAAAACTTTCTCTCAAAAGATTAGTGTGTCAGGGCATTCTTATCACTCACCAGCTTTTGATGATGTCTGAATGACCAATTCCTTTCTTGGAAGACATTTGCTTTTATCCATAGTGTTTCCTACACTGAATTCACTTGTTATGATGCTAGCAAGCACAGAGGCAGACTGCAGGTTGGATAATCTTGATAATAAAACAAAAGATAGAGTAGATTCTAAAGTCTGGGATCAGGGAATACCGGGGTGGGCTACACATGCTGTGCTATTAGTCTTCTTTGTTTAACATTTTCTTTATTTATATAAGGTGATCAAATTTCATATATTTCATTGAATACAGATTTAGGTGCTTGGTGATTTTTTCCCACCCCACATTCCCTCCCACCTTTTGTTCCTACCCTCACCTTCCCTCTTCCTTCCTTCATTATTTTTCTTTTAATTTTACAATTATATATTTTCAAGTCATTTTATAATCATAAGCTTGACTACTCACTAACTAAAGAATTCAACAAATATCAATTCCACTCATATACATTACACTTTTGTACTCTATTAATTACAGCATACTGGGGAAAACATTTGGTATTTGTTTGGGGCTGGCATACTTCACTAAGTATAACGGTTTCCAGTTGCCTTTATTTTATTAAAAAAGACAAGAGTTGATAATTTTATGGCTGAGTAGTGTCCATAGTGTATATTTACAACATTTTTTTATTCAGTAATCAGTTGATGGATATCAGGGTTGATTTCATATATTAGTTATTTTGAATTGAGTTTTAATCATATGGGGATACAGATCACTCTTTCAGATTTAATTTCATTTAGATAAATTTCAAGAAGTGGAATAACTGGATCATATGGTAGATCTATTTTCAATTTCTGAGGAACTTCCATACTGTCTTCCACAATGACCTTACTAGTTTGCATTCCCAACAGTGGATAATTGTTTGTATTCCCAACAGTGGGTTATTGTTTGTTAATTTTTGTAGGAGAACCATTTTAACTGGGGTGAGATGAAGCCTTACTGTGGTTTTTGTTTGTATTTTCCTAATAGCTAGTGATTCCCAGAATTTTTTTCATGTGTCTGTTATCCATTCAAATTTCATCCTTTGAAAACTGTCTGTTCAAGTCCTTTGCCTATTTCTTAACTGGATTTGTTGTTGTTGTTGTTGAGTTTTGTGAGCTGTTTATAGATCGGAATATTAATCTTTTATTAATTGCATAGTTTTCAAATATTTTCTCCCATTTGGTTGATTGCCTCTTCACTTTGTTGAATATTTCCTTTGCAGTTCAGAAGCTTTTTAGCTTGATGTAATCTCATTTGTCTATTTTTGCTTTGATTGCCTGTGTTTCTGGGTTTTTTGAAAACCATGTTTCCTATGTCAACGTCCTGCATAGTTTCCTTGCTGTTTTTCTCTAGTAATGTTATGGTATCAGGTCATAGATATAGATTCTTTATCCATTTTTAGTTTATTTTTGAGTAAGGTGTAAGCTAGGACTGGGTTCATACTTCTGTATAAAAAGATCAGATTTTCCCAGTACTAGTTTCAAAGAGGCTATCTGTTCTCCAGGGATTGATTTTAGCTTATTTGTCAACGATTAATTTGTTGTAAGTTATGAACTGATTTCTGGGGTTTCTATGCTGTTCTATTGGTCTATATGTCTATTTTTGTGCCAGTACCAGGCTGTTTTCATTATAGCTGCCATGTAATTGTCAAATGTAGACTTTTGGTTCCATGTCAGACTCCCCATAATACTCCTGTTAAGCCTGCTTTGAAACTAAATGTAATGAGGCAGCAATTCCAAGTCATCCTATTTTGTCAAAATGTACACTATACTGCCACAGATATCTGAGGTAACTTCACAGCATTAAGTCCTAGAAATAAAACATCCTTTCTTTTTACATCATATTAAATTCAGATTCTCAGGTTTTGTTTGCCTTTTAATGGACCAATCCATTTCTAAATATAATTCAAGAATATACAATGATAATTCTTCTTCAGGGCTTCAGAGATAGTCCTCATTTATTTGTTAACACTCTTGCAAAGTAGCTCAGAGAACATCAAAAAAGAATGGAATAGTTCTACAATACGTAGACAGTATTCTCATTTGAAGCTCCTCCAAGGAGGATTAAGATATAAATCTCATCCAGGTTTAATCATTTTAGCAAAATAAGAATACAGAATTTCTCCAACAAAAGCTCGAATTTCTAAACAGTGTACATTATGTGGGATATATTTGACACCAGGAAATCATGCTCTTTCACTCAAGCGAAAGGAAGCTATGTTATATAGAGTGCCACTACAAGAAAACAGCTAAGAACATTTCTTTGAAATGTAGTATTTTGTAGAAAGTGGATTCCAGTATTTGAGTTGACTTTAAATGAGGCTTTAAAAGGTTCTGACACAGATCCACTTTACTGACGAGAGAACAACAGGAAGCCTTACAAATTATAGAGCTATTAACAGTAGCTCCATCATTAATAATTCCTATCTTGGAAAAGCCATTCTCTCTTTTCATAGCAGAAGAACAGATGATAATCTAGGTGTACAGACTCAGAAATTGGGTCCCCTTCCATGAATAATGGCCTATTTTTCTAAAAACCTGGAATCAGTGGCCTTCGAATGTCCTGCGTGCTGAAGGGTGGTTGCTGAAACAGCAATGTTAGACCACTCACATGAAGTTCAAACTCCACATCAGGTGCAAGGAACTTTAGGAACTAAAGAACATTATTGGTTTACATAAGGTGCCTCACAAAATATCAGATGCTTGTTACACTCAACTAAGATAACTCTTACGGTATGCTGAGTCTTCAATCTGGCTACTCTTTGGCCACCTCAAAGTATTAAAGAACTAACTCACTGTTAGTGTAGAGACCATAGAACAGGTATATTCTAGTAGGCCTGGCCTGCAAGATGAAGCTATAGAAAATCCAGATATTGAGTGTTTTAATAATAGCAGTTATTACATGAAGAAACAGAATGACAGGTTATGCCACAGTGGATCTTACTCAGGTGATAGAAGTTCAGGCATTATTATCTAACACAAAAAGGCTGAACTTATTGACTAGAATCTTGCAATTAGGAAAATATCAACAACAAATATTTATACAGTTATGTGTTCCTGTGTTAAATGGACCTGCAGCAATTTGGAAAGAAAGAGGCCTACTGACAGCGAAGAACTCACCCATTAAATGTGGAAAATAAATAATAATTTTCTTCAGGGAATACTGGAACCTTTAGAAGTGACTGCCATTTGAAGTTGGGAAGACCAGAAAAGATAGCCAGGTTAGTAAGGGATTGTACTAATAGGTAAGCAGCAAAAAAATGTTGCTTAACAGGTAATAAAAATCGCTTTAATACATCAGCCTGTGGGGGTAACTAAAAATCCTTACTATACCAAACCTAGGATAGAATGTGCCCAACAGTGATTTTATACTAAATATGCCAATAGTAGATTTAAGATTATAAAATCCTGCTCCCAGTGGCCTCTCAGTGGAAGATTACTAAGGAAATACATGACTTGACCCATCTGGGAAGAGGAATTTAGTGCAAATAGTTTCTGAGGTATTTGGAGGAAAAAAGCGACATACTAGGATAAGAGAAGTAACTGGTTACTGTTTCTTCTGTTTGCAAAAATAACCCTGGTGGTCACATAAAGTCATTTCCTTTGGTCACTCCTGTGAAAAGGAAAGGAACATATCCACGCAGATATTGGAAAATAGATTTTACTAACGTGCTTTCAGCACATAATTTAAAATATCAACTGATCTTTAACAATACTTTCACAGGATGGGTAAAGACTTTTCTAACTCAAACAGAAAAGGCACAAGAGGTCCCCAAAGCCCTGCTAAAGGACATAATTCTTTGCTTGGCCTTCTAATGTCACCTCAGAGTGACAATGGTCTCTCATTTGTACCTAAAATAACAAGTAGCTACTGGTCTATGGATTTCTTATTATTTCCCTGTCTCTTTGAGACCTCAGTCATTAGGTATAGTTGAAAAGGCTAATCATATTATTAAGAAAGTTCTGGCAATGTTTTGCCAAAAGACCTCAAAAATAAAGCTTTAATTATTGCTTATTTCCCTCCTCATGGTGAGAATGACACCAAAATCT
Organism: Lepus europaeus; assembly: GCF_033115175.1. NCBI lineage: Eukaryota > Metazoa > Chordata > Mammalia > Lagomorpha > Leporidae > Lepus > Lepus europaeus. The sequence goes on from NC_084827.1 coordinate 137,008,020, forward strand.
ACTGTAAAACTTGGTCCACTTGAAATGTTATATGGGAAGCCCTTCCTCACCTCTGAAATTCCATTTGAGTAAGAGACTCAAGATCAGAAAAATTATATGATTAATCTAGGTCAAGTATAAAGGGATTTGATGGTGTATGGTAACAATAGCCAGATCCCAAGAATCACAAACAGCCTAAATCCCCAGGAGACCCCCTTGGATAAATTGCAACCTAAATGGAAGGGATTTTACCACGTGCTGGTGAGTCCTCCTACTGCAGTCAAATTACAGGACATTCCAAGCTGAGTATTTTGGTTTTTTTCAGGAAGTGAACTTTAAACTTCTATCTCTTGAATATTCACATGTGCAGACAGAAGACAAGACTGCATACAGATGTGAAAAAATAAAAGACCCCAAATACCTCTTTGAAAAGCAAAAATTGAAGTCTTTGCTTTTGTCATATCAAGGAGGTTGCACTTTATGGTGTACATGTTATGCCTACTTCTGATTCTCTCAGGAAGCCATTATTAGCAGGAAAACTCTTTAGTGCATTCTTTTAGCATAATAGTAAAAGATCTTGCTATACTTCATGAAGACATTTTTGAAAATCTGTTAAAATCTGCTTATTGCTTGGTGCAACCTGGCCTATATTTCAAGCCAGCTTTTACAACAAATACTCAAGTCTCTGTATGTTTTATCTGCAGTATTCATGGACAACCAATTGGCTATAAAATACATACTGGCAGGACAAAGAGGAACATGTACAGTGATTAATAAAGCCTCTCATATTTATTCTAATAGCAATATGTTCACTAAAGGAGGTGTTCCAACGTTTTTCACCCAAGCTAAACGGTTCTATAAGTTAGGTATTTAAAAAGACTATCAATGTCTGCTATTTGGGAATCAGTAGAATACGTTCTTATTTTATAAAAAGGAATTCTAGCTGTGATTTATCTTTTTCCAATTATGCTTATCTTAACTGGTGAATTTGTTTCCTTGAGAGTTAAACAGCTTCTCAAAGTAATGAGGACAACCTGCATGTGTGTGTGTGGTGGGTGGGTGGGGATAGGCACAGCCATTGCACTGACTGATGGAAATTTTCCAGTATATGAGATGGAAGTATTAGATGAGATAGGAAGAGATTTCTGTACCTAAATTGGCGAGGTCTGATCTCCTGAGGAGCAGGAATTGAATACAAAGAATGGATCACCAACCTTCAGTGTTCCCTTAAGATTATGGATCTGAAATCTCTAATATGTGATAGACAGGTAGCTAGCTAGACATGCTAAGCTGGAAGCCTTCTCCAGCCCATGTACCCTCCTACTCATCCATCAAATTACCTCCTTTATGGGATGTATCTCTTCCATATGGGAATGGCAGGTTGGATGTATGCACCATGTAAATCCTCACTGCCCTTTTTCACCTCATTAAGAAGGCTGACAACAAAGGAGAGCTCATTGTCTCTCACTCAGACCATTATCTGAGCAGATCTGAGGTGCTGTCTCTCTTCCTTTTGCCTCCCTCCAGTCCTTTCTTCTTTCAGGTCCACTTCCCACTCATGATGGATATCTCTCTGAGTCGGGCAAAACGTGTGTGTGTGTGTGTGCATGTTCTTGTGCTCACTTTCTCACCTTCTGAATAAAATTTATCATATAGTCCAGCATTAAGCATCCCTCCCTTTATGTGTGACAAGAGCCTAGGCCTGGAACAAAAATTGAACTTTACTTAATCACAACAATCTTTGCTCAGAATGCAAGTTAGAATAGGTGAAAAATCCTCAAGTTGGCTGAACTACACAAACTCAAACAGAAATTATCTAAAATTGTTATCTAAAATTTACCTAAAAATTGCCCACAAATAACCAAAAGAAAACCATATTAACTAAACTAACGTTCAAGCCATATTATCACAAACTATTTTTTTATTTATTTTCAAATTTATTTTTCCTTGCATAAACAGAGTACTGATGATATAACAGCAACACTTCAAAAAGCAATGAAGCTCTGCTCCTGAAAAAGGAAAAGGAATACATAGATTCACACCATCACTTGAGAAGGATGAAGGAGAGCCACTTTCAAGTCCAGAATTCCTGAGCAGTGCTCAATACTAAACTTACTGACAACATACGAGAAGTTTCTTCATCTACATCATCACAATGCCAGCAAAATTCAAATATAACGAACCATAAAATGTATTGGGAAGGCATTCTCATGTGCACAATCATTGATCCTCTATAATTTTCCATTACTCAGTATCACAATGTTTATAGAATCTACAGGTCTGAGTATTTTTCTCCATATTCATACTATCAGAGATAAATATACAGTAGACACAAATATAATAGCAAATATTCAATTATGCTGATTGTATTTTTCCTGTCTACAGTGGTTTGCATCTTTGTCTTCCCAAACTCATGCAGCAATTCGGTCTCCAAATTCTCAAGTTACTGGTCTAAGAGGGTGGTAACTTTAATGTAGTTGAAGTGTACGGAAGTAGGTTCTTTGAGTCTCCATAACCATAAGCCAAAATTTCCCTGTTTTTTTTTTTTGTAAAGTTAGCCTGCATCAGGTATTTATTATACTGTTTTAAGCATTTTAAAACTTTACTTTATTTAACATTTAGAATAACTTTATTAGTTAAGCACTTCATATTATCTGGATTCTCCATATGGAAAGTGTGTTATGAAGAGGTTAAGCAGCTTACCCACAAGCATTAATGTGGCAACTTGCAGATTTGGAATTAATATCTAAATCGTCTGTGTCCAGAATCCAAGTTCTACCATGCCTCACAGTCTCCTAACTAGTGGAAACATGAAATATTCAGCCTTGTATCATGATGCATTCAAAGATGTTGTTTATACTCTATTAATACATAAGAAAGAACAAGTAAAATTCTTTAATCAAATTCTACATTATATTAATTAAATGTACTTTAAGAAGGAAAGGAGTTGCTGTTCTTGGTAGAAGAAGGAGAAATCACTAATGAGCAAAATAAAATATTTATGGAATTTTTATTAAACTGTCTTATTTAATTGTCTTCAAAGACTTGACAAATATTCTCTCTGGTAAATTATACTCTAAATTGTTGTTATTTTTAGTGCTTTTTAAATAAGACATTCTGATGAATGAAATTCGTCAACCAGCAATAATAAGAGGTTTATATTCTCCACATATTTCAAATAGGTTTATGTGTTTCCAAGATGTAAATCTAACTTTACACTTTGAGTATATAAAACAAAAAGAAATTTTCTCTTAAACCAAAAGTGTATATACACAGTATATGGTGTGGGATCATTAGAAATTTTGGGGATGTTAAGATTATTGACTGTTTTTAAATTAGATTATTTCTTAGCAGCTATGTCACAGAAGTTTTGATTTGAAACAGACATTAAAGTATATTCTAATTTACTTATGTTTTCTATTTTCAAATTAATGTGATTTTATTTGAAAGTCTCAAGATGTCCAGGGAAGCCAATTTTCTTCTTGTGATCACTCATTTAAGAAAAAAAAATAAATTTAATCATATTTTCATTGTACTCCTTGCTCAAGAGCAAGTTTCCAATTTAGATTATTCCCAAGTATAAACTGAATACTAAAGATGATTATAAACTTAAAATAAGTTCATGTAAACTAGTAACATTCATATATTCCTTAAACTCTGGTTTAGATTTGGGTCCTATAAGAAATGTTCTTTAGTCTTAGTCAAGAACATTTTAGATATAAGAACAAGAAATGAATCAAAGCTGCATAAAAGAAGAAACAAAAAATACACATATGTGCTAACACTAAGTGTAAGGGGAAGTATAACAAGATACACAATCATCTCACTGAAAGCAAACAGAATCAGTAGGAAATGTGATGAGATCTTATAGGTAGAAAGTCACTGAGACCTGGTGTCTGATTCTCAGGCTTTCTCTGTGAGGTGTCTCATCTCATCTGCACAATTCTATTGAAAAATGAAATTTACCTTCTCTTTATTCTCATCAGAATATGTTCTATTGAATCAAGCCAGATGTCCATCAACTCTTTTTTTTTTCCGAATTAAGTTCTTTTAATAGATTGCATATATAGATGTTTAGCCATACTCTAAGATCAACTCTTTAAGAGTAGAACTTTATATCCAATTTACATGCTTCAGATATCACCTTTCTTATCTTGACTGGATATAGAAATTATGCTATAAGTACACTATGGAGTACTACTCAGCTGTAAAAAATATAGAAATATGGTCTTTTGTAACAAGATTAACAGAACTGGAAACCGTTATTCTTGTGAAATAAGCCAGTCTGCAAAAAACAGTTATCATATGTTTTCTCTAATATGAGGTAACTAATAGAGTACCTAAAATGTACTGTATTGGAGTGAAATGGACACTTTGAGATTCCATGATTGTTTGTCTCTTCTATTGAGGAACAGGTTTTTTTTTTTTCTTTCTTTCTTTCTTCATACTATTTGTTGAACTCTTTTATTTTCTGTAGGGTTAACTATATGATCATTAGTATACTGAAAATAGATCTTTCTAAAAAATAAGAGTGGGAAAATGAAAAGGAGGAGAAAGAAGGATTGGAGTGTGTGAAGGAGGAAGGGTAGAGGGGAAGTAACACTATATGTTTGTTAATCTGTGTATATGGAATACATGAAACTTGTATAACATAATTTTTTTTAAATTGCATTTTCTATTAAGTTAATTCTTTAAAAACTGAAATGCCTCAATCAACAAGCCTTGTTTCTAGGAGTGAATAACTGCCTAACCAAGCTGCTTCATTTATCTATAAAATTTCAGCTAATTTTCCAGGTAAAACTATAGAGTCTATTCCTGGCCACCAAGCATGTTGATGGAAATTACATGTGGGTTCTTCCTTTCTAATTAAACATATTCAAAGTACATTGAATTAAATTTCTTCACAATAAGCACTGTTAGAATTAAGGAAACTAAATCAAGAAAGAATTTCTTCAATTTTTAAAAAAGGTGAAGAAGAATTATCTTGTAGGGAATAATTTAAAAATTTCATTGGCTCTTTATATAATTTGAGATAAAATTGAGATATATGTAATTTAAATTAAATGAATAGCAGTCACTATACAGTGTCTAACTTACTTCATTGCACATGACAAGTACTCAGAAAATATTTTTGATGCATGAGGATTTACATTAGATTATATTCCTCAAAATAAATATGATTCAAATAGTACATAAATGAAGTTGAAGTAAATTTAAATCCTTATAAAATGAAAATAACTAATTGGATCATATTTTCTTTGTTATATCCTTGGCAAAACTCAATTAAGTATAATATCATCCATATGCCTATTAGTAAGTTGTTTTCATAAATTTATTTAATAATCAATTATGAATTTTATAAATTAAATTTTAAGAATTCATTTATCCAAAACTTTTTCCTCAGTAGATGGAAACTTTGTATTTGCTCAACCTCATTCATGCCTTACAGGTATTTAATTTTCCAGTTGAACACTTCTGAAAATTTTTATTTAAAGTTGTTTCTTTTGTGCTTATAAATGAATATTTCTGGTGAGTAAAGCATTGTTTTTAGTGTGTATTTTCCCTAAAAGATCTTTTAAAAATGCTGATATGTTTCCTTCAAAACATAATTTATAGTGGATTTGAAACTATGCTAATAGAAAAATGCTTGGTAGATATAAGCAAATACATAACATCTGAACACAGATTTTCTTCAATCTGCATTATTTGCAGTTGCAATACAATATACCTATAAATACATAAGCATACACATACACGCATGATCAGTCTTCTGGCTTCATACATAGAAACTCCCATTCAAATTATAGGTAATATTCCCCTTTCCGGAAAGAGATATTTTTTGTTTTGTGTTGTACCTTAAATTGCTTAATATTAAATAGAACCTTCAATAGTCATGCTGCTGAATCTTTTAATTAGAAAATTTACTAGTTTGAGTCATAGATTCATTTTAAATATATTTATTAATTTTTGTTATATTTCAGTCTTTATAAAACAAACCTGAATTGCATTATTACTCCATTATATTGTCAAATTGACCATTTAGATTTCCTGTTTAAAAAAGCACATTATACCAATATAAAATAATTTCTTTGATATTTTTCCCTAGGAGATCTAAACCCTTTAATTGGTTTATTTTAGTATTAGTTTAACACTCTTGAAAACTGTTGAAAGATTATTTTGTCTCTTCAAAACTCATAAATTACAGTTTCTAATCATTTTTATATAACACAATTGTAACAATTCTGTAATTTAGCTATATAATATCCAAACCATTTCTGAGTTTTATGAAATGTAAATTTATGGATTGTGACCTAGAATTTTTCTTTAATCTTTGGTGTTTTCTGAAGTTAGCCTTTATAAATCTTCTTAAGTTATTCTTTTTTAAAATTTTTTATTTCTTTATTTGACAGGTAGAGTTATAGACAGTGAGAGAGAGAGACAGAGAAAGGTCTTCCTTCCATTGGTTCACTCCCCAAATGGTTGCTATGGCTGGCGCTGCAGACATAAGACACTTCCCAGAGTGTCTTGGCTTTCCATGCCTGAAATACTCTCATGGGCTCTTCAGCCAGAACCGAATGCCTTAAGGGCTGATTCTGAGGCCAGAGTGCTGTTTAGGACATCTGCCATTCTATGAGTCTGCTGTGTATCCTGCTTCGCATGTTGGATCGTCCTCTCCCTTTTCTATTCTTTCAGTTAGTATACTCAGACACTAGTCTGGTTTGTGTGATCCCTTTACTCTAAGAATTATCAGCGTGATCAATGGTGAACTGAAATTGATCACTTGAACTAGTGAGATGGCATGTTACATGCAATCTTGATGGGATTGTGTTGGACACCAAAAGAGATCCTCACCACGACATGTTGTAATCAAACTCACCACAGTGGAACATAAAGAAAAGATCCTAAAATGTGCAAGAGAGAAACGTCAGATTATTCTTAGAGGATCTCCAATTAGACTCACAGCAGACTTCTCATCAGAAACCCTACAAGCTAGAAGGGAATGGCGAGACATAGCCCAGGTACTAAGAGAGAAAAACTGCCAGCCCAGAATATTATATCCTGCAAAGCTCTCATTTGTGTATGAAGGTGAAATTAAGACTTTTCATAGCAAACAGAAACTGAAAGAATTTGTCACCACTCATCCTGCCCTGCAAAAGATGCTTGAAGATGTGTTACACACAGAAACACAGAAACATGGTCATCAATATGAAAGAAGGTAAAGGAAGGAAACCTCACAGCAAAAGATCACAGGAAGCTCAATTTCTTGTTGACATAGAATTAAACTCTGATGCTCTGTTAAAGCAATGTGTTAAAGTAATCTATTATGTTCTCTTGATGTCTGTTAAATTCTAATTGTTCAAAAACTGCTGAATTTTATTAAGAGCTATGGGTTATTTAAATATGTGCTTATTTTCAAAGATTTGAATAATCACCTGTAACAATGATCAAATTTGGTCTATATTATGTCATGATTTTAAGGAATCTTATTTCAACCAGATATTTTGGATTTTGAGCCTTCTTGGCATTCTTGACAGGCATTCAAAATAACAGAAGTACTGTCAAGATGTGATGTGGTACCAAACTTTAAGTTTCTATAATGGAAAATGCTATTAATACAAATATTTGAGAATTAAAATGTCTAATGATCTTGTGTTACTAGACATGATAGTTATATTAATGAGAAAGCCCCAGAGGCCTAAAGGGTTAAATACTTGTAAAATCCTACAGGTGCATTCAAAAATACTGTGAAGTAAGCAAGTGCCTCTTGTTGGCTGATGAGTTTATAATTTTAAACATGGCGACTTAAAGTCTTTTGTCATCCACAGTTATATATGATTTGCTGCTCATAAAACTAAAGCGTTGTTGGTTCTGTGTTTAGCTGTCCTCCTCTAGGTTCCTATGGACTTTTTCCAGCCACTTCTATTGTATTCAGTACTTTGGGATGGCTCTGTAAACAGATGAAGCCAATAATGTAGTAAGAGTACCAACTGAGAGAAAGTATGGTTAACTGAGGTTACTAAAAACAAAAAGCAATTCAAATCAATTGGCAATCTACAAAAAGAGTTAAAGATTTTAAAAGCTATTACTAAAATTGCTATATTGGTCTACTATGCTATGTTATATGTGTGTACATATTGTATGTCCACATGGTAAAATTTTATTGAGTTTTATTTTAAATGGCTTATAGATAAGATTGTCCATAAATTTAAGCTGCTAAAATCAATCAAAGATACATTTTAATTTGTGTGACCTGAATCTGTGTATCATATATTTTAAACTTGTTGGTAGAAAGAAACTAAAGACATTTTATATGGTTGTGCTTAAGTTTACTGGTTAAACAAACTACACCATGTTAGATATTTAATAGGTGTTTTCAAATACACGATTCTTAAAATTTATAGAAGGCACTGGACCTTATGGTAAATGTTTTCTTAAGTTGTTATCTAATGGTTGAAACTGTTTGCTAAGTATTCATGTGATATTGCTATTGTCGGCAAGCGATCTAGGACTTGCTCCCTCATTTCTCTATTCAAGCCCAACTTGTTCTTATATTTCTTTATTCTCTTCAAGGTAGGAAACTAATTCTATTATGAAGGAATCCCCTGGCACATTTCTAACTCCACCATTTGGAGCAAGTCACAAATTGTACAACTCCTAGAATAATTGTGTGTTAATTACAGAGTTCAACCATAGTATTAACTGGAACAAAAAAAATACTAAAAGGGATAAAGTATTAAATTGTACATCAACAGTCAGGTCAAGAGCTGATCAAATCACTGTTTCCCATAGTGTCCCTTTGACTTCAATAGGTTTCCTTTTTTGTGCTTGTTTAGTTGTCACCGATCAGGGAGAACAATTCTAATAATAAAATGCCCTATACTAGTTTAATCACCACATTCATGACTTTATTTCCAAATACTGTTATATTTTGAGACCACAGGATTTGTGATTTCAGTATATGAATCTTTCCATCTATAACAATCCTTACTAGATTTTGCTTCACAATGAAGTAGCATATCTGTATTTTTCTCATACCTTTATGTAGTTATTGAAGGAATGAATCAAAAAAGTTTAGATGATGACAGTGTATTTATATGTGCAATTTATGACTTTACTATTTTTAAAAGTTTTTTTTATTTATTCATTTATTTGAAAGGCAGAATGAGAGGGAGAGGAGAGAGAAAAAGATGGGGGAGGGAGTAGATATCTTCCATCTGCTTGTTTACTCCCCAAATTGCCACAATGGTCTGGCCTGGGCCAGGCTGAAGCTGTGAGCCGGGAACTCCATTCTAGTATCCCAAATGGGTGGCAGAGATACAAGTACTTGGTCATAATCAGCTGTCTTTCCAGGTGCATTAGCCAGAAGCTGCAAAAGAGGCAGAATAGCCAGGACTCCGACCAGCTTTCAAATATAGCATGCGAGGATTCCAAGTAGCATCACAATGTCTGCCCCATAACTTCACTTTTATTTACAATATGGTCCTAATCAAATTGTCTGGCACAATCTATAAGCAATGGAACAGCTTTTAATCAGGTGGCAATATATTCACAATTTAAGACAGTAACAGTCATTTTGAATTTGGCTATGAAATTAATGCCAGTATAGTGTCAGATATCTCTGTCATTTTCCATTTTATCTACTTATGGATTTTAAAAAGGAATGTCATCAAAACAGGAAAATTCAATATGATCCTATAGTGCCAAGCCATCTGTTCTTGAGCTAGGCTTCTGAGCTGGTTCCTTCAGAGACTTGAGCTTGTAATCTTCTAAGATGTCTCCCTGTTAACAAGTAATCATTTCCCTGACAATTTTTCACAGCAGTTCATACATTAGAATGGGGTGTTTAATAGCTTTTATATTTGTGTTTCATTTTAAAAATACAGAAAGCAAAAGTATAATTATATTTAGCTGTATGAAAGCATGCATTTTAAAGACTCTCAAAGCACCATATATTGAAGGATCATGCAAATAACATAAAATACCCATCTGTGCATGTACTTTCAGTAAACTTTTTATTAAAGTATAATATTCATACAAAAATGGTGAAAATAATAAGACTGCAGCTCAAACTGTATTTATTTAACAGAATCATCAAGTGGTCAGGACCAAAATGTGAAAAAAACTAGCTTACCTTACTGCCTGACCAAATCTATAACCTCTCCCCAAAATGATATTATGCTCGCTTCTGTCGTCTCCATGGACTTTTCTCTAGAGATTTCAAATTTTATACAAATTAAATTATACATATGGCTATTTTAAGTTTAACTTAACCTAAAACTATTCAGTCAGGAGTATGCCTGTTAAGCCATCCATATTGAACATAGCAATAATTTTTTTTTTTTTTTGACAGGCAGAGTGGACAGTGAGAGAGAGACAGAGAGAAAGGTCTTCCTTTTGCCATTGGTTCACCCTCCAATGGCCGCCGCGGTAGCGCGCTGCGGCCGGCGCACCACGCTGATCCGATGGCAGGAGCCAGGTGCTTCTCCTGGTCTCCCATGGGGTGCAGGGCCCAAGCACTTGGGCCATCCTCCACTGCACTCCCTGGCCACAGCAGAGAGCTGGACTGGAAAAGGGGCAACCGGGACAGGATCGGTGCCCCGACCGGGACTAGAACCCGGTGTGCCGGCGCCACAAGGCGGAGGATTAGCCTAGTGAGCCGCGGCGCCGGCCAGCAATAATTTTTAAAGCGGTCCATGAAACACATTTGCTTTTATATGCATGTCCTATTATTAAGGAATATTTAGATCACTTATTTTGCTTACTTTTCCTCATTTGAAATAAATTCTAGTGTGTTCTGAAATAAATAAATACTTTTGTTAGAGGGTGTATCCCAAATCATGCCTCCTCAGTTCCCAACAAGACCAGCTCAAAATGCAGACTTGCAAATGAAGGCAATTGGTGACATTGTTATTAACCTTTAAGAATTTGATATGCAGCAATTGATACTCAGCAAGGAGGAAATCTCATTAAATTTCCAGGTACTTTTGGATTACGATAATGAAATAGTAAAATGCTTATATCTGTATCATTTGGAACATCTGTGTCCACATAGTGAGACATCTAATAACTATGTAATTGTAAAATTTCCATGAATATCTATTTGAGATTATATTCTGATGTGATGCTTGATGTCACACAATTGATTCTCATAGTAGAATATCAAACATTTTAAATCAGAAGATTGATCAGAACCATCAAATATATTATTTTTAAATCAAAGAACACAGATGTGAGAAAGAAATGTGTACATGTCATATTTTTAAAGAAATTAGTTCCATTAAATATTCATATATGAAAACTAAAATGGCATCAACTTGATATTTTCTTTGTAAATATGTCATACACTTTTGGAAGTGAGCAGTTTCTCATTAAAAAAAAAACAAAACCTTAATTGGAATCATGTGATTAGTTGAACACTCTTCAGTGTATCTTGAATAGAAAGTATTTAAAACTGGAAATATACATAACAGGAATATGCCTTTTATCTAATTGTAATAAATCAAAGGAGGACTAAAATTTTACCTTAAAACACTTTCTCTCAAAAAGACACTAAAGAAATAAACAAAACCAAAAGTGACATTGCTGGATCTATGACACTTCTATTTTTAGTTTGGAGGATTCTTAATCCTGTTTTCCACAATGGATGTACTAAACATTCCCACCAACATTGAGCAAGCATTCCATTTTCTCCACATCCAGACAACATTTGCATTTCTTTTCTTTTTGATAGCAATCAAATGGCTGCTAAGGCTGGTGTGCTGTGGTGATCCAAAGCCAGGAGCCGGGTACTTCCTCCCAGTCTCCCATGCGGGTGCAGGGCCCGAGCACCTGAGCCATCTTGCACTGCCTTCCCGGGCCACAGCAGAGAGCTGGAATGGAAGAGGAGCAACCGGGACAAAATCTGGCGCCCCAACTGGAACTAGAACCCAGGGTGCTGGTGCCACAGGTGGAGGATTAGCAAAGTGAGCCACGGTGCCGGCCAGCTTACTGAGATTTAATCATAGTCTATGAGGTTCAGATGGATAAAGAGTGTAATTGTCAGATCACATTTGAAAGGCATGTCAAACTTTACTAGAGACTTCCCTATTGTTTTCAAAAGTGGCTTTAACTTTTTATTTTCCTACCAGAGACATTCATTGGATGCTACATCTTTGCATTGCAGTATAATTCATTAAGAAATACAATATAGTGGAGTGGAGTGTATAGTATGCAGTAGTATTTTTTTGTGGTTTTACTCAATATTTTACTAAGGATTGATGGTGATATTATTTTCTTGTCAGTATTGGCTATCTGTGAAACTTCTGTTTAAACTACCTATTCAACTATGTTCTCTTTATATTAATAAATTTAAAACAAATAATTAAAATCTTTTATAAAACTACCTATTCTGATATTTCATTGCATTGAGTATCTTTGTATCATAGATGCATAAAAGTTTTTACTAGCAGTTTGTCAGATACATTTTCCTATTCTATTTAATCAGTCTGTTTCTTTTCTTCACCTAATCTTGATTACAATATCATGGTACTAAATCTTGAATTCAGAAGCTTTTTAATTACTCATTGTTTTTGGAATTCTATATAAATTTTGGGGTTGATTTAATTCTACATTAGAGCAAAGTACTATTTTGACTGGGATTGCTTTGAATTGATATGTAAATTTGGAGAGACATCTTCTTAACCAGTTTTGAATTTTGGATACATTTAATTAGGTCTTCATAAATTGCTCTCAGTAAAGTTTTGTAATTATCAAGTTTGAATCTTACATGTATTTTGCTTATTTTTTTGTATTTTTCAAGATTTAATTATTTGAAAAGCAGAGCAAAAGAGAGACATAGAGATCTCCCATTCACTGTTTCACTGCATACTGAAACCAGGAGCCCAGAAATCTATCTGGTCTCTCATATGGCAGTAGGGACACAAGTACTTGGACCAACATCAGGTGCCTTCCTAAATGCATTAGTATGGATCTGGATTTTCTTAAATTTTATTTTAAGAATACAAACGTCATGCAATTCACATCTAGAGATTCAGGAACATAATAATACTTCCTATCCTACCCTCCCTTCTGCCTCTGTGCCCACTCTTCCTTCTTCATCTCCAATTTCACTTTTATTGTTTATGAAGGCCTATTTTCAGTATGCATAAGATAAACCCTACACTAAGTAAAGAGTTCAACACACAGTATAAAGAAAAAAAAAAAAAAAAACACTGTTACACAACAGTTGAGACAAGGTCTGTAACAATCATGAATCTCAAAAATGTCAATTTCACTCTTGTGCATTAACTTTTAGGTGCTCTGTTAGTTACTACAGTTCAGGAAAATGATATTTGTCTTTTACTGGCTTATTTCACTTAGTATAAAGATTTCTAGTTGCATCATTTTCTTGTGAAAGATTGGATTTCATTATTTTTACTACTGGATAGTAGTAAAAATAAAAATAAACGATTTCTGATTCAGTCATCAGTTGATGGGCATCTGGGTTGATTTCATATCTTAGCTATTGTGAATTGAGCTGCAATAAACATGGGGGATTAATAAACATGGGGGATTACTATTTCATATGCTGATTCCAATTTCCAGTAGTTAGATTCCTGGGTCATATGGTAGATGTATTTTCAGCATTCTGAGGTATCTCCATACTGTCCTCAGAATGGCTGTACTAGTTGACATTCCTACCAACATTGGATTAGGGCACCTCATTCCCCACATTCTTGCCAGCATTTACTACTTGTTAATTTTTGTAATAGAGCCATTCTAACTGAGATAAGGTGAAACATCATTGTGGTACGATCTGTGTTTTCCTTATGCCTAGGGACCCTGAGCATTTTTCCCTGTGTCTCTCATTCTAAATTTCCTCTTTTGAAAAATTACTGTTCAAGTTCTTTGCCCATTTCTTAGCTAGATTGTTTGTTTTGTTGTTATTGAATTTCTTGGGCTCTTTGTAGATTCTGATTATTGATTCTTTATCATTTCATAACTTGCAAACATTTTCTGCCATTCTGTTCATTGCCTGTCCAATTTGCTGAGTATTTGTTTTCCAGTGCAGAAGCTTCTCAGCTTGATGTCAGTTTTGGTTTTGAGCACCTATGCTTCTGGAGTCTTTTTCAAAAAGTCTTTGCCTATGCCAATATCTTGCAGAGGTTCCCCCATATTCCTTAGTAAATTTGATGTTCTCAAGTTGTAGATTTAGGTCTTTGATTCATTTTGAGTGGATTTTTGTCTAAGGTGTAAGTAGGAGTCTAATTTCATACTTCTGCATATAGAGAACCAGTTTTCCATCACCATTTGTTGAAGAGACGTCCTGTCTCAATGGACTGATTTTATCCTTTGTCAAAATAAGTTGGTTGTAGATGTGTACGTTGATTTCTAGAGTTTCTATTCTATTCCATTGTTCTACATGTCTTTGTGCCAGTATCAGACTGTTCCAGACTGTTTTGATTGTAACTACCCTTTGTACTTTTACTGGGAGATTTCTTGCCTTTACATTCTTTCATAATGATGACTATCTGTGTTTCTGTGTTGAATAGCATCCTTCAGCATCTTTTGTAGGATTGGATGAGCAGTGACAAATTCTTTACATTTCATTTGTAATGGAAAGTCCTTATTTCACCTTCGTTCATAAATGAGAGCTTTGCAGGGTACAGCATTCTAGGTGAAAAGTTTTTTGTTTTTTTGTTTGTTTGTTGTTGTCGTTGTTGTTGTTGTTCTTAAGACTTGGACAATGTCTTTCCATTCTCTCCTAGCCTGGAGGAATTCTGATGATAAGGGAGCTGTGATTCTAATTTGAGATCTTCTGAAAGTTATCTGGTATTTCTCTCATGCATATTTTAGAATCTTTTCTTTATGTTTTTCTGTGGAAAGTTTGACTGAAATGTGTCTTGGTGAAGATCTTTTCTAGTCATATCTATAAAGAGTTCTATGTGATTTTGTACTTGCACATTCCTTTCTTTCTCCAAGTTGGGGTAGTTTTCTATAATTATTTTACTGAATAGACCATCTAGTCCATTCTTTTGTTCTAAACTTTCAAGATTTCCTAAGACTTTTATGATGGGTCATTTGATAGTATCCCATAAATCTCCAACACTATTTTTAACTTTTCTAATTTCTTCTTTTTTTGTATGATTGAAAAATTTCCAAAAAGTGTTACCTTTTTTTTTAACTTTTATTTAATGAATATAAACTTCCAATGTACAGCTTATGGATTACAATGGCTTCCCCCTCCCATAACTTCCCTCCCACCCGCAACCCTCCCCTCTCCCGCTCCCTCTCCCCTTCCATTCACATCAAGATTCATTTTCAATTCTCTTTATATACAGAAGATCAATTTAGTATATATTAAGTAAAGATTTCAACAGTTTGCACCCACATAGAAACACAAAGTGAAACATACTGTTTGAGTACTAGGTATAACATTAAATCAAAATGTACAGCACATTAAGGACAGAGATCCCACATGAGGAGCAAGTGCACAGTGGCTCCTGTTGTTGACCCAACAAATTGACACTCTAGTTTATGGCGCCAGTAACCATCCTAGGCTGT
This sequence comes from Lepus europaeus, assembly GCF_033115175.1. Classification (NCBI taxonomy): domain Eukaryota; kingdom Metazoa; phylum Chordata; class Mammalia; order Lagomorpha; family Leporidae; genus Lepus; species Lepus europaeus. Next base: position 137,023,542 of record NC_084827.1, read on the forward strand.
CGTCATGAGTTGCCAAGGCTATGGAAGCCTTCCAAGTTTGCCGACTCTGATCATATTTAGACAAGGTCATAAAAGACAGAGTGAGGATAGTAACCAATGATCCTAAGAGTGGCATTTACCAGGTTTGAACAATTATACAGCATTAAGTGGGGAAGAGGACCATCAGTACACACATGTTGGGAGTAGAGCCATTGGTGGTAGAGTAGAGGTTATGATTACAAAGGAATGAGGCCCAAGTGCACTAGATAGGGTCTAGAACAAAGGACAGAGTCATTATTAGAGGAGCTAAGAAAGGTGCTGTCTAAGCTACAATTAAGTTTTCTGATTGAGAGGCAAATAGAACCTGATAGAAGGGGCTTGATAATAATCTGGTGGGCTTTAGGCCTTGTAAGTTAAGAGGCCCAGACCTATCTATCTCTTCACATGGGGTACAGCCTAAGGGAGGTGTGAACCTCCTATAGGAAGGCACTCTGTTGACTTTCATTACTTGGCTGCCCTGGGAGTAGAGCTGGCCAGGTAAAGGCAGGTGGCATCTCTAACAAGAAATTTACAGTTCTGCCTTCAATGTTGCTGACCCTACTTGACCATACCCTCAGCTGCAGTGGTCACTTTGGAAGTTGGGCTGAGTGAAGAGCTTTTCAGCTTAGAGGCAATAAGGTCTGTGGCTCTGACCTGGGCATCCTTCGACTCCAGGGCAGGTCCATTTCCAGTGATCCAACTCTTGGCAGCGCTGCCAGGACTCTTCACAAGCTGACTTCTGCTGAAGCCCAGGCTTACCACATTGAAAGCCACTGCAGTGGACTGGCCTGTTGGGTCTCCTTGAGGACAGATCACTATACAGATCAGCCAGTAATAGGCCTGCCACCCATTGCTTCTGATGCCTAGCTTTCTTTTCCTCCTGGATTGTGTTATAGCAGACCAGAGGATGCAAATCAAGGGAGTGCCCGTGTCCCATCTCTAATCTTCAGTGGCCTGAACTACAAGTCTATAGTCACAGGCATGTTCTGTAGTAGTTTTTCTAAGGTAGACAATGCCCATGAGGAAAATTATATTCTCACTTTAAAACTTTCTTTCCCTTTGGTCTGAAAGGGAGGTTTTTTCTACTTACTGTTTACTTCGCTGATGGCGAAGTGAATCTAGCTATGAGATTATTATTTAAGTTCTTATTTTGGCTATGCTATTACAGAAAAATGTTAGCCATCTCTTTTATAAGGTCTAAAGATTAAATTGTGTGTCCTACAGATTCCTTCATAATAGAATTAGTTTCCTACCTTGAGGAAAATAGAACAAGTTGGGCTTAGAATAGAGAAATGAGGGAGCAAGTCCTAGATCACTTGCTGACAATAGCAATATTACATGAATACTTAGCAAACCGTTTCAACCATTAGATAACAACTTAAGAAAACATTTACCAGAAGGTCCAATGCCTTCTATAAATTTTAAGAATCGTGTATTTGGAAACACCTCTTAAATATCTAACCTGGTGTAGTTTGTTTAACCACTAAACTTAAGCACAACCATATAAAATGTTTTTAGTTTCTTTCTACCAACAAGTTTAAAACATATGATACACAGATTCAGGTCACACAAATTAAAATGTATCTTTGATTGATTTTAGCAGCTTAAATTTATGGACAATCTTATCTATAAGCCAATTAAAATAAAACTCAATAAAATTTTACAATGTGGATATACAATATGTACACACATATAACATAGCATAATAGACCAATATAGCAATTTTAGTAATAGCTTTTAAAATCTTTAACTCTTTTTGTAGATTGCCAATTGATTTGAATTGCTTTTTGTTTTTAGTAACCTCAGTTAACCATACTTTCTCTCAGTTGGTACTCTTACTACATTATTGGCTTCATCTGTTTACAGAGCCATCCCAAAGTACTGAATACAATAGAAGTGGCTGGAAAAAGTCCATAGGAACCTAGAGGAGGACAGCTAAACACAGAACCAACAACGCTTTAGTTTTATGAGCAGCAAATCATATATAACTGTGGATGACAATAGACTTTAAGTTGCCATGTTTAAAATTATAAACTCATCAGCCAACAAGAGGCACTTGCTTACTTCACAGTATTTTTGAAAGCACCTGTAGGATTTTACAAGTATTTAACCCTTTACGCCTCTGGGGCTTTCTCTTTAAGATAACTATCAGGTCTAGTAACACAAGATCATTAGACTTTTTAATTCTCAAACATTTGTATTAATAGCATTTTCATTATAGAAACTTAAAATATTTGGTAGCGTTGTAAAGTTTTTAAATAAGATTTTGAAAGTATTTTAGAATGTAATTTAATTGTTACTTATAATAAAGTTTTGGACATACATTCATTTAATAATTATCTAAATTATTTAATTATCTAAATTGTTTTTAGATAATCTACTTCTTATTGCTTATGAGTAATCCCATGATTAATCTTTTGAACTCCCTTTCAGACATTTCATCAATCTCTTCATCGTCACATTCTAATATTGAATTGCTGCTTTGTTCCTTTTGGAGCAGGAAGAGTCATGCTGTCTTCCTTTTTCTTGTTCTTAAATTTATGTGTTCATTTTCAGGCGTGTGGATATACTTGTTGACTTTTTCCCCATATGGCTTTTTTCTTTGAACTAACCTCTGTGGCTTGATGAAGTGCCTGCTCTTTCAATGGGTACCCAGAACCACGTGCCAGGTGTGGCCAGGGGTCGCTGTTTCATGCTCCAGGGTGGGGTGAATATCTTGGATGACACCCAAGTTGGGTGTGATATACCTCCTATATTTAGCAGAATGGGGGGGGTGTGATCACCGCTGTTGGTATAATCACACCCTCATCTCCTGTATTCCAAGGTGATCAATGCCTGGGTGTCATCCCACAGTGAGTTCAGTACTCATCCACTCTGCTGCATGAACTGCACAAGGGATCTGTGCAGTCCTGAGTGTGAGCACAGATCCAGCGGCAATGACCCATTCCAGATAATAAGGGAGCTCTGAGCATGAGGAGCCACACACAATGTTTGCCCAGAGACCAAGGTGTATTTTGTGCCCTCTGTTGTAGTCACAGTGTTCCCACTGTCTCAACACAAATGACTCCCCTCAGCCAGTCCCAGCCACAGAGAGGCTGAGATAGTCTCAAAGCCTGCTTCCTGTGTGTACTTCACCTAGACAGTTTGAGCCTTGGAGCCTGTGATTCACTGAGAGGCTGGGGCATCTCATAGTCCTCCATGGGTGCCCAAGCCCCCTATCAATCTTTTCATCCAGCCTCAAAGTCAGTAGAGCATACAGATTTTTCTCTCTGATAAAGTCCCTAGATCATATGTGTACATAAGTGCCACTGGCCACAGCCCCTACTTGTTTAACGATGTCTCTCTTTCAGTTGTAGGGTACACACAAGAGCCTTTGTGGTTGGTACTGATGTCAGAACGGCTCCTTCTTCCCATCCATTGCCGGTTGTGCTCGCCGAGCTGTTGTCGTTGTTACTGCTGTTAAGATGGTGTCTTCTCACCACAGGTTGCTGAGTGCATGCACAAGAGCTGCAGCAGCTGCTGCTTATGTACAAAATGGCGTCTGCTGTCTCCCAGCCAGTTGTTGGGTGCCATTTCGGGGGAGGTATGTGCCCCAGTTTTTCATTGGATTAATGAGTAAGCTGTTCCCTTAGGGGGCCCCAGGCCAGATTGAAAGACGATGCAGTCCACCAGACTCTCCCTCAAGCTACATCACCAGTCTGATCTCACCTTGCTCTCCAAAGGTAGCACTTTCTCCTGCTCTCTGCTGCTGGGTTCCTGGGTTGTGTGTATGCATGTTGCTGTATGTCTGCACCTTCCAAATAGATCCACAACAACCCTCTTCCTTCTGCAGAATCTGTACTGCAGTTTTCTCTCTAACTCTCCCCTGAGAATGTACTTTCTCCATTTTATTTTTTCCCTTAGACTAGAGTAGTACTCCCTTTCCCTATTCCTCCATCTTGAAACCCCCTCCCCTCCGATCTGTATTGAAAGTGGAGCAGCCAGGACTCAGAGGCCCTACAATAAAGATGTCACCATAGTGATTGCAGGCTTAATTCAATGTACCACGGTGATGTAGTATTTTAATTTTTGATGTCTTTAAAATGGTATCTATAAAATATCTTTCTGATTGTTTGTTGCTAATGTATAGGAATATAATTTGTATTTAAAATTTTCTGTGTGCTCTGAGACTTTTCTCACTAACTTCTTGGCTAGTCTGATTAATTCTGATTAATTCTTGTAGTTGCCTTAGGAGTTCTACATATACATTTCTATCTCTTGGTATGTCCACAAAACTTAATTTGATGGCTAAAATAAAATATTATGTTTTTAAAGACTTAAAAAGTTGAATGTTATGTTTTCCATTCTAAAAGGAAACTTAGGGATTTTCTTTTAAGGTAATTAAATGATCTGTAAATCACTTTGGTTCTTTGAGACTTATTGTTAAACATGACACACATGGCTAAAATGAGTGCTTCTCCAGTAATAGTTAAACCTTATCATGAATATGCCTTTTTGTGGGTCTTTGTTAAATGTTACAGTTGATGCTGAAGAACTCTCCATCTTGGCTGGTCAGATTTGGAAATCACTCCAGCCTGTGAGAGCTCTGCTGATGTCTCAGTTTACAATTTCCCATTCTTTTTTGTTTAAAGGGGAATTCATTTTATGCGCATGCAGCCCAGTTTGTAAAAAAGATTCTCTGCTTATCACTGAAGCTCTTTTCCCCTGTATCTCCTTGTTTCAATCTCTGTTCTTACAGCTGCCCCAGACTCCCTAAGTGCCAATTATCTCTTTTAATTCAGTGAGACTGCAAGGCTCTTTATAAGTACCTGCTTTTTGTCCTTGATTTTCTGAAATTGCCTTCAGGAATAAAGCCAGAGTGTCTGGAGCATTTGACTCCTTAGTTTCCATATCCCAGGGACCACAATCTGGTGCTTCCCTATGTTCAAAGTCTGCTACCAATTTTTTATATGGTTTTCTAATTCATTATGGTGAAAGAGCAAGTAATGAATGTCTTATTCTAGCATAGCTGGCAAGTGAATTCCTCAAAGATAGATAATGTGAAAAATATATTTTAATATTGAACCACATTGAACAAATAAATATTACTTAAGATAACAATTTAAATGAATATAATTTTAAATGAGTCTGTTTCTGAAATCTTAAATAATTTGGTCAATAACATTTATACACTAGTATATATATACACAGTAAGAGGGGATTTCAATCCTCTGATTTTATACAAATAGTACATATCAAAAATTTTACACACTGATGACAACTTAAATATTCTTCTGAAATGTTGTGGTGATCATATAAATACAAAATTAGACTAGTAGTAATTTCTATTGCACTTTGAGACAAGATTAAAAATTCACAAGGTGTCTTAGTAATGATAAAATTAACTATGATAAAAAATCTTATTTTTGGCAAAAAGGTCTGTCCCGGTTGCCCCTCTTCCAGACCAGCTCTCTGCTGTGGCCAGGGAGTGCAGTGGAGGATGGCCCAAGTGCTTGGGCCCTGCACCCCATGGGAGACCAGGAGAGGCACCTGGCTCCTGCCTTCGGATCAGTGCGGTGCGCCGGCCACAGTGCGCCGGCCGCAGTGGCCATTGGGGGGTGAACCAACGGCAAAGGAAGACCTTTCTCTCTGTCTCTCTCTCTCACTGTCCACTCTGCCTGTAAAAAAAAAAAAAAAGACTAACTGAGGTCCTATGGTCTGGTTCCTAATTAAATAAAATGAGCGTCCTTATTTTAAAAACAGAAGAACAAGAGCAGGAAGTTAGTTTAACATTGAAGACACTGGAATCCTGTATTTGCATACTTGGGTTCTATTCCTTGTTCCAGCTCCTGACTTCAGATTCTGGACAACGTAGACCCTTGGAGGCAATGGTAATTGCACACGTTATTAGATTTCTGTCACCCATGGGAGAGACTGGATTATGTTTCTAGCTTCTGGCTTCTGCCTAGCCCAGTTCTGGCATTTGGAGAGAGGACCAACAGACTGGAGCCTTATATTTGTTTGTCTGTGCTTATCTGTCTCTGCCTCTCAAATTTTTTAAAAAATATTTATTTATTTATTTGAAAGGCAGAGTTACAGAGAGGCAGAGGCAGAGAGAGAGAGAGAGAAAGAGAGAGAGAGAGAGAGAGAGAGAGAGAGAGAGAGAGAGAGAGATCTTCTAACAGCTGGCTCACTTTCCAAATGGTCATAACAGAGGAAGCTGGGCCTATCCAAAGCCAGGAGCCAGGAACTTCTTCCAGGTCTCCCACATGGGTGTAGGGGCCCAAGGACTTGGGCCATCTTGTACTCCTTTCTCAGGCCATTGCAGAGAGCTGGATTGGAAGTAGAGCAGCCTGATCTCAAACCAGTGACCATATGGGATGCCAACACTGCAGGCGGCAGCTTTACCCAATATGCCACAGCGCCGCTCGTCACAAATATTTTTTTAAAGGTAAAAGTGTGGGAACTCTTTTCAGAGGAACACAGTGAAAATTCCAAGTGAAGACACAGCAAGAAGGGAGGTGTCTACACACCAGGAAGAGATTTCACCACAAATGAACCGTGCTAGCCCTTCCATTGATTTTAGAATGTTCAAAACTATAACGAAATAAATTTTTGCTTTTTCAATCATATAGGCAGTCTAAGCAAACTAATACAGTACTCAATTTTTAAGTGGATTTGGAACTGGTTGATGGTTATAGACTAAGTGAGTTTTCAGGTGAATTCTAGAAAAACTGAGATATTCTAGAAAGGAGTGTTTTCAGATATATATGAATGTTAAAGGTGATTTTGATGAAGTCTGAAATAGAAATGATGAAAATATTTTTGAAAATGGAATAAAGATGTTCGTTGTCAAAATGGAAATGAACATGAGTAAACTACCTTATAATGTTTTGTGGGACAGATAACTTGAAAACAATGGGATTATTTGTATTATTTAACTGAGGATCTTGTCTTCTCTATTGCTTCTAGGTAAGTGTGAAATAAGAGAAATACATGGAAAGAATTCTTAAGCAAATAGTACCCTGAACTTACAGATTTGGAAAATTATTGACTTATCCATATTGAGAAAGAAAGAGAGAAAGAGAGAAAGAGAGAAAGAGAGAGAAAGAGAGAAAGAGAGAAAGAAAGAAAGAAAGAAAGAAAGAAAGAAAGAAAGAAAGAAAGAAAGAAAGAGAAAGAGAGAAAGAAAGGAAGGAGGGAGGGATGGAAAGAAAGAAGGAAGTAGGAGGGAGGGAGGGAGGGAGGGAAGGAAGGAAGGAAGGAAGGAAGGAAGGAAGGAAGGAGAAAGAAAGAGAGAAAGAAAGAAAGAAAGAAAGAGGGAGAAAAAACTTGTTCTAAGAATACCTTCAATGAGAACTTCTAGACAATCACCACATACAGAGATTGTCCATATTGTACATGAAGTTAACAATATATCTCAGCAAAAATCAGAAATAGAGATGTAATTATATGACTATATGGACCTATTGATTTGCCCCCAAAGGAACAGAAATGGAATTAAATAAAAGAAAGAATTTCCAATTCTTAGATTCTACAGATGGGGAAAATAGAGATATAAGTATTTGTCTGTGAGGTCATCCAGTGGTGCTGGGTGCTGTGAGCCCCACAGGCATTGGTAGAATGTTTTGTGCAAGCTGTGACTGGGAGGCTTGCTTTGAGACTCCCTTGCCCCTCTCCCCACTGTAACATCCTGTTCTATTTAAGCAAGCTAGTGGTTTTGACCACATCTTCAAGCTATTTGTGATTTTCCACCCAGAACTAGCAGAGGAAGGGGCTGAGCCCACCAAAGAGGACTTGGGCTGTCTCCAGGAGACCCCTGGTGTCTCCATGTGTCCCAAGCCAATGAGCACAAAGTATGCACAACTACTGTCTAATGGGCACTCCCATGGGAAGACCTAATGGTAGGACAGTAAAGCCTTAAAAACCCTGTGCACTCCCGAAAACCAGTGTCCTGCTTGAGCACTGTCTTGGCACTCTGTCTTAGCTGCTCTCAGAAGAGATGCTTTTCCTTTCGCTTTGTAAACCAAAAAAATAAAGTTTCCACTTCTTTGCAAGTTGTTTCCTGGCTTTTTGTTTCTCTGCTGAGGAAAAGAACTCACCAAATTTGCTCCTGTAACCACCCTCCCCTTCACAACAAGTAACAGTCTGCAGAAAAGGAAGGACTCATGCTAAATGTACTTCAGCTGCTGCCACTTCCCAAGAGGGCCTGGTTCCTCTTGCCTGAACCTCTGTGGTAGGATCATTGCAGAGTCACTAAAATTGGTCTGGAGGGCACAGCATCAAACCAAAATGAATCATTTTGGAACTTTAAGATATAATAGAACTCACATTACTTAGGTTTAGACTTGCTTGGGACATGTCATCCCATTCTTTTTCAGATTTCTCTTTTAGAATAAAATTGGTCTATTGCACCACTGCACTTTGGAAATATATAACTTGTCAAGCTTGCTAGGTTCACAGAAGAATTTTGCAAGAGAATTGTGAGAGGAAGTTTTGGAGAATAATTTTGCCTATAGATGAATCGTATCTCAGGTCAGGCCTTTGGTGCAGCGGTTAAGGCAGTTGTATTGAAGTACTTGGGTCAGGTCTTGACTCTGCTTCCAATCCAGATTCCTGCTAATGTGGATCCCGCATGCCAGCAGATGATGGCTCCAGTCCTTGGATCAACACCACCCATGTGGAAGACCTGAATTTTGGGAAGTGAACAAGTTACTTAAATCTCTCTCCCTGTCCCTCTCTTTCTTCCTGTCTCCCTCTGCCTTTCAAATAAAATGAAAAAAAAAATCAAAGATAACCCATTCCTCAATTTTCGTCCATTCCTTATGGAGATGATATTTAGATGAAATTTTGGACTTGGAGTTGTGACTTTTATGGCTCTTGGGATGAGGTAAATGCATTTTGCACTTAACCAAAGGACAAATAATTTTGGACAAAATGTTATCAAATGCTTTATGACCCCTCCCACATTCACATCCAGGTGATCTATCTTGTAATGTGACGTGATTTGGAGATAGAGCCTTCAGGGAGGGAATTGGGTTAAATGAGGTCCTTTGGGTGGGGCCCTAGAATGGACATGGCCATAGAGATAGGACTATGTGAGGACTCAAAAAGTAGATCATTTGCAAGGTAAGGAGAGATGCTTTAGGAGAAATCAAACAATTGGACAATTTGACATTGTGTTCTTATCCCTTAGAACTATGAGGAAATTAATTTTTGTTGTTGAAGGCACTCACCCTGTGGTGTTCTGTTATGGGAACTCAGGAGGCCTAGTATGAAAGTATTCATACATGTGGCCAGCGCCGCAGCTCAATAGGCTAATCCTCCACCTGCGGCACTGGCACACCAGGTTCTAGTCCTAGTCAAGGCACTGGATTCTGTCCCAGTTGCTCCTCTTCCAGTCCAGCTCTCTGCTGTGGCCTGCAGAGGAGGATGGCCCAGGTGCTTGGGCCCTACACCCGCATGGGAGACCAGGAGAAGCACCTGGCTCCTGCCTTTGGATCACCGCAGTGCGCCAGCCGCGGCAGCCATTGGAGGGTGACCAACGGCAAAGGAAGACCTTTGTCTCTCTCTCTCACTGTCCAATCAGCCTGTCAAAAAAAGAGAAAGTATTCATACATGTAACATCAAGATTCTCAAACTTATTTAAAAAATTCTCATCATTAATAAAATTCTATATTTTCATATACAAAATAGAATACTTAATTTGGATTCTAATTATAATAATTAAGTATTCTTCCTCATTTCTATCCCTTGTGTTCTAAATGTTATCATTTTTGTAAGAAATCACATGTGTAGACCAGCACCATGCCTCAATAGACTAATCCTCTGCCTGCAGCACCAGCGCACAGGGTTCTAGTCGCAGTCGGGGCGCCAGATTCTGTCCCAGTTGCTCCTCTTCCAGTCCAGCTCTCTGCTGTGGCCTGGGAGGGCAGTGGAGGATGACCCAAGTGCTTGGGCCCTGCACCTGTGTGGGAGACAAGGAGAAGCACCTGGCTCCTGGCTTTGGATCAGTGTGGTGCGAACCAATGGAAAAAGGAAGACCTTTCTCTCTGTCCTCTGTCTCTCTCTCTTACTCTCACTATCCACTCTGCCTGTCCAAAAAAAAAAAACAAGAAATTACATGTGTAAATAGATTTTACCATTTTCTGAGGCAAGAATTTGCCATAACAGTTGTCAAATGATCGCAGACTCCTGTAATAACTTCAAATAAATAAAAAATTTCTAAAAACATGGTGGAATATATTTCATGAAATGCTAGGCCATAAGATATTATGATTTTTAATTTTTAGCTTCATTTTAAATATGAATGATTGCTATAAATGATGGCAGAAAATGGACTTAGCTATATTCCATGGTAGTTGTTTTAAAAATGAAAAGTATTAAAAAGAAATGAGGGGCTGGTGCTGTGGTGTAGCAGGTAAAGCTACTTTCTGCGGTGCTGGCATCCCATATGGGCACTGGTTCGAGACCTGGCTACTCCATTGCCAATCCAGCTCTCTGATACAACATGGGAAAGCAGTAGATGGGCCAAGACCTAGGTCCCCTGCACCTGTGTAGCAGACCCTTAAGAAGCTCCTGGCTCCTGGATTTGGATTGGCCCAACTCCAGCTGTTGTGGTCATTTGAGGAGTGAACCAACGGATGGAAGATCTCTCTCTCCCTCTCTCCCTCCTTTCTTTCTTTCTTTCTTTCTTTCTTTCTTTCTTTCTTTCTTTCTTTCTTTCTTTCTTTCTTTCTTTCCTTCTTTCTTTCTTTCTTTCTTTCTTTCTTTCTTTCTTTCTTTCTTTCTTTCTTTCTGCCTCTGCCTCTCTGTAACTCTCTGCCTTTCAAATAAGTAAACAAATCTTTAATAAACAAAACAAAACAGAAATTAATGTACTTATTTGAAAACAACATATTAAGACATTTTATTCTTTGATTTTAGCAGTAAATTATTATTACTTTAAAATAGCTTTGTTAGCCACTGATTACTGAAGATACTAAAATGCCTCACAATGATTATAGTTGTGATGCACTACATAAATTACAAAATTTTTTAAATAGTTCTCATAATATAGTTATCCCAAAGAAATTTTTAAGCTGCTTGTGATTAATTCAGAGAGAATCTTGTGAGTCCTGCTGACCACTCAACGGCACTCAAGATCCCATGGCACTCTCAGAAATAGCAGAGGTATTTAACCCTGCTATTCTGGCATTATTCCAGCTCCAGTAATTAAATTCTCCCTGCCTTCTATTCCCTGTGTATTTCCAATTAGGAAAATTATTTTTCATTTCTCTTTGATATTGCTACTGGGAAATAGTGCTGGCATAAATCTTCTGTATATGTTCTCCCTTGAAATTTTACTTCAACACCACTTGAAATTTGGGGTGAATGTCGTCTTTATATTTTAGGTAATCAACCTTTTAATAAATTGTGACAACACACACCATTGGACATTTCATAGAATATTCTGATCAGATAAAACATGGCATTTTGTTTATATATATTTTTAATTTCTTAATTGTAGACCATCATAAGAGAAGAAAATTAAGTGGTAACTTCAGGGATATTTTATTATGCAGGGAGGAGTTCCTGACTAGAAAGTACAAGTTTATGATAATCAAATCAGAGCTAGAATTGCCAAGACTTTTCTTTCACTTTTAAGCTTCTACAGCTGGCTATGCAGAGGTAAAAACAGATGGGCTGAATTATATATTTAAACAGCCTTTGACATCATGTCAAACACCTTTTGCTCTGTAAAAGGAACTTTACTGCTTTCCAGTTACTGCAATCATAACATAATTGCATTTTATTAAAATGGTAGACAGTAGATAATCAACAAGCTATTTCTTAAAGGTTCTGAGTTGTATATGAAAAAGAACAAAGTAAAATCAAAAATTCTATTTTAAATTAAGTACCGCAAAACAAGATTTTACTCTCTGAAAAATATGTTATCCTATTGCACTAAACATTTCAAAGTCAATGTATGTTTCAGGAATTTAGTCTTTTTTACAAAAGTGAATATGATATTGAGTCTGATGTCAGCAAAAATCCTTTTGGATTTAACAAACCTATGTTATTTATCATTGGAGTTTAGTCATGTATTGTAAAATACCTTCAGATGTATTTTTATGTGTTAAGTGATTTATTTATGAGTTAAGTGATTAATTCAACAAATATAGGTTGAAGATCAATTATATGATAAACATGACTCTAGGTGTAAAATAGATTTCAACCTCAAAAGCTTGCATTTTTCTGGGTAAGAAAGATATAAACACTTAATAAATTATTGTATAAATCTAGATGTTATACAAGTTGTGAAGAATGAAAAAGAAGAAGGAGATAGTCCTAGCAAGAATATTATCTACCTAAGTTGGGCATTAATGTTCTCTTTGAAAAGATATTTTTAGGACTGGAATCATGGTGTAGCAGGTAAAGCCACCATCTGTGACACAGGGATCCAATATGGGCACTGTTTTATGTTCCAGCTATTCTAGTCCATATCTCTGTTAATGGCCTGAGAAAAGCAGCAGAATATGGCCCATGTTTTTGGCCCCTGCTACCCTCATATGAGAACTATAGGCAACTGCTGGATCTTAGCTTTGGCCTGTCCCAGAGCTGGTCATTCTAACCATCTGGAGAATGAACCAGTAGAAAATTCTCTCTCGTTCTCTTGCTCTCTCTCTGTAATTCTGATTTGCAAATAAATAAATATTTTTAAAAAGATATTTTAATAGACATGTGAAAAAAGCAGGAGAATGACCAATGTCTTATGGAGAGTTCTTATTTTCCAAATGATTGAACAAAAATGTAGTGTGTCCAAGACAGAAACATGATTTCTGCATGGAAGAACTTTGTAGAAGTTGCCATAAATGCTTCAGAGTGGGCAAAGGAAAGAAGAGAGTAAATGTTTGAGTGGAAGTAAAACAAAATAGAGATGGTCATATAGCCCATTGTAAAGAGGTAAGTTTTGTCTGAGGGTGTTCACAGCATACAAGGGAAAAGTACAATAAGCTTAGTTAGAAGCTTCTTGCAATAATAAAAATTTGAGATGATGGTGGTTTGAACCAAGTGTTAACCAAAAGTAATGATCAGTAGTGATTGAATTCTGGAGGTAATCTTGAAGGTAAAAAAATTATAAGTGATATAATAGATTGAATAAGTTTAGTAGAGAAAGACAAGAGTGAAGGGTAAATATGAGGACATTGTCTTTATAATTAAAAGGATAAATTTGTAAATTAGTGAAATGGGAAAAAGAGTATAGTGCATTTAATATTGTCTTGTTCTAAATTCATGATCACCTATAATCCCCACATATGACTTTTTTTGGGAATAGTCTTTACAGATCCTAAAGGTAAGCATAAAGATGAGATGATACTGGGTTAGGGTGGCTCCTAACTCCAATGGCCATGTCTTGTAAGACATTGGAAATGGTGCATAGATACGAAGTGAAACTGGTACTACACAGTCAGAGGCAGAGATTGGAGCAATGCGTACAGAAGCCAAAGGACAGCAAAGCTGCTGGTGACCAAAAGAAAGTAGGAAATAGTCATGGAGTGGACTCATTCAGAACCTCTAGAAGGAACCTCACTAGCTGACACATGTTGAGCTATAAGAAAATAAATTTCTCCTGTGTTAAGCCATCAGGTTTTTCATACTTTTTTCATGGTGACCTATGTATAACCTACAAAGGAAAATGAAAAATTAGATTTTGTTATAAAATCGAGTTTGATTTTGTGCATGTAAGCTTGAGATATCCATTACACATCTAAGGAAATATGTTTGGTTGGCAAAGGAGCTCATAATCTGGAGATCAGATCTAAATTTATTTCAAACTTAAATAACTGTGAATCATTAGGGGATTGATTTCAAGTCATCAGTAAGTAAATCCCCTGTGTGCAAAATTGAAGAAGTACCAAGTAGTTTGTATATGCCAATATTTAAAATTTAAAGAATGAAGGAAATTCCCAATGAGAGTGAAAAGGAAAGCAAGGAGAGTTTCAAGCAGAAGATTCTTTGCCAAATGTTAGAGGTCAAGGAAGATGGATGAGGGAAATTGGATATTGAATTTGCTATGCAGAGAAGACTGTAGACCTTTCCAGGAACAGTTAATTCAATGTTCAAGTTTTGAAGTTTGGCAAGTTTGGGATGTTGTTTAAAGTTGGAGTAGAGATATGACTCAGATGATGGAAGTATATATAAATACATATATACATATATATTCAAGGTATATATATATATATATATGATGGAGGTATATATATATAATCAAGCTTTGAAAGAGTTATATTTCCTAATACATAGCAAAAAAAAAAAAACAAATATCTTCTCTATTAGGTCATTGTAGTCTTTCTAGTATTCACTGTGAACCTTATATTTCTTGGGAAATGTACATGTTGACATGATTGTAACAAAATTAGATATGAATAAATAATAATGTAAGTAAATGAAGCATTATATACAAACAGAAAATATAAGGGAATATTATTCAAATGCATTGTATCCTGGCTTTAAACAACATAATAATAGTGAACCTTTAGAATGCAAATATTCACAGCATCAAAAATTTGAAAATTCTCAATTATAATTTATATTACATTAATTTATTTGAAATATTTAAAATTTTTAATAAATTATTTCCTTCCATGTTTAAAAACAAAGTTTTATATAATTTACTTTAATATTATCACCATATTTTAAAGCTTAAAAACAAAATGAAGTCCCTTTATCTTACTTGAAGATGAAAATATACTGCATTTTGTGTTTCTGGGCCCAATGCTACATGGAAAGACAGACTTGGTATTGTCATGCTCTATTTTAACACTAATCATATTTAACTAATTAGTTATGCTCCTGACCAACTTCTTCTATTTACATTTTCCTATTATCCTTCCATGTTTTCTTTCATTTATATTTAAATTACTTGAAGATATATTTATGGGGCAATTAAATTGCATGTTTCCTAAGAAGATAATTTTGCTAATTTAGACCATTTGCTGTATAAAGGTTGCAATGTAGTATTTTAATTACATAGTGGTTTTAAAGCTAGGTAGAACTCAAAGAAATTATGACTTTTTTAACATAATATTCTCAAATTTCAAATAGGAAATCATTTCCATTCTTCTGCAAAACTGATGTCTATGAAAAATATCAGTGCTCTACATTTGCTCGCCTGTTTTCCTTCTCCTGGTCAGTGTTTTCTTTTTTTAGCATTTATTTATTTACTTGAAAGTCAGAGTTACACAGAGAGAGAAGGAGATGCAGAGAGAGAGAGAGAAAGAGGTCTTCCATCCGCTGGTTTACTCTCCAATTGGTTGTAATGGCCAGAGCTGTGCCAATCCAAAGCCAGGAGCCAGGAGCTTCCTCTGGGTCTCCCACATGAGTTCAGGGGCCCAAGAACTTGGCCATCTTCTACTGCTTTCCCAGACCATAGCAGAGAGCTGGATCAGAAGTGGAGCAACTGGGACTCGAACCAGCACCCATATGGAATGCCGGCACTCCAGGTGGTAGCTTTACCTGCTACACCAAAGCGCTGGCCCCATGTTCAGTAGTTTTGCATGTAGCTGAGTTGTTTTCTAGTTCTTGTGAGAAAAATGTCTAAAAAAATTGGTAAATATGATTTCTGCATAAATACTTGAGTTCTATGACATGTAACATAAAATGCACTTATTTTAGTATAGAATTGAGTCTTATTAATATAATTAGTAAGAAAGTAAATACAATAATGTTTTGAAGGGATCTATTACTCACCATAATAGTATATAATAAACAAAGTGAGTATAGAATGAGTTCTCTGTACTACTGTTATATAATGTGAGCCTAATCTTGCTGTATGACTGCATGTGTTTTCATGATCAGATTAATACTGATAATATGTATTTTGGAGTGATCAAATGCATCTTCAAGTAACTGCCTAACCAAAGCAAGCCAAAACAAACAAACATAATTCAATTTTTAAAAGATGTATTTATTTATTTGAAAGGCAGACATTTATAGAGAGAGGCAGAGCAGAGAGGTTTTCCATCCACTAATTCAATCTCCAAATGGCTGTACTGGCTGGAGCTGTGCTAATCCAAAGCTTAGAGCCAGAAGCTTCCTCCGAGTCTCCCCCACGGGTGTAGGTGCCCAAGCACTTGGGCCATCTTCTTACAGCTTTCTCAGGTCATCATCAGGGCACTGGATCAGAAGTGGCACAGCTGAGACTTGAACCAGTCGGTGCCCATATATGATGCCGGCAAGGCAGGTGGAGGTTTAGCCCACTACGCCACAGTGCTGGCCCCATATTCAATATTCTTTAAAAGATAACAAAACTCACAGACTAACAATATAAAACTTATAGTAATCAGCAACCTTCCAAATATTAGAAGACATGTAAAAAAGCATGAACATTCCATTTCTATAAAAGGGAACAATCAATAGAACCAGAAATGAGAGAGTGGGATTAACAGACAAGGGGTTCTGTTATGATAGAGTTATTTTTATCAGATTTTCCTTCCTCTCCTTCACATCCAGAAAATGGACAAGTGTCAAACTGGGACGAAAACTCCTAAGAGAAGGGAGAGTCCTACAAAAGCTATTCTTTTTTTCTCATTCTCTTACTTAATGCATTGCAAGAATGTCACTTGCTAAGCAGAGTTACGTTGTTCTTTCTGGGGATCAGAGTGCCTACAATGATTCTTTGTAAACCACATGCATGGAGAATTTATTTTAACCCATTTATTTATTTATTTATTAAACATTTATTTATACCTATGTGGACTCATGAGTATTTATTATATCCTTTAGATTATTTTCCAATACTACTGTTTTTCTTAAAAGTTCATTTGGGAAGCGTTCTGCCTTTTTGGCCTAATCCCATAATTGTGTGTGTGTGTGTATGTGTGTGTTGTTTTTGTTTTTTGTTTTTGTTTTTAGAGTACACCTTTACTTTCTGGAATCCTTGTTTTCTCTAAGATAATATTTCATATCCCCAGCCCTATACCCAGAGTTAGTAATTTTTCAGCTAACTTTACTTCTGAATGGTGTTAGAAATCCAAATCTAGGTGCTATAAGTTTCTTGTTAACCTCATTCATAGCAATTATTTTAGAGTCTGTGTGCTAGTTCTAACATTTGGGCCACCTGTGTGTCCTTTGATAATTGCCTATCTTTTTCTAATTGCCCTGCCTTATCTTGCCACCTTTTTATTATGAGGTACAATAATAGAGATAATGATTTGAAATAATAATTGCATGCATAATGGTATTATATGGATCATAATAGAATGAATGCTAACATACCTATGCTAATGATACACAAATAATCTTATTTGGTAATGACTAGAATCACTAATTATGGGTTAATTCGACAGCAAATTGTGACACAAGCATAAGCCACATTTTACAAAAACTGCAGTAGGGTTTTGTTTTTGTTTTTGTTTTTTTGAGAAAGAGAGAGAGAGCGAGGCAGACAGAGGAAGAAGTCTCCCACCTTCTTATTAGCTCTTCAAACACAAAAGCCAGGACTGGGCTTGCACCAAAGCCAGGAGCAGAGGATTCAATCTAGGCCTTCAGCATGAAATGAAACAAAAAATTACTTGACCTATCACCACTGCTTCACAAAGTCAGCATTAGCAGAAACATAGTATTAGGAGCTAGAGCAGTTATGAACATATTAACTGGCATTTTCATAGTTAGGATAAATGTTTGCATCCAACTTTTTTTCCTTATTTATTTTATAAAAAATTGTCTCAGAATGCATTTTAGTTGATTCAGTAGTTGAAAATTAAATCTTAATTAAAGAAAAGAGAAATATAGTTACCTTTTTTAGATGAAAGCATTTTGAAAGCTTTAATTTCATTTTAAACAATAAAATGATTATTTTAGGGGTCAGGATTTGGCACAGTGTTTAAAATCCATTTAGGATGTCCACATTCTTTTTTTTAAGATTTATTTATTTATTTGAAAATCAGAGTTACAGAGAGAGAAGGAGAGGAAGAGAGAGAGAGAGAGAGAGAGAGAGAGAGAAGGTTCCATTCACTGGTTCATACCCCAAATGACTACAATGGCCTGAGCTTGCCAATCCAAAGCCAGGAGCCTGGAGCTTCCTCCAGGTCTTCCCATGTGGGAGCAGGGGCCCAAGTACTTGCGCCATCTTCTATTGCTTTCCCAGGCCGTAGCAGAGAGCTGCATTGGAAAAGGAGCAACTGAGACTCAAATCAGCACCCATATGGGAGGCCTGCACTGCAGGCAGAGGCTTTAACCGCTATGACACAGCGCCTGCCCTCCCACATCCTTTATTGTAGTGCCTGGGTCCAAGTCCCAACTATGCTTTGGATTCCTGCTTCCTGTTAATATGGGAGGCAGCAGCAGCTGCCTGGGAGGCAGCAGGAGATGGCTCAAGTAATTGGGTTCCTCCACCCACTTGGGGGACCTAGATTGAGATCTTAGCTCCTGGCTTCAGCCTGGCCCAGCATTGGATGTCATGGACATCTGGGGAGTGAACCAATGGATGATAGAGTTCTCTCTTTTTGTCACTATTTCAGATTAAATAAATAACATATTTTAGAATATTTATTCTTTTATTTGAAAGCCAGAGTACAGAGAGAGAGAGAACAACAAAGAGAGAGAGAGAGAAAGAGAGAGAGAGAGAGAACTCTCATCTGCTAGCTCACTCCCCAGAGGCTAGGCCAGGCCAAAACCAGGATCAGAAACTCCATTTGTATCTCCTAGCATGGTGGCAGAGACCCAAGTACATGGGCTCTCATCTGCTGACCCCCAGGTACATTAGCAGGAAGCTGCATCATAAGTAGAGCTGGTACTCCTCCTAGGCACTACAGCATAGGATGTGAGTGTCCCAAGCAGCAGCTTAATCCACTATAGAACAATGCTGCTCCACCAAATTTACTTTTTAAGGAAGATAATTTTGGTGCAGAATTTCTTAGAAATTCATATTATCATCTAAGTTTTTTCATAATAAACATTTTCCATGAATTTTTGAGGCCGTCTCGCCTACACAGTTGTTTTTATCTGTAATTGTTTGCTACTTAAATAATATTAATAAAAGCAATTTGACTTCAACATTAAAGGTTTCTTTTTTCCCTATTACGTTAGGATTTTTTTAGTTTAATTTTTTTTAGTTTATTGTTTAAGAAGAGGCATATTTCAAGACGACAGTAAAGTACCTATTTAAATTGTAAGAAAAAATTACAGCAAATGCCTTTTTTGCTCCTCCTATAAAAAGTAGTGCATATGTTAATTAGCTAGATCTAACCATTCCACAATATCTGTGTACTTCAAAACTTCATTTGTGCAACATAAAAACATAACAATGTGATCTGCCTATTTGAAAATACAGATCAAAACTAATTAAAAACCATGGGCCAGGGTTGTGGCACAACAGGTAAAGTTGCAACCTGCAACACTGGCATCCCATATGGGCACCAGTTCATGTCCCTGCTGTCCCATTTCTGATCAAGCTCCCTACTAATGCTATGGGGAAAGTATCAGAGTTGTGCCTGCCACCCACGCGGGAGACCTTAAAGGAGCTCATGACTCCTGGCTCCTGCCTGGTCCAACATTGGCCTTGCAACCATTTGGGAAGTGAATCAGTGGATGGAAGATTCTCTCCTCTCTCTCTCTCTCTCTCTCTCTCTCTCTCTCTCTCTCTCTCTCCCTCTTTGTTGCTCTCACTTTCTTGCTCTCTCCCCCATCTCTAAAACTCTTTCAAAATGAATAAATAAATCTTTAAATACTTCAAAACCAAATGAAAGTATAGTATACATTTGCTATCAATTATTTTATGGTAGCACTACAAAAAAAACTTTATTAACACAGAACATAGGAGGTTAAAGTGATTTGTAGAAGGAGGCTATGAATTGTTTTTGTATTCCACATTCATCCTCTTCTCTGGTATATCTTGTTGTTCCTATTCCTGCTAGGGAACCCAGTCTAATTGTTTTGAGTTTCCTACATAGTGTTTTAAATTATATATATTTTTAATTTTAAGAGATACATTTATGAATTATCTATTAATGCATAAGCAAAACTAATGATACATTAAGTCCTATTTTACCCGTCTAAAATATAAGCATGCAAGGACACACTAAATTGTAAGAAAAACAAAATTAACAGAATTTGAAAAAAAATGAGAAAAATATAACATTACCAAATACAAATTAAAATAAATATGTATACAATAGAGTTGCTCTACTTCAATTGTTGAAGAATCCACTAACTAAATTACTGATGTCATTCTAAGATTTAGCATGATTTCACTGATTCCTTCCTTTCAAACCAAGGATTCTGTGTTTGTTATCTGAGTATTATATTCAAGCTTTCAAATAACTATTAGTGTAATTAATTCTGTTTACTTAAATTCCCTTATTAAAAGCTGCTGAGGGGCCGGCGCCATGGCTCATTTGGTTAATCCTCTGCCTGTGGTGCCGGCATCCAAATTGGTGCCCGGTTCTAGTCTCGGTTGCTCCTCTTCCAGTCCAGTTCTCTGCTGTGGCCCGAGAGGGCAGTGGAGGATGCCCCAAGTGCTTGGGTTCCTGTACCCCCATGGGAGACCAGGAAGAAGCACCTGGCTCCTGGCTTCAGATCGGCACCGCACTGGCCGTAGTGGCCATTTGGGGAGTTAACCAATGGAAGGAAGACCTTTGTCTCTCTCTATCTCTCACTGTCTATAACTCTACCTGTTAAATAAATAAATAAATAAAAAGCAGCTGACAAAATTACTTCATCCAAACAGTATAACTTACAAAAGTGAAAAATGCTCTCTTAATGACCAGATAAAAGCTGTTTTTTTTTCTGTCATGTCAGTCTTTAAACATTTTTTTAAAGATCTATTTATTTATCTGAAAGGCAGAGTTACAGAGAGAAAGAGGCAGAGGCAGAGAGAGAGAGAGAGAGAGAAGTCTTCAACCTGCTGGTTCACTCCCCAGATGGCCGCAACAGCCAGAGCTGTGCCAATCCAAGACCAGGAGCAAGGAGCTTCTTTGAGGTTCCCCACCCAGGTGCAAGGACCCAAGGACTTTGGCCATCCTCTACTGCTTTCCCAGGCCATAGCAGAGAGCTAGATGAGAAGTTGAGTAGCCAGTTCTTGAAACAGCCCCCATATGGGATGCTGGCATTGAAGGTGGTGACTTTACTCACTATGCTACAGCATTGACCTCTCATGTCAGCCTTGTTCAACTTGTGTGACAAAGGGTTAACAAAAGTAAGGAAAAAAAAAACTAGAAGTCTACAGGGAAAAGTCAAATACTCATGATAAACTGAAGTAGAAAAATGTGAAATCAAGAATTAATGTAGTAATACTAAGAACCAACATTGCAAAGAAGGAGAATTGATGTAAAAAATATGACTAGGTTTCTTCATACCAATATTCAAAAAACCACAATATCAGATAATATTATATAAATCAGAAGAATAAGAATCATGACTGTTGTTGAAAATAGCAGTATATAATCTAGATAGAAAATTATGAAAACACTTTTATAAAATAAAAATAGTACCAAACAGAACGAAAAATTTAGAATAAACCAGATTTAATTGTATTCCAAGTGCTGTGATTCAGATACGGTTTGTCTCTCAAAGGCCCTCGAGGGCTGCTACACTGGATGCTCAGTCCTCAATGTGACAATGTTGAGAGGGAGGAACCTCTATGAGGTGGGTCACTGGGACATCACCCCTACCTATGGAGGAATTAATGCTGCCTTTGTAGGGTCTGGCAAGAGTGAAAGAGCTCCTGTGAAAACAGGTTGCTTGTAAGAGAACCTTGCATCACCCTTAAAATTCTTGCTTTGTGTCTCACCAGGTTCTTTCTTCCTCTTGTCAAGTCTTTGGTGATGATACCATGTATCAGGTTGTGATGAAGCCAGAAATCCCTCACCACAGCTAAAACCCCAGAGATATGCACTTGAATCTCCAGGAATATGAACTACAAAAACTCCTCTTCTTTACAAAATATTTGGCCTTAGGTATTTTTTGTACAGCAACGGAAAACAGATTAAGTCATGACAAAGACATTTACATACATTTGAGTCACATGTGTATTTTTTAAAACTCCAAAATTATTCAATGCATAAGGAACACAGGGCAAATATCATTATTTCCTGAAATGCTGAATTAAAACAACTAATAGAGAAATATTTAAGGAATTATGAGGATGCTGTTTTCATTCAATAATTTCAATTAAATTTGAGTGCATGTCAAAGATAGCTTGAGTTATAGAAAATTGGAAGAAATTTTGAGAGAATATATTTTCCTCTTTAGATCTCTTGAATACACAGTTAATATCCTCTGGACAACTAAGAAGTTGATAAAAATGAAAATAAAGAGGACAACTTACACAAAATCCTGGAAGAGGACTGAGAGAGATGACACACTGACACAACTGTTGAGTGTTTCAACATTAGCCAACACACTCATTTTCAATCCTGATGATGCATATTTTTAGTGACTTAAGCAAGTTACCTGAACTCTCTACTTGTTTCCTGCCTGATCCTAGTGATGGTAATTGTTATTGTCATAATTAAATAAACTCATAGTCTAATTTGTATACATGAAAACCAACAGTCTAATTCTTAGGCATGTTATCACCTGCTAAGATAATGAAAATAGTAGTGATAAAAATGAATATACCAAACAGTGCCGACATGGGATGCTGGCACCACAGGCAGAGATTTAGCCTACTATGTTCAATGAACAGCCCCTTTATCCTTTATTTTAAGTTAATCTGTGCACTTATTTGTTTGTGATAGAAAAACTCTACAAAATTAGATATTTATTTTTAACTTTTATTTAGTAAATATAAATTTCCAAAGTACAGTTTATGGATTACAATGGTCCCCCCCCATAACTTCCCTCCCACTCACAGCCCTCCCATCTCCCACTCCCTCTCCCATTCCATTCACATCAATATTCATTTTCAATTATCTTTATATACAGAAGATCAATTTAGTATACATTAAGTAAAGATTTCAACACTTTGCACCCACACAGAAACACAAAGTGTAAAATATTGTTTCAGTACTAGTTATAGCAGTACTTCACATTGGACAACACATTAAAGACAGATCCCACATGAGGAGTAAGTACACAGTGACTCCTGTTGTTGACTTAAATATTTGACATTCTTGTTTATGGCGTCAGTAATCTCCCTAGGCTCTAGTCATGAGTTTCCAAGGCTATGGAAGCCTTCTGAGTTCCCCAACTTCAATCTTATTCAGACAGGGTCATAGCCAAAGTGGAAGTTCTCTCCTCCCTTCAGAGAAAGGTACCTCCTTCTTTGATGATCCGTTTTTTCCACTGGGATCTCATTTGCAGAGATCTTTCATTTTTTTTATCCAGAGTGTCTTGGTTTTCCATGCCTAAACTACTCTCATGGGCTCTTCAGCCAGATCCGAATGCCTTAAGGGCTGATTCTAAGGCCAGAGTACTGTTTAGGACATCTGACATTCTATGAGTCTGCTGTGTATCCCGCTTCCCATGTTGGATCATTCTCTCCCATTTTTATTTTATCAGTTAGTATTAGCAGACACTAGTCTTGTTTGTGTGATCCCTTTGACTCTTAGACCTATCAGTGTGATTAGTGGTGAACTGAATTTGATCACTTCGACTAGTGAGATGCCATTGGTACATGCCACTTTGATGGGATTGTATTGGAATCCCCTGGCACATTTCTAACTCCACCATTTGGGGCAAGTCCGATTGAGCATGTCCCAAATTGTGCATCAACTCCCTCTCTTATTCCCACTCTTCTATTTAACAGGGATCATTTTTTCAGTAAAATTTAAACACATAAGAATAATTGTGTGTTAATTCAAGTTTAAAACAATAGTACTAGAACAAAAAATACTAAAAGGGATAAAGTATTAAATTGTAAATCAACACTCAGGACAAGGGCTGATCAAGTCACTGGTTCTCACAGTGTCCATTTCACTTCAAAAGGTTTCCGTTTTGGTGCTCAGTTAGTTGTCGCCGATCAGGGAGAACATATGATATTAGTCCCTTTGGGACTGGCTTAATTCACTCAGCATAATGTTTTCCAGATTCCTCCATTTTGTTGCAAATAATAGGATTTCATTGTTTTTGACTGCTGTATAGTATTCTATAGAGTACATGTCCCATAATTTCTTTATCCAGTCTACTGTTGATGGGCATTTAGGTTGATTCCAGGTCTTAGCTATTGTGGATTGAGCTGCAATAAACATTAAGGTGCAGACAGCTTTTTTGTTTGCCAGTTTAATTTCTTTTGGGTAAATTCTAAGGAGTGGGATGGCTGGGTTGTATGATAGGGTTATATTCAGGTTTCTGAGGAATCTCCAGACTGACCTCCATAGTGGCTTAACCAGTTTGCATTCCCACCAACAGTGGGTTAGTGTCCCTTTTCCCCCACATCCTTGCCAGCATCTGTTGTTGGTAGATTTCTGAATGTGAGCCATTCTCACCGGGGTGAGGTGAAACCTCATTGTGATTTTGATTTGCATTTCCTTGATTGCTAGTGATCTTGAACATTTTTTCATGTGTCTGTTGGCCATTTGGATTTCCTCTTTTGAAAAATGTCTATTGAGGTCCTTGGCCCATCTCTTAAGTGGGTTGTTTGTTTTGATGTTGTAGAGTTTCGTGATCTCTTTGTAGATTCTGGTTATCAACCCTTTATCTGTAGCATAGTTTGCAAATATTTTTTTTCCATTCTGTCGGTTGCCTCTTCACTTTCCTGACTGTTTCTTTTGCAGTGCAGAATCTTCGCAATTTGATGCAATCCCAATAGTTAATTTTGGCTTTTACTGCCTGTGCTTCTGGAGTATTTTCCAAGAATTCTTTGCTGGTGCCAATATCTTTCAGGGTTTCTCCAATGTTCTCTAATAATTTGATGGTGTCGGGTCGTAGATTTAGATCTTTAATCCATGTTGAGTGGATTTTTGTGTAAGGTGTAAGGTAGGGGTCCTGCTTCATGCTTCTGCTCGTGGAAATCCAATTTCCTCAGCACCATTTATTGAATAGACTGTCCTTACTCCAGGGATTGGTTTTGGATCCTTGATCAAATAGAACTTGGCTGTAGATGTTTGGATTGATGTCTGGTGTTTCTATTCTGTTCCATTGCTCTATCCTTCTGTTTCTGTACCAGTATCATGCTGTTTTGATTGCAACTGCACTGTAGTATGTCCTGTAATTTTGTATTGCGATGCCTCCAGCTTTATTTTTTTGTGCAAGATTTCATTAGCTATTCAAGGACTCCTGTGTCTCCATATGAATTTCAGTATCATTTTTTTTCCAGATCTGAGTAGAATGTCTTAGGTATTTTGAGTGGTATCGCATTGAATCTATAAATTGCTTTTGGGAGAATGGACATTTTGATGATATTTATTCTTCCAATCCATGAGCATGGAAGATTTTTCCAGTTTTTGGTATCCTCTTCTATTTCTTTCATTAAGGTTTTGTATTTTTTTTTTGACAGGCAGAGTGGACAGTGAGAGAGAGAGAGACAGAGAGAATGGTCTTCCTTTTGGCCGCTGGTTCACCCTCCAATGGCCGCCACGGCCGGCTCACTGCACTGATCCACAGGCAGGAGCCAGGTGCTTCTCCTGGTCTCCCATGCGGGTGCAGGGCCCAAGCACGTGGGCCATCCTCCACTGCACTCCTGGGCCATAGCAGAGAGCTGGCCTGGAAGAGGGGCAACCGGGACAGAATCCGGCACCCCAACCAGGACTAGAACCTGGTTTGCCGGCGCCGGTAGGCAGAGGATTAGCCTGTTGAGCCACAGCCCCAGCCTAAGGTTTTGTAATTTTATCGTAGAGATTTTTAACGTCCTTGGTTAAGTTTATTCCAAGGTATTTGATTGTTTTTATAGCTATTGTGAATGGGATTGATCTTAGAAGTTCTTCCTCAGCCATGGCAGTGCCTGTGTATACAAAGGCTGTTGAATTTTGTGCATTGATTTTATATCATGCTACTTTCCAAGCTCTTCTATGAGTTCCAATAGTCTTTTAGTAGATTTTTTTGGATCATCTTAATAAAGAATCATAGCATCTGCAAAGAGAGATAGTTTGACTTCTTCCTTCCCAGTTTGTATTCATTTAATTTCTTTTTCTTGTCTAATAGTTCTGACTAAAACTTCCAGAACTATATTGAATAGCAGTGGTGAGAGTGGGCATCCCTGTCTGGTACCAGAAATCAGTGGAAATGCTTCTAACTTTTCCCCATTCAATAGGATGTTGCCCATGGGTTTTTCATAAATTGCTTTGATTGTATTGACGAATGTTCCTTCCATTGCCAGTTTGCTTAGAGTTTTCATCATGAAAGGGTGTTGTATTTTATCAAATTATTTCTCTGTGTCTATTGAGAAAATCATATGGTTTGTCTTCTACAGTCTGTTAATGTGGTGTATCACATTGATTGTTTTGTGAACATTGAACCATCCCTGAATACCAGGGATAAATCCCAATTGGTCAGGTTGGATGATCTTTCTGATGTGTTGTTGCATTCTATTGGCCAGAATTTTAGTGAGTATTTTTTGCATCTATGTTCATCAGGGATATTGGTCTGTAATTCTCTTTCAATGCTGCATCTTTTTCTGGCTTGGAATTAAGGTGATGCTGGCTTCATAGAAAGAATTTAGGAGGATTCCCTCTTTTTCGATTGTTCTGAATAGTTTGAGAAGAATTGGAGTTAGTTCTTCTTTAAATGTCTGGTAGAATTCAGCAGTGAATCCATCTGGTCCTGGGCTTTAATTTGTTGGGAGGGCCCTTATTACTGTTTCAATTTCTGTGTCAGTTATGGGACTGTTTAGGTTTTCTATGTCTTCCTGGTTCAATTTATGTAGGTTGTATGTGTCCAGGAATCTATCCATTTCTGATAGATTTCCCTGTTTGCTGGCGTACAAATCCTTGTAGTAATTTCTGATGATTCTTTTTATTTCTGTGGTGTCTGTTGTTATGTTTCCTTTTTTCATCTCTGATTTTATTGATATGGCTCTTTTCTCTTCCTTTTTTAGCTAGCTGGGCCAGCTCCTCGTTTGGCTAATTTTTTGTAATTTTTTTTTGATTCAATCCTGTTGATATCTTCTCTGATTTTAATTTTATTTCTTCTCATCCTAGATTTGGGTCTGGTTTGCTGCAGATTTTCTAGATCCTTGAGATGAATTGAAAGCTCATTTATGTGGTGTTTCCAATTTCTTGATGTAGGCACGTATTTTTATAAACTTTTCTCTTAACACTGATTTTGCTGCATCCCATAAGTTTTAGTATGTTGTATTGTTATCCTCATTACTTCCAGAAAGGTTTTGATTTCTCTTTTGATTTTTTCTATGACCCTTTGTTCATTCAGGAGCATGTTGTTCAATCTCTATGTGTTTGCATACTCTCTAGGGATTCCTGAGTTGCTAATTTCCAACTTCATTCCTCTATGGTCTGAGAAGCTGCATTGTATGATTCTAATTCTTTTGAATTTGCTGAGACTTGCTTTATGGCCTAGTATGTGGTCAATCCTAGAGTAGGTTCTATACTGTTCTGTACTGCTGAGAAGAATGTAAATGCTTTATGTGTAGTATGAAAAGTTCTGTAGATATCTGTTAGATGCATTTGGGCTATAGAGTCATTTAAATCTACTGTATCCTTGTTGATCTTCTGTCCAGTTGATCTGTCTGTTTCTGAGAGTAGAGTATTGAAGTCCCCCAGTATTATTGTACTGGAGTCTAAGTCTCCCTTTAAGTCCCTTAACATAGCTTTTAAATAAATGGTGCCCTGTAATTAGGTGCATATACATTGTTAATCGTGCATATCCATTGATATCTTCCTGTTGAATTGATCCCTTAATCCTTATATAGTGCCCCTCTTTGTCTCTCTTAATAGTTTTTATGGTAAAGTTTTTTTTTCTGATATTAAGATGGCTACACCCAGTCTTATTTGATTTCTGTTGGCATGGAATATCTTTTTCTAGCCTTTCACTTTCTGTCTGTATGCATCTTTGTTGGAAAATGTGTTTCTTGTAAGCAGCAAATAGATGGGTTTTGTCCCTTAACCCATTCAGCCAATCGGTGTCTTTTAACTGGACAATTCAAGCCATTAACATTCAATGTGACTATTGAGAAGGAGTAACTTTGCCCTGCCATTTGCCAAAGATATTTTCTAATAAATGCTTTGAACTTCCTGTGATCTTTTGCTGTGAGTTTTCCTTCCTTTACCTTCTTTCATATTGATGACCATGTTTCTGTTTTTCTGTGTGTAATACATCTTTAAGCAACTTTTGTAGGGCAGGACGAGTGGTTTCTGTTTGCTATGAAAGTTCTTTATTTCACCTTCATTCACAAATGAGAGCTTTGCAGGATATAATATTCTGGGCTGGCAGTTTTTCTCTTAGTACCTGGACTATGTCTTCCCATTCCCTTCTAGCTTGTAGGGTTTCTGATGAGAAGTCTGCTGTGAGTCTAATTGGAGATCCTCTGAGAGTAATCTGACATTTCTCTCTTGCACATTTTAAGATCTTTTCTTTATGTTTCACTGTGGTGAGTTTGATTACAACATGTTGTGGTGAGGATCTCTTTTGGTCATGTTTACTAGGGGTTCTATGAGCTTCCTGAACTAGGATGTCTCTGTCCTTCTCCAAACCCGGGAAGTTCTCTGCAAGTATCTCACTAAAATGGCCTTCTAATCCTTTCTCTCTCTCCATGCCTTCAGCTTCTCCTAGAACCCGAATGTTGGGTTTTTTAATAGTATCCTGTAGATTCCCAACAATAGTTTTTAGATTTCTAATTTCCTCTTCTTTTCTTTGGTTTGACTGTATACTTTCCTGTCCTCTGTCTTCTAAGTCCGATATTCTCTCTTCTGTTTCACTGACTTTGTTTTTAATGCTCTCTAATGTGTTTGTCATTTGATCTATTGAGTTCTCACTTCATTTGATTTCTCTTAACTATCACACTTTTCTGTTCTACTAGTATCTGCGTTTCACTTTGATTCCTCCTTAAGATTTCATTTTCTCCAAGGAAATTTTCTATCCTGTCCAGTAAGGATTTCCGTAGCTCAAGCATTTGTATTTGAAAACTTCTAAATGTTATTATCATAAATTTTTTGAATCTGTATCTTGCATTTCTTCTATCTCATCATCTTCATAATCTTGGCTTGGGGTGTCTTGTTGATTTGGGGGCGTCATAATGTCTTCCTTGTTCTTGTTTCCTCAGTTTCTGCCTTTGTTGCTTGGCATTGTGGAGATATTCTTTGAATTCTTCTTCCCTTGCTGTGGTGTTTTTTTCTTGTTATACTATGACTGTATTAAGTAGACTGTCTGCTTTTGATGGAGCCTTAGAGGCTTGAGATGAGTGTGGCCTGAGAGCTCTGTTTGGTTCCTCAGGGTTAAGGGTGTGCCAAAGGTGACACTCCCAGGTTAGGTGTGGTAGATCTCTCTCTCTTTCTTTCTCTCTCTCTCTCTTTTTTTTTTTTTTTTTGACTCAGAAGGGAGGTAATTCCGCACAGCTAAGCAGAATTGAAGGTAGTTAGCAGGCAAATGATAAACCCACAGGAGCCAGAGATTGGAAGCTCTTTCCCAAGGACCACACAGGGAATCTGTGCTGCCCTCACTGTGGCAACCACTGGGTTGCCAAGGTTAGCGAACTGTAGTGTCTCTGGAGAGTACTCATGTGAATTCCGTGAGATCTCTCACCCACTGTCTCTTTTTTCACAGTCTCAGCTCATTAGCACCACATATTCACTAGGTCCTAATCTCCTGTTATTTCACTCCCCGCCTCTCCCAGAGTCAGGTTTTTCTGCTTGGCTGACGGCAGGTCCAGCCCTGAGGTTGCGCTGCTTATGACATATGTCCAAAATGTCGCCTGCTCTTTGTCTTGCTCACCTTTGAGAGGTAAGGGGAGAGAGAGAAACTCGTGTCCATACCAGTCACTTTTTGGTTTTTTTCCTCTCTCTTCTAGTTATCCTGGTGAAATTTTCCCCACAGAGTTTCAAGCCTTGTTCCTTCTAGTCTCCCCTTTCTGCTTTCCCGCCGGTGTCTCAGGCTATTGAGGTTCAGCTCACCTTGCATTCCAGCGCTGGTGTGTTGATTCTGCTGCTGGTGTCCCGAGCCGTGGGCTCCCACACCCTCTACGCAAGTCCACCATGAATCACTAGTTCCAGAAGAGTTTCCTCTGCTGTTTCTTCCCCTACTCTCCCTTGAACCTGCAGTATCTCTACTTTTATTAAACTGTCCCTTCCCGGACTATCAGTGTGCTCCTTTCCTATTCTGCCATCTTGCCACTATCCCTCAAAAATTAGATATTTTATAGATAACTTAATCCACAGTCTGTCCTTAGCTCTTTCCAAAGAAAAGAGAAAGAGAAAGAATAACTGTGTAAGAAAACATTAATTTACCTAAGAAAGGAAGAACAAAGAAAGAAATCGGATACCACAATCACATTTAAAAACACTTCCTACACAAGTGACTCGTATCATACTTGTGTCTTTCTTTTTCTTTTTCTGTTTCTTTTCTTTTCTTTTTTTTTTTTTTTTTTTTTTGACAGGCAGAGTGGACAGTGAGAGAGAAACAGAGAGAAAGGTCTTCCTTTGCTGCTGGTTCACCCTCCAATGGCCGCTGTGCCCGGCACACCATGCTGATCCGAAGCCAGGAGTCAGGTGCTTCTCCTGGTCTCCCATGCGGGTATAGGGCCCAAGCACTTGGGCCATCCTCCACTGCACTCCCGGGCCACAGCAGAGAGCTGGCCTGGAAGAGGAGCAACCGAGACACAATCCGGCGCCCCAACCGGGACTAGAACCTGGAATGCTGGTGCTGCAGGTGGAGGATTAGCATATTGTGCCACGGCACCGGCACTTGTGTGTTTCTTTTTTTTTTTTTATTTTTTGACAGGCAGAGTGGACAGTGAGAGAGAGACAGAGAGAAAGGTCTTCCTTTTGCCGTTGGTTCACCCTCCAATGGCCGCCGCGGTAGCGCGCTGTGGCCGGCGCACCGCGCTGTTCCGATGGCAGGAGCCAGGTGCTTCTCCTGGTCTCCCATGGGGTGCAGAGCCCAAACACTTGGGCCATCCTCCACCGCACTCCCTGGCCACAGCAGAGAGCTGGCCTGGAAGAGGGGCAACCGGGACAGGATTGGTGCCCCGACCGGGACTAGAACCCGGTGTGCCGGCGCTGCAAGGCAGAGGATTAGCCTGTTGAGCCACGGCGCCGGCCTTGTGTCTTTCTTGATGCTGATGTCTTGGAACTTCTTTTCCATGAAATGCACTAACCTTCATATAAATCAATCTAAATCTTGCATTTCCTTTTTCAGGGAGCTTTATTTCTTCCTCCCTGTGAATAACTCCTGAAATTGTCAGTCATTGTGATCTTCCTTTTCTGGAATCTTATAGATCCTGAAATTGTACCAATCAATCTACAACCTGATTTCCTGTAATCTCATCTTGTTATTTAGTTTCTTGTATTGATTTATGTTGTTTCTTGAATGTCTGCTGTCAAATTGAAAGTGCTTTCAAGTGTCAGATACATAGCAGGTGCTTAAACAATTCTTGTTGATTTAAAAAAACAAAATAAGTTGCAGAATTAAGAATACTTTCAATCAATTGCTATTTTGCTGAACAGAACAACACTCAATTTATGGTACTATAATAACATTTTGAACCAAAATATTGCCCTGAGTTTCAAACATAGGTTAGACTCCAGGAAAGCAAATTATTTTCTTTTGGGTTATATCTGACTATTCTCCAAGTTATTTCTTCAGCTATTCAGAATTCCATTGAAGGTTGCTTTATCGTGAAGTGTCCCAGTGTTAAACTCTTGCTAACCATTCCTTTTGAAACCTGCAAATCTCAGTCAGCTCACTGGAGCCAGATTATTTCCTATTTCATGGAGCCAGATTATTTCTATTTCATTTAAGAAAATAAATCCATGAATTTATTAAATTAATTCAGACATGAAGAATCACTTGGATGTATCCAGATATTCAGTGATGGTTTTATCCTAAGGAAGTGATACATTCAGTGGCATGTCAGATCACAATATCACATCTCAACATCCTGCATTGTCTCAGTGCACAGTAGTCCATCCCCATTAAATTTTTTTCTGCTCTCTGTTGTTAGAACCTAGAATATTCTTCTGGAAGTCTCTTCCCTTCACTGCATTCAAAAATGGTTCTGATCAAGCAAATAAATATATGTCTGGTTCTATATATATATATATATATATATATACATATATATATATGTGTGTGTGTGTATACATATATATATGTATACACATATGTGTATTTTATTACATTTGCCTGATGAGGAACTGAAATTCAAAAGAGAAAAGCAAATGGTATAATATCATACTATCCATGTACTGTTAGCTATAGTTTAAAGAGATTATTTTTAATCTGCTTATATTTACTCCTTGGAAATCTATTTCATACAATCAAATATGCATTGTATTTTCAGTTTGGCTGAAGGGGTTTGTGTGTATGTGTGTGTGTGTGTGTATTGGATTGCAAAGTGAGAAAAGAGAGAAAAGGAAAGTCAGAGTGGACTACAGCTAGCCAAGATTTACAGAATGGTATCTTAAGTATTTAAATGGACTACTAAATATCCACAGTGCCATCTCTATTAAAACTAGAGAAGATAAATGAAATTTTAATGTCATTGTCAAGC
Source organism: Lepus europaeus (assembly GCF_033115175.1). Taxonomy (NCBI): domain Eukaryota; kingdom Metazoa; phylum Chordata; class Mammalia; order Lagomorpha; family Leporidae; genus Lepus; species Lepus europaeus. The sequence continues at coordinate 137,056,120 of NC_084827.1, forward strand.
ATTGCCAATTCTTACTTTTATAACAAAGGTTAACAGTTTGAATTTTGGACATATTTACATGTGTTTGGTTGTTTTGCATAACTGCACAAATTAAAAAGAATTTTACAATCAAAGGTAAAACTCAAGATGTATTATGATACATTTTCTCCATAAGATTAATAAAACAAATAGAGTAAAATATTAAATATCCAAAAACTCCACAGTAGGAAGGTAACTTAACAGAGTCATTAGTAAATAACACACACAAAAAAAACTTACAATCAAATCCAGTGGAGTGATGAGTAAAGAAATCCTAAAACACAAGTTTAAGACTGTTTGATTTGAAGGTTAGCATATATCAATTCCCAGATAATCAGTAAAGCATCCCGCACAAGCAAGTGACTTATGGGAAAACTCGATTATAAAACAGAGAAAAGGAGCTGATTTCTGGGTCATGGGTCTTCATAAGGAACAAGAAAAAATAAAAACTAATGCAATGAGAAGAAAGCTGGAACAAGAACAGAGATTGCAAACTTTGGAAACTTTTTTTATACATTGTGAGGATAAATGGGAACTGTCAAAACAAAACTGTTTCTGAAGATGACAAAGGCTAGGAGGAAGTTGAAAGGGCATAACTAATACAATCCTGAGATAACCACTCATGCGTGTCAAACACTTGATTGCTTGTATATTTGGCAGATTCTTCTACCTTTTATTTGATCTCTGCCTGTTTTTTTTTTTTTTGGGGGGGGGGTGAGGTAGGTTAAATGGTTAAGACAAATTAAAGACAGATTCCTTGTTTTAGTGAATTTAAGATTCATCCTGGAAGCCAAACATCCGTATTCTAAGGGCATACCACTAGAAATGCTAATTTCATAGATCTGTGCTGCAACAATGGACAGGTGAGTGGGAGGCAGGAATTATCTTTCATATAATTAAAGACAAAGATCAAAGATTATACTTGCATGTTTTTTTTTCATATTTAGTTTAACAAATATTCATTTTTTAAAGAATTCACTTTTTAAATTTACTCTTTCTCCATTATATGATTGTGTTATTAACAAATAATTATATTGGCTTATACTTTTCAATTTCTTTGGCTCTGGAGACTTAGAGTAATTTTGACTCTGAGACTTAAATTTATTTACATAATTTAGAAAAGTCTTGGTTCGCAATTTATTGTAACCCACAGAGACTTAGTTTTATAATGCATCTGAATATAGTATTGTATTGCTATCACCATAATATTAAAGTGTTTATCACTTACTTACTGCACATCATGCTAATCACAGTGTTAGGAACATGATATGTTAGTTTCCGTCTTTTATACAAATCTTCTCTAAAAGTAAGAATTCTAACACACTACTAATTCCAAATTCACTGCTAATTACAAATTCTAACATACTGCTAATCCAAATTCTTTCTGTATTCACTTTAATATATATATTAATAATTTATATGATTTACATACTTAATGCTTTCTGCCATTATATGATCTGATATGAAGGAATCTATTTAAAACCTAAGTAGATGACAAAATCAATCAATAAATGTTTTTACTCATAACAAGTGATACTGTTTTTTCAAGTGTTCAAAGCCTTTTCTGTGAAAATAAGTTACTTTGTATTTAAATAATAACTTACTGAAATTACTGGTAGTAGATTTAATTATTTTATTTTATTTATATTTAATTGTTTTAGATAATTATTAAATAATTGTATGTCCAAATCTTTATTATAAGTAACAATTAAATTACATTCTAAAATACTTTCAAAATCATATTTAAGAACTTTACAATGCTACCTAATATTATGTATTTTATCTAAACCAAGCAAAATCACTGCTTCAGAATTACAAAACGTTATCAATGTATATGTTTTAAATTGCTTATAAAATAATTATACATACTTTAATCTATCTAATTTGATCATACTATCTGACATTTGGACTTGTTTCACAAATGTAGGAGGCAATATATGCCTGATAGTTTTGAAAACACAAGTTTTAGGGGCTAGTGTTGTTGCATAGCATGTAAAGCTGCTACCTCCAGTGCCAGCATCCCATATGGGCACTGGTTCTAGTCCCGGCTGCTCCACTTCCTATCCAGCTCTTTGCTATGGCCTGGGAAAGCTGTAGAAGATAGCCCAAGTTCTTGGGCCCCTGCACCCATGTGGGAGACCCTGAAGAAGCTCCTGGCTCCTGGCTTCGGATCAGTTCAGCTCCAGCTGTTGTGTCCATTTGGAGAGTGAACCAGCAGATGGAAGACTCTCTCTCTCTTTGCCTCTCCTTCTCTCTCTGTGTAACTCTGACTTTCAAATAAATAAATAAATCTTAAAAAAAAGAAAATACAAGTTTTAGTAAAAAGACACCTTCAGTAAGTCAACAGGATATATTGTGTGATCTATGGTCATTGTTAAAAGAAATCTTAGATATTGGGATGTTCCTTCAACAGTTTTGTTGAACTATAACTAATATGTGGTAAAAATGTACGTGTTTAATGTACATAATTTGATGAGTTATGAAATATGCTTGCTCTGGTGATAACATCACCACAACCAAGGCAATAAACATGTCCATCACTTCAAAAAATTCCTTGCCTCCCTTGGTGTGTATATTTTATTTACTATTGTTTTTTGTTTTGATAGTGGTTTGGGGTTTGTTAGTAAGAAACCTTATATGAGATCTAACCTCTAAGGAAATGTTTAAGTGCATATACTGTATTGGTAAATAAGTCATCATGTTGTATAGCAGATCTCTAGAATTTTTCATCTTGTGTAGCTGAAAATTTACACCTGTTGATCAATATCTCCCTATTTCTGCCTCCCCTGAGCCACTGGAAACAACTATTTTATGCCTCTATGAGACTGACTATTTTTTCTAGAACTGAGGAAAATGTGCTTGCTATTTTGATTGGGATTACATTGAATCTGACCTGTGATTTGATTTGGTAGTATGGCCATTTTGATGATGTTGATTCTTCCAGAAACATGGAAGGTTTTTCCCCTTTTCATGTCTTCTATTTCTTTCTTTAGTGTTTTGTAATTTTCATTGTAGAGATCCTTGACATCCTTAGTTAAATTTATTCCATGGAATTAGATTTTTATAATTATTGTGAAAGGGACAAATCTTAGAAGTTCTTTTTCAGCTGTAGCATTGTCTTTGTATACAAAGGTTATTGATTTTTCTGTGTTGATCTCATATTCTGCCACTTTATCAAATGCTTTATGTGTTCCAATAATCTCTCAGTGGAGTCTTTTGGATCCCTAATATGCAGATTCATGCCATTGGCAAATAGGGATAATTTTACTTCCTCTTTCCCAATTTGTATCTCTTTGATTTGTTTTTCTTGCCCAATGGCTTTCTAAAACTTCCAGGAGTATATTGCATAGCAATTGTGAAAGTGGGTATCCTTGTCTGGTTCCAAATCTTAGTGAAAATGCTTCCGATATTTTCACATTCAATAAGATATTGACAGTGTGTTGGTCATAAATTATCTTGATTGTCTTGAGGAATGTTCCTTCTATATCCAATTTGATTAAGGTTTTCATCATGAAAGACTGTGAAACTTTATCAAATAATTTCTCCTCATCAACTGAGATAATCGCATGTTTTTTTATTCTTCAGGTTGTTAATGTGATGTATCACATTTATTGATTTGCAAATCTTGAACCACCCCCACATACCTGGGATAAATTCCACTTGATCCGGGTGAATGATCTTTCTGATGTGTTGTTGGATTTGATTCACTAGTATTTTGTTCAGGATTTTTGCATCTATGTTCGTCAGGGATATTGGTCTACAGCTCTCTTTCTTTGTTGCATCTGTTTCTAGTATTGGAATTAAGGTGATGCTGGCCTCAAAGAAGGAATTTGGGAGGATTCCCTCCCTTTCAATTGTTTTTAATAGCTTGAAAAAGTTTAGAATTTGTTCTCCTTTAAAAGTCTGGGAGAATTCAGCAATGAAGACATCTGGTCCTAGGCTTTTGTTTTTTAGGAGTGTCTTTATTACTGATTCAATCTCTGTCCTTGGTTATTGGTCTGTTTAGTTTTATACATCTTCATGACTCAATTATGGTAGATTGTGTCCTAGAATGTTTTCATTTCCTCTAGATTTTCCAATTTGCTGTCATATTGTTGTTTGTAGTAATTCCTAATCATTTTTATTTCTGTTACCATTTTACATTTCTTTTTCATCTCTGATTTTATTAATTTGTGTGTAAATTAAACATTTCACTTCAAAACATAAATGTGCATTTCAACAGTGCTTTAATAAAGAGTGACACTGCATAACAGGTTGTCATTATTCATATACTCTTATGCATTAAATGGTCATATTTTTTCCAGTTAGACTCAAAACACAAGGAACTGTCTATTTTAATTATTACACAATTCATTACAGAAATCAAGGGAAGAGATATATCATTAAGGCTATATCATATGTGTACGAGTGTAAATGTGGCTCAATCTGTTGCTGAAAATGTACTGATACATTCATTAGAGTACAAATAATAGAACACATGAAAATATCAATAGCATCAGGGCCACCATTACTGCTGCACGGTATAGACTTTATACTTCTCATTGGAGCACTCGATTTTGACCTATAGATGTGACTGTTCAACATGTATTTTTTAAGGATTTATTTATTTATGTGAGAAGTAGACCTACAGATAGAGAGAGAGAGGGAGAGAGAGAGAGAGAGAGAGACCAGAAAGAGAAAGAGAGAGAGTCCTCATTCTGATGGTTCACTCCCCAAATGGCTGTAATGGCAAGAGCTGAGCCAATCTGAAGCCAAGAGCTTCTTCCTGGTCTCTCACATAGGTGCAGAGCCCCAAACTACTGGGCCATCCTCCACTGCTTTCCCAGGCCACAGGCAGAGAGCTGGGTCAGAGTAGCAGCAGCCAGTACCTGAACCAGCACTCATATATGATGCTTGCATTATAGATAGAGGCTTAACCTACTACGCACAGCACTGACCACTCAACATGTATTTTAGTTCTGTTTTATTTATAATTGTTATTGCAATAGTACCAGTTTTAGACATTTATGAATTCAGATATTTATGAATTCAACATCACAGTTTACTCTGTCTCTATTTTGAAATCTTAAAAATGTTTTAAGATGGTCCTACAAAATGTCTTTTTATTGTGTGTGTAACAAGTAGTGTGAAAGTATTACCTGGAAATGCTTTCTCTCAGCACTCAATTCTGAATGATACTAAATCATAGTATTTTGGTAGGATGAGTTCTAGGAATAGCACTCACAAAAGGCAGAATAGTTTACACAGAATTTATAAAACTTGTGAAAAACTTTTCCAGTTTATGTTTGTTGTCTTAATCTATTTTCTTTCGCTATTACCAAACAACTGAGGCCAGATTCTTTATAAATAAAGAGGTTTATTAGGCTCGGGGTTTTGGAGGTTGAAGAATATGCCTGCTGGTGACATCTTCTCAAATCTGGTGAAGGCCATACAGTAAATGACATCACAATAGTGGGAATTCCTACAGAAAAGAGCATTTGGTTTGTTTGATGGGGACCAGTGAGACTGAAGAGCCAGGGTTCTTTTCATAGCAATCCACTCAGCTGTGGGTTCAGGCAGGAACTACCTAGGGTGCAAGCACTCATTCTGCTAGGGTAGTTCCATAATGGTTCCACTTCTTAAAGGCTCCACTGTCTCTCAGTACTGCAACATGGGAACCAAGATTCCACACATCAAAACTGTGGGGATTCACTCAAATCACATTCAAATTATAGATCCTGAGCATTGTGATTTCTTAAATTATTTGGGATTGACTAATTTATATAACAAACAAAAACATAAATTTCACTATTATACTTAAAGAACAAACAGTTTGGATTTTGTTTTAAAAAAATTTAAAATAATTCGAGAGCTAACTACTTCAAACATACCAAGTTTTGGAAAAAAAATTCAAATTTTGATCGCCTCTTATAAAAAATTGCATTTTAAATGCCATCTTAGATTCACATGTATTTTATGACATTTTGGAGATTATAGAATTAATCTCAGATTAAGAAGTAAATACCTTATGTACATTAATATATCCCTTTAAAAAACCACATTACAGAACAGTTCCATTGCATTAAACTTCTTAGTCGCTCAGTTCATCCTACATATGAAATGCATTTATTGTATTCCTACCTGCTATTGGATCTTCTCTTGCTTTCTCAGTATGGCATTGCTTAAAAAGCCATTATGCCAATTGCTATAACTCTAGAATTGCAATCAATTTGTAGTACTTATTCTCATATTACTCTGAAATTTGCTTTTAGAACAATCTGTTCAAATCATAAAATGTTGAGACCATTAACTTCCTATGCTTGGCTATTTCACAAACATAAAGCAACAACATGGATGAATCTAGAGAATATTAGTGAAATAAGACGGTCACAGAACAGCAAATGCATAAACTAAAGATCTAGAAAAACTGCTATTTACTTCTGCCAAGGGCCATTTGGTTACTTATCACATCACTAGGGGGTCACACAAAATTATCAATGCAAAAATTGACCTGCTATAGATTTGTTGAATTTTGAGTGCCTCCACAGTTGCCTTGTCTGGGCTTCACACAGAACACAGTTTGAACATTCCCCACCCCTATACTGTGAATGGAGCCTTCGAGCAGTAAGTCCTTCTCAGTATAGTCCACCTGAAGCAGTGAATTTCTCAGTCCAATTAAAGTATCTATCCTTAAATGTTTAGATCAGAGAAATACTAGAATAATCTGCATGTATATACCAGAATCAGCCAGACTATCTTATAATTTCATTTAATCATCTATACTAGTTTTCATGATAGGACATAAGGGCACAGAGATGAACAAAATAATAATCCTGAATCTAATGCAATGGAGAATCATCTATGCATATTATTCCAATGTCATACACAGCAAATATGCATCTAGGAAATAAAGTTAGGAATGAACTGTGTCCAAGAGTAATTAAATTTATTGTGTCTAAAGAGGATAGACAGACAACTGATTTTGACAAAAGTACCCAGACATACATTGGAGAAAAGATAATCTTTTCAAATAAATGGTTCTGGCAAAACTGGATGTACAAATATGAAAAAATGAAATTAGATTCCAACCTCCTACCAGTTACAAAAATCAGGATGAGTCAAAGACCAAAGAATTATGAAGTTATTGGAAGAAAATATAGGTGAAACCGTTCAAGAAATTGGTGTACCTGATGACTTCTTAGATAAGACCCCCAAAGCACAAGCAGCAAAAGCAAAACTAAGGCAGGCTCTGTGGCACAGTGGGTTAAAGCAATGGCCTGAAGCGCCGGCATCCCATATGGATGCCAGTTCTAGTCCCGGCTGCTCCTCTTCCGATCCAGCTCTCTGCTATGGCCTGGGAAAGCAGTTGAAAATGGCCCAAGTTCCCGGTGTCACGGCTCACTTGGCTAATCCTTCGCCTGCAGCACCTGCATTCCGGGTTCTAGTCCTGGTTGGGGCACCTGATTCTGTGCTGGTTGCTCCTCTTCCAGTCCAGCTCTCTGCTGTGGCCCAGGAAGGCAGTGGAGGATGGCCCAAGTGCTTGGGCCCTGCACCCCCATGGGAGACCAGGAGGAAGCACCTGGCTCCTGGCTTCGGATCGGCTCAGCTCCCGCCGTTGGGGCCATCTGGGGAGCGAACCAGCAGATGGAAGTCCTCTTTCTCTGTCTCTACCTCTCTCTGTAACTCTGTCTTTCAAATAAATAAAATAACTCTTTTTTAAAAAAGCAAACTAGACAAATGGGATTACATAAACTCAGAAACTTCTTCAAAGCAAAGGAAATGATCAATGGAGTGAGCAACATCCAATAGAATGGGAAAAATATTTGCAAGTTACCAGATGAAGGATTATTATCCAGAACATATCAACATCCCAAAAACTCAACAACAAAAACAACCAATCCAGCTAAGAAATGGGCTAAGGACCTCAATACACTGTTTTCAAACGAAGAAATGCAAGTGAGTGATAAATATATGAAAAAAATGTTCAATATCAGTAGTCATCAGGGAAATGCAAATAAAAACCACAATGAGATATTACTTCACCCCTGTCAGAATGTCTATTATCCAAAAGACAGAAAGCAAGAAATTAGGGGCCGGCGCCGTGGCTTACTTGGTTAATCCTCTGCCTGTGGCGCCGGCATCTCATATGGGCACCAGGTTCTAGTCCCAATTGCCCCTCTTCCAGTCCAGCTCTCTGCTCTGGCCCAGGAGTGCAGTGGAGGATGGCCCATGTGCTTGGGCCCTGTACTGGCATGGGAGACCAGGAAGAAGCACCTGGCTCCTGGCTTCAGATTGGCGCAGCACTGGCCGTAGCTGCCATTTGGGGCGAGGGAAACGGAAGGAAGACCTTTCTCTCTGTCTCTTTCTCTCTCACTGTCTATAACTCTATCTGTAAAATAAAAAAAAAAAAAGACAAAGAAATTAGAGCAAGGATTGGAAAAACGGGAACACTTATACAGTGTTAGTGAGAATGTAAATTAGTGTAGCCAAGAGGAATATATTATGGAGATTTCTTTAAAAAAAAAAAAAAACAACTAGAAATAGACTTACCAGATGATCCAAGAATCCAGCTACTAGGTACATACACAAAAGACCTGAACACATTTTATCAATTAGACGCCCCCACCACCATGTTTAGAGCAGCAATGGTCACATTAGCTTAAATATGTAATCAACCAAGGTGTCATCATGAAGGTCAGATGAATGATGAATGGATAAAGAAAATGTCACACACACACACACACACACACTGGAATGCTATACAGCTATTAAAAGGAATGAAATTCTAAAATTTGCATACAAATAGATGCAACTAGAGGACATTATCTTGAGTCAGATAAGCCAGACACAGAAAGAAAAATATTACATATTCTTTGTATATGAGAACTAAACTTTAAAAAGAAAAAAAATCAAAAAGCAAAAACAAAAAGAAAGAATTGTTTATTTGTATCAGTATTCCTGTAAATATCATTTTGTGAAACTTTATTTTATATATTTTTTCAAAACAATGGTTGCATATTATTATTGTTGTAATGGTCTGTGCTCATTTGCATCTTTCAGTCTTTCACTGATTATTGTTTATAGCCCTTATTCCTGATGAACTATGCTTTTGGAATTTGGTTTTTGGTGTTTTTTGTTCTGTTTGTTTTATTTCACTTTGTATCTTTATTTACCAGAACATTCAGCCTTTCACTATAATATAAATTGAAGAACATTTTATCTTGAAAACAGATGCAAAGAAGGAAGGAAGGAAGGTCAGTCAAATGAGGGAAGAAAGGTAAGAAGGGAGCGGTAAGGAGGAAGGGAGGAAGGAAAGTACCATAATATTCTTAGAATTATATCTGTAAACTACATTGAATCCATTCTCTTTGTGTTTTGTTTTATAGATTTAAAAAATATTTGAAAAGCAGTTATGGAGGGAGAGGTAGGGATGGAGACAAAGCATTTTTTAGTTCACTCTCCAGTTGCGCTAAGAGCGCAGGCTGGACCAGGCTGAAGCCAGGAGCCTGGAACTCCATCTGGCCCTCCCATGTGGGTGGCAAGGGCCCAGTAACTGGAGTCAACTTCTGCTGCTTTCCCAGGTGCATTCTCAGGGAGCAGGATTGGAAATGGAGCAGCTGGGACTCGAACTAGTGCTCAGTTGGAATGCTGGAGTCACTGGTGATAGCTTAACCCACTATGCAACAATGCTGGCCCTTGTTCTCCCTGTATTAATATAACATTAACTTGTTAAAAGAAGACAATATACAGAAAAAAGGATGACAGTTCAGTATATATATTCCATCTTGGGAATGCTACAAATGAATTCATAATATATAATATTTTTCAATTTATTTTACTTTGCATTATTCTCAATCTGTCCTGCCACCGGTTGGTTTATGCTTCTTGCTGTTTTTATAGAATAATTTTAAAAAATACTGGGGAGTGGAAATCATGAGAACAACTAAGTACTGATGATAATTTCTCAGTAAAAGCTTGAGGTCATGGGCCAGGACTTCAGCTGCTTCTATTTCAGGTCTACAAAATCACAAGAAACTATATTCTGGCTTAAGAAAGAGGACAGTCATATTGCCTACCGAAATTGTGCTTTTTAAAAGCCTGTCAGAGAGTGATCATTCTAAACTGAGAAGACACTTGTAGGAGAAAGAGACCTCCAGCTGATTTAATCCATTGTGCACCAACAGAAAGAAAAGAAGCTTTTCAGATGGTGGCAAGGAGAGAGAACATTTCCACAGTTTAGAAAGCCATTTTGAGTTAACATAAAAGTTTATAATAACTGAGAACTCAGACACAAAGAAAGTCAGTACCCACCCATCAATTCTTTCTCATAGGCATTTTGCTAGATCTGAGGAAGAGGATTGAAAGCCCCTTTGGGTGGTGTGTGTGTGTGTGTGTATATATATATATATATATATATATATATATATATATATATATTTGTCCAGTGTGTGTGTAGGGGTATGTATCCAGTGTAAATTAATAAACCAGATCATCTAAATGCTAAGTCTTTTGATGAAATTAAAATTAAGCTGAACGATGGACAATTATGGTAGAGAGCAATTTATCTTAGATTGGATGGACAAAGATGTCTTTTTTCTTATGAGATAACTGATCAGGGTTTCATTGACTGTAACTCCAGTGACAATGAATAAGGGCTTGCTTGTGCTTATTTCTTGGTGATGACCTGGTTAATTCACTGGGAGTAAGAACTTTGCATTTACCTATCCTCCTCCTGAAACACTCTCCTTCTTGATTTGTATTTGCCAACTTTCTTGTTCCAATTCCTCCTTCCTTGGTTAGGACCAATAGAAGGACTTTTCAGGGATCAAGTGCCCCATCTGGAGGAGAGACATGTCTATCTCCTCTGCATCACGGGAGCAGGAGAGCCATGTGAGTGATACTTCAAGGAACTTGCCCAAGGCTCTTCTCCATCAGTCAGCATCACCTAGCTCTGTAACTCTGCGTTCACACCCATTTATTTTTAGTCTCTTTTCACATCCATGCATATTTTAGGCTCTGATATATTTTGCAATACAATTTCCTTTGATTGCCATCTTTTGTGGAATCACCATAATTTTTCAGCCACACAGGGATTTGAAAAAATCTCGTGCATTTTTAGAGTTTAAAATGGAAGGGCAGAGAGACACCTGTGCTCAGTGCATCCTCTCTACTTATTTTTTTCTTCCTTTTTATTTTTGTTTAAAGCTATATTTACATTTTTAAAGTACTTCATCATAATGTATTTTCTACTGAAAAGATCTCTATAGATAATGGACTTAATGACAAACTAGTATCATTTTACTTTGATAGCATTATCAGCTTTATTCAGATATGTTTGTCTTTCATAACCCATAAAAGACTTCATAGAACTCATGGTGTGTTTATTTTCATTTATAACAAAATCATCAATTGTATTTCTTGATTTTATTCCTTCTCCACAAGCATTATTAAATTCACCTTCACGTTGTTAGTTCTTTTTTCTTTCTTTTGTTTATAAAAGACATCTTGGATTTTTAATTTTATCCAAGGTGAAACATAGCCTAATGTGGCATAACCTACAATCAGAATTTTTTATAATTTCCCATGCGTCATTCTGGACATTGATGAAAGCATAAAATTCTGAGCTACAGATTAATCCTATAGGACACTAGCTTTTACATCCTTTGCCTCGAGTCTGACCCCTGTTTATTGCTTTCTGATTACAATTTAGACAGTTTCCTGCTGACATAATAGCTATGTAATCTAAACTATATTTTCCAAGAACATTAATAAGGATATTAAGCTTAAATATACTATGCACTAAGGACTCGAAAACCTTGCTAATGCTACATTAATGTTAGTACATCACAGCGGTATTTATGAATACCTCAAATCCCTTGGAATTACAGTTGGCAGTAACTCAAGGTATAATAGTGAGAAAGTCACTGACCATCTGTCAGTGCAGCTGGGTGAGGATAACAAGTTCATATCAATGGGAAAACAAACTTAAAGCAATGGTTCATCATTGGTGACATTTCAGGAAAGGATTTGGTTAACTATACCAGTGTTAAAAATCTAAAGACTTCCTCTGTGGTACTTACGTCTTTACTCTTTTACTCCGTTGCTGGATAATAATCCTGGAATATTCCTACTGTGCCAAATATTTTCCTATACTTACATTTCTAAGAGAAGAACACCTAAATATTCTCACAAGTATTGATTGATTGGTAGATAATTTCTGAGTGAATATACTACATAAAGTATATTTGAAAACCTCAATTAAGGTTAACTCTCTGTTACTCATTTCCTGATTAAATGCCTTAATACTGACCCAAATGATTGACAAAAGGAGAGATAAGATATATGCAGTAAATTTTAATTTCAGTGAATTTTCTTTATCTCTGTATTATTCAAACAGCTTAAGTACTTTGTAATCTTTATGCTACATATTTTTATAATTGTTTTGATTTCTAAATATATAAAAGTGCATTTAATGAGACAGAAAGTATTAGCAGAAGGAGATAAGAGAGATAATGAAACTAATTTGGTTCTTATAAATCATAGAGCTACAGGAATTGAAGTTACCATTGAGCATTAATTTCAACATTGTACTATTATGACTCAAAGTTAAAAGTCAGGTTTCAGACACTTCTGTGTTCACATATCCACAAATGGCTCTCATGTTCACACAGCTTGCGTGTGGTTCTTGAATACACACTGCTCTATTAAAACTCATACACTGGAATTTAGCTATGTAGTTTCAGGAAATTTACAATGAAAGAAAGAATGTTGTTTTCATTTACAAAAGGAAAAAATATTCTGAATTGTCAATAAGTGCTTGATAAAATGTTTTGTGACATCCTTACATTGATAATTATCCAAAATGATTTAACATTTCCTTATTAGACATGACAATTTATTGTGAGTTTATTTTAAGGTATTTTTGATAAAACATATATTTAAACTGCATGTTAAAAGAATAAAATGGAAAGCATTAAGCTCATTTTTATTTTTGTTTGTTTGCTATATATTTTCTGTAGAATGTGTAGAGAATTAGTTTCTGTGGGAAAGAATCTGGAAGGTAGCATTGAAAGACACTAAAATATAAGACAATGGACAGACTTGCAGTTGGATCATGATTTACTATATTTCACTTTTGTCCTCTTGGCAATTTCTATGGACCATGGAGCAAAATGTGGCTCAGACAGTGAATGAGTTGTAGAGGTTACCAGAGATGAGTGACAGTTTGAAAGATGGGTATAAGAGAATGTCCACCAGAATTTTGTGATATATCACTTATTCCTCAAGGATCATATTGTTCTGATTGTATAGGTATCTTGTATTTTTTCAATGTCTGTTATCATTCTGAGTGATGCATTTGAAAAATTGGGGATTATATTGTCCTTCAAAAGATGTTTAATCAGTGTTAAGCTTTATAATGGCAAGAATTTAAAATTAGAAAGTTATCTTGTTCCTCAAGTCTATAATATTTACAAGAGAGTTTATTTAGAAGTGAAAGTAGTAAAAGTAGATGTGAACAAAAACTGCACAAAGATAAAATAACTCCAAAACAAAACTTTCAAATATATTTTTTGTCCAAAGAAAAAATAATTTTATTGACTTATCTTGAGAGTCAGAGAGAACAGAGATAGAGACGAAGAAAAAAGAGAAAGAGAGAACTCACTCAGCAGTTGATTCACTCCCCAAGTGCCCGCAATTGCTAGGGCTGGGACATACCCAAGTAATGAACCAGGAACACAATTCAAGACTCCTACATGGATGGGTGTCAGGGACCCAACTTTTTGAGCCATCATTACTGCCAAAAAGGGAATCAGAGGTGGAATCAGGTATGGAACTGGGAAAATCCAGACAGCTGAATATAAAATGCAAGTCTTCCAATAGACAACCTAAAAACAGACAACTCCAGCCTTCCAATAGACAACTCTGTGAAACATTGCCCCCCTCCAAAAAAAGGTGAGGAGAAGGGAAATTTATAATGATCCTTATTTTTATTTATTTATAAAAATATTTAGTTAGTTAGTTGAAAGTCAGAGTTGCAGAGAGAAAGAGAGAGAGAGAGGGAGATCTTCTATCTGCTAGTTGATTCCCTTGATGGCTGAAGCAGCTGACCCTGGCCCAGGCCAAAGCCAGGAGTCAGGAGCTTCTTTAGGGTCTCCTATATGAGTGCAGGGCCCAAATACTTAGGCCATTTTTCCCTGCTTTTCCCAAGCCATTAGCAGGGAAGTTGATTGGGAGTGGAGCAGAAGTACAGAAACTGGCACCCATATGGGATGCCTGTGCCACAGGCAGTGGCTTTACCTGCGAAACCACAATGAAGCTCTGATCCTTGTTGTTTTAAGAAAATGTTTCTTTTACCTGTTTGACAAGGACAATATCTTGATTTTTTTATGACCTATGCACCAAATCCCATTCTCCACTTCATTGGAATATAGTTTTATTATTTTTTTAAGATTTTATTTATTTATTTGGGAGGTACAGTTGCAGACAGTGAGAGAAAGAGACAGAGAGTGAGGATTTCCATACACTGGTTCATTCCCTAAATGGCTGCAATAGCTGCAGCTGGGCCTATGCAAATCCAGGAACCAGGACCTTCTTCCAGGTCTTCTATCTGGGTGCAGGGTCCCAAGCACGTGAGCCATCTTCCACTGCTTTCCCAGGCAATAGCAGAGAGCCCACGTTGGATGCAAGCACTGCAGGTGGAGGATTAACCTACTGCACCACCGTGCCGGCCACTACTTTCATTGTTTAATTACGTTGTTAGAAAACCCAAATACATTATCCTATTAACAATAGGTTAAACATAAAATGTCTTTTTCTCTAGTAAAAATAGAATTAAGGGGACTAATGCTTCTGTAGGCAGCACTTATTGTTCTAATATTTGGGATTTTAGTAAGAATAAAAATGCATCATACTCTCATTGCCAAAACTATTTTATTTAAATGAAGAAGGAAGTATATTTAAAAGCTTATATGAAGTTGTTATAAATTCTTTCTATTTCTTATGTCTAGCTGTTCAAGTGGAGTCTAGCAAATATCTGCAGGCTACCTATCCCACTAAGAATTTCTCCAAATCAGGAAGATGTTTCATTAGTCCCTTGGTGTAAATGCCTTTCTACAGTATCCCTGCCATGCCACCTCCATGTGTCACAGTTACTCTATGTTGCTATGCCTAGTTCAGGTGTCCCACCTTGTACAGGAACCACTGCTTTACCACGTTAGGTGCTAATGCTGGTCTACTTGGTATAATTTCCATAAACCCAAGATGCACTCGAAGCCACTCTTCCATCAAGACAACAATATTCCTTATGGACCAAGTTCAACACTTGTAAACCTGCTTCAGTTAGCATGGGTTCTACAAAAAAAAAAAAAAATTCTGCCTCTTTTTAAATACACACACACACACACACGATTTATTTATTTGAAAGACAGTTGCAGAGTGAGAGGGAGAGGCAAAGAGGGAGAGATCTTCCATCTGCTGGTTCACACTGTACATGGCCACAACAGGGGCCAACTTTTTGATGTGTTGGCTAAAGGCATAACCTGAAACCTGGTTTCACGTATTGTGACAAAGTGACTTGAAGTTTAAATTTTCCCACAGGACATAGACTGTCCAGGTGGTTATAGGTTATCTTTCTTGGTTGCTTCAGAGCAGTGTCTGTTCCTTTGAGAGAAACAAGTTATAGATATCGGTCTGCTCATCCAGCTGTAACTGGCATATTTCTGGCTTCTGTACTTCTGCTTGCTTGATAATGGCCAAGGCCACCTAAATATGGTTTCTGCCTTTACAAATGTCCCACAACCTCAGCTTAGGGCTGTCTTCACTGGACTTGCTCTGTGAGATAGGCAGTCACAAGCTGGCTAATAAATTCTCATAATTTGATCTCAAAGTCTCCCTGTGTTTTAATTGGAGTGCCCCACGACAGTATCAGTGTCAGTTTGTGTCCTTGTTCCCTGCTAATGGCCTGGGAAAAGCAGGGGAAGATGGCCAAAGTGCTTGGGCCTCTGCTGTGGGTGATCCTGTACCTGGCTGGGAGGCTGCCTGCCTAACCCTTGCAAGGAGGTTGAGAGGGCATGGCACACCATGCCTCCTGGAAAGGACCCTATGACCTGACCTGACAGCTGGCAGGTGGCGGGAGCCCCAGGCATTTTCCCCACTCTCCCCACCTCTGCTCCCTGTTGAAGGGCCTTGTAATTACCAATCAGGTAAACAGCTCCCAGGTGTGGACCAGGCCCATAAGGATCACCTGGGAGGTTACCATAGGCTATGTGACCCTCAAACTGATTGGAGCAGCATAGTGGCACCAATATTAGCTTTATCCTATAAAATTAGTGTTGCTCTGAGTTAGTTACTCCCCCTCTGCCTGCCCTTTGAAAGCTTGAGATTGATTGTTAATACTGGACATATTCTGGTCGGCGCAGTGGCTCAATAGGCTAATCTTCTGCCTTGCGGCGCCGGCACACCAGGTTCTAGTCCCAGTTGGGGCTCTGGATTCTGTCCCGGTTGCTCCTCTTCCAGGCAAGCTTTCTGCTGTGGCCGGGGAGTGCAGTGGAGGATGGCCCAGGTCCCTGGGCCCTGCACCCGCATGGGAGACCAGGAGAAGCACCTGGCTCCTGCCTTCGGATCAGCATGGTGCGCCAGCCGCAGCACACTGGCCGTGGTGCCCATTGGAGGGTGAACCAAAGGAAGACCTTTCTCTCTCTCTTTCTCACTGTCCACTCTGCCTGTCCACAAAAAAAAAAAAAAAAAAAAAAAAAAACCACAACAACAACAACAAAAAAAAACTGGACATGTTCACCAAAACTTGCCTCTAGTGCTTTTTGTCAAGAAAGCCATTGCACCACCATCCTGGCAATGTGGGCCTTGCAGGATGAGTCTGCTCCCTGCCACCCATGTCAGAAACCCGGAAGTAGCTCCTGGCTCCTGACTTAGGCTCCCACCCAGCCACAGCCCTTGTGGTCATCTAGGGAGTGATGTAAAATAGTAAGTAAAATAGGAAAAAAAGTGCAGGAAATAGGTTACAAATTACAAAAAAAGTTTTAAAAATGTCAATCCTATTTCCAAAAGACAGAAGGACTACAGTGGGCATTAGGTATAGCAGTTAAGATCCTACTTGTGATTTTCACATCCCATATTGGAATACCTGACTTCTAGTCTAGGCTCTGCTTATGCGTCCAGGTTCCTTTCAATGCACATCCTGGAGACAACAGGTGATAATTAACTGATTGGATTCCTCTCATTCATCTGTTCATCTTGGAAGCCTAGACTGAGTTCTGGACTTCTGAGTTTGGCCTGGCCCAGTCTCAATTTTTGCCGGCATTTGGGGAGTGAACCAGTAGATGGAAGATCTCTTTCTCTCTGTCTCTCTTTCATTTAAGTAAAAATAAAAAATAAAAATAAAAAAGATATATTTTTAAAAACAGAAAAAGAGTTAGTCTGATAGTTAAAAAAATAAAATAGATATATTTTTAAAAACAGAAAAAGATAGAGATAGTCTGATAGTTATAATGAAGGATTTTTGGTAGCAACTAATGTCGACAAAAGCAGATGTCATAAGACCAAGTAGCCAACATGAAGCAAATGTGGCAATAGCTTTTGGTTATATTGCAGTCTAACTTTAGTACCTGGATTCCTTCTATTATGCATTTGCCTTCTACTTCGTAGCAAACCATAGTAATCTGCCATGTTACTATGTAGAGAGTAAGTAATATAATGACTATATTTTCCTTTTTATCAATCAGAAATGAACTATGTATACACTAGGACAAAGCAAATTATACTAAGTGCTTTAAAATTAGGTATAACTAAGCATCCTGGCTTATATTGAATTCAGAACAACTAAGGAAGTGTACTCTTGCTTAAGAAACTCAGTGTTTCTTTTGTATTTTTTCTGTTATACACAAAAAAGGGCTTGGTCAGCCTAAAAAATTAAAAGTTTTCATATATAGAGACTGTTAGAAATATTGATTGGTCTCTAGTATGCAAGTTATATATGCTTGAAAGATTAAAAGCAGATTAAGTTTTAATGAGCTAATTATGACTCAAATATAAACCACAAAAATTTTGAATTTAATGAATAAACAATATATTAAGACTGTTATAAAGACAATGCTAGCAAATTTTCGCGGTTGTGGATAATATCTTGTTCCTAAACTGAGGACATCACCAGCATTGCATCAATGCCATAATACAATAGTCTGAAATTCCTTTGTTCTTTTTTGCTCTAGTGTCAACTAGTTTTTTTGTTTGTTTGTTTTTGTTTTTGTTTTGTTTGTTTGTTTTTTACCGGCAGAGTGGACAGTGAAAGGGAGAGACAGAGAGAAAGGTCTTCCTTTGCCATTGGTTCACCCTCCAATGGCTGCTGCAGCCAGCGCACCACGCTGATCCAAAGGCAGGAGCCAGGTCTCCTGGTCTCCTGGTCTCCCATGCGGGTACAGGGCAGCACTTGGGCCATCCTCCACTGCACTCCCGGGCCACAGCAGAGAGCTGGACTGGAAGAGGAGCAACCTGGACAGAATCTGGCGCCCCGCCCGGGACTAGAATCCGGATGCCAGCGCCGCAGGTGGAGAATTAGCCTAGTGAGCCGCAGCGCCAGCCTCAACTAGTTTTAATAAGGCACAATTTCTTTTGCATAATGTCTTACAGGGAGAACAAGTCTATAAGAGTATTATAAAGTGGTCCCTAAAATAATTTAACTGTTCATTTCACAGAAAGCATTTTGTGTTCTGAAACTCCTCTTGGAGTTCAGAAAAATATTTTCTCAAATTCTGTTTAATCATTAAAAGCGATATAAAACATGGATAGTAGTGATAATACTCTGTAATTTTTTAAAAAAGATTTTATTTATTTAAATTCTGGGCAAAGTGATGCATATAGCAAGAAAGATAAAGATTTTCCATCCACTGGTTCACTAATTAAGTAGCTTTTACAGCCTGGACTTGGTCAGACCAAAGCCGGAACTTGGAACTCCACCTGAGTCTCTCATGTGGGTAGCAAGGACCCACCTATTTTGGTTATCTGCTGCTTTCCCATGTGCATTGGCAAGAAGCTGAATGGAAAATAGAGCAGCTGGGACTCAAGCCAGTGCATTGCACATGGTGGCTTAACTGTGCAAAACATAGAATCTAATACTCTAATTTTAGTTATTTTATAAAATAGAAGAATAATAAAGTAATAGTAAAGACATTTATTTATGTCCTTTCTTATTCAGTAAAGTATTTTAGGTAGCTTAAAATACAAATATGAATATTCATTGATAGATGAGAGGAAAAAAATGACACAATGTATAGAAAATGTATTTCATAGGCTTTCCTTTTTACTTTACCTTGGACAAATTAATAAAAAATGGGGATTATAATGTGATAATATAGTTATGTTATTTATATAAATAATTTTGCTATGTTTTTCCATCAATATAACATCTGTTTTTATCTGAAAGTCATAAATTTATTTTAATATTTCAGAAGGGCAGGGAAATGTTTCAAAGAGCTTTTATTTCTTTCTTTGGATTCAATTTTACCATTAGTTTAAAAATTATATTAAAAAGATTTTAGAGGAATTTTGAGTATTTGAAATATACAACACAGGTTATATTTTATCATTTGAATACTTACATCTAAGGGAGTTTCTGTGTTTTAAAATCAATAATCACTTTTTTTTTTTTTTGACAGGCATAGTTAGACAGTGAGAGAGACAGAGAGAAAGGTCTTCATTTCCGTTGGTTCACCCCCCAAATGGCTGTTACGGCTGGCGTGCTCGCTGTGCTGATCCGAAGCCACAAGCCAGGTGCTTCCTCCTGGTCTCCCATGCAGGTGCAGGGCCCTAGGACTTGTGCCATCCTCCGTTGCACTCCCAGGCCACAGCAGAGAACTGGACTGGAAAATGAGCAACTGGGACAGAACTGGAGCCTCAACTGGGACTAGAACCCGGAGTGCTGGCACCGTAGGCAGAGGATTAGCCAAGTGAACCATGGCGCAGGCCAATAATCACTTAAGACTATGATTATAGTAACCAATTTCCCTTATAATTGGAAATATTCACTCCACATTTGGTGAACTTCCGTATAAAGTTTTATGTTCCTAAAATTATTTTTTTCTTTAGCTGATATTCAATTAATTTACAGGTTTAAAGATTAAATTCTTTTAAATAATAAATATTATTTTCAAAATTAGTCGATTAAACTTCTTAGTTTCTGAGGCATTTCAAGAATCTTAAAATAAAGATCAAAAGCACTCAGTTTTAAAACAAACTAACATTTGATTGTATGTCTTAGTATCTTATTTGTACTTAAACTGAAACAAAAGTTTTGAATCATTTATGCTTTATTTATTTATGTACACAATCCTGTTTGCACATATCATGTTATCAGTGATGATCTGGCTATAAACAATTTGGGATAATTATAATATATTGATTTCGACTCAGGACTAAGTACTAAGATGACATTAGGATAATTTGGCTTGAAAAATAGAACGTTTTACTACCCAGAGATTTGTATAACTAGAAAGCAATGCTACTCCACTCCTAGGGATGAAGGGAAAAGGGAAAAAAATCTCATACAAATCTCCGTGAAAGCAGGGGGTTGCAAAATATGGACTGCAGTATGGAAGCTAGAGTTGAGAGTACATCTAGCATATTGCTTTTATTCTTTGCTGCTATGACAAAATACCTAAGACCAGGTGAATCATAAAGAAGAAAGCTGTACTTTGGCTACATGTTTGGTGCACACTCAAGATGGGGAGGGCACATGTAGATATGAACTTCTGTCTGGCAGAGTTTCTATGTGGCTCAGGCGACCATAGGGCAAGAGATGGGGAACAGCAGGAGAGACAAACTGGCTTTCATAGCATTCCTTTAGCGATGTTGTTGGAAAAAAAATAAGCTCACTAAATCAAGTGCTCTAGTTAACATTTCTCTTTCACTCAGGGATTAGAGTAATGCAGCCACAAGGAATGTTGACAGCCTGTGGAATCTGCAAGAGGCAAGAAAGAGCTCCATAAGGAGTGTGGCAGCACAGACAGTTTGATTTCAAACTCTGTCTTCCAGAATTCTCAGAGAATAGATTTCAGTTCTAGAAAGCCACCTAGTTTGTGATAATGTGGTGTAGTATCATTAGGAAAGCGATAGACATTCTCTATACATTCTGTATTCAGAAACCAATCCTTTCTTCTTAAAATATGCCCATCATTGGTCTCAGCATGCTCAACTCTTCCACGATTCAACTGATTCAGTTTTGTTTATTGAACTACTGACAAGCTCTGCATCGGATTGTCAGGAGCATTCTCAGCAGATCAAAGCTTTCTCATATTCAACTCAGAGAATTTTCACTATTCTTGAAAAACCCCATGGTTTTCCGGTTATCAGGAGCTCCTTCTAGGCAAAATGGTCCATTTTTTGAATTCCATCTTGGAGTATTTACACTGCATTCATTCTTTGTAATTCTAAGAGCCTCTGTTCTGGTTTGAATAAGCAGCAGACCCTGAAAAAAGGTATATGTGGGTATGATTTATTCAGAAAGTGGTCCCAAAAGAAACTAACAAAGAAATGGAAGAAGCGCTCCAGGGAAGGAAAAGAACCTAAAGGAGTGTGATTGTATCCCAATGTTCTACTGTTCCGAATAGTGGGATATTGGTGTGCAAGTTATCTTGTCATTATTCCCTTGCAGCCAAGGAGCTGAGCTCATGAGTCCCACAAATGCCAATTATTTCTGGGTTTCTATAGCAGCAAATAAAGAGATGCCATTAGCCCTTCCAAAGGCCCAGAAAGTTCTGTGAAGACGAGCTGCAGATACAGGCCACTGGAAGAAACTGCAAATCAAAGCAGAGCACTCAGGTCATCCACTACACAGGACTTCATGCTTGCAGGCCCTTCTGATCTCAGCTGTCTCCCAGGTGCTGCCCTGAAATCCACCCTACCAACTGATAACAGTCACAACAGTTGGTGTATGACTCTGGGGGTTATAAAAAGCTTCCAGTCTCAGTAGTGAGCAAGTTTGGATCCTGATTAGATGTATATTTCAAAATATTCTCATGGAAATTTTCTGTTTCTTTTTGATTATACATATTTTTCCTATTGAAGCATTTTATATTTGTGCCTTACCTGCTTCGTGTTGATACTCAATAAGAATTTTGTTTGAAGGACTTACTTCATATAACTTACCTTTACATACTATCAAGGGATTAGGAATATCTTATAGAATATTAAAATGTTTACTTTTTAAAAAAAATTCATGTACATTTTTTACTTTCTCTCATATAGCCACACATGCTTTCTGTTTTCTTTCTTAAACATGATTATTGATTTTAGTTCTAAAAGGAATAATTATTTTTCTTGGAAAATGTGCCAAACTTACCCCAATTACTATAAGATAATTAATGAGACATTTGATAACTAGTATTTGTCAGAAAGTTCCAGGACTTCCTGCACACACCAAAATGCTGGGATTCTCAAATCCTTTCTAGAAAATGACACAGTATTTGCATTTAAGCTATGCATATCTACCTTTATATTTTAAATCATCTCTGGATTGCTTTTAATATCTAATACAGTATAAATGCTATGTAAATATTTATTACACATTATTGTTTAGGGAATGATAAGAAAAAAGTCTGTACATATTCAGATTGGATTCAATTTTTAAAAAATGTTTTTCATGCGCTGTTGGTTAAACTCATGCATGTGGAACCAGCGAATAACAGAAGGCCAACTGTATGTGATCCAGCAATGACTTAGTCATGAAACGTGATTTTGTATGGCAAAAGTCCAGAGCCTGGGCATATAGTATTTTTCTTGAATAATACGCAAACATTTCCCTAGTTCCAAAGCATATATTTTTACATTTGCTTAACAAAATTATACACTTGATCCTAGCCATAAGGCAGAGAAGTGATTATGTAACAAACTTTAAATGATTTTTGTTTTGTTGCTAATTTTTGAAATAATAATCACTATAATTAATCTATTATTATAGCCTATACCCATTATATATTCAATATATCAATTATCGACATATAAAATCAATTAACAGCTTAAATTATGAGAGGGGAAATTAGTAAACTTGATTTATTTGCAGTCAATTCCAGGGATTATTAGTTGTCTGTCCTTGTGTAACTTACTCTACATCTGTTGCTTTAATATCCTGACTTGAAAGTAGAGATGGTAAAGTATCTGTCCAAAAAGACTTGGTTATATTTAAGTGTATATTTTTTCATAAGGTACCTGAACAGAGTCTTAGACATAACATTTAACAAATGTTTTAATTTATATTAGAAGGCTTTCAGTCAATTTCATTGCCCAGATAGACAAGACATTACCTAACCATGTTAATGAATATAATGCTCTGTATTAAATAAAATTAGACATAAAAATTTAGTAGTATAATTTTTTTCATATTTTAAATTCTTACCCTATTTTAATTGAATTTTTGAATTTTCTTTCTGAAGTAATTAAAGAACTAGAATTAAAATATTGACATGGATATAGCCACAATAGTGTATATTTTTTCTCACTGTAAGTATTCCTCCCATGTTGCTCTTTAGTAGTCACCTAGCTTCTCTTCCATCCCCAACCCATTGCTAAATGCCTGGCCTTGACTGATTTTCTCTCCAAATTTGTATAATTCTGTCATGAACAATGCTAAATAATTAGCATGATGGAACCTTGGAGATCTTTTTTTTTTTTTTCACTAGGTATCATCCTCTAGAGACTCACTTGAATTTTTGCCTATATCAATAATCTGCTTCTATTTATTGCTGAGTAGAATTTAAACGTACAGATGTGCCACATTTTCTTTAACTATTCACTCAAGGAAGTTTGGGTTTTATCCAGTTTTTATTTATTACTAAAATTTTTATATATGGCTTTATGTATGAATTTGCTCTCATTTATTTTCCTTATTTCTTGTTAAATATTGTTTTTAACATATGCACAAATGTTAGTACATATTTGGAGGATGCCATGTGATGTTTTGAAGCATTTATGCACTGCATAATAATAATAATAATATAATGATAATAACAATAATCTATTTCCTTAAATGTGATATTTCTATATGGTTAAAACATTCAAAATCCCGTCTTTTAGGGTTTTTTTGTTTTGTTTTGTTTTTAATAAAGAAATATACAGAGGATGTGTTGTGATACGGTTGGTTATGCCACTGCTTGGGATATTCTCAACCTGAATTGGAGTGCCTGGGATCCAGCCCTGGCTACTTTGTTTAACCAGTTTTCTGTTAATGTACTTGAGAGGCAACAGATGATGTTCAAGTACTTGATTTCCTGCCACCTATGTGGGGAAACTGGATGGAGTTCCAGGCTCCTGACTTTACCTGGCCCATTCCTGATTGTTGCAGGCTTTTAGGTAGTGATGGAAGACTTTCTCTCTCCTTGTCACTCTGCCTTTCATTTTTTTTTTCCTTGAGAGATATGTAGTACATCAACATTATTTGTAAGTGTTATTTAATAATGACCAACAGTACTGCT
Source organism: Lepus europaeus (assembly GCF_033115175.1). Classification (NCBI taxonomy): domain Eukaryota; kingdom Metazoa; phylum Chordata; class Mammalia; order Lagomorpha; family Leporidae; genus Lepus; species Lepus europaeus. The sequence continues at coordinate 137,080,593 of NC_084827.1, forward strand.
ATTGCTGGTTCTTAATGTCTGCTATTAGATTTTCTTTTTTCTAAAACGTGTAAATGCTTTTCAGAGTGGCTGTACCATTCTACATTTCTATCAACACTGAATGATCTTGTTTCTCCTCATCATCATTAGTATTTGATACTGTCTCTATTTGTTTAGGCATCTGATGGCTGTTTTAGTAAAATCTCATTTTGCTTTTAATTTGAATGCTTTAGCAATCAGTGTTGTAGAAAACCTCATATGCTTATTTGCCATCTGGACTTCCGTTTCCATAAATGTCTCTTCATCCCATTTAACAATTTTATGTTTGGATTATTATTTTTTTTATTGCCATGGCCAAGGGTTAGGCCAGGATGAAGCCAGGAGCCAAGTTTGTTTATTATTATTATTATTATTTATTTATTTGACAAACAGAGTTAGATAGTCAGGGAGAGAGACAGAGAGAAAGGTCTTCCTTCCGTTGGTTCACTTCCCAAATGGCCGCTACAGCCAGAGTTACGCCAATCCGAAGCCAGGAGCCAGGTGCTTCTTCTTGGTCTCCCATGCAGGTACAGGCGCCCAAGCACTTGGGCCATTCTCCAATGCCTTCCCGGGCCACAGCAGAGAGCTGGACTGGAAGAGGAGCAACTGGGACTAGAACCCAGCGCCCTTATGGGATGCCGGCTCCACAGGTGGAGGATTAACCAAGTGAGCCACGGCGCTGGCCCCAGCATTACTTTTAATATTGACTTTTGATGGCTAGCGCTGCAGCTCAATAGGCTAATATTCCGCCTGCAGCGCCTGCACACTGGGTTCTAGTCCTGGTCGGGGCGCCAGATTCTGCCCTTGTTGCCCCTCTTCCAGTCCAGCTCTCTGCTATGGCCCGGGAGTGCAGTGGAGGATGGCCCAAGTGCTTGGGCCCTGCACCCCATGGGAAACCAGGAGAAGCTCCTGGCTCCTGGCTTCACATCAGCGTGGTGCGCCGGCCTCAGCGTGCGTGCCGCAGTGGCCATTGGGGGGTGAACCAACGGAAAAGGAAGATCTTTCTCTCTGCCTCTCTCTCTCACTGTCCACTCTGCCTGTCAAAAAAAAAAAAAAAGACAAAAAAACAAACAAAAAATATTGACTTTTGAGAGTTTCATATGATACCAATATAAATTTTTTGTCAGATATATAGTTTGCATGTTTTTCAAGTATGTATATTTCCTTTTTTAAATATTTATTTTTATATTTACTTGGCAGAGCTGCAGAGAGAGAGAGGCAGAAAGAACAGAGGGAGAGATGAGAGAGAGAGAGAGATCCATTAGCTGGTTTTCTACCCAAATGATTGCAACAGCTAACGCTGAGCCAGGTGAAAACCAAGAGCTAGGACCTTCTTCTGGGTCTCCCATATGAGTGCAGGGGCCCAAGAACTTGCTCCAGTGTTTCCTTTTTATCTTTTTAACAAGTTCTTTTAAAAGGAATAAATTACAAATTTAATGACGTTCAATTTTATAAATTGTTCCCTTTATAAATCTTGTGCATTCCCTAAGAACTCTGTCAAATCCTGATTCCCGATTTTTCTTTCCTAATTTCCTTAAGTTTTATAGCATTATTTTCTCTTTAAATTTAGGATCTATTTAAGTTTAAATTTGTGAGATAAAGTTAAGGTTTATATTTTTCTTACACAAGTCCAATTGCTCTAACACCATTGGTTAAAAAGGTTATTTTTTTTTCTGTTTATATTCTTGTGTACCTTTGTTAAAAATTTGTTCGCATTTTGTCTCTTTATGGATACTTTGTTCTGTTCTGTTGATCTGTTAATATATTTGCCAATATTTCAGTCCTGGATACTGTAGATAGGTAATTGAGAAATTGAATAGACTGTTTTTTCCCATTTTTTTTCTTTTTTCTTAGATTGTTTTAGCTGTCCTAGTACCTTTTACTTTAATAATAAATTTTAGAATAATAATTTATATATGCAAAACTTCTTACTAGTATATAAATAGAATTTTTGTAAACTTGAATACCAGTTTGAGGATAATTGATATCTAGAAAACGTTGATTATTTTAATCTATGTGCAAGGTATATTTCTCCATTAATTTTAAAACTCTAATTACTTTCATCAAGGTCTCAAATATATTTTGTTAGATTTAAATCTAAATATTTCAATTATTTTGAACAAATAAAATGGTATTAAAATGGCATTAAATTTTTAATTTCCCTCTCCACTACAGTTTAATTTGTCTATCTTGCGTATACTAGTAGATAAATGCAATTAATTTTTTAATATTTATCTTAAATCCTATGACCTTTCTGAACTTCTTTACTGTGTTTAAAAGTTTCAGGGTGTTGTGGATTACTGGGATTTTTCAATATAGACAATTATATCACCTGTAGTAGGGATGCTTGATTTCTTACTTTATGATCTATATACCATTTTATTCCTCTTCTGCCTATTGTATGTGTTAGAATTTCCAGTACCATTTTGAATGAGTGTGATAACAGACATAGATGTCTTCTTCCTGACCTTATCGGGAAAGAAACTTCATATTAGCTGTAGGATTTTTTGTAAATGCTCTTTATCAGCCTGAAGAAATTCCCACTTTACTGAGAGACTTCATTATGAGTTGAAAATGGATATTTGTAAGATATTTTCAGCATTCAATGATATGATAATTTTTTATTTGTCCTTGTTTTTTTCTGTAATGATAGAAGATCACATTGATTGATTTTCTAATTTTGGTCCGATCTTACATCCCTGCAATAAAATTTGCTTTCTCATGATTTACAAATCTTTTTATACATTGTTGAATTCTACATGCTAACATTTTGTTAAAGTATTTTTGTCCTCTATATTCAAGAGACTATTGATCTACATTCTTTTCGTCACATTTTATGATGTTTTGAGGTAGAGTATTTTATAAATGTCGACTAAATAATGCTATTGTATTTCCATGTGCTTGCCGATGTGTATGCTTGCTGAAGTTTGAGAGACAGTCATTTTGTCTCTATATAAATTGTGAATTTGTCCATCTGTCCTTTCAAATCTCTGTTTTTAGCTCACATGTTTTCATGTCTACTGCTTGGTACAATGTTTTCTTGCAGAGCTGACTTTTTTATCTCTAACCAATCTCCCCCTCTGTTAGAATACTCTTCTCTGAGGTCTACTTTATTTCACTTTAATATATAGTATATACACTCTATGATTGCTGGCCTGATATTTTTTTCCCACAATTTACCTTCCTTGCACCCAAATATACATATTTGAAATAAATTTCTTGTTGGAAGCATATACTTATGTCATGCCTCTGTCCATTCTTTCTTTTTCTATTTTAATTGATATTTTCTGGTTACTTATATTTATCTAAGTAATTATTTTGTTGTAATCAAGTCTAGCATTTTACTTTTTACCTTTTTTCTCTTTTCCTCATATCTCTCTGTTTGTTAGATGGGTGTTATTCAGATTTCCCTTTATCTATAGTGTCACTGAATGCATCTCTTTGTATATAATTTTAGTGGCGTTTTAGGTATTAAATTACATGTACATTAATTATAGTAAGTTACTAATGTCATTGTTTTACCACATTGGCTGATGTATAGAAATCTTGCTCACTTTGTGTATGTTTATCTATCTCCATTTATACTGTAGTTTCTTTTAAAATATTTCTCTAACATTTAGAGCCACCATGTACAAATATTCTGCCCAATTTTGGAAATTTTCAGCTATTATTTCTCTGAGTTATTTTTCCAACAGTCTATTTCTTCTCTTTTTTCAGAAGTGCAGTGCCAGACATCTCAAAACTTTTGTGATAGTCCTAACAGTCGATGCGGTCCTGTTCATTTTTCTACATATTTTTCTCTCTGTTACCTGGCTTGAGTGATTACTATTGCTTATTTTCAGTTACTATATTTCTTCTGTTTTGTTCATTCTGACGTTTAGCTATCCATCACATTTTTCTAAGTTATTCCATTTTCTGGGTTTAAATTGACAGTAAGTTCTTCTTTCTATAAGTTTCTATTTCTTTGATGAGATGTTCTAACATTTTCCATTTTTTCAAATTTATAATTTCAAATTTGATTTTTTCAAATCTTCAGATAATTCTAACAGAGTGCTTCAAAAAGTTCGTCAAAAATGCAATTAAAAGGTATTTATTTTGGTGAAAAATAATTAAGATTCCATACATGGTTTTCTTATATTGTGCATTTCTATAAATGCTTTTAAAGAGATTTCACATCTTTCATATAAGTATTCATGGCATTAATTGTCTTGGTTCATTCCGTTTGAGATCTTCCTTATTGTGTGATGAGTAACTTGATTGGTAATTAGACAAGTTGTGTTTTATAATGTAAGTTTCTGTATCTGGTTTCAACCCTCTGTTACTGGTTTCCTGTACTAGGACTGAAAACTGAAACAGGGGAAAGGATGAGATAATATTTTTATCACCAACTGGAAATAAAATTAAGATTTCCCACGTTGCCTCAACTGACATTAAGGTTGAGACTCTAATCCTTGTTAATGCTGTATAGAGGTGAGAGTTTGAGTTCCACAGCAAACTTCCAATGATACTTCTTTGGTTATAAGGAATGAGTATGACTCATTATTGTTTCCTGTGTAGTTTCTACATACACCAGGTAGAGGGCAGGAGTCACTTTATTGCTGGCTGCTGGTAAATATTACGACACAATAATCGACATTTGAACAATTGAAAGGGAGGGAATCTTCCCAAACACCTTCTATTATGCCAGCATAACCTTAGAAAGAGAACTATATACCAATTTCTTTGATGAAAATAGATGCAAAAATCCTCAAAAATACTAGCTAATCAAATCCAAAAATACATCAAAATATTATTCACCAGGACCAAGGGGGATTTATCCCTGGTATGCAGGGATGGTTCAACATTTGCAAACCCATGAATTTGGTAAGATCACATTAATAAACTGAAGAATGAAAACCATATGAATATCTCAATAGATGCAGAAAAAGCATTAAGCAAAATACAACATTCTTTCATGATGAAAACCTTTATAAAATTGGGTATAGAAGGAACATTCTTTAATACAATCATGGCAATTTATGACAAATCCACAGCCAACATCATATTGAATGGGGAAAAGTTGGACACATTCCTACTATGATCTGGAACCAGACAAAGATGCCCATTCTCACCACTGCTATTCAGTAAAGTCCTGGAAGTTTTAGCCAGAGTCATTAGGTAAGAAAAAAAAATCGAAGGGAAACAAATTGTGAAGGAGAAGTCAAACTATCCCTGTTTGCAGATCACGTGATTCAATATATAGTGGATCCAAAAAACTCCACTAAGAGACTTTGCAATAATAAAACAGTTTGGTAAAATGGCAGGAAATGAAGTCAACATACAAAAATCAATAGCTTTGTACACCTAGACAATGCCACAGGTGAGAGATAACTTCTAATTCTAAGGTCAATCCCATTCACAATGGCTGCAAAAAATTAAATACCTTGGAATAAATTTAATCAATGATGTCAAAGATCTCTATGATGGAAATTATAAAACATTAAAGAACAAAAAAGAAGAAGATACAAAAACATTGAAACATCTTCCATGGTCATGGATTAGAAGAATAAATGTCATCAAAATGTCCATACTACCTAAAGCAATTTACAAATTCAAAGTGACCCCAATCAAAATATCATGACACTCTTTTCAGATCTACAAAATATGGTAAAATTCATATGGAAACACAGGAGACCCAAAATACTTAAAGCAATATTACACAACAAAAATAAAGAAAGAGGCATCATAACACCAGATTTTAAGGCATACTACAGGGCAGTTATAATCAAAACAGCCTGATACTGGCATAAAAGCAGATGTGTAGACCAATGAAATATTATAGAATTTTCAGAAATTAATCTACACATATACAACAAATATATTTGACAAAAGAACTAAAATCAATCCCTGGAGCAAGTACAGACTCTTCAACAAATGTTGCTGGAAAAACTGGAGCCTTTTTCTTTCTCTAAAAGAAGTGGGGTGCACTGGATGATTTCAAGGGAAAGGTTTTGGACAGTGGAAGCTTATGTTGGTGTTTTATATCTCAAACAGTAGGCATTTATTATAGAGATGGAGACATTCCATAGCTAATTGTGTAGTCTGGTAGAGATTTAAAACAAAACTTGTCAATTTCATAATATTTATGGTATTCTGTAGTCAACAACATTTCTTCCAACTCCTCTATAGTCCCTATTTCCTTAGTCTTCTTATATGCAACTCTTTTCCAGAACAACAAAATTTTCTTTAGCGCTACTATACTTGTGTTTAGTCAGGTTATGTAAAATAAATTCATACACTTGGAGATATTATTAATGCTGAATACAAACAATTGTCATATCTGCCATGTTAAGGCAGTATAGGTTTGCTATCACTATTCATAGTTCCTGGAGAATGGGTCCTAGCTAAATCTTGAGTCAAATGTTATTTGCATGATCTTGGACAAGTCACTTCACACCCTGCACCATAAATTCCTCAACTTTGTAAAGGGGATAACTCTGATCTCTAACAGAAATGTTGTGTAGCTGACATGAGTGACCTCAAATGTGTAAACAGTATAAGAACCCTTCAAACATTTCATGGAAAGGGGTTTTTTGAAAAATATACATGGGGGATGAGCACTGTGGTGTAGTGGGTTAAGCTATCACCTGCAGTGCCTACATCACAGCTGCTCCACTTCTGATCCAGCTCCCTACTAATGCACCTGGGAAATCAGTGGAAGATGACCCAAATGCTTGGGCCCTTGCACCCATGTGAGAGACTCAGATGAAGCTCCTGGCTCCTGAATTTGGCCTTGCCTTGGCAGCCAATAGTGGAGTGCACCACCAGTTGGAAGATCTCCCTCTCTTTCTACCTCTGACTTTCCTCCATACTCTATCAATAAATAAATAAATCTTATTTAAAAAATGCATGAAGTCAAAATGTTTCCACCAAAAAACTTATATTTTAATTCTATTTTTCACAAATATTTTAACATCTCTTCATATATGTAAGTACACACATGCATTTTCCGTTGAGCACTAGTATTCATGGTGGGCAGCCATTTAAAAAAGATACATTGAATAGTTAGAGATAAACCAAGAGTATCTTTTGTTATGAACTTCCAGGTACAAAAGGATATTTCTTGGTGAGAACTGAGTGAAAAGACTAATGTCTCTGTTTGTGTGTGTGTGTGTGTGTATAAGACCCAAAAAGCATGGTTAATAGAAGAAACAATAGACAAATAGGCTTATTTCAAACCAAGAAATTTCTAAACAGCAAAGGGAAGAATAAATAAAGTAAAAAGACTACAGCTAGATGGAAGGATATATTTGCAAAACTATACATCTGTTGATGCATTAATATCCAGAATATAAAATGCTAAAGAAATTCTACAACAAACCAAAGCATCTAGTTAAGAAATGTTTATGAACAGATATTTTTCAGAAGAATAAAAAAATAGCCAACACATGGAAAACTGCTTAGGAACATTAGCCATCAGGGAAATGTGAATAAAAGCCACAATATGTTATCATCTTACTCCCTTAGAACTGCTATTATTCAAACACCAAGAAATTACGAATGATGGTGAAGTTATTTAGAAAAGATTCCCAAATACCCTATTGGTAGGAATGCCAATTTGTACAACCATTATGTAGAACAATATGGAGAGTATTGAAAAAACTAAAATTAGATCTACAAAATGACCCAGTTATCCCACTTCTATGAATATATCCACAACAAATGAAATCAGCACATGAAAGATATATCTGAACTGCTGTGTTTATTGTAGCCCAATTCACAGTAGCAAAAATATGGAATCAACCTACATTTCCATCAACTAATGGCTGCATAAATAAAATGTGGTACAATTATGAATGATGAGCTATTCCTCAGCTTTAAAAAAGAATAACATCTTGACATTTGCAATAAAATGTATAGAAATAGAGGTCATTATGAAAAGTGAAATACACCAGTCACAGGGATACAAATATTGCACACTCTCCCTCATAATCTGTTAGCTAATATATGAAGTTTATGAAATGTGTGAATGTCATATTATTTGATATTTAGTTATAAATATTCTCTTCACTGAATTATATCATCTATATAAAATATTATTTTATTTTCTCATTTTATGTTCATTGTTATGAACCATGCATTACATAATATAAATATTCCTTTTTTCTAGAAAATATGTGTGTTTATGCACAAAATACAAAGTGAATATGAGAAAATGTGAAAATTGCTGAGTCTAAGTATATGTCTATTATATAAAATTTAAAAATTGAATCAAGATCTATAAACAAAATACCAATTAGAAAACTATAAAACTTTTCTGATAGAAGGAATAACTTCTAGTATTCTGATATCAAACAGGTGATTGTGGTTGACAACAATTAATTATGCATTTTAACATAAACAATAAAGGTGATCTTGTATTGACAACATAAAGAAATAATAGATGTTTGAGATCATGGATATACCAATTATCCTGATCTGATCCAAATACATAGTATTTATGTATTGAAATGCCACACTGCAAATCATAAATATATATGATTATTAGTTGTCAATAAAATATTAAATTTTGTTTCATTTAAAAATAAGTTTCTGAGAATACTCTCTTCCGAAATAGTGTATTGGAATTTGTTTTTCACTTTTTACCAATTAAATTAACTTATTTTTCACCAAAAATCAGCCTACCATTGTTTCATTTTTGAAGTAAAAATTTTTTTAAGTAATCTCACAGTACTATGGTACATAGGGAAACAGACAATTTGTAGAAACCTTTAGATGGTTAAGCCAAGAGACAACAATGAATATCTTCAATTCAGTTTTCTTCCAATAAAGTATACCATTTGAACAATTAAAAAAATAATCCTGCATTGAAAAAGTAATTTTGACACTATTAGGTGAAAATAATTAGGAAAATACTTTCTCTGGGTGGCAGGACAGTAAATATATCAATACATGTTTCAAAAGCACATATTTCTAATAAATTCCAGTGGTTCATGACTTGTCAGTGAAAATCCACTGTTGTAACAGAAAATCCCTAAACACTAGATTCTAATTTCATGGCCCTATCTCAGACTCTAATAATCTTCTGCCTCAGGTGTTAGAAATCTCTGTAGTTTAATTCATTTCTTTCTATTAAGTCATTCATGTCTGTTCTTCACACTATAACTGAGTGATTGTTCCTCAGTTTGACATTGAAAGCATTCTATGGCCTAGTCCCTACTTCAGTGATATCTTGCAATTCTTGGCTGGAAATATATAAACTAGTTACACCAGTACCATTTTTTCAAGTACTTTTAATTTGTTTAATCAACAAATTGCTGTATTTAATACCTTCTTTTTCATGGTACACAATTCATCATTAAATATTTTTTTAATTTATTTGTGGGGTTGTCTGACCATTGTCGATCTTTCCAAACGGACTAGAAACATCAGAAGGCAAGGACTCTAACCTCTCTGTACTTATTGTACACTTTCTCTATAGTATAGAATGAATAATGAGTGAATAATGAACATAACAATGCAATAAATGAAGATAATGTGTATGTAATACACCTATAATACTTTTATTTGGACTTAGTAATTTTTTTTTAAATTTATTTGACAGGTAGAGTTATAGACAGTGAGAGAGAGAGACAGAGAGAAAGGTCTTCTTTCCGTTGGTTCACTCCCAAATGGCCGCTACAGCTGGCCGGAGCACTGCGCCGATCCAAAGCCAGCAGCCAGGTGATTCTTCGTGGTCTCCCATGCGGGTGCAGGGGCCCAAGCACTTGGGCCATCCTTCACTGCCCTCCCAGGCCACAGCAAAGAGCTGGGCTAGAAGAGGAGCAACCAGGACTAGATTCCGGCACCCATATGAGATGTAGGCACTGCAGGCGGAGGATTAACCAAGTGAACCACGACGCCAGCCTCAGTAAAACTGTATTTTAATATAGCAATTCCTTAAGATACTAAATAGTTTTAAATGTTCTAACAAAAGCATAGCAATTCTTTAAGGTGGTAATAAGTGTGGAATGAGTGATTTAGTCATCTTTACTAAGTCTAAATGCCCACATGCGCCAACATTTTATTAGAGGACAAGGGGGAGAACCCAAGTGCAATTTCTTATGGAGGTGGAGTGGGCAGTATCTAAAGAAAGAACATTATGAACAAAACCTGTTCACTTCAGATGTAATTAACCTCCCTGTGCTATCTGCATTATTAATGTGATGGGATTATTATATTGTCCTAATGTATCTGAATTTCTATTAATGTCTTCTCCGCTAAATAAATAAAAGCCACTGAGTAAGAGATGACATTTACTTTAACTGTTCATTATGGATTTTTTAAAGCTGTGGTAGTTTGTTAAATACAAAGTGTTAAATGAATGCTATTTCATGAGAGGCCTTGGACATAATTATACCAAATGTCATTGTCTTACTTATTACAAGGATTTGAAAAATTTCTCAGCAAAAAGTTGACTGGTTGAACTGTTATGATATTTAAAGTACTACTTAATTCAAAATTATTTTTTAAAAGTATTAGAAGGGCAATACACTTGGTTTACATTTGGAATCATTTTGGATGATTTATGAAGGATCTGGAATGTATGGAATGTATTTCTATGTAGTATTTTGTAAATCATCTTGTTGATAGATAGTTTTGGACATACTATAGGTTAAATTAGAATAAAGATATTTTTTGCATTTTGGTAAGTGTGATACGATATCTAAAGCCACACCTTTAATAAAACATCATTCTTAGATGTTATATTATTTGAAAATTTGAGATACTAGAGATTTTTAAATTTATAAACCTTCATATTATTTATCAGGTATAGTAATATAAATATGAACTTACTTAAAATGTTAAAATGAATATGGAAGCCCATTTAACTATATTGTTTTAAAAATATATTCTTAAGAAAGGTTCCTTCATTATTATGTTTTGTTGAGAAAAATTTAATTTGACTTCCATAATAGTATTTCAAATGTTCATTTCAGAATTAATGTTCATATATTTCTGAATATAAAAATTATAGTTAATATTTTTCTTTGTTACAAAACAAATAAAATGCATATCTTATTTGTATTGCTATATTGTTATATTCTCTGGTTTTAAGCTTAACATTCCCATTAATTCACTATATTTTTCAAGATAATTTCTAACTTGAGTTTTAAAATATAGTTATATACTCTACTGAACATAATTAAACCATGACAAAGTTTTAGGTTGGTGGACTAAGTTCTGTGATCTAGTAAATACCTACAGCATAGTGACTATAGTTAATAATATGTCCTATAAGTATGCATCTAAATAGCTAAAATAACAAATTTTATTGTTCTTTGTTTTCTATTTACTTAATAACCAGGTAGACAGAGAAAGAGCTCCCTGCCCCTGGTTTACTCCCTAAATGCGCATAATGCTGAGGCTGGGCCAGGCCAAGGTCTCCCTTGTGGGTGACCTGAAACCAGCTACATGAGCCATCACCACTGCCTCCAAGGGTCTGCATTAGCAGGAAGTTGGGATCAGAATCTGGAGGCTGATTTTAAACCTAGGTATTCTGATAGGAGATGTAGGTGTCCACCACTAGGCTAAATACTTGCTCCAAGTGTTTAAAATATTCTTACCACAAAAAACAATAAGTATTGAAGGCCATGTGGATATTAATTAGCCAGATTTGATCACTCTATACTGTATCCATGCATCATAACATTGTTAAACCACCCAGGTTGTGGGTCTTCTTGGAGAGTGGTAATGAAAACCTTCACCTGAAGTAGTTGCCAAAATAATTTATGTGCAGTAAATAAGGAGAACACAGGGACTCATTTCCAAAGCCATGGTTTCCCAAGCAAACCCAGAATGGGTATTAAGGGAAATGAACCTGGAAGAGAGGAGTACTTGTGAATGCATAAAGGATTGGGCACTTGGTAACACAGTCATAGTTTAGAGGCATTCTCACATATGTTATTGAATAAGGCTTAATCTCACCTGGGGTGAAGAGTTTAGTGTTAAAATTAGAAAAGGTCGAGCCGGCGCTGCGGCTCACTAGACTAATCCTCCGCCTTGTGGCGCCAGCACACTGGGTTCTAGTCCCGGTCGGGGCGCCAGATTCTGTCCCGGTTGCCCCTCTTCTGGGCCAGCTCTCTGCTGTGGCCCAGGAGTGCAGTGGAGGATTGCCCAAGTGCTTGGGCCCTGCACCCCATGGGAGACCAGGAGAAGCACCTGGCTCCTGCCATTGGATCAGCGTGGTGCACAGGCCGCAGTGTGCCGGCCGCGGTGGCCATTGGAGGGTGAACCAACGGCAAAGGAAGACCTTTCTCTCTGTCTCTCTCTCTCTCTCACTATCCACTCTGCCTGTCAAAAAAAAAAAAAAATTAGAAAAGGTCAGTCAGTGACGTTTGCATATGCTCAGTTGTCCTGGTTGTGGTTCTTGACTGATTCCAGCTAAACTCTCAGGTCAGTTGCAACCCATTTCCTGGGTTGAAGTCACCTGTTTCCTCTGAAAGATGACTTTTGATGAGATTTTATTATTTTCTCTGGCCACTCAAAGGGAGCAGTTTTTCAGAATTTGTTATGTGTATATCAATTTTTATCCCAAAATTATGTTAAGCCTTATAATATTTAAGAAGAAATGTATTTGAAGAAGGTTTATATTAAAAGTGTATTCCTTGAAATTGAAAAAACAGCAAGGTGATCAGTTAATTAGCTTATTCCAATTTTTGTTATGCTCATATTCAGCTCTCTAGCTGAATCTTTTAATTTAGCTTCTTTAGGTCTTTAATAAGGGGGTTATGATCAGAGTTGCCCAGACAGAGGGAGTGACAGACAGATCAATCTATCATTCACGAGTCAAGCTGTAGCCAGGAGTCAGGAGCTTCTTCCAGATCCCCTACATGGTTTGCAGGGGCCCAAGTACTTAATCCATTTTCTGCTGCTTTCCCAGGCTTTCATCAGAGAACTGGACTGAAAGTGGAGCAGCTAGGATATGAATTGGTGCCCATCTGGAATGCTAGCTTTGCAAGCGGCAGCTTTACATGTCATGCCACAACACTGGCCCCAATGACATACTTTAAATTTGCTTTATAATAAAAAGCATAAACCTCCACTAAATAAAGAATTCAACAAGTATTAAGTATAAAGACCACTGTTCCTCAGGAGAATAGACAAGGTCTATAAACAATAATCAAATCTCAAGATGTCAATAACACTCATATACATGACATTTTTCTACTCTATGTATTAGTTTCCACAAATTACAGAAAGCATATGATATTATTTTAGGAACTAGCTTATTTCAGTAAGGGTTATAATCCCCAATTTTATCTATTTTGTTGCAGAATACAGTATTTCATACTTTTTGTGACTGAGTAGCATTCCATCTTGTATATATACCTATTTATCCTTTTTCATCTTGGAAATTATTAATTTAAAACATAAGCAATGGGTAATGCTGGTGTAATTGAACAATATTGATCTCTGCTCAAAATTGGGAATGAATTATCAAAGACAAAAGCAGAGCTCTATTTATTTCAAACAACGTGGTGCAAATGTAGAATATGTGACTAATGGAGAACAATACTTGAGTGTTGTTTCTTTATTGTAACATTTTTTTTATTTAGTTATTTGACAGGTAGAGTTGCAGACAGTGAGAGAGAGAGACAGAGAGAAAGGTCTTCCTTTCGTTGGTTCACTCCCCAGTGGCTGCTACGGCCAGTGCTGTGCCAATCCTAAGCCAGGAGCCAGGTGCTCCCTCCTGTTCTCCCATGCGGGTGCAGGGGCCCAAGAACTTGGGCAATTCTCATAACACTTTTTCTTTAAGGCAGTTTTGAGAGTGAAAGTCAGATGGTATTAAATCTTTTTTTATATTTTCATCAGTAAAATTAGTGAAACTGTAACAGAAAAGCTCAGCCCCTGTCTCTCCTGCCAAATGAAAATAAAAACAACAAGTTTTATAGTAAAGAGAAGAGAAAGGTTAGTCTATTGATAGATGAGGGTAATAGCAGACTTTTGAGTCCCAAGCACTACCATCCTGCTTGGCGAAGATAGGCTGGGTCTTTTATTGACTGCATAAGGGAAGTTGGGCTGCTGAGTTAGGTGCTGAGGCTGGTAGTGGTTCTGATAATAGAGTTTGCTGGACTCCAGCACAGTTCCTGGGAAAACTTGCAAGATGGTTTAGTTTTATCGTGAAGAGGAGAATGCAGGATATTCTGTACTACTAAGTAGCTATAAAATGTTACTCAGCTGAGATCTGAAAGAGGCAAAGTACTGCATTAAGGGACTCCAGTGTTTCAGTAATTAGGATGCTGCCCACCTAGCCTAATGTTCGTGCTTATCATTCCTGTAGTTGTTTGGACTCCTTTTCATTTTGTTGCAGTAAATTCAAACTTCTGGTCATGCTGACAGTTGAGGGCCAGATTGTTTTGTCATTGCAGCTGGTTTTCTGTAGGCCAGTTTCTGGAATTGAGAAGCAAACAGTATTTATCTGTTTGAACAGTCACTTTGGTCAGTCACAAGCTTAGTAGTTGCTTTAGGTCATCAGAAAAGGAAAAATAAAATGAAAAGAAAGGTTTGGTATGGTTACTCTATCCCTCCATAACAAATACATTAGTCCCTTAAAATCACAAATGTTATTTCAAAAAAGTCATGAAGAAAAATTCCATGCAAAATTTTTCTGATATGCATTTTCCATGAAGTTTGTGAAGACCTCTTATATACTGTATTTGCAAGTATGAGAACAGAAATTGTATCAAGTCTATCAGTGATGTAATTAATTAATGATAAATCAGTAGTAGACATTCCCACATCCTTTTTCTCAAGCTAGCATTTCAAAATGGTTCATTACTTTCCTGAATTAAAATTATATATTTATTAATATTAAACATTCTAAAATTTAGAAGTGTTAATTGGTGTTTAGTTTTTTTACTTGGAATTCAAGATAAATTGTTGGTTTGTTTAAAACAAAACAAAGAAAATAATGCAGCTGCCTGATTGTTAAAACTTATAAGGGTGAACATAGAAGTATAGTAGCATAAGCTGTTAATTTCCAAACCTTAAGGGACATCAGTCAGTGGAAGCATTATGACTGTAAAATTTTCAGCACTTAGTATAACAACAGATATGAGAGTAGTGAAATGAAGTTTACCTGTAATTATAGCTCCTCCATTGCACTGAAAAGGATGTCAAAGGTTTCTGAAAAGATTGTAATACATGAATATTAAATATATTTTGTCTTACATAATGGTGAAACTTGCATTTAGTCAATTATGATGAATCTCAAATTGATAAAAACAAATACCTTCATAGACTAATATTTAAAATAAACTGTGCCAGCACTAGGGTTGTGGCATAGTGGTGGGCTGCCACCTGCCATGCTAGTATCCCATATGAAAGCCCCTCCCTGTCCCAGCAACTGCACTTCCAATCCAGCTCCGTATTAACGGCCTGGGAAAAGCAGCAGAAGGGTATGGGCCCTTAATAGTAGGAGACCCAGATAAAGCTCCTGACTCTTGACAGCCATCAGGAAGTGAGTGAGTGGGTGGAAGTTTCTCTCTCTCTCTCTCTCTCTCTAAATATTTCAAAAATAAATAAATCTTTAAAACAATTACATTAAATTAAAATAAAATAAACTGTGGTGACTGCTCACCTTATTTAAATGGGATGCTGGTTTCGGGCCGGCTCTGTGGGTCAAGAGTTAAGCCGCTGCCTGAAATGCTGGCATCCCATATGGATGCCAGTTCTTGTCCCAGCTGCTCCGCTTCTGACCCAGTTCCCTGATAATGAGCCTGAAAACGCAGTGGCAGTGGAAGGTGGCACAAGTGCTTGGGCATTCTCCTGAACCCGTGTGGAAGACCCAGAAGTAACTCCTAGATCCTGACTTCAGCTTGGCCCAGCATGACCTTTGGGACCATCTGGAGAGTAAATCAGCTAATGGAAGACCCCTCTCTGTCTCTGTCTCTCCCTCTCTCTCTCTGTGTAACTCTGCCGTTCAAAATAAATAAAACAAATCTTTTTAAAGCAATGTGATGGTGGATGTATTTGGTACAAAGTTATAATTAGGAAAAAGAACTTCTGATGTTTCATTTCACTTCAGAGTGGCTATAAATAATGATGTTACCAAAATTTTGTAAATCTAGAAGAAGGTATTTTGATGCCTTTGCCATAAGTAAATAGGAAATATTTGAGAAGATAGATATGTTTACCTCATTTGAAAATTTTGCATGTATTAAAATATAACATCATCACATAAATATTTATATGTATCAGTTAATTTTTTTTAAAAGTGATGCAGTATTGGTGATGGGATTACCTCTTATAAGAAAGTAAAAATTGTTTTTTCACCTTCATTATTTTTATTGTTACATTATTTTATTTTCCATGATTTAGTGGACTAATTACTCTTGAATACAGCTTTTTATATTTTATATACCTTTATGCTTAATGCTGATATTCCTGATAACTCTCATATTAATTCATTTATTAATGTCTGGTAAATAGTAATCTGCAAACTAAGAAAAATATAAAAGAAAAAATGACAGGAAAAATCACACTTTTATTGTGGAAATGGAACATATGTACGTGTATATATATATTTACATTTATTCTAATATTTATTGCTGCTTATATGAAAAATAAGACAGATTAGTACAAAATATACTGTAAACTACCCAAGACATGTACTGAAAATTAGAGTTACATATTAGTTTTAAAACATTGAATAATGTGAATGATATTCTGAAAACGGAAGCCTTGAATGCATATTTAAATTTTCCTAGGTAAAAAAAATGTAGAATTAAACAATACATTAAAACAAAAAATAGAACTGAATGTGTTACTTGCACAAAATATTGAATCTTTATTATTATCAATTAATTCTCAATTTCCAAAAATGTCAATAAATTCCTCAATGTAACCTAACTCATACCCCTAAAGCACTTGTGTATTCATTATTTTGGTGGTAATCATAATCAAGCAAACTGAACTTATTGCTCTATAATAGCTCAATGACATGGAGCCATAAGAATCAGAATAACACTTATTAAAACATTGACACATTGCCAAAGTGCTTAACTTATACCCGGGGAGTAGTTTACAAATGGTGAGCATCTGGATAGTTAAGTATTAAGCTCCCTCAGGTGGATGCTTCAGTGCTTGGCATTACTCAGAAACAAGTTTAAAGACGTGACACCTGCTCTACAGTAGTTGCAAAACGAAAGACAAACACTTATAATGAACCATAAACACATTAGAAAATCTGACAGTCTCAAATTAGGAAATAAAGACATCATAGAATTCCAGTGACATTTGTTATATTGCCATTGTTGTTGTTAACATACATACTTCTACACAAGTTTTACTAACATTTTTTAAAAAAGAAATGATTATAACATTCAGTGCAAGCCAGGAAAATTGAATAAAGTAGGAATTGTGAGATTGCCCGAGAGCACTTTCTGACCACTAGAATTTTTTTTCTTTTAGACATTATGCTTCTTTGACAAATGAAGAACCTGATACTATAATATGATGAGATTATGATTATGATTTTCTTTACTTAATGAACATGATTATCTGTATATTCCATCAACCTCTCATAACAACCATTGGAAGGCCCTCAGTAGAACATTCTCTAAATTTC